>NC_058098.1:142132500-143332500 GCF_020171115.1 Neogale vison | reverse complement strand
GAACCTATCCCGTCACTCGAAAATGGGAGGAATCCTACCCTGCTCGATGCTTGTTTGGAGACAATGTCCATGAAACACGCACAAGGGCTGGTTTCCAAATGTTTCCCTCATCTTCCCGCCCCGTAAATGGATGTGGGTGTAGAGATCCGTAAGCAAAACCGTGGGTTGTTCTCGGGACACAGGAGGTGAGTGGGAGAGGTTAGGGGTGCTGAAAAAAGGCACCCGTCGGGGTCGGAGTAAGGGCTGGGGCCGCCCAGCAGCTCTGTTCTTCGCTGGCTGGGGCCTTGAGGGACTGGCCCATCCCCGCCCAAGCCCGTTTCCCGGCCAGCGCCATGGGACAGCCGTCCCACCGGAAAAGGTTGCCGGGAAAAGTCACAACCACAGCGCACGACTGGGTTGTGTCTTTGTGGCCCTCAGGCCCCGCCTGGGCATCCAATAGCCAGTGGCCCTTGCTCACGGGAGCCCAGCCCAGGCCAAGCTAAGCAGCGTGGTCCCGCTGACCCGAGGCTTACAGCCTGTCAGGGACACGGGGTGAGCGATTCTCGCGCAGTGTTCACGCTTTCCTGGAGTGCAAACAAAATGACTTTGGCCTCTGGATGCGGCTCCGTGTGAGAGTCTTGAGCAGCAGACGAGTGGCGTGAAATAAAGGCCAAAGGAGGGGCTTCGCATGAGACAGACCAGCGGCCCTCTGGGCCGGTCAAGGTCTCTGTGTCTTGGCTGCGCCCCCACAAAACTGAACTTTAAACGCTGACCTCACCGGCCTATTGTGTGCACTAGAGCCGATGTCTGGATGGGGACCCGGCTCCTGAAAGCACCAGGTGAAAAACAATCACCTGCTGTTATTATTATAACCCGGAAAAACCTGGGTCTCTGCTCAGTCTCAGCACTCATCAGGAGCAGAAGAAACCAGGCAAGTTCGAGAGGCAGGAGCCCAGAGCACCGGCTGTCTGGGGGAGCGGTGAGGGGGTGGGTGGGCACACGGGGCTCGCAGGCAGCCTCCCTGCCCCCTTCACCCCGCGGTCTCCATAGCAGCCTTCCCGCCACTCATGAAACGCTCCCTGCCTTCACCCCACATCCCTCCCGTGTTCGTCCCTATAAAGCACGGTGGTCACTCCGTGACCACCTCCCAGTCACTGACCATTCAGCGCAGCGAGGTTCTGACTGCCTGAGCAAAGAAGAGACCCCTGTCCCCAAGAACTGGGAGGGGGAGGTTCACCGTCAACACCGGCGTGTGTGTGCGCATAGGTGCACGTGTGCACCTGCTTACACATGCGTGATCTACATTTGTGTGCGTGTGTGATTGTGTGTATGACCTGTGCACATGTGTGTGCATCTGCATGCGTGTTCGTGTGATTGTGTGTATGACCTGTACACATGCATGATCTACATTTGTGTGCGTGTGTGATTGTGTGTATGACTGTGTGCACATTACGTTTGTGTGCACGTGTGATTGTGGATGACCTGTGCACGTGTGCGCGTGCCCTCACGTGGCGTGTCCATGTATGTATATGCACGCTCGACAGCACACCCTCTTACCTCTGTATTTTCTGCCGCTCCCCGACCCCGGCAGTTGTCCCCGGAATCCTGCATCTCCGTCCCTCCAGGTCTCGCTCCCTCTGCTGCTGTTGGCCGCGTCCTCCTGGCTCTGACGCCCGCCTGCTGTCCTCGCTGGTGCCCGCTCCTGCAGACACGGCACTCACAGCAGCGGATTCTGCTGTTGGTCTGTCTGCCTCCATGAATACAGAGTGAGTTTCAAGGCCCCGGTCTGAGCCGGTCCCGCATCTACAGCCAGTACTGCACTGTCTGGGGCATCGCAGACTCCCACGTAATGAGTAAAATGATGAATAAATGAAGTTAGTAAAATTAGTATCTAAATAATAGATGGGAGAAAGAACATCACTGATAAACCACTAACTCAAGTGTATGTATGTAATTAACTCAAAGAAATAATTATTGTATGTTAGCACAAGATCTCACGTTAAGCCGCAGAGCCATGCGGCTCAGTCACATCAGGGTACCTCAGAATTCCTATCATATACTCGCCACAGAAAACGTGCGCTAGACTTGGCCCAGAACCATTGTCAAACATCTTTGGGATGTCACTGACATAGAATCAAGTGGTGACTCGTACGTGCATAGCCTGATGGACTTCTACAGTTGTGTATACCCACGGAACCGCCACGCGAGGAGGCACCCAACATGTTTACTGCCCCTCCCACCCCACGAAAACAGAGTTTGCTCCCTGCTTCTTCCTAAAAGACAGGACACCACAGTAACATCTAACAACCAGAAGCCCTGGTTGGGAAGGGAAGCTCCAGCACGGCGGGACCAGTGTGCGCTGGACCCCTCGCACCCCACACACATCGTTGTGCCCTGAAGACAGCCAACACCCTGCTATGGGCTAAATTACGTTCCCCAAAAGGTAGAGTGAAGTCCCAGTCCCCAGCACTTGGGAATGTGATCTTATTTGAAAACAGGGTCTTTGCAGAGGGAAGCAGGTTAAGATGAGGTCCTTAGGGTGGCCCTAATTCCAGCTGTCCTCACACACAAGGAGAAGAACACGTGGTAATGGCACCGAAGTCAGAGTGACGCACCCGCAAGCCAGGGAATGCCGACTGTCACCCCCTCACCAGATGTGTGGTCCAGAAGGGACCAACCCTGCAGATACCTCGATTAGAACTTTTGGTCTCCAGGACTTGAGGAAAATACATCTTTGTTGTGTTAAGTCACTCAGTTTGTAGTGAAGGCAGCCCTAGGAAGCTAACATACGTCCACAACCCACACCTGTGACAGCTCACGTCTCTGCTACGTCTTGAGAAATGTCTCACAAACCTTTCCTTTGCTCAGGCTCACAAACAACTGATACTTGCGGACACAAGGGAGGGACTGAAGATACAGGACAAGGAAGCACTCAATACTTCCGGGGTTAAGGGACCAAGGTCACCCTTTTGCTGCTCCCCAGTGCTCCAATGTTCCCTAATAGCCTACTAGCTTGGACTCGGCTGTGATACCAAAGTTGGTGATATGACATCATACCAAATATTTATTCATAACAAAAGTAATAAAATCATATTCTTTTTCTAGTTTTAGGTATCTGAAAAAACAAGAATCATATTGCAGGGTCACCGTCTTGGGCCCCTGAGTCCCTGTTGCTCCAGCCTGTTGCTACAGTGGCGGCTTCCCTGACCCTCTCTTGCTCATTGAGTAGATTCACTTCTCGTTTTGAAGACAGACGGTCCATTTCAGTCACTTTGCATGATCCGGGAACATCGTTCACTCTCTCCATAGGACACATTCTCTAGGGCTTTTTGCCTTAAGCATGGATCTGATGAACTCCTTACTTGAAGGGCGCCTGGGTGATTCAGTCAGCTAAGCATCTTCCTTCAGCTCAGCTCATGATCCCAGACTCCTGGGACTGAGCCCCCCATTGGGCTCCCTGCTCTGTGGGGACCCTGCTTCTCCCTCTCCTCCCGCCTTTCCCCCTGCTTGGGCTCTCTTTCTCTCTCATAAATAAGTAAACAAAAGCTTTCAAAAATAATTCCCTAATTGATTTAGGAAATATTTACTGAGCATCTATCAAGGCCCTGGAAACTATTCGGAAATGGAGAAAACATCAGGAAGTATCTACGACCTTCATTCTGAGAAGCATATATCGTAGTTGTAATGGGACCAACTAGAAAGCACATAGGCAGAGAATTTTTAAATGACTATTTCAGAATTTTCTATGAGTTTCAGAAGCTCATTCTTGAAATCTTTTTAGATCTTACTGGCACTATTCAATTCATAACACATTTTCTTCCTTGAGAAGAAATTTCCACTGGAAATTCCCATTACCTACTGAAAAGGGCATTTTATAGGGTTTGAATCACTGTCAGCTGAAGGACACAACCCAGGGCGTCGCACTGGGAAGTCTTTGTCACCGTGATGTGATCATTGCCTTCAGGCAGATTTTCGTACTTATAAGGCTACACATGGCTCTGTGACCATGAAAATGTTGACTCATCCGAAGACACTGAGAGTTTATCAGTCAAGGACAAGCATCTACCGGATAGAATTTGCACAACAGGCAAAGCAGCTCTTGCTCTTATCTTAACAGTCAAGAAGACCCATAGCTGTGCCCGTGCCTCTCCGTCATGGCTTCTGGTGGGCTCCACTCTCGGTCACTGCTGGCGGCATTGCTCCGAGGTCCACACTCTCCTTTCATTGGTTGTCAAGAACGCAGGACGTACCAGCTCCAGCAGAAGACATTCTGGGTAGCAGAACTTTCCAAGCCTTTTCTCATGTGGATCAAAGTCTCAGCTGTGCAGAGCTCAGAGCTGGGAGTTAAATTAGAAGATGCCGGGTGAGCTTCCTTATGGCATGACCGTCTGAAGAAGTCAAATGACTAATAACTTACCTGATTGCAAATGATCTTCTGGGGCACGAAGTCGTTCTGGAAGGGAAGCGTGTCACCCTGCTCCCGGTACACTCAGGCACACCCGAAACTACTGCTCAGAAAACACTGACTGGAATTTACATCTACCTCTCTAGAATGTTTCTTCATTTTTGAATGGTTGTACCAATCAAGTTATTCAGTTTCAGCAACAAGGATCCATCCTTTTCTCTGGGTAACCCAGAAAGCCTTTAGAAAGTATAGGATGTTTCCAAAGGAAGCAGGTGAAATGCTTAAGCTTCTGCTCTGTTGTCCTCTCTGCTCGGAATGGCATCCCTCTCCCCTCTCCCCTCGTGTTCTCACCAACGCCAGAGGACGGATGTCACTGACCTTCCCGACTGTCATGCCCCGATTCCTCTGAGCTCTTCTCCAGCCTGTATTTTCTCCTATCCCAGCACCCGGTGATGCGTACCTGTTCAGGCCTCTGAAGTTCTTCTTCGGTGCTCTGAACGCCCTCGCAGCGGGGACCGCGTCTTGGAGCACTGATGGATGTGGGACCCATGCTACGATCGGACCCGTGGGAGGAGCACGTACGCATCTTCTTGGCAAATGAATGAAAGCAAAAATGGACTGGATAGACCCCCAGAACTGTCTTGCAATGACCACAGCAACAGCTGGCGTTGCATGAAACTGCAGAAGCCTTACGGGCGCACCCACCGTGAGCAGCTACTACGCGTCAGGCATGTGACTGGCACTTCAGAGACCGTGTCTGAGCTGTCCCATGTCTGAGTCAGAGGAATAGCTGGGAAGAAAGGGTACTTCTCCTTGTACCTCCCTTCCGTCCTTTTCACAGATCGACCCCCCATTTTGGTTAACTTCGGGTGTATTCTATACTGTCTCAGGCATCTCTGCCTATAGAGAGATGGGGACTCATGGGACACAGCAGACCATTTGCTCCACTCCTGTTCCCACTCACTCTTCAACAGGCTCCTCCCTGAGGATGAGACACCGCGGAGCTGGGTCAGGGAGTTCCTGCCCGTGCACCTGTGCTTCCGTGACGGCAGGTCAGGGGCGGCGGGACTCCTGCCGGCCCCGAGCCGGTGAGCTCCACGGCTGGCTTGACCATAGCGGGTCCACGGGAAGTGAGTCCTCGGCCGCTTCCAGCTCCTCGGCCGTGGGATTTCTGCAGGGCTACCCAAGCACCAGAGAGAGCAATAGAAGGAAATTACAAAGTGTTTCTTTTCTGGTTCCCAGGAACGAGTGAAGGGGGACACCCGTGCTGTCTCTTGACTTACTAGCAGATCTGGAGGAAGCTGCTCCTCAAAGAACCCTCTTCTGGAGTTAGAGATGGTCTTGGCCAGGTGGGAAGCACACTGTGCGCTGGAACAGGTCCGAGGTCCCAGGAGCTCATACGCGGTGTGACTGCAGGCAGAGGTGGTCAGGACACCTGTCCGTGACAACATTATCACGTGCGGGCCAGTGGGCTCTTGTCCGCCTCCAGCTCCACAAAAACTTCCCAAACAAATCCTCCCACTAGGTTTTTCAGATCGGATCCGTTCTCGGTCTCTGAGCCGGACGGACCAGAACGGACACGTCATTAACTTTCTGTCCTTCGGGGCAATAACAAGAACTGGAATGTTAGGGGAAATAATGGTTTTTAAAGTTTCAGGAAATTATGAAGGAAACTGTGCAGATAAGGCTTCAAGATCATGACGCCTGGCGTAAACTCATCAGTCTTCTTTCCTGTGCATATTCTCTCAGATTCAAAGCCAAAAGAAACTCACAAAAAGAACAACAAAAGGAAGATATTTCATCTCACGTGTTTAGTAAGTGCAGGGCGATACTCCTCACGTGCTAATCTTTGAGACGACTATAAAGCCCGATGTTTTTTAAACAATGGGAATTAGAAGGCTTCTAAGCCTAGCAAGAATTTAGAAAAGATTGGACTTGTTTCTGACATTAACTAATTATATTGACTCATCAAAATCGTTGTAGGAAATTTCCCGGAGAGCCGAAATCAATCCATAAACACGGTTTTAATCCCTGTCATGTACGTCACACAGAGTCTGCCGCTCCGGTGCTGAAGTCACAGAGCCTCCCTTCCAGGCAGGGCGGCACCTGCAGAAAGAGACAAGGCATGTGCCTTCCATGACAACTCAGGATGCTCCCAAGCTTTTAGGACAGATCATTCTAAATTACGGCACCACGTTGTCAGCTGCAAATTGTGCACTTACCAAAAATATCAAACCAAAGGTTTTCTCCCCACCCCAAAGCTGCCTTTTCTTGATTTCTTCAAGAAATGCCTGTTGAGTGACCACCAGGTTCTGAGCTCTGAGCCGCGTCGACGGCCGTGAGAGCAGGAACTGTGGAGCCGTGATGGGTTTGGGAAGGGCATCAGGACTGCGGCGCTCAGGTGCAGGGAGTGGGGGAGGGATGGGGACCCGAAGGACTTCCCCAGCAGGGGACAGCCTGAGACAGCTCTGCAGCTACTCAGGTCCCCGGGGCGGGGGGGGAGGCAGCAGGACAGAGCGAGGCCCCATGGCATCTGCAGGAAAAAACCCACAGTGTGGTGTGGCTGCACCAGGAGGTGCAGAAAGGAGGCCTGTGGGAGGCGGCATGGGAGCCGAGTGGGGGCCGGGCACGCGGGGGCACACACCTGCGGGGTTCCCCAGAGACGGGGAGGACGCGACCTGATTGCACGTGTGCAGGCGCACTCCGGCTGGATGGAGCCCAGAACAGGGCCCCAGAGGAGCCACAGACAGGGAGAACAGTATGGGCCCAGGTCACTAGTGCCTGCCACTGCCAGCTCCAAAAGCTCAAGAATTTTTTAAGGGGGGAGGGGATTGAAAAAGACCAGAAAGCCTAGAATTGAGAGTATCAGGTTATAAAATGATAGAAGCAAGAACAACTGAGAAACGTGTGAAGAAATATTCACATACGCAGTCTGTGCATGTATTTAAAGATTTCACTTATTGATTTAAGAGAGAGACAGAGAGAGGGTGAGCAGGGGGAGGGGGAGAGAGACGGAGAAGCAGACTCCCCACTGAGCAGGGACCCCACCGAGGGTCCATCCAAGGACCCTGGGATCATGACTTGAGCTGAAGTCAGAGGCTTAACCAACAAGCCACTCAGGTGACCCTTAAAGATAGCATATTTATGTACAAATGCATGTAATTATTTCTCTAAACATACATTGTTAATGTGTGAATGTAAGATGTTTATACACATCTATGTAAACAGAGATATACACAGAGGCATTGCCAACTCCTCTGATCCTTCCTAATACCTTAGGGTGGGTAAGACTGTATCTGTGCCTAAATAATGTTTCTAGGGCACCTGGGTGGCAGGGTTGGTAAAGCACCTGTCTTTGACTCAGGTCATGATCCCAGGGTCATGGGATCGAGTCCCACATTACGCTCTTTGCTCAACAGGGAGCCTGCTTCTCCTTCTGCCTGTGCTCTCTCTGTCTCTCTCTCTGTCTCTCTCTCTCTGACATACAAATAAAATCTTAAAAAAACAATAATAATTTTGTTTCTGATGACTTCTTTCTTTCTGAACGTCCATCCTATAAGAAATCACTGCAGTCTTGGTAACATACTCTGAGCTAGACACTGTGATAAGGACTTTCTTAGCTAACCCTCGTGTGGAATCTGGAAGTAAGTTATCCTCATCTCCTAGGTGAGGTCCGTGGGTTTGTCTTAGACAAAGCAGCTTTCCAAGTGGCAGAGAAGCGGAGGACACTGCAGGTGGGGGCGGGTCCCCTTGGACTCTGGGAGCCCTCATTCTCAAGCTAGTGCAGACTTGGATCACGAAGTCTTCTGCTTTCCCATCTGGGACAGATCTCACAGGCCATTACTCGAGGCTCATTCCTCCAGGCCAAAGAAAGCCGGGACTGAGGGATGAGCTCCCCGCCCCTGTTGCTCAGATTGTGAGGTTCCACCTGGAGCCACACACCAGGCGTCTGCTTCCTGGCCTGCTGCTTTGCTTCCATCGTCTTCAGTACGCACAATAGCTGAACGCGAACACTTGGTTTATACGCGCTGCAAAACAAATGTTTTACCCAAACTAACGAAGGAGCAAATTCAAATGTCACTGTATGCAAATAAGGTCCCGTTAGAAGTTCTGCGTAAGTCACACCTTTGCAAATGGAATTGCGGACTCACCCTTCACTTGGGGGTCATGGGTAATGTCTAGGGTTCTTGGACTTTAAGGTCTTTTGCTTTTTCCTTGTCATCAAGGAAATATTATTACGTTGCTAAAATTTCAAAAACTCTGGCGCTTTGGATCCACAGGACTTCAAGGGTGAGCGAGCCCTCCGCAGTCACGCGGGAATTCGTAGCTGTGTGTCTGCACACACTCAAGTTCCTTGGTTCTAAGTGCTGTTTCTCTGGGGAGTTAATCCATCGCTCTCAGAAGGTTCTAAGGAAATGCACCCAAATCACAGGTGACACTGAAATATGGGGGCTTGGTGACCAATAAAGAGTTACCGATGGAAAATACAATTTTCCACGGCGGTGCTTTTGACAAACACGCTGATTGTTCATTAGACGACCAGAAACGCAGCGGTAACTGCAGATGGTTCTCTGGGCAGCTTCACACATTTACAAGCAGCCCGAGAGTTTCCAGGCTGAGGACAGTAGGAGCCAGGCCGTCCCCCCATGGTGCCCTGGGCTCTTCCGTGTGGCCCGTCCCACCCTCCCCTGTTCTGCTGTCCATGTGCTGCCTGCTCTGCTCCCACGACTTCACGTGCAACCACGAGCACTCCCTCTCCAGGTTGCGCCTTCCCCCTTGGGAGGCTTTGGTCACTAGATTGTTCCTTCCTGCAGGTGCACGCTGCTGCCCTGTGATGGTTGGGTTTATGTGTCAACCTGACTGGGCTAAAGGATGCCCCAGAGTGCTGGAACAACAGTATTTCTGGGTGTGTTTGTGAGATTAGGGTTGTCCGTCTGCCAGTCTGTGTGCCTATCCATCCATCCATCCACCCATCCACCCTGTTGCTGGTGTTTCTCCGCAGAATCCTGACTCATACACACCCTATGTGCCTTGGGCCCCACTCGGGGGTTACACAGAGATGTCTCCTGAGATACCTTCCTCATATACCGGCCTCCATGCTCCTGTCCGCAGCTTCCTCCCCCGACCCTCCAATCCTACGCTCTCTGGTCCCCGGAATCCAATCAGATGAAGATGGATATCAGAGACGAGCTCTGGATAGCTCTAAGGAGAGGGACATCGCGTCCCCTTTCCCGATCACTACACGCCCTTTAAAAATCTTAAGAAGCAATAACTTCTTTGGCACTTGGATCGCACTGAAGGCTCATAAGACAATAAAACATCATTTTTTTTTCACATGCTGTCTTTAAACCATGGCTTTTCCCTTATGCCTCAAATGTCCAGTTATTTTTATGAACAAAATATAACATTTTCTATTTGTCCAAAATAGATTCTATTATTTAAGACTCACACCCTCTGTGACAAGCCCCCAGGGGCATCTTTGGAAAACAGTATAGAAAACAGTTTATAAGCCGGATGGTGCGGTCTGGTGGGACCTTGCTGTTGCCACAGATTTGACTACTTTTTATTTCCTACATCTATATGTGATCAAGCTATTGTTTTGTTTCCCACTGGCCTTTGCTCTCACGGACGGCTGTGGTATAAGGTATATTTGAGCCTGAAATGGGGAAAACTACAGGAGAGAAAAGCAAGGGTTCCAGCATCTTCTTCTACAAGCGTGCATTCCTAGCTCTCTCGGGGCGTCCCGTCCTGCCTCCTTGATTGTCTTTGTTCCTCTTCTGCCCCCTTCAGCTGCCAGCTTGCCGGGACCGCAGGCAGAGTGCGGGAGTGGGTTGACCCTGGTCACTGTCTGTCCCCCCCACCCCCAGAGCAGTCCTGCCCAGGACATGGCTTGTTGCACTAATGTTCCTTTTTTTTTTTTTTTTTTTAAGATTTTATTTATTTACTTGACAGAGAGAGGGAGAGCACAAGCAGGGAAAGCAAGACACAGGCTCCCTGCTGAGCAGAAACCTTGATGCGGGGCTGGATCACTGGACCCTGGGATCGTGACCTGAGCTGAAGGCAGGCGTTTAACCGACCAAGCCACCCAGGCGCCCGTGTACTAATGTTCTTCATAGAGGATATTTGTATAGGACACTAGGTGACACAATGATTTCAATATATATCATGAGCCAGAATAACAGAAAGTTATCACCCTACTTAAATATTCTCGTTTTACAACAGAAACATGAGGTTTTATAGTAACTTGGAAATGGTGATCTTTATTTAAATTCAGTATCTTGCACATACTACAGTCATGGTCCCATAACATATTCCAAAGCTCCAAATATAAGTTATATTCAACCATTTTCTGAGAAAAATACAAACTAATATTTCCTTTAAAGTAAAATATCATTCTCAAAATATCATTCTCATAGGTTTTTCTTCACATCGCTTTGTCACAAAAAGGCCAAAAGGACATTTAATAAATAATAACAAGAAGAAGAAGAAAAATGACTGTAGAGTCATTCGCTACTTTGTGCACAGCAAATAGAATAGTTTCTACATGCAGATAAATTTGTTAAATAGTCATCTTTACAGCCATCAAAAGTAATTTACAAATGCACAAATTGATAACATGCCTTGCTCAGTCACACCACATATCATTTATTTCACCTATAAAATCTTACTGCATTTCTAATTAACCACACTAATAAAGGTTATCAATAGGAAAACCACAGTATCACGCTCGCATGATAAATACTCATCCTCCTTGTCTACTGGCCGCTCCCCCTTCTGCTGTGTGTGCGTGTGCGTGTGCTCGTGTGCGTGTGTGTTCTCCGTGTGCCTCGAGTGGAGAGAAGATGCCGCTTGGAGACAAGATGAGAAAACAAGTGTGCTCTTCGCACCGTATACGTCCAAGCGGGCTTCCCCTACAATCAAGAGCCGACACTACGCTACTCTGCAGATACCGTGATAATGTCTTTGGAAATTCCAAGTATTTCACAGAGAAAGCATGAGAATTTAAAAGTTAGGTTAGCAAGATGACTGCTTATAAGGTCACATATGCTTAAAGTGATCGTAGTCCTAGATACGGACAGCGAGAGTAGAGAATCAAATTCATGAAAGTATCAAAACTCCTCACATAAAAAAACAAATGTAAGACCTCCACACTGAAAACTATTCACTCTTATTGACAGAAATTAAAAAAACCAAATAGATGGAGAAATATACCATGCTCGAGGCTTGGAAAAAATCAGCATTTACATTAATTTCAAGTTGCCTCACGCTGATCTGTTGAAAGAAAGTTTAAGCAGAGTTGTTTTTCTTTTGAATATTAAACTGTTGCTAAAATTCATATGAAATACAACTGGCCAGGGCAATCTTGAAAGAAGAAACACATAACTGGGGGAGGTAAGCTTCCAGATGTAAAGATCTATTATAAAGCTATAGTCATTAAAGCAGAATGGTGGGATGGATTAAAAAAAAAAAAAAAAGAACAAAATAGATTACAGAATCAGGCCTGCATGTAAAAGTAACGTGATTTAGTAAAAATATACTACTATAATGTAGTGGGCAAACGAGACTCTTCTTTCTGGATTAATCGTTCTAGCGCAACTGGATAAATACATGGAAAAATTGATTTTAACTCCTCTTTACCAATTCACAAAAATAAGTTCTTACACATTGTAAATCTTAAAGTGAAATATTAAAAATAAATTTTTAGATGAAAATGATACTTCATTTTTATAACTAGGAGTAGGCAAAGATGTCTTACAAAAGGACCAAAACCTGTAAGCAAAATGTGATATATTTGATATATTAATATTACATGATTGAGTACTTTATCAAAATATGCCATTAAAAGTACGAAAATACAAACCGAACAGAGAAGGAGAATGGGTACATCTTTCCAACAAAAGGCTCACACCAAAAATATATAATGAACTTGAACAGATCAACAGCAACAAAAAAGCCAATTGAAAAATGGCCAAGCCACTTAAATAGGCACTTCATAAAAACACATCAAAATAACCAATGAATATATAAAAAGATGCTCAACTTCATTCCTAATCAGGAACATGCAAATTAACTTTACAATTGAGAACTGTCAGAGGAGCTAAAATGAAGAAAGACTTTCTATGCCAAGTTATATCGAAGACTGGAACAGCCAGAACTCCATACATTTCTGGCAGAAGTATAAATTGGTATAACTTTGGAAAACAATTGGACGGTTGTACAAAAACGTTGCTCGTAGTGCTCCTCACAATGGCCAAACACTGGCCCCAGCGCCTGTGCAACGGATCCGTCCGTCGCTGCGTCACGCCTGTGGCTCAGGGATGACCAGGGCAGGCGGACCAGGGCGACGCCAACAGGCGTGCGTCTCCCAAGCCCAACATCAGGCAAAGTACGCCGGACAGGAGAGAGCACAGGCTGTCTAGTGCCTTACATACAGATTCCAGAAATGAGCCAAGTTGCTCTGTGCTGCGTGGGTCAGGACAGTGGTTCCCTCAGAGGCAGGGTGGTAGCTGTGAAGGGACCTGGGCTCCCGGGAAGCTGGTTATAACCCGATTCTTGATGAAGGCTTTGATCAATACAGGTGTGCTCTGCTTGTGGAAATTCATTACACCATATGCTCTGTAGCTATGATTTTATACTTTTACTAATGGATCTTATCCTTTGGTTAAAAAAATCTCCAAAATCATGTCTCTTCATGTAAAACAATGGAAGTTGATGAAATCAATGATTCTTCCAAACCTTTAATTTCAAAACCTGATTTTTGTGTCTGAGTGGAGTTAAGCAGTCCTGACTTTGCTCTGTAACCTTGTTCCCATTAGGCAGCCGGGCTCAGCAATGTGAATTCGGATTCCTAGAGAGTCTTCAATATAAAAGTCACACAAACCTTTCTTATGCTCTACCTTGAAGGTCTCAATAAATTTTGGCCTGCCTTATTCTGTGATGAGAGGTGTTTTCCTGTAAAATCTTTGATCAAGACCATCTCTCAGAGTGGAATGCATTTCAAGGACTATATTTATGTAAGTTTGGTTATACTCAGGTCTTTTTGGACCGTCTCTATGAATATCAATTAAAGAAGTTGATCGATGTCATTTTGGAGTGCAGCTAATAAAAACGTGAGGCATTGTGAATATTTTCTCATAAATATTTTCCTACCCATATGTGAGGAGGTATTTTTGAACGGCCGGCCAAAGGCCAAACCTGGGGTTTCCACCTGCTCCTTCCTCCAGGGTCAGAGAAGGGCACCGCGAAGGAGGAGCCGCCCCCTCCCGCCAATCTGTGGGTTGTTGGATATGTTCTCCAAAGGGATGACAGCCCAGGAGGCCAGCGGGGCTTGAAGCCCGGCAGATGTGAGAAACAGAGACAGGAGAAAAAATTAAATTTCCTTACCCACCACAAGCCCTTGTAACAGCAGAGTGACATTCCTCTGGGGACTCAACTGCCTCCACCTTAAGACTTTGCTAAGGGCAAAGGGTAATCCTAGGCTGACTGACCCCATACTCCCTACCAGGATCCTGAAGTCTACTGTAAAAATTCCTTTGGAAACTTCCTTTATCTCTAAATCTTCCAAGATAGTGTTGAAGATCTTTCCCAAGCATACAGTCCAAAGATACACATCTAAAGGGTCTCACAACAAAGGTTTTATTACTAGTAATGAATAACCTTCTTCCCAACAATAGCTAGCCCCTCTGCTGAGGGAGCAGGAGGCTGGCTGAGGAGGGAGCCAGGGCTGGTGCCTTGCACCCCCTCTCCACCCACTCCCCTTAGTAATACGTGTGACATTCCTCAGGCACCCCTGACTGCCCTGAAAGAAGAACAAATGTTTATATTGCAGAGATCACAGTCCTGTAAGGCAGGAGTCTCCCTTGGTTTGCAAATGTCCTTGAGATTTACAAACAAAGAAGTTACCTTATCAATAGCCCAATTTCCAAGGACACATAACTCCATTCCTCAAGCCCCAATGCCACCCTCCCCTCCATAAGAAACCAAAGGAGGCGGAGGTAAAAAGAAAAGTAAATAAAGTTAAATTTTTCTAAACCTAAATCTCACTCACAAGGACGCTTGACAGCAGGAATGTCACAGTCCACCAGGAAACTCCCAATTGTCTTTATGTTAATGCCTCATTAGAGGGGAAATGCCTTGACTTGATAGTACCCAGGCCTTCAATATCCTGATAGTATTCTTTGCCCCAATAGCTCTTCTGAACACCCCTTTGTCCTCACCTACCGAACTCCTGTGTATAGAACCAGACACTCCTCACAGGCTCGGGGCAGCCGCATCTCTGCCTGCCCACGGGTCCTGTCCCCGTGCTCTAATAAACCACCTTTTTGCACCAGAGACGTCTTAAGAATTCTTTCTTTAGCCGTCGGCTCCGAACCTCACCCCACCGAACCCGACCTAGGTTCTGGGACTTCATCACCTCAAGGTCCTGGAAACCTTGCTTCCAAAATTGCTTAGAGATTTACGTCATCCCTGACCCACCTGCAAGTGTATAACGGACCCCCACTCACAGGCCATGGGTCCTGGCCCCGTGCCTTAATAAACCACCATTTTGCACCAAAGATGTCTCAAGAATTCTTTCTTGGTCGTCGGCACCAGACCTCACCCCACCGAACCCCACTTACATTCTAAGACTTCATCACGGCCGGCCTTCCCTCTGCCCTCCGAGCTGTGTTCTCCGGGGGTGGTGCTGCCTCTGCTCCAAGCCAGATGGGCATTTTCTGTTTGGCACAAAGGTCTGGGGAGGGGTAGCCAGACCTTACTCCCTTTCAGCCAGATTTCTCCAAAACCATTCTTCCTCAGTATCTCCCTGTTTCTCTGTCTAGACCGGTGATCCCAAGACTTTCGGAATAATGTAAACCCCTTGATCCTAAATGTTTAAAGGATTAGGTGGTTTTGGTCTGGAATAGCCTTATCATCTGTGAATATCTTATTCTGATCATACATCAAGAAAGTGACAAGCATATGGCGATAGTCCATTTTGCCATTCTGTGAGGCGATTTAATGGCCCAAACAGTAAGTCACTAAGTCGCTCAGATCTTTGGCTTCCCCCAGTTTTGTCCTTGATTCTTCAGTCCTGCAGGGTCTCTTTGCCTGCCCCTCCCCCATCTCCCCAGCCCACCCCACATACGCAGGTACACAAACACCCATCTGCACGCACATGTGCACACACTCAAGCACACACACACACACAGACACACTCACACACCCACACTCAGCACCCATCCCAAATCATTTCATAAACATTTCTGCCCTAGTCTGCTGAGTTTTCCCGTATCTAAGGTAGGCATTTCTCATAGTGTGGTTTGCTGTTAGGTCTTCTGTCCGTGAATTTCTGAATGGTCTTTACATTCGACTTGGCCATGTGTGTGCAAGCCCCTGCAGAAAGCTAGCTGGAAGCCGTCGTGTGGCACTGAGGCCGAGGCCCCGATAGCCCCTGGTTCTGGGCACATGTTTTTTAATGCCGTGTAATTACATGAACTTGAAGCTGTACTTGGGTTTGAGGATTGTCCTTGAGTGTGTGTTCTGCAATAAATTATTTAAGGAGATATGGAGGAACTAATTAGTTAATAACCATAATTGGGATTAAAGAGTAATTCTGATTTTCAAAAGATGCTTAAAAGGATAAATATTCAGTTGTCTCATTTTACCGTTAAGAAGCAAACCTGCTTAAGTGACTCCACATAATGGAAAGCCTAGGTGGGTTAAATGCTACCCTGGGTGTGAGGTGACAAGCCATTGTCAAATCCCCACTGATGGCAGACTACCGGAGCTAGCTGCTCCTTGGGCTCTGCCCTGAGGACAGCGACTATTATTATTTACGTTTTATGGCAGTCGGTAAACGTACATTGTGCAGAACAATAGATTAAATCGTGCTGAACAAAGAACACGATTCCAGCCCCCAGGAGGAGACTTAAATTTTCGATGCTAAGTGACCCAGCTCAAGACTTGCGGAGTGGGTGTGGGGCATCCTAAGTGCTGGGAGGGAGGGAGGGGCTCCCGCATTATTAGCAAGAGAAGAAAGGCTGGGCGCTGGGGAGTGAGAACCGCAGGCAGGAACAAGAAAGCGCAATTAGCTTAAGAGAAGGAGGCCCAGGAAGGAGGAGGGAAAACGAAACAGTGAAAGAGCTACCAGGCCACAATATGGGCTCCCCTGCCAGTAAGTCAGCCCTTTCCTGTTCTGGGCTCCCTGCTTCAAGCAAGCTCTAATATGCTTCTACTCCCAGAACTATCTTCAGGGGTGGCCTCCAAGAGAAACCTCAGCTGCTTACCTCGGCAGATGCAATGACTTTGGCTCCAGTCCACTGTGTGTGTCCAAACCCCCAGACCAGACATCCCCACTCCTCAGGCCTCCAACACACCGCCCAACCCTGCAGACCCTCTCTTCCTTCAGACCCGGTCATTCCTCCACTTCTGCAAGCAAGTGTGGAATGAGTGTGACATTTAGTAACTTCTCCAGGAGTTCAGAGAAAGGGTGATGTTTGGTCAGCCTTACAAAAAAAGATTTGAGCTGAATACACTTCAAAAAATCTATGTTATTTAATTTGATGATTAGTCAGTAGGTTTCCTTAAGTTTCTCTTTCTGAAGTCCCATCAAAATATTAAAGCATTAATGAAAAATATATTCATGATCTATAATTCATTACTTTGACACAGCTGGTTTTATTTTCTGTTAATCTTCAGTTATATCAATACATAGATTTACTAATAGCAGACATATAATTTTATTTGGTTTCCTTATTTTTATATCACTGTAAAGTTTTGCAGGTGAGGTAAACACAACACCAGGTGAGGTAGCGCAAGGCAAGATTTATTAAAGGCATCTCCAGCAAAGTTTCAGGGTTCAGGAGAAGGGGAGTCAGGAAAGTCAAGCCGGGAGGAGGTCGGCACTCTCAGGCAAGGTTCGAGACTTGGGAAGTGGCACTGGGAGGGAGTCGGCAGGGTCTTTTATTGGGCCAAGGCCGGGCATGGGCTCACATCCAGACATGGTAAGGTATTTGGTGATGGAGGGTATGGGGTGGGGGGCCCCTGACACTTTTGTTTCCTGCATAGGTATTGGGTTACCTATGGAGACGTGACCTGGGCATACATCCTTTTGGCAGGAGAGTCAAGCGTTAAGGAAGGGGGGGGCTGGAAGATGACTGTCCCTATGGTCATTTCTATTGTTCCTCCTGCATTCCCAGAGCTGCTGACCCAACAGTCACTATATGTATTTTGCCTCCCATAATATAATATTAATGTTTATTCTATACCATAGAGTTTCTTTGCTACAGACTTGTAAGCATTCCTTTATTGCTGGGAATTTCATTGTTTCTGAGGTTTTATATATAACTGATGGTAAAGAACATCTTTAGCCATCATAGTATTTTCATTTGTTTTGATTAGTTCCTCAAAATAAATTTATTTATTTTAATGTACATAAGTATTTTAGGTCAAATAATAAATACAGTCAATGTCCAATAATGTGATCATGATACTAATTAATTTCTTGATCTTATTTCATTTTTGTTTTTATTCTTTTTTAAACTTTTTTGTCCTTTTGACTTTTAAAAATATTTTGTTGTCTAGCCTTTTTCTGTCCTTTTTTCTTTTATTTTTGATAATGTGATTATTAAATGGGCTTCTTGATATTTAACACCTTCCTTAGCAAATTTCAATATACATAACAATTTCCCTGGAAACTGTTGGGCTGGCAGAAAGGGCTACTTAAGATGGCGAAAGTTCCCGCCACAAGACCTGAACTCGGACAGGAGAACAAAGGCCCAAGCAGGAATCTGAGACCCCCGACCTGGGCTCCAGTGGACCAATGGGACCCCGACGATCAGGCGAGATATCCGAATAAGGGAAACTTGCCAAAAGACCCCTGAGCTCCCCTAGAGACCTCGTAAAAGCCCCCTCCTCCCTGCCTTGGGCACGACTTCCGCCACTCTGCTTTCCAGAGTAGCGGAACCTCGCCCAAGGATGCCCACCCCCTCAGGTTCTCTGAGTTTTACCTGGAGACCTGCAGACACAGGATGAGCTATGTTCCTGAATTGTAAGCAAGCATCATCTCAGGTTATTCTGATATAGATATTCACATTATCAAATATAGGATCAGAAACAGATACAAAAAAGTAAGGAAGGCCTAGTTTTATCTTGCCTCAGTTGCCCAACTAAAATAGTGTTCTGAACATATTGAAGAAATTTAGGTTAGCACAACATCAAGAACAATTATGCTTTTTTGTATTTTTAAAATGTTGCTGGCTGTTCCTAGTAAATGCATTTTCATCCTATGATAACTTACTTTATTTAAGTATTAATTTATTTAAAAAGAGAGGCTAAAACACTAGAAAGAAAATAGTATTATTTCATAGACATCCCATTTGCAAACAGACACAAGATAAAGGCAGTTCTCAGGATGCGATAGGACTCTTTGCAGACATGGGCGCCTTTGTAAGTAACGCACCACAGAAACTTCAATGCCATGTAGAGTTTTTCCAAAGCTTAAGAGGGTCACATTCTTTATATGTTTCTTGTTATGCTCACATAACAATGTACAAAATGTTATTACCGCTGTGGGTTAGAATAACAAGTCCGAGACATTCTTTCCTTGAGCCAAGTTCATCCCCCACCTTTGGGCAGAGGGGAGATGATTTAACCAACGGGGGGTGGGAGGGGGCGCATTTGAGTTGGGTGCCAGAGAAGGTAGATATTTAAAAGGTAGATTCACAAAAAGAGGGAACAGGACAGGATGATAAAGTCTCCTTGACCCCATGAGTGATGGCTCTCTCCCCAGAGAGCCCCAAGTGAGAGCTGGAAAGACTCACAGACTTCTCCTAAAATGTGTCCCTCCGTTCACAGAACCCAGATGCAACTACAGAATCCTTACTGACTGGGGTTATCTGGTCATAACCTCTGCCTAAATCCTTGGTTAAAAATTAAACTAAACTATATTGTACACCTGAAACTAATAGCATATTTCATGTTAACTAACTGAATTAAAATTAAGACCTAAAAAAAAAAAAAAAAAAAGGAAAGAAACTAAACAGGACCCAGGGAGACACCTAGATAGGCAGGCTGAAGAACAAAAACAAACAAAGACACAAACAAACAAATAAAACAGAAAAGTCTGTGACTACACTAGGTGCTGAGAGGAAGACAGATTGTAAGCCTGTGCAGGGCTCTGGAATTACCTAGTAAGACAAAACAAAGAATCCTGTCCCCCAAGAATAAAACCCCACAGCCCTCTGCACAGAAGAAACAGAATCCAGAGTTATTTCAATGTATTATCTTTGACGTTCTATTTCCAAACCAAAATTATTAGACATACAAATAAAAAGGAGAATATTACCCAAACTAAGGAAATGTTATCCTGAATTTACATTAATGTTGGATTTTGTAATCCGTAACTTAGATACAATTATTATAAATATGTTCAAATAGTTAAAGAAAAATATGATCAAATAATTGAGTGAAAATATGCTATTAATGAGTGAATAGTTAGGAAATCTTAATGGAGAAATAAAAACCACACCAAAAACAAAAACAAAAACAAAACAAACAAACAAACAAAAAAACAGATGGAAATTCTAGAGTTGGGATGTTCAATACATGTCATAAAAATTCACTAAGTGGTTTTATCAGCAGCTTTGAGATGGCAGAAGAATCAACTTAAAAGTAGACAGACCAATAAAAATTATCCAATTTAAAGAGCACAGAGAGAGAAGATTGAATAAAAATGAGGAGAGACTCATCAAGCTTTCCAACAGATGTGTAATTGGAGTTCCAAAAGGAGCAAAGAAAATACAGATCACACAGAAAATAGAGAGACAATGTCTAAAAATTTGCTAAATTTGATAAAAACATTGATTCATAAATTTACAAACTTAAAATGCCCCAAGTAAGATATTCACAAAAACAAATGCATCTGGACATCATATTCAAACCTCTAAAAACCTAAACCAAAAGCAAGAATCTTGAAAGTATCAGAGAAAAATGACAATTTGCATATGAAAATACAATGATATAATTAATAGTTGACTACTCATTCAAAACAATGAAATCTATAGGAATTGGAAGAAAAGAAACATCTTCTATATCTAATGAAACTATTCTTTAAAAACAAAGGCAAAACTAAGACTTTTAAAAATTTTTACAGAGAAAGAGTACTGGAGCCAGGGGTGGGGCAGAGCGAATGAGAGAGAGAAAGTCCCGAGCAGACTCCCCACTGAGCAGGAGCCTGAAGCAGGACTAGATCTCATGACCCTGAGATCATGACCTGAGCCAATATCCAGAGTTGGATGTTCAGCTGACTGAGCCACTCAGACACACCAAAACTAAGACACTTTTGATGTACACTGATGGCATTCTATTGTTATCAGATCTGTCTTATAAAAAATACTAAAGGAAGCTTTTCACATGGAAGGTACATGACAACAGATAAAACTTAAGGTCCTTATCCACCAAGAAGATCTAACAATTATAAATATTTATGCCCCCAACATGGGAGCAGCCAATTACATAAGAAAGTTGTTAATCAAGATAAGGAGTCATATTGATATGAATACATTAATAGTAGGAGATCTTAACATGCCACTGTCAGTAATAGATCATCCAAGCATAAAATCAATAAAGAAACAAGAGCATTGAATCACACATTGGACCAGATGGACCTCATGGATATATATAGAATAAACCACCCTAGAACAATAGAATACTCATTCTTCTTAAGTGCACATGGAATAGAATAGACCACATACTGGGTCACAAATCAGGGCTCAACCGATACCAAAAGACTGAGATTATTCCCTGCATATTCTCAGATCACAATGCTTTGGTCTGAGAATGAAACCACAAGGATAAGTTTGGAAGGAACTCAAATACCTGGAAGCTAAAGATCACCTTGCTTAAGAATGCTTGGATCAACCAGGAAATCAAAGAAAAACTTAAACAATTAATGGAAACCAATGAGAATGAAGACACTTTGGTCCAAAACCTATGGGATATAGCAAAGGTGGTCCTAAGGGGGAAATACATAGCCATCCAATCCTCCCTCAAAAAAACTGAAAAAGCCAGAATACACCAGTTGTCTTTACACTTTAAAGAACTGGAGAATCAACAACAAATCAAACCAACTCCACACACAAGAAGGGAAATAATCAAGATTAGAGCAGAGATCAATGAGATAGAAACTCAGAAACTACAGAAACCTTACTGACTGGGGTTATCTGATCATAACCTCTGCCTAAATCCTTGGTTAAAAATTAAACTAAACTATATTGTACACCTGAAACTAATAGCATATTTCATGTTAACTAACTGAATTAAAATTAAGACCTAAAAAAAAAAAAAGGAAAGAAACTAAACAGGACCCAGGGAGACACCTAGATAGGCAGGCTGAAGAACAAAAACAAACAAACACACAAACAAGTTCTACTACAGTAGAACACATCAGTGAAACTAGAAGCTGGTTTTTTGAAAGAATCAATAAGATCGATAAACCATCTCCTAACTAGTCCGAAAGAAAAGAGAGAAGGCCTAAATTAATAGAATTATAAATGAAAAGGGAGAGATCACAACTAACACCAAGGAAATAGAAACAATCATCAGAAATTATTATCAGGGGCACCTGGGTGGCTCAGAGGGTTAAGCCTCTGCCTTCAGCTCGGGTCGTGATCTCAGGGTCCTGGGATCGAGCCCTGCATCGGGCTCTCTGCTCAGCAGGGAGCCTGCTTCCCCCCTCACTCTGCCTGCCTCTCTGTCTGCCTCTCTGCCTGCCTCTCTGCCTACTTGTGATCTCTGTCTGTCAAATACATAAATAAAATGTTAAGAAAAAAAAAGAAATTATTATCAACAGTTATATGTCAATAAGTTAAGCCACCTAGATGAAATGGATACATTCCTGGAAAACTATAAACTTCCAAAATTGAAGCAGGAAGAAATTGACAACCTGAATAGACTGATATCTACTAACAAGATTGAAGCAGTGACAAAAATCTCCCAAAAAACAAGAGCCCAGGATCTGACAGATTCCCTGGGGAATTCTACCAAACTTTCAGAGAAGAAATAATACCTATTCTCCTGAAGCTATTTCAAAAAATTGAAGCAGAAGGAAAACTTCCAGACTCTTTTTATGAAGCCAGCATTACCCTGATCACCAAACCAGGCAAAGACCCCACCAAAAAGGAGAATTTCAGAACAGTATCACTGATGAATATGGATGCTAAGATTCTCAACAAGATCCTAGCTAATAGGATCCAACAGCACATTAAAAAGATTATCCACCATGACCAAGTGGGGTTCATCCCTGGGTTGCAAGGATGGTTCAACATTCACAAATCAATCAATGTGATAGGAAAAATCAATAAGAGAAGAGAGAAGAACCACATGGTCCCCTCAATTGATGCATAAAAAGCATTTGACAAAACCCAGCATCCATTCCTGACTAAAATGCTTCAAAGTATCGGGATAGAGGAAACATTCCTCAACGTCATAAAATCTATTTATGAAAAACCCACAGCAAATATCATCCTCAATGGGAAAAAGCTAACAGCCTTCTTTTTGAGATCAGGAACACAACAAGGATGTCCACTCTCACCACTCCTATTCAACATAGTGTTAGAAGTCCTATTAACAGCAATCAGACAACAAAGAGAAATAAAAGGTATTCAAATTGGCAATGAAGAAGTCAAACTCTCTCTCTTCGCAGATGACATGATTCTTTATAAGGAAAACCCAAAAGATTCCACCCCCAAACTACTAGAACTCATACAGCAATTCAGTAATGTGGCGGGAAAGAAATTCAATAGAAATTCAATGGCTCTTGTTTTTTGGGAGATTTTTGTCACTGCTTCAATCTTGTTACTAGATATCAGTCTATTCAGGTTGTCAATTTCTTCCTGGTTCAATTTTGGAAGTGTATAGTTTTCCAGGAATGTATCCATTTCATCTAGGTGGCTTAATTGATAGAAATCAGTTGCTTTCTTATACACTAACAATGAAAATACAGAAAAGGAAATTAGAGAATCGATGCCATTTACTGTAGTACCAAGAACCATAGGATACCTGGGCACAAACTTTACCAAAGAGTTAAAGGATCTGTACTCAAGGAACTACAGAACACTCATGAAAGAGATTGAAGAAGACACAAAAAGATGGAAGACTGTTCCATGATCATGGACCAGAAAAACAAACATTGTTAATATGTCTATACTGCCTAGAGCAATCTATGCTTTCAATGCCATTTTGATCAAAATTCCACTGGCATTTTTCAAAGAGGTGGAGCAAACAATCCTAAAATTTGTATGGAACCAGAAGAGACCCCAAATTGTTAAGGAAATGTTGAAAAAGAAAAACAAAACTGAGGGCATAATGTTGCCTTATTTAAGCTTTACTACAAAGCTGTGATTACCAAGACAGCATGGTACTGGCATAAAAACAGACACATAGACCATTGGAACAGAGTAGAGAGCCCAGATATGGACCCACAACTCTATGGTCAAATAATCTTTGACAAAGCAGGAAAAAATATACAGTGGAAAAAAAAGTCTCTTCAATAAATGATGCTGGGAAAATTGGACAGCTATGTGTAGAAGAATGACACTCGACCATTCTCTTACACCGTACACAAAGATAAACTGGAAACGGATAAAAGACCTCAACGTGAGACAGGAATCCATCAGAATCATAGAGGAGAACATAGGCAGTAACCTTTTCAACATCAGCCACAGCAACTTCTTTCAAGACATGTCTCCAAAGGCAAAGGAAACAAAAGCGAAAATGAACTACTGGGACTTCATCAAGATCAAAAGCTTCTGCACAGCAAAGGAAACAGTCAACAAAACAAAGAGTCAACCCACGGAATGGGAGAAGATATTTGCAAATGACAGTACAGACAAAAGGTTGATATCCAGGATCTAAAATGAACTCCTCAAACTCAACATACACGAAACAGATAATCATATCAAAAAATGGGCAGAAGATAAGAACAGATACTTCTCCAATGAAGACATCCAAATGGCTATCAGACACATGAAAAAATGTTCATCATCACTAGCCCTCAGGGAGATACCACCTTACACCAGTTAGAATGGCCAAAATTAACAAGACAGTAAATAACATGTGTTGGAGAGGATGTGCAGAAAGGGGAACCCTCTCACACTGTTGGTGGGAATGCAAGTTGGTGCAGCCACACTGGAAAACAGTGTGGAGATTTCTTAAGAAATTAAAAATAGAGCTTCCCTATGACCTGCAATTGCACTCCTGGGTATTTACTGCAAAGATACAGATGTCGTGAAAAGAAGGGCCATCTGTACCCCAATGTTCATAGCAGCAATGACCACAGTCACCAAACTATGGAAAGAACCAAGATGCCCTTCAACGGACGAATGGATAAGGGAGATGTGGTCCATATACACTATGGAGTATGATGCCTCCATCAGAAAGGACGAATACCCAACTTTTGTAGCAACATGGACGGGACTGGAGGAGATGATGCTGAGTGAAATAAGTCAAGCAGAGAGAGTCAATTATCATATGGTTTCATTTATTTGTGGAGCATAACAAATAACACAGAGAACATGGGATGATGGAGAGGAGAAGGGAGTTGAGGAAATTGGAAGGGGGAGGTGAACCATGAGAGACTGTGGACTCTGAGAAACAATCTGAGGGTTTTGAAGGGGCGGGGGGTAGAAGGTTGGGTGATCTGGTGGTTGGCATTATGGAGGAATGCATGGAGCACTGGGTGTGGTGCATAAATAATGAATTCTGAAAAGAAAAAAAAAAAAAAAACAGAAAAATATGACTTAAGGTCCCTGGGAAGAATACAGAGCACAATAAATAATAAGTATGTGGATAGATATGTAAGATCACATTTCTGTGATTTTAAAAAGGAATATTGTTTTTATTATAAATATATTTATGATGTATTTTATTATATTTATTAAAACATATATTAATATAAAATATATATTATTTTAATATTTTATATATATATGTTCTGTTCTCTTGATTTTATTAAAGACATATGACTGTAAAGCCAAATTTATAAAGTTATATTTTGTGTTATAATACAATTATAATGCATAGTACTATAATACATATGATAATAAACAAACAAAGGTATGGAAGGCAATGGAGATATACTGACATAAAATTTTTACATTATATTGGATGTATGTTTGAAAATGTGTTAAACATACTTTTAAGTTTTAAAAACTTAAGTTTAAGTTTTAAAACTTTCAAATACCAGACTGATGAAGTTTTGCCTGGACGCCTGCATGTCCTATCATCAGCCCATGGACTGGTCAGAACATCTAACACTGCACGAGATTATCAGAGGCGTGATCAGCTTTTATGAGAAACTTACCATCGAGCAGCAAAATGACGAGCATTCATAGGCAACTGGAAATACACAGAACATGTGGCTACCTCATGGAGAGCCTGTGGGAGAAGGCGAGCCCTTCCGCATGCTTGTACTGGGCGCATGTGGAGAAGGGGTGGATGTTCATGATGGGTCTGGGGGAAGGTCACCCCCTTGTTGTCTCATCAGTACTGCTCCCGAGCTCTTGAACATGCCTTCTCCTAGGATGCAGGGCCAGCTTCAAAGTCTACCTCGGAGGATCCTATTGATTTAGACAGTATCCCTCTAGTGAGGACTTCCCATCTGGGAAAAGCAACTTATCTGGAAGATGATGGAGATGGCAGGAAAGTTCCAGGGTCCTGGTGAGGTGAGAATGGATCATTTATTAATAAGATAGAAATTCTGAGAAATCCCCAGTGGAGCATGGGGGAAATGCTCCAGGACTGTATTTCCTAGCGGCTCTTTGGATCACTGAAGTGATTTGTTTTGCTTTTTCCAAGAGTGGGAATAAACCCCCTGAGGTTGCTATGCCAAGATCCCACTGCTCCATTCCTTTCTAGAAACAGTTACTGGGAATCCTGCGTGGTCCATCCCAGGAGTGTAGCCCGGGCCCATTAAGTGTTATACCAGTTCCCAAAGTCAGAGTTCTGAGGCACGCATAGGCACACATATGTATATTTGTTCACTGAACAAATGTGCCAAATACTTTCCCTTGTCCTGATTCCAAGCTCCTGTGGAGGTTACACTGGCGGATAAACACTGAGATTGTTTCTTGTAGGATCTAGTAGAAGAACATCAGCGTAGGGCAGAACATCAGCGTAGGGCACTTCATGATAAATGCCATCTGAGCACTTTGTACAAATGGAGCACCAAATGGTGACCTAGTTTGGCTCTGTGCTCTGAGCCCACAGAAGGCAGAGGATGTGTGCTTGGGCTAGAATGATCAGGGTAATCTTCCTTGAGAAAGTTCAACCTGAACTGATGTAAGAGACAGTATTGACTTAGAGAAGAGAGACAGTTCTCCAGTTTGAGGTGAAAATTCAGAGTCATGGTTCAGGGGTAGTGATGCCTCAGGAAGAATGAAGAAGCCTGATTGACCAGGGGATGGGGGAGGAATGTTCCAGGAAAGTAGACAGAAACCAGGAGAACATGCAGCCAGGCTGCAGACCCAAGACTTTGCCCTGAACAAAATGATGGATGTTCTATATGGAAAGTGAGAGCTTAGGAATATGACCTGGGAACTCTGTGGACAGAAGACAAGAGTTCAACACAGAAGTAGAGAACGAATTCAGGCCCTAAGTCAGATAGAAACAGAAGGAAAAGTAGTAGAAATGGAATAAAGGGGTAGATAGATATGAAGATTCTTTGCTTTTAAAATAATTACAGGTTTGAGTGGTAGATTGAATTGGTGGATGGAGCAAAGAGGGCGAAAGAATCGAGGGCGTTCTCCCTGGACTGGGTCCAGAGGGCTGAGTGAACGTCCAAACCACAGGGGCCAGGAGGAGGCTCTGTGGACTGTGGGCGTGGTCGGAGAGCAGGTGTCAGCTTCTCTGAGGCTGAAACACGGAATGCACAAGCGGAAATGATGGCAGGAAACTGCATGTGCGTGATCAGAACTTCCAGGACCAGAGAGTGAGTTACCTTCTGGGGTGATTGATACAGAAATGATATGGGAAACCCAGGAACTGCTGAGGTCTCTGAGAAGGAACTGTTTTAAAGAGGATGTCTCACAAGTACCTTGGCATCTGCAAGTCTGTGCTGAGCAGGTTAACCTGGCCCTGGCCCCCTGTGCCTGCTGCCCTCTGCAGAGTTTAGATACTGCATTGATCGCAGTATGGACCTCAATAGCAGCCATGGATGCCAAGTCAAATGGACTGTCATTTATTTATGACTTTCTCTGTGCATTTGAAAATTCTGTGAGACCTGCCCTAGATGTAAGTTTCCGTTCTTTCCGATTTATTGCGGCTCTGCCAACGGATATCTCATCCTTGGGATACAGAGGCTATCAAAGCAAAGATTATTTATTGATTTCTGACCCTGAGCCAAGCACTGTGCTAGGCACTGGGGATACACAATAAATAAGTCATGGTCCATGCTTAGAATTGATGAAGGGGAAGGCCACACAGACAATTACCCATTATAAAAGGACATAACGAGTACTCTAATAGAGATATAATCAATAATAGAGCTATAATAGAGCTATAAATCAATAAATCACCATGGAAGTGTAGATGACAGGAAGGAAAAGCCTCTCCCCAGATGTGACCCTGATCTGGGCCTTAAAGAATGAATACGAGTATGAGCACGACCTTCCTGGGAGGCAGAACCACAAGAACAAGGAGTGTGAGGGCGTGAAATTACATGCAGTGTTGGTGTTTGTGTTGTTATTCATGTGAAAAAATGTCCACGGCTGGTTCTCGCAGGAATCAAATACCTTGAAGGATACGTGTGCATCCACATGACACGTGCATGGTCATTTCTGAAACCAGGACAACGCAAGTGTCACCTTAGTCCTCCAAGCTCCCAAGGGCATCGATCGATCCAGCATCCGAGGGTGAGCTGCGTGTGAGCTAGCATTCAAATCACGCTTCGCTCCTGAAAGCCCTTCGACCTGAGTTTCCTTTGTGTAGAAGAACGTCAGGGAGTGAGCGTACAGGGAGGTGGCAGGGACGCGGACCTATCCTGAAGCTCTCTCCCCGTCTCATGTTCCCTTGGACACCGGAGCACCGTCCTTGCCCCCAGCGAGCGGACACCTGAAAGACCAGCATTGTGCGCTTCCACTGAATTGAATACCGACAAGAATGAGTGCGTTCATCGTGATCTCTTAATAGCAGAGTAAATGTTGAACCAGCTTTTGTGTCTCTTAATTTCTTGACTTGCCAGAATTTTCCAGTTCATTTCATGCAAGTAATTGAGGCTACTGAGCCTGGTGCTGGTGTTTTCCCCCAGCACTGTGACTCTTTGAACATGAGATCAATCTGTCTTTCTTGACTTCGTTGTGGCTCAGGTTGCACGAGACATGAAGGCGATTTGGGAGCTGCATCTGTCAACCTATTGTTTGAACTCATGGCCCACGTGGCTCTTTTAGGGACACAGAGGGAACGGGGCTTCTGCTGCAGCTGGCAGCCTCGCCCCCACCTTGACATCTGGCTGAATTCCTGCTCCGTTTAAAGCAGCCGCAGCTCTTCCCCGGTTCTAATGACTTTCCTTATTACCTGACAATCTATCTGAACTATCGACTCATTTCCGACCTGCCAGTTCTCTCAAAAGTTATGGAAACGGTCTGCAAACTGCAGCTTCAGCACCTCGTCCCCCACGCACTGTCTTCTGTGCATCGACAGAGCCACCGTAGACAAAGGAGAGAAGCTGCGTGTGCCGTGGACTCCCAGGCGCTGAGCGTAGGGGGCTCCGCGGTCCCTGGCCATCGGGACTGCTTCCTGGCCGCAAGGGCGAAGGTGGGGAGCGTTTGCCGTTGGCCGGCGTTGTGCTCTCTGGCGCTGGGCTGGGAAGTGCAGGGAGAAGCCACCTCGGCGTTTGTTGTGTGCTCTCCATATCCTGCCTTCCTTTCTACTCTTGCTTCTCAAGAAGCACTCAGGTCACACTTTTGAAAGGGATTATCAGTGCGTTCAAATTCTTTACCATCTCTTTCCTTCATTTAGAGAAATGAGGAATTTTCCCTGAGAGACGGCTGGGCTCGGGATTTATGGACAGCTCCGTCTAGCCAAGGACACGCGTTCACGTGAACCCATTAAATGCCACCGAGCCCGGGTTGCTGCAGAAGGGGTGGGGTAGGAGAGAGAACACCGGACTAAGGAGGGGGACTCGGTGCACACGACTCTGGGCCCCCGCCCTCCGCTGGGCAAGCTGAGATGTCACTCACATCCCTCTCTCCTTACCTGTAAAAAAACTATAGGAAAGCTTTTCACCCTACACACCTAACTTCTGAATTAAAGTAGACAATATAAGTGAAAAATGTGTTGAAAATTACAAAATGAATATACTATCTATCGTTATAATTATTGGTAATGTGCTATTAGAGGCCTGCTCTTTGCCTTCGGGGAGTCAGCCTAGTTAAGAGAAAAAGCAAGCATAACACAAATAATTTGCGTACACTTAATTCTCTGCCTAGAACGACTTATGAGTGCGTGAGGTATTCAGCAAAGGGAGACCTAAACATTCAACGTCACAGTTTGCTTCTTTTTGGGACCTGGTTTAAAAACTTTGTCCTTAGGTTGCTCTTAGCACAAAAACGGGAGCTGGTTACAAAGGAGATCAAAACAATAACTCAAGCTCACAGCGCGGGAGCTGGGTTTGCTCCTACACTCGCTCTGTCCTCGTGAAAGCCCTTGTCCCCGGAGCACCAGCTTCCTGGGGTGGCAGCCTCCGTCGCGGCTCGACACCGAGCAGCCTGCAGCAGTTGGGCAAGAAGGCAGGACCCAGGACCCCGGCTCCACTGGCTTTCCTCAGCTTCTCCTTCGAGTGCCCGTGGCGACCCGTAGCTTTCCTGACGGTTATTATGTTGGATGGTGGCTGTTGACTTGTCCACTCACAGACCCGCCTCCCCAGTGGAATTTACTCGAGGTCAAGAAAAACGTGTATTTTCTACAACCCTCAACACAGTGCCGAAGTCTGTGTTTTGCCCGTAATGGCACCTAATAAATGCTGTGGAAAGAGGGCGGGGACGAGAAGAGGAGCCCCGAGCTGAAGAAGCGACACAGACGAGAGGCACGTGTGCGTCAAGGAGCCCGGGAGCCCGGCAGAGCGGGGAGCGCGTTCGGGCTCACAGACTCGGAAGGCTCGCCGGTGTATGGATGGGGAGACCATAGTCTACTGCGGATTATCGATCCAGCCTTAACATGTAATCAATTATTATTATTTTTTAAATTTAATCAAATTTTTATTTACTTATTCATTTATTGAAGTGTGGTTGACCACGTTACATTAGTTTCAGGTGTACGAAAGTTAATTTTTAACTTTTCATTCTGAAATACTTTCAGACTTCAACGTCACAACACTGGTCCACTGTGGAAATCAGACTTATTCACCGTTGATTTTAGAAAAAGTGGGCTTGAGTTTTTCAAAATGTGAGCTCATATCATCAATAGAGCTTACTTTTAGTTCCTCAGTTAAGCATAAAACTATCTACCTAAAAATATTCCTACTTCCCATGAGTATTTTTCTATCGAGCAAGCAATAAAAATCCCATGCAAATAAATAAGATCTAAGTTGCTCCAAAACGGTAATGGCCTGCTGCAAACGCGTTCCCTGCATCCATGGCTATCCCCTGCCCTTGCCAGGGGCAGCCTCACAGGTTTCCTTCTCTTCCTGTGTTCCTCAAGTGAGCGAGACAGTTCAATCAATCCAAGTTTTACCAAGCCAGATTTTGAATAATTTCTAAGAAGCCTTTTCAACATTCCACACATACTTTCAACTCATGGTGCACAAGGTCAAGCACAGGTCACATCACTTTTCCTTTTCTACTTTCTTCTCCCTGTTCCCTACACTAATTCATTCATTCATTCATTCATTTCTAGAAACATCTGAACGCATCCTAGGTGCTGAAGCCATAGCAGTGTTAGAAAGGGACAGGTCCTTCCGTCACAGCTGACATCCCAATGGAGGGGTATGAAATTAAGTAGCAAATTACCGTTTTAGTGAATAATTAAAATAATTAATCAATCACAGGTAATAATAACTAAATTAATTATCTAATAACTAAATTAATGATCATTAACCATGGATATCCTACAAAGAAGGGGCTCAGGGCGCTATGGGAGTATTTTAATCGTGAACCTTACCTGGTCTATCAGAACTGGGAAAGCTTCAAAAGTTACGTCTGCGTTGAGCGTGAAGGGCCAGCAGACATCGCGTGAGTGGTGGACGGAGAGCAGGGGACGGCGTACCAGGCAAGAAGCCACCGAGTGTGAAGGCCCAGAAGCAAGGCCTGGTCTGGCACATTCAAGGCGCAGGTAGGAGCAGCTGCCAACCTGTTTTGCGAACCGGTCAAACCACTTCATGCTCCTGCCCGTGTTCTGAAAGGACAGTTGCTGTCTGCATTCGCCTCTCTCGGGGCGCATTCCAGTTCGGGACGTTGTAGTAGGTGCAGGGCTGTCTTTCATTATGGTTTTCATCGGCCTTTGTCCAGTGATCAATGTGGTTGAGCATTTTTTATAAACTCAGTTGCTATTTGCGCACGTATTTTGGTGAAGCGTCAGTTGCTCTGACATGGGTGGAAGGAGAAATGTGAAACCCTCCTGAAACCCGGCTGGCCTGATAACTCCAGTTCTCCAGGAGCCATTCCCCAAGTCCTGTCCGTTTTTCCTTCGCACCACTCCGCACATCTCTCTCCCACTCTGCCTCCCTGGACCGAGCGATGGGCACCTCCAGTCGGGACACTTCACTGCGGCTGCCTTTCATCTCCGCCCATCAGTACCCCTCTGGCTGCAGCAGGAGCCATCCGTATGAGCACCTGTTCTCACCGGGCCCCCGCCTCAAAGTCTCTGAGCTCTGGGCTCCCCCCGGGGGCAGACGGACGTCATCTGTTCGTCCGGGGCAGCCAAGCAGAGCGCGTCAGCCTCAGCTGGCACCACACGGCACCTTGTCTGGGCAGCCGGCTCGCTGGCCTTTCTGGTCCCCAGATGGGCCTCTCCACAGACTCCCAGGCTCCCATGCTCTTCCTCAGTCTGATTTTCCTCCTCTCTCCAACCCTTCCCCTTGTTAGCCTTCCATGTCCTCCAGGCATGAGTCTGCCTTATCGCCACACCTCAGGCAACTCTTCCTGGAGCTTCTGAACAAGTGCCAGGCTCCTGTCTTGTCTCACGATCCGACGCACCCATCACCTGCTGGACGTGCAGCCAGAGCCTCACCCTGATCGTGTGATTCTTTGATTCATGTATATTGTCTCCACTAAGTCATGATCTGTTCTCTCGGCCCACGAGTGCAGAGAGCACGCCTTCTCTCCCTCACTCGGATCTGTAGCACCCAGTAGGGTGTCTGGCGCTCAGTAGGTCCTCAGTAAACCTCCGCTCACTGAGTAAACAAGTGGATAAATAAATGGATACGTACCTGAAATCTGGAGCTCGGGGTTTTGGTAGGGAATAGAAAACCCTGGACTGCTTTTACAACAAAGTGTTTGTTGTTGTTGAAGCTGCCAGGAGCAGGTGCAGGTGGGGGCAGTGAAGAGGTGTGCATCGTGGGGGCTGGACCAGGCATTCGCCAGAAGTGTCGACGGACTTAAAATCTGGACTCTGATATGTTTACGCTTTTAATGCCAGTTCACTCCCTCTTTCTAAGTCTTGGTAAGGTGTGCTACCATGGAAAGGTCCGTGTGTGTGAGTGCACATTTGTGCATGTGCGTGCACATGTGAGTGTGCCCGAGTGTGGGAGTACATACATGAGAGTGTACCTGTGAGTGTGAGAGCCCTTGATTGTGCATGTGTGTGTGCACGGGTGTACGTCTGTGCGGGTAAGTATGCATACGGCTGAGTGTGCGTGTGTGTGTGTGCACAGGTGTGCGTCTGTGCGGGTAAGTATGCATACGGCTGAGTGTGCGTGTGTGTGTGCACGGGTGTGCGTCCGTGCGGGTAAGTATGCATACGGCTGAGTGTGCATGTGTGTGTGCACGGGTGTGCATCTGTGCGGATAAGTATGCATACGGCTGAGTGTGCGTGTGTGTGTGTACGGGAGGGGACTGAGAAAGGGAAGCGGGTTCCACGCATCCGTGGTCAAGGAGAGCCCAGTAACCCGAAGTGAACCTGTAAATAAAAATCTCTTCTTCTCCTCCCCATTACAGCTGTGCAAAAACATGGAGGAAACATTAGATTTTCCTTACTTGAAGTAGAATTGAGACTTGAGACAACTTTGTGTGCCATCGAAGGGTAGGGCGTTCCCCCATGACAGCTCCCACTAGACCGTGGGGTCCCAGGGAGCAGAGACCAACCCTCACTCACGCTCATCTGCTGCCTGTAGCGGACGCGATACTTGGCTTGTACGTGTGTCCAATTGAATTGAACCTTTTCATTTATCTCCTTGATATCATTGGCATCGAGGATTTCTGGTTTCACCTTTTCAAAATGGAAATAAGGGAGAAATGGGTATTACTTTTTGATTAGTTTTCTGTGGGGAAATACCAGGTTTTATTTTGAAATTGCTAGAAGCTAACTTTCCAGATATGAAAGCAGTTTCCCTACAGCGAGGAGGAATCACAGCTTCTCGTACTTGGCCCATGGTACCCAAGGGGCAGTGGGCTGGAACAATGAAGCACGCTCTCTGACCCCAGCCCGTGTCCCTTCCAGTGGAGTGACCCCATGACCCAGCTGGGGCCAGCGGGGCCCGACGGGAGCCCTCTGGGAGCCGTGTGCATTCAGGGATTTGCAGACTCATGGCCACCCGCGGCCACTTGCCCGTCCGCCTGTGTAGGAAGATGCACTCCCAGGTGGCAGGTGGCTGCGTGCAGAGCGAGAGCTATGTGCCGGGAATGGCGGAGAGGACACGGCCAGCCTGGACAGGTGGAGACGTGCGGGGTCCTGTGTGGGGTCCTGTGCCGGGCTGTGCTCCTCTCTGGGGATACCTGGGGAGAGGAACAGTGAGCACCTTGGTTGGTTACCCTTCCGAGGCTACAGAGCACTTTCAACATGCAGTTGAAAGAAAATCTACATGAAAAATAATCTTGGGTCTTTCTCAAGTATCCTGGCCGCTCCCTAAGGCATCCTGTACCCTGGGATGACCCCCAGCACCAGCAATGAGCTGTCTGTGGTCAGGAATGGGAATCAAACAGCCCAACCCAGGGAAGTTCAGGAACTTGCTTGGCTAAAAGGGGAAGAAGCTTGGGGTTGCCGCGCTGAGCAGGACGAGGCGGGGGCCAGCTGGCCTGACTGGGACACCAGCCTGCCCTTCTGCCGGCAGGAGGGTCGCTGCCTTCTGAAGGGGCTGACCCTGGAGAGGCTCCCAGAGGGCCGCCTGCTTTGAAACATTAAGCCTGCCAGCGACGCAACCCCAAAGACTCCCGCTATTTGTTTTATTTTCAACTCTGTGGGACAATACATCAAATTAAAGTTGGATTTGCTATTATGTATTGTGTGGGTGATGGCGGGTGGTGGCTGCCCTCCCCAGCCCCACCCCAACCACGGGCTGTGATGCGCTAACACAGCCGTGGTGTGTGCATTTGGGAGGTGCGGCCGGGACTTACTAGCCGTGGCTCTGAAGCAAATGAAAAGTGAAGTAAGTGAGCTGGTGGAGAGCTTGGGGACATCGTCAGGTAATGCAGTTCCACACAGGACATGGAGAAAATATGGCAAGAAGTTTGTTTCATCCTAGTTACTGGGAGAGCTGGCGGACTAAATGATACTGTGTTTTCATGCAGGAAAAGGATCCCTCTCCTCTGGTGCCACCGTGGGAAGGAAAGGCTGAAGGTTCAAGAGTGACCTGGACAGAGGGAGGGCAGCACACAGGTTTGACGACCCTCCTTCTCTGAAGAGAGAACTCCCGGGAAATGCCTCTCCGGGCAGGGGTTAGCACAGGTCTCCACCTGGCTAGGAGAGCAGCCCAGACCAGGGGAAGCTTTCCGCCTGAGCCCAAGGGGATGCTGAAGGTGGCCGGACGGCCAGATCTCAAGCAGAGCCAGTATTGTTGGGTTCTCTGTGGGGGAGAGTCCCCCTGGGTCTCAGATGCAGAGACACGGGAGGCGCAGACCAGAGAGAAGCTCAGCCTGGGGGTCACGGAGCAGGAGCACGGGCGTGGAGGGGTGGGACAGTGCCGGGTGGGGAGCGCTGTCCCCAGTGGTACCCTGCCCGGGAGATGGGACTGTGCCAGGCTTGGACATGGGGCTGAGGGCTCTAATTCCAGATGCCGGGAGCTGGTGACGCACTCAACACACAAACACTGGAATTCGGAGGTGGGGCGTGAACACGTGGGATTTGGACCCCAGGGACTTGCAGTTGTCTTTGAGACGTTCTGGTAAATAATCTGTCCTGGAGAGCTCCCGGTCGTGGACTCGGGTATCGATGCAGGGCAGGTCGATGTAACTGAAGTTACGACAGTGAGTGGGGCTGCTCGGTCAACATTTATCTAGCAGGTTCTGCGCGTGAGGCACCTGGGCTTTCCTGCAGCCTGAGGTGCAAAACGATCGGACTCCTAGTCAAGATGTATCATCCACACCCTCAAGGGCTCACGGTCTAGTGAAGTCCCAGGGATGATGCTTTGGGGGTCATCCCCAAGGCTGGACCGGTAAGGAAGAGGTTGTCCGTTCACTGAGGCTGCTGGTAGGAAGAGTAAAGATGGGGTTATCGGTCATTGAGGAGTCAAGAAAACAGAAACCAGGAGTGTGGAAAGGGAAGGAGGGAGCTATTGGGGAGGAGAAGTGAGGGGCCGCGGCCGGGTCGGGGTGGGTACGCTGGGTGAGCCTGGGCGCGGGGGACGGAGGAGTCACTGGGTGGCATCTTGGTGAGACCACACGGTCCTCCGGCAGGAGCTCTGGAGACCACACGGCCTGCTGTCAGGTGGGGAGACCCGGGGTCTGCCACTGGGGCTGCAAATAGCCTGTGTCCAGCAGAGCAAGAAAAGAAAACATGTCTTCCCTCCACGTTCTAGTGCTTGTCCCAGACTCCCATCCAGGACCTGAGGAGAAGCCACCCGGCAGGAGCGAGCGGGGGAGGGACAGCCCCGGCTCGTCACCCTCGTCACCCTCCTCCCGTGGAGGCGCTCCCACGCCCTGCCAAGGGGGCACCTGCTGCTTTCATCTGCCCTTCTCGGGGAGTCTCGGGGACCCCGACTCCCACCTGCCACCACCCCCATCCTGGGTGGCATGAATTCTGTAACAATGGACAAATATAACACACAGACTGGGGAGCAAACTCCGGAAGTGGTGGAAGCTTTGATGGGGAATTATCTCTGACCCCAAGGGGCAGTCGTCCAACGTGCCCAGCTCCTTGCGCGTCCGGGACACCGCCGTAAAGTGGTTTACAAGAAGGAAAGCAAAGAAAACAAAATGCATGTTCTCTACCCTAAAGGCTAAATTGTAAAGTCAGCCAAATCCAACCTCCTCAGATAAAATCACGTAAACGTAAATATGTATTGTGTGTATTGTCTATTTCTGTATAGAAAACAAAGAAGAGAGCGCATGTGGATGCTACCCTCTCGTTTCTTGTTTCTTAAGTGGCCTTGCCGCTGGAGGTTGCAATTACGTATTTACAAGTTCTCCCATTCCTCGTGCAATTATCCTGCTTGGGGGAGTTGCAGAACTTACTGTTGAGTGGTTTGGGTCGTTAGCAGGCTTGCTGTTGTTAAACTGGAGTATTTATCTACTCACGTTGACGGAACACGGTGGAGACGCTCTCGAGCCTGTCTCGTGATCTAGATCCCGGTCTCCTCGTGGAGCAACAGCTCCGCTTCCCCTCAGTGGCTTGGAGAACTCATCTCCAGTGGTGCTGTGACTCCTTTCTCTGCCAGATGCTCCACTCAGGAGGGGCCCTGAGTGACGATGGGGCCGAGTCAGCTTCCACTTTAAGGAACCCATTGTTGTTTCCACTAGGTTTCACTTTAGAGGATTAAAAATTCAGACTGGGACAAACTAGAGATCCAGAGACACACAACACAATGTTTCCAGAGGGCTCTTAGCCGCAGTCAGTAGAGGAATCGGTCCCCCCTGCTTCACGTCCTGGACTCTAGGATCCCGGCTCTCGGGAAGCTGTTGGCTGCTGGCTCCAGGCACGCACCCCAGCCTGGAGGGCAGCGCCGTGGTCTCGCAGACAGTGGTCTCGTCGCGTGTGTGTGGCGGTCCTCCGCGAGGGCTCCTGGGTGCAGAGTGTGCGGCGGGGCTGGGAGGGAGCGCGTACCTGCTGTCTCCCGACGGGGCAGCCCGCCGCGTCCTTGGTCAGAGGCGGCATCCAGCGGGTCGGCACGCAAGACCCACGACTGGCGGGGCCGGCAGAGTGGTTCTGGGTGAATCCGAGCGCAGAGAGAGGGCTGCCTCCTGACGGCAACGCTGCCACGCAAGCAGCCTGCCGGTGGGGGGCTGCTCGGAGCCCTGGCCTGTCGGACGCGGGGCTGCATCAGGGGCTCTGCGTGGAGTGGTTGCTCCTCAGGGGCAGTGCCGTGGGTTTAATCACATGCCCCCAAACGACTGTTCATGTCTTAACCCCAGGAACCTGTGTTCAAACAAGACATATCAGAGTTAGGACGAGGTGGCCCAGCCTCCAGTGACTGGTGTCCTTGGAGGAGGGAAATGTGGGCGCACAGACGTGCCCAGAGGGAAGGACGCCACTGGACAGGGCTGCTGCCAGCCGAGGCGTGCACGATGGCCAGCCTGTCCCAGGAGCTGCAGGAGGCAAGGAAGGACCTGCTTGCGGAAGGAGGGAATGTGGTTCTGCCTCTGCACCTTGAATTCATCCTTCTGGCCCCGGATCGTGCGAGAACAGCTTTCTCTTACATTCAGTGCCCAGTTTGTGCTATTTTGTTCCGGGGGCCCTGGCAGGTAACGCAGACAGCGGCCAGATCAAGCGTGGACCAGAGTCCATTCTGTGGAGCCCAGGCACAGCCTCGTCCCCACCATGGTCACTCTGCAGGTGTCCCCGCCTCGTAAGCGCCAGGGGTCTGGGGAAGGTGGAAAAGCGACCAGAGGGCCACCTGGTTCATGGTGGGGCTCCTCCTCAGTGGGTCTTCAGCGAGCGTTTGCATGAACTGGACCCCCCCCGCCCCCCAACACTCCCCGCCGGGATGGTCACCTGCAAGCTTTCCCACAGACCTTGCTACCCGTCCTCCATGCCTGTTCTGCTCACACTCTGACCACGAGGCTGAACGGTAGCCACTGCCGGCACGTCCGCACGTCCATACTCCTCCTGGACGACTGTCCCTCCTGAAAATGTAGATAAGCAGGGGACAGGTTTAGTTCTGGCCCTTAGGAGGATGCCTTCCCCTGTGCTCGTCGGGAACAGCCCTGCAAGGATCGGCAGGACCAACTCTGCCTGCGGTGAGCTCATCACACAGGTGTGCCCGTAAGCCACGTGTTCTCACAGAATCAGCTTATTACAGGGACCCCCTGCCCCCATGAGGCCATGGCCATGGGCAAGGGGAGGGAACAAAGTGCCTCAATTCCGCTGCTATCTGGGCCACAAACTAATGAACCGACCGGGACTTGCCCGCATTCACACACACGGTACATAATGCGTTGTGTTCAGAGACTACTCAGGGCCTCGTGGTCAGTTGTGCATCACGGCCAGGAAGGAAGCCAGCGGCTCTCACAGGACAGTAAGTATTTGCGGGGGAGAAAGCGTGCTTTGGCTCACACAGCAAGGGTCTACGATGTGATCTTGGTGGAGGGGGGTGTTGAGGGAGGAGTATCAGAGGCTCCACCCCGGCCTACTGGGTGTCCAAGCTCATCGGAGCTCTGCTAGACCCACCAGGCCGAACAATGTGTCAGCTGGCCTTATGGCTTGGATCTGCTACACTGACGTTGAGTCCAGCTGGAAATGGGTAGCTTTATGGGTTACTCGGTAAATGGATCAGGCACAGACTTGAATGTGGCATATTTTGTGTCCAGACTCCATAGAGGCCCTAAAAACTTCATCTTCCTTTGTGGTGAGTGGTAGTGTGCTTTCTTCAGTCAGGGGATATGCCGGCACGACTCTGAGCACTAGGACATAGAAACGCAGGTAAGGTCCAAGCCCCTATTTCATGGGCTTATCTCCCATCCCCTGTCTTGGTCTATTTGGGTACCTTGTAAGTAATTCAGTACTGCTGAAGGGCACAATTTGCTCGGGATACAGGGAGTAATTTATACCTCTAGCAATGTATATATAGCTCCACAGATAAGTGGAATATAAACCATACAAAGTATTGCATATATCCTAAAGGGTTTGGAATATATTTTGAGTGTAGTGGGGGTAGCTGTTAGAAATTCTAAAAGGAATTTAGAGGATCAGGCTTGTGCCTGGTAGGACTTCTCTGGCCGCAGTGGTAAGGGACAGCGGTGTCAAGGCCAGGAGGTTGGCTAGTGGCTGGTTTGGTCATTTCTTTGGGAGTGGAGCACTTGGGTCCGCAGGAGGAATAGACACGGCCCGACTCAGGAGATACCAATTGTCATTAATTATCCGCCAGGACCCGAAGTGCCTGGGTAGCATGCTGAAGGAGGGGCGAACACTTTGTGAAGCTCACAGTAGTGAGAGAGACGTGGGTAAAAGGATCACATCGATCACTGCAAAGTTACAAATACAGAAAGAGCTGGAGAGGAGGGAACACCACGCTTCAGAAGCACAAGGAGAAACGGGTCTCACTCAGGGAGGTAGCAGGAGGCCGGCAGCCAGGGCTGCGTCTGAGGCCGGACAAGGAGCTGGAAGGTGGCGGTGCTGGGCAGCCGAGGGGGGCGGGGAGCCGTGTTGCTCAGGCTGGGAGGGCGGCCATGCCAGGTGGACTCATGCCTTTGTTCTTTGTCTTAGTACCGGCTGCTAAGTAGAGCTATGTCTCTGTTTGCATTGGAGAAGATGTGCTTTACTCTCATGCAGAGTGAGTCACCAGGATGGACATCAGGAGAGCAGCAGGTGGGTTGGGGTCCAGGAGCTGTGGCTGTCACCTTGGGGACAGGGTCAGGTGGCCAGGCCCAGGGAGGTGTGCATGCTCAGGGCAGCCAGCGGAAGAGCAGACCTTCTTTATAAGGAACAGAGAAACAGAGGTGGCTGATGTAGCAAGTGGGGGTAACACACTTTCAGGGCTCGGTCCCCAGAAGGCAGCCTTCCAGGGGAACCCTCCCTGGCAGGGAGCCAGTGCGAACACCTGCCCGGCGCCCTGGGACGTCCTCTTCAGATGGGCAGAGACAAATCCTTCTAGGCTTCCCATCTCAGTGGGCTTTATTTAGAAACTAGTTTGTCAACCCTTCAATGATATTAATATCAGCAACAAATATCTCCAAGTGAATGAACTGTACCATGTAGAAAACATTAGCGAATGAAGGTCATGCATATGGCAGAGATGTGATAAAGCCACTGAACAGCCTGATGAAGAAACCTTATTTCTTTACCCTGTTATGAGAAAGAACATCACAGGTTTGAGGAAGTTGTGATATTTTTGAAGGAGTAGCTCTATTTCTAACATGCTGATGTTTAAGACAAATGAATAGAGTCTTTGACATCATAATTATATTGTTTATTTCATTTTTAATTAATATGCTTTATTTTTAGAGCCTTTTTAAGTTTACAGAAAAATGAGCAGAATGTACAGAGGATTCCCATCTAAGTCCCTCTCCCCACCCCCATGGTTCCCTGGTTATTAACATTTTGAATTAATGTGGCACATTGTTAACATTGAGGAACCGGTACTGAAAGATTGTTTACTCAAGCCCATACTTTATGTTAGGGCTTCCTCTGTGCAGTTCTGTGGGTCCAAACAAATGCATAATGTCATATATCCACCATTAAAATGTCACACAGAACAATTTCATTGCCCTAAATCGCCCCCCCCACCCCGTGCTCCACCCGTTCATCCCTCCCAGCCCTCCCCTGCCCGAAGCCCCATCAACCACCTGTCTGTTCACTCTCTCTGTAGTTCCGCCTTTTCCGGAATGTCACCGAGCTGGAATCACAGAATGGAGCCTTTTCAGGCTTTTTTTTACTTAGTAACATGCATTTGAGTTTCCCCCATGTCTTTTTATGGCTTGGTAACTCATCACTTTTTAGTGCTGAGTAATATTCTGTTGTCTGGATGGACCAGAGTTTATCAGTTCACCGACTGAAGGACGTCTTGGTTGCTTCCAGGTGGTAGGCGTTATGAATAAAACTGTTCTAAACATCCATGTGCAGGTTTTTCTGCAGACCTAAGTTTTTAACTCAACTCATTTGGGTAAATACCAAGGATCATGAGTGCTGGCTCATAAGGTCAGAGTACTTTTGTTTGGGAAGAAACCACCAAACTGTCCTCCAAGGTAGCCAGTTTTGTGTTCCCAGCCGCGAGTGAGTGTTCCCGCTGTCCCACATCCTCACCAACCCCCGATGCTGTCAGCACTCTGGACCGTGGCTGTCCCCGTAACTGTGCAGTGGCATCTCAGGGTTGTTCTAATTGGCTTTTCCCGATGACCTACGCTGTTGGGTATCTTCTCACCTGCTATGTGTCATCTTTGGGGAAGAGGCTGTTCAGATCTTTTACCCACTTTTTAAAAAATTTTTTTTCAAGATTTTATTTATTTACTTGACAGACAGAGATCACAAGTAACAGAGAGGCAGGCAGAGAGGAAGAAGCAGGCTCCCTGCCGAGCAAAGAGCCCGATGCAGGGCTCAATCCGAGGACCCTGAGATCATGACCCGAGCTGAAGGCAGAGGCTTAACCCACTGAGCCATCCAGGCGCCCCTTTTACCCACTTTTTAATTGAGTTGTTTTACTTTTGAGTTCTGTAAGTTCTTTGTATATTTGGGATACTAGTATTTTATTAGATAGGTTTTTGGCAGAAATTTCTCCCTGTGGCTCGACATTTCATTCATTTAAGTGTCTTTAGCAGAGCAGAAATTTTAATTATAATGAAGTCCAACTGGCAATTTTTTTCTTCCACGGATCATGCATTCAGTGTTGTAACTGCATTTTTAAATGCCTTTTTTAATCTTTACTTGCAGCAGGAATTACTACCAAACTCCACTCATTGGGCCAGAGACCCCAGTGGTGGTGGTGGTAGAGTTAGGCCTCATGTAGCATACTGCCTGCCCTTGTGAGCTCATCAGCCAGCCATAAATGTATTCTAAGTCCTTTGGTTAGAAAAGTTGTTTTTCCACTGTTGTTATCTTAATTTACATTAATTTGGCAACAAATAATTTTGTGTGTGATTGCTAAAGATGTATTTATTTTGGAGAAGGAGAAAGAAACTCAAGCAGACTCCCCACTTAGCACAGAGCCTGATGTGGGGCTGGGTCTCATCACCCTGAGATGAAACCAAGAGTCTGATGCTCAACTGACCGAGCCACCCAGGTATTCCTTGTGTGGTTTTTAAAGTGATGAAGTCAACACCAGTCATGACGTCCATGGTTGTGGATTGGTGAATTACTAGTGTGTTTTGTTTTGTTGTATGGAATGGGTCTTTTGACAAAGGCATAAGTCACAATCTCCTTTTGCCTTTGTTTTCAATGCCTCAAATCCTTGTGAGCTAAAGGGAAGCCATTTGTGTTTATAAATTATTGATTTGCATCAGTTTTCTGCATTAGCTCAGTCCATCGGTCAAGGATTTCCTCAGTAATAATATGCCGGCTATAAGACCGTCATGAAAACTCCTATTTTTACCCACTCAGTTTAAAGTTGGGTTATATTGCTATCTTACGTCTTGAACTAGGCCCACTGCAGAGTAGGCGTTACTTAATCTTTGATTATTTATAATCCTATTTCGCTTCGGGGCTGCTGCAATTGCCAGTCTCCCCACGTAGAGGTGGGCGCGCTCTGCACTTCACACGGGGCTCCTCATTCCGGGTCTGCTAGGACTTCATAAGACACTATTTCCTTAAAGGGTTCCCAGACAATCATGTAAAATATGTTCATATACTTCGTCACTCCTACTCTTTTGCTTCTTGCTGCCTGTGAGACTCAGAATCATGTTATGTTTCTGCCTGCTTGCTGTCTGCCTCCCCCAGGATGGCTGGGTGTTCTCTGCCTCAAAGCACTTGACCAAGGTTTGTCCAATAAATCCGAGTAAGCTGGGGACAAAATACGGCAAATTCCTTCTAGTGACTCACTGAACATCTATGGGACACAGGTTATTTCTGCGTGCTTACCTTGGAGATGGTTATGGTAATAATGGCACTTAAACTTTGCATTAGATTCTGCCATCAATTCTGCAACCGTCAGGGCACAGGCTTTGTCCATCTGATGGAAAAAGAAAGCATAGCTTGGAAGGACTTTTTTGAGGGGTGGGCGGGGCGGTGGCTTGGAGTAGTTTCCTAATACTATGTTACCTCTGAGCTGATGTGAATGTGAAAAAAAAGAAAAGAAAAGAAAAGAAAAGAAGTCAAGGAAAACCTACACCACTGCTTGGTACAATGTGTGGCGTGCCTGGAGCAGAACGTGCTGTTACTAGCTCCAAGAAGCCTGGCACACTGACTGTGACTGGTCAGTTCGTGGGCTGACCCAGGTCACTTTCAAAGTAGCTGCTACCATAAAGGCTCTGAAAAGCCTGGCAGAGGCAAAAAAACAGAACAAAACAACAACCAAGTAAAAGACCAAAACCAGTTTAATTGTATAGAGCAGGTTTTCATGCATTTCTGTGATCTCTGTTTTACCTAAAACATATCATTCCTTGGATCTAGAGTTCCCAAGAATACCCTTTGGAAAATGTTGCCTTTTGCATCTTTTGTTAATTTGGAGAAGAAATGGAGGAGGTCAATATCAGTTCAAATCCTTTCTTAGGCTGAAAGCAATTAACGGTATAGGTAGAACTCTTTTGTTACTTACTGTTGTTAGGGAGAGTTTACTATAAAATTTCTGATTATAGCTCATTGACAAGAAAGCTTCTTTATTAGCACATTAAACAAAAGCCAAAAAGTTAGAACGTAATATAAATTATTAACTATCCTTATGATTTCCCCCATCAGAATGTGAATAGCAGAGCATCTTAATCAGCTGTAGTATTAACTGGGAATCTATTCTGGAAAGCACAGAGAATGGCTAAAGAGCTTTATCTATCATGTAAAAAGATCACCTATTCAGAGAAGCCTCCTCTTATCTCTGGGTCTTAAATAAACCCCTCCAAGGCACTTTCTAAAATTAATTAATCAATTAATTTAGTATTGGTAGAATTCAACAGTATCTCCTATAACCATCTATACTGCTTTTCTGAGCTCTTCTACTTCCACAAAATTTCACGAGTGTGAGCACATCTATAAGGATGGGGCATGTGTTGGGCAGTAGGTTCGTGGAACATTCTTTTCTTCAAAATCAGCATTTTAGAGATGTAGTTCACAAACCATACAATTTACCCATTTAGAGAGTTCAGCCCATGGTTTTTTAGTATATTCACAGACATGTGCAGCCAGCACAGTCCATTTTAGAACACTCCCAACCCGCCCATTAGCTGTCATTTGCCTACCCACCCATCTCCACCCTGCCCCAACCCCGAGTGACCATGAAACTGCTGCATCCACTGTTCAACTCTGGAGTGCCTGCTCCTGACATTTCTGATCTAGAGCCCCACAACACTGTTATGACAGGCTGCTCTCACTTAACATAACTATTCAAGGTCCATCCATGCTGAAGCATGCACAGCCCTCTCATTGCCTTTCTTACGGTCAAGTAATATTCCATTGTGTAGGTATACTGTGTTTTGTCAATTGATGAGCTCTGGGCTGTCTCTGCTTCTTGACCGTTGTGAACAATGCTGGTATAAATATTTGTGAATGAGCTTATGTGTGGATGTAAGTTTTCATTTCTCTTGGGTATATACCTAAAAGTGGAAATACTGGGGCATGTGGAAACTATATTTCACGCTTTGAAGAATCATTTATTGAGCAGCAGTTTTCTGAACAGTGACACCACTTTCCATTCCCACCAGTGACGTATGATTGTTCTGATTTTCCACATACTTGTCAAAATAGTTTTTATTTTCTAACTTTGATTCTTGCCATCCTACTGGATAGAGATGGTATCTCATTATGGTTTTGATCTAATTTGATGTCTAAAAATGCAGAACATCTTTGTATATGCATATTGGTCATTTATATATCTTCTTTGGAGAAATGACTATTCAGATCCTTTGCCAATGTTTTATTTGGATTGGTGGTCTTTTTTATCATTGAGTTACAAGTGTTCTTCATAAATTTTTTGTAAATGTGATTTTCTCCCATTCTGTGGGTCTTTTTACTTCTTTGATGATGTTCTTTCCAGAACAGATTTTAATTTTGATAAAGTCCAACGAATTTTTTTTTAATTGTTTGTACTTCTGGTGTCCTGCATAAGAATCCTTTGTCAAATCCCAATCATGAAGATTTACTCCTATGTTTCCTTCTAAGAATTTTATAGTTACTACATTTAGGTCTTTGATCCATTTTGAGTTAACTTTTATGTATGGTGTGAGGTAAGTGTTCAGATTCATTCTTTTGCATGTGGCCATCCAATTGTCCCAGCACCATTTGTTGAAAAGACTATTCTTTTCTGGTTGGATGATCTTGACTTGCTGGTTGAAGATCAGTTGACCGTTGATGTTCGGGTTTATTTCTGGACTCTTGATTCTACTTCATTGATCTATATGGTTATTCTTGTGCAGAAGAGCATTCTCTTGATTACTATTGCTCTGTAGTAAGTTTTCAAACCATGAAGGGTGAGTCTTCCCCCTTTATTATTCTTTTTAAAGATTGCCTTGACTATCCTGGGTCTCTTGCAAATTTGAATGAGTTGTAGATTCAGGGTGTCAATTTCTACAAAGTCAACTGTGATTCAGATGGGAATTGTGTTTCTGTTGAATATACTACAGCTCAGAGATTCCTTCCTCAGTTGTGTCCAATATACTACTCAGTCCATCAGGAGCATTCCTCATTTTATTGCACTGTTTTTGATTGTTATTATTTTTGATTATTTCTCAGAATCCCATGTCTGTTTACATTGCCCATCTGTTCTTGCATATCCTCTACTTTTTTATTAAGGAATTTTAATCATAGTAACTTTAAGTTCGTGGTATTGATGAGGGAGCACGAGGCTGGCTGAAGACAAAGCAAAAGCTGGCGCCTTGTACCCCACCCCCCTATCCGCTCCCCCTCTGTCCTATGTGTAGCATCCCTCAGGCAGCCCTGACTGCCATGAACAATAAGCAAATAGTTAACTTGCAGAGCTCACAATCCTGCTAGACAGGAGTCTCCCTTCACTTACAAATGTCCTAAATCTCACTAACAAAGACAATTGATAGCAGGATTGTGACATCCCACCAGAAAGTCTCCCAACTCTCTTAATGTTAATGGCTGATCTAAAGAAGATGCCTCTGGTAGGCCTCTGACATCCTGGCACCTTGTAGGCCCTCTTTAGCATATGAAAACTCCGTTGAAACCTCCCTTCCTCTCACCTTCCCCCAACCACAGGGTACGGAACCTGCCACCCCCTCACAACCCCCAGGCAGCAGCTCTTCCTGCCCACGGGTCCTGTCCCCATGCCTTAATAAACCACCATTTTTCACCAAAGATGTCTCAAGAATTCTTTCTTGGTCATCGGCTCCAGACCTCAGCCCACCGAACCTCACTTAGGTTCTGGAACTTAATCAGTATGATCATTTCAACTTTCCTACCATATCTGTCTTTGTTCTGATGCTTGCTCTATCTCTTCCAACTGCATTTTTTAAAATCCTTTCACAATGCTTTACAATTCTGTGTTGAAAGCTAGGCATGACATCCTGGGTAAAAGGAGGCACGGTAAATAAGCCTGTGGAGGGTGGGGAGAAGTGCTGTGGTTCTCATCCGGTTGTAGACCACTGGACTGCAAGTTTAGGAGTGCTTCTAAGTTCTGCCTCTATGCCTTCGGCAGGACAGAATGGCTGGGGACTTGGGAGGAGGCTGGAGTTGGGTATTTTCCTTTCTCCAGGGCTGCCAGGCTCTGATAAAAACCTCACAGGTTAGGCTGAGACAAAATAGTTTTCCTGAAGGCAGGCGGTGTCAGCAACAGAATATGCTGGGACATTTTAAAAGGGCTGCTTCTCCCCTCCCCCTGCCAGAGCCCCCCCCCCCGGGGGGTTTCCTCCTGTTTTCTTGAACACCCAGTAGGGCTTCTGTAGGCAAAATCCACAAAGGTGCAGGCAGCACCACCCCACCCCCACCCTCCCACCTGGAGTCTGTCTCTCAGAGCTGTCCACAAGGAGCCTCCAAATATTTGTTATTTGTACTTAATTACAGGTTGGGCTTTCCTACTGGGCTCTCCTCCCTGGAAGGTTTCTGCTTCAGTAAGTTGTGATTTCCTGTGTTTGCCAGTCTCTCTAATTTTGGGGGTGGTGACCTCAGAATTTTTGCCTGTGATCTCAGCACTTTTATTTTGTTAACCGCTGACTAAAATAATGGGTACAAAAAAGAGTAAGTTATGTGTTTAAGCCAAAGAGAGTTATAGGAACAGATATGAATACTGAAGTAGGTTATACGTGATCACACACCTCAGCTTCTCTCAGAACAGATAAGTCCACATCAGACTCTGGAATTTTCAGAAGAAAAAAACCAGCCCACCATAGTGTGCTCCCTTGTTCTCTCTCTCAGTTGGCTCAGCCACATAGGCTTATGGAGAGCAAGGCTCTCCACTAAGGGCTCTGGGACTCCAGTGATGACTACGGTAAGCTGCCTTCCTGCTCCTCATGAATATATCCCACGAAACCCTACAACACAAATTGTAAGTATAATCAAAATTATCTTAAATAAAACCCTAGACTTGACTGGCTACCTGGAGGACCACACCTGCAGAGGCAAGGATCTTGAGCTAGCCTAGCTCTGACAGCATGGCCAGCATTTGACCTCCTGGGCTGATGTGTGCAGCCCAGCCTCAGCCCTAGGTTAGCTTTTTCTCATTTGAAGGTTATGATCATAAGAACTACGAGAGGATTACAGTTTGAGAAAATCATGGGGAAAAGTAAGGGCAAATGCCATTTCATTGAGAGGTTGTGGATGGTCTTGAGCAATCGGAAGCCAGAAAATGTTTAAATGGTCTGTGCTGAAACTAGCTGCTAATAAAAGGCTTAACAAGAGATGTGAAAGATGAAAACTCAAATTGTGTGGAAATGTACATTCTGACCCAATTTGGAAGGCCAGAGGCAGAAAGTGCTTTCCCTGGGAGTAATGAGCCCGCTATGCGGACAGGCCGGCATTGCCCTGAGACCTCAGGAAGCCAAAGGTGGTGGCTCAGCACTAAGCCTTCTGCTCTTTTCTTAATCAGACAGATATACAGTACAACGTAATTAGTAATAACCTCTTGGTGTTTATGTTTGTCAGCTTTTCCAGTTAAATTAAAATTATCGAGAAACTTATTTTTAACTATTCTAAATGTTTTGTTTTGAATCATAAAATATTACAACACAGAGAATAGGAACTGATGAGGGAGCAGGAGGCTGGCTGAGGACAGAGCAAAAGCTGGCGCCTTGCACCCCCTCTTCACTCGCTCCCCTCCATATGTGTAGCATTCTTCAGGCAACCCTGACCACCATAAAACGATAAATAGTTAACTTGCAGGGATCGCAATCCTGCAGAACAGGAATCTCCCTTGCTCTACAGGTGTCCTAGAGATCTAAACAGGGAGGTTACCTTATCAATAGCACAAATTTCCAGAGGCAAATAACTCTCATTTCCTGAAGCCCTAATGTCCCCCTCCCCACTATAAACTGGAGGAGACTGAGGTAGAAGGGAATGTAAATGATAGCAGGGTCATAACACCCCATTAAGAATCTCCCAACTATCTTGATGTTAATGCCTGACCTAAAAACGACATTGATCAAGCCATAAGGGCAAGGACTCCCCCCACCCCCCGGCACCTTGTAGGCCCACCTTAGCACGTGAGAGCTCTGTGGAAATCTCCCATCCCTTCTACTCACCTTCCCCCAACCGCAAGGTATATAACACACCTACCCTCACAACCCGGGGCAGCAGCTCTTTCTGCCCACGGGTCCTGTCCCCGTGCTTTAATAAACCACCATTTTGCACCAAAGATGTCTCAAGAATTCTTTCTTGGTCATCGGCTCCGGACCTCAGCCCACTGAACCTCACCTAGGTTCTAGAACTTCATTAGGAACCACTTTTTCTTGAAAATTGAGGACATGTGCCAATTATTTTTATTCCTTATTACAATATTATTGACTATATTCCCTATGCTGAACTTTTCATCTCTGTTAATTTTATAATTTGAAATTTGTGCCTCTTACCCTCTGTTTTGCCCATCCCCCACCCCCTCCCTCTGGCAACCACCATTTTGTTCTCTGTATTTAAAAGCATTTAATTTTTTTAAGATTCCACATATGAGTGAGTTCATATGGTTTCTTTCTCTGACTGACTTATTTCACTTAGCATAATGCCCTCTAGTTCCATCCACATTGTTGTAAATGGCAAGATTTCATTCTTTTTGATGGCTGAGTAGTATTTGATTGAGTATATACACCACATCTTTATCCATTCATCTGTCGATGGACACTGGCTTGATTCCATGTCTTGACTATTATAGATAAAACTGGAATAAACATAAAGTTACATATATTAATTTCCATTTTTATACATTATAACTATTTTGGGGAAAAATTACAATAACTGAAACACTCAAAAGTGCTGGGGAGAGTGCAACCACATTGAAAATTCATTCAGCATTGTGCACTCCTGTGTTGATGTGTAAATGTCATCCCCTAGGTCTCTTCTCAACAGATATCTGAAGACACACACAGAAATGTCCACAGATTCATCATTAAAACCCAAACTGGAAATAATTCTAGTGTCCATCAATGCTAAAATGGGGAAGTCCCTCACCATATATTCACATATATGACATGACCTGATATGGCATGATGTGATGTGGTTTGACATTATGTGATATGACATCACATGACATGGTGAAACCTGACATGTGTGATGTGCTATGATGTGATAGGACAGGACACGGTGTGGGCTGATATGACACAATGCAAACTGATGGTGTATGATAAGTAATATCCTACTGTAGGAAGGACAGGCAAACTACAGCTCCCCAGAACATGAAAGAATCTCACAAACATAATGTTGAGTAAGAGAAGCCAGACACTATGGAGTGCATATTGTTCTATCCACACAAAGCTCAAGAACAGGCTCTATGAACCTGTGCAATGAAAAGTCTGCACAGTGATTTCCTGGGCAGTGGTCAGGCAGGGACACAGAGGCGCCTGTTGACGCTGATCACGTTCAAATTCATGACTTGGGTGGTGGTTACATGTAGTGTTTATTTAGGGATTAGTGGTATAATTCATCACTATAAATTATATGATTTGTTCACTTTATATTATACTTTGGATTTTCAAGAAATATTTGATAAATTATTAAGTTAGTCCTGCAAGTATGGGAAAGTCTCTAAATGGTGAGGTCACAGGAGTCCAGAAGGATCTGGATCAAAGTGAGCCATCTGAAGAACTTTCATTTTGTTCTGAGAGGAATGAAGGCCACTGGAGATCACTGAGCAGAGGAGCAGTCTGTTGTGTCTCTTATTTTGGAGTGAGCATTCTGGTGCTATGAGGAAAGTATACAGTGAGCTGGGGCCAGAGGATGGGAACAAGTTCAAGACTGTGCCTTTCAGACTGAGATGTACTTTGGTAAATCACTGTCCTGTTTGTAGTGTCTGCAGAATTCACAGGCACACTGGCACTCTCCTGCTTCATCCCTGCATGGTGGATTTAAAACACTGGGTATCTATACATTTGATGGGGAAAACGGTGTCTTAGAATAATTGTAATTTCCATGTCTCATATCATGGGTGAGGTTGATCTTTTCATGGTTTTGAGAGCCACTTGTTGCTCCTTCTCTATCAAGTGTGTTTGCATGTTGCCCCCATTTTCCTCCCACCTTGATGTCATTCTAGCACTTTGCACATGTCCACTGCATATTAAAAAAATTAAATGTCTGTAATTTGAGCTCCACTATGTATTTTAACGGTATGATAAGTTTTTAAATTAAAAGCCCTTTCTCACCTAAAAATCATGATTAAATATGATAGTAATAAAAACTTAAAATTCACATTTTGTTCCAGTATTTTTGAGATTTCTTTTTTTCTTAAAGCTTAGATCATCATTCCATTTAGAATTTATTTCGGTATACAGTATGAGAAAATAACCCATTTTTTCCGAAGTGCACGTATCGCGGACATAGATAGTTTGGTTTGAATTCTGCCTCTGCCAGTTACCAGCTCTTTGACTCTGTGCAGCCACGACTCCATCACGGCACCATTGATCTGTCCGCCCGGAGTAGAAAACAGGATTGTCCAGGTGAGCCTCTCAGGCTCATCACCATCTTTCAAGGCTATCCATGAGTGAGCTACAGCCCAAGCTGACTCATCTGTAAACCAAGCCTGGGCTTTTGCTTCCACCATCAGTAGCTCCCACAACCACGGGTATGGGTTGAGGAGAGCTAATGACATGATACTGAGGGAGAGTCATGGAGATACCATTAGAGTCAAGGAGACTTACTCATACAGCTTCCTTGTGTCTAATAGCCTCACTTACGCTTGTTCCCATCAAACCACTTCATCACATAGTGGCTGGCTTCCAGCCTGTTTACATGGCCTTGTGACTCTGTCAGAATGCAGGTCATAATGGGCAATTCCAGATCCAAGGCCACTTGGAGCTCCATGGCCAGGCATTCTGTCTTTACCAATAGGGTACCACGTATTATTTTTCAAAAGGTGATAATGGTCCACTGCAGATGAGCTGATCTTGCTTTGGAAATCCAGAGGCTTACATTTGTCATTTCAACCATGGTGTTGGTACACATAACATCTGTTTCCACTACTGATATCTCTGACGTCTTATGATCTCCTGGGTCATAGGGCCTGAGCCTTGACTATACCATAGCCTGGACCTGCTACAGTGCCATTCCTCACTTGGGCTCCACAAGAATCCTTCTGTATTACTTTGTATGGCCTGAAGCAGCATTCTTAAGGATCAAGCGTGCTGCTCCAAAATCCAAAGAGAGCTACCAAGTGGTGTGCTTTCTTGTGGTGGGGGCCAAGATGCTTTAACTTGTCCTGTATTTTGGAAGAGATGCCCTGACAGCTGGGCCCCTAAAAGTTTCACGGAGGTGCATGCTCTTGAATTTAAGGTTTATCTGTTACACTCTGGAGTGTATGGATTACCAGAGCCTCCGACAAGCAGCCTCCAGCTTCTTCTTGAGGTCAGGTCAGCATGATGTCACAGAGAGTTGGTCACTGTAACATTCAGATGCTACAGATCTTTTGGACCACTTCATGGCAGAGGGCATAAAAGAACATAGCTCAGGAAGAAAATCTAAATATATGCTATTGCCAGTTTTATGTGAATGGAACTTTCTGTTTTGCTTTCCCGATAGCGGTGGGGAAGAGCACGTTCATTACATCAACATCCTCGTGTGCTGTGCTTCCTTCACGTTAACTTGCTCTGCCACTGGCCCTGGGCTGTCAGTGCAGCTCGTACTTCATTAGCTTGTGAGGGACTCTGTCCTCTTCCAGGATCAATCTCATTTTTCCAGAGGGCCAGGGGATAGAATTAAATGGACACCTGGGCTAGTGGGACCACTATTCTGGGCTCCTTGAACTCCCTGACCATGGCACTAATCCTACCCATTACCTCTGGAATGAGGTATTGGTTTTTATTTCCTATCTTGCCTGGGTTGGGGGTGGGACACAGTTTCAGAGGCTTCCGTTTGGCACTCTTGCTATGATGTCTCCAACCCTACACTCCAAAGCCTGAACGTGGAGTTTGCACCATCTGCCCAGTATACCGTTCCCAAATGACAGCCCGATGAATATGCAGAACTGAAGGACCCACTGCAAGCTGGACAGTGGTCTAGGTTTCATTTATTACCTGACCCAGACACTCAACTCTAACAGAGAGGTAGTAATGACCCTGCGGGTCTTCAGGTATTACCCTCAACTCTGAACCCGTTCTAATGACCCTGAAAGTGTTTGTGTACTCCCCTTTGCCTGGCGTATTGTTGTCAAGAAAATGGCATGCATCCCTTCATGGGGTCTGGGGGTATGACTTGTAGATTTGCCATGGTGCTTCAAGATCTTTCGTCCTGGGATCACGGCCTCCTCTTCAATCATTGGGTCTTGGGTCCAAATCTGGCTCAGGTCTGGAGACTGCACAAAGGGGTGTTGCTCTCAGTTTCCCACTCATCCATCCTTGATTTCTTCTGATGAATCGAGCAGTAGTCTGACTGGCTATCTGTCTATTTTGCCCCCAGGGATGTGGTATTCTATAAAACCTCTTCATAATTCTGAAGGCCAGGCCTCATTGGCTGCAACTCCAACATTGCCAGTCATGATGATAATTGTATCCACTGGCTCCTGATCCTGATGTACTGCCACCTGGCCTCTATTGCTGCAGAGTCCTGCCATCCCCGTCGTTAGAGTGAGCCTAACTCCAGGACAGCATCACCCACCCCAAGTCCTGGCCCACACAGGACAGCACTGTTGAGAGCCTTTGTGGTGCTGGTGACTTTCTTCCTCCACATTCCTTCTTGCTTTGGTAAGAGTGACTTTTCCATCCAGCAGGTGATTTGGCCACCCAGAGTCCATCCATCTCAGCGGGCTTAGTCCCTTGCCATTCAATCCCTCTCTCCACAGTCTGCCATAGAATTCTGCATTTCAGCTGACTTAGAATGGCCCATCGATTTTTCCATGATCCCAGAAAATACCCCAGTAGCGATTTCACACCATCTCTTAAGGCTTTGCCAAGATGCTGAATCCTGTATCTCAGAACTGCTTCCACGTCAGTACTCTCCCTTGTAAAAGCTTCTGTCCAGGGCTCTTGTTCAAATGTTCCTCAGAATCCAGTCCTGCACATTCTCCTGCCAATTCATGTTATCTGAATCTTACAACTCCTTATCAGACCCAAGTCATTCTAGTCGTGGCACAACCCTAATTATGTATGATCTAATGGCCAAAAAAGGTGGGGGAGAATGCAGGACTTTGCATTCTCCTTAGGAGAGAGTCTTTGCTCTTAATAGGAAGGAGTAGGCAATTCTGCAGAACAAGTCTTCAAGGGAACAGGAGAATTCACCAGGCCATACATCCAACAACCAAATGTCAGGGTCTCATTCTTTCCCAACCAGAATCCTGAGCTGCTCTGGTTGGGAGCTTCACTTTGATCTCCTTTGGGATTCATCTACTCTAAAGATTAAGTGCAGTGCCTGTGTGGTATACTGAAATATACCCCTGCTTTTTATCCTGCTGGGCTCCACAGCAAAGGAAAATTAGGGCTGAGATGGAATTAAAGTCACCAGTCAACTGATGTCAAAATAGGGAGATTATCTAGATTTTCTGGGTGGTCCCAATATTACCCCTTCTGGTCTTACCCTAACTCCATGGCATTGACCTTGGCCAGCATTGCTTTTTGCAGCAGAGGTAAGGGCCATAGGAGAGCTGGCCTGGAGGGGACATCTACTGCCAGCATTTATGGCAGGGACATAGGAAACATATCTGTATGTCCATCACACTGTGAGAAGGATGTTTACTGCTTCCCCTACAGAACTATAAGGGATTTTCTATCAATTATTATTTGATATTATTCACTTGTGAACACTGAGGATAAACATTTTCAGTAAGGGTATCCAAAAATATTTTTATTGACCTCAACTGCAAAAAGCATATACCTGAATAGAGTGCAAGAATATCTTCAAAATACTGAGGAAAAATCACTGTCTACTTAGAATTTTGTTTTGTTCAGAAGTGCAGCTGCATTAAAGACTTCATGTAAATACTGACAGAAAGATCTCAAGAATACACTCTGATGGGGAGTTTAAAGACCACGACGAAGGATGCACTGGGAGTAAGGAACAGAGAAATCATGAAGTAGTGAATGATGCTAGAGGAGAAGACAAATGCTTAGAAGTCTGAAAACTCTGAAAGTTAACGAATAACACGGATGACACACAAACAGGATTACATTCAAATGGTTTAAGGGTACTGTTGCTCCTTAATAAAAAGATAGAAAAAGGGGCATCTGCGTGGCTCAGTGGGTTAAAGCCTCTACCTTCAGCTCCGATCATGATCTCGGGGCCCTGGGATTGAGCCCCACATCGGGCTCCCTGCTCGGCAGGGAGCCTGCTTCCCTCTCTCTCTCTGCCTCTCTGCCTACTTGTGATCTCTGTCTGTCAAATAAATAAATAAAATCTTTTTTTTTTTTTTTTTTTTAAAGGTGAAAAAGGAAAAGGGGCGCCTGGGTGGCTCAGTTGGTTGAGCATCTGCCTTTGGCTCAGGTCATGATCACAGGGTCCTGGGATGGAGCCCAGTGTCAGGCTCCCTGCTAAGCAGCGAGTCTGCTTATCCTTCTCCCTCTGCCCCTTCCCTGACTCGTTCTCTCTCACTCACTCTCTCTTTCTCTCAAATAAATAAATAAAATCTTAAAAAAAAAAAGAAATAAAAAAAAGAAATGTTTGTTACATTTTGACATTCTTAAGTATGTAATTAATATTTAGTGGGAATAACCAGAAAGTGTAGAAATAGAATGTTTAACAAACCAGTGACATAAAAATAAGTTGGTGAAAATAAATAAAAATTTATCAATAACCACTATAAATGTAAATATTTTAGAGTTTTCTGTTAACCAGGGAGGCCAGAATAAATTTTTAAGATAATGTTTGCCATATGCATTTTATACGAGACACACATAAAACATGACAGAAATGTTAAAGGAGACAGATAAAGATATGCCATGCAAATATAAATAAGAAAAGAAAGCAATAGTAATATTAATGTCAGAAACACAGAATCAAGGAGACAAAGCCAAAGATCTCTCTTAGGCATGAGGTAGTCATAAAAAGTCACAAAACACTCAATCTTCTATGTTCCTAACAATATAATCTCAAAAATATAAAATAAAAATTGACAAAACTACATAAGTAAATGGAAAAGCTAGAACCTTACTTAAATATTTTTAATATACTACTCTCAGAAATGAATAGATTATCAAACTAGAAAAAAAAATTTACACAAACTTGACAGGCTTGATCTGATATTGATCTACATCCAACAATGAAAGAACACACACTTTTTAAAAGCGTACATGGAAATTTCATTTAAAAGTAAACACAGGGGCACCTGGGTGGCTCAGTTAGTCAAGCGTCTACCTTTAGCTCACTTCATGATCTCAGGGTCCAGGGTTTAAGCCCCATGTCTGGCTCCCTGCTGAGCAGAGACCATACTTCCTCTCCCTCCGCTGCTTTCCCTGCTTATGCGCGTGCTCTCTCTCTCTGCCAAATAAATAAAATCATTAAAAATAAAAGAAAAAGAAAATACATTTAATCACAAGGGAATTCTCAAGATACCCCCCAAATTATCATTCAGACTATATACTTGGAGAACCATTTAGTAAAATTAAAAATCAACTACAAAAAATAGTTTTAAAAAATTCCTCCCACAAATTTGTAAATGTTAAAACACATGTCAAAGTATTCCTGAATCAAAGAAGAAATTACAACTGAAATAAGTAAATGCTATGCATTCGTCAGTTGTACAGAGAAACCACATTCAGGGAAGGAGAACTGGTGGTGAGGACCAGATTGTTGATGGTGGAGGGTCCAGTTTGGGCCTGAAGGCTGAGAACCAGGAGAGCAGAGGCCAGGAGACCCATGTCCAGCGCAGACAGGACAAGTTCACCTTCTTCTGCCTTGTGGTCCTATCAGGTCCTCACTGGATTGGATGAGTGGATCTTCTCACATATCAGGGAGGTGGATCTTCTTTTCTTGGCCACCATTCCCATGCTGATCTCTTCACTGATTTGATATCTGTATATACGTTTATATTTCTCATTGCCTAGAGTGGAAATATTTGTCAACCGAGGTGTCAAGGCACTTCTTGGTCCTTACCACTAGCTGAGTATACATTCTTGAACAAAGGCATGTTAACCATGTACCTCACATTGCTGTTTGACTTGTGGGGAAACATGTGGAGTTACCTTTGGGGAAAGCATAGTATAAGGTTCTTTCTGTTTGTAAATATTTACTTAACACCTGATATGTTCCAGACCTCGGATCATTGACAGATCATGTCATTATCATAACAAAGGCATTTGTTACTGAGATATTCATCTGTTCACAGAGAAATACTTGTAAGAAAAGTCTCTTTCCTTCTTCCCTCCTGTGTCCAGAGTCTTCCCTGCCTAGCACTCCACCCATTCGCTCTTTGGTCTCTGGTGATAGTCACATCTCCAGACTTAATGGTCATGTCTCTGTTTTCATCGCTCGATCTTTAGTCTCATCTGACAGAACTGAAATGTCTTGAAACGAATTTTTCTTTTTTGACACCAAATTCTCTTGGACGTCTTTTTACCTAATGGGCTAATCTTTTTCTTCATTGATGGCTCTTCCTCTCTGCCCAAATCCTCATCTTGAAATCACTCAGTGGCCATACTTGAGGTTAATTTTCACCTGTACATATATTCTTCTTCTCGATATTTCATCCATTCCAAGAACTTTCTGACACCATTTTTATGCTGATAACTTGCAAATTCATATGGTCCACCCAGATGTCTCCTTTGAGATTCAGATTTATATATATCCGACTGTTTACCTGACATTTCACCTTTAATTCCCCACATATGTCTCAATTTAAGCAAGTTCAAAATGGTTTTCTTTTTTCTTTTTTTTTTTTTTAAAGATTTTATTTATTTATTTGAGAGAGAGAGACAGTGAGAGAGAGCATGAGCGAGGAGAAGGTCAGAGAGCGAAGCAGACTCCCCATGGAGCTGGGAGCCTGATGTGGGACTCGATCCCGGGACTCCAGGATCACGCCCTGAGCCGAAGGCAGTCGTCCAACCAACTGAGCCACCCAGGCGTCCCTCAAAATGGTTTTCTTGATGTGCTCTGGAAATCTGCGCCCTCCCCAGCTTCTTCCTGTCACTACCATTTACCAAGTTGCTCAGACCAGAGCCTGTGTACTTCACCTGTTTAGGCACCACTTTGCACATCCTGTGCTATAGTGAGCACTGTGAATTATGTGAGACTGATGAATCACAGACCTATACCCCTGAAATAAGTAATACCTTTTTATTAACCTTTCAAAAAGGTTAATAAAAAATAACATAAATAAAATAAGTAAAATAAAAACCATGAGAAAAAAAATACATCTTAAACTCTCACCACCATCAACTCAATGTTCTATCACCTCTTCTTCAAACTTCTACATCAGGCTTCTATTAACTCTTCATACTTCCAGTTTTTATTGGTAATCGGTAATGTCTACAAGCCATGAACCCACTGACCCAATGCCAGACCTTGTAAGTGTGGACACAGCAGGCAACCCTGCCCTAGACTGCCATGCCCTAGCCCTGCAGAATCAGCACCATCCAGTGTCATATCCTTCCTATACTTTTAAACAGTTTTATGACCTATGTAATATGCCTCAACTATGTAGTTTAATCTTCACTGATTTTGTAGACAGTTGATGGAATCATGACACACATCAGAAAAGACTGTTAGAATCTTGAGTGGACAGTAGAATCAGAAATCAGAGGTGTACAGCTCAGTAAACTTTAACAAATGAGAACAGCTGTGTAATGAGAACACAATCGAATCAACGAGCAAGCCACTGGTGGCTCTCAGAAGTCCCTGCCGGCCTCTCTTCCTCCCCTACTCCCTGACTAACCACCACCTGGACCTGTAACACCACAAATTCACTTCCTTTGCTTTTCGGTTTTATATAAATGAAATTATGCAGTGTGTACGCCTTGTGCCTCATCTGTGCCACTCCACACTATGAGCTGTATCCACATATTTCCACGTGGTGTGGTTCACAGAGTCTCAGTGTCATACAGGATTCCATTTTGGATGCTCCCTCCACCCTGTGCTGGTCTGGTGTGTGGTGGCGATCCAATGGAATAGCTTCAGGGTGCGACTGTGGGGGAATACCTCGGTTATGAATATATTTGTGCGTGTTTCTGGTGAGCTCACAGGTGCACACTGCTCTTGGATATGTACCTGGAGAGGAATTCTGCGTTGCTATGGCATTTCTGGGAAAGAACTGCTTATCTTTGGGGAATACTACTGGTGCATCTGCATACATCATTCCCACTGGCGGAGTGGAGGAGCTGAACTCCTCCCCATCAGCACAGATGCTTTAAATGTCAGCCTCCCTCTCTCTAACCCATTTGAGGAAAGAAGGGCAGTCGTACCAAAACTTTTGATTTAGTTTGCATCTCCCCAACAAAAAACTACATTGAAAACCTTCTAAAATGCACCGAGTCATCTTCTGTCCATTTTTCTAACTGAATTATTTGGTTTTTAAAATTTGATTGTTTCAGAATTTTTAACGTTACAAAAGAGCTTTCAGTCAGAAGAAAAATCATAAACTGTATGTATGTATATGTATACACATACATAGGCTTCATGATCAGAAGCTCTTTGTAAATTCCAACTGACCCATTTTCTCTTTACGGTTAGCACTTGTGAATTTGTCGATTTTTCTCACTTTCATTTGTTAGTATTTATTTCTCTATTTTAAAGTGTTATGTATAAATACATATATACACATTTATGTATACATATATGTAAAATTTAACTACTGAGATCTACTTCACATACTATGCAGTTTACTCATTTAAATTGTACAGCTCAGTATTTTTTAGCACATACACAGAAGTGCACAACCATCACACAATTAATGTCAGATCATTTCTTTTCTTTTTTTTTTTTTATTTATTTATTTATTTGAGAGAGAGAGACAGTGAGAGAGAGCATGAGCGAGGAGAAGGTCAGAGAGCGAAGCAGACTTCCCATGGAGCTGGGAGCCCGATGCGGGACTCGATCCCGGAACTCCAGGATCACGCCCTGAGCCGAAGGCAGTCGTCCAACCAACTGAGCCACCCAGGCATTTCTATTACCTCCAGATTCCTGTATCTTACCTATTTCTCCTCAGCCTTCTAAGCCCCAGTCAGGTACTTTTGTGAATTGGTTCTTTCTTTTTGCATAATGTCTCCAAGGCACATTTCAATATATCATATGGTAATTGTACAATGTAATAGTTGTACAATGTATCATATAGTAATTTTGTTATTTGGCCAACTTTTTATTGCCAAGTAATACTCCATTTGGAATGAAATGGATGCACCACATTTTACCTATCCATCCAATAATTAATGAGCATTGAGGTTGTTTCCATTTACTGGTTCTGGTGATAAACTAACCTGCTACAGACCTTCATGTATAGTTATTATGCGGATGTGTGTTTGTATTTCTCTTCGGTGTGTACTGAAAGTGAAATTGCCGGTTCATGTGGTAACTCCATGTTTAACGATTTGAGGAACTGCCAGGTAGTTTTGTTAAGTGACTGTAACATTTTCTGTTTCTACTAATAGTGTATACAGGTTCCAATTTCTCCCTATTTTTGTTAACATTTCTTGTTGTCTTTTTGATCATGGTTTACAGATGTGAGGTTTTATCTTGCTGTGATTTTGATTCATATTTCCCAGATGACTAACAATGTTAAGCATCTTTTCATGTACTTGTTGACTATTTGTATATCTTCTTTGTAAAAAATGCCTATTCCAATCTACTATCCACTTTTAATTAGGTTATTTTTATTTGTATTATTGAGTTCTTAGAGTTCTTTATATATTAGTCCTTCATAAGATATGTGATTTGTTTAAATTTCCTTCCATTCTGTGGACTTTCACTTTCTTAATGATATCTTTGAAGCACAATTTTTTTTAATTTTGAGGAAATAAACTTTATCTACTTTTTTGTTGTTTGTGCTTCTGATGTTGTATTTAAGAAACAAATGCCCAATCCAAAGTCACAAAGATACATATTTGTTTTCTTCTAAGACTTCTATAATTGTAACTCAGTCTTTTACTACATTTTTAGCTCATTTTTAAAAAACTTTATTTTTGGTGGGGAGGGGTCAAGGCAGAGGGAAAGAGAGAATATTCAGCAGGCTTCATGCCAGAGCAGAACCTGATGTGGGGCTTGATCAGGACCCTGAGATCAGGACTTGAGAGCCAAAATGAAGAGTAGGACACTGAACAGACTGACCATCCAGGAGCCCCTCATTAACATTTTACATGTGGTTTCAGGTGGTTGCCCAGTTGTTCTGGCATCATTTGTTGAAAGGACTATTTCAACAAATGAAATTTGTTTCCCTCATGTAATTGGGAACCCTCATGTAATTGTTTTGGAATCCATGTCAAAATCAACTGACCGTAAATGTGAGAATTTATCTCTAGACTTTCAGTTCTCTTCTGTTAATCTATACGTCTATTCGTGTGCTGGTGCTTCATGCCAGAATCACAATTACTAATTTCCATAGCTTGTAGTAAGTTTAGAAATCAGGACTTGAGCCCTCATCTTTATTCTTCTGTTTAGGGACTGTTTTGGGTATTCTGGTTCTCTTGCATTTCCATGTGAATGCTAGGATCAGCCTGCAGGTGCATTTTATGGTAAGATCAGCTTGTCAGGTGCTGAGAAAAAATGGCACCTGGGATTATGATGGGTACTATGTTGAGTCTGCAGATAAATTTGGGAATTATTCCATTTTACCAACATTAAATCTTCTGATCCATGGTCATGAGCTGTTTTTTCACTTATTCAGATCACTTCCATTTTCTTTTAACAATGGTTTATAATTTTCAGAGTTTAAGTTTTGAATTTCTTTTGTTCATTTTATTTGTAATTATTTTGTTGATGCTATTATAAATGAAACTGTTTGCTTAATTTCATTTTTGGATTTTTCATTACTAGTATATAAAAATAAAATTGATTAGTTCTTATACTTTGCAGTGGGTTCCCTGGGGTTTTATATATTTGCAAGATCATGTTGTCTGCAAACTGAGATGATTTTACTTCTTTCTTTCCAATCAGAATGTCTTTTATTTCTGTGTCTTGCCTCATTGCCTTAGCCAGAACTTCCAGTGCAATGTCGACTAGAAGTGGTCAGAAGACACATGACAGCTTGGTTCCTTATGTTAGTGGGAAAGTATTAGTCTTTTACAACCAGGTTCCATGGCAGCTGTGGGGTTCTATAGATTTTCTTTATCAAGTTGGGCAGTCTCCCTTCTAATTTTAGTTTATTGTCCTTTTACTATGAAGGGGTGGTGGACTTTGTTTAATCTGTTGAGGTAATTGTGTTTTCTGTTTTCTGTTCTAGTAAGACATCATTGTATCACTGGATTTTCACATTTCAAGCTAACCTTGCATTCCTGGGCGAGACCACACGTGGTCATTGTGTAAAGTATTTTTTATGTCACTAATTTAGTTTGCCATTATTCTGTTGAAGATTTTCACATCTAGAGTGTGGCTAGTATTTGTTTTAATTTTATAAATGAGAAAAGTAAGACTGCTGGAATTTTAGCACATACTCTACAATCACACATCTGGGACACTGGAGAGATTAAGATTGAAGCATGAGATCTGCCTTGTTTCAATGTTTGTTTTTTTGACTTTTAATAAGGACTTTGAATTTAGGTGGCATTCTTGACTTCTGCAATGGAAAATTCTGGATCAGAACAACTATATTGTCTATCATCATGAGACCTCACAGGGACTTATTTTACCTTTAAGAAAAAAAAAACCTAAAACTATCAATCAAGCTTTCTGACTAGCTCTCCATGGATAAAAATACAAATTATATATAGATATAGATATATATAGTAATTTCTATACTGTGATGAAAAAAACATACTATGTTGCATTATAGTTAATTCTCCTGATATTTTCCAGATTTCCTTCAAATGGAAAATTAATACATATATTTTTAAATCCCCATCATTTATTTCCCCTATCTCCCCACCCACCTCCCACCTAGTAATCATCAGCTTGTTCTCTACAGTTAAGTGTCTGTTTCTTGGTTTGTCTGTTTCATTTGTTTGTTTCCTAAATTCCACATATGAGTGAAATAGTATGGTATTTGTCTTTCTCTGGTCGACTTATTTCACTTGGCCTTATACTCTCCAGCTCCATCCATGTTGTTTCAGGTGGCAAGATTTCATTATTTCTTATGGCTGAACAATATTCCATTGCATATACATATCAGATCTTCTTTATCCATTCATCTATCAGTGGACACTTGGGCTGCTTTCATAGTTTGGCTATTGTAAATAATGTTCCAATAAACATAAGGTGCATGCATCCCTTTGAATTAGTGTTCTTGTATTTTGGGGATAAATACCCATGAATGCAATTTCTCGATAATAGGGTAGTCTTATTTTTTGAGGGATCTCCATACTGTTTTTGAATGGTTATACCAGTTTGCATTCCCACCAACTGCGCAAGAGGGGGTTTCCCTTTCTCTACATCCTCACCAACACCTGTTGTTCCCTGTGTTGTTGATTTTAGTCATTCTAATGAGACAATCTCTCATTGTAATTTTGATTTGCATTTCCATGATGATGAGTGATATTGAGGATCTTTTCATGTGTCTGTTAGCTATCTGAATGTCTTCTTTGGAGAAATGTTTGTTCATGTCTTCTGCCCATTTTTAATTGTATTATTATTATTATTATTTTGGTATTATGTTGTATCAGTTCTTTATATTACTTTGGATACTAACCCTTTATTGGTATGTCATTTGCAAATATCTTCTCCCTTCAAGTAAGTTGGTTTTTTAGTTCTGTTGATTGTTTCCTTTGCTGTGCAGAAACTTTTTTAATTTTGAGGTAGTCCCAATAGTTTATTTTCACTTTTATTTCCCTTGCCTCAGGAGACCTATCTAGAAAGATGTCACTATAGCCAATGTCAGAGAGATTACTACCTATGCTCCCTTAAAGGATTTTTATGGTTTCAGATCTGATATTTAGGTCTTTAACCCATTTTGTTTATTTTTTTGTGTGTATGGTGAAAGAAAATGGTCCAGTTTCATTCTTTTGTTCATTGCTGTCCAGTTTCCCCAATACGATTTGTTGAAAGACTTTTTCCCATTGCATATTTTGCCTCCTTTGTCAAAGGTTAATTGACCATATAACTGTGGGTTTATTTCTGGTTTTCTGTTCTATTCTGTTGATCTGTGTCTATTTTTATGCTAGTACCATATTGTCTTAATTACTACCACTTATAGTGACTTGAAATTTAGAATTATGATACCTCCAGGTTTTCCTTTTTCATGATTTCTTTAGCTACCTGGGGTCTTTTGTGGTTCCATATACATTTTAGGACTGTTTGTTCCAGTTCTGAAAAATTAGCCTTTTAAGATGTATAATTTCCATAGGAATGGCAACATTCTTTGTTAAGACAGACTGATTGATAGATGATAAGTGAATAGTTTTTTAAATGAATTTTCCTGTCACTTTTGGGCTTAGAATTGTGCCATGGAGTCAATAAGTAAAATATTTTTTGTCATATTACTGTCACATACCTACATTTCTGGTGGCTATCATCATGTCACTGAAATAGTTTCTTTTGGGTTCCTATGATTCATTGCAAAATTCCAGATCCAATACCCCTTTTCAAATTCACTAATACTTGGTTTTAAGTAAAACTTCTTTTTTTTTAAATTTTTAAAAAATTTTAAAGATTTTATTTATTTGACAGATAGAGATCACAATCAGGCAGAGGCAGGCATAGAGAGAGGAAGGGAAGCAGGCTCCCTGCTGAGCAGAGAGCCTGATGCGGGGCTCAATCTCAGGACCCTGGGATCATGACCTGAGCCGAAGGCAGAGGCTTTAACCCACTGAGCCACCCAGGCGCCCCTAAGTAAAACTTTTCAATAAAGCTTTTGTTCGGTTTTATTCAGTTAGCCAAACCAGTTTGTGTTTTTCTTAAATTCCCTCATCATCTGGTACAGCTCTGGGTGTGTGTTAATGATTAAAATAAAAACATATAAAATTACTTTATAATTTCCAAATACTATATGAATATGAGATGTCAATAATGACAAAAATAGTAGTAGCCATTCACTAAATATATGTTACATCTGATGTCTTTCTTCGTAATGTTCTTTGACTTTGCCAGCTCTTAAAATCTGAGTCATGTTTTTACATGTAACAGAATATAAAAATGGGTCCTTAATCAATTACTGAGTATCATGATGGATTTTAAAGAGGACATCTAGATGTCTACTTACTTGGAAATAGGAGTTACATGCAAAAAAAAAAAATCGATCAGGTTTATAAAGAATAGTAGGAGCAAAGAATACTGATATTTACCATGATCTATTTCATGTATATGTTTTGAGGATGTAAACAGACATAGTAGGTCCCGCTCATGATGGCTCTAGAATGAATTGTTAAATGGACACATAATACTACTTATGTGAAATACATAAAACAATACATCTGTGGCTCAGAGAATTGATGACACTGAGGCAAGTTGTTTAAAGACACCAGTCAGAAGTGTGAAGATAAAACCAGAGTCGGGTGGCCTTCTCCCGAATGAAATTTTCCCTCTGGTCTACAAAGAACAATAGCTCACAATTTTTCTGACTCACTAATACACAGCTGGTAAACCCAGTATTTCTTCTGAAAAAGAGGATGATACAACTTCTGTGACAAATTTAAAGTTATTTCATTAGCTATTTTTTTCGAAAGTAAATATAAAGCCCAACTCAAAATCATCTCAAATGTTATTCTCATAAGCAAGAGGTCCAGAAGTAGGCTGGCTTAGTTAGCAGTTGGTTAATAAAATATTGCAACCGTATAACTGCAAACCCAGTTCCTTCCTCAAGACTTCTCAGTGTTCCTCAGGCTACTAGTTTATCACTCAGCTTAACCATGTTCATGGTTATAAGACAGCTATCATTCCAGACATTATATCCACACAGGAAAGTGTTTACTAAAGGATTAAGAGCCAACTCTCCCTTGTGTCTTTTAGCTAAAACAAAGCCAGATTTCCTTTTAGAAACCCATCAGACTCTTCTCGGATTTGATTGGCCAGAGTTGTGTCAGGTGCTCATGTCCAAGCCCCTTCCTGGCTAGGAGACTGAGAACACCAGAGCTGGCTTAGGTGAAGGAGGTAGCTGGGTACCAAGCAAAATTGGGTTCTCTCTACCAGCAAGAAAAAAGAGAGGAAGGATGCTGGGTAGACAATCAACAGTAACTATTAGTAATAGTTCTCTACTTTAATGTATGCATTCTTATATAATCAGAGCTATGTATCTCTTTCCCCCCAGATAAATACTGATGTAATATCTTAAATGTATTTGCTCCCTGGAAGTTTAACCTTGATTTATGCTTTTTCTGACCCTTAAGAATAAAGGTAGTGCAAATCTTTGGGAAAAATAATTCAAGTGTCATAACAGACGGGAGCCTTGTAATAAGAGTGATTTCATCTGTGGGCTAGATCCTCAGTTAACACATACTATTGCTATCTAAAATCCTCTTTTCACATGTCTCTCCCTTGGGGTTTTTCTGATTGCAGCAGTTGTTTTTCATATTATGTCTGCATTAAACATGAAATTTCAGCTGCCAGAATTGAGCCTTCCTTCTCCTGACAAGATTGCAAACAGCTTAGCTGCAACCATTAGGATCAACATAAACAGTCTCCTGAAATGAGTAAATGAGTTCAAGTGCACAGGGCAGAAACCTCATAAAATCTGGAGGCCACTAAGAGGCAAAATTACTAGAGAGTCACTCTCAGATACAAAGAAGAATGAAAAGAAAGATCTTCCTCAGAAGGGCCAGGGAAGTCCATCCGTAATGGATCATATCACTAGGTTTCCGTGGGCTCCTCAAGGGCTAAGAAGGGCTCTACAGAGTGTTGAGAAGTAGAAATCGTGTGGGTGACCCCACAAATAAAGCCTTTCTGATCTTCTCTGCAAGTTTATCTCAAATGGTGTCACACTCGAAAGAAACTCAAATTTGACTCCAAAATCTTGAAAGTAAGATGTCTTAACCAGTGAAGAATTGGCAGAGAAAATAACACTGAATAACATGAGGAGCTTCTTCAAGATTTTCTTTTGACACCTCTGTCTGTTCCTTTCTACTTGGCAGTGACTCCAACCCTGTTCTTCTGGCAATTAAAACCTAAAGACCTGTCCGGCCACCTGCTTTCTTTTTAAAAGCTCACAATTTCCCTGCTATTCCCTCCCCCAACTGGAAATTCCTGTCAGGGTTTCTCAACCTTAGCACTGTGGGCATTTGAGGCCAGATAATTCTTCACTGTTAGAGGCTTTCCTGTGTGCTGTAAATGTCCATCAGCATCTATGACCTCTACTGACCTGAAGCCAGTTGCACTGTCCTCCTATGAGCACCAAAAGTGAGTACAGACATTGCCACATTTCCCTGTGGGGACGCAATTGCCCTTGTTAAGAACCACTGCTGTTGGGGCACCTGGGTGGCTCAGTGGGTTAAAGCCTCTGCCTTCGGCTCAGGTCATGATCTCAGGGTCCTGGGATCGAGCCCCGCATCAGGCTCTCTGCTCAGAGGGGAGCCTGCCTCCCCCACCCCCACTCTCTGCCTGCCTCTCTTCCTACTTGTGATCTATGTCAAGTAAATAAATAAAATCTTAAAAAAAAAAAAAAAAGAAAAAAAAAGAACAACTACTGTAGGTAATTCACACATTTCTTGGGTTTCTGGACCTATCCTTCCCCTAACATAGCCCCACTGACATTCCAAGCTCTCACTCCTCTGAGCAAAACACAGAACTTTCATCAGAACCCATGCTTCTAAGAAGGTCAGGGGTGGGGGATCATTTTTTCCCCCATCACATGGAAAGTCAGGTGGAAACTAAGACTAAAAGAAAGCCAGGGATTGATTATTAGAGGACCAGAATGTCTGCACACTCAAAACATGGAGCTAGAGTAGGAGCATCAGATGTAAAACAAGAGGTTAAAAAGTCTGGGAAGCTACGAAAAATGGGAGTAGAAAGCAAGATGGAATCAACCCAAAAGATGTAGGTCTAGGTTCTAAGAAAGAAAAACAAAACAGAGCCCGTTGCTTACTCTTGTTGAGCACCAACCATAAGCAATAGGCACCAGCTGGTCACTTTGTAAGATACTGGATGGGACCACAAGGAGGAATGACAAAAAAGGAGAGGGTAAGGAGAATTGTCTCAGGAAAAGGAGCCAGAGGAAAGACAGGCTGGACCAGACTCCTCAGTAAGGTCTGCATCAGGTGCCATCAAAGTACTAGACATTCATGCTAACAGTCCTTTATATTTGGTATGTCTTTTTTTTTTTTTTGGTATGTCTTATACCTGAAGGGTAAAATATGGTTAAAACTACTAGTATTAATCTCATTTTGGAGGAAAAGAAAACTTACAGTCACAGGAGTAGCACACCTTCTATCCTCCAGGAGCTTAACTGCTAATTCACTTGGAAAAAGCAAATGAAAAGCCTAAGAAAAACATTTTTAAAATAAGTATGGAACATCACAAAACAATGAATGTCTTCTACAGCAACAATATAAGAAGAGGGGCATCATTTTGAAGCAGGAAATAAATGGTGGTCACCACTTGTCTTAGAATAGAGATTGCCTGGAGAAGAAGGGAGACACCAGTTGTAATCTCATTCAATACCTACAAAACCCTGACGAGTTGTTACCTTCTCCCACCACACACACACTGTAGATGAGAACGATCATGTAGCTGGGATGAAACAAATAAGACACAGCTGAGCCACGGTAAAAATCTGTCCCTGCCTCTATCCTTTATCAGGCTTACTCATTTCAAGAGGTTTTGTTGTTTATAACTTTATATTCTTACATTGGGTAAATTCTCTACTCCCGAAGGTCGCAGGGAAGATGTATTTGCTATTAATTTAAAATTTCAGTTGAACATACATATACAATGTACACAAATCATAAGTACACAGTTCAATGAGTAATACCCATATGATTACACTCAGGTGGGTACCACGGAGGTAAAGACATGGAACGTTACTGACACATCTGACCCCTCTCTGCCCCCTTTATTCCTATGATGTCCCTTTTCTTGGGAGGTAGACAGCAATCTGACTCCTAAAATCACGGAAAGGTTTTTTAAAAATTTTACAGTTGGTGGGAACCGGAGGGTGAGACAAACCATGAGAGACTGTGGACTCTGAAAAACAATTTGAGGGTTTTGGAGGAGTGGGGAATGGGAGGTTGGGTGAGCCTGTGGTGGGTAGTAAGGAGGGCACGGATTGCATGGAGCACTGGGTGTGGTGCATAAACAATGAATTCTGAACACTGAAAAGAAATTTTAAAAGTAAGTAAAAATTTAAAAAACAAAAAACAAAACACAAATTTACAGAAAACTGACCATTAACTAACCATCTATTCTTTTTGCCTGGCTTTTGCCTGTTCAGTATTTTGTGAGATTCATCCATGTTGTGGTTATAGGACTCCACAGTGTTGTGTTGTCTAAATATACCTCAATTTATGTGTCTATTCTATTTTGGGAAGACATTTGGAGAATGCAGATCAGGGCTAACACTTACCGTTCTATGAGCATTCTTAATCCTTCTTTTTTGGGGGTGAACATCTGTCCCTGTCTGGTTAGGAAGTGGAACTGCTGAGTGGGTATGTGCACAGTTCAAGGTAGATTCTGCTAGTTTTTCAAGGTATGCCACCATGACTGTGGTTCACTTATTTTATTTGCTGTATAGTTTTTCATTTTGTGATATGCCATAGTATATTTATCCTTTCCACTCCTCACATCTTTTGGTGTCCAGGCATGACATTTCTATCGTGTATGTGTGTATGCATATTTATATAGATGTGACTAGAACTAGCTGCGCCACCATCAATAGATGAGAGTTAACTTGTATCTTTATCCAGCGTCTTGGAGGCAATTTATGTCCACTTATTGCTTTATTCCTCACCAGTTGTCTTAGATGCAATCTCTTCTGGTTACCGGCAGACTCTGACCCCATGTTTGGGTTGAATCTGAGTGTTACCACTTACTTAGTTTTTTAATGCTTCTTGGTTTCTCCACATAAAAATTGAAATGATGATACTAAAAATACCTTACAGAGTTACCAAAGTGACCAATTGAATTCATATATATAAACACCCAGTACCCTACCCAGTACATAATAAATTATATGTAAAATTTTCACTTATGCTTATTACTATTCTGATACTAACTCCATTTAAATACAGTAGATATTATAGAGCAAGTGTTCAATTAATTAATTATATTAATTATAATTATAATTAATACAATTATATATTATACAATTATAATTATAATATAATTATAACATAATATAATTAATTATGCTTTTTATAATTATAATGCTTTTTAAGTTATCAAAGTCATTATCTATAAAATGTGTTTTATAATTAATAAGGATGTTAGCAGTTACATAATGCCAACAGTTACATAATAATTTCTGTTAAATTAGCAAATATTGATTACGTTATGTGTATTGATCACATTGTTGGTTACATTATGTGTCCTAGTTTCCGGGGCTGCCACATTGAATTACCACAAACTGGGTTGCTTAAAAAAATAGGAATTTATTGTCTCGTAGTTCTGGAAGCCAGAAGTCCTAAATCAAGGTGTTGGCAGGCTCATCCTCCCACTGAAACCTGGGGAAGAGTCCTCCTTTGCCTCTCCCAAGGTTCTAGTAGTTTGCCAGCAGTTTTTGGCATTCCTTGTGTTGTAACTACGGAAGTCCAAGCCCACATGATGTTCTGTCTGCCTCTCTCTCTGTCTTGTCCTCTTATAAGGACACCAGTCATATTGGATTAGGGCCCACCCTAATGACCTCATCTTAACCTGACTACATTTCCAAAGATTCTATTTTCAAATAAAGTCACATTCACATGTACCAGATTGGGGCTTAATGTATCTTTGTGAGGGACACAATTCAAACCCTAACACATAATTATATAAATATTTCATAGCAACTCCAGTAGAAATGTACACCTGCACTATTTCTTCTATAAATGTTTCCTGATGGTTCTCCCAATGATCCACCGGTTGTGTGGTATCTGTAATCATTTCATGAAAAGTGATCTGCTACAGCAAATAATGGTTCCTTCATTTTTCCTGTTATGTCCTTTTAGAGCCTTCTAGTCTTCTCTTCCAGTTTATGCTGCTTTTGTTCAGACCTACTACATCTCTGTCCTATATTCCTTCTGTATTAGGGTTAGTGCTTTCTGCATTCTAGATCTACTTTTTCTTGATTTTCTACCAGCTCTCATTGAAATATATTCCCCCATTGGCTTCCAAAGGAAGAACACATCGTCATCTATTTTCTGAATCCCTGAATTTAAGGAAAAAAAATTTTTTTGAGTCTATCTTATAGTTATCTGATAACTTGGCTAGGTATAAAATTCTACATGGCACTATTTTTTCCCTTCCAGTTGTGAAGGGAAGGCTTTGCTCTTGTCTAGAATAAAATGTCTTTCTTAATAGGCCATTGCTTTTTAAGTTTTGATCTCTTATATGTAATTGCATCTTTTTCATTTCTCTGTGGAAGTCTTATAAATTTTTTTCTAATTTTTCCCACTCACAGACATATATAGAGTATATATTTAACTTGTCTTTTCATATTACTAATTTTAATGGCTCCCCCTTATCCTCTATTTGCTTTTCACAGTATGCAGCTCTTACTTTATAGATGCAATGTCTTTTCTTATCACTCTAAGGTTTAGAATGTTTAAGTTTATTTTCCTTCCTGCATTATCTCTTTTTCCTCTACACTCATTTTGGTTCAATTGCATATTTTTTTTTCTTTCTGTCATTGAAATCTACTTGCAGATATTAAGAGGTAGCTGAATTTTCATCTGTGAATAATGTACTAATGAATTAACTAGAATTTCAGAATGCATAGGTGGTTAAAACTTGCAGACTGGTTGAGGTCATCATGAAGTGATCAGGCTGGTGGTTGGACAGCCATTTCATTTTAGGGTCCCAAATGTCTGTTGATGGAAATGAGACTATTTGGTTTCTTCAGAGAACAATCCTCTACTCTCTTGCCATAAATATATGTCTGTTGGTATAGATTCTAGTAGCTGAATAGCTTATTGTAGGTTGTCTTTAATATAGTATTAAAAATACTACCGTGTTCCAGTCTACTTCCTTGTCTTAAAATAAAGCATTCTGTTTTCTAGAGATGTAGGTGGAACACTGAGGAGGCCAATTAGTATCATGCTGAATGCACAGGGTAGGGAGATGTAATGAAGGGAGGGCAGGCTCTACACACAGGTGCTCAGTCAAAACACCTGTTTGGTCTTCCGTGCCTCACTGTCTCACTTCTGTGCAATGGATGACCAAAGTTCCTGAGATCTCAGATGTTTTGTTTGACAGATTCACTTGCTTCTCTTTGATATCATCCTGTACATGTATTTATTTGTAACTTCCTCCTCTCTGCCAAGTAAATAACTTTTTCATAAAATTTTTCTACTTTCCATTAATCCTTTTGGTTGCTTCAGATTTATAATTTTTTTCCCCTAACTTACCGTTATTTGGGGAAGAAAGAAAAGGGTATATAAATACATGTGACCAATCTGCTATCATTAACCAGAGGACTCAACTAAAGCTTTCCATGTTTATTTTTTTAATACATAATTTTTAGTATGGCTAGGGTGTGTTTTTACATTATGGTGTAAGGAAGGGCCTACTCTTCACTTGTTTGTTTAATTTCAAATAGCTATCCATTTGTACCCCTATCAACTGCTGAATAATGCTTTATTTTCCCAATGAAATGTGAGGCTTCCTTAACATTTTTTGTATGTCTTAAATCATGTGAGACAGGAATCCATCAAAATCCTAGAGAACATATGCAATACCTTTTTGACATCGGCCACAGCAACTTCTTTCAATACACATCTACAGAAGCAAAAATGAACTTTCAGGACTTCAGAAAGATAAAAAGCTTCTGCATAGCAAAGGAAACAGCCAAAAAAACAAAGAGACAACCCATGAAATGGGAGAGGATATTTGCAAATGACACCACAGATAAAGGGCTGATATCCAAGATCTATAAAGAACTTCTCAAACTCAACATCTAAAAAACAAATAAGCAAGTAAAAAATGGGCAGAAAACATGAACAGACATTTCTCCAAAGACATACAAATGGCTAACAGACACATGAAAAAAATGTTCATTATCATTAGTCATCAAAGGGATTCAAATCAAAGCCACATAGAGATACCACCTTATACAAGCAAAAATTGACAAGACAAGAAACAAGTGTTGAAGAGGTGGTACATCACTACTGGTGGTAATGAAAGCTGGTGCAGCCACTTTGGAAAACATGTGGAGGTTTCTCAAAAAATTAAAAATAGAGCTACACTATGACCCTGCAATTATACTACTGGGTATTTACCTCAAAGATACATATGTAGTGAAAAAGGCTATATGCACCCCAATGTTCATAGCAGCAATGTCCACAATAGCCAAACTGTGGAAGGAGCTGAGATGCCCTTCAACAGAGGAATGCATGAAGAAAATGTGCTCCCTATACATAATGGAATATTACTCAGCCATCAGAAAGGATGAATACTCAATATTTACATCAACATGGATGGAACTGGAGGAGATTATACTGAGAGAAATAAGTCAGAGAAAGACAATTATCATCTGGTTTCACTTATTTGTGGTACATAAAGAATAGCATGGAGGACATTAGAAGAAGGAAAGGAAAAATGAAGAGGGCAGGAATCAGAGGGGGAGATGAAGCATGAGAGACTATGGACTCCAGGAATCAATCAAGCTTAGGATTTTAGAGGGGAGGGGAGGTGGGGGTATGGGTTAGCCCAGTGATGGGGATTTATGAGGGCACATATTGCATGGAGTACTGCATGTTATACACAATGAATCATGGAACACTACATCAAATACTAATGATATACTATATAGTGACTAACAATAAAAAAATTATAATAAAACATCTAAAAATGCTTTAAAAATATTGTTTCAGAGGGTTTTTTTCCCCCAAGATTTTCTTTATTTATTTGAGAAAGAGATTGAGAGAGAGCATGAGAGGGGGGAAGGTCAGAGGGAGAAGCCGACTCCCCGTGGAGCTCCCAGGACTCCCGGGACTCCAGAATCATGACCTGAGCTGAAGGCAGTCGCTCAACCAACTGAGGCACCCAGGTGCCCCAAAGCTTTCTCTTTTTAAGAGTATTGTTTTCTTTCTTGATATTAAAATGTTATTCATTTTAGAAAACTTGCAAAATATAGAAAATCGCAACAAAGAATGTGAAAACTGCCCTCTTCCCACTCCACTGTATTTGTTTCTCCCAGGACTCCACTGCACACATGCAATGTAAACATAAAATCAGAGCTTGTTGCATCTGTTATTGAGTAATCTCTAGTCACTTAACATTAGATACTAAACACTTTCTCATCACATGAATTATTCTTTACCAACATGATCTGTAACTGCTTAAGAGTATTTTATCTTATAGATACACCATACATCATTTCTTTAAGTAGTTTGCCAACACTAAGTATTATGCAAATTTAAGTTGTCTACTTGAAGTTCAAAACAGATTTGTCCTCTTATCATGTAGTCCTGGATGGTTAGCTGTTTTCTCAGTTTACTGAGCACACTGTTTTTCTCAAAAGCTCTGAAATCTCTTCAAGTGACGGACCTGTGTGTTTGATGTGGGGGACACAGAGACTCCACCAGGGAGCTCTGCAGGACATCTGTCTGTGTCCACGCTAGTGTCCTTGCTGCGTGACCGGCAGTCTGTAGACCTCCGCCTCTGCGTGTCAGTTTCTCCAGCACACTCGTCACCCACCTGACCATTCCAGTTTATACACACTTTTCTCTCTGGATATTCATTATTGTCTTTGCCATGACAGACTTTTTGTTTTTAATTCCCATAGCAGTTATCACTTTCAAACATATAGTTTGATTTTATTAAACCTATTTCTCTGCACAGGAGACTGTAACCTTCATGACCGGCATCTTTGTTTCCATCAGTGATACACCTGAGCACTAGAACAGTGTCTGGACCATAATGGTAACTTGGTAGGTCTTCTTGAATAAATACACTTTATTGTTTATTTTTATTCTTCCATTCAATAAGCATTTATTGAACACCTAGGGTTAGGCCTTATTGTGGAAATGAATTTGTGTTTCCTTCCTCCCTGAGAGCATCTCTTTGGGTAGGGCAGAAGCAAGAGAACCAGCAGCTGCAGTGGGGTGTACAGGGCCTCATGATTCAAGTACACAGGATTTTAAGGGATCCAGATGGGAAGGTTCAAGGGGAGAAAATGCTTGGTGTGTGTGCACAAGGGAGTGTTTGAATGACACTGCTTGTCATTAGAAGTCAGGAGCCTCACTGGAGGGCGAGTCCGGAGCTTTGCTGGAGAGGAGCAGGGCAGGAAGCACACGCCAAATCTAGAAGCCTCTTGAGAAAGGAGTTTCTATCTCCTCTTGGGGTAGTTGGGGAAGGTTGAGAAATTTGAAGCTACATGATTAAATACGCATTTAAAAAGGTCACTTTGAATTGTGTGAAGGATGAATTGGAAAGGAGGCACACTGGACACAAGAGATCATTTTCTAAGGGATGGCTGCTGTCAAGGTGAGAGACAAGAGGGCAGGCAGATGCCACTGAAGTGAGGATTGAAAGCAAGGGAAGTACTTCTTGAACAGTTTACGTGATACAGCTGACAGGATTTGGTGGTCAGTGACTAGAAAATAGACTGTAAAAATGAGAAGGGGAAATTCCAGTGCATACAGCTGGGGTCTTTGTTTTTCTGATCATTTAGTGATGCTTCTATTTACATGTGAGAGATTAGGGATAGGAAAATAATAATTAACACACTAATGTGCTTATTTTAATGTGTACGGTATATATCAGGGAAAAGTATCTTGTAGGCAGCGCTAAGAGGGTGGGCCTAAACTTTAATGTAGTGAACTTGCGCATAAGTAAATATATGGGATTTGTAGCCTGTAGGTGGTAATTGATATAATTACCCAAGATGTATATAAACTGTCAGAAAATATAAAAAACTCGTAAGAAATCTTGAGAACATCAGTAATTAATTATCAGTGAGGGGTGGGTACAGAGAGAAAAAGAGGCATCGAAAACGAGAGACCAAGAAAGAGGGCAGCAAAGCAGCATCAGGAAGAAAGGGTAAGTGCTCACCTCTGGAGAGTAATCGCCCTCATGACATCTGTGACCTTGGGGAGGACACGTTCCCGGAAAGGATGGAAGAGATGTCATGGGTACATCGGTGTTCTTGTTTTGTTTTAGCTGTAAGTGGGTTGAGTGTTTTTAATAAAGAGAAAGAGCAAATTAGAGCAGGGTCAGCAGGGGGGTTTATGACCATCTTGCCTGCATCTAAAATAAAGAATACGTTGCAGAGGTGTGAAGTGATATGTCGGAGACCACGCGGTCAGGCTCCGCTGTGCGCCATCCACCTGTCCACCTGCAGCTGGGTTTGCTCATCTGCTCAGGGTTCTGAGAACAGAAGGCAACTTCCTAAGATTCCTTGCATATTCCCTTGTTTCCACTGTACTTCAGAAGCAAACCATGTCTCATTTAGAGCAATCGTACATTATGGGGAAGCACAGTCCTGGTCCTAGACATCTTCTGTAGGATACTAACATTTCTGGATCAGTCATGTAACTGTGACACCTAGACATGAAGCAGGTGGCAAAGACACACAGACACTCCACCCGATCTGTCTTTGGGAGATCAGCTGTTTCGACTGCCGAGGAGCACGGAAGCGAGGAGCACGGAAGCGAGGGAGAAGGACTCGGCTTGTGGTTGCTGCCAGGCATGACCTAAATCCAGTAGGGGAGAAGTTTAAAACAAAGCTACTTTTCTGAAGTTCTTGACAAGCTCACAAAATATTCACCAGCCCTTTCCTTACGGATCAATGTCACCGTAATGATCCCTTTGACAGCATTGGTATCAGTCGCCTGAAGAGACAGCGCCAACTCTGAGTGTTCTGTTTTCATTAAGTGAGGACTCTCCCCCGCCTCTTCCCTGCCGAGCCCCATTATCCATAGTCTGAGTGGCTCTTTGTTGCTTCTCTCACTTCTGTTTCCTGCGCTTCCCTGCGCTGCCACGGGTATCCCTCTGGCTTGCTAACCTGTGAACCTGGGATGCAAGCGGTCCTGGAGGGGCTGAGGATAAAGCACTTAGATGCACACCTGCAAGCAGGGCATGACCCAGGCCTCCACGAAGGGCGGAGTGCACGAAGTCTGACAATAACCTACCAGTGCCAGGCTCCGTTCTACGGGACTTACAAGTACCAGCTCATCGAATTCTCAGACAAACCGGAATCGATGCTGTCATCCCTGACTGACACAAGGGAAAAACAGCGCCAGGACAGGAGGCCGCACCCACACTCATGAAGAGCGGAGGGAGCCATGTGGGCACCTGGGGGTCTGGTCTGGCTCTGTCCTCTATATGCCTGTCTGAAGTTTAGCATCAGAAAGAGCGTGAGTAGGCAAGTGCTGGAAGAGTATTTAAATTACTTCTGCAGACCTTGCCCAGGTCATCACCTTTTTGCCCTCCTGCTTCTTTGCAACACGACACTCTAGGTCCCCCCACCCCAATAGATTTTGACGAAAGGATCTCTTTAAGAATTTCCACATGGTGGGTGCCGTTAATAGCATTTTAGTGACGGATCTTAGAGCATGATTAACAAAAGATTCAGAGAATGCAGCACTCATTTGAACAATGCAGAAGGTGTGAGGAATTTCAAATTCAAAATGACAAACCATCCTGCATGCTTAGGCGCTCCTGTATTTTTACTACATGACTGGAGTGTCAAAATTCCAGCTTCTTGTCTGAATATTAATCAGTATTTAAGACTCATTAAGCTGGTTTTAGTGATTTATTTCATTCTGTAATTAGATATTATAATTAGATTATCTCTATCAGATTTTCAACTTTCCTTTAATAAGAAAATGTTCAATAAATACAGATATAAATTTATCACATTATAACACATCATTTGACCTAGGTTATAAATCTTGTTTTGAAATAATGGAGCAATAACCTAATGATGGCATGGTATTTTTGTTTTTATACGAATACATATTTTCTAGGTGGTCAATGTGTCCCAGTGGTATTTTGGGACCTTTCTTAAGTGACGTAACTGCCTCACAGTATTAAATGTGACCTTCAGAATTCAGAGGAGAATTTATGGAGTGGTACTACTGTGTTATGTCATTTATAGCCATTCTAAAGAATGGTTCCTTCCTGTAAGGAAGTAACTCCTTACAGCAGAGAGCATAAAATAAGATATGTAATAAACTGGAATGAGGACTGATTAATTATTCCTTGTCGTCTATTTTTGCTACCTACAGTGATGTGTACATGTGTGTTGTGTAAAAGCCAACCCAAAAGTCGAGAAAGGGTGCGGGCATTGCACCATTTAGAGGAGATATTCAGATAATCCTGCTTCAAAAGAGGTTGAATTTGTCTACTTTGCTATAGGTTGAACAAAATTTCAGGGTTGCTTTCGTGGATCATTTGAAATAAAAATCAGGAAATGAAGAAGTCATCAGAATTATTTTGGTCTGCTTCCCAGGACGGCCAGTACGTGGTGGTTTCACTCCCACGCTGGCGCCTGGGCCTGAGTTCAGCCTCAGTCTGACTCTGATTCCCGACCTGTAAGTGCTGCTCCCAGAGCCGGTCCTGAGGGATGCTGAGCATTTGCATCTGATCTTCAGCGTGGAGACAGAGGTAGAATTTAGATTCAGGAGTGGTTCCCCATGATTTGGGTCTACTTTCTTGTTAAAGAAATGAATACCATATTTTCTTAAACATAAATGTGGACATATGGTCTGACACATGCTCTGAAAATGGGACAGAATATTTGAAATCAGGTCTGTCCCAGTCAATCCGGGACATATGGGCACTGTTCAAAGTGATTCTGAATCTGAATTTCTTATTCTGTTCTGAAGCCCAATAGCCACTGCGTCTGGGGCTGTTTGTCACTTGATGGCAGACTCACTGCCGCTCTACTTGGTGAGAGTTATTCTAAGCGTCAGGATCCCAGCATAAGCAGAGTCAACAAAAGCCCCTGCCCTGTGTATTCCTGCCCAGACTCTTCTGCAATGTGAAAATATATTGAATTTGATTATTATTTTTGTATGTTTTTAAAGGAACCTTATGGGGCTTTAGTGCAGACTAATATTTTCAGCCTTAGGAATCTGGGCAAGAAGTTACCAGTGATAAGACACCTTGCTCTTCGTTTCGCGAGTTCAGCAAGACCAGAGGAAGGGGCCTGGATACTGGCGGGACAGTGAGGCTTAGGTGGGTGGCCTGAGTACAGATGTGCTTGGGGTAACAGGCAAGGAAACCAAGCAGGAAACAGAATTTTAAGTTAGGGACCTCCCAAGTGGAAATGTGATACAGAAGGAGGGGGGATGGCCCTAAGTGAGAAGGGGGGTCAGCTCTCTGCAACCAAGGCTGGTGTGGCTCTGATACAGAGCGGCTCCCCCAGAGGCTCCGTATGCTTCACCTGAAACAAGATCTGTCCTTTAAAGGACAGGTGAAGCCAAAGGACCTCCCGTCTGTGCATTCAAAGGGGCTGCGGGCCAGCCAGATGTCCACAGCACCATCAAGAAGCTGCCTGTCCTTTCGACATTACCTGGCACTGAAGCTGGGTGACACTGGCTATGTGGGCACACCAGGGGGAATGGCTACTGCCAGTGAGGAGAGCATTCGTCCTCAGTCATAGGGAACAGACCACAGCCAAGACCCCATTGCTGTGTCCACTGAATTCCAGAGAGGGAGTTTGCCCAGTTCAGACTGTGGCCTTGGGGGGTGGATTTTAATTTCATCCCCCCAAATCAGTACTCATGAAGCTATGCTGCCCCCTTTAATAACACTGGTTAATTCTCTCATACACCAGTTTGACCTTCCACTTTTCTCTTCCTCACTCCAAGATCTGCAAAGCCACTGCCGAGAACCTCAAAAGCCACTGCCGAGAACCCCACCCCATCTGCCAGTTAGTGACAAACACAACTCTGATTTCTGCAGTGATTGGATTCTCGGTATGTGTTCCCCTTGTTTCTGTGTCCCTGAACACAACCACCCTCCTCCTCAGAGATGCCAGGTAGGCACAAACAGGTTCCTTACGTACCTCAGCCAGGTCCCCCGCACTGCACATCCTGCACATGGCACCGGTCACCTCACTTCACAGATACAGAAACAAAGAGAGTGAAGCACCTGTATAAAGGTCCTAGGAAGTAGCAGAGATGTACATCCAATTGAGGGTTCCGGTTCTGGTCCCCAAGAGCCAACCACATGCTTTCTGCATTCTAAATTGCGTATCGGCTCATTAGTACAGTGGGGTTTTAACAATTACTATTTCTTCTCACTCAATATTATGTTTGTAAGAACGGTCCATGGTTTTATATAGTGGTATAATTTATTTTTCATTTTCCTCTTGGACATTTCGGTTGTTTCCAGTGTTTGGAGAATGCTGCTGTGAACATTCTGTGAATGTACCTGATGTGCAGAGAACAGGGATCTCTAAGGTTTTCACCCAGGGCTGAGTTTGCTGTGTCATAGAAAATACCTCTCTATCCGTCTGTCTGTCCATCCATCTGTCTATCCATCCACCCATCTTATTCTTCCTCTTCATCATCATCTATCAAGAGAATAGCTATACAGAATGAAGGAATTCCAGAATTTATTTTAATGATACCTACTCACATTCATACTAATGATACATATGAATGTCAATTTCTTTATTTCCTTGACAACATTTGGAATTACTAGATTCACGAATCTGTTTTTAGCATGTTTGGTATATAAAAGATATCTTATTTTGGTTCTAATTGTCCATGATCACTCATAAGATTAATGTCTGTTTTATGTATTTATTAATCACCGAATATCCTCTTTTCCCTTTTTTATTTACTTTACTTTTGTATCTTTATGAAATTATGGCAGTTAACTAAACTTACTCTGTTAATTGTTCCATAATATCTGAAAGTAAAATCATTGTGCTGTGCACCTTAAACATACACAGTGTTCTATGTCAATTATATTAATAAAACTGGGCCAAAAATTATTTTATTTATTCATTTATTTCTTAGGGATCACAGGGTTGCTTTATTTCTTTTAAATTCAATTAGCCAAAGTATAGTATGTCATTGGTTTGAATAGCCTTTTTTTTAAGTTCCCATTTAACTTTTTTTTCTTTTCCTTTCTTTTTTCTGATTTACAGAATTCTCTTATGTTTTCTGAACAGTATCACCTCACTAGTTATAGGTATTGCAAGTGTCTTCTCTAATTCCATGGTTTATCCTTTTATACTGTGAACAATATAAGTTGATAAGTTGAAGTTTCTTATTCTAATGCAGTTGAATTTGTCTATGTTCTCCTATGGGGCTGGTGTTTCTACCGACTTCTTTAAGATAGCCTTGCTTACCCAGAGTGATGAGTACATTCTCTCAGTGCGTACTTGTAGCCCTCATTTATCCCGAAATGTGGTGTTTGTGTGTGTGGATGTGTGTGTTAATTTTTATATATTTTTGAAATTGTCCTATAAATATTTTAAGAAAGACTACTCTTCCTACACTGAATTTAAATGCAATCTCTGTCATAAATAAAATGTTCATATTTGCCTCCATTTGTTTCAGAACTTTATATTCTATCTCTGTATCTATGCCTGCGCCAATTTTACCCTTTTATGATTATTGTAGCTTTAGGATCAGCCCTTAAATGTGTAGAACTCTCTCATTCTTCTTCAAAAACATATTGTCTCTTCCTGACCCTTTGAAACTCCACATAAGTGTTGTGTCAAGCTTCTGAACACACAGAGTTGAGTTTTTACTGAGATGTTAAATAGCAAATACATTTGTAAAGTTATTAACCTTAGTTTCATTGGAGCTTTCAATTCATAAATATGATATATCCTTGTATAATTAGGTCTTTAAAAAATACCTACAAATGAATTTTATAATTTTATCTGCAGATTGTACATCTCTCACTAGATTATCCTAAAAACATGGTTAGTGTTTTTGTTGCTGTTCTATTTTTATTTATTTATTTTCGTTTTGTTGCTATTTTAGACACTATTCTCATCTTTAAGTTTATTTCTGCCTTAATTTAATGAACTTTTGATATGGAATTTTATTTTGGCTACTTAATAGTGTAACTATTTATTTTTTAAAGATTTTATTTATTTGGCAAAGAAACACAGCAAGAGAGGGAGCCCAAGCAGGGGAACGCGAGCCCGAAAAGCAGGCTCCCGGCTGAGCAGGGAGCCCGACGCGGGGCCCCATCGCAGGCCCCCGGGATCAGGCCGTCAAGCAAAAGCAGACACTGAACCGTGAGCCAGCCAGGCGCCCCAGAAGGGGGACGTTTAAGCGCTGCAGATTACGAGAGAGCCCTCGGGAGCCTCTACGCACGCAGCCGTACCCCGTACCTCGTACAGCTACCTTCCCTTAGCGTCTCCAGGCTGAGCCCCGCCGCACTCGCCCGCAGGTTTCGGAACGGGAAGCGGTGACGGGCGGAAAGCGCACCTCGTTTTCGAGCTCAGTTTTGCGCGTTCGCGGAGTCACCACGCAGCGAGGCAGACACTTCCGCCTCCGGCCGCGCACGGAACTGAAGGGACGAACGGATGAAAGAGAAGAGACGCACCCCGGACCGCATCCCGGACCCGCATCCCGGTCCGCATCCCGGACCCGCATCCCGGTCCCGCATCCCGGACCCGCATCCCGGACTCGCATCCCGGACCCGCATCCCGGACTCGCATCCCGGTCCGCATCCCAGACCGCATCCCGGACCCGCATCCCGGACCCACAAGCCAGACCCGCATCCCGGACCCACAAGCCAGACCCGCATCCCGGACCCGCATCCCGGACTCGCATCCCGGACCCGCATCCCGGTCCGCATCCCAGTCCGCATCCCGGACCCGCATCCCGGACCCGCATCCCGGTCCGCATCCCGGACCCACAAGCCAGACCCGCATCCCGGACCGCAAGCCGGACCCGCATCCCGGACCGCAAGCCGGACCCGCATCCCGGACCGCATGCCGGACCCGGGCCGAGTCCCTCTGGAAACCCCGCGGCGGGCGCGCTCTGCCGCCCACCCCGGAGCCCGCGCTCTAACACAGCCGCCCGCAGCGGGAGGCCCGGATGCGGCAGGACCGACGAGCGACCCGCCGCGACCACGCAAGCAGCAGGGCCGCACGCACAGCACCCGGGAGCCGCCCGCCCGACGAAGGGCGCGGAGAGGCCGCCGTCCCGCGCGTCTCGGCCACAGCGCGGGCCACGTGCAGGCGGCGGCGAGCGCGCCACGGGAGCCCCAAGAGCGGGCGGAGGCGCAGGGGGTGTCGGGCCGGCGGGTCCACGGAGCCGCCGCGGCCGAGGGGAGCGCCCGCTGCAGCGCAGGGCGCGGGGCCGAAGGAGCCGTCGCGAGCCTCCCACACGCGGCGACCCCGCAGACGGGAAGGACGCGGCGACCGGCGTTCGCAGAGGAGCGCCGCCGAGAACTTTCCGAGACCGGCCCCGGCCCCGGCGTCCAGAACGTTCCCAGGGCTACAGGGGTTCCGGGACGCGGCCCCGCCGAGACGGTCGGGACGAGAAACCGGCCCCTGAGAGTGCTGCGCCGGCCTCACAAGCGCGGACCCCGACGGCCGCGCACTCGCTAGCGCCGGGCCCGCCGCGAGCCGCACGGCCCTCCCCCGGGCACCGCGGCCCTCGCCTCAGCCTCGGGCTGTGGGCCGCCCGCGCGCCCTCCTCCGGCGCAGGCAGCCCCGGGCTGACGGGAGCGTGGCCGCCGTCCGCGTCCCCCGGCTGACGCGCGCGAGGGGCCTGGCCAGCTCCGGGCGGCTGTCGCGTCCCCACAGGCGCGCGGGCTGCGGCGCTCGGGGCGGACGCCGGCTTGACGGGCCCCAACCGCAGTCCCACAGGTTTGCTGAGGGGACGGGACGGGAGCGGGCCGCGAAGGGGCGGACACCCAGCCACTCACCGCCGCCGCCGCGCGCTTTCCTCGGGGACTTCGTGCTGGCGGCCCGCGGCCCGCGGACGCACCCGCGCCGGCGCCCCAGCCGTGACCGGCCGCAGAAGCAGCCCTGACGCCCAGAGCCGGCGGGGCGGACCGCTGGAGAGCACGTGCGGGAGGGCGTTTCCGGCGTCACGTCCGCCTCGCACGTCACCGCGTCCCTCCCGACCTCGTGCGCGGGAGGGCGTTTCCCGCAGCGGCGGCGAGGCGCCGGGCACGCCCCCCCCCACGCGCGTCCAAGTCTTCACCGGTTTCCGCCCCTCGACGAGTGCCTCCGCCGCCCGCCCCCGCTCCGGAGAGCGCCGCGTGCCGGTGTGTGCGCGTCGCTGGGCTGCGGCGCTCGGGGCTCCCCCGTTCCCGCCCGCACCGACAGCCGCAGCCTTCACGCAGCCCGAGGCCGGCGAGCGGAGCCCTCCTGACGCGGCCCGCGCTGCCTGCAGCCTCGCCGCCGGCCGGGCCTTCCGTCCGCGCAGCCGCGCTCTCGGCCCGGGAGGCCGCCGGCCCCGCCCCCACCGCTGCGCCGCCGGGGTAGCGGCGCCTCTCGGACGCCCCGACCCGCCTGGGCCGTGGAGCGGGGCGGCGGCTGGGAGCGCGGGGACCACGTGCTGCTGCTCGGCTCGGGGACGCCCGGGCGGAACCCCCAGGGCCGCGGAACCCCGAGCCTCCCGGACGGCGGCGCGTCCCCACAGGACGGAGGGCGCGAGGAGGCCTTGGCGCCGGCCGGGCTGTGGGTCGCCCTGCCCCCGCCCGCACCGCCGCGGGCCCGGGAGAAGGCGGCGTCGGACGCGGAGGGCGGGCGTCCGTCCGGACAGGCGCGTGGTCTCCGCGGGCCGGACGCTCGGCTGGTTCTCCTGCGGCGGGAGCGCCTGGCGGGAGGCCTGTGCGGGGCCGCGGATCGTGTTTCCGTCCAGCAGCGCCGACGCCCCCGGAACCGGCCCCGCGGCGGGTCTGGCCACGTCCGCCCGCAGCCGGGACAGCGGCCGTGTCCAGCTCTCAGGAAGCCCCGCCGCTCGGCGCTCCTCTGCGGGCCGCGTTCCTGCGGGAGGTGGACAGCGGCCTGGGCGGACGGGGCTCCGCGAGGCGGAGGGCCCTGTCCGACCCCCGCCGGCCTGCAGGGCTCTGCTTCGCGGACATGGACGCCCCGCGGACGCGCGGGGACGGCGGCTGCAGACGGGCCGGACGTGCTGATGAACCGTGTGTCCGAGGCAAGTGGCTGGTCGTCGTGGGGCTCGGTTCGCGCCGTAGGATACCGCGACACCTGGCTCGGTTTGTCCGTCTGAGAGCTCCGGATGGACAGCCGAACCGGGGCGGGCCGGCCACCACGGCGGGTTCCCCGGGGCTCCGCGGACTCCCCTCTCACGCATCACCCGGGGAGCTCCAGGAGCGGGAGAGAGGGTGTCGTTCTGTCCGTGCCTCTTCGCCTTTGGAAGACACGTGTTCTTCGAGCTGCCAGGAGCATGGGAAGCCCCGAGGCCCAGAGCCGCTTTCCAGGTGGACACGCTGGGCTGCGAGCGGAGAGTCCAGCGTCCTCCCTGCTGTGCTCAGTGGAGGCCGGGAGAGCCGCCTGAGGACACGGCTCACTGCTGCGTCCATCCCATACGTGGCGAAGACGTTCCTGAGTGTCTCAACAAAATCTCCTTTCCTCTGAAATGTGGGACAGGGGGGCAACGATGCTTTCGTGCAGGGCGTTCCTGCCTGGCAAAGGTCTTCTGCGGTGAGCACGTTACGCTGAAAATAGGTTTTCCAGATAGTTAAAAACTTATTTTAATTTTAAAAAAGATTTTCATATTTCTTTGATTGCAGGGAGATGGCCTGCGCTCCTTGCTCCTGCTCAAGCTGCCCTGCTGCGGGGATGGGAGAGGTTGCCCCGGGGTCACCTCCCGACATGGAGGGCAGAAGCAAACCCAGGTACAGGATGTGTCAGAAGGAGAAAGTGTGGTGAGGTGGGACGCAGCAGAGCGGCACAGACACTGGCCATGGAGAGACAGGTGACCTCACAGAAGCCAGGAGGAGCCGCATCGTGCAGGGCTCTGTCAACCAACCTGAGAACTTTGCCCTTTACTTTGAAAGGAGGAGCCATTGCGTGGTTTTGAACAGAGCTAGAACAGGTGCAGACATTACTTTCTAAGAGGATCACTCTGCACGCGTGTTGAGAGAAGACTTTTCAGAAAAACACAAGAAAAGTGGGTGGTTGGCTATTCACAAAACTCTGGGATCATCAGGTGAGACACCCTTGTGGCTTTTCTAGACCAGTATCAGCAAATGTGGAAAGAGGGATTGGATTCTGGATGTATTCTGAAACTCTGTTTATGGACATGGGCTGCAGGCTACGGACTGATGACTCATAGGGTCAGTCTTTGCAGTAGGGAAATGGCCTTGATGCCCACAGGGCCATGGACGCAGCCCATCTGTGATAGAAGGGGACGCACATGCTTTTGGACGTGCTGGTCTGAAAATGCCCATTGGAGATCCATGGGAGACACTGCGCTGGCCGTTTGAAAATGTGGATGGTAAATGTAACAAATTAGTACAAAACTCTTTCATACCTGCTGTGGATAATCCACTGTTTCTAAATCGTGTATTCTGGAGATGTCGGGACTTCATGCGGTGGCGCAGGTGAGCATTCCTGCACCTGTGTGACGCCGGGCAACTTCACATTCTCCCCGACGTCGAGGGCGTCTCCTTCTAAAGATGACGCGCTCATCCGCTTTTGAAAACTTAACAGTTACCTCTACTGTTCTTTCCTATTTATTGTCACATCTCGGTGCTACCAAAGCATTTCCCACTGGAAGTCCAGAGCAGTATTTCAGAGTAAGAAAAGAGAAGGTCTTAAGGCACAGAAATATTTTGGGTTTGGAAAAACAACAGTTTTCCCACAAGAGACTGAAAAGAATGGGCCGGGATTAAGGAGAAGGGTGTGTCATGACAATTTGGAGGAAGAAGTGTCCCCAGCCAGAAGTGTTAGAAGGGGGAACTTCTGTGGGGGTAGATGGAGAAGGGAATTCACTCACCAGGTTTGGGGGAGGGGGAGGAGGTCCGAGTGGGATTTCCCCGGGACACATGAGTGGTTTCCTTGGATGAGACTTTGCTAACAGTGAGGTGCCCTAGGACTGCAAGTTGAAAGAGAGAAGAGACCTGACCGGTACCAGTGTTCTGTCATCAAAAATCTTCCCATATCCACACCACCCAAAATTTTGATGGATGCGAGCTGGAGGCTCCAGGAGAGTGGGAGTTTGAGGTGCATGGATAGCAAGGAGGGCCTGATACGCCTGCCTCCTACCTTGAAGACCATCACAGTCTTGGACGCCAGGCAGGGTACTGAGCTGCTCTCTGGCCTCTTCTCTGGGTGTCTCAGATCATCCTGGCCTGGGCCTGTGGGTGCCACACTAACAATAACAACATGGGAAGTAATCACTTGTGCTGCGTCAATGACTTCAAGTGTAAATTAATGTTCCGCACATCTCCTGGAGGCAGGTCAGCGTTATCAGCTCCATGTAACAGATTAGAACATTAGGAGAAATTAAGTGGCTTACTGAAAACCTCTATGCCAGATCGCTTATCTAAAGGCTGGCCTGCGTTGGCTCCTTTGGGCCGCGTTGCTTCTCCTCGACCCCTCACTCTCTCCATCGAGCTGTTTTTCTGTGGAATGACTTGACCCATTGGAGACAGGGTACAACGTGAGTCATCCTTGTTGGCACAATGTGTAGTCAACTCAGTGTTGTCTACCAGATGTTCAAGTGTGGGAGCCTTCAGCTCTGTTCTCTATTCGCCATCTGACCCAACGGCCAGTCGGCGGCTCCATGCAGGTGACTCAGAGTGGCTTTAAACAGTGTCCCAAACAGAACTCTGTGTGCCTCTTGAGCCATTCTTTCTGTCCCAGCGTGAGGCACCACTGCCCTGGGAGCTTTTCCTCTCTACCCCCATCATCTACTCAGTCTTCACAGTCTTCTCAGCCACTTTGTGTCCAGGCTGCTGCCGGGCTCTGTGACACCGGGCTCTGTGACACCGCGTCCTCCGAGCCACCCCGCTCAGTCTCCTGCGGAAGCGGAGCCATGCTGGTAAGGCAAGACCCTGATGGTGGGTGCCTCCTTGCACACGCTCAGAGCTGCTCTTCGCTCTTACCTGAAGGCCACAGCCCTCCCTAAGGCCGTGATGGGGGCCTGCAGGCTGAGCGCGGCCACCTGTGCTTCCCGCCTGCGCTTCCACGCCCCAGGTGAGGATGTCAGCCGGGGAGCTGGCTTCAGTTTGGTGAGCCCGAGCTGGGTTGCTCCTGGACTCCGGATCCACAGAAGTGGGAAGAGAATCAGTCTGAGTTGTTGGAAGCTGCTAAGTGTGTTGTCGTTTGTGTGCAGAGTGGAGACTGGATACACGGAGCACCTCCCTTGGCTCTCTTGGCAGTTCTGATTTCCAGTCTTTGCTGGGGTTGGAGGGAGCGGGGTTGGGGAGGGATGGGGGGGTGCTGGTGAGGAGAGAGGATGGTCTGCCGGGTCCCTATCCAGAGTTCGCTCATCACAGACACGTACTCAGAAGTATTTACGGAGCCATCACGAAGCATCAGGCATTCCTCCAGGCTCGGGGGTACAGTAGTGAGTCACACCGTCCTGGGAACGGCAGAGTCGTCAAAGAAGACAGAGGACCGCATATACACGGAGTAGTAATAGTTACGTAACTTAATGAAAGTTGTTATGTAACACGGCAGCAGGTTCTGAGTTCAAGGACAACAGAGGGCAGCAGGAGTGTGGGTGGAATAACTAGAAGCAATTGTAGGTCATGTGGCAGGAGTGGGGCTTACCGAGGGGCGGCCTCTGCAGGGACGCTGGAGGCAGGCCGGCCGTCAGGGTAGCATGAGGCTCGTCAGAGACTGAGCATCCCAAGCAGAGGGAACGGCTGCCGTGTGTCTGGTGCGTCTGCAAGGAGGCCGCGCCGTCGCCATGAAGTTACCCAGGTTACAGGAGGCGAGCGCCTGTGCGCATGTGCGGGGAGTGTGAGCGTGGGCGTGCCTGCGTGTAGGGGTGAGAGCGTGCGCGCGGGGGGGGGGGTGAGAGCGTGCGCGCGCGTGGGGGGGTGAGCGTGCGCGCGCGTGGGGGGGTGAGAGCGTGCGCGCGCGTGGGGGGTGAGAGCGTGCGCGCGCGTGTAGGGAGTAGTTCCTGTAGCATCTCACAGGTGGTTTTCAGTTCGCTACGACTGAAATAGAGAATTATTGCAGGGTTTTAAGAAGAGGATTCACATGGCTTAGCTTAGGTTTTGTGACGTTCAGATTACGACGCTGTAATCATCCAGACCCAGGCCCTACTGGGTGTGAAGTGGGACTTCGGCTGCCGTGGTGAGGACCGCAGGCCCGCACCTGCCCCCAGACCTGCCAGGACACCGGTCACCAGCCACCGTCTGCTTCTGCTCTCACTGCCGTTTTGTAATGTCCCGGTGTGGTGCTGGTAACAGAAGGAAAAAACGACACAAAATGCATGTATTTGGTTTACTTGTTTTCACTTAGCTAAGAGGCTTTTGTTGTTGGCTTTGCTTTTACAAAAGATGAATTGATCATAAGTTTTACCAAATAAATTTTCTTCACCTATGAAGATGGTTGTATGACTTTCCAGATTTAAGTAATTATTTTGGTTAATCATTTAGTTTGATTTTTTAAATGTCCAAACAATATTGCACTCCTAGGAAAAATACAACTTGATTTTGGTTTCTGATTTATAAATGTGTGTGTATGTATGTCTGGATTTTTTGCTAATATTTTATTTCAATTTTGTATCTACTCTTCTTAGTAAGATGGGATCTTTTCATATTGTCTTTGCTGTATTAATCAACTCTATGCTAACTGCATAAAGCGATTTGAGAAAGTTCTTTTGTATACTCTAGATTATTTGGCATAAATGTGACATTGTTTGCTACTTGCCAGTTGGGTGTAACTCACCCGTAGATTACTTGATGTTGGAGCTGTGGGAGGACAGTCTTTAGTCTTTCTTTGTATGTTGCCCATGATTTTACTGTAACTAATTTAGAAGCTTAGCTTGTGAGTCTGAAGCCTTCCTTCTTCCCCAGCACTAGCACTGGAAGCTCAGCTTTCCAAGGAGGCACTGCTTGCCCGCCAGCCTCGGACAGCACCTGGGTTTGTGTCCTGTTCTCTGAGCCCCTAGAGGCCGAGAAAACCAGAACGCAAGGTCTCCAGGTTCAGCAAATAAGGAAAAGGTCTGTTTCAGAGTTAGAGGTTCCTGTGTTCACCTGGTTTTTGGTTTCGGAAAATGTCTTACTTTCCAACTCCGTGATGATGTGAAAGAGGCATTTTAAAAAGCATTTCTCTTTTTGGCTGGTTTCAGTGAGAGTTGAGTTGGTCAGTTGTGAGCCTGCTGAGAATACTCTGGCCTATGCTTTGAATGTTCAGGGCACTCGAGGCCACTTGGCTTCCTGGTCCCACGTGAGTAGGACAATGGCTCTTCCCTCCTTTGTAAGCTTTTCTAAGGAGACTTCATAGCCCAAGTTTGTTCAATCCATGATGTTACTTCATTAATTCAGAACGTGGCTTCTGGGTGTTCGGGCCGTTGTCCCTGGACCAGTTACCAAACTCTGGCTCTCAGAACCTGTCATCAAATTAAAATTCAACCACAAGCTGGCCAACAGGTCAATAAAGTCTTCTTTAACTTTGCTACGTGTACCCAGCAGGATATAACTTAATATAATAAAAACACCAAAGTGGTGAGGTTTGGCTTCTCACCCATCAGAGGACTCCTTCACCCTCCGTGAATCTGCGGATGCAAACAGATGTGGGCAAGGCAGAAGCAAGGATGGCACCTCATGCTGGTGCCTCCGTATTTCTTCATTCCGATGTTTGCAAAGCTCTGATTCCATCCGGCCAAGATGTCGTCACAAAGCAACAGCAAAGGCCTCGCAAACAGTAGTGATTTCCCTGGGTGCCAGACCTGATGGAGCCCACGATGAGGTGTCTGGCCCAGTGCAGCTACTTTTCATAACAGAAGAGAGAAGACGCACTTTGCTTTTGGCAGGGGAGCCCAGAGAGTTTATGGAGCACTTGACAGTTTTTAATGTGCTTTCTTAAGTCTTGCTTCATCTTTAGAACAACTTTGTGTGGCAATTTAGGATGAATATTATTGACTCTATAAAATGGGAAAACCAAAGTTTGAGCCATGAAATGACAAGTCCAAGGTCCCACAGCTACTACATGGCAAAGCTGACTCTCTGAGATCCTGAATCTTGTTCACTTTCGTATATAACAGGTCACCTGAGACCTTTCCATATCAAGTTTTGGTGTTTGTGGTTTCCATTTGTCTGTGGTCACAACAGTAGACACCCAGTCTCACTAAGTTTATGCTTTTGGTCGTGGGCTTCCTGGTTACCACGTCCGCCACTGCAGCACGGCGGAGCAGCGCTGTGCTTTGTGGGCACTGGGAAAGCGGCCAGACTCGGATGCCTTCCTGACCTTGCACAGTTCGGTCTTCATCCTAAGGGCAAGGAGAGGCCAGCAAAGGCTTTGGGGATGAGTGGGTGTGTGTTTGTTAAATATGACTCAGTTTTCTGTGTGTAAAATGGCTTGGGGGAGGTGAGAAGGAGGCTTTTGCAGCAGCCCCAAGGGAAAACTGGCCTGGGCGTGGCCGTGGAGGTGCGGAAGCAAGGAAGATTTGAGGAATATTATGGGAAAATACCTGTGATGACCGAGCAGTTGAAGAAGCCGAGGAACAGGAGACTCAGGATGCGCCTGGGTTCCTGCTTCACACGGTGTGGCCGCGATTCCACCCACGGACTGGAAGAACATGGTGGGGGTTTGGGGGGACGCACGGGCCTCCGGAGGCCTTCCCAAACCAGAGGCTCTCTCTCACCCCAACCCGGAGTGATTCTGTGTGTGGGTCCCAAGAGTCTGAATTCCTAACAACCTTCAGGTGACACTGAACTGCGGGTCTGCCCACCAAACCTTAGCTGAAGATCAGATTTTAGGAGAAATAGCTTGAATTCAATTCTAATTATGCCCAGTGTGACATGATTAAACTCCTTTCCCCTCGTTTTACATTAAAATGAGGAGAACACTGCACCCCTTCTTTCCGTTTTGGGAGAAGCATCATGGTGTTGTGAAGAGTGCCTGGCTTACAGTGCAGAAGACCTGAGCTCAAGTGCAGCCTCTTCTACTTCCTGTCAGGGGGACTTCATGATAATTTCACAACTTTCATAAAAGCCAGTTTTCTAGTCTGAAATGGGCACACCCGCTGTATCTACGTGCAAGTGTTTCAGCTGCAAAGTTCTCTGTGAAGCATCTATCTGCCGGCTGCCCCAAGGGAGAGGATCACCTGCTAACCCCTATGGGCCTTTGCGTGATTTTCACCGGCTAAGGTAGAAGCCTTGGAGGGCAGTTTACTCCTGAATTCCCCGGAAAGAGCTGGTCCAGGCTTTGGCCACTTTAGGAGCATGGTCAGCAAACCTTAATTGTCCTAAACGTTTACTACACTGTTACAGTCTTCCCAGGTTTCCGTGGGTCATTTATAACCTGCCCTCAGGGCGTGCGCTCCGTCCCCCACACCGTATCCGGCAGCCGTGTTGGAAGAGCTTCCTGTCCTCAGCCCCACCCGTCTTCAGGGTTCTGAAATTTACCTCTGAACAGGCCACATTTTACCTCAGTCGTTACTCTTCTATGTAAATGTGTGTATAGACACATGCTTACGCGAGGTAATATAAAACGTGGCTCTGGCGTAGATGCCTTACCAACACCAACATTTATCTTTGCCTTTCGATATTTTGTCTGGATCTGTGAGGCATGTGACACACTGATGACAATATTGGGTCTCGTGAATCATATTTGATTTTTTTAAAGATTTTATGTATTATTTGAGAGAGAGTGAGTGAGAGAGAAGGAGCAGGGGGATCAGCAGAGGGAGAGGAAAAAGTAGACGCCCCACTGAGCAGGGACCAGACAGGGAGCTCAATCCCAGGACTCCAGGATCATGACCTGAGCTGGAGGCAGACCCTAACCAACTGAGCCACCCGGCTGCCCATCAGAATTTGATTTCCAAATGTGAGTGCAGTCCCTTCACTGGTCTCCAGTCCTGCTACAGCAAAGTGCATTCAAAAATCGGAAAGGCTTTGAAGAGCCCAGGTTTCTCATCTGGATTTCACCACATTTCGAAACTCCAGAGGCTTGGTGCTGTCTCCCAGGGAATCGGGAGACTGTTCTGGAACACAGGGCTTACTTCACCCTTCAGGTGAAGGTACACAGCCTTGTTACTTGCCAAGGGTTTTCCCTAAACGAAACCAAGATAGAACAGAATGTCTTTTTGGAAGTTTGCTTTCGATAACTTGATCAGCATCGGCACAGGCAAGATGATGACAGACCTGGCAAGTGACTCGGAGCTGTAAGGTGAATGGAAGGATGCAATTTTGCTTCTGCTTTCCATATGTGACAGCACCTTAAAATTAGAAAAATTATTTAAACCGTTTGCCAGTCAGTCTGGATCACGTACATCCGAGAAACATGACAATAGACTTCTGGCAGTAGTGAGGATGTCTTTGCCAGTGAGTATCCCATGTGAAGTCAATGAACACACAGTGTTGTATGTGTATGTATTTTCCTTTGTCTGACTCCTTTGCATTTATGATTAGCCCGATGCCTTTCCTCATGAGAAATTCAGTAATGTAAGATGTTTACCATACCACATTCCCCTGGCCACCTGCTCTATCTGTGTAACCTACAGGTCTCCCGCACACTTCCCATTCTCCCGTGATTCTTCCTTCTCATTTTGCCCTTTGGATTTTCCAGATGGCATGTCTAGCACTTCTTTCAGTATTTTAAGAGGACCCTTGCTTGCGACATTGCTTCTCAGTGCACTATATTTTATAACAGTTAAAAATAGTTTAAAAGCTGAGTGGAAGTCACGGTATCGGGCCAAAGCCAAGTTTAATACAAGCCTCCAAACTCAGGGGAGCTCGTGTGTGTGTGTGTGTGTGTGTGTGTGTGTGTGTGTGTAGGGAAGTTGGGCCTCTGTGAAATGACAAGTCTGAACACTGAGCTCTCTGGTTCGTGAACACAGAGACATGTCAGTGTGTAAACACGGTGGCTCTGTCCACTCCTGAGGATTTGAAAGGTCAGTCTCAGCCCACATGTCTTGTTCGTAACTTACTGTTTGCAATTACTTTAAAATGCGTTCTCTTTTGTGGAAATTGGTCTTCTGATCACCACATTGGCTGATACTTAACAAGTATTTTGATACAGATAATTCTAACTTCATTCATAAAAAGTTAGTTCTGCTGCCCTTCTCTGTCCCCCATCTTCTCCAAGAATTAAGGGACATTTGAAACAGCAAAGAACTTTCTGGCCCAAAAGCCCTGTTTGTTTGTTATCCATTTGTCTTTACTACTTTGATCTACTAGCAGGAGGTTCTAGAACAGACCGAGGTAAACTTAACATCTAGTAGTTTACACACCTGTGCTTTATTTGAACATCCTGAGTAGCAGACTGGCCATTAGGTTGCTTTCTTTTGTTATAGTTCTATTAATTTTGGTGGATAATCATGAATATTCTTAAACACCCTTTCTTCTTCTGAGGCAGTAGTTGCTAAGTTACCCTAGGTTTACTTCTTGTAAATTGGTGCAGCTAAAGTATGTATTTAGTTGAATTTACATTTTATGACTCTCCAAAATAAATGAACTCACTTGCCTTTTTTAGGATTGCTTTAATGATTACCTTTTGGGTGATTGTACTTATGGGACGTATCTCCAAACACTTATCCAGGATTGCATGGATGTCACCCCTCCCTTCCTCTAAAGTGCTGTGGAAAGTCAGACGACAATCTTGTGTATTGGTTTAGGCTTCTTTCTCCTCCTCCTCCTCCTTCTTCTTCTTTTTTTTTTTTTTGTTAAGTGCCTTCCCCATACATAGCAGCAATAAAAATATGGGTCTACAATCTGTCATCTGCAATTCAGAAGTCCAAAACACACTGAAAAACTATTTTTGTGTGTTTGTTTAGTTGCCCATTTGTAGGCAAACCTGCCTTGCTCCAAAGTTGTGAGACAGCCACACCTGCCCCGGGCAGATGGGAGCCCTGGGCCGTAACTCCACCCCCTCCATGTGGGCCTCGCCACGCTGGTACTCATGGGCTGGACTGCTGGGAGCTCCCAAGGGCCTCCAGGACGTCCTGCCGTGCAAGGTGCATGTACCCTGCATCTGTTTCAACATCTGAATAAGCAATTTCAATGGGATACCCATCCAATCCCAAGGTTTGAGTAGGGGTTTATAGGTCTGTGTTGGGAAGTGAAGTGAATTAGGGCTGTAATCTAACATGACACACTGGTCTCAGTATAAAGGATGAATTATAAAAAATTTAAGAACAAAATTGTTTCTTGAGCTGTGATAAAAATGCTGACTTTGCTTTTCCCCATTTCAGAAAGGGTTAAATACTTTCAGGAACTTAGAATTTTTTAATTTATTATATTAGTCCCCTCTAATAATGAAACATTTGCTAAATAATATGTCCCCCAGGAGTCAGGGCTTTGTCTTTAACCAACAGTTTTGCCTCCTTTGCAGTTAGGCAGTGGTAGGCACCAGAGGGACCTGAGTTCCCTTTGAGTACCCAGGTAAAGTCAGTCATCAGACTGGAAACAGATGAATGTTCCGACGGGGAAAAGAAAGAGAAAAAAAAATTACCCAAATGGCTAATGCTGAACTTTGTTGTTTTCTCAGGATGACAGATGTGGGACTAGCCCTGTGTCAAGTTGTGAGAGAAATATTTCCTTCTGATCCCCTCCCAGTGCTGCTCTGAGCAAACCCCAAAACCTTGTCATCCTGCCCGAGGTATGTAAGACTTCCCAGTGAATGACGAATTCTTCCTAAGGTTGATCTCATGAAAGTGATGCTGCAGTAGCCTGAGACTCCGCACAGGGACGCTTACAGGGTAAAAGGTGGCAGTTGGAGCTTTTAAGACGAGGTTCGCAAGGAATGAGTCTGTAGTGGTGGGATGGCCAGAATCAGCTTGGGTGATGTGAGGAGGAACCCGTGTCTGACGGCCCTGAAAGGCTTTAGGCGCACCCTCCCTACTTGCTCATTGGATCACTGCTCTGTATTCTGGGAACACAGTCGATGTCTTCGTTCGGTGTTGTTTTTTCCTTCCCTACATGCCTTTAAAAAATGTATATGGAGCCTACATAGCTTTGCTCTCAGGGAATGCTACAAAAAAAAGATGAAGTGCCAAGAAGTGGTTGGCGGCAGTGGTAACCCGGGCCTGAAATGCAGGGCCTACGGGAGGAGACGTGCACACTTTCCCAAGGTGAGAGCAGGGTTTGGAGAATCCGTCTTTCTGACGGGGCCACTCCTGAGGTCCATGATTAGAGGAAGAGGAGGCATGGAAGAGGACCCAGGTGAATATTTGATTTCTGTCGCTTTTGATCTTGCTTTTCATTCATCTTCCACATGCTAACAGTTTGCCATCTGTATAGGAATAGCTGTTGTCCAAGACGATGCCAGGGTTCACTACAAACTCTGGTGCCACTGCAAATTCTTGTGATGACAACGACTTCAGACAGGAAAAGGGCAAAACGCACATAAATGCAATATAGAGCTTCCGACTCATCGGTGCAGAAATAACAGCTTTAAACTGTTTGAGTATAACAAAGGAATTCTTTCCTCCTTGTATAATTATTTGGAAGTACAATATCCAATAATTGGGGAGTAAAAAAAAATACCTCATACCACTTTGCTTCAGTGATGGCCTTAAGCAGCTACGAAAGAGTCTCATCCTTTTTCGTCCACATAGTGGATTCATGCCAGACTCATGTTTAACTTGTAGGCTCTTGTGTAATAACCATTATTTGATAAAAGACAGACAGAATAATTTAAATAACATAAGCAACAAAGTCATTTGTGCCAGTGAGTGCAAAGCCCAAATAAAACATTAGGAGGGCATTCGTATGTAAAGCATGCGGAGAAATGTGGGCAGCTTCCAGGAATACAGTCTGATCCCAGCTGACCAGCAGCAAAGGGCCAAAGGCCCCAGTGTTAGGAGGGCAAGGGGGTGGCTTCAGCCAACAATGGGCTTGGAAACACACGGATCCCGGAGCCTCCAGAGATGAATGCAGCCCTCACACACCTTGAATTCATTCTGGTAGGTTATAAAGAATTAATACAGTGGGTTTAAAAAGGAGAATTTGGGTTGGGGAGTGGGAATGGAGGTCCTTTTGCAATATTTTGTATAAGGAACAAGACTCACGGATTTTAGTGTTTGGATGCATCTACAAGTAGGCAAACTAACCCATTTTTTATAAAGATATATATTATACATATTCATTATACTCTAAAGATAGATGAGATTTTAGCGGAGAAAAGTTTCACTTTGAAATCTAATATTACCTTTTATTTGTTCTTTTATTTTGATTATTTATCACTAGGCTAGAAATATGCTAAAATGAAAGGGACAGAGAATTAGAGAATGAGCCAGATGATGAGGAGGAAAACAAGTCTTTCCATATTTTCAGAATAAAAATGAAGGTGTTAACATAAACCTAACTTTAGCACCTCTGGAATATATCTCTTTAATGTGCTTTGCTGTATCAAAATTATATGTTCACATGGAGTCTTTTTTTAAAATTTTTTAAAGATTTTATTTTTTTTTTATTTCAGAAAGAGTGCATGTGAGGGCAAGTGGGGGGAGGGGCAGATGGAGAGAGAGAAGCTGGAGCATGCTTCTGACAAGCTTGAACCCTGAGGTGGGGCTCCATCCCGTGACCCTGAGATCATGACCTGAGCTGAGGTCAAGAGTCGGACACTTAACCGACTGAGCCACCCAAGTGTCTGGTTCTACAGGTTTTGAGGGAAATCATTGTCATCCATCATTCATTCTATGGTCAGAAGTAGCCACCTTCAATTTTTAGCTATTTATTCTCATATTTGCCTATTATTCTGATGTTTGCCTTTGTATTTCTGAATTCCATTGCTCTATTGCTTTATTGTTTATTTTTAATGAGGTAATATCTATCGACTTTCTAGTTTTGAAGATGAGGATTTGGATTTCTCATCTCCATTCCAAAGGTACCAATACTTCCTCACCCAACCTCCAAAGGCAGTTATATTATAACTTAGAAAATATCCAGCATCTCCAATATCATGACCACATTAATATTCTTCATAACTGAGGCTCATAGATATAATACCTACCTTCCCTTCTTGTCACTTATTTTTGTTTGTTGGCCCTGGAGGTACCACTGATCTTATTTGCTAATTTATCTTATGTGTGCATTTATTCTATCAGAAGGAGAACCTCTCCATCAGAGGCATGGCATTTTTGGACAACTGGTCTAGAACACTAGGTCCTCCTGGTGTGTCTCGGGCATGTCTTCCCCGGGCATGTGCACTGGGGCTATCCAGGGAGCTGTACCAGTCACTGTATTGGAAAATCCCTTATCCTCCTTCCTGAGTTGAGTCCCACACCCTTTTGCTCTCTTTGTCTACCACCTGAATTCAGGTGCTTGACATCCTTTAGCGTCTTCGTAAGAGGCTAATTATTGACATGTATGTGTCTGTGTTGCATTTGACTGCTTGTAGCAGAAAACATAACACTTATGGCAGATTTTGGGGTTTCTTTTTGTTGTTCACATGGCAGGAAGTGTGGGGGACCTCCGGTTTCATGGGGCATCTGCTGTGTCATCAAGATGTCACATCCATCCCGTGATTTCATTATGTCATACTGAGCTTTGCTTCTGACCTCACGTCTGTGTTCCAGAAAGAAGGAACCAAGCCTTCTCCTTGTGCGTCTTTGTCCTTCTCTTTGGGAGGGAAGAAAGCCTTTGGCACAGAATTCTGCACACCTTTACTGGGCAGACTGATGTCATGTGAGCAGCCCTAGATGCTCAGGTTGTTCTGGGGGCTCTTCCCTATCATGGGCAAAACCCATGGTTTTGGGACTAAGGAAACAGGGGTTGGGGAATGTGGTCAGGGCTCTCCCAGACCTTGTCTGCTCCTACTTTCTTATTCTAAGTCTCATGCTTTATTATTAATTTACTGGATGGAATTCTGGGTTGGAAACCACTTTTCCTCAGAATCTTGCAAGTACCTCCTCCTTTGTACTTGCACACAGGGCTCCTTGGGCTTCTGGTTCCTCAGGCTTTTCATGTGGTTTCTCCCCACCCTTCCGATGGGCTTTGGAATTCAGGATTATGTGTCTTGATGTGGGCTCCTGTTTGACCATAATCTGGGCCCTCAATGAGGCACCTTCATCTGTAAACTTGTGTCCTTCAGTGTGGGTATATTTTCAACTTAGTTCTTTGATGATTTCTTCATTCTCTTTTTTTCTTTCTTGTTATCTGGATCTCTTATTCTGACACTGGAGTTCAGGTATGGCTCTTCTACAGTCATTACACTTCTGTGTAATTGAGTTTCAATAGGTAAGAGGTCTTTCTCAGTCTCTGGATTTTCCTCCTTTTCATATAAATTCTCATTCTTATTTTAGGTATGCATTACCTTCTCCTACTGTCCCAAAAATGTCATTTAAAAATTTTTTTTCATCTGTAGCTTTTGTTTCCCACAGGTTTCTGAGATTTTCTTTTCTTTCATTTGGTTTCATGTCTATTTCTCTTCTTAGACACTGTTCTCAGACATCTGGAAATCCTTTCCCTCCAAAGCTGGCTTGAGACTCAGCGTAAATGCATGTGCTTGTCAACACATAAGCTTCCTTGGGGGTGGGGGTGGTCTGGCTGAGCTACTTCACCAGGAAGCTCCAGATGTAGGTTATTACATTTTTGTCTAGAAAATCTCATTCTTAGAAAAAATCCTACAGAATTCTCCCTGTGGTGTTCAAGGCCATTTGCCACAAGTCTATGGTGGAAGTTTAGGGGATCCACGTGCAGCGTGTGGCCTCATCCTCCAAATCCCTCCCACACACTTCGGGTGTGCACCTGTTCTCCCCCCTCCTGTGACTCAGTCTATCCAAAGACACAGGTCCTGGGCTCTGACCTGCTGTGAGAGGGTTGGCCACTTCCAAGGTGAGGAAAATGGTCTACAAGGAACATGGCTGCTACTTGAGCAGACCTTCAAACAGTGCTTCTACTCTCCACCACCTCCACATGACCCCCTAATTTCTGAGCATTCCTGGGACTCTGAGGCCCAGATCTGCCTGTCTCCAGGCACTGGTACAGGAACAGTTCATTTCATCCACAGGCTTTCTGCTTCTGAGGTGTTGCCATCACCTTTCCTTCTGTTTCACGGTCCTATCTCATTGGGTTCATGCCTCCACAGAATCTCATTTCTGTCACCTGTGTGGGCTTTGAGAGGAATTATTGCTCTGTTGTGTTCAGTCGGAGTCCAGTGTTACTTACTAAGTGCAGCATACACACTTCTTACACACTTTACCCTGCCCTTGCCCTTGACTCCCCCTGCCTACTCAATACTCAGAGAAGCAAATGTTGAGCAATGCCAATGTGAATGTATGAGGTTAGAGAGCAGCATGCCTATGGCGATCCCCTAGTCGGGATAGTTGCCTGATGAGTATAGAGAGAAAGGGGTCAAATATTTAAAATATGACTGACCTGAATATGTCATCAGCTATGATAGTCTGACAACTGGTATTTTTGTCCTCAAGAAGTAGACCTCTTCTAGGCTCCATACTTCAGTCCTTGGGCTCTGGCTTACCCTCAGCCTGGGACCTGGTGCTTTCATCTCCTCCATCAGACTGTATGCCAGCTCCTGTGGTCCTAGATTCTGCTGGCTTCAGGTGAGCCCTTCGTATGTTTCCCTGAGGTATTCTCCACCTTACAAGGATCTGGAAATTCTTCAGATACTTTTGAGATAGTTCAGCAGATCATCTATGAGTAATAAAAACCATGTGAAGACTCAGACAAGAGGCCTCTATGGTCTTTATGTGTGTCTTAATATAAATAATAAACCAATTGTAATAGGCTGATCACATATTCCTTCATGTCTGTAAGTTCTAAAGAAATGATCTTGAGGAGTACTGCAGAACAATAATCTCATATTTGTTTTAAAAGATTTTATTTATTTATTTGACAGAGATCACAAGTAGGCAGAGCAGCAGGCAGAGAGAGAGGAGGAAGCAGACTCCCCATGGGACAGAGAGCCCGATGTGCGGCTTGATCCCAGGACCCTGAGATCATGACCTGAGTCGAAGGCAGAGGCTTCACCCCCTAAGCCACCCAGGTGCCCCAGGAATCTCATATTTAAATAAAAAATCTGGGAAACACAAAAGTGTCCCTGGTAATAAAAACTCACTGCTATTGACATGGAAACTCACACACAGCAATGTAGATAGCCTAGCTATATGAAATCATCCACCCCCTTCACTTGTTTAGAACTGAGCTGAGGACAGACTTCAGACATCAAAGTCCTCTCAGTGGCCCCGTGAGACAGTACAAGTTCTTACCTGGAAATTTTAAGCATGGAGGGCCTTTTAAACTCTCACTTGGAGTCAGCTTCTTTTATTTTGCCCACAATTCAAACAAAACTTGTCATTTTATTCTAACGCTGCATAGATGGGAAGAAAAGTAAACTGCTATGGGAAGTCTTCTAGGAGGGGAGACCCAGGTCACTAACAAGATGCAGGACGGAAGGCTATGATGGGATGGAGCACACAGCTGGAATGAACTGAGTGGTGCTGTCATAGGTTTGGAGATAGCTGTATGCACTTGGGTTTAGCTTAGTGTAGAAACAGACAAATAGATGGAGAAGTCACTGCCTCTGTGTGTTTCTGGCAGGTGATGCTCCCTAGCTCTGTCTGCAGAGGGACAAGAAGCAGTGATGCCCTGGAACAGTGAGCTCTCTCAGAAGGCATATCTTGGTTTTGGGTACCTCCTCCTGTGACAGGAACTAGGGTTGCTTGGGGAAGTGACTGGTTCTAGAAAGAGCCAGGACATAGATAAGCCTGGAACATCTTACAGTTCCAGAAAGAAAGGGAATTCTCAAATATCACAGCCATGTGGACTTGTCAGAGGGACACAGGAACCACCCTGGAAAATTCACAAAGGCTAAAGCTGAAAAAATGTGAGCAAGAAAATTAAAAATGTAGTATTAGATTAAAGCCCCAAATGCAAAATTATTATCAATGTGTTCACACTTATATAAATAAGAGATTAAAGAAATGAATGGAGGAGAAGAAATAAGTCTTCCATGCAGAAGAATTTCCAATAAATTATGCAGTCTACCCTCGAGTCAGGTGGAGGAGAGGCCTCCAGTCCTGACTTGCAGGCTATGCATGGTGACTTCCTTCCAAAGAGGATAGGATTGAAAGGAGTGCAAGTACCTTTCCTTGGAGAGCTCCGTGAACATGACCTCAGCTGCTGACCAAGGTCAATGCTGACAGTCATAAATCAAGTGAACAGCAGGGATGCTTGATATTGGGTGACAACAATGGCACTTTATCTCTGGGACCTCTGTTCTTGAGACATGTTACCCAGTCTGCCTAGGACAGAAACATAACACTGGTGCAGATGCAGGGACATTCTACAAACTTCTCTGACCAGGACTCCTCAAAACCATCAAGACCATCAAAACAAAGTCAGAAATCATCTCAGCAGAAGCAGCCTCAGGAGACCTGACAACTAATATGCAAGGGAACCCTGGATGGGATGGTAGGAGAGAAAAAGGAGTTTAGGCAAAAACTAAGGAAATATGAATAAAGTATACACTTCAACCAATAGTGAGATGTCAATATTGGTTCATTATTTGCGACAAATCTGCCATAGAAAGGTAAATACTAACAGTGGGAGAATCTAGGAGAAGGTATGTAGGCTCGCTCTATACTAAAAAAAAAAAAAATTATTACCTTGGGGTGCATGTGGCCCTTCTTTTCACTACGTCTCTATCTTTGGGGTAAATACCCAGTAGTGCAATTGCTGGATCATAGCATAGCTCTATTTTTAACTTTTTGAGGAACCTCAACATGGTTTTCCAAAGTGGGTGTGTCAACATTCATTCCCACCAACAGTGTAAGAGAATTCCTCTTTCTCCACAACCTCTCCAACATTTGTTGTTTCTTGCCTTGTTGATTTTTGCCATTCTAACTGGTATAGGGTGGCATCTTCGTGTGGTTTCGATTTGCATTTTCCTGATGGCTAATGATGTTCAATGTTTTTTCATGTCTGTTAGCCATTTGTATGTCTTCTCTGGAGAAGTGTCTGTTCATGTCTTCTGCCCATTTTTGGACTTGTTTTTTGGGGTGTTGAGTTTGAGAAGTTCTTCATAGATCTTGGATACCAGCCCTTTAATCTGTGGTGTCATTTGCAAATATTTTCTCCCATTCTGTGGTTGTCTCTTTGTTTTGTTGACTGTTTCTTTTGCTGTGCAGAAGCTTTTATCTTAATGAAGTCCCAGTAGTTCATTTTCGCTTTATTTCCCTTGTCTTTGGAGACATGTCTTGAAAGAAGTTGCTGTGGCTGACGTCAAAGAGGATACTGCCTATGCTCTCCGCTAGAATTTTGATAGATTCTTGAGCACACTGAAGTCTTTCTTCCATTTGGAGTTTATCTTTGTGTATGGTGTAAGAAATGGTCCATTATCATTCTGTATATAGCTGTCCAATTTTCCCCAGCACCATTTATTGAAGAGACTTTTTTTCCATTGGGTATTTTTTCCTGCTTTGTCGAAGATTACTTGACCATAGAGTTGAGAGTCCATATCTGAGTTCTCTATTCTGTTCCACTGACCTATGTGTCTGTTTTGTGTCAGTACCATGCTGTCTTGGTGATCACAGCTTTGTAATATAGCTTGAAATCAGGCAACATGATGCCCCCAGCTTTTTCTTTTTCAATGTTTCCTTGGCAATTTGGGTCTTCTGATTATGTACAAATTTTAGGACAGTTTGTTCCAGCACTTTGAAAAATGCCATTGTTATTTTGATTGGGATGGCACTGAAAATATAGATTGCTCTGGGCAGCATAGACATTTTAACAATGTTTATTCTTCCCATCCATGAGCATAGAATGTTTTTCAATCTTTTTGTGTCTTCTTCAATTTCTTTCATAAGTGTTCTGTAGTTTTTAGAGTATAGATCATTTACCTCTTTGGTTAGGTTTATTCCAAGGTATCTGGTTTTTGGTGTTATTATAAATGGAATCAATTCTATAATTTATATTTCTACATTTACATTGTTAGTGTATAAGAAAGCATTTGATTTATGGACATTGATTTTGCATCTTGCCACATTATTGAATTGCTGTTATGAGTTCTAGTAATTTGGGGGTAGAGTCTTTTGGGTTTTCCACATAAAGTATCATGTCATCTGTGAAGAGAGAGAGTTTGACTTCTTCATTACCAATTTGAATACCTTTTATTTCTTTTTGCTGTCTGATTGCTGTTGCTAGGACTTCTAGTACTATGTTAAATAATAGCGCCTAGAATGAGCATCCTTGTCCTGTTCCTGAAAGTAAGGGAAAGGCTCTCAGCTTTTCCCCATTTGCACTGACATGGACGGTACTGGAGGAGATTATGCTGAGTGAAGTAAGTCAAGCAGAGAAAGACAATTATTATATGGTGTCACTTATACGCAGACGTAAGGAGTAGCATGGTGGACATTATTAGAAAGAAGGGAAAAACGAAGAAGGGTGAAATCAGAAGGGGAGATGAACCACGAGAGACTATGGACTCTGGGAATCAAACTGAGGGTTTAGAGAGGAGGGGAGGGATGGTTGAACCTGGTGATGGGTGTTAAGGAGAGCATGGATTGCATGGGGAAGTGGGTGTTATACACCCACAGTGAATCATGGAACATGATATCAAAAACTATTGATGTACTGTGTGGTGACTAACACAACAAAATAAAAGAAAATATCATTAAAAAATAAAAATAAAAAGCTTATTACAAAAAAAAAAAAAAGGCAACAGAACTCCAAATTCTGTCCTGTCTGGAGTAAATTAGCATACATGCAGTGTATAATACAGTGGAGACTGAGATCGTACAAACCCATTCCCGGAGATTGGTGCATCAAAGTTCAGTGCCTGGGTAAGTGCTCACAGGTTGCACGCTTTCTGGCAAACACTTAGCATTCAAACAAAATTCAGTTTCTTTATATGTAAAATTTGCTGATAATAGTGTCTGTTACTTCATAGGGTTCTTCAGAGCAGTACATTATTTTATTAGCATAAGGTACTTAGTTTAGTTGCCGGCAGACAAAGAGCAATCGAGAGTGTTCACTGTCATTAAAGCACCAGGCAACCCTGTCGCGATGGTCTAAGCTCTGATAAAAGGTGAATCAGAAAGAAGAAAAGTGAAACATTGTGGAAAGTTCCATCTAAAATGTGGAGATACAAAGTCCACCTACTTGAGCTCCATATATTTGGGACATGGGGGTGAGCAGGAGGCCACGTGTATGCGGGTATCCACGTATTGGAGGTTCTCATGGGGCTGGGGTTTTTGTTTTGTTTTCCATTAGATTTTTCATAGACTGTGGGCTGGCAGGTGAGAAGGGGTGTCAGAGGTAAGCTGCAGTATCTGAGGTTGAAGGTTAGCAGTGGCAGAGTCACTGACCCGCCAAGTTGGGGTGTCTGCTCAGGGAAGGGATATAACCTCTAACTAGAAAACTGAACTGCCTCAGATCGCCCTTTCCCGACAATTTGAAGTAACTAAAATATTCCTTTAGGTGACATTCCTCTTTCTCTAGAACTCTTTAATTAGCGGTAGTAATGCTCACTGATAGTTCTTGGATATCCTGATCCCAGGTTCCCAGCGGAGAGCGTGACTTCGTGGCGGGCTGTTGTTCAGGCCTCTGCTGTGGGCCAGCGGCACACACCCACGCAGGGACTGGGCCAGCCACTCCTCTCTAGTGCGGACAGGGAGAATGGCCTGCCTCATCCCTGCTTGGGACTCTGGGTGCTCTGTGTGCATGGCTTCAGGCTGACCACTCTCATCTCATGTCATCTTGAGGGCAGTGCCCCACTGTCTACATCAGCTGCCTGACCTGCCCTCAGATCTCCCAACACTTCTGCAGGCTCCCGTGCTGGGTGAGCCCCTCGCACAAAGAACAGATAGAAGGGCGCCCACGTCCCTGGCCAGAGCCTAGCTGACAAACACAACCACGTTCCAGGAGAAAAGGCATTAAAGAGACTGAGCCGGAAGAAGGTGCCAGCAAGCCCTTTGATGCCTCCAACTTCCCTTGAACAGTTCCTCTGTCCCTTGGCTTTCTTTCTCATCCACAGCGCGCTGGAAGGAGGTGCGGCTTCCTTCTGCCTTGCCGTCTGCCCACGAGGCAGATGTCTCAGAAGGAGAGCGGCGAGCTTCTACAGTGCTCACCTCGGGCTCTGAACTTGCTGAGCCTGGAAGGGCCGTGGCAGGAGCCCCAGTGAGCCCAAGACAGTCCTGGCTGACCTCTGGTATCTCCACACCCCTTTGCTTTATCCGCTGTTTGGGACGTGCTCGTCTCAGGGAGGTGCTGTTTCTATGCTGAATTCCCAGACACAGGACAAACTAAGGGCATGTCTACCTTGTAGCTGCCGCTGACCCCTGCAGTGTCCACAAGCACAGTGAACAGAGTTCTCGGCGCTCACCTGGTGAAATCTGACAGATACCCAGTTAAAACCCACTTCTCTGTGGTCCACATTTTCTAAGTACGACATAAAGAAGAGCTTCCACTCAGGGTCAGCACGCCCATGGATAAAACCGAGGAGAAGGGAGCCGTGGGACAAGCTGACCTCGTGGTCTGGGCAGTGGTTGATGGCTTCCTGCTGCGGGCCTCTCGGGAACTTGTCTCCGTACCCGCTGCCCAGCTTCCCCCGAAGTCCACAACCTGTGCAACTGCGGACGATGTCGGGTCCAGGCAGGTACTGTTGGCGCAGCCCTGTCCCCACTCTGCGGCCTCTTCTGGTCCTGCCCGTTCGCCCTGCGGCCCTCTCCTGCGCACACTTCCAGCGCCGCCGTGTTCACCTGCGTCCGCCCCAACGTGCACCTGCGTCCCTTCCTCCAGCCCCGACGTGCACCTCCGTCCCTTCCTCCAGCCCCGACGTGCACCTGTGTCCCTTCCTCCAGCCCCGACGTGCACCTGCGTCAGTTCCTCCAGCCTCGACGTGCACCTGCGTCCCTTCCTCCAGACGCGCGCTGCATCTTCCTCGGCTCCAGCGACGACTCCCGCCCTTCCTGTCCCGCGGAGGGAGGCGAGGTCTCCTTAGGTCGGAAAGCGTCCCTGTGAGTCCGTTCTGCGGCCGGTCCGCTCTGGGGGTCCTGACCTCGCGGCCCGCGCGGCCCCCGGGCTGCATGCAGGCAGGCATCGCTCCCGCTCAGGACGCGGCTCCCGCTGACAGCGCGTTAGACGCAGAGCTCGGCTCAATCAGGGCATCCGCGGCCTTGTCCCGCGCCGGCTGGGGCATCCGCGGTGACCGAGGGGCCTCCGGGCAGCCGGTGACGGAGTCTGACGTTGGAGATAAAATCGATCAAGTCTCCGCCGTCCAATGAGGCGCGTCCGGGGATCCCGGCATCGCTGCCGCTTGTGGAATCAAGACCGTGGGCGAGAGCGCACCCGGGACCGCGCGTGCGTACACAGTCACCCGGGACCGCCCGTGTGTACAGTCACCCAGGACCGCGCGTGCGTAGACAGTGGCCTGGGACCGCGCGTGCGTACAGTCACCCAGGACCGCGCGTGCGTAGACAGTGGCCCGGGACCGCGCGTGCGTACAGTCACCCAGGACCGCGCGTGCGTACAGTCACCCAGGACCGCGCGTGCGCACACAGTTGTCCGGGACCGCGCGTGCGCGCACAGTTGCCCGGACTTTTGCCCGCACGCGGTGACGTCGCACAGCAGTGCTAGAGGATGCGGAGGCCCCCGCGCGCGCACGCGCGTACACGCCTGTGTGCAGACACGCGCAGAGCAAGTGAACTGAGACGTTTTGCAGTGGTGACGGTGTGGCGGGCCGAAGGGAGGTTTCCACATGACAGGACACGAAACGATTTTTAATTGTTGAAGAGTTAGTTTGCGACTCGGCGCGGGCGTTTTCCCAGTAGCTTGACGGGGCGCCGGCGCCGGTGCAGGAGACGCGCCGACCGCCGAGCCGCCCGGGGACTCCGCCGGTCCGGTCCCGGGGCAGCGGCGCCGGCCGGGGCACCTGCGGTCTCGGTGCTGCGGAGCGCGGCGCGGCCGGAGGCTTCGGAGGGGCCGGACGCGGGTACCGGTCGCTGCGGCGCTTCCAGCGGTCCGTCCGTCCTGATGTCTCCGCACGGCGGACCCGACCCGGCGGCTCTCGGCAGAAGCCCCGGCCGGGACTGGACAGCTTTGCCGAACTGCTGCTGTGTCCGCCTGCAAACGCCGCGCGCTCCTGTTCGGCATCTCGCAGCCTCCGGCGTCCGGCCCCGGGGCTGGGCCGCTCCGTGCGATCTCCGGTCCGTCGGCGGGGCTTGGCCGAGCGCGAACAGCCGTATTTCAGACCGGAACGGATCGTGGAACGCAGGAGGCCGGGGGCCGTCTTGGGGCGCAGTCGCCCTTATTCCCCATGATGACGGACACACCCCGATGCAAACGCTTACTGAGCAGCCGCCGGGAAAGTAAAATGGGGCAGAAATCCTGGAAACCGTTTCAGCATTCCTTTCTTAGTTACTGACATGCAGGTGGGGGACCCTTCGCGCTCCAAACCATGACGGGCCGGCGAAGGGAAGCGGCCCGCAGCAGCCCCGACGGAGCTGCGTGGACAGGCGCGGGCTCTTCACGGCCGGTTACACACGGCCCCGATGAGCGCACCCTGGCCCCCAGGACGGGGCTTCCGTCCCGCTCGGGGCCGCCTGCCGCGGTGGGACAGACACGGAGATGGGAACGGGACGTCGTTACTCTGCAGAAGTGAGATTATACGGAAGACAGAAAGGAAACCTACCTGTTGTGTTTTCCTGTTATTCTTTACAGAAAATGAAGTGTGCCTTGAGGTTAGGCTTCCTTTGAAGGAGCGAGCATGTGGGAGGCACATAGTGTGGCTGTGAAAGCCAGGAAGGAGGCGTGCTGTAACCTCTCTGGTAGAGAAGGAACCTGAAGACGTGTAAGAGCTGCCAGGAAAGGCTCGAGGTGAGCAGGGAAGGAGCCCTCGGGAGGGCACGGGGAGCTGACGAGAAGCAGACGCGGGCTGGCAGGGAGGCCCTGAAGCCGCAGGAGGAAACAGTGGGGCTTTAGAAAGCACAGAAGATAATTGATCAACACTGATCATATTGTGACAAAAAGAAAAACTCATGTCGCTCTGGTCAGAAAGGAGGAAGAGAGCAGGGAGACACAGTCCCGAGGAACACACGGTGCTGACTTGTCAAGAAAGGCGGTGCCACCAGGACGTAGGGCAGGCCCCAGCCCAGATCCCGAGAAACAAGGCAAGACGGACATTGGGTTGTGAAATCAGGATGAAGTATTTAGGAGAGTCTCTATGTTAGGCAGGGGGCTACTTCAGTATGAGCTAAAGCCTCCATGATTTTTAAGACTTTGGTGCACTAATTGTGATCTTAACACAAAAAACAATGTTAATATTCATACTTGGTATTTCCAGATATTTATACACTAAGTTATACAGGATGAAAACCCATCCATAAGCGACAGGTGGGTGGCTCCGTCGGTGAGGTGTCCTACTCTTGATTTTGGCTCAGGTCATGATCTCAGGATCATGAGGTCCCGCCCCAAGTGGGGCTCTGCCCTCAGCAAGAGTCTGTTTCTCCCTCTCCCTGTGCTGCTCTCTCTCCCCCTTTCAAATAAATAGATGAAAAAATCTTTTAAAAAACCCCCATCACCATGATACAGAAACTTAATGAATATAGTGGAAATTATTGAGAAAATGAAAAAAAAAAGTGGAAAATCAAGTTTATGTTTATTGATCTACATCATAAAATTCAAGAGTTAGAGAAAAATAAGTACTAAATACCTGGAATAGAATCAATTTATACTTAGCTACAGCATATAAAGCCTAAATATCAACAGAAATTGCTAAGAATAAAGTAAATCTACTTGAAAAAAAGATACAGTATGGTCAAGGGTCAACTCCATCCCTGTTCCCATTCTCCTTCAACAAAATTGATCAAACCTACAGAAGACAATTATGGAAAATGAAATATGGCCTGTGTATGGCAACACAGAGACTGTAGGGGGCATGTCATTGTATTTCAATATACCGAATATATAAGAATCATAATCTTTTATTCCTAAGTCTTCAATTAATTTTTGACATAATGTAAGTTTTTACTTATTCATCATCCCCTAATTGATTGGATGCCCATAAAAATAATAATTTATGGACGATCAACAAATAGCTAAATAATATTATCCAACACTGGTAATAAACTGGTTAAGATAAATTTTTTCCCTTTTTATTTTCTTTATAATGTTCCTTTGGTGCTCTAAATTGCCTTGGTGTTATTTTTATAGAATGTTTAAATCTCCTTTTCAAACAAGTGAATCCTCAGGAGATGATGATTTAACCGTGTCCAGCGGAGGATAAAGGACCAGTGTGTTATTTGTTTTCAAAAGAATGTGTTTCCCCCCAAATCTCTGTTCAAATCTTTTAATCTTAAGGAAATATTCCTCCTTGTTTCTGAGTTGCTGAGTGTCTAAAGAGGGTCTCTGTATATTCTTGCACAGTTTTAAAGTGTGACTCTGTATTTATGAAGTCAGAATTCTAAATATTATCAGTATGTACTATACTTCCTTGAGTATATTTCACTTTAATAATGATAATGTGGACAATTGCTAGGATGAAAATGTTCTCTAATTCAGTACATCTTTGAGTATTTATTTTATGTACTATACTATTCATGGATATATAAAGGAGTCAAGGAGAAAGCATTCCTGCCCTGTGGGAAATCAGGCACCTGTGAAATCATGCCAGTACAGAGTGGTCTATGGAAAGGGTTAAACAAAGATATGTTCCCCAAAGATGGCAAGAGAAGGAGAAAGTCATGGAGACCTTCATGAAATTTGTCCGGGTCCTTCAAGGATGGATAAGACTGTGTCTATAGAGAGTTCACTTTCCTCCTTGTTTTCTTTGAAGACTGAAAACCCAGAGGTGAAGAAAAGGTGAATTAATTAAGATGAAGTGGAATTAAAATTAGGATTCTAAAATCTACTGTCAAAAAAATCTTTTTTTAGATTTCTATCTTTCTAAGGGTGACCTTCCTTTAGGATGTGGCACAATGTGGTCACTAATAAGCCAAGTCACAGTTACCAATGTCAGGGACGGCTCTTGTTCTGGGAATTGTTTCTCCCCATCCTCTTTTTGTTTTACTGAATGGTTTTAGCTTCCCTAAGTGCTCAGAATCTTCTTCCCAAACGTACTCACTGCTCACTTCCTCACTGAACAAATGCTCATCAGTCCCTACGCTTTGCTGTGCGTGGGGTAAACACTCAGGGTACTTCAGCAGACACCTCATTGGCTCTGGGAGCTAAGAGACATGTCCACTTGAGAGGGTGAGAGAACAAGGGCTATCCACAGGGAGAGCCAGCTTTCAGCCAAGGCAAAGAACAGTGGGAAGTTCAAAGGAAACATGAGGAATTTGGGAGATTATTATGTCCAGATGAATCTGGAAAGGTGGGTAGGAGGGTAGATATTGATACGGGGGGAATCTGGGGATCGGGAGAATGCCTGTCAGCTTTACTCTGGAGCAATTCGTACATGAAAATGGAGTAACATTTTTAACATACTTGAAGAAAAGTGAACCAAGAATTTTTGTACCTCGCAAAAAGACTCTCAATAACTTAAAGGTGGTGTTCTCCAGAGTTGTTCTTGTGGCATCTATGAGAAAAAGATCATTGGTAAACCAAAACAACAGACACATTTGAGCAGAAAGGCTACAGTAATCATGTCATGCATGACTCTTTGCAGAAATAACCCTGAATAAGTGTTAGCAGGGAGTGGCTTCAGTAGTTAATGGCTGTATCCTATGACAGTATAATTGTAGTTCAACCATAAAAAATTGAGAAGGAAAGAGACAACTGTCTATAAAAACAATTGTTACACTTTTCAGTAATTATGTTGCTGGTGGTAATATTTAGTATCAATATTTTGAGGCTAATGTGCTTTGGGGGTTAAAGCAAAAAGGAAATAATTGTGAGATATCCTAATTCAATCATTGATTCAATGTTGTTAATGCATATTTGATGTGGAAGAAAGATAGAGATATGTGATGTGATATATAAAGGACAAAATAAAGAGCCTATAGTCCTGAATTTGAATTATAAGTATCAGTATGAACTCTTGAGTTCTTTGCTCTCCTTGCTGTATCTTCACCAAAAAAGCCTAGGGAAAATTACCAGTCCCATAGCAAAGGTCATCCCTAGCATCCAGACACTGGTCTAGAAACAACACCAGTCCAATAGCAAAGATCATCTCTAGCATCCAGATGCTGGTCTAAACATATTTTCTGTAAAAGAAAAACAGAGCTCTTCAGAAAAATGGAGCAAGAAAGGTACAAAGTGAATCTGGAACATCTTGACATACCAGACAAAGGAAACAATGAAAGACTCCAAGGTTCATATAAAAAAGACTCAGGGTTCAACTTGAAGAGCTCCCACTGGCTAAAGATGAGTAATAAGCTTTAAGCTTATTGTTTGAGTTTCAAGAAGGATAGCAATTATAATGCATAAAAACCTATTGAATATATTTAAATCTGTGTTAAGAAGAAATTTAAACCCAATTGGTCCCCTTTAAAGGATGATAGGGAACAAATTAGTTATCTTGACAACAGTAAAAATAATAATAATAATAATGTTAAGTCACTTCTACTGCCTTTCCTGCATGAAGTCTATCAGGAGACAAAATGGTAGGTGAGGGGAAGCTTCTCCTTACAAAATATTTCATCTCATCTAGGAAACAGTAAATGACAATTAGAATATCATCATTTTGCAACCTTGACTGTATCTAGTCATTGAGTAACACTGACTAATAACATCACAAAAAGAAGGCCCACAGTTATGTACTTCCCGGTAGAAACTCACAACCCCACCAAAGGCTTGCCATAGGCATGGAACCCAACTCTGTTCAAGCCTCACAATCCAGAGGCAATTTTCAGGAAGTGAAGAGCACAGAGGAACACTCTGTATGAACCATGTGTATGAGGTCAGGACACTTGTAGGAAGCTCTACACAACAGTGGTTAGTTGGAGGGCAGTGATTGGCATTGGGGGTGAGCATATGGAAAGCCATGGGGGTGGGCAGCACTAGGAGAGTCCTACATTTTTTTCTTAATTTTAAATTTTTTAAATTATATTTTAATTATTTTTATTAACATAATGTATTATTTCTTCCAAGGGTGCATATTTGTGAATCGTCAGGCTTACACACTTCATAGCACTCACCATAGTACATACCATCCCCAATGTCCATAACCCAACCACCCTCTCCATAAGCCCCTCCCCCTGGCAACTCTCAGTTTGTTTTGTGAGATTAAGAGTCTCTTATGGTTTGTCCCCTCCGGATCCCATCGTGTTTTATTTTTTCCTTCCCTCCCCCGAGCCCCCAACTCTGCCTCTCAAATTCCTCATACCAGGGAGAGCATATGATAATTGTCTTTCTCGATTGACTTATTTTGTTCAGCATAATACCCTATTGTTCCATCCACGTCATTGCAAATGACAAGATTTCATTTCTTTTAATGGCTGTATAGTATTCCACTGTATATATATACCACCTCTTCTTTATCCATTCATCTGCGGATGGACATCTAGGTTCCTTCCATAGTTTGGCTATTGTGTACATTTCTGCTATAAACATTCGGGTGCACGTGCCCCTTCAGATCACTACATTTTGTATCTTTAGGGTAAATACCCAGTAGTGCAATTACTGGGTCATAGGGTAGCTCTATTTTCCTCTTTCTGAGGAACCTCCATGCTGTTTCCCAGAGTGGCTGCACCAGCTTGCATTCCCACCAATAGTGTGGGAGAGTTCTCCTTTCTCTGCAACCTTGCTAGCATCTGTCATTTCCTGACTTGTTAATTTTAGCCATTCTGACTGGTGTTAGGTGGTATCTCATTGTGGTTTTGATTTGTATTTCTCTGATGCTGAGTGATGTGGAGCACTTTTTCATGTGTCTGTTGGCCATTTGGATGTCTTCTTTGCAGAAATGTCTGTTCGTGTCCTCTGCCCATTTCTTGATTAGATTATTTGTTCTTTGGGTGTTGAGTTTGCTAAGTTCTTTATAGATTTTGGATACTAGCCCTTTATCTGATATGTCATTTGCGAATATCATCTTTTAGTCTGTCAGTTGTCTTTTGGTTTTGTTGACTGTTTCCATTGCTGTGGAGAAACTTTTGACCTTGATAAAGTCCAATAGTTCATTTTTGCCCTTGCTTCCCTTGCCTTTGGTGATGTTTCTAGGAAGAAGTTGCTGTGGCTGAGGTCAAAGAGGTTACTACCTATATTCTCCTCAAGTATTTGGATGGATTCCTATCTTTCATTGAGGTCTTTCAACCATTATGAGTCTATTTTCATGTGTGGTGTAAGGGAATGATCCAGTTTCATTCTTCTGCATGTGGCTGTCCAATTTTCCCAACACCATTTATTGAAGAGGCTGTCTTTTTTCCGTTGGACGTTCTTTCCTGCTTTGTTGAAGATTAGTTGACCATAGAGTTGAGGGTCCATTTCTGGGCTCTCTATTCTGTTCCATTGATCTATGTGTCTGTTTTTGTGCCAGTACCATGCTGTCTAAATGATGACAGCTTTGTAATAGAGCTTGGAGTCTGGAATTGTGATGCTACCAACTTTGGTTTTCTTTTTTAACATTCCTCTGGCTATTTGGGGTCTTTTCTGGTTCCATATAAATCTTGGGATTATTTTTTCCATTTCTTTGAAAAAAAAATGGATGGTATTTTGATAGGGATTGCATTAAATATATAGATTGCCTTAGGTAGCATAGACATTTTCACAATATTTGTTCTTCTAATACATGAGCATGGAATATTTTTCCATTTCTTTGTGTCTTCCTCAACTTCTTTCATGAGTACTTTATAGTTTTCCGAGTACAGATTCTTTGTTTCTTTGGTTGGGTTTATTCCTAAATGTCTTATAGTTTTGGGTGCAATTGTAAATGGGATTGACTCCTTAATTTCTCTTTCGTCTGTCTTGCTATTGGTGTATAGGAATGCAACTGATTCCTGTGCATTGATTTTATATCCTGACACTTTACTGAATTCCTGTACAAGTTCTAGAAGATTTGGAATGGAGTTTTTTGGGTTTTCCACATAAAGTATCGTATCATCTGCAAAGAGGGATAGTTTGACTTCTTCTTTGCCATTCAGATGCTTTTTATTTCTTTTTGTTGTCTGATTGCTGATGCTAGGACTTCTTGTACTATGTTGAATAGCAGCATTGATAGTGGATAGCCCTGCCATGTTCCTGACCTTAGGGAAAAGCTCTCAGTTTTTCCCCATTGAGAATGATATTTGCTCTGTGTTTTTCATAGATGGCTTTGATGATATTGAGGTATGTACCCTCTATCCCTACACTTTGAAGAGTTTTGATTAAGAAAGGATGCTGTACTTTGTCAAGTGCTTTTTCAGCATCTATTGAGAGTATCCTATGGTTCATGTTCTTTCTTTTATTAATGTATTGTATCACATTGATTGATTTGCAGATGTTGAACCAACCTTGCAGCCCTGGAATAAATCCCACTTGGTCGTGGTGAATAATCCTTGTAATAATGTTGGATACTATTGGCTAGTATTTTGGTGAGAATTTTTGCATCCGTTTTCATCAAGGATCTTGGTCTCTAATTCTCCTTTTTGATGGGGTCTTTGTCTTGTTTTGGGATCAATGTAATGCTGGTCTCATAAAATGAGTTTGGAAGTTTTCTGTAATTATTTTATAATTTAAAAAAGGTTAAAATACAAAGTCAAAAACACCTACATGCCAATGTTGTTATGTTTGTATAGAATAAAGGTTGAAAGAAAATGGTATTAGGCTTTGCTGGCAAAAGTTAAAATGGAAGCAATTTCGGTTATGAAGGAAAGTAAAAGAATAGCATGTGACTCCATGTGCACATTGACAAAGATTGACTAATGTTAGCATCATGTCATTTGGGTTTCAGTTTTTAAATTTTTTACATTCATCATTTTTTACTTGAGTATAGTTGACACCTAGTGTTACATTAGTTTCAATGTACAACATTGTGTACAACATTGTGATTCAACTTCTCTGTACCTTACACTGTGCTCACCATGAGTGTAGCCCCCACCTGGGTCCACACAGCACTGTGCCAATAGCATTGGCTGTATTTTATGTACTGTGCCTTGCATCCAGTGACTTATTCATCCCATAACTGGATGGCTGTACCTCCCACTCCCTTTCACCCATTTTGTCCATTCCGCTTCCCCCTTCCCTTCTGACAACTATCAATTTGTTCTATGTCTTTATAGGTCTGATTCTGCATTTTTTTTTTAAAGAATGGGGTTTTTTTTTAAGATTTTATTTATTTATTTGACAGACAGAGGTCACAAGTAGGCAGAGAGGCAGGCAGAGAGAGAGGAGGAAGCAGGCTCCCTGCCGAGCAGAGAGCCCGATGCAGGGCTCAATCCCAGAACCCTGAGATCATGACCTGAGCCGAAAGCAGAGGCTTAACCCACTGAGCCACACAGGCGCCCCTGATTCTGCTTTTTGTTTGTTTATTCATTTACTTTGTTTTTTAGATTCTATGTATGAATTAAATCATATAGTATTTGTCTTTCTCCATCGAACTATTTCTCTTAGCATAATGCCTTTCAGGTCTATCCGTGATGTCACAATCAGCAAAACAAAACCAACCAACCAAACAAACAAAAACTCATCCTTTCTCATGGCCAACTAATATTACATGCTGTTAAAAATACCTATCTTTTTAAAGATAAACATCATATTGAATGTAAGTTTTCTTTGCTTCCCTACAAATTCTCATTTCCTTCCACCTGTGCATTTGTCCCTAGAGGAAACCACTGTTGTTATTTATAGTAAGGACAACAATAACATCCTCCAGTAGTGTTGGAACAAGTACTGTGTGCCAGTAAAAATGTGCCAAAAAGTTTTCCACGTTTTGGATGAGTAAATTCCCTGAATCCTTAGAACAATCCTATGAAGCATATGTCACTATTTCCCTCATTCTGCAGATGAAAACAGAGGCATGGGATGGGTAAGTAACTGGTCTGGGGTTTCAGCACTCAGAAACCAATGCTCAGACTCAGGCCACATGGCTGAGAAACAAAGACTACATCCAGAGGCAGCAGGAGCCACCAGAGCCAAATAGAGAAAGGCAACAGGGGGTGAAGATTCAGTCTTCAGAAATTGGGCTTCACTTTCTTATAGTTCCGATAGTTGTAGATTGCCTAGGGTTTTCTGTATATACTAGTCTCTTGTCTACATTGAATTTTATACACACACACACACACACACACACACATATATATATATATATATTTGAAATGTCCCCTTTTTTTCTTTTGTCCAGCCCACAAATCAGTTAGGGTCTCTAGCACAAAGTTGAATGTAAAAATATAAAATCTTAGTCAAAACTGTAGACATTTTGAAGATTATCTTATCTCTCTTGTGATTTTTACAGACTGCATGTCAATAATTAACTTGTCTAATGGCTGGGCTGTCACCCTGTCTACTGACAAGGTTTTAGTAGAGGTAACTCCCTTAGTTTCCTGGGGCCTCTGTTTCCTCAGCTGTGAAGATAAATTAGCCTGGACTATTTCCAGGATTCTCTTACCTTGAAACCCTATGAATCTTCTATCATCAACTTCTGCAATGACTGTTGAGTGACTATGTGAGGCTCAGCTGTCCTCATCTTTGGTAACTTTGGTGACCTTGCAGGTAGAGGACAGCACAGGGGTTCTTCAAATATAAAGACAAGTGTCTTACATTCTTTAAAAAAGAAAGTTGCCAGACGAATGGATTTTATTATTCAATGACCAGTTTTGGGATAACTCAGAGAACACAATGTTCAGAAGACGTCCTAGCCTGCACAGGAAAACATGCATTGCATGAAAGCCGATTGGTGGAACTTCACATGAGGTTTCTTTACTGTTATTGCTTATCTGTGTTCTCTGGTTATAACAATAAACACGTAACTTGAAAGGTAAAATAGGAAATCAGTCTAAGATGCCTTCAGAATACACACCACATTTTATGTATAAAGTGTATATTTTTATTTCTCTGAATTGCCTCTCTTATGAAACCAGGCAGGGGCTCTCCTATACTTCCCTCTGGTCCCCTTCTGCTCACTGTAGGCGCTTGGTCCTGTAGGCACTTGGTCCTGGCCACGTCTGCTGCCCCTTCTCACCCCTGGCTGGCATCACTTCCCCACTGGGCACAAGTTTCCAATCACACTGTACTCCACAGCAGGGCTGGTAGAGGGGTTAGGCCCTAGGAAGTGATGCCTAACCCCATAGGTGTCCCTATGGAGTACAAGCAGATCTTGTGGGACAGAGATGGCTTGCAGGCAGTCCTACTGTCTTCTAGTCTCTGCCCACTTGCCTCAGCTCTAGAGGGGTACCAGCTGACCCCTGACCCTGTCTGGACTCAGAGTCTGCACACTTGTCTCAACATGTATATGTCTCTCTCTGTCTGCACATGGACTCTGCCCAAAATGTCCCATCTTGGACTCCTTTGGCATTCTCCGAATTGCTCAAGCTGGTATTCTTCCCACCCAAGGGCTAAAAGGAATTCTGGAGACCTCAGTGAGCATGTTCTGATGAGCCTCTGGGGTTTACTGTGGCCATTTTTTTGTTTTTTTTGTTTTTTTTTTGTGTGTGTGTGTGGTGTTTTGTTTTGTTTTGTTTTGTTTTGATGGCATACATGCATTCATGTGGCCTTGGTCAACGGTGTCAACTTCTCTCTGACGTTCACATTTTCAGAATTGGTGCAGAAGTTACCCCTTTTGAAAACAGCCTTGTTACCTTCTAATCACACTGGGTTTTCACCTTAAAAGTGTTGACAAATACAGCACTTACTTTATTTATTGATTTAATTTAATTTAATTTAATTTTTTCAGTGTTCCAAGATTCATTGTTTATGCACCACACCCAGGGCTCTATGAGATAAGTGCCCTCCTTGATACCCACCACCAGGCTCACCCAACCTCCCACCCCCCTCCCTTCAAACCCTCAGTTACTTCCTCAGAGTCCACAGTCTATCATGGTCCGTCTCCCCCTCCGATTTCCCCCAACTCCCTTCCCCTCTCTATCTCCCCTTGTCCTCCATGCTATTTGTTATGCTCCACAAGAAAGTGAAACCATATGATACTTGACTCTCTCTGCTTGACTTATTTCACTCAGCATAATCTCTTCCAGTCCCGTCCATGTTGCTACAAAAGTTGGGTATTTGTCCTTTCTGATGGAGGCATAATACTCCTTAGTGTATATGGACCATATCTTCCTTACCCATTCGTCTGCTGAAGGGCATCTTGACTCTTTCCACAGTTTGGTGATTGTGGCCATTGCTGCTATGAACATTGGGGTACAGATGGCTCCTCTTCATTACATCTGTGTTTTGGGGGTATTAGCTTTTTGAGCAATTTTGGCTCTTCCTACAAATTCATCTTCTAAGAATGAAGATCTTCTGCACTGAAGAAATTATGCAAGAAATGCCAGAAAACCTGAAAATATCCCAAATATATCTCAAAAAATTAAAGCCTTGTCTTAGGCAGAATAAAAATCTGGGATAATTGTGATTCTGATCAAAGGGAGCAGAGCTTTTTGAATGCATTAAGTTTGGGTATTTGTTAAGTCACTCATATTACTTCACAAATATAGTTTCTGACTTTCAAATTCAATGAAATAATGCATGGAAAATATTTTGTGAAGTTCTGGGCAGTTCTCTCTCTCTCCTGTACTGGACCCAGTCAAAGGGACACTGCAAACTCTGTGAGATTTTCAAACCCAGCTTGAAACCCTTGGTAGAGATGAATTTATTCAGGTTTGAGTTCATGTCCCAATTTGAGCTCTGTTGGCCCATGAATAAATACATCTTTAATTTCCTGCTAACCAAATACTCTCTGATGTCTTTAAGATAGTATGACTTTAGCGAAGGGACGACCAAGTTCATTCATGCAGCCCCATGCCCCATCTACAGTGACTGAAGCTTAGTTTCCTTTGTGAATATCTCTCTCTCCCCTTCCCCTCTTTCTTCCTCCCTCTTCCTCTTCCTCTCCTTCCCTCCCTCCTCTCTCCCACCTCTGTCCCTCCCTCTGTCTCATCACTGATTATGAACCAGTCACCACCTCTGTAGACTTCAGCCTCTTAAACTACAACATTGATAATCTCTAATGTGGACTTTTTAGTTCTAATTTCCTATAATTCTAATATCTGTTTATGCTTTTATTTCTAGTTGGAAAGTAATTGGATTCAGGAAGTGAGATTCCAATAGTGTAAGTTAATATCTGTTGCTTAAAATAGACCACCGTCTCATGTAAATCCTCCACTTGTCGCGGCTCCATAAAACACGGGGGCATTCTGCACCAGTCTTTGAAATTCTTTTCTGGGGAGACTGAAAGCAGGTTCAAGGGAAAACAGCTCTGCTCATGAATGCACACGTTCAGAAATAGTGCTGAGCAAGCACATCTGAGCCACCCTCCTGTAAAACTCCTCATCAATCACAACAATGCTGTAAGGAGAGGGCCTGGAGATGTACATTGGTAAAGAGACAGAAGAAGACAGAAGGTCTGCTGCTGTCCACACTGGACGTGCACAAGGCTGGTGGGGGGGCAGCAGGGATAGTCCGACAGAAACTCAGAGTGTGTGAGGCAGCCTGGGATAGCTACACAGCCATGACGGGACAACAGGTCACTCAGGGAACCTGAAATGCAAGGGAGAGTCAATAAGTGGGTGGGGAGGGTAGCTGAGTTTCGGAAATCCCTGAACGCCCAAATATCCCACACCCATCTGTTACAACTGAAGGCATCCAAATAGAACACAAGGCATAGGGTTGCATAACAGCCACTCTGTACCCACATGGAAGCCAACAGAGGAGATGGGGACACTCAGGAGATTCTGTGGGACCAGAACAGTGGTGGGGGATGGCCTGTCCTGGGGCCGGTCATCGTTAATCAGTAAATAGTAACTAATAATTTATCTGTGTGCGAATATGTATCCTTGGTTCTGAACATTATCTCACAGACCTTCACTCACACACTGTTTGGTTACTTTCAGCTGGGCGATTTCCATCAGTCCTCTCCTCACCTGAAGACGGAGGAGGAAATGGGTGGATTCTAGCTGGGAATCCCGTTGGTGGTCATCGGTGACGCACTGTGGTGGCAGAACACACACCAGGTTAAAAAAATATGTCAAGATTTTGTACTTATGGTGATGGATGTTAACCAAAGTTACTGTGGTGATTATCTCCTAATACATACAAATATCAAATCCTTATGTATACCTGAAATTAACATTATGTTAGTGTCAACTGTATCTCAAAAAATTTAGAATTATGCACAAAATATATAAAATATTAATGTATTTTATGTTGATTGTATTTTGAAATAATATTCTGGATATTGGATTAAATAAAATCTATTCTAAAGTTATGGAATATTCCTGGGAGAGGAATGATTTTTAGAGCTAGAGGGTCCTAGGACTTTGGCTGGAGAAGGGCCACCCGTGAGAGTGTAAGGGGTGCCTCAGTACGTGAAAGGGTAGTGCCTGGGGAGCAAATAAGCCAGGATCGGGGTGATGGTGGTGAAGCAAGGGCAGGTAGTAAACTCTGGCCGGCCTCTGGGCCTGAGTGTGACTCCTGCCTTGCACGAGTGCTCTGTGTGTGTGCATGTGTGTCTCTGTGTTTTGTGTTTGTGGGCTGTGTCAGTCAGAGTTCTCTGGTTCTAGAAAAGGAAACCAATTGGCTCATTTAAGCAGAAAAGGGCTTTATGGACAAGATATTGGGAGTTCTCCGAGTGCCCAGGAGCGGAGAGCAAGGAGAGGACACTGAGCAGCCCGCCAGTGCCCACACAGCACAGCTCCGAGTGTCACCCAGAGCATCCCACAGCATTCTCCGCACTCCACACCTGCCTCCTCACCCAGGACACGGGGCCCACGGCCATCATCATCCCACCCGTGGGGCAAGTCTCAGGGAGGGAAATTCCTCAAGGAAAGATCGAAATGGAACAAACTCCCACCTTTTCTAGCTTTTGCTGCTCAATGTCAGCACGCAGGCCTGTGAGGTGCATCTGTGCTCCAGGGGAATTATCAGACGAGCAAGGTTCTGCCCTCCTCAGGAAAGAATGGGTCTAACTTTTAAGTCAGTGCCTGGCCCAGGATCACCATATGGTGTCCGCTTCTGCTGTTATCTGCCCCAACTCCACCTCAATATTCTAGAGACTATACACCACCAATTTGATAAAATCAGGTGAGAAAGAGATGAAAGAGACAATTAATTACATTTTATAAAATGTATATGACAAAGCAAGGAATGGAAGTGCAGATCAATGTTCTGTTCCCTTTGCTCATACTGATATTCATGATCTCCCTCCTGCCCTGCAGCCCGGTGAGCCAGACCCAGGAGGGCCAATTATGCATCTAACAGAATGGCCCCTGATGTCTTTACTGAGAGAGGTAGGTCCTGAGAGAACCTGTTGCATGGGGTGGCCCTGGTCTTTCTTTACTGTCACCCCTGAACCTGGCGTGGTTGAACGGTGCCCAGAAATTCCCTTCTTCCTTTCACATTTCATTCTCACTTCCTTGCTGTACTCTTTAATGATCAAGATTGATCCCCTCTCCCAAGACCATACACCCTACTTGGTCTGTTTCTCCAGTAACAGAAGAACCATAAATAAATAAATAAATAAATAAATAAATAAATAAATAAAAGAGAGAGAGAGAGAGAGAGAGAAAGCAGAGAGCACAGAGTAAAACATTGAGTCCTTCTGTTGCTGGACACAACCTAGGAAGTCCCAGATAAGTAAACCTCCCATAACTTCGGAAGGCATAGACTCCTGTATCTCTCACTGTATTTGTCTGCTGGTCTCTGGTGAGACTCCACCTTGCCAAGAAATCTAGAATGGGTACTACTCACCCCTTTAGGTCTTTCTAGCATGTTGCCATTGCTACAGTGGTTGGCCTCATGTCCTGCAGGGGTGGGAAGATGATTCTGTTTCCTGAAAAAATGAAGGATTAATTTAACCCGAGACAAAATGATGAAGATATATTATTCCCATGTAAGAAGAAAAGCTGTCATGGTCTTCTCTTCTATTGGGATAAAATCCAATTCCTTGTGTTTAGAGCTGTTTTGAGTTGCTCGGGTAGAATATTGTGCCCCTGGCTTGAGCTTACTGTGTCATCACCATTCTCCAAGAGCCCTGTTCTGTCTACTAGCCACACCAGAATCCCATCATTGCATCCTGTAAGACTAGATTTTGTTGGTGATGATAATGTGTGATTTCTCCAGCAAAACAGCATGCTTTGGGTTTATTCTGTGGATAGTCCATTTTTCATGGATCTAAGGTACAGCTTCTGTCAATTATTGAATAGGTATTTTTTACCTCTATCCTTAGGAATTTGGGGGAAACATAGGGAGACTTCAAGGCCTCACTGACCCAATGTGTCACTGGCTCCCCTCCCCATACGACCCCACTTTATCCAGTAGGCCAAACGATATTCTGGGTTCTCAGGAGCTAGGTGAAGCCAGTGTTCAGTGATGCCTGTAATTTCTCAGACAAATGGCTGCAGCTCTGTCTGAGAAAGGATCGTTTGTTTTTGAGATGTTACTGCAAGGTCTTTCTTCAAAGATACCTCTTTTCTCAGTGCCCTGGGTCTGGGAATCTACTCATTTCCAGGATCAAGTGAAGAACGTGGAATCTTCATGATGGCGTCCACATCAGACCCCTCTTCTCAGATATCAAGTTACTTCAGGTCTGTAAATCAGACAGTACCTTTGTCACCCTTCTTAGTCCAGCAAATCCTCCCATATGACATAATTTAATTGTTTTGATCCTATGTATCACAAGTAGCAAGTTCCCATCTTGCTGGATGTTCTCTGCAAGTGAAATAATGAAACTTGATTACTCCCCTTTATCCTATTTTGACTTGTCTGCTACACTCTAAGTACCAATATATGTATCACAAAGATTACTTGTTACAAGAGAATATGATGCTGACTTGAGTAGAAAGGCAGAACTGCCAGGACCGCTGAAACATCAGACTCGGAGGCTTGCTCCATGCAGGAGGGTAGGTCCAGGCAGGATACTGACACCATCACCAGAGCACAAGACACTGACCTTCTTCTCCATAAGTCAACTGCGCTGCACTGTCGCCACTATCATGAAAGGGGTTTTGAAGGCCACACTTCACTGTGCTACCAACTTGAAGTTCAAATTTGGGATGGGCACATCATGACGGCAAGTCGTAAGTCATGTGTCCACAGCTTAGCTGTAAGAGAAGTTGGGGAAAAAATACCTAGTAATTGTAGTATCTGTAGTAAGAGGCAGTTCTTATTTACTAAGGATACTCAAATGTTGAGGTTCTGGATATTGGGAAGAGGCTCAAATCCTGGAAACTCAAGGAGAATGAGTAAGTTTACTGCAGTGAGGATGAGGGAATGTTATCTTTTGTTTTTCCCTAGTATCTTCTCTGCACCTGTGGGTTTTCTAGATTCTCTTTTCCTACAGATTTTGATACAAAACCTGTTCTAGGTATGTACAATGAAGAATAATTGCATTCCAAATAAGGCAAAAGATCCAAAACACGTCTCTTGATTTCTTAATTTAGTGATGAGGTATCTACGTGAACTGGGGAATCTATGTCCGTGCGAGAAGCACCTGCTCGTAGAGCACATGAGCGCAGAAGCATGTGTTCCTTCCTCAAGTATTTTGGGTCGTTGTAGATGCACTAAACATATGATTACAGGTGAGAACATGTGATACAAAGACTCCAGATGGTAGAGAATTCAGAGACTATGGGTCAGGACAGTACTTGTTTTACAAAATTGTGGCTCATGTTCTTAAAATTATGAACTTGGAGAAGAAATAAATATATTTAATAGATTATCTTAGTTTGTTGGTTGCAATCTTGTAAACCTTAAATTCCCACTGCTCTTTTAAATCTCAGAGTTATGTTCGAAACACTTTATGTCTATATATTTTGACAAATGACCAGCTCTATAAAGTCAGGCCAAGAGGTCTGAACAGGAATTCTTTGAAAACCCCAGGATCTACTAACATGCAGTAGTATAGTCAATCCAAGGCAGATTCCAAGGCAATCCCCATGAGTCCCACCAAGCTCATGGCCTGTACTTTCTCCTCTACCCAGTGCACTGAGATTGCGCGAGCAACTTCTGTCTGCCTGCAACAAACTCGATGTGACACTCTTTGGGCTACAACCCCCAGGTTTCTTTCTCACCCCTTGATTTTTCAGGTAAAGCACCCATACCTTTGTCCTTACTGTTTGCTGTAGCATTCCACAGGTGTACAGCTTGATTAAAACTAATTCCTGCGATGAAGATGAGTTTCCCATCTCGATCATTGTGGTGTATTACTGAAGTAGCTCTTATCTCATACAAGCCTAATTCAGAAAGCTCAACTGTTAATGGAATAGGGGGTTGGGGAGTCGGGGGTCGGCTATGTCATCCCTAGTGTAGGGGACAGGACGGGGAGTGGGGGTGTCTGAGCTCCAGGTTTTAATTGCTTGCTGCCCCGTTGTGATGATTTCTTCCCTTTGCTACTGTCTTCAATTAGTCCAAGACTTCCTTTCCTATCACACCATTCCGTCACTGATGCAGACATATTCTGAAGAAGGGTAATAAAGTTAAAAAGAAGATATTTAGGGGACGCCTGGGTGGCTCAGTTGGTTGGACGACTGCCTTTGGCTCAGGTCATGATCCCGGAGTCCGGGGATCGAGTCCTGCATCGGGCTCCCAGCTTCATGGGGAGTCTGCTTCACACTCTCTGACCTTCTCCTCGTTCATGCTCTCTCTCACTGTCTCTCTCTCTCAAATAAGTAAGTAAATAAAATCTTTTTTAAAAAAAAAAAAAACAAGATATTTAGGGACAGTGTGTTGGCTTTCCTGTACCAAAACTCAGAAGGTTCATCCTCACGCTTTACAGGGAGATCTGGTCCCCATCCATTGCCTTGGTGTGAAACATGGCGTCCGAAGAAACGTCAAGTCCCATGTAGATACCTATCATGTTGAGACCGACTCTGGCCATGGGTCCAGAGATCCAGTTGCTGTTGGTTGGAGAGACCATGGCATGCGGCCAGTAGCTTCAACACACCCTGTGTATTGCCTGTGTGTTTATAGTTCAAGACACAACAGCACCTGGAATTTATTTTCTTTTGTATTAAATTGGAGGACATGACAATTAAAAGGTGCTGCATAAGTATTTCCTCTTACAAAGAAGTTAATTGATAAACTATTGATTAATTAATAAGATAAGCTACAAGCTACATTTGCTAATACAGAAAAGCAATGAATCTAAAGGCAACATACTATATTAGAAATAATTTAAGGAAGAGTATGATAGATGTTTGGAAGCAAAATGATGCATTGTATGGTTTGATTGTGAACTACAGTAAGATCTTTAAATAGTCATTGGGGTACTCCCTGGTCCTGATGTATCCTACTGCAGAGCACTGGAACGCATTTTTAAAGAAATCTTAATGTATTAAGTGTACCTACAACGTAACTGCAGAATTCTTGTCTGCATGCTCTGTGGCTTCATGACCCCTTACATGTCCCTCCTCTGAAGCCATGTGAGTGTCAGTCCTGCAAGGACCATATGGAAGGAGCACAGGGGCCGCTCTGGAGCTGGATTGGAGCCGGGCGGTTGCCACCAGTAAGAAGCAGAGGGACAGCAGACACTGACGCTGTGGTAGGGAGGGTGCTCCCCGCGCCGCACACTCCAGAACACCTTTCCTTCATGGCCAGCACAAGGGTCTCGCTCACCGACACTCATCACCCCGTCCTCTCAGTGACATAGACCTACAGCGCCCGGTAACCAAGAGCGGTTGGAACAATACGGCGCCTGTGCTTGCGTGTGTGCACATGTGTTCATGCGCACATGCTTCCATATGTACAGGCGTCCTCTACCCAATAGACTGTGTATCTTCGTAGACATGTACCTATGCCTAAGGAACATAGCCACATATGTAAGCCGGTGGTTTAAAATATCATAGTATCCTTCAGAGATTTACTTATTTCTTATTATAAGATAAATGTGGGAATAAATTTTAACTAAGAAAATTGATCTTACTGCTAACAGAGCTAAGCTAAGGCAGAGAAACAAGTGAACTGTGTGTCCTTGTGTGTGCGCACACATACATTCATTTGTACCTCATTTTTAAAAGTGCATTTGGAAGTATTATAAAATAATGTTACATTGCATACTCAAATCCTTAAAAGCAGTGCAAAGGAATTTATGATTTGACCTAAACATACAAATTTTATATACATTTTATTCTGCTTGCTTTTTTTAGAGAAATGCTTTGTCTTTTATAAAATGGAAACACTCCCATTGTGCTAGTTCCTTCTACAACCATTTTGGAGTATTCCTTCACTCTGTAGTGACCACATAACTTGAAGAACTGTCCCCTATCCGTGGCTGGTTGTCTGGGGAGCTCAGGATCAGTGTCTGAGACACAGGAGAATACATGCTCCCGTTTTTTTTTCCACCGACTGTAAATGATTCCTATTCTTTGCTCCACAGAACATCCGATGTGCTGCCCAATCAGCTGAAAAAGCTGTACAGACGTCATTAGTTGTGTGTGTGTGTGTGTGCGTGTGTGTGTGTGTGTGTGTGAGAGAGAGAGAGAGAGAGAGAGAGAGAGACAGGGAGGGAAGGAGGGAGGGAGGGAGACGCCTGCAGCTGCTCTGCCGCGTGCCGAGTGGAGTCTCCATTAGGGCAGCTCTATTGATTTCTGATTCACACCACAGCAGCAGGGCTGGAGCGCAGGAGAAAAAAGATCACATCTCGGGGAGAAGAATTACTGAAGGCAAAAATGAGCGCACGCGCGCGCACACACACACACACACACACACACACATCACGTGTTTGTTACCAGAAGGAATCAATAAGGGAAATTAAGACAGCAAAATTGAAAGATTGTTAGTAGCTTAGAAAAAAATGTATAAGAAAAATAAAGTATAATGAATTCAGGAAACCCTTGGTTCTAATTTCTAAGCCATTTTTATGAGAGATGATAATCTCCTAATTTCCAGAATGCCTTAAAAACCAGAAAAATTTGACAGAGGTACTGAAAAATATAGCTTACTTGAGGGTAATATTAATGTGCCTGAGAATTTTGAGAAAAAAGTCAGAGGTTTATTTTTATTAAATTCAATTCATTTGATTATTGCATCAGTCAGTCAGCTCTCATTTTCCTATTTTGGAGGCTTTGTGTTGCATAATATCTGGGGATACAGTAGCAGGTTGGTTGCAAATGTTTGAAACAGAAATAGGTTGCATTTCAGAGTCCAACTGTGAGCCTGTGAAGCAGCTCGCGTTCTCTCGAGGTCTGCTGCCTCGGATTCAGTTAGAAATTATTGTATCGAGGTGTAAAATGGTGACTCGGTCTTTCAGGCGGCTTGAGTTTATAACTGGCCCTTTTACCCCGAGACTTATCAACCGCTTCCCTCCCCAAAAGAACGACAGAGGTAAGTTCAGTTTTACAATAGTGGTGTTGTCAGGCAGGCAGTCGGCATGTGAGCAGCAGAAAATGAGCAGAATCGAACAATCCCTTCCCATCCCCCACCCGCGGCCACGCGCACACACACACGCACATCCACCCACCCACATGCACACACACACTCCAACACCAGTCGGTTAAGGGGAAAAAGGGCGATACCTTTTTAAAAAGCGAAAGGCAGTAAGCCATTATTAGCAAGAGCTATATTGAGCATGCTTGCCAGACAGGCAGCAAAGCCGAGCTCCAGTTCTGCCCAGACATGTGCCTTGCCATTTTCATTTTAATCAGCCTGCTCAGGATGGCTGCTGATTCATTTTGCAGGATGTCCCCCTGGGAGCCAAGGTGGAAGCCTGAGGCGAGCTGCCACTGCATCAGGGCAGCACAGAACATCAGACAGGGAGTGTGGGGGAGAGGAGGAGGCAGGAGATTCCACACTCCACACTCCAGATTTCAATATGGCTATTTAAAAACCCTTCCCGAAACCAAGTCCACTACAGAAAATATAATGAAGCAAAAATAAAGAAAAAATATGTCACATTGTCATTTCATTATCAAACCACCCGCCTCCGATGGAACACACGCGCGTGCACACACACACATACACACACATGCGCACTTCCACAGAATGCCTTGAAATTCTAGTTTTCTTCATCATATATATATATATATATATATATATATATATATATATCTTTACCTGGTAACTAGCTGGGGTGGTGTACCTGATTTAGCTGGAGACTTTGATTTGTGGGATTGACAACCTTATTATGCAGTGAGCTTATTATTGATATTATTCTGCTCTCGGTTGCCATGGCCACCTTGTGAGAGACATTCAATTTTCTCTCTTCCATCATCATTATCTATGAGGCCATCTGTTGTGGAAAATGAATTCAGCCTCATTTGCATGACTGATAAGCAATTTTTTTTTTTATCTATTTAACAGAAGGTCATATGCCGGGGATTTGGAGCTCGTGAAAAAAAATGTGGAGAAAAAAAAGCATATCGAGAGCATGAGTGGGAGTGTGTGCATCAGGGGACGCATGTGGAAGTGAAACAGATCCCTCCGGCCCGCGAGCCGATCGCGCTGTATTTGTCAGTCCTGCCCGGGCGACATTTTTCCCCTAAGCTACCGCACACTAAGCAGAGAGAGAGCTTTCCTCGCAGCCTTCTGGAAGCCCCCTGATTTTTTTACGCGTTGTTGGTGGGTGTATTTTATTTTATGTTTTCTTCCCTGGACTATGGGTTACGGTGTCAGTAGTCACTGAAGACAAAAAGCAGCCTTTTCTGCATCTCGGTGGTAGGCGTATTCCTCATCCTTGCAGACGTGCGGTGGAAAGGGTTCTCTTTTCTTCTGGTGTCTGTTGAGCCGGCACAGTTAACAGCATTGAGCTGGTTGGTCTTTAACTCGGGAGCGGTTGTGGCCATGCTGTGGGGTGTGTGGTCCTCGTTAGGTGAGTTCTGTGCGCTTGGCGGACAGGGAGCCTCTTGCCGGACGCTGAGGGCTGCGGCTGCAGTATCCATTGTTTGCTCCTTTCTAAGTTGTTTTTACAGCATGGCTCAGAGCTGAGATGCTCCTGCGCGAGAGTTTGCAATCACAGAAGTCTCTCTTCACAGCAAAATGGGTACTGAGATGCATGCCTTAACTGTGATGTTGTTTATTTAAAAACTTGCTGCATGGACAATCCTTGGATGATTTGCTGAGACTGAAACAAAAACTTCCCAGAGACTTTCCTGGGTTCCTTTCCATTACAAACACAGCAGAGCATTGTTTCAAATGCTGTGAAAACACGAGATATTCTTGGTGTGATGTTCCCTTTGCCTCGTGGTAAGGAAGTTGACTTACATTGTCTAAAGTGAGAAACTCAAAGATTTTTAACTATAACCTAAATGTTCGAAGTTGATAGTGATGAAATATTACTTCAGTTGTAACAGAAATATGTCTTCTAAAGCAACTCAAGTATATAAACTAGAAGCTCGAACTGCAAACATTAGTTTCAAGATAGACATTAATAAGGAAATAAGTATATAGGCAAACAAACAAACTATAGAGCACTACTTTTGAATTTAGTATTAAATTATCCATGACAATTTCTTTTGCCACTAAAACCATACTATATAATCAATAAAATTTTTAAGTTATCTGTTTACTTTGAGCAAAAATATTTTTATAAGAGCTTTTATGTTAAAGTGCATTTTACTGAACAAAATTAACTTTATAGACAAAAGCACCCTACCACCACTCTTAAAGGCACAAGGGTGTCTTTCTAATTGTTCAACTTCATAAAAGTTATGCAGGTTTTAAATGATAAATAGAGCACGTCTCCCTGCAGATAAAAATGTGATTACTTTAAAAAGTGTTTCTGTACAATATTCCTTTTTGAAAGGGATAAAAAATGCAAAGTTCCATTGCATTCCCGCAAGTTTTCATCTCTTCAGGACTTTGAATACAAAGTGTTGATTGTATATTATACACACTTCTAAGTGACACATTCTAGGAAAAAATAAGTTTATTTTTTGTAATTGACCTGAAGGAAAGTGTATGATTCTATGATCTCAAGCCCAATAGGTTAACTGGTTGAAATTCTCCTTGAGGTTGTACTGTAGTTACATATTTTCTTTAATAAAGACAATAGATGATTGTTGATATGTTTGTATAATAGTTTTTTACTTGATGGCACTTTTTAAAAAACTCTTGCCACAGTATCACAGACTACTCATAAGCAAAGCAGCTGTTATGTAATCCTTTTTAATCAGCCATTTTTAAATATTTTGCTTGAGTATTACAGAAATGATTTCATTTTAATTCTTAATTACATACTTAGAAAGTTCAAAATAATAAAAACTTGATCATTTGTGAAGATTATTTAAAGTGACATCACTTTTCTCAGAGGACTATGGTTGAAGCATGGCAATGTGATACCTGGATCTCTATTATAATATGAAGGATTCTGCTTTTCTTGCCTTTTGATCAGTACATGTAGTCTTCAGATTTGTAAAGGAAAATTGTCAACTTCTGAGAAAACTAGGAGGTAGCATAGTTGATTCCCCCCCCCTTAAAAAAAGTTAATTACCAATCTTGGTTGGATTCTTCCTTGCCTCCCTGACATTTGACTGCTGCTAATTCACTGATTAATCTCATTAATGTGATTATAGTGGGATTTGGAGCTGGCTGCCATTGTTCTGCAGACTGTGCTCTTCAGCCCGAGCACTTGCCACCTCATTCAGTTTTGCTGTGATTTTTCAAAGGCTGGTTGAGTGAGCCATTGTGAGCCAGGCTTCTCCCCCTTTCCCTTTCAGCACCGGGAGCTGTCCGCCGCGGATGGCAATTACATCCAGCGGGGACGGACTTCCCAGGAGTTCACTGGCGAGTAAAAATGGCTCACTTGCTTCACCTTCATGATTGTGCTTGTTGAGGTAGAAGCAAGGGCAGCCTTGATGCTCACAACTGGGTGCTTTGGAGATGGTGGGAGAAAAGACATGCAATCTTAGTATTTTATTTTGCACATAAATATTTTATCCTACTTTCCAAATTACCAAACATATGATCTCATTAAAATTACTTGCATCTGTACAACGGTGAATCGAAAAACTGTAAACCCTAGGTAGACATGTTTTTCAAATGGAAAATCTTTTTTGTAATGGCAATTTATGTAATTATTGATAAAATCTAGTTTTGAAATGATGAGTCAGGATTATCAAGATGAACCAGGAAGGCAAAAAGTATGCATGAAACATAAATTTCAACTTCTTTTGAGTTATACTTGCATCCTACAGCAGGACTTAGGCTGATTTCATAAATCTGTGTTAGAAGCTGAGATCAAAGCTGAAGGCCCCATAATTTGTGACCATGTATGTGTGGTGTACCAAAATTTCTAAAGGAATCTGAGCACATAATTTCCCTTTGGATTGTAAAATTTAACAAGCATGATTTTAGGAAAATGTGGGTATTTTTCAAAAAGGATTCTTTTCAGTGTGTGGCTTTCATTGTTCCTGTTGTGTTTTTCACCGACCTTGTTTATTTATTTATTCTTTTATGTCTTGAAAAATATTTATAGTTCATGCTTTACCACTGAATATGTCTGATGTTTTATGTCTGTTTTATATGCCAATTTTCAATAGATTAGGGAAAAGAAATGTTATTTTGCAACTTCAGGGCTTTTTAAAGTTTTTCTACTTGTTAAAACTATATTTAAAATTTAGAGTTAACAATCTATTTGTTGATTTCTTTTTAGAAATATTTCACATGTGTGATTTAAAAATCCAAATCAGTTTTCTATGAAAAATTTACTTTGTTGCCTAAATGATATTTTCAAAGTCACATGGGTAAACCAGATTTCCAGCTCTACCTGTAGGATAATCTGATTTGCAGGAGAGGCATTGCTTTCAGAAACATAATACATCACCTAAAATACTTTGTTTACTTACTCTATATTTTGATGGCTACATTTTTAACTTCAAACAACTTAACATTTTAGTTACTCTTAAATATTTATGTTAAGAAACCCACTCAGTGGAATAAGAGGGACTAATGAAACACTTTTTGGTGCAGACCGCCCTGCTCTGACACTGAAGTATGGCTCATCAGGCTGTCCTCTTGAGTTCAGGGCTACAGTTCCAACCAATAACCAGGTTTTCCAGTTGCACCTACTACTTAGCCATGAAGCCTGCCTTGATACAAAGCCTCACCAGAAGTCTGTCCAGGCAGCAGATGAATAGTAGATTCAGAAAGAAAGATCTTTAGTTTTGGCAAATTCTTACAATCCAATTATTTCTTATTATAATTTGATTGTAATAGTATTATGCTCTTTCTTATGTTCAGTGGTTTAAAAAGCCCTTTACACGAATGACTTCCTTTTGTTTTCTTTGAAAAATATGTGTAGCATTCCTCAGGAAGGAGTAATGGAGGCTAAACTTGAACAAAACTTGCAAATGATTAACATTGTTCAGCCGGCCAAGTTTCATCACAGTATATTCTTCAAAACACTGTACCTGGCATTGATCTGAATGTTTAGTTCCAAACTAAAGAGAAAGGATATCACAAACTTAAAATTATGTGTGTATAAAATTATTTTATTTTGAAGTGGCAGGGATAAAGCACATATAAGTACCACATGTGGCTGATATTCAAAAAAGATATTTTAAATTGGCATACACTGCAATTTAGAAATAATGTCCATGATGGCCATAACTGGTACAAGAAATAATACTAAATACCTTTGGGGTAATTTATTGTATGATTTTCCTGATATTAGATTATTCTAAGGTAGCAGCTATATGTTTTCCATCAGTGGGCTCTATGTCAATGCAACATGGTTTCAGTTTGGAGTATGCTTTGTGTCCTGTCTTCTCTCTCTCTCTCTCTTTCCCTCTCCCTCTGTCTCTCCCTCACTCTCCCCTCCCCCCTCTCCCTTTTTCTCCCTCTCTCTTTAACTCTGTTCCTGTTTGTCTGTTTTTGCCTCCCTCTCTTCTCTCTGTCTCTCTCACACCTGCATTGTTCAAGCATACACAATGATTTTTCTATGCCTGTTTCCACAATGAGACTGTTTTAAGCTTTGACATCATAATGAGTCCTCAGGGTATCTGTGGAGGTAATCAGAGATGGCAGAGAAGATGTAAGCCAGGTGGTATAAAACTAGAAAGAACGCATAAATGCTTATTTGTTATGTGAAGCAATACTGATAAGCATTGCTGTATTGGGCTGTTCTGTTAGAAAATTTTTCCTAAAATGTATCTCTTTAAAAAAAATCCCTACTCCCCACGTGGTGATTATTGGAAAAGTTGGGAGGGGGAGGAAACGTTTTAGTCTAAGTGTAAGGGTGTTGTGCTGTGAGGAGAGAGCAGTACAGGGTGTTCTCCTAAAGCATTTCTCGCTCTCAGGCTGCGGCGGTTTCCAGCAGGGCTGGGTGGAACAGGCACGGGAGGCTCTGTAGTAACCAGCACGTCTGCTCTCAACACGCCAGGCGACAGGCTCGGGATTTAGAGGAATCGCCTCGGAAAGCCAGAATGGGGGGTTCTTGGTAACTTCAGACTTGAGTGCTGTCCCCGACGGAAGCCACAGTGGGCGCCTTGCGCTGTGCAAAGTCTGCAGTGCCTCATCAGTGCTGGCGACTCTGCCCTAGACTCTCCCTGAGCACGGCGAGCTGACAGCCCGGCGCCGGAGGGCGCGGGCCCGTGGAGCAGGGATGCAGAGGGGAGAGCGAGCAACACGTGCCAGGGGCTCTCCACAGCGGAAATAGCCCTGCATGTGTGGGGAAATAGACTGCGGAGCGGGATTTCGCTTCATGGCCACCAACTCCTCTGCAAAAAAGGTATCCCTTTCTTTCCATTTAAAGGTTGCCTGAGATGTATGTGGTGGTTGCAACTTCCAGCGGTTGGGAATGATTTCACCTGGTCTCTTAAGTACTTGAACAAATAGTTGTCTGCTTGCCTACCTGACGATCTGCAGCTCTTATGTGATGACAGATTCTGAAACTTCCTAAAATCGCGTGGTTTGGTGTGTACAGGAGCCAACAATGGACTCTTTCTCCAACAGAGCTAGTCCTGCAGGATCAGGTTTCTGTGGGCAGGCGCCCGAGGTGCCTGCGTGCCGCTGGAGTTGTCATGAAACACAAGCCTGTGTCTGCAAGGCTAGTGTCCAGGGGCAGGAGTGGGAGGTGCTAAGTAGCCTTTGTGATTTCGTGTGCACTCTCATAGTGGTGAGTGTTAGAACAGAGAGGTTTGCAGGAAGTGTGCTGGTGGAGGCGCTGCTGGACCCAAGCCTTTATTGCCTGACTCAAGAAGCCATCTCTAAAATCAGCACTTTTTCTTTAACCAGAAAAATGCTAATGAAAGTCATATATCTATGTTCCATTTTGTATTTCTGAAATCTTACTTGGTCTTGCCTTTTCAGATAGAACTTTTTGGGGTATTTGCTTTCCTCCCAACAAGACCAAGAGGCTGATGATGTGTTAACTTTCTTGGAGAAATAGTTTTATGTCTTTTGTTTTAAGAGCAAGTGATAAAAGGAGCTCCCACTGAAGCAGCGCGGAGCGTGGTTGGCAGCCCCGGAGAGGTTCAGGAGTCCGTGCCAGTTAACTCTTGTGTAACTGTTCTCCCATCGGAAGTGCCGGGGCAATTCGGAATCTCTTCTGGTTTTGTTTCGATGCTGAGCAGTAGTACCGTGTACAATATTGTGGGTGCAGCTGACTTGGTGAGATTTCTTTAGCCACAGCATGAATTCGCCGTAACATCCATGATGGTGGGAGGTAATTTGAGATCTACTGCCTAAGCCGGCCACGGTTCCCGGCCTGACTCCGGTATTTCCAGTTCTCATCTATTACATTGAATACGGCACTGCACATGATACACATTCAGCTCTAGAGATTTAGGGGCCTGTGGGTACAATGTAAGAAGCATACAGCGTGCATCCCCAATCTTGTCTGACTGTGTTGCAGGCTTAATAAACAGGAAGGTTAGAAATCACCGGTTTAATCCACAGCTATCACTTGAAAAATAGCTAGCTCAGCGCTGAAGTTCCCTCCCGTGCTAGGACTGGGGGAAATGGATATGTTTTGTAGTGCTTAGAGGATGCAGCCTGCCACAGGGTAAGTCGGAGGCAGCTGGTGCTGCTCCGCGGCCACGGCCTCCCCGGGAGCCGCCGCCTGACGCCCAGCCCGGCCGCCGAGGCTCGGCTCCCTCCACCAGGCAGCGCGGGGCGCGTGACAGCCTGGCCGGCATTTAGTGGTGTCAACTTATTAATTTCCATCTTCGACTTCAGGCCTGTTAGTTTCCTGTCTGAAAGCATTATTACTTTTGTCCATGTGGCAAAATAATTAGCATACAGATGAGCAGCGGCCAGGCGCCTGAGCGCCGGCGGAGGACGATGTGCAGTGCAGAGTTGATTGGATGAATGCGGAACAAACGGTGGGCGTTCGGGAGCGCTGCAAGAGTTCTGGAGTCCTGGAGCAGGGTGCGGGATTTTCTGGGTGAGTCCCCAAGATGGAAGGCAGGGTGGCCGCCGTGGGGATGGCTGCTTGGCAGGAGCCGGCCTAGCCAAAGCAGCCGGGGGCCTGCAGCCCCGCAGCCCCGCAGAGGCAGACCATGCATCTGGACCACTTGGTTTTGCGGAGGCTCAGGTTTCTCTCTGATGCTCCCTGCAGGTAAATATGTCCTGTCCTCCTTGTTGTTGCCAAGCGGTGGCTGCGCTCCCCAAAGTGGAGCAAAGTTCAACTCCTCCTGGTCAGCAACAAAAGAACCATCCTCTGCGGCTGGCTTTGGGGTACTTGCTTGATGCGTCTTCCCATGCCTGTGTCTGCAAGTGAGAATTCCCCGGAAGGAGATGACTGCCTTCAGATCTTTACAGCAGCCATGATTCAAGGTGTTTAATTAATGTTTTCTGGAACAGTGTATCCAGACCAGGAGGATGAGCTAACGCGGTTTCAGTTCAAGCTCAGGCATAATTGGTTTTGCCTGGTATATATTTTTCCTAGCTGGAAGAGGATTTTTGGCTAATTTAACCAGCAACTTACGAGAGATTGTGAAAATCGAACTCAAGTTTGTATTGATTCTGTAGAATCCACAGATAGGAAATAGAAAAATTAGCCCTGCCTCTGATACTTTCGGTTCTTTTCGGGGAAAGAACTAATAACAATAATAATGGAAACTGGTTTTGCAAACCCAGTTGGGAGATAAGTATTAGCCTGCTGGAATCCCGGTTCTGACATACATTTCTTATATAATTCTCTGACTGTAATACTGCAATAGGGGTGTTTTTGTGTCTAGTTAGAAATACTTCCTTCTCTGGGAATTCTCCGATAAATAGTTCTCTCTTGTTTTCATAATTTTTACTCTCCTTAAAAGGTAAGCTTGTCATTTTAACTGACCTAATTATTTCATGTTTCTAAGGTGGAACTCAAGTAGGAATTACTATCCTTGAACTGCCTATTGATGGTTTCTTAAATATAGCAAATCACTTCAGGATTTTATTTTGCTTTTATTTTTAGTTTTCTTTTCTTTTCTTTTTTTAAGAGTTGCCTTCCTTAAGCTCTTTTCCTTAGACAATGACAGCAACCATTTGACAGAAAATTCAACTTTCTGGAGGGTCATTTCTCCTGTTTTAAAAAAACTATGCCTTTCCCCAAAAGGAAAAAACAAACAAACAAACAAACCAACTCTCTTATAGAGAAACGAACCCTCAAATACAAGGTGTCAGAAAACATATTAACCCTTTGTGGGAAGCCCCTGTCACTTGGCTTTGATCATTTCCCCTAGTGCTGCAAGTTTCTGAGCACTCACACTGAGCTCTTTATTTTCTTGCGTAATAGATGAATTCTCTATTTTTATATCAATGCATATATATATAATCTTTTTAATTATATTTTTTAAATTGCTAGTAGCAGTGTCATTTTTTTATTTAATTCCACAGTATTAAATGCCAAATTGTTCTCAGATTCATGAACTCTTATCAAGAGAAAATGAGTGTTTCCATTATTTTTCCACACTGTATTTCATTTTATTACTGAGTCCAGCTTTCCCCGATTAAAATAACTCCTTTTAGTTTGGTGATGGTTATAACTTTCTTGGGGCAAAATATGAGCATTAGTCTTTACTCTCAATGTGTCCGTTTACAAACAGAAGGGAGCTCGGGCATGACACCTCCCAGTCTTCCTTTGTGCCTGGCTGCCCTCGGAGGTGTCGTCCAGCTTCTTTTTAAGGGCCAAAATTATGTCATGAGTTTCCACTTGACAGACTCACTTTATGCCACTATCTGTCACATTAGCTCTCAGGCACTGTGGAGTTGGGAAGGGCTTGCCTTCAAAGACAATGAAAGAATGAAGTCCCATAGCTAGAAATGTGGTGTTCTACACCTGCGTGGGAGTATGATTTCTAAGGGGGCCCGCCTGCCTGCCTTCCTCCCTTCCTTCCTTCCTTTCCTTCTTTCTCCTCCTCCTCCTTCTTCTTCTTTTTATTTTTATTTATTTAATTATTTATTTGGTTTACCTCTAAGGTTGAAGATCAACTTTGGAAGAAAAGCAGCTTTTCGTAACAAATCTTTTAAGCAGTCAATGAGGTGCCAAAATATTAGCTGGAACTCAGGGCCTCTTTGCCTCACTAGGGAAGAGGGGCTGGCAGACAGGCAGACGTCTACCCTCTGGGGTCTGTTCTGTGCCATGGGTGCCCCAAGGCCAGTCTCTTCACGGGCTCCCGTGGATTGTAAATGAAGATGGGTGTAAATAGTTTTCTTTCAAGAGGTTATTTGGTTTTATTATTTTTTTAAATTCTGTACTCGGATGTATTTTTGCAGTCCCAGGAGTACTCAATTAATCTCTTCAAAGGTTTTGCGAGTGAGGGTGGATATGTGTTTTTCAAACCCCAGCGTGAAAGTATTGTGTGCAATCTGACAGTACTTCAGCCGTTGGGTCAATACGTGTACCATGTGAACCTGCTTTGGATATGTTTGTGTACTCGTGGAGAGAGCTGGAAGGAACTTTAGGGCTCAATATTACATGCCGCCTGCTTTGTACTGAGGTCTGGCTGCTCTAGTCTCAAATTGCTTTAGAGAAAATGTCCTAAAGATTATTAGACATTTACTTGAGATATTTTCAGATTTGGAATGTCCAGTGTAGATCTCTAAATCAAACAATTCTTGAATTAATAATTTATGGGGTGGGGGCTCTTAGTCCCTTGTCAGTTCTCTGATCTCTAGGGGCAGATACTGTTTTGGGTAGACCTTCACGCCATCCCTCAACCTGGGCTCATAATGTATTTCAGTGGCACTCAACAAAATGGTTTTTTTTTTAAAGTCAGCATTACCTCTCGGCTCCAGGGCTCACTGCATCACTCAAGCCTGAAAGGGAGGGGGAGTTCTTAGAGACTGACTTTAAATTTGGCCCAGTCTCCTCCTACCCGGGTGCATGTATGCCTCCAGCCTGTGCCATCCGAACAGAAGCTGAGAGCACGGGCACAGTCGCCATGAAACAATGCTAGCCAGACTGGTTGTGGAAATAATCGAGTCTGCAGGGCACCCCATAGAGAGCCATCAAATCGAGTCTGCTCTGAGCTGTCTGTAGATGGTGAACATTCAGAAATCAATGCTGCATCTGCTAGTGGACCCTCTGGCTCCCTGAAACTCCCACCTGCCTAATGCATCTGGGCAAGAGCTTTCCAGAAACCAGTTTCCTTCAGGATAAATTTAATACGTCTTGAGGGCCAGGCACAAGCAAATTGATTCTATCTCTGCACCAGGAAAACTCATAAACATCTGTAAGGACACAGATTTTCAACAAGCCCCAGATTAGGGGGTACGATTTTGTGAAATATCCCAAGCCTACTCCCTTCATACCTCATGCCAGCATGGCGTTTTTTAATTAGGAAGTTGATTAAAAAGGGCACGGTAGACCACGGATGTACGGTCCTTTGGCGTCCGTCCAGCTGCTTGTTGTCTGGGTCGCGGAAAGTGCTGCTCATCACTAGTTGCAGGGAAGAGGGGGGATGATCATCGGCCCGAGGGAGGGGAGGATGAGATCGTCCTGATGTATGTGCGGATGGCAGTCGGTTGTCGCTTTCCCCAGACGAGGCTTCTCTGCAGACAGACCTGCTGGCTTCCTTCGGGAAACAGTGACCGTTTGGGCCGTGCCCACACGCAGCAGCTAGAGGGTTACACTGAGGGACTCAGAGGTTCCGATGGTGTGACAGGGCATAACTACGTGCGTTTTCTAAATTCACATTTATGCTGACCTTGTGTCCTGTAGCTTGCAGTGAACGGTGGGAGTTGCCAGAGAGGGATGGAGGGATGTGCTGTTTATCATCAAGAGTTATTGCTTTTTTCCTTTTTTCTTCTCTTTCTTTTTTTCTGAGGGAAATTCCTTTCTTCACTAGCTTTTTTATTCTTTTCTTTTCTTTTTTTTGGGGGGGGGCTTGGAGTATATTATCAGAAGAGTAAATTATTATGCTTAAGTGTAGTGCTCCTGAGGCCACTGTGGTGTGAATAAGTTGCATGGCGTGGATTTAACCCTATGCCAGCCTAGTGTGGCACTTTCCCACGCCTGTGCACACCGAAGAAGTATGAGGCACCCACCGTGGACCCAGATGAACTGCCGATGCTGAGACCCCTTGTGTCTAGGGCAGACGCTAACTCAGGGTTCAAGATCAGAGGAAAGGGTGTCCCCGGGGGATCTCTGCTGTGGGGGTAGTGATTCTTTCTTTTGTTCTCTTTCTCATGGACCCTACTGGCACGTTAATGATTAGGTTTAGATTTTGCATTTTAGAAGAGTTTAGGGGAGAGTCCAGCTGGGTCGGTAACAGTGAGGGCAGCCCAGGGGCTCCCTTCACCATCTTCTCCTGGGAAAAAAACCAAAACATCCAAGTCGGTGTTGACGATTGCAGGCAGGGCCCCTTCCGTTCAGCTGTGCTTTCCCTCTTAGTAGTTAACTGAGTGCTTCGTGCAACCTGCGTGCACTGAGCACCTATTACATCCAAAGAGCCCGAAGAGAGGGGGCTGACAGCTGAACTTCCGAGCCACACGGCTCAGTGTGTGTGTGCATAAGTTTTAGTCAATGTATGTTCATGTATAATCTAAAATATGTATATGTAACATAGAGAATACTGTGATACCCTACATGCGTTACCTGTCATGTACATAATATGTTAGAGATTGTATTTGTAGATTATATGCAAACACATAAAGATAAACTTATCTTAAATATAAATGTATATTTCGGATGAAGGGTAATCTCAAATTCTTCCAGACCTACTTTTTCTTAAATACATTTCGAAGTAGAGTAAGCCACTTTTCTGACTTAATCATAAGAATAGGGTAAACATTGATGCCCCTTTCTTAGATGATTAGTGCTTCAGGGATCTGGGCGATCATTCTGAAAATTAGTTCTCAATTACATGGCCTGGTATAATCCTATTTCTCTATGTAATTATATATGCGATTTGAGTTTATCACCTTCTTATAAAATTTAAGCTAGAAATCCCAACTTTGTGAGGGTTCGGCATGCTTGTCCTCACTCAGCACAGCCTCCGTCCTGACGTCAGCCATCCCATTATGGTCTGCAGTCGCAGTCGAAGCAAGTTTTTGCTTCCCTGAGAATGCGCAAAACAGTAAACAAAACGCTATTTTGAGGAAGGAGGGTTGGCAAGTGTCAGGTGTCTATTTTGCAATTTTGGAACCTTTCAAAGCTGTTGGTCCCAGAGATCAGCCACAGTGCGTCTGAGCACAGTGTGGACTAGCATTAACGGCTGAGGCCGCGCTGCCAAACAAGTGGGAAGAGCCCTGGGTCCTGCTCACCCCCCGCCACCCCCCCCCCGGTCATCCACGGGCTCAGGGGCCGGAGACGCGTGGGAAGGAGGAGAGGACGGCTCAGACGGGAAACTGGCCGTTCGGTGGAGTCTCCGCCACGTTTCCACTGAGTCAGACCCGAATGAACACACCTATCTCTTCGGAATTAAGAATCTGTGATTCAATCCTGTGAAAGAAAAGTCAGATTAGAACGAGTGTTTTATATTCTCTTGGAGTCTGAAAATTTAAGTGGCTCAGTCATCAAAAAGCTGCATGTCTTTGCTTAACAACGGAAGTCTGGGATGGCACCAAGTGGGCGGTGCCCGCTGATGCTGGACGCGTGTAGGAACCGGAGACGAGATCTTACCCGTTTGCTCAGATGCGTTTCAGACTAACTTATTACTTGCTCTTTGGTTAACATGGCACATTTGGTCCTGAATTAATACTTGGAATTTTCCACAGGATTTGCATGATAAATCTAACAGTATCTTTTCATAGTCCCCAGGATAAGAATGAAGGTAGTTTCACTGCCCCATTTTTTTTTTGTTTGCTTGGTTTGTTTTCTGTTGTTGTTTTTTGGTTTTTGGATTTGATGGTATTTTGTTTTTTTTGTTTGTTTGTTTTTTAGCTAATATGCTGTTACTGGGGTTTTGTTAGCTCAAAAACAATCCTTTTCCCTAAGAGACTCACACCCGTAGTGCCAGCCAAGAAAGGTTGTGTCCGTTCTCCAGGGATGCGCTGACACACTGTTTACCAACGGGCTGTGGCACCTGCTCTTCTGCTTTTAAAGTTAATGATCAAAACAGTGCGTGGTCAAGGGGTCAGTATGGCAGGGAAGACAGTCACATTTGTGAGATTACAGGTGACTCCCTGTTTTTAATACATAACATTTCATTTGGCATTAAATTTTGCATAAGTTGGAAAGTATACTCAGCCTGAGACAAATAACTCCTTATCACAGGTACCAACAATCTGGTGGTTTGATGCAGAATGTGTCTTAGGGTTCATATGTGCTTTATATCTTCTAAACCCAACACACAGAGATTGAATCGTTTGTTTCAGCTCAGAGTATTAGTCCTGAAATGTAATGCTGGACAATCGGCATTAGAAAAATGGGTCTATCTCTAGGTATGAAAAAACATCCAGTGCGGTATCTCCAGCCCCTCATCCTCCAGCGTGAGCCCTGACCGGGCACTCCTTCCCACTTAGATTCTCTGACAGGGGAGTCTGCCCAAGGCAGCCATCGACGAGAGCTTTGGGGCAATGTCCTCCCTGCTGGCTCCTGACCCTGTGTTTTCAGGAAAACCATTTACAGATTCCTTCGCTGATCTCAGGGGCTTTTCTGGGGACACAATCCCATGCTGGTCTGCTCGCCGCTCTGATGCCGCACACCTTGCACACGCTCTGACAACTTCCTCGCTGGACGGAATACCACCAGTGACACTAGGAAATGTCTCATCCCAATTAGCTCCTTGGAGGGGATTTTCGCCTATTATTATCCATTCTATTTATTTATTTATTTATTTATTTATTGTCCTTTCTGTTGTCTCCGTGATCTCTTTCATCCCTAGCCAACCTAGACAGTGACAGAGAGTCCACGTGAAACAGTCTGGGGGAGAAGGGCGTTCCTGTCCGTCCGCCTTCCTCATAGTTCACGGATGGCTCGGGAGAGGTGGTCTAGCTCTGTGCGTCCCAGCCCCCTTGCTTCAAGTGAGGGGCTGAGCTGTGCTTCCTCAGCCCCTCCCCCTTCTGGCACGACAGGACAGTGTCTGCCATCCTCACACCGGGCCTGCTCGGCAAGGGGGTCCCTGCTCTGTGCTGCGGCTCCATGCTGGTGGCAGGCCCCTGCCGGAGGGACGCACCTCCTGCTCCTGGTTTGGGTGTGCTCTTACGGCGAGGAGCACGGCGCAGGCCTAACTCCCTCAGCCGGGAAAACACGGAGGAGGTGTTTGTTGTTTTTGACGGGTGCGTCTGACCCAGGATTACCAAGGTCCGCTGAATTCATCCAATCGAAGGCTTCTGGGCCATCCTGAATAATCACTGGGTCACGCGTGAAACTCACATAGGTAGCTGAAAACTAACTCTGTTTTAAGTCAGTGTCTCTCTTGATTTTACGTCTTTTGTGGCTATAAATTATTTTACTTTGCAAGTATTCTACCGTGGTGATTATGGTGGGTGAGTGGTCCTGAGAGAATGCAAAAATGGATGTGCCCCCAGGACTCCAGTGCTCCGGCTTCACCTCTCCTGACGCGGTGGGACCGTGCCTCGTCCTCCTGCCCGGTCCAGACGGAGGAAGTGCGGCACCTGTAGTTGGGATCGCTAGGTCTGATGCTCGAAGACCCGGGCCCGCTGGCTTCCGGGCTCACCTTTCCCTCCAGGAAGCCGTGTGTACACGGCAGTAACAGCCGGGGGACGGAGGCTGGACTGGCCCATGCGCGTAGGGGTGAGGCCGTGTCACGCAGTCCGTGTCCCACCTTTGTCCCCAAATCACACACAAGATCTCACAAGTCGACAAACACTGAGCTTTTACCCCAGTACCCAACGGTACATGATCTTCCCCAATCCGAAAGAATGAGCTAAATATTTCCCTCACAATACCCCAGTGAAGTAGAGAAGAACATGGAACCCTCGTGGGAAGCAAATAAGGCAGAGCCACCAGCGCACAGGTGGACTTAGACCCGCACGCTCTGTCGTCACCCGCAGCGACTCCTCACCAAGTCCCAGAAGCCTGTCCGGGTGCCTCTTACCAAAGAGGTTCCTTTGGGAAACTTTAAATGAAGATATGTTTCACTTAATAAAACAACCCACTCTTTCGAGAGCTCAAAACGCCAAACGTGGAACTTGTACGTGTTGGGAAGTGTTTCCCACAGCGGAAGCCATGGGCGGGCCGGAGGGAAGAGGGAGCGGGCCCGCAGGCCAAGGCCGCGAGGACGCGCCTCCGACTCTCCGCTCTGCTCCTTCCAGCTCCAACGAGAAGTGGGACGTTGTGGAGATAAACCAACTGCTACAGTCATCCTTTCAGAAGTTCCAAAGTCTGGAGTGTCAGTGACAAGGACCCTCACTCTGTGCAAGCCCGAACTGTGGACACGGTGTATTGAAATACGGAGACACACGATCAGAAAAACACCAAGATGATGTTCGTGACTCCCCTGGTGCTTGGCTAACGCATACGCCGCCCCGAAGGCTTTACTCGGGCCCTACGTCGTGTGGAGCTTCCACGAACCTCTGGGCCCTGTAGTGAAGACCTTATTATCTCTGTCATCACAGAAAGCAAACTGGCGTACTTATTAAAGGGTTCAGATTATTAAAGATAATACTGTTCGTATTATCTTTAATATACTGTTTACGAAAACAAACGCCCAAGCACAAAGCGTTTTATTCCATGGGAGGGAGTCAACGGCCCCGTGTCTCTAAGTTTGGTACTTGCTGCGGCGGATGACAGCGGCTTCCAGGACCCGGCGCCGATCTTCTGACCGTGCGCGGTGGGGGCAAGCACGGAGCCACGTGCGCGGCCCAGCCCCGGCCACGAGCTCGCAGAACCTGGGTGAGGACACAACATACAAACGCAGGAGACGGTAAATAGAAACAAACAGACAATTTTCACAGACAGTCAAGGTACCAGGAGAAACCTGGCATGTTCATCGGCGCTTGTCCACCGTGGCATCGCGCGGTCCTCCGGGGCGAGGATGCAGAGGGAGGTCCTGGGGCACGGGTGGCAGCCATAAAGAGGTCATGTTTGAGCCAATTCTTGAAAATAAATGTAACTCGATGTGTGGGAAACAAGGCTTCCTCTATTAACAGGGGCACAGCAAGAGCAGTGAGTCAAGGCGACTCTGAATTGTCATTACGAGTGATGTTTGACGGTGTGGGGTGGTGCACTCTGTGACGTTACCTGCGGCCCGTGCGTGCCCGCCAGTGCATCTTGGGACGGAGACACGCAGAGAGGCGGGCACAGTTCTATTTTGAAAACTATTCATAGGTTACTTTTTAAAAAGTTTTTATAAATGCGTGTCATTTTATTCTATGATCTAAATACAGGACACTCTCAAGGCTTTTTGATTCTATGGCATGATTAACAAAGAGATTAATGACATTTAATCTTGTGGCATTCACTAACAATTCCATAAGATGGATCATAAAACAGTTAAAAATACATCGAAGGAAGCAATGGGAATAATTATTTTTCTTATTTGCTCTGGAAATCTCCATGTGTGAGCAGGAATTTCTCTCTCTCTCTCTCTCTTTTTATTTCTTCAGAGAAAGAGGTGTGTTATAGAGACAAGTATACAGGGAGCCCTATGATCGAATAAAGTTTGGACTCCCAAAATGTTTTTAAATTATGAGTGAAGATAAATAAGCCATTCGATTCAGGCTCCAAGATGGCTTTTAAATTAGTAGTGATTTAGTCCTTCCGTGTTAAGATCAAATGTAAACATGACTCGCAGAATGTATAATGTCGCTAAAAGTAAAGATGTGAATAATGTTTCTGGATAGAACCAAAGCAGTGCCATGGACTGGTTCTAGGAGGTGGCTTGGGCATTTTCTAGAGTAGCAAACCAGCGGTGCCCACTAGGAAGGCTTCACGAGGGTCTGCGATGGCGTCCAGCAGGCTCTTTCCCATGTGAGCTCTTTCAGGCCTTGTTTTCTTCCACCATCTTTTCTGAAGAATAGTTATTTCAAAATAATTTGCAAACTAAATCACGCTTAATTCAAGCCATACTGGAGGTACCAGTGTGCCGTCTGGTTCCACATCTTCTGATCTTGGGCGCACCCCGCAGCTCGGGAGCTCGGGCCGCGAGGTGGGCTCGCACTACACAGTCCGCCGCGGCCGCCTCCCCAGCCTTGGAACACGCATGTGGAAAGAGCCCGAGAACCAACGATTACACCTGACTTCCAGTTTCGTTTTTATCAAGCGAGATTTTCAGAAAGTAATGTGCTGAATTTTATCAGCTTTTTTTTTTTTTTAATAAAAATGCCATCACTGTGCAAAGGACACTGAAAAACATCAGTAAAAACTTGCTACTTCCTTCCCCCTCTGTCCCTTGATGTGCTGGAGGCTGTGTGTGTAGCCTTCACTCATGGATGTTCTGAAAGGAATGTAAACATGTAAGCAGCTTGTGTTCATGTTCTTGGTTCTCCCTGTCCCATTCTTTCCATTGTTTCCCCAACGCCCAGGCCAGTCACGGCGCGTGCCTCTGCCGCGTCCACTTTTCCCACACAGCCAACCCCAAGCATCAGCTAAATGGCCAAGGGGTCAAGAAAAGTTCTCTCTGTCTCTGAAATTCTTCCTGGCCTTCCCTTCAGGCTGCTTCGGACCAGAACCTCCCTCGTCCCCGTCCCCGGGTCCTCCATGTCCTCACAGGCCCTCCCACAGACCTGGATGGAATGCCCCGTACATGATGAGTTCTAGGTCACCCAGTACAGGCTTCGTTCGTCTCTCTCTCCATCCCTCTCTCTTCCTAGAAGTGGGAAGAATGGGTACCGGGAGGAAACTCTCAGAAACTCACTACTGGTAGTGAAAACCCGTAACAACCCTCCGCAGGGCCCTATCCTGGTGAGGACTGGAGGGGTGGAGAGTACATTGCTGTTCTAGTTCTCACGTGTCACCAAGAGAAACAACTGGTCAGACGCCAAAGAGAGAGGCCGTAAGAAAGAGAGAAATGGGAACAGAGAGGGAAGCGAGGGGCCGGGACGCACTTTTGGCTCCTGGGTGGCTTCGCAGACACGGGGTCCCGGCTCTTGTCTCACTCTCGTGTCTTCCGCTATGGGCCATCCTCTCTGCAAACTCCTTTTCCGAACCGTGATGGAGAGGGCAGGGCCTCCACCCCTGGTCTGGAATCTGCAGGCTGCGTCCGCCGCCCCGAGCTTGCTTTCGGCTATGGCAGCGCCACACACAGTCAGACCCTGCGGTGCTTCTCAGCGAGCGGCACGACTCACGGGCACTGCAGGCTCAGATGCGAGGCCACCCGAGGACCGAACTAGCACGAGGAAATGCAGGTAGAATCCCAAAACAGTGTGTGCCAGCAGGACACTGAAGCTGCTGTGCGCGATGTCACTGGTGTTCAGAACGTCTGTGCTGGGCTGATGTGGTCGAGTGATCCCAGAGCAGAGTCAAGCTTTCCTGCAGAGCACGTCTGCTCCTGACCCCTCCCCGACACGGCGTCTTGACGGAAACCCCAGCATCCGAAGTGAAGTCGCCCGCCATATGCATTTGATTGGACTGAGCTTATTCTGGGAAGGGATAGAGGCTTGTTAGGCTTCCCCATTTCGTTCTGCACCCCTGTGTGGTGCCAGAGCTGGCAGGAGGGGTGAGGGCCCTGGAGGCCTCTGGAATATCCGTTCACCCTGGCCACAAATGGACTGGGGCCTTCCCCTCCTTCTCTGGATATCGTCTGGTGCTTCGTTCAACTAGAGGACGTGTATTGACTGAGTCCCTTCGAGATCAGCTGTATGGAACGTCTCTCATCTGGGGATCCCTTCTGTGTTATGTAAGGGGAACCGGGAATATTTATTAGAGGAGGCAGAGCAGCAACCTGATGCGGGCTACTTGGCCGCATCCTTGTCTGGATACATCAGCACAGACGGTGCGGGTTAGACACGGACCTGTGTGCGATGTGGGCTAGGGGAGATGGCAATGTGGTAAATGTCTTTGTGCTCACGCTCCGTCGGCCAGGATTGACCCTCAGCCTCCTTCCCTGGTTCCTGCAGGATCTTGGTTATCAGGATCTTACTTCCCTCACTTGTCATGTGTCATCTCGAAATCCGCTCCCGATGGCCATGCCGAGATCACCGGCTGAGGGACCAACAGTGAAGGTTGAGGTGGAGAAGTGGGGTAGAGCTGTGTGCAGTCAAGATGAGACCCCAGCATTTGAGGGGTTAACCCGGGGGGGGGGATTCCCACAGGTCAGATGCAGTAGAAAGTTTCTTCTATTTTCTGTGGTTCTGCCTGTTTGTGTGTGGGGGCTACGGGCAGGGGAGTTTCCTGTGAGCCTCCTTCCAGCTGGAAGTGGCTCATATAGTTAACCTTTCGTGCATTCCTTTAAATCTTTATCCTGTTAGATGCTGTGGGTTATAAGAAAATGAATCAGAAGCACCCTCTTTCCTCAGAAATTTTGTACACCAATAGGGAAGAAAAGAAACATTTATGAATGTCTATAATATGATTTTGAATCTGATAAAAGTGATGAGGAACTATAAATTAAGTGTGATTTTCTCAAAGGAGAGAGAGCCTGCCAGCAAAGCTGGGGTGGGGCAGGGGTGGCGGATTACATGAAAAAGGTTGTATTTGAGACAATCCTTGAAGAAAAGGTGGGGTTTTAGCAGGTAATTATAGAAGAGGGGGAAATGCAGGCAGAGGAAGTAAGGTGAGCGCGCTCCTGGGGAAGAATGAACGTGGGGTTTTAGGGGCTGGTCTGGAGACCCCCCTCTTTGGAGGAGAGAACGGCATTTGCAGAGGGTAGTACAGTGGAGCCCTGAGGCACAGGTAGGGGCAGGTCACGCTGGGTTGTGTGTGTCACACGAAAGCGAGTCTACAGAAGACAAGATTAGGACTTTGTTCTCCAGATAATGGGAAATTACTGAGGGTTTTTGTGTCGTTGAGTGACAAGGCCAGAGCTATTCTTTGGGATAATTAATCTGGCAGCCAATCAGCGGCTACTTCCTGCCAATTCTGTCTCTAAAATAACTCTCCAACTGTTCCGTCCCTTGCACCCCTTCCCCCGCTCCTTTAGAGTGGACGGCCGGGACCCTTCTCCGGGCCTGCGGGAGTGACCTCGAGCGCCACCCCCCACACGCGCACATGCACACCCACGTTCTGTGCTCTGCTTTCAGATTAATTGTCCCAAAGTCCAGCTTTGACATGCTCATGCTCAGATGACACCGGCTCTTCTGATTTCAGAATTCAGCCCAAACACCTTCTCCCCCCAGTTGAGGCAGTTCCCTGCCTGGGCGTCCACGCGCCTTGGATCGCTGCCTTAGCCAAGCTGGTTCCCGGCCATGACTACAATGAGGAGGTCTGGGGACCCATGGCTCGCGCCGTCCCTTCCAGCCACGGTGGGCTTCCCTGGGCTCTGCAAACACATCCCGTCGACCTTCAAAGGCTGGTTCAGATGCCACTCTTCCCAAATGCCCTTACTGGTCTGTGCCAGAGGAGATCCAGCGATCCTCCCCTGAATCTTTACGAGGTGTGTTTGGCCCAAGGCACGAACACCTTGCGTGCGTGGTTATTTGTGTAATGGTATGACCTCCCCTCTGAGGCTGTGGGTACGGCTCCTTGCGCGTGTTCCCATGCAAACGTCGGGTGCAGTTGCTGGCTGGGTGCGGAGCCCCGAGCGCTCCGTCTGGCTGTTTGGAGTGATGGAGGCAGCACTGCCGTGGGCGCCCCGCGGGTCCTGGATTTTTCCAGGCCGGCCCGATTCAAAGTGCAGTGACTTATCCCAAGCAGCGATCATGTTTGTCGTTGTTAGGTAACGTACCCTGATAGTCGGGAAGCGGCGTGCTGTCGGTGCTCGGAGCGCTGGGACGGGCGTGTGTGCCCCACTTCCCCGCATCACTGGAGGTGGGGGGGAACTCCCAGAAAAATGATTCTAAACTGCCTGTGTAGAAATTTCATTAGTCAGATGTCCAGACTCCTATTTGAAAACCTAGCCTTCCGAACACTTTATTTTCCATCATCTACTTAGGAGAGAAGTGTGTTCTGTCTCATTCCGACCATTTGATACCACTTTAAAAATAAATAGTTGTGTATCTGCCACTTGAGTTCAAGCTTCTGAGAAGGACCCTTGAAAACTCAAATTCCTAGTGCTTATTCACAGCAATCGATGTTAGTGCTGAAAGGGGAAGTTGGATGGAACGCTCGGAAAGGGAAACTTTCCCTTTTCCTCAGTTTTCCATCCCACCATGGCGGGAGTAAGCGGGGGCAAGGAGGAGCTTGGGGCAGAGAGTCCCAGGAGGCACGCACACCCAGAGAGACTCGAGTGACACAGAGCTCCTGACCTCCTTTTGTCCAGGCTCAGAAGAGCCACCGTTCTGACTGTGGAATGAAGGGGACGTTGAAGCTCCAGGGGGCAGGTGGGCACTGGCCCCCAAGGAAGCCTTGTCAAGAAAGAGGCACCCCTTGGACCTCCTCACCCGCTCTGCCCATGGCAGTAAGCTGTCTCTGCCGTGGGCCGTCCCAGTGAAGGGCCTTCTCCCGAGGCAAGGCAGGATCTTCCATGTTTTATGAGAATTTCAGAAATGACAAATGTTAGCAGTTTAAATAGTATGGCTAAGCTGGATTAAACTTATTCAGGGAAAATAGATGTTTAGATATCATACTTCATATCTTCATAGTTTAAACCAAAAGTTTGTCTAAGAGATCCATCTTGGCCTTTGAACATAGGGATGGATAGAATCCATGTGGTCCCGCAAGGTGAAGTGTGCGGTGAGACACATTCTTTATAGACTCGGCCCGTAACGTTTAACTGGAATTTGCAATATACTCTCTGTCTACTGTCTGGGCTCCGCTCGAATGGGGACAGTTTTGTAGATTGTACGGGGGTTTGTGGTGTGGATCTGGACCCTTCATGATGTCACCTCATCTCCAAAGCAAGGCGAATTCCATGTGTCATAAAAGAAACTGCCAAACCACTTAGGTTCCTGGTGATACAGGTATAAAGAAACAATTTGTTCCATGAAACTTCTTCACTAGGAGTGAGTCAAAAGGATTAAAAAGTTAAAAAGGAAGAAGAGTGACCTAGCGCGTGTATTCAGTGCAAGTGAGGAGGATGAGGAAGGTCATCGGTGCACAGAGCAGAGAGGAAGGTCATCGGTGCAGGGCACCGAGCAGACCGCGGGGGGCGCTGTGGAAGGCGGCCTTCCTCTTCCCGACTCAGGAGCACCGTGCATCTCCAGCCGTACCCGCTGACCTGTCCTTTGGGACACTGCCTCCCTCCCCCCCAGCAGCTCCTTCGTCTGCTCTACCCCAACTGTGTTCTGGCTACCTAACTTCTCAGGCTACTTGTTAATGAACGTATTCATTTCCTAGCCCAAACTCGACTGCAGCTCTTTGAGAATGTGTCCCCTGCGTTAAATGGGTTAGGTCCCACCATGTGGATTTTCTAGTGCCTCACACATGAGAGGTGTTCAGGAGGTAGCCTGCTTGATTCTTTGACTGATTTGGGATAAAGAACACATAGTGTTAATATCGTGTTAAATCCAGTGTATCCAAGATATCTTAGTCTACCTTTTGGTATCTTTGTTTCCTGCTTCTACATAATTTCAAGTCAAATTATTGGTCTTGGACAAAAGAGTCTTCAAGAGACACAACAAATGAGAAACACACACACACACACACACACACAGGAAAAAGGAAATTCGATGACTGCATGTAGGTAGGCAACCCTGTAGCATTGGGAGGCTTTGGGACAGTCACCGCGATGTGTCCTCTGTGGGCAACAGGACTCAGGGAGGATCCTTGAGGGGGTTGTTGTGTTTCATACCTTACTCACCTGAGAAGTCAAGTGACAAATATTAGTTTCACTGGCAATGAAACTTTATTACATACAAAGCCTTGCAAAGTGGTCATTTTCAGACAAGCTGGTTTTGTTTTGTATTTGTAGTTATTTATCTATTTATTCATTATTTATTTACTTATTTATATTATTTATTTGTGTTTAAATTTTAAAGTCCACCCTTGATATCTGTGGGTTAATAAACGGCTTTCTACGTGGAATCCTGTAGGATACATCTTCCTGTCCATCGTGGCCTGTCGAGAACATTCTAGATGGTCTGTGCACCGTGCAAGTGCATTCCTTCAGGGGAATAAATCCCTAGGCATAGAGACCTACATCTCGGGGATGGGATGCTTCATCCCAACCCTCTCTAATTAAAGGGTCATGACAGTCCTGAAGAAATAGTAACCTTTGATTTTTAAATGTTGTCTACATTACTCTTAACGCAATTTGTGTAAACACAAGCCAGCTGTTAATTCCTTGAGCTGCTGGTGTGCACCGAGGACAGTGGCAGGTGCGTCCACTGTAGGGCGTCTGAACAAAGCATGTTCTGCTGGAAGAACTTTGCCCAAAACTATGAACCCGGGAACCAGACCACTGCCGTTCTAGCTACAGTTTGTGGACTTTCCTGACAAATCATCTCATCCTGGTATTAAATCTCTCCCTCCAAAACCAATGATGGTACACAGGCATTACATTTATCAAAGATCTTGGAAAGACGAAATAATGATTGTGAGATATGGAAGAGGTCCCCAAACTACGACTATAATGGTGATTATACTTTTTGCTTCCCTTTTAAAAGATCCTTTTCATCTAGAATTAGGTGTGTAGTTCACTCTCTGGCAAATAGTAGCTGAGTGAGCTAAGTTGAGTAACTTACTGAATAATAAAAACAAAGATACACCCTCACCCGATAGGGGACCCATGCTGCTACTGAGGGCATTCCTGAGTAGCCCCAAAGTCAGGACTGCTTCTGCATTCAGACAAAATCCCACCCTTCAAAACTCTCCACTGGTCCATTTCTGAAGGACTTTATTCATACATCAAATAATCATTGCATATTAGCATATCTGTAATCTAATTTACAATTTTGACTTTATCGAAGTTTTAGATGCAACAGAAGAGCCCATTTGAATTTTTTAAGAGTTACAAACATTTGACTAGGTTTTTACTTTGTGTTCAGTCCCGGCCATCTGAGCTGGCAGAACCGTCTGTCTTCCTAGGGACGGGAGGGACTCCTTGTGCATGGGATCAGCATCAGCCGTGGGAAACATCTCATGAGCAGGTTTCGTGGGGGGTGCAGCCTCTGCCATTTGATGGCTCTGTCAAGTTTGTCTTCAAGTGGGGCAGGAATAGGAGCCCGGGGCCCGCTTTGCAACATCTCGGAGGAATGGTGCCCTCGTTTCCAAGCTCACCTGTGCAGATGAGCAGACTCACAAGAAGGAACAAACCAAGACCATTTCTGTCCATTTATCAGTTCATACAAAATTCTGAAAATTCAGCCAACATCTATGGACTGGGAGGTTCATTAGGCCATTGGGCAGTCATGGAGAGTCCCACTAACGTTCCAACCTTGAGCCGGGCTGTGCACCTCTTTGCAGACTCTGACTCTGTGTTGGTATCCTGCTATGCTTTATATTTGTGAAAATGTGGTCTATCCTGTTATTTTCCCCCATTATTGAGTGTGCATTTTCTGTAGTAGTTGTGAAATGTGCTTATGTTACTATACTTTAAAGGTAATTGACAGAAGTAGTATTAACCTGTTATGGACATAAAATTTGGAGTGGACAGAGGCCTGTTTGTGAGTCTTACCCCCTTTATAACATATCAAACCTTTTTTTTTCTTTATTTTTGTATCAACAGTATGTAGCTCAGTACATAGTTTTACATTTAAAGTTTTATATGTGAATAGTTCATATTCACATGAACTAAATATTTGGGCATAGTGGAAAATCTACATGTTATGCCCATATTAAATTTTTTAGTTAAAGAAAAAAATTAAAGTGGCTACATTCATGAATCCTTTTATTTCTGTTCTATTATTCTCTGTAACCGGAGAATCGAGGGCTGAGGGGGCGCCCAGCACAGAGTAGGGCTAAAAAATGCAAGTTGAATATTTGCTAAGCAGAACAATGACATCATAAATGTGTCCCTCCTCATCTGTGAGATGGGGCATACTGGGTTGAAAAGGGATATTCTGCAAGTCTGTTTCAAACATCGTGCCCTTCTGTGAAGAGAAGATGACACTGAGGGAGAGAGGGAGAGAGAGGCATGGGTGGGCAGAGAGGAAGCAGGAGGTAAGGGACAGGTGGGGACGAAGTGGGAGCTCAGAGGCAGGGATGCACAGGGGAAGTCTGTGGTCCACCACGCACAGGCCGTGGATGTCTGCACAGGGTCCAGGGTCATGGCTGAGAAGGAGGAGCGAAGGCTCCCGGAGAGTGTGGCCTGGCGCTGTCCCAGGTGCTGATGTGATGGGGATCTGGGAGGGAGACCTGTGGGCAGCAGAGTCTAGCCTGCTGGGCGAAGTCCTTGCTCCAACTCCCATCAGGGTCAGAGATGCGTTGGGTGCAAGGTGGAGCCTGTCAGAAGTCAGCTGTCTGTGAGGCTTCTCAGAATACCAGGACGTGGCGAGGACGTCCAACTCCTCCACCTCTCCACCAGAGCTCAGACAGCTCAGTAAGTACAGTTGACAGAGTTGTTTTTTTTTTTTTTTTTGGTTTTGTTTTGTTTTTGTTTTTTTTAAGATTTTATTTATTTATTTGTCAGAGACAGAGGGAGAGAGAGCGAGTGAGCACAGGCAGACAGAGAGGCAGGCAGAGGCAGAGGGAGAAGCAGGCTCCCTGCCGAGCAAGGAGCCCGATGTGGGACTCGATCCCAGAACCCTGGGATCATGACCTGAGCCGAAGGCAGTGGCTTAACCCACTGAGCCGACAGAGTTGTTTTAAGCTAAACCCTTACTCACGGAAAAAAAAAAAAAAAAAAAAAGCTTGATTATTTGAAAAGATGTGCCTTACTCGTGGTTCCCGAGAATGACACTCTGACGCTCTGGGACGTGCCTACCCCTTGCTGATGGTTCCTGCAGCATCTCGTTGTGTCGGACCCTGCGGGGCTGGTCCGGGGACAGCCTGCATTTCCCACAGCTGGCTGTGCGCGTACAGACACTGGCTGTTGGAACTAACACAGCCCTGCTTCAGCGACCTCTCAGGAAACAGAATTAGGGGTCTTTGCCTTACAGGGTTGCGTCAAACATCCTATAATAAATCCTAAGAATTTCAGAGGCAACCAGAAATTAAATATCTATATCACACATAAACACATAATTGTGTGTATTTTATATTTATGTGACTACTTGGAGAATACCATATTAATTTGGCTCCCAGTCACTCGCACATAGTTGTTACACACAAGGAAGAAACGTTTCCATGAAAAAAATGCGCACTTCTGAGTTTAATTTATGTTGTGCCCCAGCGTGAAACCATACTGGCCATTCTAGTGTTTCACAATAATAAACTGACTTCAGGCCAGGTTAAGCAGCTTGGGAATCACTCCAAAGTCATTGACATACCAAACAGTATTGATTTTTTTTCCTTTGCTTTAAAGTTAATTAAAAGGATATAATACATCAGCAAGCTGGTAGAAAATCATCTAGAGCCAAAATGTGATTTAGGAATCTGACAAGTGGAAGATTGAGATGGTACAGACAAAGGTTGAGGCGGGAGCCGGGGGGTTTGAGTACATCCTAAGAGTCTACCCCTGAAGCGTGTATGTGGGGCTGTCCCTGGCAGCTCCAAAGGGGCAGGTGAGTGGGCATGAGGCAGAGCTACAGAAAACACACAATGAACTAGTTGAATGTTTGGGGTTCCCAACTTGATTGACAATTATGCTTTCCTTTCAAAGAAAGAAATCCAGTTGTAGATTGCTTAGCGAGCGCTGAGGGGCGCGTGTCTTGGCCAGAGGCAGCCCTCCATCTTTGATGCAAGACCCCCGCCCCCAGTAACACCTCCCCTCCCCACACCTCTGTCTCCTGAGATCTTGAGCCGTGGGCACAGGCCTCCAGGTCACAGACACAGCCTTCTTCCACACAACCAGCTCCTCCTGGATCCCGGCTGGCAGCCCATGGATTGAGGTGGTCTCTGGCTCTGGCCAGGTGTCCCTCCGGGTGTTGCACGGGCAGAGATGCTCTGTGAGGAGACTGGATGCATCTGCCACCTGGTGAGGCCAGGATTTCCGTGAGCCTGTGGCTCCCAGGCCTCCACGGGATCCCATCCTTGCAGAGGAGCCCAGTGCTTCCTGGGTCTTGAACAAACCATAGTGAGCAGTTTTGGCAGCAGAGAGAGAAGCTATTCCCTCACATGGCATGGCAAGGTCCCGGTTGGAGGGGACGGGGATGCCTGTGGAAGGTGCGGTTGCACACGGGACTGTGCTGCGTACCTCTGGCTGGGGCTCCCTGCACGAAGACCCCCTAGAACGAACAGTTTCAATGTCCGTGACAGGGGTTTATTTTTAAAACACAGAGGAATATTATCACATGGATAATTTTGGCTTTTTTTTTTTTTTTTTTAAGAAAAGCCTTTTATTGAAAGAAAGTTTACAGGGGCGCCTGGGTGGCTCAGTTGGTTGAGTGTCTGACTCTTGGTTTCAGCTCGGTCATGGTCTTAGGGTCATGAAATGGAGGCCCAAGCTGGGCTCAGCACTGAGTGTAGAGTCTACTTAAGACTCTCTGACAGCCTTCCACAAAAATAAATATAGGGGCGCCTGGGTGGCTCAGTGGGTTAAGCCGCTGCCTTCGGCTCAGGTCATGATCTCAGGGTCCTGGGATCGAGTCCCGCATCCGGCTCTCTGCTCGGCCTGCCTCTCCGTCTACTTGTGATCCCTCTCTGTCAAATAAATAAATAAATAAATAAATATATAAATAAATCTTTTAGAAAAGGATGTTTATAAAACTTTATAGTATTTATGTCATTTTCTTAGTTGTGGCTAGAAAATTATTACTGCAAAAGCATTCTTTAAGTTAAAATCTATCTTCTTCATGGAGATTTATTTCCCTGGCAAGTCCCATCCAGGAAGGAATGTTTATAGTTAAGCTATATTGAATGATTTCACATCTAATTACTTACCATATAAATTTCTATGTTTCTACGTCCATCTTGTCTCTTTAGAAAGAGATAAGGTCTCTGAGCAAAAGATGGAGATTGGGCCAGCCTGTCCCACTGCTCCTGGTCCTCAGTGGGGGCATGATAAATAATGACCCAAAATGTGTGTGTGCTGGTTGGTCTGGATGTTGAGTGTCATTTACGTTTCAGCCCAGAATTAAAATCTGGGTTTCATCAAAGACCAATGTGGTCCCGGGGCCAAGAATTACTAATCACTAGGACACTTGGGAGATCGAACATGCTAAGGACATTATTTCACGGGTATTTTCTGCCTTTCGTGTCCTTCCAGAGTTGATCAGAACTACCTACACGTTCTTCTCAGACCCTCGGCTCAGTTTGTCAGGGGTGTGGACACCGACCCCGAGGCAAAGTGGACGTGAGCAGAAAATGCATGGAAATCCTTCATGTTTCTTTGGGGGGAGAGAGGGCTAGAATCGGTCTCTTTGTTTATCTGTCTGTGTGTGGTAGGAGCACTTGCCATGAGGTTAGCCTCGTGGCAAAGTTTTAAGTGTACAACACAGTGTTCGCTAAGGAACTGGTGTTTTCCGGCAGAGCAGGAGAACTACTCATCCATGCGACTGAGACTTTGCGCCGTCCAGGGCGACTCTGATTTCTCCCTCCCCACCCTGGCAGCCACCACTGCGCTCTGTTTCGAGGAGCTGGAATAATTTCAATGTCTCCTGTGAGTGGGACCGTGCGCTATTTGTCTTTCCATGTCAGGCTTATTTTACTGAGTGTAGTGTCCTCCAGATCTATCCTCAAAAGGCAGGATTATATTTTTTTAAGGCTGAATAATATTCTATTGCAGATCTGTCACATAGATCACAGCTTCTTATCCATCTGTCCATCCATAGACTTTGATACTGTTTCTGTACTTTGGCAATGGTGAATAATGCTACAGTGAAAGTGGGAATGTGGGTATCTTTTTGAGATTCTGACTTTTATTCTTTTGGAAAAATAACCAGAGGTGGGATTGCTGGATCATATAGTAACACTATTTTTTTTAAAATTTCTTGAGGAACACAGTGTCTGCATCAGTCTGTGTTCCCACCAACAGCATACAGTAGTTTCTTTTCTCTGCCTCCTCACCAACACCTGTGGTTTGTGTTGTTGGTTTTAGCTGTTCTGACAGGTGTGAGGTGGTGTCTCATTGTAGTTTTGATTTATATTTCCCTGATGCCAAGTGATATGGAGGATCTTCTCATGTGTCTGTTGAGCATCTGTGTGTCTGCTCTGGAGAAATATCTGTTCACGTTCTTTGCCCATTTCTAACTGAGTTGTTCTGTTTACTACCGAGTTGTTGTAGTTTTTTATATGTTTTGGATATTAGTCCCTCTCAAATGTGTGGTTTGTATACATTCTCTCCCATCCTGTATGTTGTCTTCTCACTGATTATTTTATTTGATACAGAATTCTTAATTTTGATGCAACCCCTCTTGTCTATTTTTGTTTCTATTACTTAATATTTTTAAGACGTCCATACTACACAAAGTGATCTAAAGATTCAATAAAATCTCCATCAAAATCCCAATGGCATTTTTTACATAAATAGAAAAAACAATCCTAGAATTCATATGGAACCACAAGAACCCCAGATAGCCAAAGCTATCTTGAGCAAGAAGAACAACATGGGAGACGTCATACTTCCTCCTTATATTATAACGAAGGTACAAATACTAACTCAGGGTAGTGTTGGCGTGGGCAGGTGTGTAGACCAGGGGGATAGAATAGAGAGCCCGGGAAACAGCCACGCATACACTGTGAACTGATCTTCAACGAGGGCAACAGGCCTACACAATGAGGACAGGGAGAGTTGGTCCAATAAATGGTGTTGATCAAACTGGACGTTCACGAGCAAGACAGTGAAACCCTTAATGTTGCATCGTACCCAAAGTCAGCTCAAAATGGAGTAGAGACTTAAATATAAGACCTAAAACTAAAACTCCTTGGGGCAAAAATAGGGAAAAGGCTTCATGACAATGGTCTTGGCAATGGTTTCTCAGAATAGACTCGCTTTGCTAAAATTTAGGGCCCATTTTTCTTACCTTAGATGGCTCCTAAGTGCATTTACTTTGTTTTTCTGGCCTTCCTCCCTCACTGGGAAAGTGCTCAGATGGTGACAGGGAGGAGGAGGAGGACAATATTTCATTCTGTATAAAAGGATACATTTGTTCTTCCTTGAGAAATTCCTGAAACCTCCCTGGACTTAATGCTTTTGAGCTCACTGTGCAGTGCATACGGCTGCCGGAGTGCTGGGAGGGGGCGTGGAGAGATGTGAAGGTGTCTGAACGTTAAGAATTTTAAAACCTGTCTCTTGGGGAAAATTCATAGGAATGCCCTGACCCATCTGCAGAGAAGAATGCACTTGGTGAGAGCCTTTTGCGCCGACAACGGACAGGTGGATTCTGCCCTGTGCCGCGCACAACCCTGAGCGCCACGTGACTCGGGTGCCTGGGACCGTCCTGGTTTACACCTGTGGTCCAGGTGTCCCACCTACTTTACCTTCTGTCCTGAACAAGGTGCTCTGATTGAGTTGCCCTATTGTTAGCACTGTTCAAATACAAATTTCAAGATGCTTCTGACTCGAGCCCACAGGAAAAATGACTCAGAAGGCATTTCTAGGACACTGAGGCTTTTGGTACTTCACCACAGTGTCTTCAGAAGCAGAGAAAACCCACAGAATCAACGAATAAGGGCGGTGCATCCTGTGTCTAGCCAAAACTGCCAGGGACCTGGTATTTGTGTGATTACTGGCCCACCCTAAAAACGTCCACACGCAGGTAGCTCTAATTGGCCCTAAAATGTCCTCTAGATCAATGACAGTCAACATGAGAAGGGAGCAACGCCCCCTCACCCCCCCCCCACCGCCCCAGTGCTGGTGCCACCTGACCTAAGCTCGGGTGCTGTTTTCTTCACATCAGGACCAGTTGCTGGTCTGGGAAGCCTCAGGGGAGTTTGCAAGCCCTACACGGCAATGCTCACGTCTCCTAACGATCTGCCCACGGAGAGGTAAAGATTGGCGCTGATTCCATTGAGTCATGGCTTTCTTGAGTCTGAGACAGGCCATGGCTTCCCTCCATACTGGGGAAGCATCCATCTGCGCTCTTGGGCACGGGGCAGACTGGACACGCACTGCCGTGGCATGGGGAACCTGTCTCTGCACTTTGTCCCGCTCTTGTCTTTACACTGACGGGCCCCACTTGCCCCTTCCCTGTCTCCTGGGTTTAATGACATTACTGAGACAGCATTTCTACAAGAAAGAAATGTCTGTATCACTGCCGAAATATCAACATGGAGAAAGAAATGATACACCATCCATACTCAAAAGAGCATTCCAATATTAATCACAAAGCTTTTAAAAATTTTAATTTCTTAAATAAAGGGGGAAAACCCTTCAAGTGGAAATATTTTCCATGAATCACATCCTTTCTCTTAAAATTAAAAAAAAAATCATCTAAGTGGGAACAGGAGCAGCTTATCAAACAGGACGAGCACCCTGTCTCGGAGAATCGGCCTGTTCTCTGGGGAGCTGTTCTCCCCCGTGTTTTAGAAGGCACTGATTCCTCTTGCCTCATAAATAGCTTTTGCTTCAGGAGCAGTGACAGCGTGTTTCCTGCATTTCTGGTAGGCTTTTTTGGTTAAGATTTTGTTTATTTATTTATTTATTAGAGGGAGAGAGAACAGGGGAGGAGCATGGGGGAGGGAGGGAGAGACTCTCAAGCAGACCCCCTCTGAGCGCAGGGACCAATGCGGGGCTTGCCCAGGACCTGAGATCATGCCCTGGGTTGAAAACAAGGGTCAGCCGCCCAGCTGACTGAGCCACGCGGGGTCCCTTCAGTAACTTTTGTGTCCAACTTCCTTGACCTTCTCTCAGGTTCCTTTTGACGGATTCTGGCTCGGTTATAGGCGCCTCCTGGGAATATAGAATAACATTTTCTGTGTTTTCTATATTTGCCCACTGAGGTTTTTACTTTTTTATTTTTATTTTTTTTTAATTCCACTTAACTATGGGGCCCGTGGGTGGCTCAGCTGGGTCAGCAATGGAGTCCTCATCTCACAAGACTGAGATCAAGCCCCACGTCGGGCTCCTCAGTGGGCTTGGAGTCTAAAGAGAATTCCATTGAGTTTCTATTTAAACTCCAGTTAGCGTACAGCGTTACATTAGATTCGGGCGTAGAACAGCGGCTCGCGGCCCTACACATGACCCGCTGCTCCTGTCAACAGATGCCTCCGTCATCCCCATCACCTGCTTCCCCACCCTGCCCCCACCTCCCCTCTGGTGACCGTCAGTGTGTTGTCTGTCGTCAAGACTCTGTTTCTTGGTTTGCGTCTCTCTGTTTTTCCCCTATGATTGGTTTTTAAATGCAGCTCTGTTCTCTGTTTTCTTGATTCTCTGTATTTGGGTTGCCCCCTTTTGAAATGAGGTGGTTTTGAGGGCAGGAGCTCCATCCGTCTCTCTGTGTCTCCCACCTCAGGCGACATCCCTATCTTGCCCTCTCTCAGAGGGTGAAGTGTCTCTATTCTGGGTCAGCCTCTTCTGATGGCTGGATGGCTGGAGAAACTCTGTGATGTCTGCAGTCTTGCTGCCCATCATTTACCAAATGGATACTGCATGGCAGACACTCTGGCTTTCTGGACACTTTGCGTGCAGGTGGATTGCTGTCCTCCTGACCTCCTGGGCACCATGGCTCCAACCCCCTGTCTAGAATGTCTTCCTCTTAGCTTTTTCCCTGATTCATACTCAGGCTTCAGAGCTTTGCCCCTGACTCTTGCCCAATGTATGATTCCTCTTTCCTGAGTTCATACAGATCTACTCCAAGACCTCAGTGCTTATAATGTCACGGTGCCTCTGGTACACAAAGACGAATCACAGATTTCACGTTGACTCGCATGTCTCAGGAGTTCCCCTGAAACCTCACTGGCGTGTATTCAGGGTCTCTGAGACCCACCATGATGGGGAGGCCACTGCCAAACAGTGGCCACTGCCAAACAGAGGCCACTGCTATTTTTAATAGCACTTAATGGACGTCATTCTCCGATGCCTTCTGTACCTGGAATGTTACCTGCCTGAGGCCTGGGACTGTCTGTGCAGGGACAGACATCGATCCAGGGATATATAGAGAGATAATGCCCAGCAGGGTGCACTGCCCAAGCTACCTTTTCAACAAATAGCTCATAATGGATTTATTCTACAAAGTAAATGGTAAAACGAGTATCCAATGATCCTTGAGCAATAACGGGTCACCTATCTCCTCATATTTGCATGTGGTTTGGACACCCTCACCTGCCCTAACAGAAGGGAGAGACAGAGTGGGACATATTTAAAGCAGTTGGGTCCCATTAGTGTTCTGGAAACACATCTTGCTCTACACGGCTCCTGCCCACTGGTCTCTTCTCGTCTTGCGCAGTGCATGGAAATGCAGTCTCCCAGTTGGCTGTGCTGTGGTCGTGGCACCGCACAAGGCCCCGAGGTGCACCCAGCTCGAGCAAGGTGGTGTGCTGGGCTCAACATCCTGTGATCCCGACCACCTTCGCGGCTCACCTTCTTTCTCAAACAAAACCATCCCAAAGCAGTAGCTGCGACCACTGGGCTCTACTGTGTTGGACCTGGCCGGATCTGAGAGTGTCTTGGGGGCCTGGTATTTCAGGGGTCCCCCCCGAGGGCAGACTGCTTTCTCAGCATAGGCAGGTGAACTGAGGAACACCTGTCAGCTGTCACCATCTTCTGTGACCAAGCTTGCCTCTCCGTCTTGTCACCTTCCTGCCCGAAGCTTCATACTCACATAGCTTTAGACAGCGAGACGTTTAGAGTGCCAACGGCAGGCAGGAGCCTGGTGCTTTGTCATACGCGCACGGGTCTCACAGCTTCTGGAAGTCCCTCTAATGCACAGCAGACGGGACAGCGCTGGTGCCGACCGCCTTCTCCTCCTCACGCCATCCTGTGCCAGCACGCCCTCACACAGCCCGCCAGGAGAGCCTTGGGTTGTGCGGTCCAACATGAAGAAGACTGAGGTCCTTCCACGGAGAGTGTCCCACATCTTTCCTTCTTGCATATGCATTTATAAAACTGTCTGTCTGACTCCAGATAAGCCAGGAGGAGGGCTGGTGTCTGCCTCCTGTCCCCCAGGCTGGCCCAGCTCCCAGGAGGGCCAGGGCCACCCCGCAGGGCCACACATCTGGTTCTGTCTGTCCTGGTGAGCAGTCTGTCTGGCTACCCTTGCCCCTGGGGGGGAAATGCACTCTCCTCGTTTCTGTGACTCCTGGGCTCTGGCGACAGTGCTCCGAACACTTCGTCTCCCCCGTCTCCCTCAGAGCACTTGGCAGGCACCCGCACTCAGAGATGGGCATTCTTCTTCCGCTCCTGGGCGGGGCTCCTGTCCTTATTCTCCCCCAGGCCTTTGGAGGAGGGGAACCAGCCTGGCTGTCCTAGCTAAACTGCGCAGTGCCTCACATCACTGCGGCGAGGGCTCGGCGGAAAGAGCCGCTGGGCTGGGGTCTCCACGCCCCCACCACTCCCGGCCCCTCAGCTGCCACGAACCTGAACCTCCACTTCCTTGATTTGGTGTCTCAGCGACTTGATGTTCTTCCCAGGAGCAAGGATTGCAAATGAAAGGGGCACCTTCAAGATCGAGGAAGTGTATTCTTTTTCTTTTAATTTATTTTTGTTTTTTTTTCAGTATTCTAAGATTCATTGTTTATGCAGCACACCCAGGGCTCCATGCAATCGGTGCCCTCCACAATACCCACCGCCAGGCTCAGCCAGCCCCCCACCCCCTTCCCTCCAAAATCCTTCGTTTGTTTCTCAGAGTCCACGGTCTCTCATGGTCCGTCTCCCCCTCCGACTTCCCCCAATTCAGTTCTCCTCTCCATCTGCCCATGTCCTCCGTGTTACTCCTTATGCTCCACAAATAAGTGAGACCATATGATAATTGACTCTCTCTGCTTGACTTATTTCACTCAGCATCATCTCTTCCAGTCCCGTGCATGTTGCTCCAAAAGTTGGGGATTCGTCCTTTCTGATGGAGGCATAATACTCCATAGTGTATATGGACCACATCTTTCTTATCCATTCGTCCATTGAAGGGCATCTTGGTTCTTTCCACAGTTTGGCGACCGTGGCCATTGCTGCTATGAACATTGGGGTACAGATGGCCCTTCTGTTCACTGCATCTGTATCTTTGGGGTAAATACCCAGTATCCAATTCAAATCAAAACCACATTGAGATGCTGCCTGACACCAGGTAGAGGAAGGTACTTCTGACTGTGTTTCAGCAAGCCCGGCCCTGTTCCTTCTCTCTCGCTGATTTTCACATCTTGTCCCTCATCCTCTCTCCGGCTCTTCTGCCCCCAAATTTCTTCTCGATAGTTTTTCTCACATATTTGAAGTTAAAGTGAGAAAAATTAATTAGAGAGAACAGTTGGTCAGTTATTACTCAGTACCTCCGATTCAGGGTGAGACTTTTTTACGAGATGGGCTTATGGACCCACGTTGTAACCCTTTTCAATTTCAAAATGCAGACTTGGGGCTTCGTCCGACCTGTGCATGGGCTGAGTGTGGCCCCTGGGGATGGTTCTGTCCAGCTGCCTGGCCAGTGCCTGAGGCCTCAGAGTGTCCAGCCTGCCCACCCCAGACCTGGCCACCTCTGGGTCCCCCGTATTCTCTCCCAGATGCCGAGTCTCAGTGGAGAGGCCCTTGGTCCAGACATACATGAGAAATCAGAAATGGCAAAGATAGTTTAAGTGGGAAACTTCCCAGAAAATCCTTAGAGAACCAATCCTCAGGCTTTTGTGCACTTTCTAACTTTCTCTAATTTCGGGTTCATTTTTACATAAGCCATTCGAGAATGGGATTTCTTTGCTACCCCATGTCATGGAGGCCCCACCTAAGGAGAGCCACACACCCAGATGACATGACTGTGTCCAGCGTGGTGACAGCCTAGGGTGCGCTCCCTCTGCCTGGCCACCCGGGGGCCCACCCCCAGGGCCTGCCCCCTCCTTTGTCCACTGTGTCTGAGGCCGTGGCCCATTCAAACGGCCTGGACGCGCTGGTCCTCTGCCTAGTGTGGCCTGCGCCACCTCCTCCCTCCTCCACATCAGTGGGGGACCTCTGAGGACCCTCAGACACAGCCTGGGCGCCGAGAGAGGCTCCCTGGAAGTTCACATGGTAGCCCTGCACACCTGGGGCTCAGGGATGGCCCTGACGCACGGGCCACCCTTCTGTGCATTTTCCTCGGGCACCTCCAGAACAGGCTTTTTAAAGTCTCAAGAGATGCCTCAGTAGGCGCTTGAAGACCATGTTCAGAAATACTGGAAGTGGTCGCATGCACCGAAACATCCTGTTACAGTCCTCCCCAAACCTGGGTGTGCACAGTCCAGTCCGAGGGGGACCCCTGGGTCGGAGCAGAGTGCACCTGCCCACCTGCCCACCTGCCCTGTTGCAGGGAGTTCTCCAGAAACCCGCCGTGCCTCACCCAGCACGCGGGCTGCATCTGCTCGCGGGGCCTCGGGTCCGAGCTCCGCCCGCCTCTGCCTCAACGGAGCACCTTCCTTCTCCCTCCGTGATGCGTCCTTCCTGTTGCACTCCTGGGTGTTTAGGACAAGGGGCTGGTGTCTTCCTCTTGGCTTGGCGTCCTGCCTCTCCTGCCCCAGAGTCACTGTTTCAACTCTCTCCGGGCGGAAGTGCCGACTGGGTTAAATCTTCTAAATCATGGTCCCGGGGGGCTTCTGGTTTCTGCCGGCACATGTAGAGTCACCGCCTTATACCCTTCCTCACCCTGCGTCCGGGACACTGTCATCTGACCTCATAACGGGATTGAAATCCAAGTCACAAATCCCTGGTCTCATAGACGAGAGATAGATAAGCCACACCATGCTCTGCAGTGAAAACCTGGAAATAGGGCCCTTTTATCTCTGATATTTGGTTATTCTCACTTCTCCTGCTGCTTCTGTGTCCCGTCCCTGCTTTTGAGTTTTGCTTCTTTGAGTCTTCCTTAAAAATAGAAATTGTGCGCAGCTGTATTTTTGGTTACCGGCTTTCCCTTCTCTTTCCAGACTGATTTTCGCGATAGCCCTGCAAGGTGAGTGGGGCGGGCGTGTCGTCGTGCCTTCGCCTCGTTCTCCAGCCGGGGAGCTGGCTGGACGGCGAGGGGCCGGCTGCGGGGAGCGGTACAGGACCGCTTCAAGCCCCGGTCTCTTTGGTGGATGCGAAACCTTCCCTTTGAGCCTGTTGTTCTCAGCCCCGGCTTCCCATGAGGATCACCTGGGAGTGCTTTAAAAATACTGATGCCTGGGCTCACCTCAGGCCAATTAAACCAGTCTCTGCAGGTGGATGTCGGCGTGTCGTAAACGCTCCCCAGGTGATTCTAACATGCATCCTGCCCCGAGGGCTCTGCTGTTTTCTTCCTCCCCGTCGGAGATTGAGCGGAGGGAGCCGGCCGTGTGGACGGGTGCCTGGACAGCTAAGAGAATCTTGATTTTTCAGCCCGGGTTCCTTGAATAGCCTTCCAGTCGGTGTGGACATATCGTGAGTAATGAAGCTTGAATGGTTCTCTTCCTTCCGTGCTATCTCAACGCCCGCATCAGCGTTGCATTTCCTGGAAATGTAGTTTGTTAATCACACGGCGGAATCAGTACCCTTAGTTGTGTGTTCGCGCCGGGGAATAAGGCCTATAACGCCCTCGTCTTCTGGCAGAAGGTGGCTTTGGAGGTCAGCTAGTCCAACGGCATTTAAACTCTCATTAACAAAAACCTCCTTAAAAAAAAAAAAAAAAAAAGGAAGAGATGAGGTATGAGCTTGGGCTCCAGGCTTCCCAGCGCCGTTCTGCCCCAGCTGGTCTCCCAGGCCGTCTGTGCAGGCCGTGGTTGGGTGTGGCCTGGGGCTCTGGGGCCGTGCAGAGGCAGAAACTGTGGGCGGCAAGTCCCCCGAGGTGCTGGTTGGGCTGCCAGGGACCCCGGAGCGAGCAGGGTGCTACACGTCCGCCCGGGCCCTGCCGCCTCTTTGCCTGCCCCTGTGCGGGGGCTTGCGACTGTGTGGCCGGCATCACGTGCTCACGGGGGATGTTGGGATGGGCGGTTGCCGAGCCGGTGTCAGAACATAAAGACCTTGCCTGCCGCCGGATCCCAAACCTGACTCGGAGAGGTCTTCCCCAGGGAGCACACCTCCCCTGTGTCGCGCCGTCCTCCTTCCCTGCGCCTCCCGCCTCACCTCCGGGGACCCTGTGGGCGGGGGGTTCGGGAGGCTCTGTCTGTGCGGTGACGCAGGTGAGGCTGGGGTTTGGGGATTGCTGATCTGTAGGAGATTAACTGCACATCTGAATCTCATTCTTTTTTTTTTTTTTTTTTAAAGATTTTATTTATTTATTTGACAGACAGAGATCACAAGCAGACAGAGAGGCAGGCAGAGAGAGGGAGAGGAGGAAGCAGGCTCCCTGCAGAGCAGAGAGCCCGATGCGGGACTTGATCCCAGGACCCTGAGATCATGACCTGAGCCGAAGGCAGCGGCTTAACCCACTGAGCCACCCAGGCGCCCCTGAATCTCATTCTTGCGCCCCTCAGACAGTACTAAGAAAGGCACATCATTTCTCAGATATCAAGTGCTTTAAAATCTCCATCCTGGGCTCAGCCCATTAGAGAGTTTTGTTCCGTTCCGCTCAGCTTCTGTTCCACTGGCTGTGCCCACGAGGTCACGTTTCCCCTGCAGACCACCAGGCAGTGTCGCAAGAGGTCTGCTCCGGGCTCACGAGGAGATGCCATCCGAGGTCACTCGGCGGTGAGTGGGCTGTTAGGGTCTTTTCTGTTGCTGCTACCAGTGTCGCCACGCGCTCAGACGTTGGAAGTTGTTTTGCATTTAGTTTCTGCAGCCCAGCCTTTCCACGAGGTGCATGTGGAAACTAGCTGCCTCGACCTCACTGTCCTGGCCCGAAGGCAGAATAATAAGCGGGCGGCACATCGCTTAGAAGGAAGAGAGGGGAGGGTTCTGCTGCAGCCGCGCTGGGGGTGGGCGTATTTGCTCCTGGAAAAGACGCCGACAGACGTCTACGTAGTAAGTTAGGTTTACAATAAACACAAAGAAGCAAACTTTCAGACTCCTGTGCCCAGACGCTGCAGCCTGCCGGCCAGCGGGAAACAGAGCCTGCCTCGTCCCCGCCGTGCACGGCTCCCGTCACGGTGCTGTCCACTCACTTTCATTTGGGAAGCTGTGAACTGGAGAAGGTTCGGAGCCCAGTGCTCCGGAGGCCGGCCTGGGTGCCTTACACTGTCCTCTAGCAGGAGAGTGTCCACTCTGAGCATTTATTTGCACTTGGCCCCAGTCAGATAAAAACTTAAAGTGTAGCTCGTTGTGAAAGGAACCTGATCAGCGAGACTGTGGACCAGCGCTGTCCGGGGGGGATGCGGCGCGAGGCACAGCACGTGTCTGCGCTTTCCCTGTCCCGACACGGGGTAAACCAAATAAAAATGAGCAGATGAGATTAGATTTCATATTTATCTAACCTCGATTATCACACTAATAGGTAATCAATATGCATTTGTTAATGCACTATTTTGTATCTGTTTTCATAGCGCTCCATGGTATTTTGCATTGGTAACACGTCTCAGAAACCAGTCAGCCTCCAGCGCTCGGGATCCCCCATGGCTGGGGACAGCACAGGCGTAGGTGTGCAGAGAACACGTAACCTCTCACTAAAGTCTCCCCGACATTTTGCTTTGTCTCGGTATATGGTGATTTTTTAAAAAGTGGCCTCTGATTTTATTGAGGGTTTAGCCTGGGGTCCAGGAGCACATGCTGAGGAATTAGGTTGTCCGTGTCCAAATCCAGCTCTGCGGTCCACAGACTCCGTGGTCTTCAGCCTCCAGGCCTTGTTTCTGTGACCTGCAGAATCCGCGAAATCCACCTGCCTCGCTGCCAGGGCTACGCACGACAGAGCACGTGCCACGTCTCTGTTTCTTTCTTTGCGAGTGTATCTTCCCTCCTTCAGAGAATGAACCGTAGTATAGATCTCGAAACGAAACCAAAGAAGCTATGTAACGCTACATCAATGTCTGTCTTGGGAAAGCTGCAGAAAGGCCTAAGCCGACACCCTGCTCGCGGACTCCCTTCTCCCTCCGCCCCAGCGCGCTCCGCCCGGTCGTCAGAGCCCACTTGCGGCTCAGCCTGGCGTGTCAAAGCTGTTGCTGCTTTGCTCCTGCCATTTCCGGGGAAAGCATCTGGCTTCTGCTCTGCTGAAAAGTGGTAAATTGATGCAGAAATAACTACAACTTTGTGTTAAAAAGATAATTATTAACTGGAATATCCACATGAATTTGAAGACCAGTTCCCTAACTTACAGATAACAAAAGCTTCACCGTGGAGGTCAAAGTGTTTAATGCGTTGTGCCCACTTTACAGACTAGAAACTCTTGGCAAAGCTTTGAAATTCTGCCTTTTTCTATCCACAGGAATTAATTATTCATATTTTTAGAGAGACTTAATAAAAGAACAAAAAGACAGGAACGGGCTGGTGCTTGCTCCTGCTTCTTCAGATTGGGTAGCTTTGAGCATGTGCACGGACTGTAAATCCAGCGTTTCCCACTGGAGCCAGGATGCTTGTTCTCAGGACCTTAAGGAAAAAATGGGAAAGACCAGGGACCAACTGTATTCGAGTCTAGTCATTTCTTCCCGACACTCCAAAGCCCAGCGCCCGTTTCGATAGGCTCGAAGTCGCGCGGACATCTGTAGACCTACCGAGCCTTTTTAAAAAGAAGGATGATCGACTAAGCACAGAGCAAAGCAGCGGCAATTCCAGGTGTGAGGAGTGCTTGTGCACACACACGTACCCACGGCTGTCCTTACGTGACCACACGAGCATTAATTCTAGCCGCTGGCCACAAACTTCTCTAACTGGGGTGGCAGGTCGAGAGAACTCAGCAAGGTGGGGTCTGACACCGATCCGGTCCTCTCCCGGGTCCCCTTCCCTCCCTGCCCTCGGGATCATGCAGCCCTCCTCCGGCCCTGCACGGAACCATGCAGAGGAGGGAGAGAGACCGAGGCCCACCTGCGTCCTGGTTCCAGCCCCCAGAGCCAGCTCCCCCCTCAGTTGGCCGAGTCAGCATCCTGTTCAGCACGGGTGGCCTCGCCTGCCCTGCGCCAGGACAGGGAGCCCTTGGGGGCCATTTGGGACCATCAGAACATTTGCTTTTGACTCACACTAGGCAAGCATGCTCTGACCCCAGTAGAAACCAGAGTTAATGTCATTTTTGGTTATAAAGTAAGATCACAAGGCCTGAAATTCTCATAAGTAGCTTCTAATGGGTTCTTTGTTTTATTTTTCCCATTTATTAGAAATTGCCAGAAACTTGATATCTGTGTAAGTCCTTTTAAAACTGTGCATGGTTCATTTGATGTTGGGGGATGATCTAAAATGGTCTCCGCATTTAATAGCAATGATGGTGTTCTGAAGACACCGGGAAACGTTTCTGCGTGTGAGCCAGGGCTGGGTCGCAAGGACTAAATGTCTCCTTCCGAGAGAGTGAGAACCTCAGGACTGGCGTTTCAGTGGGTCTGGGGCGTCGGAGGAAAGCGTGCAGACGTAGACAGAATTCTGGAGTCAGAAGGAGCGGGTCTTGCATCCTGGCCGTGTGTCTCTGCATCACAGGACATCTTGAACGAGTGCAAAACGGGAACAATGTCTCCTGTCTCGGGAGTGAGATGAGATCATGGGTCCTCGGCCTCTCGCACGGAGCCTGGCTCTCGCGGTCAGTCAGTAACAGCAGCGACGGCCCGCAATGCTCTCTGCACCCTCTGTGGTCTCGCCTCAGCCATGGGAAGTGAGACCCTGGGCGGGCTGCGAAGACCCAGGGGGAGGGCATCCCAGGTAGAGGCACAGAATAGAAGCAAAGTTGAGAGCGTAGATTTTCATGTTTCATATTTCCTCCCACAGAACAGCTAAAATTGGAACGAGTATGGTTGGTGGTTAGAAAAAGTTGAATTAATGTTCCAGAGGAATTCTTTTCCCTTCCCTCCTGTGCCCCCACTTCTCTGAGTAAACCTAGAAAATAGGAAACGTCCAACTTCCTTCCTTCCCCAGGCGTCTTTCTTCACTAGGTTTGCTTAGATCTTGGGCTTCCCCTGTAGAATTAGTCCTCAGGTGGCCTTGGGCAAGCAACCTGGTTCCGAGGTTCTTACGTGACCCCTCCTGCTGCCATACTGAAAGCTGGCGCCCTCACCTTGCGGTCCAGAACCTTCTGTGCGTGACTGTGTGATTCCCTGACGAGCCGGCAGTGTCCCGGGCCCCTGAGCTCATCTTGGACTCCCGTCCCTTTGTTGGTGGTCTTTGTACAGAGGCCAAAGCCCTGAGGACTGACCCAAGTGTCACACATATAAAGAGCGTCCTTTATATTTCAAAGGCTCTGCGGCTCTGAAGGCCGGAGCGGGGTCATGTAGCTCCAGGACGGTGCCGAGCGGCGCGGCAGTGCGTGTGACGCGTGTGTGCACAGCGCTCACTGGTTCCAGGAGAGCAGCCTCCGGGCAGGGAATCGCCCATCCCCATCAGATCGCGAGACCATCTCGGCCCCACTAACCACGTCTCCTGTCCCCTCTTTGTGCAGAGACGCTCACGCGGAGGCCGAGGACAAGGTGCACGCAGCGGCCGTCTGGACACCTGTGCGACCTGCGCCCATGTCTGAGGAGTCGTCGAGTGTGGTAGGTTCACGCACACGGGCCTGGCGCTCTCGCCGGGAATGCGAGGAGGGTTACCTGGGAACAGGCATTTGGGATGTGCTGGGGCCCCGTGTTGAACTCGGTCCGTCGAGGCAAGGGCTGCTCTCTGCCAGTATTTCTTACTGTTTTTGACATCGAGATGCTTCAGTTTTACCTTCTTGTTCAGTTGATGAAATACCACCAGTTAGAGGGGCACAGCCTTACCCTGATGAGAGCTTTGTGCGCGATCTAAGTGTCTCAGAAACAAGCCAGATAAAGCCGAGAGCATTAGCCAAAAAGCGTGTTTATATGTCAACACAGTGCTTTTACGTTCTTCATGTTTCATTCTTAATATTCGGGCGGTGCCTGAGGAGTTTGGGCGACTTCTGCTGGGGTCCTTCCCCGCGAGCCTCACGGTTTCTCTGCAGACCGGTGGGTGGACAGGAGCTCGCGAACGAGCCCGCCCGCGCCCCGCGTGTCCTGGCGTTCCCTCCGTCTCCCAGAGGCAGCCTGTGGCCCACTCAGAATGTGCAGGGCAAAGGTGAAAGTTTGGAAATGTGTCATTCTTGCGAGGCCATCCCCTTTCCTGCTGATGGACACACGGAGAGGCGCGTCGTCGCGAATAGCGTCTCACACGTGCCCCGCGCTCGCTTCGTGTCGGCCACCCTGTGTGGCTTCTGACTCGTCCTCCTTGTCAGTCCTCCTGTGTCTTTGGGAAGAACCTGTCCTCGCCCCCTTGCAGACGTGATGACAACAGGGCTGAGGCGGGGGACGGTTGATCCAGGGACACCCGTTTCCAATGACTCACCTAGGACTGCAGCATGCGGTAACCCTGTGGTGTCTTTTTTCCAAGGTCACGCACCCAGACCACCATTCGAAACTCTTAGAAAATGTACCTTGAGACTCAATTTCATCAACTTTCACCCTCTTCTTGAGTAGTGCAACCTTGACTAGGGCATGCTGGAGAGCTCTGTGCCCCATGCCACTGAAACACCCACTCGACCTTTCTGAGCCTCTGCTTTCCCTTCCGGTGATGAACGGGTAGGATGGAGAATTGACAGTCCTGCAAATAAGACCAGATGAGCCCCCATCAGGACCGTCGGAAGTGAGCCCGTCGTTCGGACCTGGCGCTCTCCATTTACGGCGCAGTGAATCTGTAATGGAGAGTCACACATTTTCAAGGCCCCGCTCTAGTTTCCCTCACATTTTGGTGGCGATGTTATCAGGAACTGATGTTCTAAACGTTGTCGTTCCTGCTGGCATCAAACTGCCGGGGAGCTAGAGAGAACTTTTAATTTTAGGTTTTGCTATATAATTAGTATTTGTCCATTGTACAGAATTAGATATTCTAATGAATATCTATATCTCTATTCCATATATAGATATAGCCGTGTCTACCTCATCAAAAGCCAAAACACTGAAAATACCAGAATTCGGTGATAACCATCATTAATATGTTGGTTCAAAGTTTCTTGCAACTGTTTTCCTTGCACATGTAATTTTAAATTAAGATGGATTATAGTATAATTTTGTTCTTGACCCTTTTTTTACTTGACGCATACGCACATCTTTGTGGATCAATAAGCACATTTTTGTAACACCATTTTCCATGATATGTAGCATTCCATTTATGGCTATGCTAAGAACATATAGATCCTTTCTTGTAATTTTGTCCGTTGGCTTTTTAAATTCTGTCTTATGAAAGAAGTTAATGGCTGATCCTGCAAACCTTTTGCATTGTTAACTTTCCCCTTGACGTAAGTTAGTGGTGTAACAACTAGCTCCAAGTGTACGTACATGTTAAGGCTTTTGAGAAGGAGAGAGCTTGTAAAACCCTCCTCCACCCGTCCGGACTGTCCGGTGACAGTGCACCCTCTGTGACGGCTCACGCAGCTCGGACCCGTGTCGGAGTGCTCGGCCGTCCCACGTACAGCTTGAGTGAATGTGACTTGGGAAAAGGACTCTACTGGAACGAGATCTTGTTTCATATATAACCCGAAACCCGAGAGCTCATTTCCACATCCTACACTTTTGTTCTTTCGTTCCTGAATTAATTGGACACATGAAGTACCTACCGAGCCTGAGGCCCGAAGCCGGTGCTGCCGGCATGTGGATGGCAGGATGGAGCCCTGCTTCTGGGCAGGGCGAGGGAATGCACACTCGCTCCGGGCACCGGACTCCGTGTGAGAAACACGGTAACACACTGCTTCAGAAAGCAATCTGGGGGCGCCTGGCGGCTCGGCCCATTAAGCATTTGACTCTTTTTTTTTTTTTTTAAAGATTTTATTTATTTATTTGACAGAGAGAGATCATAAGTAGGCAGAGAGGCAGGCAGAGAGAGAGGAGGAAGCAGGCTCCCTGCTGAGCAGAGAGCCCGATGCGGGCCTCGATCCCAGGATCCTGAGATCATGACCTGAGCTGAAGGCAGCGGCTTAACCCACTGAGCCACCCAGGCATCCCAAGCATCTGACTCTTAATCCCAGCTCAGGCCTTGATCTTGGAGTTGTGAGTTCAAGTCCCATGTCGGGCTCCGTGCTGGCTGTGGAGCTTAAAATACACATGTAAATTACCCAAAATATGTGTATATATATGTAATCTAACATGCGTATCCTCTCGAGCATATACACAATTTCAAATACATAATTATTTCTATGTGTGTGTGTGTATACATATATATACATATAAAATTTCAGTGTTAACCGTTTAACACAGTGACCACGATCATTCTTGAGCTGTAACCCTCGTTCCAAGATCCGCAGCCATGAGGGGAAGATTGGGTCCCGTTCGTTGTGCCATGCCGCAGACGGTTCTGTACCAACCGTCCGTCCCGCCCTGCCGCCCCGGACGGGGAGCTTCTCCACCGCTGTCTTGACTACTACAGAAAGGACAGCCTGCTGCTCTGGGAGGTGGTCCATCCTGCTGCTGAACTGCGCGCACGGTTGGAATGTGGTTCACCGTGTTCCCGAGGTGACACCAGTGACAACAGGCACCTGTAGTTCTCAGCTCTAGCTCCTGGAGACATGTAGCGTACGGTCAGCTTGATCCAGTTCAGGAATGTCGTCTAAGAGTCTGCTGTGGTGGGCACTGTTCTAGCTGTTCCTATTTCTATAACAGTATCTCCAGTATTTGATGGTTGCTATATTTTCCCAAGGATGCAGGTTAGAGAACCTACCATTTCCAAGGGAATGGGACTGTTACTCCTCTAAACCTGCTCAGTTTCCATAAAGCCGTAAATGTCGCCCTCAGATCTTGACCACATAGGCTAGTGGAGGAGAGTGCCCCAGCTGACCATGAAGACAGAGATGGCCCCCAGCTTAATACAGATTACCAGAGAGTTTGTTAAAAAGGAAATAAAAGTCATTTGCCCCAAACTTTTGGTGGTAGTGACAGGAGAGTCTTGCTGTGGTGTGGGTATCTAGTGTAAGCGGTGACCTGACATGGAAATGGGACAGCTTGGGTGTCTGTCCCACAGCTGCCACTTTTAGCAAGGTACTTAGTCTCCCTCGCTCACCTCATCTGCAAAATGAAGGATGCGGTAACCTCTGCAGAGGGTCCAACCCCACAATTGTAGGTCAGGGTCCCATGCCAGGGGGGCTGGGCTTCGTTCATACAGTTCTGACGCCTCCGAGAGCGTGGCCGTGTTTTCCGGAAGAGTTTTCACACGCACCACAAATGTGTGGTCACAACGGAGGACGCTTCTGTGGTGGAACTGTGGGGAGTGAGGCGGACGGGCATGAGCTGACTGAACCCGCAACACAGCTCTTCAAGGCGGGAAATAGCGCCCCCTTTCTTCGGGGCAGAAAGCTGAGGCCGAAGTTATGTCATGGGCAGGGGGTCAAATCAGAGGGGCAGGGCCTGGGTGTGAGGTCCCCAAGCCCGAGCGCCTGGCGCCCCCAGGACGCACCACACCACACACTCCAGATGGCTTGGGCCTCACCTGCTCGTCTGGGAGGTAAAGACCCATGAGCCCCCATTTTGCGCCGATAAGCAAAAGTATACAAATGACAAAACACATTGACCCACATGCTTGTGAGCTACGTGATCCAGACGGGGAATGAGGTTGAACCGGCGTTTTTATGGGGGTTTCACTGAAAGTGGCCGTATTTGACATCACATGAGCATGAACATTACATGCTTGAAATTCTTCTGTGAAGACAAGCTTCTTAGAAGACCTAGCGCTTCCGAGTCCGTGAATGTGTTTGATGTTCATGGATATCGTCTCACTTTTTATTCTCAAGTTTTCTGGCTGGTTGTATTTAGCATTTTTCACTTCCTCCTTTCCGGATACTTGTTTCCACTAATTCTGGTATCCATTTATCTTACGGCTACACGGCGTTTCCCCATCGAGGCTTTTGTCCCCATTTACCTCTCACTGCGTCCCAGATCGTGGGAGAGTGGCCTGCGGACAGCGCCAGCTGCCCGCTCTTCACCGTCCGTGCCCTCTGATTAGCAGGGGCGACAAAAATGTCGTTGTCCGGTGTCCTGTGTCTGGCAGTTTGAGGGTAGAAATCAAACCCGCGTAAATATGTTGGCAGGAGGGAAACAGAACAAAGGCACCCACCTGGCTGGAGAGGAACAGGCCGTGTGGAGGTGCGGCGGGCGGGCGGGAGGGAGAGAGGGCGAGTCTGCACAGCGTCTTCCTTCCTTCCTCGCTTCCTTCTTCCTTCTCCCCGCTCCTCCCCCTCTGCTTCTTCGTGTGGAGCAACAGAATCCGGAGAGGGTACTCAGAGCTGGGTAGGAGAGAAGGCAGCATTTTGTCCGTCCTGCAGGCCGAAGTCAACACAAGGACACACTGTTCGACCCTCCTAACCCGCGAGCCTTAGAACACAGGGAGTTCTGTCCTTTGCACCTGGACCAGAAGCCTGTCGTGGACCCTGCTGTCCCACACTAAACAGTCACGTGTGACCCGAGACCCGCTCCGGAGGTCTCTGCTCGTCCCGTGAGGGTCGTTTGGAAGTGGTGGGTGTGAAGGACGGCAGTGACGTGGTCCAGAGCTGCCGTCTCCGGTGACAGCAAAGTCACAGTGATGCAGGGGCGGAGGGGCTGGGGTGCAGAGGTGGCCTCGAGGGGCTTGCGTCCTGAAGCTGGGCAAAGGGGCATCATGGGGTGTCGGAGCAGACCTGGGCTGTGTGCTGATTGGGATAAGAGCAGGAGGGGCATCCTCTGGCATTGGGAAGGTCCTAGGTGGTGTGCATATTCCGTGCATGTGACGTGGCTCTCTGGGCCTCCAGACACTGTTCCCTTAAATTTCCTCCCTCATCCTTGTGTCTCTTCTCACATGAAGCACAACACCTTAAATACAGTGAGAAAAAGCGTAGTTCATCTGACTGAAGATTGGGACCTCATACATTAGAATCTAAAACATCAGCTGCCTGCACCATTTAGGACATCAGCTACACCATGTTAAGGACCTACTTTCTTCGGTATGTGAATGACATCACGACGTTGCTTAAAAAGACGTTAGGTCTTAGAAATGCAGGAGGGCACGTGGGGTGGTGGGCACCGGGGGTTACACAACTAACGAGTCATTGAACGTTGCATCAAGAACTAATGATGATCTATATGCTGACTAACTGAACATAACACAAATTAATTAATTAAAGAAAGGCACTCGGAAACATTTCTAGATAAGATTATATGGTTTCTGGAATTTCCTTCAGAATAATGTAGAAATAGTTGCTGGACAGCCGCATCACTGAAGATGTAAGTAGCCGGCATGTCAGGGTTTGATGGTCTCCTTCCCACTTTTGTGGTTTAAGTTTCCCAGTAAACCGTACCGGTGAGTGGGAAGTTGGAGGCCTTACAGATGACGGAGGCGTCCTCTCTCTCCAGCGAGCAGGGTATAACAACGCCCGCTTCTTCCTGTCACCTGGGACTGAATTTCCTCTTCGCGCTTCTTTTCTCACCTGGAGAACATGGGTGATAACGGTCTGGACCTTGCAGGGCTGCTGGGGCGAGTGTGTGCGTCCTTCCACGTAAGCCGTCATCTGTGAGCCTCCGTGAGCACCGTGTGCCCAGCGGAACACCCACGAACGGTTGTGGTCAGTGCCCGCAGGGGTGGGACCTGTGTGTGTGTCCTCCACTGGGAATCTGTCCTATGGGCAGGTGCTGTGAGAAAAAGCCCTCAATTTTATACACAAAAACACTTCAGAATTAATAGTTAACTTTTGGATTTTAAAATCAAAGACAGATTGATTTAATAATTAGTGAGTTTTCGGGGCGCCTGGGTGGCTCAGTGGGTTAAAGCCTCTGCTTTCGGCTCAGGTCATGATCTCAGGGTCCTGGGATCGAGTCCCGCATCGGGCTCTCTGCTCGGCGGGGAGCCTGCTTCCTCCTCTCTCTCTGCCTGCCTCTCTGCCTACTTCTGATCTGTCTCTCAAATAAATAAATAAAATCTTTAAAAAAAAATAATTAGTGACTTTTCTGTGACTAGCACCTTTGAATATATTTCTAAAGGTGTTTAAAGAAATGATATAAAAATGGGCTTTTAAACTTGCTAGGAATATATTATGTTTTTTTTTCCTTCAAAGGATAGTTTAACCAATTGGACAGTTTAGCTACAACACTGACTGTACCTTGAACATTTTTCATGTTTTTATTTTTTCTTTCTGCACCGCTCTGTTCCCCATGTTCCTTGAGCCCTAACTCATAGCTGTTCTAGAAAAGGAATCCGTGTTGGGGGGGTTTGGACAACTGTCTTTGAAGGAACCCACTTCTGCTGATAAACAAAGTGAACGTGCACGTCAGAGGGAGCTCCGTGGGTGTGTCCATCCTTGCTGTCTCCCCTCGGAATGTGGTCCGTGTTTCCTTCCCCTCCAGGCTGGGTCTCCGTGCGGGTCTCTTCATTTCAGTTATGTCACTAGTTGAACAAAAAGTGATTTCCTCCAGCCTCAAGTTTGAGCAACAGGTTTGTGCCAGGTGAGGAGGGATGTCAACACGGGCGAAGATGGACTAACTTCTGGGAAGTTAGTCAGGAGGTAGCAGGTGAGACGGGACAGGGAGCAGACACAGGGAGCGCTTGGTGCCACGAATGCGCGGCGAGAGCCGGAGGGACGGTGCTCATTCCGAAGCCCGGAGCCGCAGCGCCTCTCGGAAGGCGTGGATCAAATAGCTGCGACATAATAGGGAGAAAAGGAACAGTCGTGCAGAGCTGACAACAAGGGGGATGTGAAACGTAGATAGCGTCGTCTGCACACACCGTGGGGAGGATGAGGTTCCGTGTGCGGTCACTCCCACTCTGCCTTCACCAGCTTCTCCGTGGCTCGTTGGCTCATGGTGGGGTACAGAGCAGGACGGTGCCTGGATGACCACGGGGCACAGAAACCAGCAACACAAAAACCACTTGTGCCGTGTCCTTGTTCCTTTGTGTCCTCTGGTTGCCTGGTCTTACGTTGGTGATATCATCTCCCTGTATTTGGAAAGGACTTTTTACATCAATGGACACAACTGCAAAATCCCCAAAACTGCCTGATTTGTATCCTCTGAAGTTACATAATTCTGGTTAGAGGAACAGAGAACCCTCAGCCACCGACAACCTATGCTTTACCTAAACTAGGGTGGTACGGGCTCCGTTAGTCCTCAGTCCGTCACAGTGGATGTGACTAGCAGGTGGCCATGGGGTCTGGGCTCTGTCCCACAGGAAGCTGCCATGAGGACATGGCACAGTGTGTGCCCTGCTTAAGATCATGGTCCCTGTGGCTTACTGGCACAATGGTTGAATTTTCCTAACTTCACTTATGCACAAACCTTGATGAATAGAAATGCTCATTACCTTCCCTAGACCCTGAGCACCTCTGTTGAGTCAGACACTGCTGTGTGGAAGGCACAGGTCTTTGGGTGCCCACACTCCTCCAACAGACAGATGAGTGAAACACAGCCTGTGCTAAGCCACAGCGGGGACACAAGGTGCCAGGTGGAGGGGAGATCAGCAGGGGAGGGTGGAATCAGTACATTCAAGAATGGCACTGGGGAGCAAGTAGGGGTATTGCAAAGCAGAGGAGGGGCGGGGACGTCCTCCTTACTGGGGAACGAGGGAAGTGCAGCGCGGCGGTGTGGACAACATGCAGAGCGGCAGGCTGGCCTGTGGGTAGGAAGGGCATCATCCCATCCCAAATCGCTTTGCATTTATCTGACACGCAACAGAGAAGGGCGTTCAGTGCACAAGTAGAGGATATTCAAGATACACTTGAAAAAGGAGGAGAGAGTGGATCACAGCGACCAGGTGGAGGAGGCCTCCTGGAGCAGCATTTGTGTTTCGGTGATGCCGGAATACTACGACATGAAGCACAGTGGTCAGCGTCCGAGCTCACGCCTGGTGGCTCTGTGGCCTGAGGGAAGCGACCCACCCACCACGGGCTTTGTTCTTCTCATCCAAAGAGCTGGACACGTGTCCCTAGTGCCCAGCGATGCTTGGAGCATCACACGAGTGGAAAATCAGCACCCTAGGACCAGAGGCAGCCTGCAGTGTTGAAGCCACAGAATGCAGAACAGAATTGAAAGAAATTGACTGTATTCTCTTTAGGTCAGATCAACCCTTCGAGATGAAATTACTGCACAATACGGCTCCATCTGCTTGATTGTCTCAAGCAGAGTCAGCTTTGCGTCTCTGCTGCAAGATGCATGTGCACACAAGGCTTGCACGTGTGCGCACTGCACTTACACACGAGCACACACAGTCCACACATGCACATCTACATGTGTCCATGTGTGTGTGCATGTGCACGCACATGTGACTTAAACACACACGTGTGTGTGCAATCACACATGCATGTGGATGTGCGTAAGCTTCACATGTCCACGCACGCTCATGGACACGCACATGTGTGCATTGTGTATACAGGTGTGCTATACAGCATGAACATGCATGTGTTCCACGTGATCATATGAACACTCAAGAACACGTGTGTGTGCACGTGGTGTATGAGTGCGTGCACACACAATACATGTTCGTGTGTACACATGCACATGTGTGTTATGGATCTAGGTGTGCACATGTGCACATGTATATACATCACAGGCATGTGTTTCCTCGTGCATATATACACGTGCACATGTGCGTGTTCACGTTTACACACACGTGCACAGACACATAGCACATATCACACACACACATGCAAAACTTTTGGTTCCCTTTGCAAACATAGTTCCCAGGCAGAACCCCAGTCACCTCTCCGGCACAGCTCAAAGGTACACACACAGCTTTGCCTGCCCTGCACTGCACCCAGACAGTGTCCCCCCATGCCAGAGCCCCCTGCCTGCGGCTCCCTCGCAGTGCCCCCTCCGGCTCCTGCTAGCACCCTGACCTTGCTGTTGTACGACCGTCAGCCGTGCTGGTTTGGACCCTCTCAGCGCAGAGCAGGGTCACGGCGCTCCCTGTGCAGTCCCAGGGGCTGATGGAGGGACCTCAGACCCAGTCTAGGGCTCTGGCATGGCTCTGCTGGTGAGCGCCCTGAGCGGGGCTCTCGCACTGGAAGGTGGGTCCGTTCTGTCTCGGAACCACACGCTCAGAGCTCCTCGGGCGTTCCGGCGACCATCCGCGTGCGGAGCCTGTCCCTGAGCCAGCACTCACACAAGCGTTTGCTTGAGAAAACGCCTTAGTCACACTAGACCTTTCTCAGACTCAGAAATTACTTTAGAAAAAAGCCCAAATCTCCCAGCACATGAACACTCACAATCTGGGATTACTGAAAATAGAAGTTTAGGGTTTTCACATTCAAAGAATAATTAAGAATGTCCCTTTCCCTGATTATCCTAAAATTTTTTGGAAGAAACTTTAATTTATGTTATAAATAAATTGCATTTGAACAATCTGAATGCATGAGTTTTCCCTCTTCCCTCCCTCTATCCCTCCTTCCTCCCCTTTCTTTTTGTACGAACGTATGGTACATTGATCATTCCTCTATATGCATTTCATCATTATTTGGTTTATGTCCTGAGAGGTCGTCTTATTGCATTTTTTTATTTTAATGAGAAGACAAAGGTTTAAAATTCCAAAAGAAGACGGATACTAGTTTCTGCCACAGTAATGTCCTTGTGGGTGGACAGAACGCTTACACGTGACGCCCTCACCCGAGGTTCCCGGGGCAGGAACGGTGACATCTTTCCCAGCGTTTTTTCTTCTTATGACCCAGTTCCTCTGTAATGATCTTTCAAACTTGCAGCAAACTAGAGCTCGTGGCTTCGGCTCCTGCTTCTGCTGTTTGGGCTGCCGTGAGCTCGGAGGGCCCGTGGGACAGTGTGCGTGCTGTGGGCCGACCACGGCCTGTCTCCCACCAGAGACCGGCTCTGGGACTGATGTGCCGGAAAAAGCCCGATTCCTAGAAGGACTACTTTCTGGGGAGATGGAAACCTCTACAGATAAAAAATTCCGTCTTTCTGACAAGATAGATTCAAAAGGCTACAAAAAAAATCACCGGAAATCCTGTAGGAATATGACAGGTTTGGGAAGGTCTCTCCCTTTGCACACGCACGCACGCCCTCCCTGGCCCCAGCTTCTGTTTCTCGGTCACCAACCTCACGTGTCCTTTGATCCTTCCACAAACCCCTTCTTAGATGGTTCCTTTCCCTTAGAGCTGAGGTTTCCTGAGCAACCAGACGTTTTTAACTTCATGCTCCCGGAGAAGGCTGTGGGGTGAGGACGGGCAGGAAGGTCGGGGCCTGGTGTCCCCAGGAAGAGCGGCTTGAGGTTCTGGGACGGGGACAGAGAGAGGGGATGGCGGCCCCGGCGAAGGCACAGCTAGCAGCACGGGCGTCGAACGTGCGGCCGCGGAAGCATGTGGCCGAGGAAAGGGAAGAACGTGCACCGAGGGAGCGGGCTGCCAGGTGGGCGTGAGGCACTGCCTGGGCGGCCTAAACGGTGAGAGCGGGAGGAGGGCAGGACCCGCCGGGTTCAGCGTGGGCCCCACACACCGCAGAGGCGGAAGGGCAGGAAGCACGAGTTGTGAGGCTCCTGGGTTCGCCCTCGGAAAGGCCTCGAACTTCAGTACCTCCCTGTGAGGACAGCCACCGTGGACCCACCCAGTTACCAAATACGACCGCATGGCCTCCCAGAATTAGGAGGTTGAAACCTTTACCCCCAAAAGTGAGTGTTTGGAGGCCTTTAGAAGGTCATTAAGTTCCAATGAGATCAAGAGTGCTGTGAGCCTCTAGGCCCGTGTCTTGGCGACAAGAGGACACCCCGGTGGTCGCTCTCTCTGCGCTTGGAGGAAAGACCAAGTGAGGCCCAGGCAGAAGGCCGTGATCTCCAGGCCAGGTGGACAGGTCTCACCAGAAGCCCGAGGCGGCTGCACCTCAGTCCCAGATGTGCAGCCTCCGGGCTGGTGAGAAAATAAGTCTGTGTTGTTGCAGCTGCGCGGTCCGTGGCGTCTTGCTGTGGCAGCGGATCTCACGGATATGACGACTTCACAAGTGCCACAGCTCAGGAAAGAGGGGGTCGTGGACCGCTGCTGGCTTCTCCAGAGCAGATTAAGACAATTCCTCCTCTGAAGATCTACAGTGATGAGAAGCGTGAATTCCTAAATATTCCTAATAATATTATGTGACATTCATGCACTGATTTTTTTTTAAAGTGGGCTGGGGATCACGTTGATTAATCAAATTCTCATGTCCCGTCATTGCGAACGTGTGTAAAACTTGTTTTACAAATGCAGGACGCTTTCTCTTATTAACCAGAATAAGTAAGTCAAGAGTGCCCGGGGCATGTCCATCCTCAAGTAGGTATTCTTGGTCTGTATTGTTTCGTGTTTGGGGTTCACCAAAGTTCTAATTTAAAAACCCACATCCTAAGTACTGCATTCACTTGTGACCTGACCAGAATGTAGAAGCAAAATAAAACAAAAAAAGGTTCCCTTTTATGTTATGTCAGAACTCTTCACACGGCGCATACTGCATTGGTGGTGACTATGTGCAAGCCCACACACACGGGGCACACACAGAAGCACACACACAGCATATACCCAAGCATACACACAGGTACACATATAAGCACACACACACACACACAGGCACATACACAAGCACACACAAGCACACACACAGGTGCACACACAGGCACATAAACAGATGGACACACAAGGCCACACGCACGTGCATTCACAGGAGCACATGCACAGGTACACCCAGGCATGTACACAAGCACACACGTAGGTGCACACAGGTATGTGCAGGTGTACACGCAAGCACACACAGGTGCACATAGGCATGCACACGCATGTACACAAGCACACTCAAGTGCACATGGGTACATTCAAGTGTACATACAAGCACTCACAAGTGCACACAGGCATGCGCACAGGTGCACGCACAGGGACATACAAACACACGCACAGGCATGGGATCTCAAGGGCGGGAAGGCTCCTGTCCAGGCTCCTCCCTATCCTGCCGTGTCTGCATCAGTCTCACGGCGCACGGGAAGGGAGAGATAACCCGAGAGTGCAAGGCGGTGGTGCGGTGTTCGTATATTCCGACATAATAAAAACAGTTCAGTGACCAGGAGGAAAGAAAAATGAATTAGGGCAAGCTTCAGCGAATTTTAAAAAGAGGACAGTCATATTAATACAACCCCTGCGGGCCGTCTCTGCACCTCTGAGCTGGCCAGCAGGTACATGGTGATGTGCTGTGACTGAACTCAGCCAGACTTCAGGGCATCCAGAAACCAGGCTCTGTTTTCTTCATTAACTGCTTTTGCTTCATTGTATATTGTCCATAATGTTCTTTTATTGCTCTTTTATCCCCAAAGAATGCCTGTGCACCATGAGGGCCAGTTAGGGAGATGGGTCGTAGTCTTCCTCTGCTTGTTTGTCATCATTTTGGGGCCAACCTCATGTGTGAAGGATGTATGTTTTAAGTGCTGGGGTTTTCCCTTTCTCTGTATTCCAGCTTGTACCCGGCATGGAGCAAAGACTCAGAAATGTATACCAAAGGGCATGAGCAAGTGTATGTGGATATATAAGGTACCACGTTAGTAAGTGCGGCATTTGATGAGGCAAATATGGGAAGCTCTCGGTCATTGCTGTCTGTGCATGCAGATTTCCAACACGTATAGCTGTGTGCCTAGACATGATTCCCAATATTACACTGATACGTGTACAGACGTGATTCCCAGGGTTAGTCTGAACATGCACAGACATGATTCCCGAAGGTCAACAGAATGTGTGCGGAGACAGGATTCCGACGTTGGACGGAAAGCTGTGAGTGTCCCTGGAGGGACTGATAAGGCCTGTGAGCCTGGCAGGAGTGAGAGATCATTCCAGCTGGGAGAATCTGAGGACAAATTCACACAAATGGTCCAGCTGAGGTTCCGCCCTCTGGGCTGGAGGAAGGACACTGAGGCTCAAGGGGCTGCTGAGTGTTGCGAGGGTTGGAGCGTGCCAGGAGCCGCAGCCTCGTTCTGTTCGCTGGGACGCAGGGGCGGAAAGGAAGGAGCGAGCTCACGGTGTGCAGGTCAGCGGGCTGAGAGCTCAGGGCTCCTGGCGAAGTTGGGGGACGAGCCACCGTGAACAGCGCTGGGGGGACAGATGTTACTGAGGAGAGGTGCCACATGGTGGCAATTGGCTTTGCGAGGGTCAGTCTGTCGATCTCCACTCAGCTCACGGCAGCAGCGTCAGAGATCATACAACAGGGAAAGACAGAAGGACAGAAGGAAAGGACGGCAACAGAAGGGACCCGCGCCTGCATGGACAGAAAGCGTACATGCCCATGAGCACAGGCGGCGTCCACGACTGCTCCGAGACGGGAAGTGTGTCCTGTTTTGTAGGAGAGGCCCCCCAGAGCCTGGTCCACCACCCAGGCCCCCCACTTCAGAAGCGCGCAGAGCCGGGATTCCCCTTCAGAAGAGTCCACGGCCACTTGGTGCCCGTGTAACATTCAAGTGCTGGCCACGTTTCTGGAAGTTCTTTCTCATTGTATTTTCTAAAATAATGGGTCTAAAATAACTGATTTGGAGGCTTTTCTTTAAAGAAAAAAAGAAAATCTCTTTGTTCAACTATGGATAGTTTTAGAAACCCTGAATGACAATCCCTGGGGGGGAAATCACACGGCTGGGCACGGCGGAGCTAGGGCAGGTCACCGAGCCATGGGTCTCCACGGCCATGAGACACCACACCACGAGGATGGCTCACCCGCCTTTCCTGAGCTTCTGCGTGACGCGTGGTGACAGAGCAGCGGCCGGCCCTGGGGCGAACCAAGAAGGAGCTCATCCAAGTGGCGTTGCCGTTTGTCTTGTGCGTGGTTTATTTTGTTTCTTTTCCTCTTCCCTACAGATTTATCTCCATAATTATATTATACTTAAGCTAATAATTAAGTGAGTGTGAACTCCCTAAACATATAATGCTTGATTTTGTGGCTGAAGAATTCTTACACTGTTGTGAAGGGAAGCCAGCCCGAGATCACCCGTTGCCATGGGTTATTTCCAAGGCTGACGCATGTCAGGAAGAGAAGACGGTTGTGCAGTGGAAATCACTGAAGAAGAGAACTCCTCTTCTGGGTTCTCCGGCACGGCTTCCCAAGTGAACTTGACTGCCATCCATTTCCATTCCAGAATTTGTTATTCACCATAATGGTTCCTAAACCTTTTTTTTCGAATTGTCTAGTGTTAGGAATAACCACTGATTTTTGTTATACGTCTGGCTGTTTTTTCAAGGTAAGAAATTCATGGACAAATTTCATAGGCTCTAAATGTAGAAAACTGGGCCTTAAAATAGCATTTTCTGCTTGGATCAGAGGTGTTCCCCACCCGCTGTGTCGGCTCCTTCTTCCCGTCGGCTACAGCACAGGCTCCCGGCTCCCGTTCCCAGCCAGTGCTGCGGAGCATCTGTCTACTCGCCTTGCTGGCTCTTCGCGCTGAAGTGGATGAGAATTAAATGTCTGTATTTTGGAGGTGTACTTTTTTCCCTACTTTCATCATTACCTTTCCTTCCTAGTTAGAAATGACAGAGAAATTGATTATTTGGAGTTCGGAAAATAAAATGCTTCCATCCAAAGTAGGCATATACATGAATCAAATGTATAAGGCTTTTGGGAAATTGAAAAATGACCTCATTTTAACTCTGTATTTTATAAATCTATTTCTAACGATTTGGAATTCCCAGCGTGATCCCCCCAAATCTCACTCTTTATTAATATTAACTACACGGACTAAATCTTAAATGAACTTTCAGGTCCTGCATTCAGAGCACATGTTGGACTCCTGGGCTTCCCGGGGAGTGTGTGATGTGGAGGTCCAGGGACTCCCAGGGTCTCGGGCCTCGTCCTCCCCTTGTCCGGATACTTGCTGTAAGGTGGCGTCTGCCTACCATCCCGTCCCGTCTTCAGCTGAGTTTCAGTCCCTCTCTGTAGCTCCTGGAGGAGCAGACGCCCTAGTTACCCCTTCGCAGGACGCTCCTGGAAAGGTGCCGGCCGGACTCCGGAGCCCAGCGTAGCCCACCCCGTGGGGCTGCGTCTCCTCTTCCTGCCGGTCCGTGCAGACCACAGGATTGCCCTGGTCTCCCTGTACCCTTCCTGGAGGTGCCTTTACAGAACGCTGGTGCCTTTCTCTGGGGAGGTTCTCTTCTCCTCTCCCTAGCCAGCTCCTGCTCACAAGACGGTCCCGCTACACCTGCCTCTTGCACGGCTTCCAATTTTCCTCCTCAAACAGCATGTGAGGCAGGCGCTTTGAGTCATTCATGTGGGTTCAAACCCCGTCTGCTCTCTGCCTGTTCCGAGGCCTTGGGAGTTCACTTGACCTCTCTGAGTTTCCATTCCCCGTCTTGAATGATGGAAATGACAAATTGTCTGAGGGCCGCGCACCTGCCTCGGTGAGGGCGGCCGTGGGAGGGAGCAGCGTCGTGGGTGTTGCTCCCAAATTCATGTTTCATTGAACTGCCCCCGGGCAGCAGCCGTCCCTGGGCGGTCACGGGTCCCGACACCTGTCCTTCGTTGCCTTTCTTGGTTCACGGCATCCTCACCCCCTTGAGTTACTCTCCTTCGCCGTGGGTAGGACAACGTCTTTCCTGTCCTTAAGGCACTCTTCCTAGACCACGTTATTGTCCCCAGCGATGGTCCTGGCCCCTCCTTCTTGGGATCCCACCCTGTCCCCACTCTCCCTTCCGCACCACCCTGAAGGTCACGGAGGGCTCAGCTGCAGAAACCCACAGATGCACGGCCATAGTTCGGTGTCTGACCTCTTGCCTACCCCACTCCCCGGTGCCTTGAGTGTGGTGCCGTTGGGGCTTCCAGATGTAGCTCAGCAAAGCCTGGTGGGGTCCTCTCTGCCCAGTTGGCTTGAAGCTTGAGGTCTTATCATGTGAAACCACCTGGAGCTCCCAGTGGAGATGCTTTTGGCTTTCTGTTGTACCCGGGGCTGTGGAATATTCCCATGGACAGAGGTGCTGTAGTTTAGAAAAAGCACAGACGGTGAAACCAAGTAGATGTGAGTGTCAAGCCTTGCTCTACCACGTGTTAACTCTGTGGGCTCTGTTGAGCCTGCGACTTCACAGAGAATACCTTTATTCATCCACGGAATGGGCACAGCATCAGTGCATCTCCTTGAGCTGTGGAGGTGATTATAGGCCCCGCTTGGAGTGCTCCTGCGGACGCCCCCGAGCAGGAAGGCTATGGAGGGCAGTGCAGAGAGCATGATGCTCCCAGCGAGCCCCAGCAAGGCTGAGCCAGGAGCTGTGCCCACACATCGAATGCCCCCAGAGCCGGACCCCCATCTGAGCCCTCCCACACCTGCGTGTGAACCATCCCAGGGCACCGACAGAAAAGCTCCTTCAAGCCTTCACCCCCTCCGCCGTGGCCCCACTGCCACGGTCGAGAGCTGAGTGCGTCACGCTCTACGCACCATGAGCGGCCCCTCCTGTCTTCACCGGCATCTGATGCCTCCCGCGCCCTGTGCGACGCGCGGCCCTACAGTCAGCGCCTTGCAGAGAAGGAAGCCGCACTGTGGCCGGCGGGTCCACTCTTGGTCATTCAGCCGCACAGGGCGCTCTGGAAGCACGAGCTCCCTCAGATGCTGCTCCTGGTCCACGGGACCAGGAGTCACGTGGGGCCCCGGTCGGGCGCCACGAAGCAAAACCACCGAGGCCTCACAGACCCCGCTGTGCACCTGTGATAACCTGTTCTGCACAACGTTCTGCGGTGACCAGCACCGGATGCGCTCCTTGAGCCCAAGGACCTTGTAATGCACCCACGTAACAAAAGCTCCTGCACGTTGAATTCTCTGCCAGACAAAGCACTCAGTGCTTCCCCTCCATAATCTCATTTCCCAGTAATGGCAACCTTAAAAGTTAGAAGCCATTGTATCATTTTCAAATAAAAAAAATTAGTTGAGAGAGCAGGGATTTGAGCCCCAGTCTGCCTGCCTCCCCAATTCATGCTTTTATTTTCTCTTTGTCTCATCTCTGTCTCCTTTAGCATTTGGTCTGGTATCTTGCACGCCAGAAATGGCTAAAAACACTATGGGACCATTGATCTGGGTCCACTGGGCTTTGTCGCGTGTAATTCTCAGTGTTCTCACCAGGGAGCCGAGTTCCTCTGGACACTCATGGCTCCTGCAGCCCTGCTCTGAGCACTGACCCCTCGGTGGCCTGTTGGGCTTGACCTCACACTCCATCCACCTGCCCCTGCACTTTATGGGAGAGGCTGTCCCCAGTGCACACTGGACACAGCCCTGCAGGGAAATGAGTGCCATCACCTTGCGGCGTCTGGTCCGGGTGGCGGGAATCTGGGAGGAAGGCCGTTGGGTCAGCCCCCGTGGAGGTGACGCACTCTTGTCTCCTTGGCTGATTGATATTACCGGGTTATGTGAGCCCTGGGTGTGGCCTGATGCTTTCAGCATTTCTCTGTCTGTAAAGCAACATACAAATGATGGCTTGTGAACGTGAGGGTCACCTGTGGGTTTGGGAGGAAGGTGGGGGGGTGTTCTCTGGTGTTTCTGCTGATGTCATGGGATGCTATGTGGATAGGAGTACGAGAAAAAGCATCAGACACAGGGATGTGCGGGCCTTCAGGCCATGGGGAGTCGTCAGTAGCACAGACATGGGGTCTCCACACCAGATCACCAAGAGCACAGTCCACGCCGGTCAGGTGCGCGTGGGTCACGGTCCGGGGCAGAGAACATGCATGCGCGGTGCTGGAACTCGACAGATGGAGCCCGGGTGCGGCCTGGGAGCAGGGTGAGCTCCTGAGCTAGTTGGGTCTGGGTTCAAATTCTAGCCCTACCTGCTGACTAGCAGGGGTTCAGGCCAACTAGTCTACCCTCCTGAGACCCGTGTTTTTTAAGAAGCAAGGATAGAAGATTCACATCATAAAGTCCTTGCAAGGATTCGATCCCACAGGGCACACGGGACACAGAGCATGTGCATGCCTTGACAGGTGTGGCCGCTAGGACCGCACCTCCCGGGGCTTCCTACAGGTCAGGAGCACCAGGGCCTCTGGCAGGTCGTGAGCCAGATGCTAGTGAGCGTCAGGATCGAGTCAAAAGGTGGACAGTCTCTCCGGTGCTCCCCGACAGGGCTCTGCGCTGGGGGCTGCCCCGGGCTCGCTGTGGCCATGTCAGAGGAGGCCAGGGGTGTGGCGGGTGCCGCGGCCCCGGTGGGGACCCTGTTCTGCACTCCCAGCAGGCCTGTCGGCGCCCAAACAGGTACTTTTAGAAACAGAGTTCATGCCACATGCAAACGTCTGCCTGCCCCGTGCGCTGGGCATTTACCTCCTCCACCTGCGGGGGCTCCTGGCGTGGTCAGGGACCTCCGGGCCTGGGTCTGCCATGCGCACTGTCCTGCCACCTGGGAGGTCCGCACCGCGTCCGCGCGCTCAGGCCAGTAACACTCGGCTTTCTTTCCATTTTCAAAGTGCATTGTTTTCTTAAATAGAGAAAGCCCTAATTAGCTAATTAGCCCAAAAAAGGAGTCACATTTGGGCATTTAGGCAACTACCCTCTCCACAGGCAGTGACGGTTCTCATTTAAAATTATTAATTTCAACGTGGTTTATATCTCAAAAATTCACTTCTGTTTTTCATCGTGCCTTTGGAGACAAAAACAATTTTATTTATTTACTTTGTGCTATTTTTCCTTGGTTGAAGAACTAGATCATAACCTCTGATATGTGCCCGGCGGCGGCTGCCCGCGCCGGCGTGGGGGTCCTCCTGGCTCGGTGAGGGTTAGGGAGCTCCGTGCGCGGCCGGCCTGCGGGGGAAGCGTGATGCCGTTGTTCGAAGGGTCTTTAGTTGGATTCTGGCAGAAAGGGTTTGGTCCTTTGCTTTGCTAGAAAAGTTCAAATCAGCAGCAAAGACAATCGGACCAAAGGTTGCAGTTGCAGCCATCATAATTAATTGTGGAAAAGTTTTAAACGGCAGGATAGTGAACCAGATTAGAAAACGTACGAAGATTTTCAGTACGTGAGAGCATGTGAGACATGTGGGACCTACTGGGTCCTTCATTCACTGTGATGCCCCGGGACCTCCCTCCCCCTTCCCTCCCTCCCTTCTTTCCTTCTTTCTTCCCTCCTTTTTCCACAAAATCTTATTCCACGCCTTTGCGTCGCACACCTACCCGGGTGTCAGGATCTGATAGTGAAACAGAGCGACAGAACAGGGGAGCAGGGTGTCCTCGACCTTCTGCTCGGGGGCGCAGGGTGGCCCAGCCCTGCCGCTGGATCAGAGAATCACCCCGCACTGCGCTGAGCTCCCTCATTTACCCTGTAGCTGTGTTGCTCAAAACCACACTTTCAGGAGACAGATATCGGCTGGGATCTCAGTCAGTGTATTTGCATTTTACGTCACGCCAATCTGCTTCCATGTGAGCCTTTTTTCTAATTTATTTTTTTCCTTGGAGGAATGAAGGCTGTTCGCGGCGCGTGTTTTCCTTTCTGACTGGTTCCAGGGAAGATCATGACAGCATCTGGCACGAATTTCCCCAGTCGGCGTCTGTCAGTCCCGTTGTGCCCGAGCGTGCCCGAATCCAGCCCCTTCCGACACGCTGGTGGCTTAAAGATCCCCGCGAGTCTGTGATTTTTACCGTAGGAGCCGGGCCGGCCTCCGCACACGTCTCCTGCTTCCTGACTTTTAGCCGCTTCTGCCGCGCACGGACGTGGAGCCTGTCCACTGTCTGCCTCGTGGCCACATGGCAGACCCTGCGGGCCACGCCCTGCACCTGCCGTCCTGAGGGCTGACCACGGGGACAGTGCCAGTCCCAGCCTCCCTGGCAGAGAGGACGGCCGTGCGGTCACTCCAGGCCTCTGTTATGTCGTGTCTTTGTTCTAGTCAGATGGCTTTGTTCCTGCTTGACGCTAGGACATGGCCGAGTTACATCACCCGCTCATGGTATCCCTTGACATTTCTGATGGCGCTAAAAGGCTACCATCAGATTTACAATGAAAATAAAATGATCTAAAGAAATACAAGTAGGTACACAAGAAATAAGCTTTCTGTTTGGACTTGATCATTTCCAAGCTCCACGAAATGGGAAGACATTGCACAGAGCCATGTTCTAAAAACAGAAACAAAACAACAGTTGGAGATCCGGTGGGAGACATGTTTTGGAAAAACCGAAAAAGAAAAAAGGTGAAAAAACATCTGGGAGGAAGGGCAGTGGCGGGGGCAGGGGCAGCGGGCCGTGTCAGCCGCCTCTCCGGGGCCCCGGGCTGGGATGTGCGGCCCGAGTGCCGGGAGCCAGGAGCCCGCGGGCGTCTTACAGTCACAGTCTGGAGCTCAGAAGGCAGGTTGTGGGGAGAAATGCGGGAAGGTCTCCTGGGAGCCGCGCGCAGCGTCCCCAGGGACACGGAGGAGCCTCGTTGCCCTGCAGGAGGTCAGAGTGACACAACAAAACAGAAGCAACACGGGCTCCGGCAGACAGTGCTCCGGCAGACAGTGCTCCGGCAGACGGTCTGTCTGTCTGCCGGTGCTCACGCCCCCACCCCCGGATTTGCGTCTGCACCGCAGATGCTCTGCCGCGACGGGGACGGAGACCTAGAGACGGGCCTGTCAGGGCGTCCAAACCCATGACGGTTTGCGTTAATGTCAGAAACAATGATTCAGACAAGAATGATTCTACCGTAAATTGAGCCTCTGTAGATAACAGGAAGCAAGGAGGGGGAGAAGGAAGGAGGGAGGGGGAGAGGGAGGGAGGGAAGGAGGCAGGGAGGGAAGGAGGGAGGCAAGGAGGGAATTCCAACGTACTTCCCGCGGACACAGAGGACGTGGGCCAGAGGAGAGGAAGGTTCTGTTCTCAGGGACTCACAGGCGGAAGCGTGGATGGTTCTGGAAGCTGTGAGGTGGCAGTCAGGATCCAGCACTCAGTGTCTGGTCGGAAGCCGAGCCGTGGGGCGCCGCCCGCCGTGCTCAAGCCAGGGCCCCGCTCCCCGCAGTGCACGCTGTAAGGTCCGGCGCGACCCTGTCCCATCTCTGCGTCTCACGCACAAACTAGCCCGTTGCCTCTTCACAGGAATTTTGTGAGTTGTTACTGGTGAGGTGCCCGTTTTGCTGGTGGGGTCCCTGAGGCACCGAGGCGGCCGGTGATGTGCTGGGACTCCGTGTCAGCAAAGACGTAGGAAACCTGCGGACGCTAACTCCACGTCCTCTTCTGTCCCTGACACGTCGCTGCCCAGGAGGTGGAGCTGGAGACAGAAAGGGCCGTGCGGTGCCGTCTGTGACGGGGTCGAGGCCGCGCTCCTGATGCGCTGTGGGCCGTGCAGCCTGCGCTGGCAGCCCGCGTGCGGCAGCTGTTGGAGGGGCCTGACGGGGCGCAGAGTCACTTGACGGCGCCTGGCTCTTCCCAGACAGTGTCCTCTTAGTTCAGGTTGTTTTCCTTCGTGAGATCCCTGCACCGTGTTCTTAGCATTTTTCTTTATAAGAACCTGGAATTCAGAAACGTTAGTGAACTTGACCTAGCACGCTCAGCTGGCAAGGTGACCAGAGGCCACACAAACCCCAACCCCCCGTGTTTGGCCTCCTGAGCATGGTTGGACCTAATGGTGAAGTCTCTCCTGGGGTCTGATGCTCTGCAGGACTCACTTCTCCTCTCCGTCTAGAATGTTCTTTTCTGGTCTGGTCATGGCTTTGCCCGTACATGGATGGAGACAGCTGCACCTTCTGGACTCAAGAGGCCCACAGAAGTCTGAGGGCTCAGGAGGTAACACTGTGTGCCAAACACTCTGAAGGGAGACAGGCCACTTGACAGGAGATGGCACTCCTTTGTGTTGGGTTACTCCCCGTGCACAGATGCTTTGTGATAAGCTGGTTTTCACGTAGGAAGACGGGCTCTGTCCGTATAAGGAGAAGGCTTCTCGAGAACTTTTAGGTATGTTTCACTGGGCTCTTGAGTCTAAAGAAGGGGTTGAGGTGATTCTTAAAATCATAAATCATTTAAATTATTGTGAAGGCCTCTTGGTTCAGACTTTTGTAAAGATTTGCAATTTTTTACTGACTCAAACCAGTTGGTTTTCTTCACTACCTCTGTGACAGACAAATCCAGAGTCAGGATCGGATCCGGTCAGTGTTCTGGCATTACTCGGGGTAGAGAAGGCAAACTGTGAAGGACATGGTGTCTTGCCAACAGGAGCAAAGAGTCAAAAAGGTGTTACTCGTCCTTGATAAATGACTCAGTGACACTTTCATTTATACCAGCCTCAAAAAGTTTGATCTTTATAGAACATAGTTTGCAAATGCAGAGCACTTAGTTTTCTTAAGAAATAAAATTATTCACAGAAATTTAATATATTACAAGTAGAAGGTGGAAAGAAATTTTGGTTTGTATGTTTTTAAAAATATTGCATAAAAACCCTAGTTCTGTCATCACAAAACCTAATGTCTTATGCAAAACATTTTGTATAGTCTGTCTGAATCTGCTAGACATAATATGTAGGACCTTCCCCAGTATGGTGTCCAAGGATTACCCATGAACCCCGCTGAGGCCATTGGTGTGCTCATGGACCTAGAACAGCAGGCTGGAAATGATCCAAAGTGCCTTAAGACCAACCTTCCTGCTTCTAGCGATGGTGAGAAACTGAGCTCCAGAGAGAGGCACGTGCGTGCCTTGGGCTGCCCCACCTGTAGATCTCCCGATTCCTCTCACAAGCAGAGGAGCTGAGAACTTTGAGGAGGAATGTTCTTTACATAACGACTGCTCCAAGTGCCAAAGCCCTTCTGCTCAGGTGGTTGGTCCTTGCGGACCTCCACGCACTGACCACCCACGGTCAAGGACTTCTGCACACCCAAAGGCTGGGGGACAGTGTACCAGATATGGGCATTTTTATTCGAAGTAATATCCAGGATTTGTAATTGACAGTTTTCTTCTCTTTATTAAGATTATAGAAATAAGGAGTGCCCAAAAGAACCATGTTGTATATTTTTTTTCTTAAACAGTCCTCCTGACATCTTTCTTAATCTTGTGTTGCTTAAATGGCAGATTTTACAAAGAATACCAACAGTGTGTTTCAAGAGAAACATCCTAGCAGCCCTTAGGCTAGGGCCAGACCAGTCACATGGTCTCACTTGTTTCTCAGACACTTTGTTTGTTGATAGCACAGCACATGAAGAGCTAGAATATCTGTCACCAAACCAGAAGGGGGGTTTAGAATGGCCTGACATGACACGTAGACCGTTTCTTACGCACACATCAGCCTTGGGACTGTGGGTGCTGTCACAGAGACAACGGGCCTCAGAGCAGCTGCAGGAGAGTCCATCAGAGGGCACGTGGCCACAGGCCTGGAGAGACAGGCCAAGGGAAGGCAGATGTCATGCATTTCCAATAGGAACCCAATTCAAAGTCCTAACCACAGGTCGCAGAGGCCGTGTTCCACCTGAACTGACTCCCAGTCTGCAGGAAGTATCGGGAGGGGTTTATTAATTCAGTGACGGTGAGGATTCTCTTAAGCATTGTTCCCAACAGGGTCCCCGGGTCAGCAGCAGCAACAGCATCTCCTGGGAACACGCTAGAACAGTCAATTCTGAGCCCCACCCCAAACCTACAGCCTCAGACACTCTGGGGTGGGCCTGGGAACCAGAGTTTAAATAATCTCTCCAGGAAGAGCAAGGTGAAGTTTGAAAGCTCTGCTCATCAGTGATGCTAGGGAGGCAGCTGTGGGCGCGCATGTGACGGTGTGCGTTCTTACAGGCGTGTGCATCTGGGTGGGGTTACATGCATGCACATGCCCATGCATACACACCCACACACGCATGCACAGCAGGTATCTGCTCTTCCTCCACATCAGATCCTTTGTCATCACTGACACAGGGAATGCTATGCCTTTGCTTCTTTTTACAGCTTTGGCTGTTCATATCAGCATTACCGGGTCTGACCTGTGGCTATAGTTTGCGAGGCCTTGATCTAAATCCCCCCATCACTTTTCCAAGAAACCCCAATCTGCTTCTGGGGTCAACAAATTCACCTTTCTTTTTTTTTTATTTAAAAAAAATTAATTTTTGTATTAACATATAATGTATTATTAGCCTCAGGGGTACAGGTCTGTGAATTACTGTGAAGTTTTATACACTTCATAGCACATATATTCCCCAATGTTCATAACCCCACCACCCTCTCCCTACCTCCCTTCCCCTGGCAACCCTCAGTTTGTTTTGTGAGATTAAGAGTCTCTTATGGTTTGTCTCCCTCCTGATCCCATCTTGTTTCATTTATTCTTTTCCTACCCTCCAAAATCCCCCACATTGCATCTCCACTTCCTCATATCAGGGAGATCATAATGATAATTGCCTTTCTCAATTGACTTATTTCGCTCAGCATAATACCCTCTAGTTCCATCTACATCATCGCAAATTGCAAGATTTCATTTCTTTTGATGGCTGTATAGTATTCCATTGTGTGTGTGTGTGTGTGTGTATCACATCTTCTTTATCCATTCATCTCTTGATGGACATCAAGGTTCTTTCCATAGTTTGGCTATTGTGGACATTGCTGCTATAAACATTCAGGTTCATGTGCCCCTTTACATCACTACATTTATATCTTTAGGGTAAATACCCAGTATTATGATTGCTGGGTCTTGGGTAGCTCTATTTTCTACTTTTTGAGGAACCTCCATGCTGCTTTCCAGAGTGGCTGCCCAGCTTGCATTCCCACCTACAGTGTAAGAAGGTTCCCCTTTGCATCCTCACTAGCATCTGTCATTTCCTGACTTGTTAACTTTAGCCATTCTGACTGGTGTGAGGTGGTATCTCACTGGGGGTTTGATTTGTATTTCCATGTTGCTGAGTGATGTGGAGCACTTTTTCATGTGTCTGTTGGCCATTTGGATGTCTCTTTGCAGAAATGTCTGTTCATGTCCTCTGCCCATTTCTTGATTGGATTATTTGTTCTTTGGGTGTTGAGTTTGATAAGTTCTTTATAGATTTTGGATACTAGCCCTTTATCTGATATGTCGTTTGCAAATATCTTCTCCCATTCTGTCAGTTGTCTTTTGGTTTTGTTGACTGTTTCCATTGCTGTGGAAAAACTTTTGACCTTGATAAAGTCCCAGTAGTTCATTTTTGCCCTTGCTTCCCTTGCCTTTGGCGATGTTTCTAGGAAGAAATTGCTGTGGCTGAGGTCAAAGAGGTTACTACCTATATTCTCCTCAAGTATTTGGATGGATTCCTATCTTTCATTGAGGTCTTTCAACCATTATGAGTCTATTTTCATGTGTGGTGTAAGGAAATGATCTGGTTTCATTCTTCTGCATGTGGCTGTCCAATTTTCCCAACACCATTTGTTGAAGAGGCTTTCTTTTTTCCATTGGACATTCTTTCCTGCTTTGTTGAAGATTAGTTGACCATAGAGTTGAGGGTCCATTTCTGGGCTCTCTATTCTGTTCCATTGATCTATGTGTCTGGTTTTGTGCCGGTACCATACTGTCTTGATGATGACAGCTTTGTAATAGAGCTTGGAGTCTGGAATTGTGATGCCACCAACTTTGGTTTTCTTTTTTAACATTCCTCTGGCTATTTGGCGTCTTTTCTGGTTCCATATAAATTTTAGGATTATTTTTTCCATTTCTTTGAAAAAAATGGATGGTATTTTGATAGGGATTGCATTAAATGTATAGATTGCTTTAGGTAGCATAGACATTTTCACAATATTTGTTCTTCCAATCCATGAGCATGGAACGTTTTTCCATTTCTTTGTGTCTTCCTCAACTTCTTTCATGAGTACTTTATAGTTTTCTGAGTATGGATTCTTTGCTTCTTTGGTTGGGTTTATTCCTAGGTGTCTTATGGTTTTGGGTGCAATTGTAAATGGGATTGACTCCTTAATTTCTCTTTCTTCTGTCTTGTTGTTGGTGTAAAGAAATGCAAGTGATTTCTGTGCATTGATTTTATATCCTGACACTTTACTGAATTCCTGTAAAAGTTCTAGCAGATTTGGAGTGGAGTCTTTTGGATTTTCCACATAAAGTATCATATCATCTGCAAAGAGTGATAGTTTGACTTCTTCTTTGCCAATCTAGATGCCTTTAATTTCTTTTTGTTGTCTGATTGCTGAGGCTAGGACTTCTAGTACTATGTTGAATAGCAGTGGTGATAATGGACATCCCTGCCATGTTCCTGACCTTAGCAGAAAAGCTCTGTTTTCTCCATTGAGAGTGATATTAATGGTGTGTTTTTCATAGATGGCTTTGGTGATATTGAGGTATGTACCCTCTATCCCTACACTTTGTAGAGTTTTGATCAGGAAAGGATGCTGTACTTTGTCAAATGCTTTTTCAGTATCTATTGAGAGTATCATATGATTCTTGTTCATTCTTTTATTAATGTATTGTATCACATTGATTGATTTGTGGATGTTGAACCAACCTTGTAACCGTGGAATAAATCCCACTTGGTCATGTTTAATAACCCTTTTAATATACTGCTGGATCCTACTGGCTAGTATTTTGGTGAGAATTTTCACATCTGTGTTCAGCAAGGATTTTGGTCTGTAATTCTCTCCCTGCCCCTCTCTCTCTCTCTCTCTCTCTCTCTCTCTCTCTTTTCAAGATTTTATTTATTTACTTGACAGACAGAGAACACAAGTAAGCAGAGAGGCAAGCCAGAGAGAGAGAGGAGGAAGCAGGCTCCCTGCTGAGCAGAGAGCCTGATGCAGGGCTCGATCCCAGGACACTGGGATCATAACCTGAGCTGAAGGCTGAGGCTTTAAGCCACTGAGCCACCCACGTACCCTGTAATTCTCTTTTTTGATGGAACCCTTGTCTGGTTTTGGGATCAAGGTGATGCTGGCCTCAAAATGAGTTTGGAAGTTTTCCTTCCATTTCTATTTTTTGGAACAGTTTCAGGAGAATAGGAATTAATTTTTCTTTGAATGTTTGGTAGAATTCCCCTGGGAAGCTGTCTGGCCCTGAGCTCTTATTTGTTGGAGCTCTTGTTGATGACTGCTTCAATCTCCTTACTGGTTATGGGTCTGTTCAGGTTTTCTATTTCTTCATGGTTCAGTTTTGGTAGTTTATATGTCTCTAGGAATGCTTCCATTTCTTCCAGATTGTCAAATTTGCTGGCATATAGTAGCTCATAATATCTTCTGATCATTGTTTGTATTTCTTTGGTGTTGGTTGTGATCTCTCCTCTTTTATTCATGATTTTACTTATTTGGGTCCTTTCTCTTTTTGGTAAGTCTGGCCAGGTGTTTATCAATCTTATTAATTCTTTCAAAGAACCAGCTCCTAGTTTTGTTGACTTGTTCTATTTTATTTATTTTTTTGGGGGGGTTTTGGTTTTGTTTTGTTTTGTTTTTTGGTTTCTATTTCATTGATTTCTGCTGATCTTTATTATTTCTCTTATCCTGCTGGGTTTAGGCTTTCTTTGTTTTTCTTTCTCCAGCTCCTTTAGATGTAGGGTTAAGTTGTGTATTTGAGACCTTTCTTGTTTCTTGAGAAAGGCTTGTATTGCTATATATTTTCCTCTCAGGACTGCCTTTGCTGTGTCCCACAGATTTTGAACAGCTGCATTTTCATTATCATTTGTTTCCATGAATTTTTTCAATTCTTCTTTAGTTTCCTGGTTGACCCATTCATTCTTTAGAAGGATGCTCTTTAGTCTCCATGTATTTGGGTTCATTCCAAATTTTCTCTTGTGTTTGAGTTCTAGCTTCAGAGCATTGTGGTCTGAAAATATGCAGGGAATGATCCCAATCTTTTGCTACTGGTTGAGACCTGATTTATGACCCAGGATGTGGTCTATTCTGGAGAATGTTCCATGTGCACTAGAGAAGAATGTGTTTTCTGCTGCTTTGGGATGGAATGTTCTGAATATAGCTGTGATGTCCATCTGGTCCAGTGTGTCATTTAAGGCCTTTATTTCCTTATTGATCTTTTGCTTGGATGATCTGTTCATTTCAGTGAGGGGAGTGCTAAAGTCCTGTGCTATTGTTTTATTATATGTCAATGCGTTTCTTCCATTTTGTTATTAATTGGTTTATATAGTTAGCTTCTCCCGTGTTAGGGGCATAGATATTTAAAATTGTTAGATCTTCTTGTTGGACAGACCCTTTGAGTATGATATAGTGCCCTTCCTCATCTCTTAGTATAGTCTTTGGCTTAAAATCTAATTGATCTGATATGAGGATTGCCACCCCAGCTTTCTTTTGATGTCCATTAGCATGGTAAATTCTTTTCCACCCCCTCACTTTAAATCTGGAGGTGACTTTGGATCTAAAATGAGTTTCTTACAGACAGAATATTGATGGATTTGGTTTATTTATCCGTTCTGATACCCTGTGTCTTTTGATTGGGACATTTAGCCCATTTACATTCAGGTTAACTATTGAAAGATATGAATTTAGTGCCATTTTATTGCCTATAAGGTGACTATTACTGTATATTGTCTCGATTCCTTTCTGGTCTTCTACTTTTAGGCTCTCTCTTTGCTTAGAGGACCCCTTTCAATATTTCCTGTATAGCTGGTTTGGTATTTACAATTTCTTTTAGTTTTTGTTTTTCCTGGAAGCTTTTTATCTCTTCTTCTATTTTCAATGATAGCCTAGCTGGATATAGTATTCTTGGCTGCATGTTTTTCTCATTTAGTGCTCTGAATATATCATGCCAGTTCTTTCTGGCCTGCTAGGTCTCTGTGGATATGTCTGCTGCCAATCTAATATTTCTACCATTGTATGTTATAGACTTCCTGTCCTGGGCTGCTTTCAGGATTTTTTTCTTTGTCACTAAGACTTGTAAATTTTACTATTAGATGATGGGGTGTGGACCTATTCTTACTGATTTTGAGGGGTGTTCTCTGCACTTTCTGGATTTTGATGCTTGTTCCCTTTGCCACATTAGGGAAATCCTCTACAATAATTCTCTCCAATATACCTTCTGCTCCCCTCTCTCTTTCTTCTTCTTCTGGAATCCCAATTATTCTGATATTGTTTTGTCTTACAGTATCACTTATCTCTAGGATTCAACTACTCAGTAGTTGCTTGTCTGTCTTTTGCTCAGCTTCTTTATTCTCTGTCATTTGGTCTTCTATATCACTAATTCTCTCTTCTGCCTCATTTATCCTAGCAGTAAGAGCCTCCATTTTTTATTGCACCTCATTAATAGCTTTTTTTATTTCAACTTGGTTAGATTTTAGTCCTTTTATTTATCCAGAAAGGGCTTTTATTTCTCCAGACAGGGTTCCTCTAATATATTCCATGCCTTTTTCTAGCCCAGCTATCACCTTGAGAATCATCATTCTGAACTCTAAATCTGACATATTACCAATGTCTGTATTGATTAAGTCCCTAGCCTTTTGTTCTTTTTTTTTTTTTTTTTGGTGAGTTTTTCCACCTTGTCATTTTATCCAGATAAAAATATGTGAAGGAGCAAATAAAATACTAAAAGGGTGGCAAAGACCCCAGGAAAATGTGCTTTAACCAAATCAGAAGAGACCCCAAATTGTGGGTGGAAGAAAGGTGGTAAAAAGTTCAGGAAAAAAAATTTAAAAAGAAAAAATATATATATTAGACTGGTGAATAGAACAGTCACACTCTTAATTTTGGGAGTATTTTGGTCTCTTAGAAGAAACTACCTCCCAAAATTTTAAACAATTAAAAAAATATATATGTATATATAGATATATACATATATGTACACACATACATGTATACATATATGTACATATTTAAAATAGTTAAAATTTTAAAGAATGAAAAATATATGTGTGCATATGTGTACATGTATGTAGGCACACATATTTTGCATTCCTTAAAATTTTGACTATTTTAAATATGTACATATAGGTCCATATATGTACATATATGTGTTTACATGTATACACATGTACATATATGTATAAATATTTTTCATTCTTTAAAATTTTGAATATCTTAAATATATACATATATGTATACATATATATTTTTTCATTCCTAAAATTTTGAATTTATACATATTTATATATATATACATATTTAAAATATAGATATATGTATATATATACACATACATATATATATACCCAAAATAAGGGTAAACACAGTGAAGGGATGGAATATGAGTATGAAGATGAACATTTTATTTTAATTTCTAAAAACGGAGTTGATAAGATAAGTTGGTTGGGAGAATAAAGAAAAAGAAAGTAGAGAGAATTTGCTCAGGCTAGAGACTATAACAAAGCCCTGTGCTAGATTTAGTGTGTATTTTGATCTATTAGAAGTTGTATCCCAATTTTTTTAGAAGAAAAAACCCTATGTGTATACAAAAAATGAAGTTAGATACAATGAAGGATAAAATATGACTATAATAATGAAGGTTCAAAAAAGTTTTTTTTTTAATGAAAGGTATTGTTAAGATAAGCTAGTTAAAAAACATTAAAAGAGGAAAAAGTAAAAGTTCAGAAAAATTTTAGCTTAAGAAAAAAATAGAATTAAAAAAATAATTAACTTTGCAAGACTGAAGAATCCTGGGAGAAAGCCATGAGATCCGTGCCTTGCTTCCTCCTCCTCTGGATTCCACTGCCCTCTGGGTCAGTGAACTTGGTCTTGGCTGGATTTCTTGCTGATATCCCCGCTCTGATACCTGCTCTGCCTCGTGCAGACACCCCCGATCCTTCGGTGACCCTGTGGGACCTGGGCCCGCGCTGTCCTTGCAAGGGGTTCACCCCGGTTTAGCCTCTGGAACGATGTCCCTCTGTGGAGCAGACTTCTAAACGTCCCGATTTAGGGCTCCGTTGCTCCGCCGCTTCCCGGGAGCCGGCGCCTGCCCCCGCGTTGTGTCTTCCCGTCGCTTTGGAGCCACGTCTCCGCATGTCCTACCTTCCAGAAAGTGGTCGATTTTCTGTTTCTAGAATTGCTGCTCTTCTTCTCTTTGGTCTCCTGCTGGGTTTGCAGGTATTCGGAACGTTCTGGTAACTGTCTCGCTGATCTCCTGCTGCCTGATGTCTCCGCGGCTACTCCTCCGCCATCCTGACCCTTTAAAGCAACAATTTCACCTTCCCGTGGGACCCTTCGGGGCACTCGTGGTGGCCTGAGGCATGCAGACCAGTTTGGCTCCCACCCCTTTGAAGGCCAGACCTTCCTCAGGCAGCCCCTCAGTATTCAGCATGTTTCCTGCACAAGTACGTTCAGAAACGTCCATCTGCCCTTCTAGTGTTTTGTCTGTGGCTGGAGGTGGTGACCGTCAGTTGAGGCTACCAGTGGTTGTTACGTGTGCAGACTCTCTTTGAAAAACACACTGACCTTTTACCTTTTACAGACTCCCTATTTTCTGAGTCTCCATCCCTTGAGAAAAGTACCCTGGACCGCAGGCTGACTTTTACTGTGAGTTCTGCCCTCTTGGTCAAAGAAAGGGCGCTCAGAACGGCCAGCGCTCCAGCGAGCTCTCCTCTGTATGTGCTGCTGTGAGCCACAGCCCAGACGGACGACTTACACGATGGGCAACACACGACAGCGGCCGTTGGGGTTCCTTTAATCAACAGTGGACACTGCAGCATGATCGTGGCTGTCATTAGGCTACGACACTTTGTGTCCACATCACGGTGGAAGTCTACACATATGTGCGTGATAAGTAGCTAAAAACTGGAAAACTGGCCCAGCCTTAGTTCTCCAATGTTTTGTGCTGAACAAATTCATATTTTTGGAAAACAAAATTCTTAATTAAAATGTTTTGAGTATGTAGAAGCAAATGGGGACTGATTTCATTACTGTTTCCAAAGTAATTTGAATTTCCAGTGGAAATAGTGGAATTCTCTTTATTGTCCGGCTGCTGGATAGACACTGCCATTTTCCAGAGCAGAAGGCGTGCGTACAAGGTGTGTGGCTAAAAGGAAGATGACGCGTGTGCTTGATCATAATTAACCCCAAGCATCCTCTACACAGGCTGCATTCTGTGGGCTCCGTAGTGATGAACCAGGGCTGGGACCCTGTGCGGGGGGGGGGGGGGCAGAAACCAGACCCCCAGGGCAGAAGGCAGCGCCCTGGGAAGGAGGAGATAGGGAAGGGCTAGAAAGGCCAGAACTGAAGATGGGCCGAGAGAAGGGGAACAGCCTTGGTTTGGGAGAACAAAGCTTGTAAATTCTATAACCACTGTTTCTCTGTAATTTTATCTCTCTCCCCAAAAGTTTCCCTGTGATCTTTTATTATTGATCAGCTGTCTACATGTCTTTTATTTTAAAAGGCCTCAAATCTTTCCTGGAAGTAGGTGGGTTAAAATCATAATGTGAAAGAAAATTAATTGGAAAGAACAGAAAGGAGAGGGTGCCTGGTGGGCTCCTCAGCACAGCGAGGAAGGGGGATTGCATGGGGCACCTGGGGGGGGGGCTGGGGCCATTTCCTCTGCAGAAGGAAAAGCTTTGTTTTTGTAATGATGGCTGAACTTTATTAAGTAAAAAATGACAGCAGAAAAGCAAGCAAGCATTTCTGCCAGAACAGAGCAAAGATTTCTCATGTCGAAGAAAGGTTCTGGGCCCAGAGCACTTCTGAGGAAAACGGCACCACACAGGAGCCGGGGCGCGAGCAGCAAGAGCCAGAGCTGTCCCACCTGGGGCTGGTGCACGCGCCCGCAGATGCAGGAGCGTGACTGCGCGGGACCCCACGACCTGGGAGCGAGCTGAGCACAGGAGGGGTGGGCGGGGTGGGGGAGCCGGCGGGCCCCTGGCCCCCCGAGTCAGCACTCCAGCCCACCCCGCGGTCTGGGACGCACCCTCCAGCCGCTCAGGGCACAGACAGAGCAGACCCTCTGTGTCCCTGGCTCCAGAGCATCTGGTCTACACTGCAGTCACCGGGGGACCGTCCCACAGACACACCGATGCGTCCGGTACAAATCCACAGATCTGTGTGGTGCACATGTGACGACTCCTGCAAATTCCTCCATGCGTGTAAACACTAGCAAACTCCTCCGTGCGTGTAAACACTAGCAAACTCCTCCGTGCGTGTAAACACTAGCAAACTCCTCCGTGCGTGTAAACACTAGCAAACGGCAGCAGGAGCACCACCCCACCACGTGGGGCTCTGTGCTGCCGCCGGGACCCCTCCTGCACCTGCTGCGGCCAGTACGTGTGCATAGTGGGGTTGTGTGTGTGTGTGTGTGTGTGTGTGTGCATGAGTGTGTGTGCAGCCCCACTGCACCTGCCCGGCCGGTACTTACGCACACTGTTTTCCATTCCTGTCATCTCTTATGCATAGTGGTGTGTGTGCATGCGTGTGTGCGTGTGTTGCGTGCACGTGTGTATGTGTGTGTCCTGGGACCATGCAATCTTCCTGTCTGCGAGGAACGTTTACAACAAGGTGAGCTCACTTGCAGCCAGAGCAAGGGCGAACCTTGCTGCCGGGCACAGGAGCAGCTTCTTCACGCACCACGCCTGCGGACCCTCAGCTCCTCCTGGGGTGTAGACAAGGGTGTAGATGGCTCTCTTCAGGCTTAAGTCTGTGACTCACTTCTCAGCTGCCCTGTGGGTTCCTCCATAGACACTTTTTGGGCCTATTTCTTACAAACGTGCTCCCAACCCTTCCTTTTAATGGCCTCTGTCCCCCTACAGAACGCTCCCTGTGACCGCGCTCTGGGTTGGGGCTTTACCACGGGTCCCAGCCATGGAGGCTCCGTGTGACTGTCATCCAGAAGTCTCACGTGCTGACTCTGTCCCAAGTCCGGGGTTAGGACGGCCCTGTGGCGGTCCACTCAGTCCCCAGGGGCAGTCCACAAGGGCCAGGCCCATGCACTTTCCCGACAGCAGGTGCCCGGCTGTGGGGCGGCGGGGCTCAAACCCCCAGCCCCGCCCCGGGCGGGCTGCCGGGGGGAGGTGCAGGTGTGTCTGGCACCTCGCTGGCTTCTTGTCTCCCTGTGTTCCAGAGCAGCCATCACAGCACACACTGGGCTGTTTTTATATATTTTTCTCTTTGATTGATTCCAAAATTTTGCAAGAGTTACCATCTAAAGTAAGGCATGATGATTTGGGGAATTCAGTTTATTTTTCTTTCTTAAGACTGTTGAACACATGTCTTTGTACATATCGAGAGCAGTTTAGGGTACGAGCCTTGGGGATTTTGACCAGGAGGAGGGGATGATCTGGTGCCTCGCCTATGTCTGTCCGTCCCCAACTCACACACACACAGACAGAGACACACACGCACACACAGACACACGCACACGTGCGACAGGCTGTTCTAGAAAGATTCAGATGGAGGAGGGAAAAGGAAAGGGAAGGAGTTTTGGAAGACAGGGGCACCCCACAGAAATCCCCTGAAGGTGAGCGGGTGGGTAGGAGAAGAGGGACTTGTCCTTTACCTGGAGACACCGGCCTTAGTGTGTTGGGGAGAGACAAGACCACACCCCTCCCCTCCTCCCAACCTTCCGCCTTCCTCTGCCATCAGAGCCACAGAATGCCTTATGTGCGTGCTCTTCTATGCTAGAAGTCATAAATCTGCCACGGGGAGAATTGCTCAGGTTGCAAGAGCAGTTCTGCACTGGGGCCCGGGTGGCTCAGTCTGCTGGGCATCAACTCTTGACTGTGTCTCGGATCAGTCTCCGGTCATGAGAGTGAGGCCCGCACGGGGCTCTGCGCTGGGTGTGGCCATGGAGCCTGATGAGATTCCTTCTGTCTCTCCCCCACGTCCTTACCTCTCAGCACAGTTCCTGTGCTGATGCTGTGTGGAGCTATGTCACTGACCCCCAGGATTGCCCAATCCAGGACACACGAGTGGATGTCCCAGGAGGTAAATGACAAGACCGGCTCTTCCAGGGCAGTACGGATAATCAGCAAGAGCCATGAGGCTGGCTGACGGAGAAATTACTGGGGTCCAGAAAGAGGCCATGGAAAGGGTGAATCTCCACCTAGAATTCATACCATGGGCTGGAGAAAGAGGGAAGTGGGGTCGTTCGGACAAAGAAAGGTGATCAGAGATGGGGACCAAGCCCCTTCATGATGCAGTTTGGGCACTGTATGTGACAGAGAAAGTCAGAAAGGTAAACTGAGGCATTAGGGGGCTGGGGGGGTTTCTGTCTTCTTTCTAGCCATTCAAACACTTGACACAGAATTAAAGTGATAACAGGAAAGGCTGAATTTTAGTTTAAATTTTTCCCTTGGGTAAAACTGAAGTGACTTTAGGCAAATCTCTTCATATTTTGTTTTCATTGAGAGCCTACTATGACCACATTACCTTAAATGAACTTCTTTCTAACTTAACCTGGTCCTTCTTAGATGCTCAAAGGAAGCTCTTGAACTAGTCGTGGGTAAATTTTTTGTGAGAATAGGACACCCTTGAAAATCGGTCTATGACTGCATTTACACCTTGCAGATAACTTTCACGTCGGCTGACTCCTTTACTAGCAGCGTGCAATGCCCGAGCAACGGAAGCGTTTATCAGGCTGAGGAAAACACCATGCATCTTGCTCGGCTGACTCACACACTTCTTTCAATGGCCAGGTTGTTCCCAAACGGGCTCCTTCTGGTAGCTGACCTTCATGGGACGAGATGCCAGGACTCTTGTGAGGTGGGAAGGTGGCTGGAGGCCTGGACACAGCCTGACGTCGGCTTCCTCTGAGGTTGAAGACGTGGAGGGCCCCCACCATGTGCTGGAGGGAGAGACACAGAAGAAGTTCCCGGGAGGACACCCTCATTCAAGGGCGAGAAGCAAGCCGCGGTGGGGAGGGGGAACCTCAGGCGTACCAGATGTGTATCTACTCCTAGAGCATTTAGAAATAATTTACATTATGATTTCTTCGATGACAAAAGGAATTTTGCTCATTGTAAGCAAATTCTAGAAAAGAAAGCCATGAGAAAAGCAAAAATCCCCCTCATCCCATGATTAGAGGGACCAGCTTTTCATGAACGTTAACATGTTGTGGGTTTCTGTGAGTCACCTTCTACTAGGTCCCTTCGTCGCGGCGTTAAAGTCTGTGTCAACGTTAGTCTAAGAGGCTCCATAGTATTCTCTTTGGTGCAGTTACCATAGCTTTACCTCTTTTCTTTTTTTTTTTTTTAATTTATTTTTTATTTATTTTCAGCATAACAGTATTCATTGCTTTTTCACCACACCCAGTGCTCCATGCAATCCGTGCCGTCTCCAATACCCACCACCTGGTTCCCCCAACCTCCCACCCCCCCCACTTAAAACTTTACACCAGTTAGAATGGCCAAAATTAACAAGACAGGAAACAACATGTGTTGGAGGGGATGTGGAGAAAGGGGAACCCTCTTACACTGTTGGTGGGAATGCAAGTTGGTGCAGCCTCTTTGGAGAACAGTGTGGAGATTCCTCAAGAAATTAAAAATAGAGCTTCCCTACGACCCTGCCATTGCACTACTGGGTATTTACCCCAAAGATACAGATGTAGTGAAAACAAGGGCCATCTGTACCCCAATGTTTATAGCAGCAATGGCCACGATGCCAAACTGTGGAAAGAACTAAGATGCCCTTCAACGGACGAATGGATAAGAAAGATGTGGTCCATATACACTATGGAGTATGATGCCTCCATCAGAAAGGATGAATACCCAACTTTTGTAGCAACATGGACGGGACTGGAGGAGATTATGTTGAGTTAAATAAGTCAAGCAGAGAGAGTCAATTATCATATGGTTTCACTTACTGTGGAGCATAACAAATAACATGGAGGACATGAGGAGTTAGAGAGGAGAAGGGAGTTGGGGGAAATTGGAAGGGGAGGTGAACCATGAGAGACTATGGACTTTACCTCTTTTCTAACTGTAACATCGGGTTTCTCTGGTTCTCTTCAGTCGTAGGTGAGGCTACAGTTCTTGTTAGTCTGCGTATTTGGACCGAGTGTCCATGGAGAGGGACAGGACAGACGCTCAGGGTAGGTCACTCAGGCTGATCTGTGAAGGTCGTGCAGACAAGTCAGCCCCATTAAGAAGGTTCTGGAATGGCCTGAGGGAAGTCACTCACATCCACAGGTGGGTCTGGAACTCAGCCATCGTCACTCACCTAATTCTTCAAAAGCACTTGAGGCCGGATGTAATCGGCCAAAGTTTAGCAACTCTGCTTCCTAATCAGTAGGTGAGCAGTACAGTTAAGCAGCATTCACTGCGGAAGCGAATGGAGGGCGACGGTTTTCACGACCCATCCGGTCCTCGCCTGCCACGGGGCCCTCTCCATGTTACGCTGGTTTCCACTGAGGGACTGCGGACTCCGTCACGGAGTAAATAATAGGGGTAGTGATCAGTCACTGAAGGAAGCGGAGGGGGACGTGGCCGGGAAGGCGGACACGGGGGACACTGGCGGGGCGGTGACTGACGGGAGAGCCCACGCGGCACGGGGATGTGTCCCAGCTAGGGCGCCTGGCCTTCCCGACCGCGCTGCGGGGTCCTGTGCGGGCGTCTCAGCGCCGATGCGGCGGGCGCAGCCCTCCGGCCCCGGCCCCGGCCCACTCCTGTCCGCCTCAGGAAGGGTGACAGGGAGGCGGGCGTGCGCGAGCGGGAGGGCGTCCTCCTTCGGGTGGAAGCCACATCTCCTTCCTGCCGGTTTCTGCTCCTGTGGGACGGGCGTGCGTCCCTGGAACCCGCTGAGGTAATTATCGCTGTCAGCGCTCCTCCTCGCTGCGCGTCAAGTCACACAAAAATAAACCGGGGCCCCAGGTGGGTGACGCTAGACTGCGCACACCCGGAGCCACGGACCCTGTTGGTGCTTCCGTGGCCGCCGTGCCAGATCATCGCGCGCGCGGGGCCACGACAGTGTGAGTTTGTTACCTTCCGGCTCTGTGCATTGTGCGTCCAAAACGAGTCCTGCTTGGCTACACTCGCTCTCTGCAGGGCTGTTCCTCTGGAAGGATCCAGGGACCACCGTCTCTTTGCCCTTCTAGCTTCTAGACACACCTGTGCTGCCGGCCCCACGGACCCTCTCTGTCCGCAGAGCAGCAGCCCAGCCTCCCCTCCTCTGTCCGACTCTTCGGCCTCCGTCTTGCTCGTAGGAGGACCCTGTGATGACACCGGGCCCTGCTGGGTAGTCCAGAAAAATCCCCAACTCGAGAGCCTCGGTTCAATCACAGCTAAGTTAGATGACATAGTCACAGGGCGGGGGTTAGGGTGCGGACTTTGGGGGGCCGTGATTCTGCCTTCAGCAGGTCCTGCTCTCTCGGTACAGTCTGTGTCTCAAAGAGATATTTTCATCTCCATCACTGTGGAGTGTGACATTAAGGTCCTATTCTTATTCTTCCATGCAGACTTTTTATTTGGCTCGTAACTGGGTCTACATCGCCACTGAGTGTTTCAGGATTTTATTTATGGTGTAATGCCCAAGTCGACGTACGTACAGAAAGTGAGGGCACTTAATGGCCGCTCGGTGAATTGATAAGTTTACGGAACACATCGATACCAGTTAGGGTACTTCCTTCCGAGCTTCACCCTGACCTTACACAGCCATGGGAATCCAACCTTATGAGAACGAGTAGCTGCTGTTTTCCTGTTTACGAAGGCTCCAGATCTAAACTGGCTTCTGCGGTGTAGGCGGGAGATATCTGAAGACCATCGGGTTGTGGGAATCCGATTCGTAAGTTTGGAGTTTGCTTGACAGTTTCTTCTTGGCATCGCTATAACCGCCAGGAGCTAAAACTTCTCACACTGTCTTCCAGACACTGAGTTAGGGATTTCCACCCATGGGGACACCTGGGTGGCGCAGTCAGTTGAGAATCTGCCTTCAGCGGTGTCATGATCCCAGGGTCCTGGGATGGAGCCCAGGGGGGGCTCCCGGCTCAACGCCACCGCTTGTGCTCTCTCTGTCGAATAAATAGTAAATAAATAAAATCTTTAAAAAAATAGAATTTCGACCCATTACTTTATACAAGATTCAGGAAGGCCTGTGACATGGAAGGTGGTGGAGAGGGGAGGCGCTCCGCAGAGTGCACGGCCCGGGGCAGTCTGTGCGCCCGGGGAAGGACTGGGTGAGGTCAGTCTGCCCAGTGACACTTTGAATTCCTGGCTTATATGATGCCAAGCCTCAGAGCCTAATCAACGTTCCTCCTCCTGAAGGAAGGACCCCAGCAGTCCGGACAGTCACAGCCCTCCAGGTGGGTGGGGAGTGATCCCACGGGCCAGAGGGAGCGGGTCCAGGGCTCAGGCGACCAGGTTCTTCTCCATGACCCCGCAGAGGCACAGGAGCCACACAGCGGGCGGCTGGCTGCGGGGGCTACGCAGGCGTCCCGCAGCCGGCTGCTTGGACGAGCCCACTCACCTCCCACCACGGGCCCCACCTCTGTGGCTTCCTTTCCTCTGTTCCTTGAGGTTCTGCCCATTGTGCCTACATTTTAAAAATCACTTTTGGTGCAAGAGCTTGCCTTGCTGGAGCCATTCCTATGAAGCAGACCCCGTCCCACACTGTGATGCACGAGCATGCTGGGTCACGGGTCTGGTAGCTTAGGTGGTCTGTGCACAGCCCCTCCCCGGTTCCTGGTGCATGCGCCGGACAGCTCGGAGTGTGCAATGGAACACAGCATTGTGCACAGTGGCTAACAGCCGAGTAGTTTTTCCTCCGCGTCGCTATCTTACCGATGACCTCAGAATAATTACGTCAGCATCTCCTGTCTCCCAGATGATCTCTCGGTTAAAGATGAGAGCAGGCGGTTCATAGGGCATAGGTCAGAAGGCAGTACCCACACAGAAAACATCCGGGAGCTCCAGTTCTTGCTGAAGACCATTTCTCAGGACCACCCTGCATTTCTTTCTATTATTTTTTTAATTAATTAATTTATTAATTTAAAAGATTTTTTAAAAATTAATTTTCAGCATAACAGTATTCATTATTTTTTCATCACACCCAGGGCTCCATGCAATCCGTGCCCTCTCTAATACCCACCACCTGGTACCCCGACCTCCCACCCCCCGTCCCTCCAAACCCCTCAGATTGTTTTTCAGAGTCCATAGTCTCTCATAGTTCACCTCCCCTTCCAATTTCCCCCAATCCCTTTCCCTCTCTAACTCCCCATGTCCTCCATGCTATTTGTTATGCTCCACAAATAAGTGAAACCATATGATAATTGACTCTCTTTGCTTGACTGATTTCACTCAGCATAATCTCTTCCAGTCCCGTCCATGTTGCTACAAAAGTTGGGTATTCATCCTTTCTGATGGAGGCATCATACTCCATAGTGTGTATATGGACCACATCTTCCTTATCCATTCATCCGTTGAAGGGCATCTTGGTTCTTTCCACAGTTTGGCGACCGTGGCCATTGCTGCTATAAACATTGGGGTACAGATGGCCCTTGTTTTCACTACATCTGTATCTTTGGGGTAAATACCCAGTAGTGCAATGGCAGGGTCATAGGGAAGCTCTATTTTTAATTTCTTGAGGAATCTCCACACTGTTCTCCAAAGAGGCTGCACCAACTTGCATTCCCACCAACAGTGTAAGAGGGTTCCCCTTTCTCCACATCCCCTCCAACACATGTTGTTTCCTGTCTTGTTAATTTTGGCCATTCTAACTGGTGTAAGGTGATATCTCAATGTGGTTTTAATTTGAATCTCCCTGATGGCTACTGATGATGAACATTGTTTCACGTGTCTGATAGCCATTTGTATGTCTTGATTGGAGAAGTGTCTGTTCATATCTTCTGCTCATTTTTTGATATGATTGTCTGTTTTGTGTGTGTTGAGTTTGAGGAGTTCATTATAGATCCTGGATATCAACCTTTTGTCTGTACTGTCATTTGCAAATATCTTCTCCCATTCCGTGGGTTGCCTCTTTGTTTTCTTGACTGTTTCCTTTGCTGTGCAAAAGCTTTTGATCTTGATGAAGTCCCAAAAGTTTATTTTCGCTTTTGTATCCTTTGCCTTTGGAGACATATCTTGAAAGAAGTTGCTTTGGCTGATATCGAAGAGGTTACTGCCTATGTTCTCCTCTAGGATTCTGATGGATTCCTGTCTCACATTGAGGTCTTTTATCCATTTTGAGTTTATCTTTGTGTACGGTGTAAGGGAATGGTCAAGTTTCATTCTTCTACATATAGCTGTCCAGTTTTCCCAGCACCATTTATTGAAGAGACTGTCTTTTTTCCACTGTATATTTTTTCCTGTTTTGTCGAAGATTAATTGACCATAGAGTTGAGGGTCCATATCTGGGCTCTCCACTCTGTTTCACTGGTCTATGTGTCTGTTTTTATGCCAGTACCATGCTGTCTTGGTGATCACAGCTTTGTAGTAAAGCTTGAAATCAGGTAACGTGATGCCCCCCGTTTTATTTTTGTTTTTCAACATTTCCTTAGCGATTCGGGGTCTCTTCTGATTCCATACACATTTTTGGATTATTTGCTCCAGCTCTTTGAAGAATACTGGTGGAATTTTGATTGGAATGGCATTAAAAGTATAGATTGCTCTAGGCAGTATAGACATTTTAACAATGTTTATTCTTCTGATCCAAGAACATGGAATGGTCTTCCATCTTTTTGTGTCTTCTTCAATTTCCTTCATGAGTGTTCTGTAGATCCTCGAGTACAGATCCTTTACCTCTTTGGTTAGGTTTATTCCCAGGTATCTTATGGTTCTTGGTGCTATAGTAAATGGAATTGATTCTCTAATTTCCCTTTCTATCATGTTTTTCTGCTATGCAAAACCTGCTCCCTGGGCTGACGTAGGAACAGCTCCCTCACCTGTCTTGTTTGGGTGCACCTTGGGCCGTGCGCCCTGCCCTTCTCCCAGCAACCCCCAGCCTCATTACAAATAACTGAGCCTCAAGACACTCAACCTTGAGATGCAGCTTCCTCGTCCAGAATGCCAGCAAGTGAGCTGTTTCACCCGCTCTACAGTGTGTTACGAGTATAGTCGGATGGTGGAAGAACATTTATATCCCATAAAGGACCGTGGAAGCCTGGTCGCTGTCCTTTTAGTTTATGAGGGTATTATGTGCCCCTTCTTAGATGTCCACCGACCAAGAGTTTTTCAAACGTTTCTTGTTTAATTTTGCAAGTGGAAACAAACAAGAACTTGAAGGACACTGGTGGGTCTTTAGGGACATTGCCCCTTCCCAGCAAAGATGACAGCACATGGGGGTGGCATTTCCCGAGACTTTCCATGGAATTATCTGTATGTAGTTGGATAAGTAAACATCTTAGGATAAGCATAAATATTTTTCTACGGACCAAACACACATCGTTGTAAATAGAACCATATTTGAAATTATAATCTCTAGGATTCTGTGAGTATTTTATTATGGAGACCGTATTTAATTGCTTTTGGGGTGCCTCTAAAATTCAGTCATTCAAAAAATTGAGTCTGTCAGTGTAGCGATCCTGCATGTAGCCTCTGCGGAAACAGCTGCTAACAAGGTTGCCCATTAGGGTGAGTATTTTTCTGTGATGTGGGCATTTTTTCACTAGAAACTAATTTGAGAGTCACAGTAGTTTGATATACTGAAATGTGTAGTGTAGCGTTCAGATGCCAAAGCGACGTCGCTGTGTCTCAGGCAGCTGCCGCTGGAATCCGGAAAGCCCAGCTTCATTCCACTGAGTCATTACAGAGACCGGAGAAGAGTTAATCAGACGAGAAAGGTGCACTTCTGGATTCCGACTTCTGCTACCTCACGCAGCTGGTGCGCTGGGAACGGAGACGAGGTCAAAGCATTCAAGCCAGCTCTGTTCCCGCGCTGGCCCTGGGTTAGTTTGAAACGAGACAGTCAAAACCCAGCTCAAATGTGTATTCTGTTCTAGGTAACGTAACTGGTGGCCGAGGAAGCTCGGGAGTTCCCGTGTTTGTTTATAGCTGGCGTTAACAAAACTACGGAGTCTGCCTTAACATCTCTGTCTCTGTCTCGCGGTCTTTGGGGTGCTCAATCCAGCTGTCCCAGTTAAGTCTGCTACAGGAGACTATGGTCTGATTTAAGCAAATTTCCAAAAGATAGGTTTGCCTAGCAGATTATTTATTTTACAAAAGAATTGTTCTATTTGCAAAAGAATTCACCAAGAATATCTTAGAATAAGTAAATTCTCCCCGGGCTTTGAAAATAGGGTTAGCCTGCGCAAAGCTGAACTGCAACACGCGTGTTCGGGAAACTCTGGTACAGGGTGTTCTTACCTAACACAATTCCTGTTCCTGGACCTTAGACTCTGACTCTCCCTTTTACTTCTGAGTTGGTGGGGCAGACTCCCTCTTCCGGCCCCGCTGGGACACAGTCCTCCCTCCCTCTACCTCTGGGCCCTCCTCGACTTTCCCTCACAGTTTGCAATTGGGGTACATTTTTCAGCCAGCAGACCCATATGAGGGTTTCCCTGGTCCACAAGCACCTTCCCCAACTGCTGTCTCCGCTGGGGACCTGACCTCTTCTCTCTACGCTGGCTGCTAAAGCCCGGCCCGCGCTTTGGTTCCGCAGCGCGTGCTGCCATGACCCTCCGAAAGCACCGGCACTTGGCTTCCCCAGCCGGGCAAATGCCCACCCACTGGACGGACTCTCTGAGGCCCGATGTCTGCTGACACGGGCCCCCCTCTGCACGCCCGACCACCATGGCCTGGGGTCTCTGGGGAGTAGGGTCTGGCCTGCTTCCTCCTGAGAGTGCCCATGACATCCCCTGAGTTGTCGAGTGCTTGGAGAATGGAAGCCATGTAGGGAGCCGCTGCATGCATCACCCCTGTGGCATGGCCTGTGGGGCCCCTGTGGGCGCCGGCCACTGTCTCAACAACGTCTAGAACAAATTCTAAGAAAGTAGGAGACACAGGAGGAAAGGACAGGATGGGACGTTTTCTCCTGGCTAAGGTGTCCAGTTTTTTCTATCGGGGCAGAGAAGATGTGATTTGTCTTCAGGTGAGGCGGGGAGGCGCTTAGAAGAGTGTTCACACTTCCTCAGTTACATGACACTGGGCCACTTCGTAAGGACGCTGTGCTTATCTGTCCCTTTCATGGATATTTACTGGTCTCTACTCCTTGTCAGGCCTCGAGCAAGGCAGGGCTTTATAGAAACAAAAGAGGAGGGTATGTTCTCTGTGCTCATGCGATTCTTTGTAGGAAAGTTTGGCCCACTTTAAGCTTTCTTAATATTCAACTCTGATTTTCCAGTTACTTACGTGATGAGAGCGTCCACCACTGAATCGTACTGTACTTCCTGCTTTCTTTTTCAGTCAAGGCATCGTGGGCATTCCGTTAACTCAGCGAGGGGTATATTTAAATTTGTACACAAAAATACGTTGAAATTTGTTCCTGACCTCATTGAAGAGTGTGTGGATGGTGCAGGGGTCCCATGCCAGCCAGAGATGGGCCCAGGTGGGGGGCGGCCACGGTCCCCGCCACAGGGCTCCACACCCTGCCTCTTCCCCAGCTTTTCTCATCATCTGTGCTACTCAAAGAGATGTATTCCATAAGAAGTTGAAATGTATTTAAAAGTCCCTTTGAAGATCACATTTCCCATCCATTGGATACAGCAGGATAGAACAAGGGCTAAGTTCAAATGAGGTTTGCTGAGAACTGTGCCCTCAGGACACCTAGGTGTGTCCACTGATGTGCAAAATTCAGGAAACCAAACACTGTCTTGGCAGCATTCCAGCCACACACTTTAAGAGAAGTAAAAAGCGTCACACATTGCATTGACAATAGTTTTTTGTCTCTCTCCCCCACTTCCCGGCACCATCTCTCCAGGATGCGGGGGCACAGTGGTGATGACCAGAGGGCTTGCAAGCCGAACCCTAGCAGCAAGGAGCAAATTTATGAATGGAAAATTAGGATGTCATTGTGGTCCTGGTTCTTGACAGCATCACTTTTGACCTAAATGTCTCAGTTGTTGAAATAGGAAAGCTTTCTGCAACTCTCTGACAAACTGGGAAAGGGAGCATGCTCTCCAGCAGGACTGCGGAGACCCGCCCAGCAGCTGCGGTGCCCTCCTCAGCCCTGCCCTGTGATGCTCTCTGCACCGAGAGGAGCCATGATGAGCGCAGGGGAGACTGTTCTGTGCAAGGGCACCAAACCTCACCTTCAAAGAATGCAATTCAAGGGCACGGAAGAAAAGACACACCCGTTTTTCTTGTTTTGTTTGGAGACTTCTACAAGGAGTTAGGTGCATATATTTTATTTTTATTGCTAGGAAAACAATATATTTAATTATGTAAGATTGCCAAGTAATAATAAGTAAAGGGGAAAAAGAGAAATCATCCCAAATCTCTCCATCTGGAAACAACCACTGTTGTCATTTGGAATTTATACCATCTTCCCCGAACACACGCACACTTGGAAAACTAGGTCCATATATCACAACCACTTTTAAGAACAAGGAATAAAACATTATATTTAAAATAAAATCATAAAGTAATTTCATTTATTTGAAATAAACCAGGAGCTGAATTTACACGGTATTTAACAAAGTGGTTGGGTAACAGAGTGAGAAGTGAGGAAGAATGCAGGGAAAGTGGGGAAAGGGCGGAGGAAGGGATGACAGAGACAGGAAAACTCAGGAGCAAAGAGAACGAGTGCCGGGACCCCAAGAGCAAAGGGAGAGTCGGACCCGCAGAGCCGGCGGGGGCGGGGAGAGCAGGGGCCCTGCGTGCGCGTCTCCACGTGTGGGAGACAGTCGGGTCCTGCCCGTGCGCCGGTCCGTGGCTGGTGGCGCAGCCGCCTCTCTCCGCGGCGCTCTCGGGGCCGTCCGTGTTTAGTGGCTCGGCGGCGGCCCGGGCGGCCAGACCAGCTCCCTGGAGAACAGCGGCCACGCTCTCTGGGCCGAGACGGCAGTGAGCAGGGCAGAGCCGGGAGGCGGCGGGAGCCCCAGGCGGGAGCAGAGGCTCGCGGCGGCCCCTGCAGCGCTGCGGGCTGGCCCCGGGCAGGGGGACGCCCGGCCTCCCTCCAGAGCAGGCAGTGCTTCCTTTCCCGACGAACAGACCCTCATCTGTAGTGTGTTCTGTCCTTATTGGAATTCTGCTGCACTGACCTCTCTGTGCAGAATTCGAATTCGCTTTCCACCACCTGCGTACGTCGCGGTGTCGCGACAGCAGCGGCAAACACGAAGGAGAAATTACTCGTCTGTAAGAGTGTTTGCAAGGGAAGTCGCGGTGGCCTTGTTCTCGGTGCTGTCTGAGGGGCTCGGCCTTCCTTCTGCCACACGCGTCTGTCCGTGCGGCCGTGCCTGGAGCCACGTGTGAGCATCGTGTGTCCCGTGTCCCCTCGTGCCGGCGGGACGGCGCCGTGTGGAGGAGCGGGGTGCTGGCTCTCTGCTGGACATATTAGCTCGTTCGTGTCCTGCTCTTGGAATAACATTGCTTTTTTTTTTTTTTAATGCGTTGTCAGGTAAAAGAACATTTAAATAGGAATGACCGTTGCCAGCATTTTCTGAGATTCGAGAACGGGCTCCGCGTGGGCAGCGCCATCGATCAAGTCCACAGGGGCGGTGGGGGGAGCGCCGGTCCCCAGGTCACCCCTCCTCTTGGGCAGCTCCTTTGCAGGGCCCCCTCCCATCTCCTGTTCGTCCCGATCCCGGAAGACAGGGGAAGGTCCGCTCCAGCTCCAGAGGGACTGGCACTCTTGTGGCTCTAGGAGCTCCTGAGAACTCAGAATAGGGTCCGACGGGCCTTCCTTGCCTCCCCTCGTCAGTCATGCTTGCCACCCCTACGTTGGCACCAGGGTTTTGACCGGGAGCCGGCCCCCGAGGGCGCATTCCACGTCGCTCTGAGTCGCTGCTGGCAAAGCCCGGAGCCTCCAGGCACACAGTGCTCGTCCGCCTCTGCGTCAGCTGCGCTTCTGCCTGAGGATGCTCAGGCCCTGGGTCCCCCGAACGAGACAGGGGATTCCCCAGCAAGTGAAGACGCCTGCTCGCCCCTGTGGAGTCCTGCGCTGACTAGGCCGTTGGTGAACAGTCGTCCTCAGGCAGACAGGAGGGTCAATGTTCTTTACGCACACACGTCCCAGGTGTCCCAGGTGGATGTGGAATCGCCCCTGGGCACACATCCCTGAGGTTAGCCAGACCGCACTGGCCTTCCCGGCCACGGCGGTGGAGGTACTGGTGTGGGCGGACGCCATGGTCTGGAGGTCCGCGGAGCGGGCGCGTGGCCCCGGGCTGCAGAGCTCTTGGTTCTCAGGCAAAGGCCTGCTTCATCCACAGCAGATCGTGGCCTCGATTTAAACTTTGTTTCATTAAGTGCCGCAAATCAGGTTTTCCCCTATGTTTCATAGCGCTGAGAAGATCCCAGGGTTGCATAAAGAACAGCGTAGCTACAGTCGCATAAAACATGTATCTCCTTCAAAAAGCAGTGACCTTGGCTTTTTCTTGTGGAGAAATTAAAACACAGTTCTTTGTTGAAGGACCTTACACGTGAAAATAAGAGTCTGTTAGTGCCTCCAGTCTTTAAACACCCCGACTTTGACCTTCATGTCTCTAGCCGAGCGTGGTGACCAGTTGGAAGTGTGTCTGAACTGCGGGGTTCCCCAGGACACCCCAACAGCTCACGCAAGGCACAAGCTAGCTCCAGGAGGTGCCCGAGGGCAAGGGGCTCAGTTAGTTAAGCATCTGGCTTTGGCTCAGGTCATGATCCCAGGGTCCTGGGATGGAGCCCCGCCCCGGGAGGCTTGCTGAGTGGCGAGTCTGCTTCTCTGCTGGCCGCTCCCTGTGCATGTGCTCATTCTCGCTCCCTCTCTGGCAAATAAATAAAATCTAAAGGAAAAAAATAGAAGTACGTTGCAAAATTCACCTCTGCCCTCATAGAGCCCCACCTGTGAGATTTGAGAGCAGCGTCAGCTCCTGGCCGCCCTTTCTGGAGGAAGGACGTCACTCACCTGGTGCTGGGCGGGGGCTCCCTGCGGGTCACCCCCACTGACCGTTGCGCTTCACAGGCATTTCCGGCCTCCTGAAGGGAGGCCCATTCTCCTGACCTCTTGTGGGCATTTAGAATAAGGGGCCACGACCGAAAGGTTATTAGAATGAGGCTTGCATGAGGGTAATTTAAAGCTTTATTAGCAAAGAAAGCAGCGTTTGAGACATTAAAATGACAGAACAGTGTTCCTGGCTGTGTCAGTCTCTCCAAGCCCCCCAGGCTGTGATGTGAGGAAAGTTTTAGTTACTTTTTAAAAACAAGGTATTACTGACAGGTGCCGCCGTGTAGTTTCCTGGGAACCGTAAGCTGACCTGATGCGTGTGTACGGAGTGGGATGGCCGCCTAGTTGGTTAGCGCCTGTCAGTCCACACAGTGACTATTTCTTTCTGCGGGGGAGCGTTGAAGTTCTAGTCTCTCGTCGTGGAAGACGGACCGTGGACCCGTGTTTGCTGCGCGGGTCCCAGCTCAGCCGTCTGGCCCAGGTGCAGCAGCCCCGCGGGTTCTCTGCAGGCCCCCGGGGCAGTTAGTCCTGACTGTCCCCCGTGTCAGCGGGAGCTGGCGGGGCTGGGCGATGAGGCAAGGCTGAGAGGAAGGGGAGGGAGGGTCTGGGCAGGCAGAGGAGGGCGAAAGGAGAAGATGCGGGACGACATTAGTCCAGCTCCGCCTTCCAGCACGTGGGTCCTTGGAAGGGAGGACAGCCGCTGAGTCTTCGGCAGTTTCCAGACAGATCAAGACTCCGGCCGCTCTGAGCCTGCCGCCGGGAGGAATGGGCTCAAGCGTGACTTGGGAATTCCCCGGCTCCTAGAGGGTCAGAGGGAGCTCCGGGGCACAGCTCTGTGCACCTCACACCTCCACGTGCGGCGCAGACAGCGGTCCTCGTCCTGGAGGGACCTGCCCCTCCGCGCGCCGGCGGCAGGTCGGCTCACAGGGGCGCACCCGGCTCGGTGGGAACACCCTGCTTCAACCAGGGTGACGTAAATGGCGGAGCGAGCGAGGGCGCATGTGGAAAGTAGGGGACTAAGTTCAGCAACGCAAGCTCACGGCCATCCTGGAAGTAGACCGGCTGCCTGAGGCTCAGCACCGGCTGGGGGGGAGGGTGGCGGCTGTTGGGGCGGAGCCGCGCTGAATGACCGCTGCCAATGACAATGTGCAGGACAGAAGGAAAGCACGCACCCCAGAAGGCCCGCAGGGTCAAGGGCGCAGCACACTCCCAAACGCTGGCTGGGTGGGTGCGTTGGTGACACAGGCCGGGGACTGGACAGTACCAGGGACAGGAATGACCTCAACCGGCTAAGAAATGGGCCTCTAAGGTGGCACCACAGCAGCCACAAGGACGCCAGGCTGGACCGAAGGAGAGTCCACGGCTGTGACAGGTGCTCTGGTGAGCAGACAGGACGCAGAGGAAGAGGCCGGCGGAGAGGCCATGGGGGCGGCAGGTCTGGATCATGGCAGCCGCACCAGAGACTCGGCCAGAGACGGGGAGGGACCGATGAACTGGGGCAGGAGGATGCAGGGAGGAAGGAGGCCCGGAAGTCCCGCTCCCGCTCCCGTGCTGCTCCAGCGAAGCGGCCGGCTATGCGGAGCAGTCTGGCTTTCTTCACGTCCTTGCTCCAGGCTCCAGGCAGCCCTCGGAGGGGGCATAGCTTCACATCCCCTCCGTGAGACGGCAAGCCTGGACGAGACGCCACGATTGAACCAGGACATTCTTCAACCCCTGCGAAGTCACTGCTTCTTAGAAACGCCTGCCTGTCGGTGCCTTCCAAGTGAGGTCGGCCCGAGGGTGTCGCCGGCTTGAGCAGTGCCGAGCTAAGCAGGCTTTCTTTCTCCTGACGTCTCATCCCTTCACCGCAAGCATTACTAACAGCGAATACGTTTATTATGTATCCAAAAACAAATGCTAAACCTTCTCAAAATTTGCCCACTTGTAAGCGTGTTGTGTGAGGATCCGCCAACAGCAGAGAGCACGATGGGGCCCTTCCTGGTCTGTGGTCTTTGGAGCAGGAAAGCCAAGACGAGTATGAAATTATAAGCTTGTTCAATGGTATTACTCTTAGTTGAAATGATCTGGAGAACAGCAGAGCGTGTGAACCGTGTTCTCATTCCGTATCTGCTTCATTCAATCCACGATGAGTAGAAACGCACACGCATGACGGAGACAAATGCACACTTGCATCTCACAGATTAGCTTCTTGACCTGATGAGTATAAACAAGTTGCCACTTAAAATGTACAGAATAGGTTTTCTTGGTAGATTGATTCCACATTTTATTGTACAAAGTGGGCACGGACTTGCTCTGGAGTCACAGGCTGGCTCGTAGGCCAGTGTCTCCGCGCCTCTGTTCCCATCCCTGCCGCTCACGAGGAAAAACGTTCCATAGCAGAAAATAGTTCTGAGCAGTCATAAGTTACTTCTGTTTTCCTGACTACTATTTAGTACAACAAAACGCCAAGTCATTGGTACAGGCCAAAGCAATCCAGGAGTCTGGACGCTACAGTCCGTACGGATTGGGTTCAGTCTAACAGTGCAGCCGCCAGCATCGAACCTCGCTACCCGAAGTGCCTGTTCCATCTTGTGAGCTCGTGTGCTGTCTGATGTAGGCCTGACGGTGTTTGGTTCCGCTTCCTCTGGAAATCTCTTTGCGAGGCAAATGGGAGCCCTTGTCCGTGGTCCTCATTCTAGTGTGCGCCAAAGGCTGCCCTTTCTCCTCCCTTCTTCCGTGCACTGAGTGCACCAGCCGTCTCAGGAACCGCTGGAAACCAGCCTGAGGCCAGTCCGTAGCAGGTGTGGGGACCCCGCCAGAGGACGAGCAAGCTGCCTCAGAGAGGGGGGCAAGGGCCACGGTGGCACCCAGTGCCGTGGCATTTCAGGTTGCCGGTAGCTCTGCCTCAAGGGTCTCGTGCCGTCACCCAGTACCCGGGACGTGCAGCTGCATGTTGTGTGGGATCCTGGTTGTCTGAAATTTGCTTCCTCCTGGGACCCCCACTTGTTTTTGCCTTGTTAGAAGTCAGTGGTGGAGGGGGCAGTGCCCTGGCGGTCATGACTCCCACGCAGGTGGGTTTCCGTTCTTAAGTGACTCCGGGAAACGGGCACCTGTCCAAGTGACGTCAGACGGCCGCTGCAATTCTTAACCTTCGTTTCGATTTTGTTAAACAAATACAAAGATAAGGGACTCCAGCAGGGAGGAAACAACGCTGAGCAAGGAGGTGGAAGTCAGGCGTAGTCCTGACCAAGAGTATCCCGTGCGTCGTATGACCTTGGGAAGCTCTGCTCTGTAAACGAGGGTTTCTCCAGGACTTCCTAGACATGAAATATGAGAGCTTTATAAAATTATTGTTCACTCATTAATTCCAAATACACACATGGACTACCTACTGTAGTGCGGGGTGGAGTGAGAGCTGAACGGGTGCCAGGCCCTAGGTCAGAAGTCTCATGAACTGTGTCCCAGGGAGCCTCGTGGCTCAGCCGGCTAGATTCCCTCCTGCACCCCCGTTTCGCGGAGGCCCTCTGATGGCCCAGAGACATACGAAATGCACTTCAGGTGGAAATGCTGGCCCAGGGGTAGGACAGAGAGGGAAATGGAGAAGAGGAGGGACAGAAATTCAGGAAGTTAAAAACCTGTCTCTCGGCTGTCGTTCCTGGGGACGACTGTAAGATTAACCCATGCTCCACCATAGAATGAAATTGCTCTACTGCTACGTGGATCTATGGCACCAATCTGTGGGTGTTCCTCATTCCGACAGAGCTCCCGCTGTCGGAGGACAGAGGACAGAGGGTCCTCATTGTGCGTCCCTCGGAGAAGAGCCTCCATGGCCAGTTGCTTCTTCTGACTGCTTTGAAGATCAAATGGAACAAGAACCTAAATAAAACCAAACAACCAAACAATGACTAAATGTGGGATTGAGGGAGTGTGGGGAGGCTGTTGTGCGGACCCTTGAGTGCTTTGTCACTGGTTTTGCTTTTGTATGTGTGGTTTGTCCCCAGCAAGCCTTGGACCTCTTGTGTCGTGCCTCCGTCAATTTACACGCGCTTCTAGCATTAGCCAGCGGGAGAGATTGGGCTAGACACATCACAGGTTGATGACAGATAGATAGAAACAGAGAAGTCAATGAGAGCTAGCGAGAGAAAGACACAGGGAGATCGAGAGACAGATGATGAAGACTTCCAGGTGGGAGAGGGCAGCAGAGAGGCAGGGTGACAGGCAGACAGGCAATGAGGGCGGGTGAGTGTCCAGAGGACAGAACGTGCTTCTCCCTATGGTGCGGTGGGATGTGGTTCCTCCTGCTCACATTTTAGCTATTCACAGATCGCTCCCAGGCTGACTCGCCCGGCTGCCGAGTCGCTGAAGTTGGGGAGGGGAAGCTGGGCCCCGATAAGAAGGGGTGGAGAGCTTCCCTTTCTGCCCGGTGTGGTAGGCAAGCGGCTCTGCTAAGCTTTGTTAAGCTCTGGCATCTGGTGAGACTGGATTTCCCCCCTAGACTAGGGGGTGGGCCTGCCGTCAGGACCTGCTCTGCAGGAAAAGGCCTTCTAGAAGTAGCACCCTTGAGGCCCAGCTCACACCGGCCCAGGCATCTGAGCTCCCACCCGGAGGACGCACACGTGCCCGGAGAATGCACACGCGCCTGGAAAACACACAGCCCGGCATCTGAGCTCCCACCCGAGCCGCACAGCCCGAGAGCTCTCAAGAGGCATTTGCGCAGGTGCTTTTCTCTGGCCCTGAGCTGGGAACAATATGCAAATAGCGGAGGATCAAAGGTAAGTCAGAGAAAAAGGGCTTCAAGTGGAGTCCTTGAACGCAGCGAGCAGCCTCTCTCCGTGACAGAGCCACAGGCAACGTCAGGGCTGTCAGCTCGCTGCCTGTGGAGCCCATGAGGCCCCAGCTGCTGCCGGGGGGATTTTCCACAGCTCGGCATCTGGGTCGGAGCTGGCTTCCACTGTCACATGTCACCTCGCGGGCATGCGGCTGCTGGTGGAGACGGACGGGGTGCAGGGATTTTGCAGCTCACGCCGGGACCCGCCTTTGGGCCTTCCCAGGAGCCGGTGGCTGCACACGCGCCCGAGACGCACGGCTCTGTAGCCGGCGGGCCGGGCCAGGCCAGGAGACGCAGAGCACCGTACGCACTCCGGTAGGTCCCATCCAGGACTCCAAGCCTGAAGCTGACTGTGCCCCGGGCAGAAGCAGTGCCTGCAGGCACGCGGGACGGGAAGACCACGCCGCTGCGGCGGCCCATTTGGCGCTCGGGGGTGTCCCCGTCATCGCAGACTCTGCTCAAGCAGCTGCCTGGTTTTCCTTGTTGTTTCTATACAGACGGTGTGCGGTTATAAAACAAAGTCAACGCCCTGGTTTTCCGTGTTGAGACATCACTGTTCAGCACGCGGAGGGGCCGTCGCACGAGCCACACGGCTCCATCTGCGGACGGGTCACTGCAGCGCTGGGCGCAGCTCGAACCCGGAGAAGGGAAGTGTTTGAAGTTGGAGCTGTGCCACCAAGTAAGCAGTTAAAAGTGGGACTAGGGGACGGCCAGGTACCGTGCCGGCTTCACAGTGGCAGGAGCTGCAAAGCAAATGGCTTTTCTCCGGAGGAACCTGCAAATCCTCCGTCTGTGGACCGCCTTTTCCTGTTCCCCGAGACGGTCTCACGTCGCTGACGCGGCTGGAGCGCGGGTGACGGAGGCAGCCCTCACCGCACAGCGCCCGCGAGCTCCCAGGTGGGCCGTGGCCGGGCACAGAGGGCTGCACAGATTCACAGGTGGTGTAGGTGACAGTCTTGACACAGCCCCCACCCAGAGGGTGCACACAGTCATCGTTCGGACGCCTCTGACATCGTCACCGTCACCTGCGGGCCACGGCGGATTTTGGAATCGAAGCCGGTTGTTCCAGTTTGTGGGAGCCACGTTGGCCCACGCCGTCCAGGGACAGATCTGGTCCACCGCAGGTTACACACGATGGCCCTTGGCCGGCAGCTCCACCGACGGAAACATACCCTACAGGTCACGTGCCGGGATGCAGCGCTGAGGACGCTCACTGCCACACACATCAGTGAGACCACGGGTCACCCCCCGGTTGCCTATCGGGGAAGGGGTACAGGCATTTCTAAAACAGAACAAAGCACATGAAGAAACACCAGCCCAGGTGACACACAAGACCTCGCATCAAGCTTACTGAGTCCCGTGAGGCCGTCTCAGCGGTCCTACTGACTCCGCACCTGCGCTCGGGGGCGGGGACCCCGTCCACCCGACACCCGTCCGTGTGTGTCCGTGTATTTCTGCGGGTGCAGGCAGGTGTGTGGTGAAGCACAGGGACCCCAGCGGGGCCCCAGCGGGCTGGTTACGGCAGGGCTGGCAAGGAAGACCCTTCTCGGCTTCTTACAGTTCTGTGAGCTGCGGGAGTCCGGTAGCTCGAAAACGCGTGTAGTGAGTATGTTCAAGACCCAGCACAGCCCTCACATCCGCTGGGCACATACTCGCTCCTCACCCGTTACTTTTCAGGAAGCATCTAACGGGGCGCCTGGGGGGCTCCGTGGGTCAAGCCTCTGCCTTCGGCTCAGGTCATGATCTCAGGGTCCTGGGATCGAGTCCCGCATCGGGCTCTCTGCTCAGCGGGGAGCCTGCTTCCCCCTCTCCCTCTGTTGCTCCCCCTGCTTGTACGCTCTCTCTGACAAATAAGTAAAGTCTTTTTAAAATTTTTTAAAAATAGAAGAGGCCACTAGTTTTGTGAGTTTTAAAGTATTGAGGCGCAGGTACTATGACATCTTTATAACTCATCTCCCTAATGTTCAGACTGAAAACTTTTTTTGTGCCAAAGTACATTATATAAATGGGACCTCTTTCAATGTTTTCCAGAGAGAATGTGTTTCTAGGCTGTGATGTATATTGTTAGTTTAAAAAGATTAAAAAAATTTAAGTCAAGAAGCCTTTATGTAAAGATAAGTACCTTATCAGTAAAATTAAGAAGGTTTGGCAAAATAAATACATACACATATGCATGCTTCTAAGGTCCCCTGAATTCTAAAAGCTTCTCCACTGAGATGTGGGCATGAAATCTTGTTCTAGCGAGTAACATTATTCAGAATGGGTATTAAACAGACCCCCACTCACTGGGTGATACTGTTTATTTTCTATTTGACAGTGTTTCAAATCGATCTCATTTAACTGTGCCGCTAGTGAAATCGTTATGGTGAGCCCATTGCATGAGTTTTGTACAAAACTTGGACTCTTCAGCTAATTATGAGGCTGAAATACTGAATTAGCTATCAAGTCGGAAACGGCTTGCGTTACAGACCCGCACCTCACCCTACCTCGGATACTCACCGATGACTGTGCCCTTGTCTCTAGTCTCTGCTCAGGGACGTGCCGGGTGTGGGATCAGCAATGCCACGCCCAGTGCTGGGCTTTGCGAGTCGTAACAACTGGTGTGACATTGGGCAGTGTAATTAATTGTCTAGTGCCTTCATTTCGGCTACAAGATGGAGTTCGTAGCCTGCCTTTCAGAATATCCAAAGGATTAAATGAGCAAATATGTGAGTCAACACATCTGAGGGACGGTGGGGGTTCCACAAGTGTTCATTCCTTTTCTAGTGTTTTCTCCTGAATGGTGGAAATTAGTCCAAGTATTGAAGTTCTTTTTATAATCTAGTGAAAACCTCCTTTTAGAAAGTATGTGTTCACAGACTTGTACCCCTGGGGCAAATAATACATTATATGTTCAATAAATACATAAATAAATAAATAAGAGAAAAGTATAGGAAAAAAAAAAGTATATGTTGCCTGAACTTTAATTTCATGGGCAACATCGTGTTTTCAGATGTTTTTAACTAGTTTTTTTAAATTCATTTATTTATTAAATTATGTTGGTGATTCTATTTGATATATACATAAAGATTTTATTTATTTATTTATTTATTCATCTGACAGAGAGAGATCCCAAGTAGGCAGAGAGGCAGGCAGAGAGAGGAGGAAGCAGGCTCCCCCTGAGCAGAGAGCCCGATGCGGGCTCGGTCCCAGGACCCTGAGATCATGACCTGAGACGAAGGTAGAGGCTCAACCCACTGAGCCACCCAGGCGCCCCAGTTCTCACTAGTTTTAAATCAACAGTGATATGCAGCATATTTGAAATCCTGTCCCCAATGAGAAAGTCGTCTTCCTCCTAGTCAGGTAAACAAGGGAGAGCAGGGCCGGAGCGCCCTTAGCAGACGGCGCTGGTCAGCTTTCCACATGAGAAATGTACCCTGGGGCCTGTGCGGCGCAGCTGCTGGGGACGGGGGACAAGACGAAGCCCTGCACGGCGCCGACGCAAGCCCCAGCTGTGGCCAGCATCCCGTGAGCCCTGACCTCCTGGCCTGGCGGCCGGGACGGGAGGCACAAGCGGGTGAGGACCGTGAGCAGTTGCAGCGTGTGAGACGCTGGTTGGCATCTAAGCGCAGATACGAAGCAGCTGGTCTGAAATAAGAGCAAGTGTCAGTCCAGGATCAGCCTTCCAGGAGGCCTCGGTGTGGAGACGGTGCTTGAGGCTGCGCGCGCCCAGCCGAGACTGACCCTAGAAGCGGCCCATGAGGGCAGAGGGCTGCACGCTGCGGTCCACAGCGCTCCACGGCCGCGCGTCGAGAAGGAAAGCGTCTCGGGGAGGGGCGAGCGGCCTGCTGAGTCAGACGCTGAGGTGGGTGAAGCAAGGTGAGGGCTGAGGCCGCCCGGCTTCTCGGGAACATGCATTCACGCACGCATGTGTTCCCGCTGCCCCAGGAACCGCGGGCCGACGGGCGGCCACAGACGACGCCTCTTAGTGCAGGACCTGGAAGCTTACCTTCCCCTGAGAGATGTCAGGGGGCCATCCCGGAATGGTCCAAGTTCCAGAAAGACGGAGGTGGTGGGGCGAGGAGGAGGCACGCCCAGTGACGTTCCAGGCTGGACCCGGGCATGTGGCGTGTGGTAGCAGCAGGCACCCGGACGCTGGGCAGAGGTCACACCAAGGACGGCTCGAGGGACCATTGCACGGCGACGCTCAACCCTGCCTGCTGGAAAGGTGACCGGCACAGTGACCCTGGGCTGCGGACCGGGGCCTCACCTGGCCGGTCTTCCCAAGGTCCCATCACCATCCACTGTGAGGACGGGTGGCGTGGAACGAGATTATCATTCCAACAGTATCTCTGCCTGGTGATGGAAAGTGAGCTGTGAACATCAAGTGGAAATCAGACCAGTTTCCAGGCTCTCAGACTAGTCCTGACCCTCCGGGGAGGTGCTGATGGAGTTTGGAGCAGGGCGGCCGGCGAGGTTTGCCGGGAGACTCAGGGAGAGCGGCTCAGGGGGTGCTTTGCGGGCAGGGGATGGAGGTCTTGCCTTTGGAGCTTTCAGAATGTGGGGTCTCCCCGTGCCCGCCCCGGGTATGGCCCAGACACTCTCAGCGAGCCGGGAGGGTAATTACGAACCTTTCCAGGTTGACAACCACCTGTTTCACAGGGGACTACAGAGGACATGTCCTTGATTGGTCCAGCAGTGGGGGACGGTGGAGGCAGGAGCAGGTTTCTACCTGTTGGGGACTGAGTCAGTTCTTGAGCTCAAGAGCCACTCTGCTGCGGGGGAGGAGGCTCAGAAAAGATCTTTCAGCTACATCAGAAAACGGCGTCATGTGTGAGGATGGATGCCTGACCCAGGACCAGCCACATAATTTGCAGGGCCCGTTGCAAGACGAAAGTGCAGGGCCTCTTGCGGGAACATTATTAGGAATTTCAGGATGGTCACAGCAGAACCTTCCACCAGGTGTAGGGCCTTCTAAGCACAGGCGTCACGGGAATGCCCGGTCTTGTGCCATGAGCCAGCCCTGGTCCAAGTCCTCTCTGCAGGATTTCAGACGCATTCTTCTAACCGGAAACAGTGCAGCTTACACGGGGCGAGGCGGCGGTAGCTCTGCCCTTCTCCTTTACGCCTGCACACGTTGGAGACAGGACAGAGTGGGCCCGCAGCCCTGCGTTCTGTCTCCCTCTCTCGGGGACGTTCATTTCGCACCGTTGACACTGAGCTGGCAGCCTTCATCCTCTGCTTCTGTTAGGGAACCTCGACTGGCCCCCGTTCCGGACCGCCAGCTGCTGCTGAGGGTCTGCTATTTTTGAGTAAGGGAGAACACAACAGGCTCTCAGATGGGCAAAGAGGGAGAAACTTCCTTGAGTGTTTCCTTACGATGAAGGCAAAGGACCCAGTTCATGTACAGATTGGAAGAAGCTTTGCTGAGAATTAGTCAGTTTGTTCCCTTAAGTGACTCGTTTCCTTCCTTGAGTCTTTGTGCCAACAGCGGGTTCAGAGGAGCCACTTCCAAACAGTCGTCTTAAAAGGACATCACGCCACAACCACAGCTCCCCTCTGCACTCAGTCAGAGCCACGCGGGCTCTGCGGGGCCATCCTGCCCTTGGCCTCGCCGGCACTTAGATTTGCATGTGCAAGCGTGACTTAGCCCGCCGGCTTGGAGAAGGTGGAGGACGCGGTACTTTCAAGTCCGAGCTCATTTCTACATGGAGCTCGCCTATGTTTCTGTGTTTCCAAATCTTCTGCTTAAAGCCACCCCCCCTTTTTTTTTTAACTTTTAGAAGATGAAATTGAAAACATTCCAAAATTAAAATGAAGAAATAAAATGTGCCGGGTGGGTATCTTTCCAATTTGAAGGCTAATTGCAAAATAGAGTTTTGGACTTTGAACTTCTAGTTATCTGCTCGAATCCAATCTTGTAAAGATAAACATTGGTCCATGAAATCGTTGTAAAAATATATGAAACAAATGGTTGAACATGTGAAGGAAATAATTTAAAAATGAAAATTTCCCTGCAATCTAACAAACCAGCTATTTTTAGAAATGCCTAACGCTCCATGTCACTGTGGAGCCGATCGAGAATTAGGGTTTAGTTTTTTAAACCGTCAAAGCCCGCTCACTGTTTATGAAAAGGAACGTGAAGCTGACAAACCTGACTTCGTCCGCGGCTCCCTCGCCGTGGAACACACGGGTGCAGCGAAGTTATTTATTTTTTCAAATTATCTGTAAGAGAGAGCTTTCCCTGCAGCATCTACTGAAAGACCTTCACTCGTGCGAAAACGGAGGCGCCGGTCCGCGAGCCGGGTCCCACTTCCCTCTGATTCCTTCACCGGTTATGGTTTTTGCTTATCTTGATCCAGAAAAGAGGTGCCTTGGTTCTGGTTCCCAGAGTGATTCACAGATCAGACAGGGTAGCCCCATGGTTGACAGCTCAGCCCCCCGCCTGCCAGGGCCTGGGTCCGCACACAGGTGGCGCAGGAGACGGGGAGGGACCTGTGGCAGAAGTCTGTCCGTCCTGGGACAGGAAGAAGGTTGACACTTTGCACTTAACGGTAGATGCCTGTGCTCAGTTTTGCACTCATCGGTGTAGGGTTTTTGTTTGTTTGTTTTTTGGTTTTGGTTTTATTTTTGTTTTCTGGGGGATTTTGTTTTTGTTTTTGTTTTTTTAATATGCATGTTTTATAATGTCCCATGTCCCTTAAAGGTGTCAACCCTAAGAATTATATTTTGAAAAAAGGATAATGTTTAACATTTTCTGGCTATTACATCAGATTAGGACTTGGTCATGACAACTCTAGATTTTGATGGACAATGTAAGGGGGTCCCCCGGAGTTTGAGACACCTTCCTCGCAAGGTGGTGAGATCAGCCGGAGAGGTTGAGTCTATGAGGACCGAGCCTGGGTGGGGTCTAGACTGTCCTCTCTCTGACGTCTTCCTGGTGAACCCCACGTGAGATCTGCACTTTATAATCTTCTGTTTACAAACATCTGTTTCAAAATACTACATTCCTATAGATGTTCGTAAATCCATAATCTAATCTAAGAAAAATATAGGACAGGGAAACATGCTTCTGAGAAAGATAGTGAACTCTTCTTCACCATGTGGTCCTGCAAAATACATACCGTATGTAACATAATCATATAAGTTGTGTTGATGTGATATAGAATGTAGTATTTAACAAACTGTATTAAAAGATTGTCTGACTTACACAATTTTAAATACTATAGACACAGAAAACGTCATGTTGTTCATAGTTTACACATGTGTGTGTGGGTGTGTGCACACTTGTCAGCTCCGTTGTCCAGTCGCCCCAGAAGCACAATAGGGGAAACATCTGGTCGTACCCGTGAAACTGTACGAAAGTCACTTACTGATGGGATCGCACAGGGGGCTCCCCGGACGGGCTCGCCAGAAGCCTGGGAAGGCCAGAAGCATGCCGAGTTGCCCTTGGGTGTCAGGGACTCCCCGTGGGTGGCCCCGTGTCTGCGCAGCTCTGGGCACCAGCCTGGCCCCCACAGCAGGTGCTACAGAACCTCACAAGAGGACTCTGATGGTCTGACCAGAATTTTGTTTTCCGAGTGCCAGTCTTTTGGAAGGTGAATGTCTTTCCATGTAACATCTCTCTTCTAAAGTGCCAGCGCCCCAAGGCTGTTCCTACTTCAGGGTTAGTTTGTTTGCTTCAGGTACAGCTGTATGAATTGCGGCTGCTGAGGGAGAACGGGCTGCAGGCTATCTGCTGTGGCTGCCGGGGTCCGGCTCACCCCCGACGGTGACAGGGTGAAGGAGCCCGGCGTCTGCGTCCGTGGCGAGTCGGGCCGGAGCCCGTGTGCACCTGCTCTCTGGGTTACTCGGTGATGCCGTTTGTGTTCTTGCCTCCCACTTCTCTCTCAGTGGCTGTAGCCGTGGGACAGGCCAGTCCCCAGCCAGGGACCGCAGGCAACTTCTCTGCCTGTCACTGGTTCTGAACAGGCTTTTCCTCTGCCCGAATCCAATTTCTGGGGCCATTCCTTGGTGACGATCTTGAGCCCAAGTTCAGCTGAGCTAGAAAAGTCAGTTCAGGCTCCCAATTCGCCATCCAGAAGGTCCGGGCGGTCTGCAGCCCCAGTCCGTGTCTTCACGGCTGACCCTCTCCGTGGAGGCCTGCGGCTCGGCCCCTGCTCCAGAGACCCCGGATTTGGCGCCGCCACTCTGTGAAGGGACCCCACGGCCTGGCTGAGCGAGCGCCGTCCAGCAGCGGGACGGTGAGTGTGGGGCGCGGAGGTGCCGGCAACCGACCCTTCCGGGGCACAGCGGCGGCCGCTCGCTCTGCCCGTCCCGTCCCTCCGTCCCATTCCAGCTCTGCTCAAGGCTCTCCGCTTCAGGCTCCCTCCGGGCTCTTCTGCCTCCGCCTGTGAGCGTCTGCTCAGAGCTTCCATGCAGGGCTCTGGGGACGGGCGGGGCGGGGCACAGCACGGCTTACCAAGCCCAGCTTGGACCAGCTTGGACAGCCCTCCGTGCTCACTCCACCAGGCTCTCAGCAACGGGACCGTGTCCTCCAGACCCAAACCTCCTTCCAATAAGTCAAGAAGTACCATCTCCACGTCAGCCCAACTGATCCATGCCAAAGTGCAAGTTTTCATGCTTTTTATCTCATATTAAGGAATGAAAGACCCTGCCTCTTGGTCTCAAAATGTACATGACCTCTTCCAGACCAGAAACATCAGGGGCGATGTGGGCGCACAAACTCCCGCTCACGGCGCCCACCTTGGCTTGTGCACTGACCGCCCCTGTCCACTGCGTCCTTGAAAGGAGGCAGCCCCGAGTCTGCAGGGAAACCGCGGTTGCGTTGGATCTTCCCTTTGCTTTGTCAGCCCCTCTTGTTTTAATAGATGCATGGAATTATAGTCATATATGTAAACTTCACAGATTTGATGTGTATTAATTCTGTACTTTTTAAAAATTATTTATTTACTTGACGGACAGAGATCACAAGTAGGCAGAGAGGCAGGCAGAGAAAGAGAGGGAAGCAGGCTCTCCGCGGAGCAGAGAGCCCAATGCAGGCCTCAATCCCAGGACCCTGAGATCATGACCTAAGCCGAAGGCAGAGGCTTAACCCACTGAGCCACCCAGGCGCCCCTAATTCTCCACGTTCTGACCCATGTGTCCAGCTACCTATCACCACAGTCCGGACAGCTCCCACAAGCTTTCGTAGAGGCCCCGTTCCCATTCCTCCCCACCCCTTCCCCAGACAACCCTGGATCTGCTTTTTGTCCCTAGAGATTAGTTGGCATATCCTAGGATTTTATGTAAACTCTATTCTACAGCCTGCACTTTCTGTCTGTTTTTTCTCTGGATGTCAGTGTTTGGAGATGTTTCTCGGCTGCTCTGTGCATCCACGGTGCCCCGACGGGCGCTGCTGGGTCGCGTCCCGTGGTACGGCCAGCGCGCAATTTATCAGCCCACCTTGAACTTCTACTGTTTCAAACTGAAATTGTGTAAAATGTTCACGTGGAAGTCCTGGTCTGGACACACATAGATCCCTTTCAGACCTGAGTGTGGAATGGGCCATGGGGTCGGCGTAAACTGAACTATTTCACAAACTGCAGTGTTTCCCAGAGCCTGTCCGTTCTATCCCCGCTACTGACGTGTGCGCCCCTCCCCGCCGTGCCCGCGACTGGACGTGGCCGCCCTTCTGATCGTTAGACGCGGACGGGCGTGCGGGACGTCGTGCTGCGGTTTTAATTTGAATTTCCCCAACGTCCACTGATGTTAAGCATGTTTGCACGTGCTTTTCTGCCGCCCGTATGTCTTCTTTGGTAGAGACTCTGCTCAGTCATTTGCCCGTTGTTTTCCCTGACATTGGTGCTGGCTCGTGACTCCTGAGCTGTAAGGGCCCTGGTGTGCTCTGGACACAAGTCTTCCACGGGATTTGCAAACTCTTCCCCCCGACTGGGATTTACTTTTTCAGGCTCTCAACTGTGCCATTTGAAGAACAAACCTTTTTAATTTTTTTTTAAATTATTTATTTAATTTTTTTTTTAAAGATTTTACTTATTTATTTGACAGAGAGAGATCACAAGCAGGCAGAGAGGCAGGCAGAGAGAGAGGAGGAAGCAGGCTCCCTGCTGAGCAGAGAGCCCGATGCGGGACTCGATCCCAGGACCCTGAGATCATGACCTGAGCCGAAGGCAGCGGCTTAACCCACTGAGCCACCCAGGCGCCCAAACCTTTTTAATTTTAATGATGTCCATATTAATAATATATTCCTTTATGGATTGTGTTTTTGATAATGTATCCAAAAATATTTGCTTAACTCAAAGTCATAACAATCTTCTATGTTTTATTTTAGACATTTTAGTGTTTCATATTTTACAGTTAGGTTTATTACAGTCTATTTTGAGTTAATTTATACGGCGCAAGGTACAGATCCGGGTCCACTCATTTAATGTCTTCTGGTTATCCAGTCGCTCCAACCTTATTTGGATGCTCAAAAGAGCATCCTTTTCCGTTATCCGCACTTTTGTCTTTGCCCAGAATCCATTGTCTCCGTGTGGGCCTGCTCCTGGGCTCTGAGCTCCGGTCCGCTGGCCTGCGTGTCTGCCTTTAGTCCAGCACCGTGCACTGTAGCAAATCTTGACGCTGTAATACATCTTGAAATCAGGTAGTCTTAATTCCCCAACTTTGTTCTTTCGCAAAGTTGCTTTGACTAACCGAGGTCCTTTTCATTTCTATGTGAATTTCAGAATCAAGTTGTCCATTTCTGTAGGCAGCGAGCACGAGGATTTTGACTGAGATGGCGCTGAAACTCTAGGTGTGGGACAAGGGTGTCTCTTGAAGGCCAGACACGGTACGGCTCTCCCCTGATGTAGGTCTTGTTTAATTTCTAACACAGTTTCTTTTAGCTTTCATGTATAGGTCCTGCTCATTGTTGTCAATTTTCTACCTAATAGTTAACATTTTTGGCGTTATTCTAAGTTATATTTTTAATTTCAATTTCTGAATGTTCATTACCAGTATATAGAATTAAGACTAATTTTTAAATGTGGTATTTGTGCATTGCAACCTTGCTAAACTCACTTATTCATTGTAGCAGCTTTTTTGTGGACTTCATTAGGTTTTCTACACAGCCATCACGTCATCTACAAATAAAAGACAGTTTTACTTTTTCTTTGTCAATCTGCATTTTGTTTCTTTTATGGCTTTGTCCTATGCTGGCTTCAGTGTCCAGTGTAATGATGATTAAGAGCTGTAATGCAGGACATCCTGTCTCATCCTTGGTCGCAGGAGTAAATTAAGCTGTAAATTCTCTGTAGATGCCCTTTACCGGCTGGGGGAACATTTCTTTTATTCCTAGTTTGCTAAATGTTTTACTCAGAAATACGTGGTAGATCGGGTCACATTTTTCTGCATCTAGAGATGATAATGTGGATTTTCCTTTTTAGTTCGTGCATAATGAATTACTTTGATTTTCAGAAGTTACTGATGCTGATCAAACTCCATTCAGTCGTGACATTCTATATCTTATGATGTGGACTTACTCTGTTAAATTTTTATCTGGAATTTTTGTGTCTATCTTCATGATAGATGCTTTTATCTTATAATGCCTTTGTCTGGTTTTGAATTTGAGAAATGAGTTGAGAATTATCCCCTCCTTTCAAATGTCCTGAAATATTTGTGTATAATTGGTATTATTTCTTTCTTAAATGTTTGGTGGAATTCGCCAGCGAAGGAGTCTAGACCTGAAGTTTTCTTCGTGGGAAGGGTCTCGATTATGTTGAGTTTTTCTAGTAGATCTCTGTGGCCCAAGGTACCCATTTCTTATTGAATGAACTTGGTGGTTTGTGTCTTTCAAGGTAATTTTTTCTACATCATCTAAGTTGCTAAATCTGTTGGTTAAAGTTGTTCATAATGTTTCTTTATTGTGTTTTCTTACATTTTAATATGTGACATTGTGTATTGATTTTCTCTCTTACTCCTGATACTGATACTTTAATTTCCCTCCCTCTCCTCCCCTCACCCCTCCCTCTCCTCTCCTCACCCCTCCTCACCCCTCCCTCTCCTCTCTCCCGTCTCCTCCCCCCCTTTCCCTCCCTTCCCTTCCTCCCCTTCCCATCTTCTTCCCCCTTTCTCTCTCTCTCTCTCTCTCTCACACACACACACACACACAGACACACATTTATTTTTCTGTCTCTCTCACGTCTCTCTCTTTTATGATCGGCTTAATTAGAGATTCATCATTTGTATCTATCTTCTCAAAGCATACACTTTTGGTTTATTGAATTTCTCTACTTTCTTCTGTTTTCTGTTTCATGGGTTTCTCCTCTGATCTTTATGATTTCTCTTCTTCCCTCACTCTGGCTTTCAGGTGGAGGTTGAAGTCGTTGTCTTTATTCTCTGTCTTGTACCTTGATGCTCAAAGTCCCCACCTACGTACTGCATTAGCAGACCCCTCAAAGTGGTATGTTGTGGGCTTTTTCTCATGTTCATCCAGTTCAAAACACTTCCAGATTTCCCCTCTTTTTGTTTTTTCTTTGACCCTTTGGTTATATAGATTATTTCATTTCCAAACATTCGGGGATTTCACAAAGAACTTTCTATTGGTGACTTCCATTCTAATTCTACTGTGGGTGGAGAACATACTTCGTGTGACCCGAACCTCTTAGCGTTCACTCGGGTTTGTTTTATGACCTGGAATCTGAGGTGCCGGGGTACGTCCAGTGTGCACTTGAGAAGAAACACACATGATATTGTGGTTGGGGCATTCCATAAATGTCTGTTCGGTGCGGGTGCTCGACGGTGTGGCTCAGGTCTACATCTCCCCTGATTTCCTGTCCACTCCTCCTCCCGACTCTTAGGATGGGGTGTTGAAATAATAGGGGTCTGTCCATTTCCCCTTGCCGTCTGTCCAGGTGTGCTGTGCGGGTTGGAAAGTCTGTTATCAGGTGCACAAGTAAGACCATTGTCTCCTCTTTCTTAATTTATGATTGTGAAATTCCCCCTTTTTTTTAATCCCTGGTGACAGTCCTGTCTCTGAAGCTACTTTGTTGGCTATTCACACGGTCCCCCCTGCTTTGCTTGGACCGGCGTGAGCACGGTGTGTGGTCTCATGCGGTCACACTGTCGCACGGACGGTGTGTCCTGCGGGCAGCCTCGTCTTGCTCTGTCCGATTCAACAGCTTCTGCCTTCTCCTTGTGATGCTCAGGAAGCACGTCCGACGTGATGATGAATGTACGGGACCTGAGTGTCCCATCTGGCTGTGTGTTTTCTCGTCCACCCCTTGTCTCTTCTGTCTTCCGCTTGCCTTGGTTCCATCGGGTGCTCGGACAGAGTTCTGTTTGTCTCCTCTGTTTGGGTTGTTTGCTGTAACTCTTGTAGTTGCTGCTCTCGTGGCTGCTTGGGTTTTACAAAATCCGCTCTGTCTCTTTTTGCAGTTTCCCGTCAAACGCTTGGACACCCCTCCCCACAAAGCGCACGAATCCTGGCGTTGTACTTCCATTTCTTCCCTCTTGACCTTGGGGCTATCACCATAAATTTTAGTTTTGCATGTGTTACGGAGGGCACATCCCGGTATTATTTTGGTTCAAACTGTTTTTATTTTTAGAGACGTAAATAATGAGAAAGCTTCCCTCCGTCTTCATCCGTGCTGTCACTGCGGCTGGGGCTCCGTGTGGCTTTGGGGCAAGCCGGAGCTGGGGTTGTACCCCTTCTGCTGGAAGATGTCCTTTAATCTCTCCTGCATGGTCAGTCTGCTGATGATATAGATGATCTCACCTCTAAATGCCTTTAAGAATCTTTATTTTACCTTCAGTGTTGAAAGGTAATTTCTCTGGCTAATGCATTCCAGGCTAACGTCATGTTTTGCTTTAAGAGCCGAGCTTCCCTGCTCCCGCTCATGCTGTTCTCATGATAAATGTCCCGTCCCCCATCTTTGCTTCCTTACACAGAGCCATCTTTTCCCTCTGTCTACTTTTTTTTTTAAAGATTTATTTATTTATTTATTTGACAAACAAAGATCACTCCCCCTCTGTCTACTTTTAAGAGTTCCTGTTTATCACTGGGTTTGAGCAATGTGACTGTTTTCTGTAGGCTCTTCTCTTTACGTTTCTTGTACTTGGGTTTTATTGATTTATTTTGAATCTGTAGGTTTAAGGTTTTCATCATATTTGGACATTTTAAGCCATTAGCTTCAATTATGTTATGTTGTGCGTCATGCCATGTGGTCCCCGTGTCTCTACATTTACTCTGATGACAGGTACGTCAGGCCACTAGAAGTTGTGCCGTCTAACGGGTGTCTTTCGTGTTTCTAACTTCTTTTTTCTCTGCGTGTTTTATTTAGGACAGTTTCTATTAGTGCGTCTTGACATTCACTACTTTTAATTCTCCAAGGGCACATCGGTCATTTATCCGTGTATCTTTGGTCTCAGACACCGCAGCTTCCATTTGTAGAAATGAGATTTAGGTGCTGTTGTTTTAATCTTCTGTCTCCACTTAACTTTTTGAATATATAAGCTACAGTTACAATTACTGTTGTATTGTCCTTGTCTGATGACTCTCACATCTGTGTTAGTTCTACAACTAAGTTTGGATTGATTGATTTTTCTCTTCACTGTGAATTTTATTTTCCTGCTTCTTTCCATGCCTTATAATTCTTTTTTCTTTTTCCTTTAAGAGAAAGCACAGGCAAGTGGGGGTGGGGAGGCGGGGCAGAGGCAGAGGGAGGATCTTAGGCAGGCTCCGCGCAGCACGGAGCCTGATGTGGGGCTCAGTCGCCCAACCCTGAGATCATGACCTGAGCTGAAATCAAGAGTCGGACGCTGAGTGGGCCGAGTGGCCCGGCACCCCATGCCTAGTCTTCTTCACAGACTCCTAGATATTGTGACTTTTGCCTTTGTGAGCACGAGATCTATCCTCACCCTAGTGATACTTCTGAGCTTTGCTCCTGGAAACAGAGAAGTTACTTGGGACAGTTTGGCCCACTGTGGGCTTCTAGAATCTGGGAGGCGACATCTAGGCAATATTCAGACTCTAACGATTCCTGGCTGTTGAGCCAAGATCTTGTGCGTACTCAGCCCCATGGCTGTGCGTTTCGCGCTCCACAGCCGGCTGCCGGGGCAGGCATCCTTCCCGCCGCCGAGCGGGTGCCGCCCCCCGTGCTGTGCGCAACTGCAGCGGGGCTTCTCCCAGCCTCCGTGCGTTCCCTCGGACGGTCCTGGGGGCTTCTCTGCGGGGGCCTCTCATGGAGGCCGCTGCTCTCCTCTCCAGCGCCCCGTCCTGAGAACTGCCTTCCTGGTCTGCCTGGAGTCCCAGCTCTGTCTCCTTGCCTCAGGGAGCCTGCGGAGCTGTCCCTGCCCCGGCTTCCACAGCCAAGCCTGGGGACCCTCCAGGCAAGCCCCGGGCAGTCACGGAGCCGGGGAGCGCGTCGCTCAGAGCTCGCCGTCCTGCCCTGTCCACAGCCGGCGTCCTCGCGAAGCTGTTCACCGGCTGTGTCTGGCAAGAAGGAAGCTCGGTCACTGGCGCTCTGTGCTGGCTGGAAGCAGGAGTCCCCCTGCCTCCACTTGCTCTTTCCGTGCTTCTGTCCTGGTTCCGGTCGATGGGACGTAAAGCCAACCTCACCCACTTCCGTCCTCTATTCTCCACCGTCGGTCCTTCCCTCTGTGCCCGTCACAAAAGATGGAGGGACGGGGACGCGAGGCTCAGTCTCTCGGGCGTCCGGCTCCTGATGGCTTCTCAGGTTATGATCTCAGCGTCCGAGATGAGGCCCTGTGTGGGGCTCTGTGCTCCCCGGGGAGTCTGCTTAGGATTCTCTCCTCTCTCTCCCTCAGCCCCTCTCCCCCGCTCACACCATCTCTAAAAACGTAAAGTAAAATAGGGGCACCTGGATGGCTCAGTCGTTAGGCATCTGCCTTTGGCTCGGGTCATGATCCCAGGGTCCTGGGTTCAAGCCCCGCATTGGGCTCCCTGCTTGGCGGGAAGCCTGCTTCTCCCTCTCCTACTCCCCCTGCTTGTGTTCCCTCTCTCGCTGTCTCTCTCTGTCTCTGTCGAATAAATAAATAAAATCTTTAAAAATAATAAAATAAAGATGGAAAGAAGATCAGCCTACAGTGCCCCTAAGAGCAGGAAAGCAATGGACATCTGCCCAAGGGCCTCTCCTTGCTTGTACCGCCCGGTAGCTGGGCCTCAGCAGAGAGCACACGTTAGTCCCACTGCCGTCGGGAAGGAAGCGCGCGGCTGAGAGCTTTCGGGGAAGAAAAGGCGCAACAGGATCTTTGTGTTTTAGTGTTTGCTGACCTGTGTGTGACCCTGACTATAGCCGTGACAACATGGGACATGACGCCAGGGACATTTCAACTATTGAGACTAATTAGAGACGATGGGGAAGTTGAAGAGTGAGAAGGAAAAAGATGAATATCTGACTGAGCCATGAAACAATGTTGGTAATTAATACCAGCTCCACGTACACCGTTGCTTGTCGCTCCCGTTACGCGGCACAGCGTTTGTGGGAGCTCAGGTTCAGGGGATGTGTGTGAAGTTAGAGTAGGTGTGCACAGTGTGTGCAGGTTAATGCTATGGACACATGACATATTGCAATATTTTATATATGTATATGACTAGTTAATTTAGTTATTCATCTTGCCTTTTGCTCATAATAAACACCGACAGCCACCACTTACGTCTGTGTCTCAGGAAGACACCGACCAGTACTTCTGATTTTTAAGATGGTTCTTTGTGGTGGAGGAAACCCATCTTGGGGGAATTTGAACACATGTTTGGGAATTTAGGACTTTGGTGTTCAAAGTGGAATGTCTGTGTCTCAGAGGTTTACAAGGTATTGGGATATAAAAAATATCAAACTTACTAGTATTAAAACTAATAACTAGATTAAGTTTTCCTGGTATAAAACATGCAGGTGGGAATACACAGCCTGAGCTTGTCCAGATGCCACGTCCGTGACCCGTGACATCAGCGGACGTCAGCGTGCGTGCGTGATACAATGCGGGTGAACGAGCAGCACCAAATCCAGGGGCTTAGGTCAGGAACCTCGTGCTTCCGTTGGCTTTTGGCATCTTGCTCCATGATATAGTGTCCGGGGCCTCTGCGAATGGACTTATAACTTAGATTACAACATTTCGTAATCCTTGGAGATGAAGGAGGACACTACTGTGAAATCATTTGTTTCCCAAAGTTGTCTTTATAGTAAATTTCTAAGCAGGTTGTCCACTTTAAAGAGGGGATACAGTGTTCTTTCACAAAGGAACCCATGCTCCGAATCTCTTATTTATGGAGGACGATAGCTAGAGAAGGACGGTGTGGGCAGATGCCTCCCACCCTTCCTGCATGTAGTCCTGCTCGAAAGTAAAGATAAGGATAACAAGTAGTGGAAGTCTCTTTAAGAAGAGACTTGGACTATGGGGCAAACACTCTGAAAACGGATGTTTAGAAGCTGTCATTTTGATATAACTTTAAAATTTTTGCTATAAGTAATATTTGAATCACATTAAATACTCTGAGATTTACGCCTTGAAGAATTTGGAAACAAGCGGCACGTGGGTGCCTCCGTCTGTTAAGCGTCTGCCTTCAGCGCAGGTCATGACCTCAGGGCCCTGGGACCGAACCCCATGTCGGGCTCCCTGCTCCCCCGGAGAGTCTGCTTCTCCCTCTCCCTCTGCCTCCACCCACCCAGCTCATGCTCGCTCTCTCTCTCTCTCAAATAAATCAATACAATTAAAAAAAAAGAGTCTGGAAACAAAAATTCTTAAATAATTTTAAAAGAATATAAAAAAAATTCAGTGTGTTTTGAATCCATTTGTTTAAATACCTATATTTAACACCTTCTGGTGGTCTATAAGTGGAACCTGCTGCATTTGGGATCCACAGAAATTGATTAGTTGAATCTCAGTGAGAATCGTGGGGAACCGTTGGTCATGAAGGAGAACAAGCAGCTTCCGCTGCAGTAGCCAATATAGAAGTTTCTCTTCTCCCACTTGAGCCGGAGGCTTCTTGGTGAAGCATCTTTTCAACCATGACAGGTCATAAAAGCAAGTATCAATATAACTGGAGTAAGAAATAGGACTTGAAACTGTGCTCTCATAAAGTGACAGGCAAAATTTAAAAAAAATAATAAGTCATATTTAAAGATTTTCTCTCACTTTAAAAAAATTCTTAATACATTTCAGAAGAAAAAAATATGTGTATTATTTATAAATATAGTAAGTACTTTTAAATGTAAATGCTTTATGAGTACGTGTGTCCCCCAGATATTATGGCTTGTCAGTACACACCCTGATACCTAAATGGAGGACCCTTTGCTGTTTTTAGTAGAGGATTAGTCAGTGTGTTTTGGTGAAGATGCCCAGTTAGAAAGTTTAGATAGTCTGCTCTAGACACACATAAGGACATAAGCACCTTCCTGTTGGTGAGGACAGGACATGGACGTGCAAAGGCCCTGTGGTGTGCCTGGGCTCTGATGGGCATGTTGCACACACGTTATCTCTTGTGACCCTGAGCACAGATCTGCACACTAACTGTCAGCACCACCGGATTTAACCAGATTTCAGTGGGAACCTGGATTCTGTAAAAGGCTTGCCGCAAGTCTGGGCTGACCAGGAGTAGGTGCAGAGCCTGAATTCAGTCGGGCCAAGGTGCGTGCCCTCAAGCTACTCACCTTCCCTCCTTGACGGAACGGTGCTTGCAACAAGGGACAGGTGGAGACAGGCTTGGTTGCACTGGTGACATTGCTGTTACCCAGAGCCTTGAGTCACTGTGGTGTGCCTGGACACTGGAGCTGGCTCAACCCTGGGAGCGCAGGGTGTGTGGGAGCGCGGCCAGATGAGTGGGTGCGGGCTGGGATCCAGTCCCGCCCTGCGGTGGGAGTGACGTGGTACCGTGAAGGGAGGGTTACAGGAAAGGGCAGGACTCGAGGTGGGCAGGGCCAGAAGGCCAAGATCCAGGCGTTGTCTTTACTCTCAGTTATGGTGGCTCCCCTAGGGGAGCGAGGCGTCTTCTGGGGGTGATACAGACACGCTCTGCACAATTTATGGTCCCCCAGAAAATGTGAGTGCAATGGCGTGGATCTCTGCAGGTTTTCGAAGCTGAAGCCTATAGTCTTTCTCGGACCTGGGAGAATCCTTGACCAAGAACTATCTCACTGCCGAGTCCCCACGGTAATTGTCAGCAGCTCTTTGTAGACTTGGCTTTCTACCGCTCTCGGCTCCTTGCTGAACAAAATGGTCAAGCCCGACTCTGTGTCACCTTCCAGAAGAGCGGCACTGAGCGCATTTAATGGGTTCGTCTGCGGTGCACGGAGGACCGGTGTGAAGGCATCAAACTAAACTGTGCCTTGTGCTCTGCGGCCGAACAAAGCCTAAGAGGGGCCTGGGTGGAGCCTGCCGACCTTGTAAGACGTTCTAAGACATTCCTCTCCTGGACAAGGGAGACAGATGGGCAAGAAGAGATATCAGTGTTCTTCCCTTCAACGGATTAAGTTCTAAGCAGGAAAGGACCCCGTTATGTTTGTGTCACATCTGGGAGGTACGCGCGCACACAGGCTTGCGTGCGCACATGGTGCCGACTGTATGTTCACTCCGGCGGCTTCGCGGAGTGAAGATTTCAGAGAGAACACTTTGGTCACACTGTACTGAAGAATAATTTAGGTAATTTTCTGCTCTTTCTTCTATTGTGTTTTAATTCGACTTTCGAGACCCTGCTGTACTACAGACACTGTCTGGGGTAGAGGTAGGAGAAACACCGGCTCCACAGCTTAGCCCAGGTGGTGAGCACACAGGCAAACGAGTACACCGTCCTGGGTGCATTTCTCATGTTTTCGCTCCAGTATCATTCAAGTCTTATCAAAAGAACTTCCAAACGCGCTGGATTTCTTATGATGACAGACTCCACTAGCTGAGCAACAAGGAAAGAGTAAGATGCATCGTGAAAATAGGCGTTCACGCGTGTGAGGATGTGGCCCAGTTTCCTGTGTTTGGGAGATTATCTGGACTCTGATGTTGTCATCTGAGGGTAGGAGGGAGCAGTGGGGCTCCTACGGGAAATGCTGGCGAGAACCTAGCCAAGGGCCTGCCTTGGCTGACCATGGAAGGAACTTGGTCTTTGACCTGCAGGTACAGGGGAGGGTGTGGAGGTGCAGCCTCGGACCCGCAGGGGAGGGGTGTGGAGGTGTAGCCTCGGACATGCCGTTAGAAAGGAGCACAGGAGGCGAGATGGCCGTGTGCACATGGGGCGAGCAGTCTGGATCCCAGAACCGCCGTTCCCGCCACTTCCTGACTTGCGTGGCAGTGGACAGAGCCGGAGACGTTTGTGATGTGGTTAAGTCCTCAAACAAAGATTCTGTAAACCTGAGAAGCAGGGTCGTCCAGTCGGGATTCTCCGTTGGGCATGCGAGGCGTGTGGCCGCAGGTCATTCAGCTTTCCTCCTCTCCGGAGAACCAGGCACACGGGCCATCGGCATCTTACTGGAATCAACGAGTAGGAAGGTTAGTAGTTCCTGAAGTTTGCCACTGTGGGAAGCGATAAAACACCGTCGAGAAACAGGACAGCTGGCGCACCCGAGCTGTTTTCGGTGCCGCACTGAGAAGGACGCTCACTTTTCGCGGTGAGTGTCCAGTAAAGCTCCGTTTCTTGTTTCCACGGTAATGACGAAATGCCCTTGAATGCAGGGCTTCAAGGGATGGTTTTGGAAGGTTTTAGTATTTCGAAACCTAAAAATTTAATCTCTCGTTGGTGGTAAATGACAAAATAAGGACTTTAGCTTAAAATGCCAGTAATACGGTTAAACTTGAAAATGCATAAAATTTTTCAAAAAACTAGCCATGAAACGCAAAAAATAGAAGGTTGTTGAACGGCACGTGTGGTCACATTTGAGCTGGGAAAATGGGCCGGACCTTGAGCAGGACAGACCGATCTCAGTGCGACTGAAGCGGGCGCCGGGCTGGGGCCACCGGACCTGAAGCTCCAGACGTCCTCCAGGGGCACCGCTGTCCCCAGGCACCGGCTCCGCCCTGGGACCCATGTCCACGCAGCTTTGTCGGTTTTGGAGTTCGGTGCCTCCGGGCGCGGGTTTGTTTGCTCTGACCACGAGTCAGGTGTTACCTAACTTGAGGTGACGTCCCAGCAGGCCGGACTGCGCGCGCCGGCCCCCGCCGGTCCGCGCCGGCTCCCGGGCGCTGCGGTGCCCCGCCCGCCTCTCTGAAGCCCGCCGAGTGCTCCGCGTGCGTGGGGTTCGGCCTTGCTCGGCCCGGGCGGAGCAGGACGCCGTGTTCTCCGCCCGAACCTTCACTCCTGCCAGTGGCTCTTCCCAGCAGGCTGCGGCGCAGAAGCGCCCGGGCCAGGCTAACACTCCGGAACTGCGCCGCGTGCGCCGGGACACCCCACTTTCCTCGGGGATCACTGGTGCCTGAGGACTCGCTCCTCGGAAGCGCCGCTGCTGTCCCACGGAAGGACTGGAGGCTCGCCCTTCCCTCCGCCGCTTCCTCTGCGCGTGGCACGAAGAGCGATGGTCCCCACGATGCCCACGCCTGCCCCGGGACCTGCGGACGCCCGTGCCATGTGACAAAGGCTCTGCGGGCGTGATCAAGGGTCCTGAGGCAGGGACGTTCTCCCGCATTACTGGTGGGTCTTGTGGCGGGAGGCAGAAGGGACGGTCAGAAGCAGAGGTCAGCGTGACCCAAGAAAGGGATGGGGAGCCACAGAGCGCGGGCTCGCGGGCCGCGGGGAGAGCCGAGGCTTCTGCCCTGCAGCTGTACGGGGAGCGCGGTCCTGATCGCGAGCTCTCTCGGCCTCCGGGGCGGGAAGAGTAAGTCCGCGCTGTGGGTAGCACGAGTCTCTGCTGGTTCGCTGACAGCGGCTGGGCGACCACGGCAGCACCGGCGGCCGCTTCCCTGAGCCAGGCTCCCCGAGCTGTGAACCGTGATGACTCAGGCCTCTCCTCCCCACGCCGTGGGACTCCAAGGCCGCGTTTCGAGGGGCGCCGTCTGTGAGCGTGAAGCTCGGCGGACGTGAGGGCGATGCTGAAATGCGGGCGTGCGCCGGAGTTGGCACCAGAACCCCACGGTCCCACCAGGCTAAGCCAGGGTCAGGCTGCACCTTGAAGGTGTGCAAGGGAAGTGGGGACCCCCCTGAGCTCCCCTGAGCCCCGCCTGCGTTTCAGAAGTTCCTTCCGTGTGCATCCGCCCCGCCTGCTCTCCGAGGGGCAGTTTCCATCGGGGAGAGCCCGCGTGGGCCTGCGCCTCCCGCCCCCGAGCAGGGATTCAACGTGCTCCTGGCGTGTCCCACCAGACGTGGGGGGGAGAGACGGGAGGTGGGGCAGAGAGGAGGCGGAGCGGGCCCCAGGCAAGACTGCAGCCCCTCTGAGAGCAGAAGAGGCTGGGCACTGCCCACAGCCCCATGGCATCGGGCGGCTGGTGCCCGGCAGGTGCGGTGCTCCCTCACGTCCTGTGGGTTGCTGCAGGACGGAGAGGCCTGCCCTGTGCAGGTGTCCTGGGCCCTGCCTCCTCTCCACCCGTGGGCTCCCCGGCCCGTGGCCTACCTGATGGCTGGGGCATGTGGCCCCGGAGGGAGCAGGGAGACGTGAGCACGTCGCCTCAGCTGCGAATGCCACGCGGCTGGGCCCGGACCACACCTTCATGCAGGCGAGGCCATGCGCGTGGCTTGGCTGTGTGCCGGCGTGGCGGCGGGCACCGGGGCTGCCACACGATATGCTGTTAGGCACAGCGCATCCAAAATTCTGTTTCCTTAAGAAATCAACATTTTAAAATATCTCAAATCAAACAGGCTATTTGCTTTTCAAAGCAAAGGATGAACCTTTTATGAGAAGGAGACCGCGCTTTTCGTTGTTGCTGAGGACAGTGTTTGCAGAGACCCCACACCTGTGTGCTCCCCCTTCTTCTACTTCCTCGCCCCTGCTCACTTTTTATCTCCGGATGAGGAGCCCTGACTCTGTGGAGACGCACCAAGGCCTGTCCCGTAACTGACTGTTCCCGTCTGTGATCGACGGCCTTGTCTCTGGGCCCATTGCAGGGGCTTCATTTCCGCCCCACTTGTAGCTATTTGCTACGTGGATATGCACATTTTAAAAAATCTGTGAATTAAGGAAACATACCTGTTCGTCATGGAGCTCGTTGTAGTTGTTCCTCAATGCAGAGCGAGTGCTGACCGGAGGGTCACGTGTCCTCTGATCTCAGGCCCCTCGTCAGTAAGATCAGACGTCCAGACCCGGTGTTGTAGCTTCTCAGAGCGAGCCGAGCGACGTCCGTCGGTTCCAGGTGTCCTGGCCAAGCGGGAGACAGTCCTGACGTCCAGCGCCCAGCCCTGGCTCGGAGACCAGCACAGACAACGCGGGGACGGTGCCATCCCAGCACTCTGGGCCCAGGTGGCCTCCCCCTTCCCCGGCCACAGCCCCCTGCCCTGGTATTGACGGTGCAACTCAAAATGCTGCTTAAATGTGTTTGGATTAAGTATTTCACATTATTCCTTTTTTTTAACTTGTTAGTTTCACTTTCTTTTACTGCCTTTTATTATTTACTTTGAAATTACAGTATTTATTCGTACTTACTAGAATTTAATATTAGTTGCGGTTATACCACTTTCCAAATATTCAGTGACTCTATGAATGCTTTAACTCAGTCCATACCCTCCAGTCTATGTGCTGTTGTGATGGAAGTAATACCTCATACACATATGTTAATCTGCGTGTTATTTCTTTATAAGTATGTCAAATCCTACAAGGTTTCATGATTGTCCTTTAGCACAGTTGGAGGTCAAATACATTTACCCCTTATTTGTGGTTTCGTGTTCTTCACTCCTGTGAACCACTGAGCTACAAGCACATCACTTTCCTTCTGGCGAAACAATCTCTTAGAATTTTACTTAATGTCGATCTACTGATGACAGATTCTTTCCTTTTTTGGTCTGAAATTGTCCTTTTTTTACCTTCGTATCTGAAGGGTTTTTTTTTTTTTTCTTTCCACGAGATTGGCATTTACTTTCATTAAACACTTTTAATACAGAATTCTATTATCCTCTGAGTTCTCTTGTCTCTGTTAAGAAGTTAGCTGTTACTAATTGCTGCCAGTTTACACATTTTTTTCCTTGATTTTTGCTTCTTGTAGTTTTACTCAGAGGTTTTTCCTTGTAATTATTGCATTGGGGATTCATGGTGTTTCTGAATTTGGTGGTCTATATTTTTCATCACTTTTGAAAATTCTTAACCTTAATTTTTCAAAAGTTTTTTTATTCCTTTGTTTAATATAATTTTATTTCTCTTGTATTAATTGTGATATTTCCTCCCGACCTGTCTTCCAGTCTGTGGATTGTCTCTTCAGCCAGGCATACTCTGTTAATTCCAGCAACTGAATTCCTAGCTTCTATTCTTAGAGTTTTCAATTCTAAAATTTCCATTTGATCTTTACAATAAGTTTTATTCATCTCCTGAAATTCAACATTGTGTTAAATGCCTTTGGCAGTTTCATTACTTTAAATTCTTGTCAGATAATTCCAATGTGTCCGTTTCTGTTGGCTGTTATTTTTTTTCCCCTGGGTTTTGGTCAAATCTACCTACTCGCTTGCCTTGTTTAGTCTGGATTACACACATGGTAGATAAAAAACTGTAGTTACGCGTTGCAGCTTTCTGTTACGTCACTTTATGTCATCTTCCTCCAGAAAGCATTCATTTTTGTTGTGCCCGTCTAGACTAAGGAACGTGGCTTCCGTCAAATCAGGAGTTGAGATGGTTCAAAGCTGGGTTTTATTACGCAGGAGGGATGAGCTATTTCCAGTTTACATTTATTCCTGGGATGAAACCTTAAGCGATCCCAGCGGAAGCGTGTGGTGTTTCCAGGGAACCCCTTCCCGTGGGCCAGGAGCTCCAGTCTCTTGCCCCTGGTCACGCGGTGCTCAGAGACGCACAGAGACCTTCATGAGTCACTTCGGTATCAGTAGATGTCTCAAGCCAAAAAGTTGTGCTTAATAAGGGCCCATCTCTGTGGGTTTCTCTCTGCTTGGTTTCTTGGCTGTGCAAATCGTGATCACCCTCCAATGCTTCAAACAGATGATGGTAACAGAATTTAATTTGCCCCCTCGTTATCAGCAAGAAGATTGTGTGGAAAGATTACATGTGATTGCCAAAAGCGGAACCACCCACTTCTTTATCCACCATTAGTGATGACGTTGGTTACGGGAGAGGACGTCCAGCATCCCTTCCGGCATGGACAGTCTAGCATCCCCCAGGTAAATATCCGCAAGGAAGACGGCAGTGATAACATGTGCCCCGTTCTAAGCCAATGGTTCTTAGAGCTCTTGTTGCAGAATAAAGAGCATCTGAGGAGGCTGGAAGCCAGCAAGGACTCCTTGCGAGCAACCAGACTAGCATCGATTCCTAGAGCATAGGGGCACTGCTGCTTCTCCCCACTCCCCAGGAGGACAGCAGGACAAGTGCTGTTGCAAAGAGACATTGTGATGCTCCAAAGGAATGCAGCTATAAATTTCCATCTCAATATGATGCAAAAGCTCTTGGCTTTTCTGGAATTTCTGGAATGTTCTAAAGGAAGATAAAACCTGATTAGTAACTATACAATGCCAGTGTTTAGATGATTAATCTTATAGATCATTGGGGAAAATATTATTAATAAATCAAATAACAAAAAAATCTAAAATCAGCATATTGGCTCAGAGAACCAACATCAATTTTTTACTACAAGTCGTTTTATACAGAGATAACCCTCAAATCCTATACTTTAAGTCGTAAACTATAAAATGTGACTAGGATGCTTGCTATTCTCAGAAACCCTCCAGCTCACACGTAAGCGGAAGGAGCAGTGCTCCTGGCGGTCCCTGAAGTCGTCTCCCACAACCTGGGGCTCCCTATTGCAGATCTACGTGCGGATCTCGTCAACCCTGCGTCGCTTTCCAGACTGATACGATCAGGATTGTGTCATGTGGCACCAGACTGGCAGTCAGTTGGTTTTAATTCTTACTTTTTTATCTTTTCTCAGCACTTGCTCAATAGAAGTAGCATACTGAAGATCGCGTGTACGCTGCATGGGGGTCAAGATCTGGGGCCTGAGTTTCCAGACCCAAAAGGGAGCGATGGCATATTCCAAAGTGTCACAGATGGGAAAATGGAGAGCAAGCCTTATGTAGCGCCCTCGTTTAATGAAATTAAAAGGACAAAATATTTGAGCAACAACAGGCCACAAGAAGCCATACGCAGAGCTCAGCGTTCTGACAGCAGGCAGGTTATTCATTGGTTTTCAAACATTTGAGTGTTTTCAAACTCTCAGACTGGAGGAGACGAGTTAACAGGGTTCACAGGGCTCCGCGGCGGCCGTGCTGCCCCACGCCTGCCGCCGGTGGTTGGGTGTCGAGTAACGGGCTTCACGAAGCCTGGGCTGATTCACGTGCCGGCCTCTAACCCCCACAGCCTCTGCTGCCCGAAAGGATGAGAAACGGGGAGTGGGATGTTGGGGGAACGGAGCTGGACGCTACCACCCAGATACGCACGAGAGGTCCCGGCTCGAGCGTCCGCCCGGCCAGCGGCTCCGGAGTCTCCCTGCGTCCACGCGTGTCCGGCTCTCGTGTGTTTCCTGACGCAGGCCCGGGCTCGGTTCGCCTCGCGCTGCAGGGAGCGGCATCTCCCACCTGGCCCGGGTCTGCCGCAGGGGCGCTTCCTGTTGGTCCGTCTGCTGCTTCCTCCAGGAAGGGAAAGTCTTCCACCCCCTGCAGAAGGTTCAGGAAGCTGCTGCGTGCGCACAAGTGGGGGCGGCTCTGGGTTGGGACTTCATCTGTTTCACGGCAGGATCCGCACATCCTCCATAAGTCACAGGGCTCTGACCTTCCCTAGGGTCTCTGAATCCCAGCGGAAAGCAAATCGTATTTACTTGAAAAGCTTAGATCTGACCTCTCCTGTCCTGATTCTTCATACCCTGCCACCTAGGAGGGCCCCATATGCACTCGGTTCTGCGGTCCTAAATGCGCTAGGTTCTCTGGTCTGAGATGCGATAGGTTCTGGGGTCTGAGATGCAGTGGGTTCTCGGGTCTGAGATCCACTAGGTTCTGGGGCCCAAGATGCAGCAGGTTCTCGGGTCTGAGGTGCGCTGGGTTCTGGGGCCCGAGATGCAGTGGGCATTTGGATTATCTCGTTTGCATGTTCCCTCCATCTTCACCACCGAAGGGAATATTTCCTCAATTCCCAGGGTCTCCAAAAGTATTCCACAGAAGGATATAACCTGGTCACTCTTCAGTTTCCAGGAAACACCTCACCCAGAAAATTTTCGACAAATAAGGACCTGCTATATACTTGCATTTGTACAGAGAAGCTTCAAAGCCTGTCTTGCAGAGCTCTCTTCTGAGATGTGACAATCCTGTGTCTCCTCCACTTACCGGCCCCCCCATTTTTCAGGTCTTTACTGTATGGTGGGCACCGTGAAGAAACCAGGAAACAGGCAGATGAGTTCTGTATTGAGTGAGCGGATTTTTTTCCCATATGAGAAGGGAAATCATATAAAGGGAGTAAAAATCGAGGTCCCAAAAGAGAAAAATTGCAGAGCGGATGCAGAAGAGGAGCTATAAGCCCTCACCATAGAAAGGATTAACCCCTGGGCATGGGTTAGGGGTTCCTGGCAGAATAAACAGGTTGTGCAAAGTCCCTGGGGTGAAATGACTGCATTCCTTGAACCCCACTTTGAGAACTATGGGGGGGAGCACTGTGAGGGCCGTGTGGGCTGTGGACGTGGGAGGGGCCAGTTCTTGGAGGTCCTGCCGCGTCGTCAGCGGTCGCCGGCCTCCGCCCTGAATGCCGGGAAAGCGCCTCCCGGCGCCTGCGTGGGAGGACCCAGTTTTGAATACATGGCCTTGCTCGGGTGGGAGACGGAGTGGACGTGGGGTTGGAGCAGTGAATTTACTTTTTGCCGTCCTGGTTTCAGAGAGGCGCGGCGCTGACCCGGGGCTTGTGCAGAAAGTCTGAGCGCGGTGGCCCTTCCCGGGTCTTGCCTCATCTTCTGTGGCAGCCCAGCAATTTTCCTTATTTGCGGACCTTGATTTTTACTTCTCTTCTATCATTTCCCCCCTTGTCCACCGAGGAGGTGGGATGGCCAGATGCGCAGGACAAACCCTTTGAGCTCTAAGTTCACCGTGGGCGCGGATTTCCAACGCCGCATGACTCCAAACTCCGTCTGCATCTGCTGGCTCACGGGCACGGGGGCGGCTGTTTCTCAAAACCCCAGACCCCCCACGAGCAGCAGCTGAGAGAACATGAGCGTGTCCCCCACAAGTTCCCGGAGAAAGGGACGGGCAGGGACAGCGGAGCTCTGGTCTCCCATTTCCTCCGTGTCCCATCCAGGCCCAGGGACGGTTTATTTCCGGGGCCATTTAAAATAGATTCGGAACCGCGAGCTCCCTTAAATGGATTCTTGGGCACGAGGCTCCATGAAGCCTCGCACATGACTGTGGTCCACACGCAGGCCCGCACGCCTGTGGCTCTGCCCCGTCCCCGGTCGGCCCTGGGTTGGCAACCGGTGGTGTTTCCCCAGCGCCGTGGCTGTGCAGTTCCTCCCACAAGCAGGGGACGGCGCGGCCGAGCACAGGCTTGCGACAATGTTCAACCGCGCGGCGTTCTGTAGTCCCTGCGACACAGATTTTAGTAATACTGCGGACAATGCAATCCTGTGTTTAGTTCCTACATGAACGTAGGTGTTTTGATATAGGAGGGGCGCGTGTGTGTGTGTGATTCTTACCAGTAAATTCTACGTTTATTTTGAATGCACAGGCTTTATTCAAAGACAATTAGGCTTACAACTGAATGTTAACATACCAGTCTCTAGAGGATATTTTAAACTGACCTTTTGATATTTTACTGTAGATCCGAGCAGATAGGTATCCATTCAATATAAACATATAATAAATTCATGTGATATTCACAGGAATATTGGGGAACTTGTTTTAGATAAATGCTCTTAAGTTGATTATGAAAAATTGTGAATAAAAGAACGTACTCTATATCTTCCAGTTTGGGTGGTCTCTGGGAAATGTCGTTTGGGAAGAAGAGCTTTGTGGGGGGCAGGGAGTGCCATGGGACTGATGCTTCCGGCCGGGGCCGGGGACTTTGGCGAATCGCGCACGGGGCACCCCACAGAGCTGTGTGACTTATTTGCAGCTAGCTCCCAGGGGTTTGGCCCCTCTCCCTCCAGAACTCAATTTTATTCCCTGCTGCCCTCATGGCTCCTTCCCGCCAGTCCCCTTCCGGGCCGCGGTGGCTGGCTCTCGCCGGCGGGCTGATTGGGAGCTGGGCGGGTAATGAGCGGCCTTCCAGCCGCCAGCCCACACTTGCCTCCTAATTAAGGCCTGACGGCTGTGTTGCCGGCAAATGAGAGAAAACGGCTTTGTTCTCCCATCCCCAGGCCTGATTGCCGTGAGCTCTCACCTGGACTCAACCCACTCGCGTTGTGCGCGTTGTGCCGTGATTGCAGGCCCCGCGGACGACATTCCCACGCGGCACGCTCCGTGCGGCTGCAGGGCTGCTGGCCGGGGTGTAGCCGGGGAAGCTCATCAGACGCGGGTTTAGCAAATGCCTGCGAGGAAGTGGGAGCCACGACCCAGTGCTGGAGCTTCTCCTCTGACACCGGCTTACCCTTCCCTGCGATCCCGATCCCGGAAAGGCTGGACCGTGCGGGGTCCCGAATTGCCCTGTAGCGTCATTAAGGCTGTTGTTTAAGATTTCTGCTTCTCCAAAGAGGGGATCAGAAGCAAATTAAAAATAAATAAAAGGGACTTCTCTTCAGTTGGGAGATGATGCAATTACTTTATTTTGCCCTGACCGGCATACGTAAACCTGGGTTCCACTTTACGCTGTCACCGTCGAATCCTGTGATGCGTATTTCAACTCACTATTTAAAGGAACCATTTGGGGGTGCCTGGGTGGTCACATGTCCGACCCTGGATCCCAGCTCAGGTCTTGAGTTGAAGCCCCATGTGGGGTTCTGTGTTAGGCATGGGTCCTACTTTAAAATAAATAAATAAATAAATAAAGGAGCGTTTTAATCATGGTCTCCATGCATTAGAACTGGGAGGACCACAGAGATCATCTGGTTGAAGATCACAGGAGCAGAGCCACGAGCAGGACCATGTCCTGTAGTGCTCGGGCGGGCCCCAGCCTCGCCGGCCCGCTCGTGCCTCGGAGACGACTCTGTGGGGTCTTACACGGGATTTTCCCGTGCAAACATCACACCTGCTGAGGTACTCACTGTCACTCCCGCTGGTACCACGCCCAGACACAGCCAGCCCCTCGTCTCCCAACCGTTCCCGCCTGCCGTCTGCGCATCCCTGGGACACCCCGCCGGGACCCCACAGGCCCTGATCCGGGTCGGATGTCGCTGTGAGGCCGTGGGCCGTTGGCCCATCCCTTTCCTGTTCTTACCTTCAGTTTTTCCATCATAGAAAGAAATCTTAGGTAGTAATCATGCAAACGGGTTGCTGTGTTTTAAACTTTGATTCATTGTCATCTAAATCTACTCAAAGTGTATTCACTCAAGTTTTTCATTTTTTATTATACAAATGGGCTTTAGAGTTAACTTTGGGAATTAGAAAGCAAGCATTTCACAGACGTGTTTGTTTAGCGACAGGAAGTAGACGCACAGAATGCTGTCTGGTGGCACTCACCCCCTTTCCAAACCAAAAATGCAGGGAGTCTGGATGCAGCACATGGGGCATACAGAAAAGGGCCGTGGGTCACGCCCTCCTAGGTCCCTGCTCAGGGAGGCCCCCTCCTCAGAGGCCACTGCCCTCACATGCCCCTGCTCCCTCCCTGACGCCCCACGGACCGCAGAGCAGTGGCGTGCTCCATGGCCCCATTTGTAGAATCCCAACCTGGTTGGGGCCGGGGTGGTTCACCTCCTCACGGGACTGGGTGTGCTGCCCACGTTTACCTGCTAATCCAGGAAATTCACCCTCTGGAAGTTTCTTCCTTTCTGTTTCATTTGAAAATCATTGAAATTGTTTACTTTCACACAGTTGGGCTTTTTTCTTTCCTTTTTCCTATTGGACTTTCCTACGAGTTGATGGACAAAGGGTCTTCCCTTTCACCTGCTTCCCTTGCCTCCGCTCGGGGGTGCCCAGCCGTTCTGACCCAACAGTCTGCACTCAGATGGCAGGATGTCCACAGGCAGCAAGGCTGTCCTTGCTAGGTTGTTTGGTAGAAAGACCATGGCCACAGGTTGGCCTTGCTCAAGGTACAGATCTCTCTACCAGCGAGTCACAGGCAAAGTGGGGCCCAGTCGGGACCGCAGGCCCTGGTGCTCGCTCACGATGTGGACCGTACATTCCCTCAGGTTGTACAACGGTGTGTGTGCTACAGAGTTGGATTCTGTGACGGTGAAACAAATACCGAGGGGAGAGCCAGGAAGGGCTGGAGGGTCTTGCTTCCAGCTTGCAGCAGGGGACCCGGGCTGGGGGTCGGGGCGGACCCCGCGTTGTTCCCACGTCACTGATGACGGTGCCCATGCACTGCACGTGTGTCTCTGCTGAGCGGGGGGAGGGTCAGCTGTGGACGTCCGTCCGCGGCGGGTCCGTGACCTTGCTCCATCATCCGTGCATCGGGAAGCATACCCCCTTGGCACTGTACGCGCTCTCTCGGCTCTAAGGGATGAGGAATCTCCAGTAAGGAATGTGAGGTTCCGCGAGGCCTGGAGCTCGTCGCTCCCACACGTGGGCTCCGAGGGCTCGGATGTGCACCGTCGAGCTGACCGTGGTCACTGCTCTTCGTGTAGAGCTTTCAGAATGCAGGGAAGTATGAGAATGCGTAAAGTACAGACAGATGGGTAAATTCCAAGTCGTGCGAAGATATTGTACCCACTCTGCGTGTTAAAAATGCCGGAACCCCCACTGCGCTCAGTCCCTGCACTATTACTTCTCTTTAAACTGACGCTTTCAGAAGGGACGGAGAGAGACACGGGGACGTGCTCGTCAGGGACCACGATGGGCTGAACATCCGCCGTCCCCGAAGCTCATGTCCTGAGACCCCAGCCCCCAGAGGGTGCCGGAGCAGGCCTGTGGGGGACGAGGCGGGGAGGGGCCCGCGTGATGGGGGGAGTCGGGGAGCTGGCGCTCTCTTGCTGTGTCCGCAGGGGAGGACGTGCCACCCAGACGGAGGGAGGGGTGGCCACGGGTGGTGTTTGTGTTACGCGGCCTGAGCACGCGAGAGCGGACAGGCCAGGAAGCCACTCGGGGGGCCCAGGCCCAGGTTGTTGATGGTGAGGAGGAAAGTGTTCACTGTGCCGGAGCCGTGTCACCTCCATCCTTGGACGGCCCCTTTAAGACAGAGACACCTGCGACACCGCTCCCACTCCGCAGGGGACGAAACCCAAGCCCGGAGAGGCAGCGAAGCCCCCTCCCGTGACCAGGTGGTGACAAGGCAGGCTGTGCCCTCGGGGTCCACTTCCGGAGCTCGGCAGGAGTGCGCTGAGCTCGGGGTCTCCGGCTCCGTCCCTCTGGGCCCACCGCAAAACTCAGAAAGGGAACAGGGCTTCCGTCCCCACCGCCTGCTGCGGGGCTGCCCGCCTGGGGCGCATGTCTGCCCGCGGGGCTCTGGGTGCCCAGGCAGGAATGCAGCCGTCCCTGCTCTGGTGGGGACATGTTTCACTGATCAAATCAGCCCACGAAACAGTCTCCGTTTCCCGAGGTTAAAAACATACAACTTTGCCACTGCGCTTGTCATTTCACACGTGTGCGATGGGCCTTCACATAGGGACGCCCGTGGCGCGGAGGCCCGTGTTCCGTCCGCAGCCCCTCGCCGCCGCCGCCGGCAGCACGGGGCGTCCCCACGGGCGGGCTCGCCGTCCTGTCCTTGTTCTGCTGTGCCCCCACCGTGGCTTTGAGCACCGGCACGCGTCGACCCGAGAATCCGTCTGCCACTCGCCCGTCACTGTCGGTGACTACATCTTGGAGAACACAAGTCATGTTGACTCCTTCGTGAGGCTCCCATCGGTAGACGCGTTCTTGTTTTCTCAAACTGCGGCCACCTTAGCTCGGTTGCTGACGCTCAGCTCACTTCCCTCCCCCCTTCCCTTCTTCCCGGTTTCCTGATTCCCCTCTTTTTTCTTTCTTCCTGCCTCAAGAAGATATTATTAGCTGAAGATATAACATCCATAGACATTTTTAAATTAAAAATTTATGAAGAAGGAATTTTACCTTTGCCTATTTGTACAGACTTTAGCTGTGTTTCCACACAATTTTTCCCCAGAAATGCTGATTTTTAGCCCATCTCACGGAGAACCTTCTGCCCGAGTCATCCCCTTGCAGGGTCATCCGGTGGCGGGAGTTTCAGAAACCCAGAGGATGAGTCTTCTCCAGCTTTGCGGGCAGAGGGCTTTGTCGTGTGTGTGGCTAGGAGCTCAGGGCAGGAAGCATGAGATGGCCGTCTGTGCTCTCCGTCCCCCACCGGCAGGCGCACAGTGCCCTGAGGCCGTGGGTGCTCTGAGGGCTGCGGGCGGCCCCATCCACATGCCTAGCCCTGCACCCCGCCACGGGCCTCCCTCTGTTCCCATGGCAACTTTTCCCAGCCTGTCATTCCCTGCCCGATGTCCGTGGTGGTTCCCTGTGTCCCAGGGAGAGACATGGACCCCTGGGGACCTAGTGTCCAAACATGCATTCTCTTCCCGTGTGCCCTGTTTCTTCCCAGACAACATCCCCCGCCCCTATCTCACAGAGCACCTCACACCCCCCAGCTCCGCCTCCCGGCCTGAGAACCCCTCCAGCTCCAACGGCTCCAACAGCAGACCCACCTCCCCTTTTGGGACCCCAAGCATGCTGCGCACATCTCCATCGGGGCACTTCTGGCGGGACTGATGACCTGGGCGCGGTCGCCACGGAGTCCGGCTCTGCACGGGGCTGGCTCCCGCTCTCTCTCTCCGGTCCGGTCCCCCTTCCTGCCACTGGGGGCTGAGCCGGCTCTGTACTGCTCTTCAAGCTGGTGTGCTGGGCTGCCAGGGCTTCCCGAGCCCTCCTCCTTCCGCGTGATCCGACGGAGGTTTCCACCAGCCCGCTGCCGAGGGGAGAGGGGGCAGGCCTCTGTGGTTAGGTGCCGACAACCCCACCGGCTGCGCATGAGTCCAGGAGACGAGATGCTTCCCAGTTTCCGACGCTCCCTAAGTCCTGGACACAGTTCCCTGCAATCGCCGCCTCCTGGTGCTCCCCTCTGCAGGTCAGTGAGTGGCTGAATCAGGGCGAGAGAGTGTGACGGAGAGGGAGAGGGCGCGCGAAGACAGACGGCGCCCCACACGCACCCAGCCGTCCCCCTGCTGCATGAGGAGTTAGTATTTTTGAAGACACAGCGGCAAACTGTTAGTGGTCTCAGTACCGTCTGCACTTTACAAACAGAGTCTTCAAAATAAAGACAAATCAATGCTCCAAGGAACCCATGTCCAAGGTAGGGGCCCTGGCTGTTGTGGGTCCCGGCTTGACAACGTGACGTTAAGGTCCTTCCCACAGTCACCGCCTCCCACAGGCAGACGTGTCCGGGGGGTCTAAGTCTTCCCTGCGTACGCGAGGCTCCTTGGTCATGTAGTTCCCAAGGTGCAGCAGGTCAGAAGGCGGACGCGGTCAGCCCCACATCAGAGGGGACTGACACACGCGGTGGGGAGACATCTGAACATGTGGGATTCTGTAATGTCCAGGCAGGAACCCAGAGTTCAAATCCAGCTCTATGATTTGGGTCAAGTTATCTTTCTAAAAATCAGTTTTTCTCTGAAAATAGAGTAAATAATATCTCCTTTGCCCTATTCTCAAGATTGTTTTGAGGCCCAAATGAAATAATTAGCATGGGGCACCCGGGAGGCTCAGTCATTAAGTGTCTGTCTTCAGCTCAGGTCATGATGTTAAGGTCCTGGGATCAAGCCCCACGTCCGGCTCCCTGCTCAGCGGGAATCTGCTTCTCCCTCACCCTCTGCGATTCCCCCTGCTTGTGCTCTCTCTTTCTGTCAAATAAATAAATAAAATCTCAAAAAGTAAAGAGAAATGATTATTATGAAGATGTTGTCACACAAAAATATCTTTTTTTTTTTTTTTAAGTCTCTATTATTGGGCGCCTGGGTGGCTCAGATGGTTAAGTGACCGCCTTTGGCTCAGGTCATGATCCCGGCATCTCAGGCTCGAGTCCCCGTCGGGCTCCTGCTCCGTGGGCGGTCTGCTTCTCCCTCTGACCTAGCCCTTCTCCTGTACACTCTTTCACACTCTCTCTCTCTAATAATCTTTTTAATTTAATAAAAATAAAAAATAAAAATTTCTATTATTTATTTTTTAATGAAAGTATAATTAACACGCAGTTTCATTGTTTCAGGTGCACAATATAATGATTCTGCGTTTCTGTGCATTTCTCAGGGCTCATCGTGGTAGCTGTAGTCACCATCTGTCACCAAACATTCTCACAACCTTATCGGCTGTGTTCCGTGCGCTGGAATTTTCATCTCCATGACTTATTTATGTTGTAACTGGAAGTTCGTACTTAATTCCCTTCGTCTATCTCACCCATCCCCCCACCCACTTTCCCTCTAGAGCCTCTCGTTTATTCCCTGTACTCACGAGGGTCTCTTCTTTCCTTGCTTGCCAATTTTTTCCTTTGTTTTGTTTCTTATATGCCACATCCTAGTGAAACCATGTGATATTTGTCTTTCTCAGATTTATCTCATTTAGCTTTAAACCCTCTGTATCTGTCCACGTTGTTGCAAATGTCAGGCATGCACTCTTTTTCATGGCTGAGTAATATTCCACTCTGTGTCTACACCACATCTTCTTTATCCATCCATCTGTCGGTGGGCTGTACCCATAATTTGGCTATTACAGATAATGCTACAATGAACATAGAGGTATACGTGTCTTTTTAAATTACTGTTTTCATTTTCTTTGGGTAAATTACCCAGTAATTGGGTAAATACCCAATTACTGGATCATGGGGTAATTCTATTTTTAATTTTTTAAGGATCCTCCATCCTATTTTCCAGAGTGGCTGCACCCGTTTGCATCCCCACCCCCCCATGTAAGAGGCTTCCCCTTTCTCCGCATCCTTGCCAGCACCTGTTGTTGCTGGTGTCGTTGATTTTAGCTGTTCTGAAGGGTGGGAGGGGGTCTCCGTGATTTGATTTGCATTTCCCTGATGACGAGTGATGTGGAACATCTTTTCATCTGTCTGTTGGCCGTGTGTCTATCCTCTTCAGAAAAATGCATGCTCAGGACCTCTGCCATTTTTCATTGAATTGTTTATTTTTTGGTGTTGAGGTGCAGCGGTTCTTTATATATTTTGGATTTTAACCCCTTTTCACTTATATCGTCTGCAAGTGTCCTCCCCCATTCAGGAGGTGGTCCGTCCGTTTTGTTGCTGGTTTGCTTTGCTGTGCAGAAGCGTTTTCTCTCGGTCCCACTGGTTTGCTTTTGGGGAAGGCCTTTTTCGTCACTTGGGAAGCAGTCTGTTGGAGGATTTCCTCACACAGAGGAACCCCATTTCTCAGCTCGTTTTCCTGTGAGCTCCTTGTCGATGAGATGGCTGTGCGTTTCAGAGAGCCATCCCTGGCGTTTTGTCTTGAAAAGACAAAGCATTTCCACTCAGCAGTCTGTCAGAAATGAAGGTTGCTAAATGTTGCCCACGCCCCTTCGTGTTAGAATTTTCTGGTTGGAATGTGAGGCCTTGGTTAAGTTGAACTAATAACATATTTAAGTCACAATCTACAATCACGACCTTGACAGACAGTAATTACAGACATTCTAAGAGGGGGTTTGCTGCTGATATTCTGACTTTCTACCCAAGGGTCCCTTGCAAATTTTGTGGAGTTCACCAAGCAATTAAGAGCCTGATTCAGTGTATGGGGACGCTGTGTGTCAGAGACAACAGGCGTGAGAAGTGATCTCCCGAGTGTGCACCCAGTTACTGCCTTGCCGCATGAACTCCCGGGACAGACGACTGCTCCACACAGATCTGGCCTTGAGCCTTGTCTTTCCGAACGGCCTGTCCGTCTTCTGAAGGGTGATGCTATGGTCTGAATGTCTGTGTCTCCCCAGAGTTCTCGGGTAGGACCCGGACTCCGACGGCGATGCTGTGTAGAGGCGGACCTTTGGAGGCCATCGGGTCATGGGGCGGAGCCTCCATGAGGGGCACTAGTGCCCTGTGGAAGGCCCCGGAGAGCCCCTCAGCCCTGTCCCCGTGTGCGGACACAGCAGGAAGTCTGGGACCCAACAAGGGCCCCCTCCCAACACTGCTGGCGTCCTGAGCTCAGGCCGCCGGCCTCCAGAACAGAGCAACGGATTTCTGTTGCTTCTGAGGCCCCTGGTCAGTGGGATTTTACTGCAGTTGTCTGAACAGACTGGGGCCAACTGCTCGCATTTTCCCAGTTGTTCTGCAACTATCTAGGAGTCCCGCGTTAGGGCATAATGTGGGAGCCGTGCTGGACAGCAGAAAGGACCCACAGAACAGTGCGCATCTCCCATAAACATCCTGAGTAAGTATTGAAATGCATTCCTTTAAGACATTTGCTTTCTCTTGGCTTCTGGTGATACAAAGGGGATCAGATACCACCCCTGCCTTCAACACACTCACTGCTTGTAAGAGTGCCCGCGGCGGCGGCCGCGGAGCGGGGGAGGGAGCCCGGCATGTCAGGTGAGAGGCGCACCACCGACGCTCACGGCTGGTGACCCACCGTGGGTGACGGCAGGGGGCCCAGGCCTGCTTCCGAGGGTGCGGCCCACCGAGCACTGGGGCGGGGGGGGGGGGAATCTGGGAAGTCTCTGGAGAGTTACGCTGTGGGATTTCAGAACAGGGTTGGGACATCCGTGATACTGAAGCAGAGGAAAAGATGGCTGAACACAAGCAAGACAGGGGCCTCTGTGTTAGAGCGACTCAGAAAATGTCCTAGACGAGAGGTCCCATGGGGCAATAGTGAGAGCCAAGGCCCAAGGGACAACTGTAGCCAGCCTGACGGGCTGAGGCCAGGCCCAAGGGACGGTTTGTGCTGACCCAGCACATCCGACCGCTTCCCTCACCTGTAATGGGCACAGTTTACCAGTTTGTATGGGAGACACTTTTAGCTTTATACTGTGATACACGGTAATGTTGTAGCGATGTAATAACTATTATTATCATCATTGAACTGATTTATTATTGAGCAGAGGCCGGCATGATAAAAGCAAGAGTTTGAAGATTCTGGCCACGGGACTGGACAGACGGGGTAGGATTTAGGGAGGCAGGTGGGGAAGCGAACTCAGTTGAGGGTAATTAGCATCGGGGCCAGGGCTTCCCAGGGAGGAAGGGTGCCCGGCGTGTCTGCGTCCTCTGGGCTTTGCTTGGGCATTGCCTCTTGGAAAGCTTTGATTTCAGTTAAGAATCCCCTGTTTCACTGACGGGCAAGGAAATAAACCCGAAAGCCTTAGTGGTTGGAGGTCACCCCTTCTGGGCCGAGTCCCACGGCTGCAGATACCCCAGATTCACACACCCGCGCAGAACCACAGCTCCCGCGCCGCAGCTGAAGCCGATCTCTGCCCCGAAACTTGATACGTCACGCGCTGTGGCACCTCGAGCTTGGGATCCTTACTAAAAGGAACCGAAATTAAGTCTTAGGTTTCTCTAGAACAGCCCTCGTTTGGTTGGGGAAGGAGCTGGGAATGGCCCACCTGAGACCTCGCCCCGGATCTGTTCTCACTTCCCACGGAAACTGGGCCGTCACGGAGACTTCCAGACGTCAGCACCCACGTCTAAAAACGGAGGGTTTGACTAAACCGAACGATCGCTAAAATTACTTCCAGTTCTAACGTCCACTGACGCCAGAAGCTGCGCCGGCTTCTGCACTGGCAGCTGTGGCTGGGCCTCCGGGACAGGGCTCAGGGTTCACCGGCGGTCGCAGGCGCCGGACCTGACCAGGTAGAGCGGTCGCTGGCGATGGCCGCTGGGGGACCGCTGGGGGCCGCTGGTTCAGAAGCAGCCTCTCCTCCCTGATGTGACCCTGATTGGCCTTTGTTTTAATTGCCTCTGTCTTTAATTGCTTTTCTATATCATTTTGCTTAATTTGGAAGAATTTTTTTAATGAGCTTGAATGATCTAATTGAGCCTAAATGTGATTTCCTTGTAGCATTGTTTATTGGTGTGTAAACAGTCAGCAGATCCCAGAACCAGCCAAATACAGTGGGAGCTGGGAATGGTGTATCTCTGGGGGAAGTTCAAGTTGCTCGTAATTATTCTGCCACCTCGGAAGTATAGTTTTTTTCACTGAATTTATTAATCATTCTTTACAGCAGTTGATACATAACTTTTTGAAAATACTAATAGATATTAGAAATTACCGTGTTTTTCAGGGTGTTTTAGGTTATATGCATGTTACCTGAGTTTGCTTTGGCGATGTTAAGCAATTAGAAGCACAACAGATGAAAAGTGAGACTTCTTAGTCCTCCGAATCCCACTCTCTCGCCGGAGAGGAGCCCGGTTCGCCGTGGGCGGGCACTCCGGACGGTCTTCTGCACGTCGACATGCGTGTGCGTGTCAGCCGCGGATCAGGAAAGGTGTGCACGGCTGGGGCTCATGGTCCGAGCTGCTCTGGAGTGTCAACACCCGTGCTTCACGGCGACCCGGCCCAGTCACCGCACCGGCCAGTCCCACATGGCTACTCGTAATGATGTAGCCAGACCGCCTCGGACAGTTTTCGTTTTGGCCGCACGCAGAACTGCTCTGAGCGGTCATCTGTGTACCCGTTGGATGCGACTGTAACGTGTTTGGAGGCACTAGGAGCTGTAGTTGTCGGGCAACGGTACAGACGTGAGTGTTGCACAGGGCCCAGTTCCGGAGGGTGAGGTGTTCCCCTCACGGCCGTGCAAGCCCGTGTGAGTCCTGCTCCTGGCCTCTGAGCACTCCCGCGGACAGGCGTACCCGCCAACACCCTGTCCTCGGTGTCAGGGTCCCGCTAGCTCTCGCGGAGAGCCCGCAGTGGGAAAGGAGTTTCCTTTCCCGTGTTGGTTTTGAGAGTCAGTGAGGTGCTGGCTTCTGATATGGGGGTCAGCATGGCAGGAGCCAGCAGCCAGAGGCCGGCTGGAGACAGACCACATGCGAGATGTTCTCATCCACGAAAGCTGCACATTACCAACCGCGTTTAGGAAATCCTCACTTGTTAACGTGCTGGAGTCAGGGTCCCACACGGAGCGGAGCCGTCCCGCATGGAGGCTGCGCACGAGGGCGAGCTGGAAGCCTTCGTTCTCAGAATACATGGCAACACTCAGAGGGACGGGGGTCTGGGGCAAACGTGCAGCGCTTTAGATGAGAAATGTGTGATGAGGACGCGCACCCATATTTAAAAACGCAGAGAAGGAGGGTTCAGAGCCCGCGTGTGGCCCGACGTCCTGCGGCCTCATCCGCTCACTCACGAGGCCACACGCTCTCACCTTCCTCATCCCCTTTGTCTTCCGACAACGATCTCTTGTTTCACTCAGAAAAACTGAAATCGGACCCCTTCTAAGTCTCATTCCCAGCCAGACACTGAGCATGTTCTGAAGCATGAACACAAGCAAGGGCGTGGGTTTACTAAACTACCTTGAATTCCGCACAAACGGAAGCATCGCCTCTATTCACGCAGGAAAGACGGACGGAGAGCCCACGGACCAGCAACTTCGTCACGTCAGCGCCGTCCCTGGGTGGTGGGATCTCATTCTCCGGGCAGGCGGGCAGCTGCGGGGAGCACCCACGGGGCCAGGCCGGCGCCCGCCTGCGGTCACTACGCACACTGAAGACCTTCTAGACAGAGTTCTGCCTGTTGGAGCGCATTGAGCATGGGGCGCGGGGAGCAAGCAAAACCAGGTCATGGGCCTTCGGGGTCCTCCCCGGAGACCCCCCTGAGCCTCTGCGCCTGCCGACGGGGAAGGATTCACCCCCTCCTGCTTCATTACGGACTGTCTGGTTCCTACCGTTCGGTGTTGTAAGTCTGAGCAGCGGCACTGTCAAAACACGTCCCTCACTTTTCACCCGTCTCACACAGAACGTTCAGGAGAAAGGAAAGGCAGGAGGCATGTCCGCTGATAAAGAATCCTGTAGCGGAAACGCAGATTGCCAGAGACACACCTGTACGTGTCATTTAAACACGACCGAGTGAATCGGAAGGTCTCTTTGACGTGAAGGAACCTCAGGAAAGCGATGACACAGGGACAGGTCACCAAGCCCAAGGGGCTGGCGGCGGCTGGGGACATCGCGATGGCAGGTCAGGCGCACCCGCGCAAGAGGTCCGCGCCCACCTGTGGCCAGGCGTCGCACAGTGGGAAGGCGTTGTCGGGTGATTCCTGCTGCCACTTAGCCGCCGCGCGATCGTGTGGAAGACGCACGACTGTCTGCACAGAGCGCACAAGACAGGAACGAGCGCTGCTCCTGCGAACGGTCCCCTGGCCGGGGGTGTCTGTCCGGCGCCAGAGCAAGGCAGGGGACGTCGGTATTCTGGTTTGGGGGAGTTAAAGGAAATACCTTTCATTCTTATCCTGGCCCTGTCATTGCCTGAGAGAGAACCTGAATTCAGAGTTTCAAAGACCCCAAAGCGTTCACAGCGGTACTGGCTGACACGGCTCCTGCTTGTCCAGAAATCACGTGTAAGCTGGACGGTCTGCAGGTTCACAAATATTGCATGAACATGATGACTATATTTTTAAACGATTGTATCATCATTTCAAAACCGTAACATCAAGCGTCTACGTACCTGCCTTAGGAGAATCCGGCGGAAAGAGCCGGCGTGGGTTTCAGGAAGTCGCGATCGTGGGGCTGTCTGCAGTACCCACTAAGCACACGTGGGTCCTCAGCCCTGTGTCTAGCGGCTGAGCACCCATGTGTGCTCACTGCTCCGTCATGCAAGGGTGAGGGCTCCGCACGCTGAGCGTCAGTGACCAGGGTGCAGGGCTGAGGACGCACGAGACGCTGCTGTTCGCCCCCCACAGACGCTCACCTGCAAAGCCAGGGGGCCTGAAGGGGGGTGTGTCTGATGTGAGGAGGTCGGGGCACCTGCTTCTGTCACCAGGAGTTAAGTGCACACACCGTACTGTGCATAAAAGAACGGTTCGTGTCGAGAAGACTTTCCTGCATTTATATCGTGTGCCCGTGTGTGTGTGTGTGTACGCGCATGTGGGTGTGTGCGTGTGTGTCTATTTGTGTGCGTTCTGAGCACAGGCAGTCAGGAAAAGACCATAAAACACATTGTTCTCCTCAAAGATTTTCTAGGATAGACGTCTCTGGGCTGCCGTATATGAAACTACGGGTCATAATTTGTATTAAAAGGTTAGTGTACCTAAAAACATTACATGAGAATTCCAAACTAATCATTCCTGACTTTGATGCGCAGAAAAACACACTCGCTCTCATTTTGTTTTTCAACCTTGATTTTTCAGGGTACTTTTAAAACCTTTCTAGCTCCCTGTGCACATTTCCAAATTATTCTGTTCCTTCTGTGTTTGTTTTGGTAAATTCTTATTAGGGAAAATAACGACATTTGCTATGGTTGCATTGTACAGGCTGCCCGTGGATTTCCTAGGAAACGGCGTGCTCTTATTCCAAATCCCACTTGCCGAGCATGCCGAGTGTCTCCTTCATTGTGAGGTAACGTGCAGGAAGGGAAGTACAGTATCTTTTAGAGGATTTATGGTAACACTGCGGAATGTAGCTGGTGGGGAGCAGCGCCGAGCCCTGGGGCTCTCTTCATTTGCCTGACACACTTCACTGCTGCCCATTAACACTTCTCTGTTATTGCCACAGACTCGACTTAATGAGCTTCTCTGAATTTGGAGGTTTGCACCAGAAACAATAGCTTTACAACGGAGACACCTAGCTCTCTCCACTTTCTGATATTCTGTCCCTCTATTTTTGTAAACAAATAAATTATCTCCTTGACAGTGGAGTATGAAATGACCTGGGCATTTTCTTTTCCAGTTAGAACAGTCAGTAATTCCTAGTCCAGAGACAAGAGTGCAGAAAACCCGGATAGAGGGTTAATAAATTCCAAATTTGCATTAATGAAGATAATGTCTTTTGTTGTTCTTCCCCTAAAATAAAGTGGAGTTGACGTCTAGAAAAACCCTTGCCATCAACAGACTGCGTTTTGTTATGAGTGAAATCACATTATTTCCAAGAAATAGTTACACATCTCAAATATTTCTCACTTATTAAATTGTTTCTTAATTGCATCCCAGTGTTAAAGAGGCCGTAATCCCACAACTGCCTGGTAATCGGCCAGTGCGAATGTTCTGTGCACCGAGTTTCCCTTCACACGTACACATGCGTCCAAACTGGTTACAGATCTTGGATTTCAAAGTAACTGAACTGCATGTTTAAAAGCGTTTCCTACTTGTCTGCCGCGGCCTTTCCTGCCGAGGCTCTGAGTGAAACGTGAGTGTGAGAACACGCGTCCTCGTGAGCTGCTCCGCACTACCGTGGAGCTCCCTGCTGTAGGGCCGGCCCTGCCCCTCCAGTGAGTGATGTCGCCCTGTTGTTTTGTCTTCTAGAAAATGAACCCAAGGGAGACTTGGTGAAGTCACGTCGAGGGGCATCTCCAACCCTGACTTCCTGAGGAAGCAGATCGGATCCAAGGAGCACCCCGGGTGACCGGCTGCAGGTACTGGTGGTGGCAGCTCTGGGGGGCGTGGACGGGCGTCCTGTCCCCTGGGTCCTCCCCATTTGCTGCTCCAAATGGGTACTCTTCCCAGCTTCCTGGTGCTTCCCGGCTTCTGGGGGAGAGTTAGAAGTTCTGTCGCACACCACTTCCCGCCAGACAGTCCATGAGGACAAGAGCCACTGGCAGTTAAGTCAGATGAAGCCTTTGTTACTCTCTGAGGGACGCTGCATCGGTGGGGTGAGCTGTGTGTCCCTCTGGGCGCTGTGAGGCATCCTGGGGGTTGTGAACGGGGACACAGTGGCGCTGGGACCCTCAAATGGAAGGGCTTCGTTTCGAGTCATTGCTAAAAACCCCACACTTGCTGCAGAAGGAAGGGCTTTGTGAAGTTCCTCCGTTGTGGTTTGGAGAGTAGGGGTGGGGTTGGGCGGGTGGCCGCCTGGGCAGCGCGTGTGTGTTCCAGACGCTCATGAGCGGGAGGTTGACGTGACTGCAATGTGAGCAAAATCTCACCCCTGCAAAGTGTCCGCTTCTGGATGCGTACGCGGAGCTGATGTCAGAAGCTCTGGTATGATCTTCTCAGTACCCGCATTCAGGAGTCCATTCTGCCCATGTTTCTTCGCTGGAGAAACTGAGAAGACTGGCGGGATGGTCATTTCTTAGCAGGCCTCTGAGGGAAAGTCCGGCACGCCCTTCAAGGTCGCGGGCGACAGTAACGCACCCGCCTGTCTGACGACAGAACCACCGCGCTCCGCGGAAGCTAGGGCAGGCGCGGGCTTCCGTGTGCCGCAGCCCTGGGGTGCTGCTGTCCCTACGGGTTCACGAACGCGCGAGGCAGGTCACCGTCGCTCCGACTGCTCCCTAAGCTCTTCCCCGTTCCCTGTCCCCGGAGAGCCCCTGGCACCGTCCGTCCGTCCGGGCAAGGCTTTATGGTGAATCACCACGTCCCTGGAGTTTTGAAAACCTGTTCAGCCGAGCGTCGTTAAGTCCTGCCTGACTGTGAGGTCGGCGAGCCACGGCGGCAGACGCGGCGGTGCGGGTCTGTGCGACGCCGGCGTCTAGGCCACAGGTTAGAGACGCTCGGTCGAGTAGTCACGTGGCTCCGACGTTCCAGTGTGGATCCGCTGGACTGGCCTTTCGGGCTGCGGTAAATACTACATCGCAATGACCAGCGCGGCGTCCTAGGACGCACGTAAAGGCGGATCTCGCCAGGAGTTAGCAAAACAGAAAGGAATAAGCCGGTTTTCAAAGAGAAATCCATGTCCGCACCCGGCAGCCTGGGCCTGGCGTAGGCCCCGCGGGTGAGGGACAGCGGGGACCGTGGCGGGCAGGTGGCTGGACTCGGTCCGGAAGGTGAGGAGCGTCTGAGGTCCTGCTCCCTGGCCGGCCTGTCCTCTTCTCGCGCCTCTCGCCGTCCCCAAGCAGGCCCTGGAGGTGCGTTGTCTCTGGGTGGGAGGGGACGGAGGCGGCGTCCTGACCGCCCCGGACCGTCCGGCGGCAGTAATGGCGGCAGGAGCTCAACTGGCATGTGCGGGACTGACGCCGGCCCCTCCGCCGACGCCGCCCCCCCCCCGACGCCGGCCCCACCCCCGACGCCGGCCCCTCCCCGGACGCCGGCCCCTCCCCGGACGCCAGCCCCTCCCCCGACGCCGGCCCCTCCCCGGACGCCGGCCCCTCCCCCGACGCCGGCCCCTCCCCGGACGCCGGCCCCTCCCCCGACGCCGGCCCCTCCCCGGACGCCGGCCCCTCCCCCGACGCCGGCCTCTCCCCGGACGCCGGCCCGTCCCCTGACGCCGGCCCCTCCCCCGACGCCGGCCCCACCCCCGACGCTGGCCCCTCCCTCGACGCCGGCCCCTCCCCCGACGCCGGCCCCTCCCCAGCAGAGCGTTGCGACCCGACGCCTGACGTCGGCAAAGCTCTGGAAGCCCCAGGAGCAGGTGCAGGTGCCCTCTGCGATTTCCGGAGAGTTCTTCTCGCGCGCCGGCCCTTTACAGGGTAGTGTTCGGTCCGGAGGGGACCATCAGCCCGTCCTCACTATGTGTATGTCACGAGCACGGGCCCCTGGGCGACGAACTGAGGCGGCGGGTTGAGACAAGCAGGGAAGCCTTCCAGGGTGCGGATACGCGTGCGTGAGCCACAGCGCCCCGAGCGGAGCCCGCGCCGTCCCGCGACCCCCAGAAAACGGAAGTCCGTAAGCCGTCATGGGCGTCGACCGGGGTCACCGACTTGCTGTAAAGGTCCAGACGGTAAGCGCCACTGGCTCTGGGGGCCCAGCGGCCAGGACAGCCCTGCCATCGTGATGGGCGGACAGCCGCAGACCGTGTGCAAACAAACGGGCCGGGCCGTGTTCCAATAAAACTTTATTTACAAAGTCAGCAGCAAGTGCCCTTGGCCCTCAGACGGTAGTTTCCGACGCATAGTGAATACCTAAATTAAGACGTCGTCGATTACCACAGTCGTTTCTGGACAACAGAATGTAACTCTTACTCTCTTCCCAAAACTCGTGACTCGCACACTCACGCAGCAGTGTCTGCAATGATTGTGCGCTGGCACGGTGCTCCACAGACAGACGCGCTGCCAAGCGCGAGCGGACCGTCTGGTCGGGGCCGGAGGAAGCTGCGGGATTCTCTCTCCGCAGAAGCCAGGGCGGAGGCAGGACAAGCGCCGAGCATCTTAGGGCCTGCGCCAATCTGCCCGCCAAAAAGTATCTCTAAATTATCTCGAAAACGGTACGGATGTAAGATCTAGTGTAAACCAACACACACAGGTACTGCCCTCCTGGGCACACCCGGGGCTCAGGACTCAGACCCGGATGCCGAAAGCGCGCTAACGCCCGCGGCGCTCAGAGGTGCTGGGGCCTCCGTGCGGTCCTGGGCTTAGGACGGAGCAACACCCACAACCTCCTCACACGTGAGCCGTTCGGTCCGCCTTCCCACGCGCCCTGGAACTCCAGAAGGAATCACAGCGAGCCGGGGGAATGGGATGCTGACCACAAGTCAGGATTTTCTAAAATCGCCGTAAATTTTACATCAGAAGCCCCATGAAGGGATTAATCTTGAAGAAGACTTTAATGATGCCATAGACTATTTTTAAAGGGCTATCTTCTGTGTGACTCCGACTTACCTAGTTTGGGCGTGAATTAGTAGTATAAATCATTTACTTAAAATGCAGAATGTTAACCGATATTTTCCACTGAAACAATTTGCTACAATGCATGTCTCTTTAAAGCAGCATTTCGACAATTAATAAATTATTTCAGAAGAGATCAGGAGAGAATGCAGAGTAGAAATTGGTACAAACACCAGTCACAGACATGGGGCAGTCACTTGCCCCCTGTAGTTAAGAAAGGAGGGCTCTGTTAGTTTCACATGCAGTCAGCGTTGGGCAGAATTTGGGTAAAAAGTTGGAAGCAACCAGACCAGGGAGCAAATCCCGATTCTGCCACACTATCTCTGTAACTTTGGAAACGGTGCTTAACTCCTGAAATCTGAGCCTCAGTTTCCCCATAAGTAAAAGGGGCATAATATAGAGTTTCTTCTTAATAGGACCATTATAAAGATTAACTGATGTACAAAGTCTATAAAGCAGTGAATTTAGTCATTAAAATGGAATATATTTTTTAGTATGTCAGGCATCTGTGCTGTTTTTGAAATGGACAGTGGGCTACCTTTAAATTGCAGACAGAGGTCCCTGATTCCCTTTCAGACTGGGACTCCCTGAGGAACGGCATCACCGAGAACATCTCCTGGTTCTGGGGTCTGGGGTCAGCATTACAAAGGGTAAAGGGTCGAGGTGGATCCAGGCTTTCTGAGCTCTGGGAACAAGCTCTCGGGGAAGCGAGAGCTGCCAGCAGACAGCTAACCCATGAGCGATCCAGAAACATCACTTCTGGATTTGACGTAAAACACAGTCAGGACGTCCCTCTCCATCTTGGCTCATGCATCCGAAGGTTTTGGTGCCAGCCTGGCATTTGGAGCGTGGGTGTTCTGACACGGAGACATGTCCTGTTATCCCTCAGCTCTTGGCATCCTGCTGGCCGTGTGCCTCGGGCTGCTGGCGTTGGTTTCACCAGGGAATACGTGGATTATTGCGCCGTGTGAAGACGTGTTATCGTGTGTTTGTGCATGTTCTGAGATGCGAGAAGTAGGAGCCACACTCTCTGCACTGTGTCCCAAGGTCATGGAGTGAAGGTGTGAAACATGTGCATATGTACACACACGCATGCACACGTATACACATGGATAGTGTGTGCACATGAACAACACATATGCACACATATACGCCCCCACACACATATAGACATGCGCACATGCACATACATTTACATGCATAGACATACACATGTACATACACATGTATACAGACACATGCATGCATGTGATGTATGGATATATACATGCACACGTACGTTCACACACACGCATGTTCACGTACATATATACATCTACATACATATATACACATGCACATGCACACCTGTTTTTGTTGTTTTTTTTTTTGTTTTTTTACTGGGGGTCAATGGTGGCAGGAAACTGCTTCTCGCCGTGTATCGGTATTTTCCACTTACTTCCCTGGTGTGTGCGTTTAGTCCTACCTTAAAGTCAAGTCATCACCTTTGGCCTTTTCCACCAAACACACCGCTCACGGAGACACTTACGAGGAGTCAGACCTCACTTTGCTTTGTTTGGCCCCACAGCATCTTGCAAAATGCCCACTCGTGAACCTGAAGACGGCCATTTGTTTTCTTGGGCAGTTCTGGTTCTATGTTTCTCATAGATAAAGGTGGAGGGAAGACAGTTAATGGATATTTAAAGGAAATAGATGCCTAATTTTTAATGTAATGAATTGTTTAATATAATGAACTGTTCCATCAATGACTGTCCTTGTCCAGTCACCAGCCAGTCACATAAATGTGTGATTTTGTGCATTTATTCAACCCATTTTTGAGTTAACTACATGCCCAACATTACAGATAAGCAAAATGGAATTACAGAACTCTGACACCAAGTTGTTTATGCTTAACCGTCTAATGGGCAGGGGTGCACATATACCAAAACAAAACAAAACAAACAAAGCAAAGCCGTGAGAAGAGCTAGAAAAGTGGGATGTATAACGCAGGTGATTCAGCCTCCAGAGTGGGCAAGTGTAATATCCTGGAGATAGTATTCCTGGGGAAGGCAGGTAGGGTCCTACAGAATTAATCGGGGCCATGCTCCAAGGGTGCCTACCTAGTTTTCCAAGTCATGTGGGTATTTGAGACTTAACACCAGCCTCTGGAGACCCAGAGTCTGGGATGGGAAGCAGGAAAACGTGTGGGCCCTGAGTCTGGGTTAAGTGCTGGGGACAGTGGGGACTGCGGGTAAGCTTAAGGGAGGGGAGACAGGAGCTGACCTTCCCCTGATGAAGACCTGTGAAGGGCGGATTCAGGAGCAAGAACAGACGGTCTGTTGTGGGTCTCAGCCAGGGCCGGGCTGGTTGGGATGAAGGTGCAGAGGTGTGTGTGCAAGGGAAGGAGAAATGCGGCCGCGGCGTGCCACCACTGGGGGGCATGACTCAGAGCACCGGGCAGCTTGGCCCTGACGGCGGGGAGAGGCCCTCTGCTCCGGCTGCTAGAACCGCAGTGTTGTCACTGATAAAACAGCTTCGCGGGGTTGTTGATGACGCGGGAACAGCCCCCGCGGCACGCAGAGCCCCGCACGCAGAGCCCCGCGCCAGCACACAGCTCAGGTGCTTTACGTCGTGGTTACTGTTGTTATTGTTCCTAGAGAACCAAGACATCCTTGCTTCGTCATAAAGATTAGGGCAGGAGTAATGGGATCTCCATCCGTGCTGTGCTTTCTGCTACTCAGATCAAAGGGCCTCACTCCGCACGCAGCTGGGAGGACCGAGGAAGCACTCACGAGCGAGCGGATGTAGAAAGGTTTCCAGGATACTTTGTTACAGAAAAAAGCAAGATGCGGAAGAGAAGCAGAAGTATGAACAGACGTACAGATATTTGCTTGTATTTGCATAAAAATTCTAAAAGGGCAGACAAGAAGCTAATAGAAATGTTTACGTAGGTAGTTACTACACAGAAACCGGCAGGTCTGTGGAGGCTCTTTTTTATTTTCTTGCCTATTCTTTGTGCATTAATATTTAAACCATACAAATGGAAGGAAGGAGAGACAGGCAGGGGAGGGGTGGAGGGAGGGAAGAGCAGGGATCCACAGCAGGGAAGCAGGAGGGAGCGAGCCCACGCGGGAAGGAGCAGAGACTGTCCTCGGCTGCCCTGGTCCCAGCACAGCACGGACCCCCCGCACTGGTCTCCCACCGTCCACCCCTGAAACCCTCCCAGTGCACTTCCGTCTTACCACAGAAATGAAGAATCGACATCATTGCTTATTCACTTACTCAGTAAGAGTTATAATGTAAAGTCTAAAGTTTTAGAATTATTAAAAGAGAGTGTTTTCTAACACAACACTCGGGAACCAGCCTTGGACGAGAGGGAGTGGAAGGGGGAAAGCAGCCGCAGGAGCGAAGGGAGCGCGGCCGGACAGCTGAGCTTCGGCTCACACGGGGGCCGATCTGCAGAGAACCTGCTACGGATAACTGGAGGAAATATAAATGCGAATATATGTTTTATGATATGATTGAAACAATATCAACTTCCTTTTGCATTAAAATTACACTTAGCTTATGGAGGAGAATGTGGTTTTTCTCCCTAAGGGGTAAATTTTGGGAATTTAGGTAGGAGTGGTCATGATGTCTGCAGCCCACTTTCAAATAGTTCAGAAATCCACGTGCATGTAGGGTCGTGTGTGTCTGTGTCCATGTGTACGTGTGCATGTGTCTCTGCATGTGTGCGGTGAGAGTGAGCACGCGTGGGGGGTATGTGGCACTCGGCAGTGTATACACTATGGTCCATGAAGGCACAAAGGGACCCTATTGCACCCAATTTTCTGGAGTATTTATTCCTCAAACATTCATTAAAAATGTCACAAACAGGGGGCCACGTGGGGGGGCTCCGTCCGTTCAGTGTCCGACTCTCAGTTCGGCTCAGGTCGTGATCTCAGGGTCCTGGGATCCGGCCACGTGTCGGGCTCCGCGCTTCATGGGGGGTCTGCTTTCCTGCCGCTCCTGCCCCTGCTCATGCACACACTCTCTCTAAAATCAACAAATAAATCTTTAAAAAAGGATAAAATGTTACAGTCACAGAGTAGAACCCACAGTCTCCTCTGAGACTTCGGTGAAGACAACGGTCTTTGGGGCGGGGGGTCTGCGCCCTGCCCCCGGTGAGCCGGGACAGCCGGCCCACTGTCCCCGGGGGACGCAGCTCTGAGTCAGCTGACCGGCTCCGAAAACCCGTGACTGAGAGCGGGCGAGGGAGCGGCCTCCACGCGGAGAGCTCTCCAAGCCCAGAGCACGGATGCACCGGGCCGCCAACGGACTTGGGACACACAGTCCTTCCCGCTCCATGACGGTGCCTTCGCTTGATCGTTTGGAATAAACTTCACTGCGACAGGATGCTCGGTGTGGTCCGTTGCGGACAAGGGAATGCTGGTGTGAGGGCCCAGGGGCAGGGAGTCCCTCCTTTCGAGCGACGGTGTGCGCGCTTTTCTGAGAAGCCCAGCTCTCGTCTGGCGACGGCTCATCTCTTTTCTCGCATACTCTGAGACCCTAAGCGAGATGTCAGCATCTCGGGAACACCCCATGCTTCTTCAACTCGCTCTCGCACAGAAACCGAAGGGACTGTGGCTCGGTCGGTGCTTCCGGAGGGCATTGCTCTCAAGAGCCCCGGGTCTCCAGGACAGGACAGTATGTAGAGCAGAACACACGCGTCATCCGCCCCTGGCTCGGGGTCAGGCACGGGGGACCTGGGAGCCGCGCAGGCTGACAGGGAGCCGCACGAGGATGCCATGACGCCCGCTTTGTTCCACACGGTGCAAACCTCCTTCACCCAGACAGCGCAGGACGTAGCACTGAGGGCGCGAGGAAGTCAGAGCCTCAAGAGCTTCTTCCAAAGACCTAGAAAAGCCAACATGCCGGAAGGAAGGAGGGAGGAAGGGGGAAGGGAGAGCAATGGAAATAAAAGTGTGGACCTCATCCTGCGAAGAAACAGATGAGCAAACAAAACCTGCTCAGCTCAAACGCTCAAACACATTGCTGCATCATTATAATAAAGCAAAATAATTCCCTAATTAGCCAAACTCTCACCAAGAAGGGCTAAATCCTGTTCACTGTTCTCCATTCGGGATGCACAAGACAATAATATTTACATAAAATATATGTGCATGTCTTTAAATTAGAGACGTCGCCGTGTTTCCGTAGGCGTGGCCTTGAGGTCATGGTCCTTGCTTGAACAGTGTCCCATGTATGGGATTCCAGGACAGAGAATTGTCCCCGCCTCCCCATGAACAAGTGAAGCAGTAAGTTTGCTTTTCCCTCGTGCACACCGAAAAGTGTATTCCTGGCTCCACGTCTGCCTCGGTACGCACCTCCGTGATCCCTTGACAGGCTGAGCCCAGGGATGCCAGCACGAGATGTCAGAGTCATTTTGTTTGTTTGTGTTGTTTTATTTTTTGCTTTTCACCATTGAAAGCAGAGGATATAAACTATTTTGGTTATAAATCCTTCAAGCACTTTGTCAGAAACTCGCAGCTAATGATTTGCTCTCACGGAAAATGAAAGTACCTGTATCTGGAGCAGGTGGGGTAAGAGGTGGCCCTCCCAGCACATGGGAGGACAGTAGCAAGGTCCCTACACCCCCAGACTCGGACAAGTGGCAGAGCAGAGACCCCCCCTCCCAAGCGCCGGTCAGAGTGGTGATCTGTTGAGCCACCGGAGTGCGCTGGGCTGCCCCAGTGTTTGTCAGATTCAGCACCGCAACGTCGTCAGGACACACTGGGGTTGAACAGGTGAACTCAGAAATCCAGCCAGAGACCACACCACAAGCTCACTGCTTACTCACCTCCTGCATGAAGCCGACCGGGCAGCCCCTCCACCTGTGACTATGACATCGGAAATGTGTGGCCTTCCCGAAAGCAGTGGCCTCCAGGGCTTGTGCAGCAGGTTTGGGGCCAGGCTGACCCGTTCCCAATCCTACCTGGAGAGAAACTGGGGAGTCCAGACCCCTGACCCCAGCTGGCAGGCCGAGCCCGTGTGTGCTGCCCTCCCTGGGCAGGTCAGCAAGGCCATCACCACCGGGACCGTCCAGCAACACAGGCCACACGTTGCCCACCAGGAAGGGATAAGGAGCTGCTGACCCAAGTCTCTGGGTCCAGCTGTCGCCTTTCCCTCAGACACCTGTAGACAGATTCTCCCCCAGAGGCCAGTCTGGGAACACGGAACTGGTGAGTGTGAGTCCGGCCCCGCGTGTGCCTACTTCTGAAACCACACCCAGCCCCGAACCGCGTTCTCAGGAGTGGCCCCAGGACCATCTTCAGGAGCGTCACGTTGGCTGGTTCCCACAGATCCGTGACCTCCACTGAAGACCTTCATGTCAGGGTTTCTAGGAACAGGGCCTGGATATAAAATGTCTCAGAGCCGCAGAGTCTGATGTACGCGAGGAAGGGCTGCGGCCGTAGAGCAGAGCCGCATCTCCGAGTCGGCGCATCCCTGCCTGCCAGGCTCCCTGAGGCTGGCTCTCCCCTCGGTCCCAGGGAGCCTCTGCACGCACACTGACCTCTAATTCCATCACCTGTGACTGGCAAATACAAGTACTCATCCCTCTCTTTTCTCGAAGATTGGGTTTTTTTGCATTTTGTGTTCCTGGTGGTGGAAGGTTTAGCGCACGCACAGTGCCTGTGAGCCTTCATTGTGCGTCCTGGAGCTCTGAGGACCGCGGCCCGTTCCCTGGACCCGCCGCCCCGCTTGCCTCCGCACAAGTGAGCACTCTGAACCAAAGTCACGTCCGTGCGTGACTGCCTCCAGAAGCACTTCAGTCGGGATTTCTAGACGATGAAGCCTCTTTTTGTAAAACCCTAACCCCATCTGAACCTCGTCATCAAATATCTGATGAGGATCTAAGTTCCCAGATTGTCTCACAAATTTATAGTTCGTGTGAGTCAGAATCCAAATCAAGCCCACGGCGCATCTTGTTGAGATGCGACCCTCCGGAGCCTACCGTCATGAAACTGGGCCTCTCATCTCGTAGGGGGACCCGTGATCTAGTCTCTGCTGGCTACATCCTTGTGTTGGCTAATCTGTCCCTCTGTCCCTCTGACCCTGTGTCTCCTACAAGCTGCTGGTCAGACTAGAGCTCCGTCGGGCTGGGATCATTTTCGTGAGGGTCCCTGCTGCATCAGAGCGAGAAGGACACCCGCGGCCTCCGTCAGGCCAGTCCCTCTGAGCAATGCTACGCTGGTCCATGGGTACCTGAGCTGGGCAGGTTACTTGCCTGAGCCTCTATCAGAGAGTAACCCGCCAACCTTTTCGCCTGATGGTTGAAAACGGTGCCTGTCGGTGTGTGTCGCCTCCGTCCACCATTGCGTCAGGTGGACGGGAGTAATCTACGGCGTCTTCCTCACTTATGGGGTAGAACGCTTCCATAAATAAAATGTTCCTTCTTCAAGTATTGGCTCCTTGTACACAAAACAAACTAAATTTCTCCATCACTTTACCCCTTTCCCATGATGATACCCTTCTCTTTCAATGAGGATTATAAATTCTAAGAAGTGAAAAGACATTTATTAGAGCAAAAATCTGGTATCTCATGAGGTTTGGCTTCTGTTTGCACAGCTTACAGAGTCTTTTTTATGCACGTACTCACAGAGTTGATGGAAAAATAAGGAGGAGCGTTTTCTGGAGTAGAGGCTGTGGGGCTGTGTTGGGGCCGCAGGCCTGACCTCACTTACACCTGCCAACGGCCTCGTGCGCTTGAGATGAGGAATGTCTCTTCCGCCACTGAGGAGCCCCGGGCTGGCTCCCCCGTGCCCGTCCGGCAGGAGGTGCAGCCCTGCTCCAGCGCCGGTGGCCCCGCGTGGCAGACCTTTAGCCGCACTCCCTCCCGGCTTCTCCCTGCTTCCCGCTTGCTCCCAAGAGACGGATGAGAGAACACCAGTGGCGCAGAGAAGAGCGGCCCGACAGAAACGCAAGCCGTCGCTGATGTCGTGGAGCACGGAGGCAGGCCAGGTAGAGCTTCAGGCTTTCTAACGGTCATCTGGACGGATCTGAAGACTGTGGGGCTTCAGCGTCCAGAAGTAGCTCCTGGCTCTCCCGTCCTTGCAGGAGAAGGGCTTGAGTCCACAGCAACGTGCAGGGGAGCAAATGCCCACCGGTGAGCGCATCCTGCACTGGCGTTAGTCCCAGCGGCCCCGGCATCTCGGCACGGGTGTGCAGATAAGCAGGTGCCGGCCCCAGGCACCGGGCCTTCAGCGCTCCCTGCAAAAGGAAGCCAGGCCTGGATGCCTGCTGTACGGGGCCCGAGGGGACTGTCCTCAGCGGCACATCTTTCCCCTCCGTCTAATGCACACCTGAGAAGCTCATGAGAACGCTCTCTCGCTGCACCGGTGCAGGCCGCTGAGTGTAGGCGCCGGTGAGGGGAGGAGTCTGAAGGAGCCGTCGCCTTGGGATGCGGAGGCCGTTCAGAGGAGCCGTTCGCACAGGATTGTGCGCAGACCACCTGTCCGTTCTGTTCAGGCCATTGCCATGGACAGACAGAACCGTGATCACCACGCATACCGTCATCTGCTTCCATGAGCCCTTCGGGGGGCCGACACCCGAACTTGCCTGGCTTTGGGGCAGTAGCTCTCCGCCGCCCCCGGGCTGGCCCTGTTGGTTTGAGACAGGAGCAGGTGAACTCCTCCTTCCCTTCTCTCAGATTTCCTCTCGATTCCTCTCAGCACGAAGCCTGCTTTGGTTGGCTGAGCCCGGTCCCAGGGCAGTGGTAACGATGGAATGCCCTCTAGGTCAGGATGCCAGTGGCTAGGTCCTTCAGCACCAATGCCCTCTGCCCCAGGTGCTTCCGTGGGACGGAGGCCATAGCTCCTCCTGCGCTGTCACCTGTCAGTGAGAGGCATGGGCGACATGAATCACCACCACGCTCTGCCCAATCCTCCACGGTCACGGCAGGCCTCTACATGTGGTTTCAAGCACGTGTGTGCACAGTGTGTGCTGTGTGTCCATGCGTGCCTGTGTGTGGATGTGTGTACCTGTGCACACCTGTGTGTGCGTCCGTGGGCACTGTATATCCATGTGTACCTTTGTGTGGATGTGTGCATGTGTGTACACCTGTGTGTGTGCAGTGTGCTATGTATCCGTGAGTACCTGTGTGTGGATGTGCGTGTGCGTGTGCACCCCATGTGTGCGCGTCCAGTGTGCCTGTGTGCGTGCATATTGTGTGTGGCAGGGGCCGAGCGGGAAGGGGAGCCAGGCCTGAATGCACTGCAGCTGTGCGGTCCATCAATGCAGCTGGCGTCCGACGGTGTCCGAGCCTAGCGGAAGGCTCCTGCTCTCAGAGGTGCGGGTGTGGAGAAGACTGCAGAGCGACGTCTGATATGCAGACGGGGCCCGCGGTGTGCACGTTTGATGGCCCCGGCGGGTTTCGTGAGGAGCAGCCCAGGGATGACAGGCTGGAACGCGCGGGTTGCTGCTGAGGCCTGCGTGCCAAGCGCGCTGTTTCACACCTCCTCGTGAATCTGCCAAACCTCCTCTTACAGACTTTTTTCCCAAGAAACAACACAGGGAATAAGAAACTTTTTTTTTTCTTCTTTTTTCATCTGATTGGCAAGAGGCACAGCATCTTTAAGATCCGTCTCAGTGGCAACACTCCAAACCCCCCAGCTGTGGGCACGGTGTGAGCCGGGGCCGTTGCTCCGGCGCTGGCTTGTGGGACAGATGTGACCAGGAGAGGTGGACCCCGGGGGCAAGAGCTCCACGAACGCAGCCGGCCAAGCTGCCAGCCCCCGGACCATGCGTGGCGTCTCCATGAGGAGATCACCGGAGAGAACAGGGGGTCGAGGCCAGGCCCCCAGAAGCCGAGTGAGGACCCGGCGCTGAGCCCCATGCAGAGTCCCACGTGAGCCTGGCCTGCGGTCTGCGCTGTTGAGCCTCTGGGAGTCCACACTGTGGCCGTATTGAAAGAAAGAAGGCCCAGTGGGCTCCGAAGGGGGCACCTCCTCGACTCTGCTGGCTACAAAGTCCCAGAGACCAGCCAGGGCGACGACAGTCTCAGCAGGAAAAACAGCTCTGGAGCCGCTGCCGTGCTCTCCTGAAGGCAAAGCAAAGCGTCTACGTCCAGTCAGAAAACCAGAGAAAGTCCCAAGAAGGGGGACGGCGGCGCTTTCGCTCTTGTCTTTTCTCATTCGAGCAACACGCGCTCGCCTGCACTTCCCACGGGCCTCCGACCTTGTCAACAAGCAAAGTTATTAAGAAAGTGCTCAGTTGGAACAGTCGTCCGCAAACCGGCACCAGTGCCGTCCACTCCCCTCGGAGCGACAGGAACGCCGCCGAGGGAGGCGCCGGCGTGATTAAATGGCCGCTTGGCGGAAGTGCAGTCCACGGGCAGGCTCACTCCGCTTAGTTACTTGGTAAAATCATGAGGCACCTGACATGTTCCTGTGGAAGTAACGAAGCCAAGTTGTGAATAAGAACAACGTCTGTCTGGGCCGCTGGGAAGTGCTTTCGCCGACGCTCTGTAATTGCAGTATACGGTTTTAAAAACCGAGATGCAACCTAAAAACCAAACCAGTGATTATTCTCACACCTTTAGACAGTGCACTGGCCCGCATCAGTATTTATTTCATAAAACTGTCTCTGAGTTCCCCACATCTGAGCGCAGGAGAGGCTGCGGCGATGGAGCCGAGCTCTTCCCGGGCCACATCCAGCGGGACCCACGTTCTGTCCCAAGGATGGCGCCATCCAGGGCCACTGTGCCTGCTTGGGACTGAGGGAAAGACAAAAGGCAAAAAAGAAAAAGCTGTTTTGTTTTGTCTAGAGACCTACATCCAGCTAGAACCCACGTGTTTTTCCTCTTCTCGGGAGACGGTTCTGCCGCCCCATGTCTCTACGGGTTCCCCAGGGGAGGGAGGACCTCCAGGGGGGTGACCCCATGTGACGTCAGCCCCCAGCCCCTGGGAGGGCTGCTGGGGGGTACCTCTTGTGACGTCAGCCCTCCCCCGGCCGTGCCTGCTGGGAGCTCCTTGTGTACGTCAGCCCCCCAGCACCTCAGAGCCGCCGCAGCGGTCACAGGCCGTGGCTGGGTACCGCGCACCGCCGCACCCCACTCCCCACCGTGGCTGGCTGAAGGACAGACGGGAAAAGGAGCAACACGGCGTTATGCCCCTTTGGAAAGGCTGGGGACGCTGGAATGGCTCCAAGGAATCGAGGGCAATAAGCGTCTACTCGATATTTAATTTTCAGGGCGGACCTGTTTTCCAGACTTGCTCATGAGTGTTGAATAGGCTGTTTCGCTGAAAATATTTTACATAAAAACAGGTACTTCTCAGTTTGTTTGCATGGGCTTAGGTAAACTGAGGGTAGACCAGTCTTTTTCGGCCGACTTTCCAGAGCCGGACACCCCGCCCCCGCCCCCGCCCGGAGCAGGTGTCACAGAGGACGGCAGGAGATGGCATTTTCAGGGAACGGGCGTTCTGTCCGTGAAGCGCCGCTTTCTGCTCTCTGGTTCTCTGAGGCTCTGGGTGTGGCGTCAACGCCGGGACCGACGGCTTGTTTCTACGCCGACTGCTGCGTGCCGAGAGCCACGATACCCGTCAGGATAGTCGCAGCCCCCAGGAGCGAGCTCTGGGCTCGCAGACCTCAGTCTCCTGGGACAGTTCTGGACTGCTGATTCCAAATCATTTGTATTATACTAATAGGTTTTATTATGCAGTTTAGAAATTCACTTTGTGTGAAAGAGCAGCATGTTTGAGGCGAGGCAGACATTTCAGAATGTACTTATTTATCTGTCTTTTCTGCACCAGACACCAGACACCCCCATGTGAGTTGCTGGATATTCTCATTTGATCACTTTTAAGGGTCTGGAATTAGTGTTTCTCTCCTTTTTATGAGCAAGAAAAGCCAGGCTTGATGGGGCAGCGGGTGGCGCACAGATAGGAAGTAAGGGAACAGGTTTTGAAATGCCGGATGCCTGAACCAGCGGTCATTGGTGGGAGTGACACATCACGGAGACAGAAAAGAAGACGGTAAAAAGCTGTTCTCAGAACTGAAAGAGTGAGCAGTGTGGACCACCGAGGAGACCGCTCCTTGGCTGGTCACGGCCTCACACCAAAGAGCGGCAGAACGAGCTGTTGTGTCCAGCGGCCTCTGTCGTGGGACGCAAGGTTAGAAATCGAAGGCAGTGCATTGCAGCGGAGAGATCAAGGCTTCAGAATCAGACAGACTGGGTCAAACCCTGACGTCAAACGGGGGCCCTCTGGTTGGGTGAGTGTGACTTCCTAATAACGTAGGGGCGCGTCCCGCATTCCCGTCCTTGCCTGTGACACCATAAACCGTCAGTGTGTGGTGGAGATTCATGGAGAGAAAAGTGTTCCTGTCTTTCACCGCCTATCTTAAAAAATAGGATTTCAGAAGGACATTTGGGTCATGAGCAAAGTTTCTGAGGATCACAAAATGGGACACCCGGGGGACTCGGCCTGCAGAGCCTCTGCCTTCGGCTCAGGTCATGATCCCAGGGTCCTGGGTTCGAGCCCCGCCTCGGGCTCCCTGCTCCGTGGGGAGTCTGCCCCTCCCCTGCTTGTGCTCTCTCTCCCTCTTTCTGACAAATAAATAAATAAAATCTTCAAAAGCAGAAAAAATGTTCTGAAGGTCACAGACTTGAATCATGTGGCCAAAAGTCCTGTTCCCATTATGCACGTCCTGCTGACGTCCGGCAGTGATGTGAAGCGCCAGCTGGGAACGGGGCGTCCTCTGCTGCGTGAGGCAGTCAGTGATCACGACACGGTGTTTTGTTATCTTCCAATTAAAAAATCCAACCCGGTACTGTCTGGAGATCTTCTCCCAAGGGTTACGAATTTGACTATAATATTTATTTATTCTTTATTCTTTAGCTAATCAATAAATGCCTCATTAATTCCAAGTGCCAACATGGGTTATTTTTAATTTTCTTAGCTATTCAGTTAATAAATCTTAATCCGAGGACTATTTGGGCAGAGTGGCTCCCCCGGCAGGTGGTGAGCGGGTCTCCAGCCCAGGGCTAAGAAGCCCACGTGTTAGGAAGTGTCCCCTCTCCTCCAGGGTCTAATGCACCGTCCTACCACCACGCCATGTTTAGGGACAAGCCCGGCCCTAAAAGGCAGAACATGGTCCTCAAACTGGGGTGTGTATCCGTCTCCAACACCTCCACTGACCCCCTTGGAGAGGTAGAACCTGAACAGAGTGCTCTGGGCCCGTCCCTGCAGTGCCCCAGCTCCCCAGCGGCCCCGGAACGCCGTCTTCTTTCAGCAGGCACCCCCGTACCTCTCCCCCGACCTTGCTCCACCCCCAGGGCGTTGTGTGTCCTTGCGTGTCGGGTGTTGGGGCCATCCCTCTGACTTCACCTGGACTCAATGAGCTTAGAGGCTCCATCCCAGTTTCCAGACGACAGACATGTACGAGTTCATGTTGATGAGCCCCAAATTGCATCGGACATCACTGATCACGTTTTTCAGGGATTCCCCCCTTCCTGCCTCCCCCCTGCACCCTCCCCACTCCCCGCTTTCTCTTTGGGCTTCTTGGGTCCCGGGGGTCTCCGTCTCTGCCGGGTGCAGCCCTCTCTGCACCGGTCCCGTTCTTCGCTTCCAGCCTCTGGTCTGCGGCACCGCCCACGCGCCCAGGACCCTCCCATGTGCGCGCCCAGCCCCGCTGCCCTCCCTAAGCCCCAGACTCTGCACCTGAGAGTGTCTGGCCTTGATCCTGCTTGGATGCCCAGAGCTCGATGCCCGATCCGGGTGGCCTTGGCCTTCGCTGAGTCTCCGCGTCCTGCCGGCTGTGATGCAGGAGCGTCCCCCGGTCAGATGTGCCAGAGTCACAGGCCTGTCCCCTCCTCGGTCAGCAGCTCGGCACACCCCCCTGGTGTCCATTCCAAAGGATTTTATCATCTCCAGCCTGGGCCACTCCAAGGGCTCCTGGCCTGCAGTCCTTGGATCAGGGCCATGTCCCTCCAGTCCTTCCCCGGCCGCTTTCATAAGAATCCACATAATCCACAGGATTGATGTCTTTAATCAGGTCTGAGGTTTCTGATGCCTCAGACCCCGCCCTCCTCTCTGACTGACACATCATATGCAGCTACCCGGGGATGTCCCCAGGACACCTGCCGCTGCCGGTATGCACCCCTGTATCTGCTTTCTGACATTCCCCCCAGATCCTCTGTCCAGCTTGCCCTTCGTGGGTCATCATCACTGCCGCCCCCGCCGCCCCGGGTCTGCCCCTGGCCCACACCCTGGTCTCGGCCATGACCTCTCTTCTTTCGGATCAGACACTGTTTCCTGTCATGCTTGCCGTGCAGCCAGGAGCCGGCATCGGGTACTGACGCAGCACTCGGTACAGAGAGCACGGAGCTGCCTCCTGCGTGAGCGCACGGGAAAGGTGCCGGTGTCTGCGGGTGTCCGGTGCGCCACAGCCCGCCCAGGTGGGGACACGCTTGTTTAGAGGCAGTACTAGGAAAAGCAAGGCCCACCCTCGCTGTACCTTATGGCTCAGCCAAAAAGTCGCTCCTTTTTTTTTTTTTAAAGAATTCTTTAACCCATTTTTAAAACATTTTATTTGTTTATTTGACAGACAGAGATCACAGGTAGGCAGAGAGGCAGGCAGAGAGAGGAGGAAGCAGGCTCCCGGCTGAGCAGAGGGCCCGATGCCGGACTTGATCCCAGGACCCTGAGATCATGACCTGAGCTGAAGGCAGCGGCTTAACCCACTGAGCCACCCAGGCGCCCCAAAAGTCTCTTTTGTTTAAGCCACAAGTGGTTCAGGCATTGAGTTCAATGAGAAACATTAAATTCGGTCAAGTTATCAATTCTTCCTTTGTCATTGAAGGATGATTTCTACTAAGCTGTCTCGGATCGAGTACAAAATTTTATTTTTATTTTATTTATCAGTATAAACAAGCGCTTAATATCGTGTTTTCTTACCTCCTAAACTTTTAGTATCCTGCCGGACATTAGTCCTTCAGCCGGTCCCTAATCTCAGATAGTTCCTCCCTCCCTCCCTCCCTCCTTTCCTTCCCCTCCTTCCTGCTTCCCTCCTTCCTTCCCCCACATCAGAAACCTGGTGACACATTTTATGTCTTCTAACAATAAGGTTGCAAGTAGTAAGCCATTAGGATGATGCTGGAAATTCCAGTGTTAGGAGAAACAGACACTTTAATGTTATTAGGTTAATACTCAAAACAAATTAATGTCCTCGTGACCTATGATGTGATTTCTAAGAAAAATTTCAATTGTATCCAAAGGATGCGAGGCGAGGCTCCACTAGAAAAGAGGCCACCGGTGTGCAGCAGGAGGAGGCCTCAGCCTGGGAGCTGCCCCCGACCCACAGACACTGGTTCCTTCTTCCCAGTCCGCCTAACTCCCTGCAGCACACGGGCAGCTAAAACCTGACTTGATTTTCCTACTAAGAGTAGTGATGACTGTCTTTGCCTCAGTTTTAATAATGTTAAGAGGAAACAAATTGTCGGACTATATGGAGTCAGTCCGTCCACTTCTCGGAGGTGCAGAATAACGAGGTCCCAAGATAACGGCCTTGGAGGAACCCTCACAGGGTCATCCTCCTCAGATCGCGTGGGGAGGCCGTCCTCTTCCAGATAATCCTGCCTCTCTGGGTCACACCCCTCCCGTCTCTGCCTGGCCCCCGTCCCTGGGGTGAAGCCCCTTCCCCTGCTCGCCCAGCACCAGCGAGGCCCCGCGGGCCAGGCGAGCGAGGCGGACGCAGGGAGGGCACGTTCTAGGGAGACCCCAGGCTGTGCGCTCGGTGTGATGGAGACGGCGCTTACCGGCCGCAGGAGGGCGAGCCAGGCCGGGAACGGGGGTCAGGCAGTAGCCGCCAGGACGCGAGCTGTGAACTTGGACTCGGGAAAGCGCAGGTGGAGTGTCCGGCATGCAGCTGTGATCGGGCTCGCGTCCTGGCCTCCTTGCCGACAGCCCGTGGTCCCCTCGTCCTCCATGCGCTTGGCCCACTGTCATTCCTCCGTGTGTCGTGGGGCAATGGCACCATCCCTGTGGGGCTGCGAGGGGCAGAGGCCCCAGGGCTCCTGACAGAGTGCGTCACAGAACCGGGCAGAACCGGGTAGAATTTAGTAAAGGGAAGCGGAGTCAGTGGAGCAAAGGCGCGCAGCTCAGCGGATCCGCACGTGGACTCAGGGCTCCGGGGTGCCTGGACGCCCGGGGGAAGCTGCTGCGGGCCGCGGGTTCTCTCCACTGGCCGCCGCGGGCCTCACTGAGTCGAGTCAGCCGCAGCCAGCACTGACGACGGCTCTCGCTTCGCAGGCCTCGCGGTGGCGCTGACCGGACGCGTTGCTCTGTCCTCCTGCACCGGGAGGTCGCCGTCCCCTGACGTCCCTTGTACCTTACCAGCATCTCTACGGCTACTTTTGTGTGAGTTTTCATATGTTCCTAAATTCGCTCCATTCGAGAATGTCGTTGGGAACTGGAGAGAAAAAGAAGAAAGAAGGGAAGAGGGAGGGAAGAACCGCGCACGGAGATGCGGAGGGAGACCGTCTGCGGACGCCGTTGCCCTGCATCACAGCGGCCGCCTGCCGGATCAGCCCCGGGAAGGAGGCCGAGGCCAAGGCCAGGCGCAGGGGACCGACCTGCCCTGGAGCAGGTGGGCTTCCGGTCCAGCCCTGACCCACAGCAAGGACACAGGGCACTCTTCTTCGAGCACTATGCGTGGCCCACGGAAGCCACAGTGACGTAACCGGGTGCCCCTAGGCAGGGTCCCGTTTGGGAGGTTCCCACTGAACATTAACGTATTACGAGTCTGAGGAAATCATGCAGTGGGGAGACCTGTTTCCTGTGGTTTAGCGCGGCGTTTTCGGTGTGTCCGACTCCGGAGCCCAGTGTCCTGCAGAGTGCGGAAAGGCGGGCGTCGACCCCTCACGCCCGGTTCCCTGAGCCTCTGCTGCCCGCCTGGATTCATCCAGGAGCTGAGAGAAACACCTCCCGCACTCGGGCCTTTTGCAAAGAAATCGTGATTAGACGTTCCTGCCGCTGTCCTCAATATTCCAGCTAATTCCTTCCGGCACGGGGGGACGCGGCAGTGGGAGCCCCTGGAGCTGTGTGACCCGCAGCCTCCCGAATTAGAGGTGAGCTCCACACCCCGGTGGCCTCTCGCTAATTGCTTCTAACAGAATTCTCTCTTGGGCGCTTAAAATGACGATTCAGCTGGAGGTTGAAGTGTGCAGTGGGTGTCTGTGTTTCTTTCTTGAGGGGGAGAGTAAAAGGCGATGTGTGTTAAAATTAAAAATCGGAAGGCCCTCCGGGAGCTGCGGGACTCGGCATCAGATGGACCCGTGTCTTTAAGGGGCGGTGCGCGCCTGTCTGGTGGCTGGACGCCCCGCCACACGCCCCGGCTGTCCGTGTCTGGGATGCCGGCACCCCTGCCCGCACCTGCCCGGGGCCGCCGTTTCAGCCCTGGTCCGGGGAGGGCGGCCCGGCACGCTGCCAAGCCCACAGCCACGCGCCCCTCATCCTCCAGGCTATGAAGAACTCGGACTCCTTTGGAGTCCGGTTAAGGCCCCCAGTGGACAGTCCACGGTAGACTCGGTGGCTTCGGCTGCTGGCAGGGGCTTGTCCCTGAGCAGACGGCCACCTGCCGGCTCTCGTGACCCAGCCGCCTCAGATCCACGAGACGAAGCCGGCCTGGGGCACCTGGAGAGGCTCCTCGTGGAGAGCCTGTCCTCCCTGATGCCCTCAGAGCTACGGGGCGTACCTGCCCAGGGGCCTGCATCCCGTCTCGCCCGCACACAGGTGTGCCCGCGCGATTCAGAAAGGACCCCGAGTCCTCCCTGCACTGGGTGGGGTGGGGACACGGGCGCAGACTCGAAAGCATCCAGGCTGAAATGGCTGTCTGATTGTGTTATTCATTATCACCAGAAGGAGAGTTTACTCTGGGAACGTGATTTGGTCACGGAATGCCCGTCTCCAAAATGCCTCTGTCTGAGAGATTCGCGAGGCGCGGGATCTTGTCAAGCCTGCCAGCAGCTGGAGCTCAGCTGCAGCCCTGGGCGGCTTCTGAATGCTAATGACTGCGGTCCCCGTCTTACTGCTGAGAAATGCCATCCTCGAGCCGTCACCAGGCTGAGAGGGTTCAGATGCGAAGGAACAAACACGCCGGGCCTTTTCCTTTCTTCTCCACGTGACAAATCGCCTAGAGAGCCTTGTATTTACTGCCAGGGGCTTGGAGGACATTCAGGGTCGCACTGGACCCTGGCCAGAGTCTTGACCCAGAAGCCCCAAAGGAAATCATCAAGCGTTTGTGTGGCTGACGTGGTCCACGTTTAAAGGTGTCCACTCGTGGGCTGATGTGGGACAAATGCAGGGGAAGGTTAGGAGACAGTGCAGAAACCGTGAGGAATGTTTACTCTTCAGATGTGCTTAGGGAAGCTGCTGCAGTTTCTTCCCGAGCCCAGTGACAGCTCGTGGACATGACACAGGACTTCCTGCGGCCTTTACAGACATGCCCTTCTTGTCTGTGGGGCGCTAGTCATCACCTGTGCCTCTGGGGGTGGGGGGGGTGCTGAGAGCAGGTGCAGCACTGGGCGCCAGGGATCAGGGGCCCTCCCAGCAGCATGCACACCCGGACCCTGGTTACCTCATTCCCAAGCTAGCGAATCCGCTGCACCTGTTTCCTCAATGTTTAAGGGAGAAAACACTCATCTCTAACCCAAATGGTACATTTTGTAAGAACCATTTGAAGAAATACAAAACAGTCCCAAGTGTGCCTTCCAAGGAGCAGCTCTGTGTCGTCTACAGTGGTCGATGGTCGATGGGGCAGCCGTCTTCAGGCACTACGAGCCCTTTGATGAGGGGCCTCGAGCGTCCTCTGGGAACAAAGAAAACACACTCCTGGGTACCAGGGCCCTCACACTCTGTGGTGGGATGGGACACAGCGTTTGCCTTCCCTTAGTTTCCAAGTAGAGAGGGTAGGGGACATCTAGACAATGCTTCAGTTTTGAAATGACCATTTTATAAATTCCTTACAAGGGCATTCTCAGCCTTGTTTAAATGCTCCTAAACTGGGGTGCCTGGGTGGCTCAGTTGGTTAAGCGTCTGCCTTTGGCTCAGGTCGCGATCCTGGGGTCCTGGGACGGAGTCTCACAGCACGCACCCTGCTCAACGGGGAGCCTGCGCCTCCCTCTGCCCACCTGTGCTCGCTTTCCCACACTCACTCTCTATTAAGTAAGTGAAATCTTTGGAAAAATAAAAATAAACAAATGCCCCTAAGTTGCTTTCAGTTTTAAGCCAAATTTATTTATGTAATTAATGCATATTTATCAAAATCTTATATTACGTACATGCATCTATATTATAAATAGATAGAATTTATTATATACATGTATGAAGATGTATATGTTACTGTATTTGTTTAAGTCTGTCCAAAACCCGTATTCCGAGTCCGGCTGCCGGCGCTCCTTCTCCCTGCCTCTCTCTCTCCCTCCCTGCCTCTCTCCCTCTCTCCATCTCTCTACACACACACACGCACACACGCACATCTTTAATTGGGAGACAAAGACTTCTTCCTGTCTTTCCTGTAACATCTTCTGCCCTTTTCATTTTAAAAACTGTGCTTTTTCTATTTAAATCTGGCCCCATGGAGACCCCTTGATCCCACCAGGACGCCGCAGTGCAGCAAGCTCAGAAACAACAGGAAGGAAGCCATGAAGACAGGCTTATCTTTATGACGTGCCTTTCATCCGAGAGCTCTGTGGGTCCCCTGCCTCAGATGCCAGAGGGCCGCAGAGCCGGAGAGGGCTGCTCAGGGTCGCTCGGGGGAAACGCGTTGCTGGCGCAGTGTCATATCTTCGGGCCCGTTTCCGTGGCCCCGCTGGTCACTCAGGTGCTTGGCTCTATTTTTAGCTACAAATCCCCCAGCGGCTCTTTGTTCCGCTCACACACTGGCCAGGAGTCCCCGGAGCCCCCACCTCTGAGCGAAGCAGGTGCGGAGGTTCATCGTTTTTAAGAAAGCGAGTGCGAGGGAAACCAGTCCTTGTGATCCCAGACGTCGTAAGTATGATTGTGTTTTAATCCTGTGCATCTTACTTTTCCTGGAGAAGATTTATAGGAATCACGACACCATTAGAGGTGTGATTCGTTGCGCTCCGCGTGGCGTCTGCGGGGCAGGGGCACGGGCGGTCACTGGGTCCTGGACACTCCTCACGCGCCTCACCGCGCAGCGGGGCCCTGGCTAGCCGGTCACGGTCCGCTGCACATGAGCCCCGGGAGACACCGTACAAATGTCCTCGGTGCTTTGGTCCTGGAGGCATTGTGCCCTTGAGTGTGAGTCTGTGCACGCAGGGCACTTCCCGCTCGCAAGCAGGTGGGCCCTCCACGTCCACCGGAAAGACGCGCTTGAAGGGCGCAAGGAGCCTCCTCCGGAGACAGGCGAGGAGCTGTCCTCAGACGCCCAGACGGCCGGCGTGTCGCGCCTCTGCCGGCCTCACCGTCGTCACACCCCAGTATCGGACACTCAGCGGGAGGGCCTTCCGCTCTCATCTCAGTCTCCAGACAATCCCGTCCACGGACTGGGTCACTGGGGGCGATGCGTGGAGACAGACCGCTCTCCTGGTGTAGGGCGTCCTCCGGTGCGGGGCAGACCAGCTGGTGGGCATGAGGCTGTCAGGCACCCGTCCCGCGGTTCTCCCCACGGTGCCCCCACAGTGTTCCCGAGGCCGTGCTCCTGGACCTAGGGAGCTGGGGCGAGGACAGCCCTGCAGTGCAGGGAGAGACAAGGGGGTAGAACAGGCTGGTCTCTGCCCCAAGGGACCCCGGCCACACCCTAGCCACCTGCACGCCCTCCACAGTCTAGGGAGGCAACGTCCTCCAGCTGTGTCCAACCCCACACGCAGGCCCTCACACACAGCTCCACGTGGCCACATGCCTGCCCTCCAGCAGCCACACTCAGCCCTCCAGCACGGCAGGTGCCAAACGTCCCCCGACCTAAGGCCCCCTGACCCCTGAGCGAGTGACACCCCGTGCCCTGGGAGAGTATCTGAGACTCTCGGAGAATCTTCGGCTTCCGGGAAACGTGCCGTCGGTGAAAAGGGCTGTAACCACGCCACGTGGCTGTGCACTGCGCAAAGGAGCCACATCTGAGCCGAGGGCCACCCCGTGGGGCACGTCCAGTGGGCTCTGACCCAGAGACGGCCTCTCCCCATCTGCCCCGCAGCTCAGGCTCTCTGGCCTCAGGACCCGCAGCAGTTCTGAGAGCCCCCAGGTCGCCGTCCACTCCTTCCTGCAAAGCCGTGACCTGGAGCGTCAGCCCTTCGGTGCACAGCGGCTTTCTGTAGGGTCCCGCGGCCTGTGCACGCACAGGCACGTGGCCCCCGGATCGAGCTCCCAGCGCCGGGGACCCCACCCCTGCGCAGCAGGTGGGTGTAAGGCCCAGCCTGCGGCTTCCTGTGGCGGACACGCACGCGACCCTCCCTCAAGCCTAAGAGCTGCATGGAAACGTCGGGGCGGTGAGCGGCTCTCCCAGGGCACGGGGTGTCACTCGCTCAGGGGTCAGGGGGGTCAGGGTGACAGGAGAGCGACACCGGGGCATGGCTCCCGCGGGCCTGCGGGCGTCCGCGCAGTCGATGGCTCCGGAGGGTCCGTGACCTGGGTCCCTGGAACGGGTGACTGTGACTACCCACATGTGACGGGCCTGAGTCTGGGAGGAGACGGCGTCACTCTGCAGTGGCACTCCAGGGGCCAAGACGGAAGTGCGGCACCCGCAGTCTGCTGGTCAGAGGAGCATCAACAACAATAATGCAGAACTTTGAGGAAAAAAAGCAAAAATAACCCTTTTTTGGGGAGGGCGGGGAAGAGAAGGTGCTATTTTTCCAAATCGACAGAAAATGTTAAACTTTCCATGAGAGAAAAGAACCCAGAGATTCAAAATAACAGATGAAAACATGTTCCGTTTTTTTAAAAAATCTATTTATTTGACAGAGAGAGCGATCACCAGTAGGCAGAGAGGCAGGCCGGTGGGGGTGTGGAAGCAGATTCCCCACTGAGCAGGGAGCCCGATGCGGGGCTCGATCCCAGGACCCTGAGATCATGACCTGAGCCGGAGGCCGAGGCTTAACCCACTGAGCCACCCAGGCGCCCTTCCGGTTTTTTATTATAATTTTTAAATCCCCCAAACTCAGCCCCTCTGCCTCCCTGTGCAGAAGTCCGCCAGCGTTTCACGGTGCATCTGTGACCTTACGGGCTGGACAGCCCTCCGGGTCCACCTCCCTGCCACGGAGAACCCCGCCTGCGTGAGGGCTGCTGTTTATAAAAACCAAACACAGTGTCAAAGTCGACCAAGAATGAGGGATTATAATGCTTCAGTGGACTTTTTTTTCCCCTAAAGTTTTTTGTTTTTTGTTTTTTTAAGATGTCAAATGCTGACTCTTCTGATTTTTAGGGCTTTGGTTGGGGCCCCGCACCTGCTGGGTGGTTTAGCAGAGTATCTGTCAACACAAGGGAACGACTCTTCCGGAAGAACCTGACCCAGAAACTTGACTTCTGACTTGTCCCGCACAGGAAGGACAGGGCGCAAATGAGAACAGGGAAGAGGGAGCGTGGGGAGGGCGTCCAAACGACCTCACGACACACGTGCGGCCGCGGGGCTCTAGAGCAGACGTCTGTCGACACGAACATGCACGCAGGCCGTGCTTCTGGGTGTCAAGCCGCGGACAGCATGTGTGGGTGACCCCACGGACGGAGAGCTGTGCGCACGCACCGCCCCTTCCCGTGGGTGTGGGTGATGGGGAGGGCGCTGGGAGCGGAACAGTGGCTCCCCCCTCGTGGAGGCCACCTCCGTCCGGTCTTTGCTTCCCTACGCTTCTCCGCAGAAACATGCGTCTGAGTATAAAGCAAACAAGTCGTGGTGAAGGCAGCATACAATTTTTTAAGATTTTTTTTTAAGAAATCACAAGTCCTATAAATAGGTACATCTTGGTTAGTTTTGAAAAACGCTTTTGATAGTCTAATCTGATTGCAGTCGCCTGTGCAAACGCCCAAACGTGGTGTCCAGACACTCGGCTCGGCCAGCGTCGTGGCTTCAGCGAAACAAAAGGAGTAAAGGTCCACAAAAGGCATAATAAGTGCAGAACCCTTAAGGAGATTTTTTTGCAAATGAATTAAATTGCCTTTTAACAATACCTTATCTCAGTTCCTGACTCTTAATCTGGATTAACTTTAAAATGTCTGAAGGCACATTTTTTCAAGCATTTATTTAATCCAAGTTAGAGGTGATTTTACATTAACAATGATGTCTATGAACATATGTCAACACTTGCTTGTTCTGAAAGATCCTTATAGGATTGTCTTCTATTAGGAATTTCAATCTGCACACACAGATGTGTTATACTACATGCTTAAATACCAGAAGAAAGGAACAAGATGCTTTATTTCTGCGGTGACAGGCCCCTTTCCAAACTAATTTCTATGATAACCTTATGACTCGTATTTCATGAGCAACAGTTTTGACTGATCCTGGCTCCCTGCTCTGAAACTTTATACTTAAAGATAGAGCAAATAAAACCAAACATAAACCAACAAATTTGAGGTCATTCAAACAGTTTTTCCCTTGATAACATGAGTGATCTTATTTTTATCTTATTTTATTTTATTTTTTCAGTGCTCCAAGATTTATTGTTTCTGCTCCACACCCAATGCTCTGTGTAATCCGTGCCCTCCTTGATACCCACCACAAGGCTCACCCAACCCCCACCTCCCCCCAAAACCTTCAGTTAGTTCCTCAGAGCCCACAGTCTCTCATGGTTCATCTCCCCCTTCCAATTTCCCCCAACTCCCTTCTCCTCTCCATCTCCCATGTCCTCCGTGTTATTCCTTCTGCTCCACAAATGAGTGAAACCATATGATAATTGACTCTCTGCTTGACTTATTTCACTCAGCATCATCTCTTCCAGTCCCGTCCATGTTGCTACAAAAGTTGGGTATTTGTCCTTTCTGATGGAGGCATAATACTCCATAGTGTATATGGACCACATCTTCCTTATCCATTCATCCGTTGAAGGGCATCTTGGTTCTTTCCACAGTTTGGCGACCGTGGCCATTGCTGCTATAAACGTTGGGGTACAGATGGCCCTTCTTTTCACTACATCTGTATCTTTGGGGTAAATACCCAGAGGTGCAATTGCAGGGTCATAGGGAAGCTCTATTTTTAATTTCTTGAGGAATCTCCACACTGTTCTCCAAAGAGGCTGCACCAACTTGCATTCCCACCAACAAACAGTGTAAGAGGGTTCCCTTTTCTCCACATCCTCTCCAACACATGTTGTTTCCTGTTTTGTTAATTTTGGCCATTCTAACTGGTGTAAGGTGATATCTCAATGTGGTTTTAATTTGAATCTCCCTGAGGGCTAATGATGATGAACATTTTTCATGTGTCTGATAGCCATTTGTATGTCTTCTTTGGAGAAGTGTCTCTTCATGTCTTCTGTCCATTTTTTGATGTGATTATCTGTTTTTTGAGTGTTGAGTTTGAGAAAGAACATGAGTGATTTTAATCAGGAAAGCATTTCTTTTATCAAAATGCTGACATCGTTTGCCGTGGTGATAGGAGAACGAGCAGTGTTTTCTAATTGTTCCGTTCTTCTCAGTCTGTAGCCATGACACGAAAAACTTGCATTTCTCTTCCCTGAGCATGCGGACCCCTCCCCGATGCCAGGGTCCTACATGTGCATCTCGTGATGCGTCTGTATTTTCCCTGGCTCAATTCAATAACAAAGGTGAAATGTCAGGGCCCCAGTTAGGTTTCTCGAATGCAAGTAATGGCACTCTGGTGTCCAGAAAGCACGTATGAGCAGCTCAGACACCCTGCAGCAGACGCTGCGGCGGGAGGTCCCCCAGCACCCAGGCCCTCCCCGTGCAGGCTTGGGCTCGCCTCTGGGAACCCAGCCCCGCGGCGCACCTCACTCATGCAGGTGGGACGATCCCCACCAGAGTCTCGCCCCGTGCCGAGCAGGAATGTGGCTACGTTGCCCGTGCGGTTCAGAGCCCGGCTCCGCGCAGACACCGCCCAGAGAGCGGCCCGCGCCGTGAGGGGCGGGTGCACCCAGCGCTCCCCGTGGGAGAGTGCAGAGCCCTTTAGAAGCAAGCGGTCCTTATTTCTGACCAGCTTCATAAGCAGTGTGTGATACACCAGTGATCTCTCCGGCTAGTGAAGAAAGCCTAAACAGTTAAAAACTACATAGATTTACTAAGATTGAAGACTTCATGACCAAAAATGAACGGAGAAAGAGCATGTATTGATTTTAAACCAACAAAGAAATGGGCTGTGCTGACAGCCGGGCTCCTCCGTGACTGACTTGCCGGGGCCTCCGGGGGAGGGAGGGGGGTATCATCTCCGCGCCTACATCTCTCAGCGACTGTTACTTAGAACTGAAAATGCATCTGCCTGTCAAGGAGATTCTCAGCCTGGGTTTGAAGAATTTAGCAGTTTCCTGGATATCGGACCCGACCGTGCTGCTGAGAGGCGGGAGAATTTCATTCTTCACTCTTGGGTAGCGCATTAATTCTTCAGCCACAGAGACGACACAGGAAACGCACCTCTGGAGCACCGCTGGGAGACAGGAAGCAGCGAGCCTGCCCTCTGAAGTGAGCAGCTCCCTCGCCCGAGTCCTGTCTTCTGGGGAGGTCGGAGGGCCTCAGACAGGGAGAGGGGACTGGGAGCCTGCAGAGCACCAGGCATGGAAGCTCTGGTCCGCAGGGCGCTGGGGAGGGAGTGAGGAGGGCCCACTCTGCCTCTATGGCCGCCTTCTCACAGTCCTCCTGGCCCTTCCAGAGCGTTCTGATGATACCCGCACAGCCACGTTGTGTAACAGAGTCTTTCTCTATATGGGAACACCCTGATCTCTATATGCTTGTGTTATTCATCCATCTTTCATCCACCTGTGCACCCACCTGTGCACCCACCTGTGCATCCACCTGTGCACCCACCTGTGCACCCACCTGTGCACCCATCCTGTAATCCATCCGTCCGTCCGTCCGCTTATTCCTGTGCTCAGTCAACCCATATATTTCGGGACTTACATCATGTTTTGGTTAACAAGACAGGAGAGTTTCTGGCCCTTGCCAAGTTAACACGTGTAGACGGCACAGACAACTCACTAAATAATTAGAAGAAATGCACAAACGCCATGTCAGGGCAGACCAGGGTGCTGTGAGGACAGGAGTGGAGGAAACGCGACTTCGTCCAGTGAGCCAGAGACTTCAGAGGGACAGTCCAGGAACAGAAGCCATCAAGAGTCAGATGTGTGGAGGCTCAAAGACAAGAGAGCTGCCGGCGCCTTTGAAGCAGCGCCTTCGTCCTGGCCTGACCGGGGCTGTGGCAGGAGACAGTGAGCCTTGAGGTGGCAGAGCAACGCTTCGAAATCCACATTAAGGAGTTTTGACTTAGAGCCAAGGACCAGGGAAGGCCTGGGTGATTCTACGCAAGGGACCGATGTGATCACCCTTGTCTGTGAGTAACACCGCAGCTTCCGCCTGGAAGTGGACTGGGGGGAGCGGACGGCCGCGGCCAGGTCTCCGGGAGACGTCGGCCGCTGTCGGTGCGCGGCTGGCAGGACGAGCAGTAGCTGTGAGGTCGCGACCGGGGGCAGAGGTGTGTAAGCAACAGTGACACTTGGAGGTGGAAGCAAGGACAGGGATCTGCTGCTCGGGTCCAGACGTGAGCACGGGAAGGGCGGGGACTCCGTCCACGAGCCTCGGGCATGCACACAGCAAACGGAGTCTCCGGGAAACTTCCCTCTTAGGGACGGGAAATCACGTTTCCTCCTCACACAGATAACCAGAGCTTGCGTTCGTGGGGCTTCCGCAGGGGGCACAGCTCTGAGGGGGCAGCGAGCGGTTTCCAAAGAAAAGGGAGATTTTTATCTTACTCCACATAGATGAGTGTCATGATAGAAAAAAATTCAAAAAAATTGTTATTTTGTTTTTTTAATTTTTAACTCTTAAAGCTTTTGTTCTTTGCTCAAGCCATCGGGTCGTCTGGGGGTGTCCGTAAGCAGGTGTGCCTACGGGGGAGTCAGGACAGGTTGCTGGAGGGGTGAGCACTGGCCTCACAGTGGCGTCGGCGGGCAGGGCCTCCCTCGGGCCCAGCCCTCCCCGGCGCTGTCTCCAGATCAGATCACGCAGAGTCGGAACATAGAAAACTCAGTGGCGGGCTCCGGGCAGGGGGCACGGTTGATTTTGCAAATTAACTGAAAAATGAATTAGCTGTTTGTGGCCTTCGAAAAGTAAACATTTTAGGGGCGCCTGGGTGGCTCAGTGGGTTAAAGCCTCTGCCTTCGGCTCAGGTCATAGTCTCAGGGTCCTGGGATCGAGCCCCGCATCGGGCTCTCTGCTCAGCAGAAAGTCTGTTTCCCCCCCTCTCTCTTCGCCTACATCTCCGCCTACTTGTGATCTCTGTCTGTCAAATAAATAAATAAAATCTTTTGAAAAAGGAAATAAATATTTTAGATATTGAGATACGAATGCAAGAAGTTTGCTTATGTCACCACTCCCAGGAAAAGGCTGTGAGCGACGATGTGTTTGTGTGCACCGGATTTACACTGGGTCAGTTCTAGGAAATTAATTTCTATGGGATTTAACCAGGAAAAATGACGGAAAATTAACAACATAATAGATAAGCACATTTGAAAATTATGGGTGGATCAACTTTGATTGTTTCAAATGGATTTTTTCTCTTTTTTTGCTAAATTCTGTGTATTTGTTGTGTGCCTCATTCTACATTTTTCCCCATAATTTGTGAACGTGGAGTGAAGCTGGGCTTGATTAACAGTAGTTGGATGTAGGGGATCCCTCTCCGAGTTTTAATGGGCCACCTAGGACGTCACTTTACGTGACTTGCTGTGATCTTCCGAAACTTAGAGAAACATCTCTGGAGACGAGCTCAACGTGGCGGCGCCGGGTGCCGGGTGCCGGCTGTCACCGCACACACTGAGGAGCTCCGTCTCCTGATGGGTTCGTCGGTCCCCAGAGGAGACCATCGTCACAGAAGCAACGTGAGGAGACACGAGTGCGTCTCTTATTGTGAGGACATTCCTCACAAATGAGCCACTGTCGGTAAATGTGGGGAGGGGATCTCGAGGCTAGGGAGAGAGGCAGGACGCTCTTAGCCGAGTGGCCGAGCGCCCCCTTCCCAGCGGGCCCGGTGAGCGTTTCTGACCGCAGCAGGAGCGCGCGCACCCATGTTCTTAGTCCGCGTGCTCTGCAGACCGGCCCCTTGGTGTCACGTAGATGGGCCCCGAGGGACTCTTGGGCTCTGCCAGAGAGGGACCACGTCTCTTCGAGTGCCCTTCCCGAGGATGGCGTGGCCTCTGCGACGATATTCCTTGTCCGGGACCCCGCAAACCTGGCTGGGGGCCAGACGCGGCGGGCTGTTGGCGGCCCCGGGGTTCCACAGTTGAGGCCCTACTTGCGAAAGTCGATTGTCGACAGGGCCAGAGTGTCGCCAAGGCTGGGCCCGCCCTCCGCCCCACCCCTTAGGCCGCAGGCGGCAGGCTGGCGTCCCAGGTCAGCCACGCTGCCGGCCTCTCGCTGAGCTCCTGGTGTGCTGTGTGACCTCTGTCTCCCGACGCCTGACGGCCGACGGCGGGCACCACGTTCGCAAACCGAATCCACGAGAAACTAAACTCTGTGTGGATCCCGCACCCGTAAAGCGCCATCTTCGTAAAAGCGCAGCTTCCGTACCGACTGGAAAACGCAGGGACCCCGGCTCTGAACGCCGCGCCATGGCTCGCCTGTGGCTTCGCTGAGCTCCGAGCGCGCCCCGTCCGGTCCCTCCTGCCGCCGGCTGTCGGCAGAAGCGCATGTGGTGCGAGCAGGTGTCCCGAGCGGCCCGCGCCCCCCCGCACGGGCCTCCGGCCGCACGGGAGCTGCCGGGTCTGCGGGGGCCACCGCTGTCCGCTCCCAGTGCTGTGCTCCTGCCGGGTCACAACGCTCTTCTCAGCGTGAGGACGACCCTCAGGGCTCAGCCCCAGAATCGGTCTTTCTTCCGGGCACACTGTTCCTCCGCCCGCAGGAAGCCCCTGCAACACTCATACGCTTCGGCTTGAAAAACTGCTCGGGGGACACACATCTTCCCTTTCAGGATTGACTGCTTTTTGGCACATTTAACACTGGCATTTCTGACTGGAATTTATACACGTATTCATGAAACTGTTTTGGAGATTTTTTTCCATACCTGGATTCCTTTTTACATTTCTGAAAATAAGATTATAATAAACCAAACAAACAACAGCATATAAAGACAATGACAACTTTATTCTCATTCTGTCCGAAAGTTCCTGTTCTCGGGGCGCCTGGGGGGGGCTCAGTCATTAAGCCGCTGCCTTCGGCTCGGGTCATGGTCTCAGCATCCTGGGCTCGAGCCTGGCATCGGGCTCCCTGCTCAGCGGGAAGCCTGCTTCTCCCTCGCCCACTTCCCCTGCTTGTGTTCCCTCTCTCGCTCGCTCTCTCTGTCAAGTAAATGAATAAAATCTTTAAAAAAAAAAAAAAAAAAAAGAAAGTTCAGCTTCTCTTCCACCCACAAACACGTCTAGGTCAAACCAAAGCAGGTTTTCTCTTGTAAAAGATGTAATTACACTATAAAGTTGTGCTCCGCACTTCCTTTTCTCATTCCGTCACGTGTCCTGGCCATCATCCCTGATGGAAATATCACAGTCGAGCATAACGTCCCATGATTTCCTCTCCTCTATAGACGTGGGAGTTGGAGCCTGCGCTGCCACTGGGGACGCCACCGCTGTGGACCGCCCTGTACCCACGAGCCCGAGCCCCGTGCCTCTGTCTGCAGGAGGTTGTCCCCCGCACCGCACTGGTGGTCAGTGGGGACGTCATTCGGGTTTCCATGAGCAATGCCAGATTTCTGCAGACGACGCTGTGACAATCCACCGTTCCCCAGGACCGGTGCATCTCATCCATGCCCTTGATGACGCGTTTCTCGGACGGCTGATATCCTGATCCGTTCCGTGTTTTGACGATTTGTGCCTCTACTGCTCTGACTAGCTGCCTCTGCCCTTGGCCCTTTTCCTATGAGGTTGTCTTTTTCATGGCAGATTTCAGGATCTCGTTGTATTTGGGGGACCAACTCTTACTCTGTCCAACGTTGTGGCTCCTTTCTCTCAGTCTGTCGTGTGATGGTTCGCTGAACCCATGGTGCTTCTACCACACATGGAGATTTTAAATTTTTATGTAGCCACGTCTGTTAATTTTATGACCCGGTGTAGTTCCTATGATGTTTAAGAAATTCTCCCATCTTAAAATGATCACATAAATCTTTTCTGAGGTGTTTGCAGCTCCTCCAAAAACATGGGTTCAATATGCCGCTGACAGTGGTGGGTGCGGTAGGGGACGGTCTTTGTTTCCGCGTGTGGACTGCCAAGTTGGCAGGCTTCCCGGACCATGTGGCCTTCACACACAGGGGCGGTGCCGTCTTTATAACATAGGATTTGTGTGGATATTTGAAGATATTTCTAAGTTCCTTATTCCTTTTAAGTAATCTGGTTTTTGTTTGTTTTTTTCACTTCGGAGCTAATACCATGATGATTTGATAATATTAGCTTTATGGTGAGCTTTAAATATTCCTATGGGGCATCTGGGTGGCTCAATGGGTTCAGCGACTGCCTTCAGCTCAGGTCATGATCCCGGAGTCCTGGGATCGAGTCCCGCATCGGGTTCCCTGCTCCACAGGAAGTCTGTGTCTCCCTCTGACCATCTCCCCCTCAGGCTCTCTCTCTCACTCTCTCTCCCTCAAATAAGTAAATAAAATCTTTTTAAAATAAAGAAATAAAATAAAATAAATAAATATCCCTATATTTATTTATCTGACGATTTATCTAACTGACCTTATCTAACTGACGATTCCCACATATTTAGTTTTCTAAGTGAGCTTTAAAATAAATCTATCAAGCGCTCCCTCGCCCCGGGTGAACCCGTGTCGAGATGCAGCGGAAACACATCAAGCCAGGAATCTTGTCTCCCCATCGCCGCTCTCTGCTGGGACTGCGCCATGTCGTTCCCTGGATTCCAGGCACACGTGTCCGTCTTTAGCTTCTGGATCGAATCGATGTGGGGGCTGCTAGCTTGGTTCTGGAGTATTTTCTTGACTCCAACTACTTCCTTGAGTTCTCTGCCAATTTTTACATTCCTTAGAAGAACTTCTGTCTCCTTGGTATGAAACCTCTTTCTCCTCAAATAAAGTGTCCTCTCTTCTCATATTTATGCACGCGATATTGGGCAATTAACTCATCCTACCACCGGAACCACTGATGTAGTGTTGGCTAGAAGTCGTGCAAATGCACATCGTTCTGGCCCGTCTTAATGCCAGGCTGTCGACGTCTCCCCGCTTGATCGAGCCCCGCCTTCGCAGTCCGGTGGGCGTTCACATCTATGTGTCTATTCTACATTGAATATTGTGTAGAATTTCATCTGTAGCTTTCCTATCTGTTACCTTTTTAATTTCTTGATATAATAACGGATACTGATAATTTTATTTAAATTTTTAATGGACACGAACACTTGAGAATCGTTAGACCAGCAGAATAATCCTCACTGCCACCAATTATACCTTTACTAGGTGCTCGTCTGGGCGGCGCCAACATTGACTCTTGCAACGACCTGTAACATTAGCTGCCTTGGGCGACGCTATTTCTATTTTGAAGTTAAAGGCTTAGAAGCAAAGAGATTTACCAACATGTTACAGTTAGTGGTCTGCGATCAAATCCCAGCTCTGGTCATTTTTCCGGTTTCCATTACTGCCTTCTAAACAGCCAGGAAGGATAAATGTTATTTTTTTAAATAGCATGTTTATGCTACTTTAAATTTAAATGTTTAAATTTAAAAATAATTTTATATAGATTATTTAATCCAATTCCTGCAGGAAATCTGTTAGGTAACATTATTAATACAATTATTTTGAAGAGATTTGGACAGGAGTAGTAAATTACTAAATTTCATAAAACTAGTAAGTTGAAAGTTGAATTTCCATTCTGTTCTCTAACTCAGAATCTGAAAGTCTCCCTCCCACACCACTAACAGGTCACGGTGGTCCTGTGGATGTAGGAAATGTGATGATGGTTTTAACCTTCTGGTCGGAAGCCGAACGTGGGCCTGTCTCCGCTGTAGTCTTCGCACGGCGGGACCACGTCGTGGAACACTGCACAGACACAGGAAACAGACTGCCCGCATTCACACAGCACAGCTCAGCTCAGGGAAGTGTGTGCTGTGTGTTTCTGTCCCATGAAGCTCCAGGAGGGAAGGACCGATGGGTGGACGGATGTCCACGGTGGTCAGCACAGTGGGCACTCGTGGGAAGAGTAGAAAGGAATCTTCTGGAATGCTGGTGGTGTTCTATTTGTCTGAATGGTCTCTAGGTGAAGATAGTGATACCACGGGCGACTACACGTGTAGAACCCTCAGAGTTGTAAATTTCACAGTAAATCATTTCATGCACTTTACTATTTGGACGTTAAGCAAAAGAGCTTTAAAAAATTATTTGTTTGTATTTAATGGAAAAACGTTGCCTTTGGTGAGAGGGTTCTTAGTTAGTTGTGAAAGCAATTTTCCTGGGGTACATGTGTGCTTGTGTGCACACACACGTGTGTACCAAAGTCTAATGCTAAAACATAGAGAGAATTTAGAGCAGAATCGACTCATTTGGTTAATGTTAAACAGCAATTTAGTTCTTTAGAAATGCATAAACCCAGAGAGAGATGTGGGGTAGGGAAGTGCTAAGGGTTTTCATTATGAAGAAATATCGCGGGTCTAAAATACATGGAAACATTTTTGATGTGTATAGTGTGCATGTTGGTTATAAATTCTGCAAAACCCATAGGAAGAAAATCTCAGTAGTCATGAAGAAATGCTTTTGTAGGTCGTCTGTGCTCCAAGAAAACTCAGTATAAACACATGAATTTACAAAATGTGTAAACTACGACCTGTCCCTCGGCCTCTGCCACAGCAGTGGGGTCAGCTCTCGCATCTCACAATGTCTGGTGGGAGGGAAGGACATTTCCGGAAAGAAGCTCCTCAGAGCGAGAAAGCCGGCAGCAGACTTCCCTCTGTTTTGTCATTGGCTCAGGTTAGGGTACAAACCCATTCCTGAATCAGTCCCTCTGATCAGATTAATTCCGGGTTGACGTTTGGAGGCTCCCCCACTCCTGCCCCGTTCCATGCCAAGGGCATGAGGTTGACCTGATGACCGCCCTCAGCCGGGCCCCTCCTTCCTCTGGGGCTGAAGCCCCGTGGCCACGAGAGAGCAGGGAAGGCAGCAGGTCCACGGGAATGTCCGACGCCTACAAAGGGCAGCTCTGTTCATGGTGGTGATGGCAGGCTCCTTCAATTCAGAGTAAGTCTAGTGGAAACATCAAGATGGACTTGGTGTGGTAAGAGGCATCATTGCTCCCTGAGCTCCAACCTGCTGCGCCTGGACCCCAAAGTGACCTGCAGAAGTAGGTGCTGTGGACTTAGGGCCTGTCCCCCAGAAAGCCGGACAAGGGACTTGGCTCTCAGGTGTGCATGGGCCTGGGGAGATGGGCAGACTCGGGACGCTGGGAAGAAGGACAGAGTGCGGCCCCTCACGCTTCCCGCCCAGATGAGGTGCCTTCGGTGAAGGAAAACAGGGTGTTTCCCCACGGCCTGGGCGCTAACAAGAACTAAACGGGACACTCCGTACGGAAGTATTCTGTGGGTGCACGCAAGTCGCTCACTATTGATTCCTGATGGCATCATCGCTAGAATAGGTGCGTCTCTTTGTGTGCTTGGAGGGTCCGGGGAGGCACAGTCAGATTCTGTCTTGGAGTTGCTTCCGGCCGGGAGGCACCGAGGTCGAGCTGTGGTCACAGCGGCTGACCTCGGCTCGCCTCCTGGCGGTCCCATGGGCCGGGTGGCCCCGGAGCGCGCCAGAAGGGAACACCACGCCATAGCACACAGTTGTTCCTTTCCGGGACTGAAATACCTTCTAGTGTTTCTAATCGCCCCATAATCCTCCTTTTCCGTTAAGCCTTAGAGCTCCCAGGGGGTCTGAGTATGTAGGAGGAGCGTGGAACTTCGCGTCTCACCACTAGAAAACGTAAGAAGGGCGCGGCGGGCGCGCTCTGTGGCAGCTGACCCCAGGGTCACACAGCAGAGCGACACACTCGCGGCCTGCTCTGGGGGCTTGCGTCTCACGGGGGACGGTGTGAGTTTACGTGATCACATGTATGTGTACGTGCATATGTGTACGTGTGTACATATAGGCTTCTGGTTTGGTAAAAAGAATCAGAACACGTCATTAATTGATTTTGTTTGAGAAGAGAACTTGGGGATGGCAAAGTCTTTTTTTCTCATTCTGTTCATCTAAGGACTGTTTCAAATTCCTAATCTTTTACATGGATTACTTTTGTTTAAAAAAATCATTGCTGCTTACTCAGGGAGGCTACAGGTAATCTCAACTTTTCGTACTGAAGTGTCTGTTATACTGCGTGATACGACTTTTCCGGGACCAAAGGCCACGGCCGCAGGGTACAGAGTCAGCGTCGGCCCAGCCTGCGGCCATGGGCGAGCGCAGCCGGCATTGCCCGCCGGCCCACCGCGGGTGCAGGAGGGTGGCCGCGCCCTGGGTGGGCACCTGGAGATCGCAGGGGGAGCCCCTGAGCTGGTGCTGGGCAGGGAGGCCACGGGAGCCGCACCGTTCTGGCCTTACAGTCGCCTGGGATCTGTTGATGTCGCTGTTTCACTCCCAAGGACGGCACAGCCTCCCTGAAGGTTTTGGCTGGGGGTCGGGACCCCAGGGGCGCACAGACCCAGCAGGGCCAGCAAGGGGGCCGCTGGCCCAGGCCAACAGGAACCCAGGCTGGGAATGTCACCGAGGTGAGCACTGAGGGCAGGGCACCGTCCCCCGCGTCGTGTCCACAGGCAGGCAGCCGAAGAGGGCCAGCGCCAGCGCGGGGAAGCGCGGATGTGCTGTTAGAGCCCTTCATCGTCCTGACAGCTGCAGCTTCCCCGGCCAGTGAGGAAACGTGGGAAGTGACCTTTTCAAGTTCACATTCTAGAGAAATTCAGTCACAAGGAGCATTAGCCCAGCCCTGCACTCGCCAAGCACAGCAGTGATGGCGGACGGAGCCGGCTCTGCGTCGGGGGACCCGACCACCGGCGCCACGAGAAGGCGTCCGGACGGCCTTGTGCAGATCAGGTAGACATGAGACCCACGGGGAGGCCTGACCCAATGCCAGAAAACGTCCCTTTCGTCCTGAGACATCATGGTTTTCAGAGGTCCGCCCCGTCTACATGCACATCCGCATTTACCAGTGGGACTAACACCCCTGTGCTCCTGTGCGGATCGTTGGGTCAAGAATCAGATTCGGCAGATCGTAAAAGCCGTGACACCCTGAAACACTACTCAACTCTGAAGAGCAACCGGTGTTTTCCTTTAGCGCTGCCCTAGCCCCACCACCTGGCTTATGCGTCTGTATTTCCGCCCGGGAGGGGAGTGCGGGGCACCCCGTTAAGGCCGGGGGAAACGGAGAGGGAAGCGAGAAGTCAAGGCTCCCGTGGGCCTTCCGCGAGCCTCTGACAGCCCTGACTGCAGGTGTCGGTGTAGATCCCCGACAGCTGCCCCACAAGTGACCGCACGTCCAGGAGCGTGAGCGTGGCCAGCGCACGAGCACGTGGTCCTGGGGGCCAGACACGGGTCAGCCTGGCCGAGCTCCCACTCGAGGGTCCTTGCGTCCTTCTTCGCGGCCACATCACCCAGGCTCCACGTACATATGCTCCCGTATGCTGTATGCTCCCAGCATACATCCCCTTGTCTGACCCTCCTGTCTCCCTCTTTCCCTTGCGACCCTACGGGGCCGACTCAGACTCGGGGTTCCCCTTCCACCTCGAGATCCTTATTTGAACCACACTGCGAGTCCCTTTGCCGTTTTTCCCCATGTACAGGGTCCAGAGATAGGCGCTTAGACATGTTTTGTCGGGGAGGAGCGTGATTCTGCCCACCTACCACGGCTTCCAAACACATGACACACTCCAAACCAGTGAAGCCCATGAGACACTATGATATAATAAAAACAGGGCAACCCAGTGCAAGCCAGAACCTCCACGGGCCCACCGAGGGATACTGCGGCCCAAGAAATGGGCCGGCCAGCCTGGGGTGTGCTGGGATGTCTTGAAGGGACACAGGGCAGGGGCATGCGGCTGATCTTTGGGAACTCTGCGGGATTTCCCTGCCACCTTGGCTTCATTTACATCCCGTACCCTGCAGAGTGAGCCCTGGACCCTCACGCACTCCTCCCCAGCGGCACGGAGCTGTCCCCGTGGCACTGACCCGCCTCCCCTGCAGGCTCTGTCTCTCCCTCCTCCTCTGTCAGACGCACTCCCCACCCCAGGCTCCCTCCCAGCACGGTCCTGCAGGAAAGTCCAGGAACCCATCTGGCAACGACCCATCCCCTCAGATGCTGGGAAGCATGAGCGTTTGTATGCAATCCCCGAGTTCTGTGTGCGAGGGAACGGGGGGAAGCCCCTCCAGACGCCCCACTGATGCCTTCCGACCGCATCCCAGGATCACGCAGGACCCAGCTTTCCACGTTCCTTTAATGTTCTACTGCGTTCCGAGCACCAGGCTCCCTGGACTTGGACGCTGTGTGTGAGTGACGTAAGGCGCAGGTGTCACACAAACGTCATGTATTTCCTCCAGCCCTTACCGAGAGGGCCGCGGCTTTCTTGCCCAGCTGTCCTTCCGTGTGCCGTCCGGCGCTCGCAGACGGTCCGCGATGCTCTCGCCCAGGACGCCGCGTGTTTCTGTCCTGGGCGCTGCTCTGGGCGCTGGGCGAGGGGGAGGCTGGAATCTTCCACCCGCCGCGGGGGAGGGGACGCTACTGTTCTCACATCACAGGGGCGTGAACTGAGCCTCGGAAAATTCAAGCAAATGGCCCAAGAGGACAGACGTAGGGGAAGTAGCCTTCCGATTCCCATCTGGCCAGCTGCGGCCGGTGCCACACCCAGGCCCGTAGGAGCCCCAAACAAACATACGTCACGGGTCCCCGAAAAGGATGGAAAAGTGGTGGAAGGAGGAAACCTTCAAAAGAACCGTGCGGCGTCCTGCTCCTCCTCACTAACAGGCACGGGACGGCTCCTGGAGGCAGCGGGCGGCGTGCCACCGTCCGGGCCTGCAGCTTTGCTCTCATAAGGAGAAGGGAACCGGGCGTCTGAGCACGGAGGCCACCGAGGCCACCGGTGGGGCCCGTCCTTGGCCTCCGCGGCTGAGTGGGGACAAGGACGCATCTGGGACAGCATCATGAAAACGGCACACGATAAAACTGGATTCTGGCAAAACGACTGTTAAACATCATTGTTTTTCCCATTAAATAATTTCTAAAGAGTTAAATTACAAAATGATGAAAATCTGACAGTTAAGTCGGCGAGACTTGACGGGAGCCGGCGGCTCGAGCTGGAGGAGCAGGACAGCCTGTGGGTGGCAGGTCCCTGGCCAGGGCATGGCCGCGGCCTTGACCGCCACCTGGTGGCCGGGCCTCTGAACCGCACGTTGGGCCCGGAAACTGACCTGCCGTGGAAAGGGCAGGAGGGTAGGGAGCAGAGGCAGCCCTCGGGAGCCCGGCTGTGCCCGCCGTCGGGACGCCCCGTGAGCCGGGCGCTCCGTCCCGCAACCAGGGGGACGGTGCACGCTCACCGGCCTGTGGACGTGTCTGCGCGTGTGTACAACGTGCGCGTCCTCCTCCCCAGCCAGGGATGAGGAGCAGGGACAGGTGATCTATCTGGACGAGGGACGAGGCCCGAGTATCCCCAGCCTGGCTGCGGACTGCCCCGGTGGGGCCGCTCTTGTAGGAACGCGGCCACCGTCCCTTCACGCCTATCCGTCCCCAGCATGAGCAGCCTTCCGGGCGCCGTAATTTAAGAGAACGAAATGGAGAACAAGGGCAGTATTGACTTTACAATTATTTTATAAAATACAAATAAATAACAAAGCCCTTAATGGAAAGTTTAATGTCGTGGAAAGAGGAGAAAAGCAGGAAGGAAGTACTCTGTTTGGAAAGGAGCTACGTCATGGTCAGGCCACCCAGCCGCGTGCAAGCAGGATGTGACCTGATACTTAGAGCGAACCACATCGTGGGCGGGGAGATGGGGTTCACACGGACCCAGGCCTTCCCTGCCATGAGGGGCTGCCCGGGGTCTCCCCGGGGCCAGGTTGCCACTGCACGGACCACTCACGGCCAGGGCCATGGGGAAGAAGGCGGGGGCACGCTGAGGCAAGCGTTCCTCACAGGAGAAGAGGCTTACTGAACGGAACTTGATTTTTAATAAGATCAGATTTTGCTGAGGAACCCTGGCTTCCTGAAGCAGAAGCCCTAACCCCGCTGTGTGAAGACTTGCATCCTGACCTCGGTCCGTAAGGAATGGGGACAACCTCTCAGGCTCCTCTTCCTTTTTCTCAGATATTTTGGACCACCTGAACTCTCTTTATTCTCTTTGCACACTCACACACACACACACGTTTCTTCTTTCCATCTGTAGGCACTTCAACGCGCTAAATTTTTCTCACAAGTCACCCATAGCAGTCAATATTAAATTGTGCACTTTATAGTCAATCTGTATAAAAGTTAGTGTATTTTAGCTTGGACATCGGAATAATAATTTACAATTAGATCAAAGAAAATGCACATTAAAGACTTATATGTTCACGTGTTACTCCCAACAACATGCAATTGGTATTAGGTGTCCTGCTTTCGTGCTGTGATATTAACTGTTGTCACCAGCAAAGGACAAACAAGTGACGAAACGGTTTCGAACCGGGCTGGGCTGGGCTCTGGGGATGTGCCTGAACGCCAGGCCGTCCTGCCTCTCCGGCAGGACTTGAGATGAACGCTCTCCTATAGTGTGGGACAGTGATCACTTAATCCTCACAACACGTTTTAGAATTCAGGGACATAATTCAGTGTCCAGCATTGAGATAAATTTTTAATATATTCATTATACCACACCCGAATTTTTAGTTTCCATTAATCGTTTAGTGGTTAATAACTCCCAGATACAACGAGATATTTGTGAGTTTTTACCTTACCCCACATGTCTCGCAGATGACTGTTTGTGGTAAACGTGAATCCCTCATTCCTTCTTTCTACAGGTAAAACGCACTTGGAGATATTTAAAGCGCTGTGTCATTAGCATTACTGCTGGCTCCTAGCTGTGTCCTCTGTCCCTGTCCTCGCCAGGCTCGCTCTGGCAAACATCCTTTCTCCACGACTGTGAAGTGTTCATACTAGTAACTTTCTGTTCGCTTGAGGCCGCGATTGGGGTTAGTCTAAGACTCCGCTGCCACGGGGAAGCTCTGTCCTCACGGTCCCTCTGCGTCCAGCCACGCCGCTGGACCTCTCACCTGACGCCTGCCGTGTGTGCCTCGGGCGGCCCGGGCTTAGATGACCCCCTCCAATGACATGGCTTCCCCTTCCATTTCCCCTCTTAAGTGACCACGGAGGCGCGGCACTCCAAGCCCGATACAGTGTTGCAGGTTGCGGGGCTGCCCGCTGTGTCGTTGGCCTTCAGTGGCCGGGTGGGGGTGCATCTAATTAATGGTTGCTAAATTTAGATACTTCTTTTCCTTCGGCCATGGCAATCCACACATCATTCGATTAAAAGAAGAACTCCAAGAAAACGGCTGGGGTCATATCACATTGGCGGGTGGTCTCGAGGGGGCGCTCGTGGACAGAAGTTGCTATTACTTCTGTGAGTACTTAAAAATCTGTGGACTTTTCAGTGATGTCACATGGTGGCCCACCATGAAAGCTGGACTTGTTACCCTTGTTCATTTAACACGGGGCCTCCTGGGGGCCTGGGTGGCTCAGTGGGTCAAGCCTCTGCCTTCGGGTCAGGTCATGATCTCAGGGTCCTGGGATCGAGCCCCGCATCGGGCTCTCTGCTCAGCGGGAATCCTGCTTCCCCCTCTCTCTGCCTGCCTCTCTGCCTACTTGTGGTCTCTTTCTCTCTGTCAAATAAATAAAATCTTTAAAAATAAAAATAAATAGAGAGAGATAGATAAAAATCGGGGCCCCCTTACTGTTGATGCTGTGGGTACTTGCCATCTGAGTGGAATTTCTGGAGTCACTAATGCTGATGACTTGACGCAGCCTTGATGCCTCTGTGACAACGCTGAAGAAACCATTCCAGTTTTTATGTATCAATTACTTTGCTTTTTACCCTTAATTAGTGTTTTAATTACGATGTAATTATCCAGTTATTCTACTGATAAGTATGTTTGAACATAAGTTTGACCATTTTTGACCAGTTCTTCACTGTAAGTGTCTTGAGGAAAGTTCGGAAGGTGCTGCCTGTCGGGTCCCATCCGCTTCTCCGTTTTTCGTCCCTTTCCCGCCCTGGCTTGGTCTGTTCCCTCGCGGGAAGCGCTGGTGGCCCCGTCCACGATTTACCGACAGTCTCAGAGGAGGGAGCTCAGAAATCACAGGGTCTAGACAGAACAGACACGAGGCTGAGCAGCCCGGCTCGCTGCAGCACGGGAGGCCACGGGGGCACGTGTGTGCGTGGGTGACATCTTGTCGGCGTGTCTGGGCCACCCAGCAGGAGCAGAGTCGTGGTAAGAGACACGCAGTGAGAGCCTCTGTTGCCTTCCAGCTTCCCTTGTTCCCGCCGCCGCCGAGGTTGTGTCTATTATTTTGGGGACTGTCACCTCTTCCTCTGTATCAAGTGGCCTCCTCCCCACGATTCCAGTCCGTGTGGCGTGTCCTCCCTTACCCTGAGGACCCCCTTGTCCGGTGAACGTGACTGACCAAGAATAGGTAAGAATTCAGGAGCACCGTGTCCCCAAATTGTGCCCGTGTGTCCTGCGGCGTTGTCTCTAGGCTGCCCTGGCCACGGGTGCGTGGTGTCCCAGCGCAGGTGCCGACACGTCCTGGCATCCTTAGGGCTTCCCGTCCTGCCACCCACAGCACCTTATGCTGCGGCCACGGATTCTCACGCGATGTCGCAGACGTCCGGAAGGGACCCTGGGTGGCATGTGGGTGGGCCGCAGGGGCCCCGTCTCCACCTCAGGCAGCGTTATCCGGTTGGTTTCCTCAGGATTCCTCATCACTGCTTTCTGCGAAAAATTTCTTAGTGAAGAAATGAAAAGATCGCATTCTGGGCTGGGAGGCTAACTGCCCTCGTTCACTGGGACTAAGGGTAGAAGACACTGGTGAAGAGGTTGGGAAATCGTTGCCTGGCTCAGGTGGGAGACTGAGGGCTTCGAGGGCAGAGATCAGGGCCACGTAAGGGTCTGTCCGAACTTAGTGGCTCTGAACACCCATGCCGTGTGGTTGACCGAACCCAGCTGGACGGATCTCCCTCGTGGCCATTCACGCTGTGGCTGACGGATGGCTGGTGTGGCTGGGGTCTTCGGAAGGTGCCTGATTTGCTGTCCAAGGTGGCACCCCACTCATGTCTGGTCACCGGGCTGGGAGCTGAGACCGGCGAGGGCAGCCGCAGCCCCTCTAGGCAGTCTCCCCACACACTGCTCGGGCAGGGGGTCTCGGTGGTCCGAAGTTCTTCATGTGTTGGCTTCCTCTGTGGACCTCCTGGAGGCAGCAGGGCATCCCATGACCTCATGCTCCGCTTCTCCCGCATCACACCAATCACGAGAGGGTCGCAGGTCTGGCAGAGGCGGGAGAGAAGGCTACAGGGGCGAGGGTACCAGAAGGTCAGGCTCCTTACGCGATCTGCGGAGGAGCTGAATGCAGGAGGCGGAAAGAGGTGTGACGGCCCAGGACTCCAGCGGCTGTGACCCATGGAATCAGAGCCGCTGCTGGGCTGAGACCTGCCAGGGACCGGGAGAGAGGTCAGGTGGATGGGGGCAAGGGCACAGTTACGAGGAGGCTTGTGTTTGATCGTGAGCTTGAGCGTCGGTGGAGAGAGACGCGGCGCTTTCCTCAGGAAGGTGGAACCGGGAGGCCCCGCGTCACGAGAGTCCGAGCAGCTTCAGGACAGCAGCAAGGACGAAGGTCTCTGAGGGGCTGCGAGCCCTGGAGGGTCCCTCACCACTGCTTCATCTGCAGCCGTCGAGGGAGGGGACGGAGAGCCCGGGACGGACGCGGGGTGGGCCAGCGAGTACGGCCACGTCAGGTCCCACGGCCGCACCCGTCCTCGCTGACGGGGCAGGACACGCCGCCCTCGCTGAGCGCCCGTTCCCTCTCCTGCACACGTCTGCGCTCCTGGCAGCCTTGACGTCAGGTGTGTGCCCGGGTTCCCCGAGGCCCGTCTCCTAACCACCCTGTAGCGGAGACCGTGCGCTGCGGAAGGCCGGGGCAGCCTCGTCCCCTCTGTCTGTCCCCATGACCCGGGCCACGCTCTCCGGGGCACTCAGCACAGATCCAGCAAATTGAGTCGAATGGGCCTTTTTCGTGTACGCTTAAGTACTTGTCAGACTTGCGTTCTCCGCACAGACACTTGTTTTCTTGTCCCATAACCTCGTCCCATAAACATGCGCGGCAGAGGAGTCCCCACCTGCACTTGGCCTGAGGTCCTCTCAGCGACCCACGAAGACAGCAGGGGACACCACCCCTGCCCGCCCCTTGGATCAGTTCATCTGGAAAGAACAAGCGCACTGAGCACCTGCCGCCTGCTGTTCCAGGCGCCGGGGCCACCTTGGGAGGAAGTGATAGACGGTGGGCGCGGGCGTCCCCTGCAGGTGTGCAGGGGCCAGCGCCGGAGAGAACACGCCAGGCTGCGGCTCGGGGAGCCCCCGGCGCCCCGGACAGCGGGAAGCGGGGTGCGCGTGACGGGGCTCGCCGGCGGAGGGGACGCTGGACTGCGAAGTGGGGGCCGGTGGGGAGCTGCAGGGACAGTTAAGTGAAGTCGGTGAGTCAGGGAGCAAAGAGCAGGCCACGCGGGCCCCCGGCAGAGTACGGGCACCGTGCGTGGGGACGGCAGCAAGTCTGCGAAGCCGGGCACTGGGCCTTCGGAAGCCGGAGGGGACACACGTTCTGATTTTAGATGGAAAACGGACACCTGGCTGGAGGGTGGGTCACAGCCCAGGGCGCAGCCGCGGAGCAGACACGTGACTCGAGGCCGGCAGAGGAGCCGGCTGCTGCGGGGGAGGGGCGGCCGTCCGGCGGAGCGTCCCCGGTCCCTCTGGCCTCGCTCACGCACTCGTGCATGCACTGGCCGCGCAGGACTCGCCGAGCGCTCGTCAGGTCCCCGAGTGGACACGTGGGGGTGATCCGAACCCGCGGCTCCCGCTTCTCATGCACACGCCGCCTCCAGACATGGACACGCAGTGAGCGCAGTCAGTAAACGTCTGGTCACCGAGGGTGAGGAGGGCCGCCAGGGAGGAGCGGCGTCTCGTGACAGATCCGCGGAGCCCCCCGTGCTGCGGTGCTCGTCTGCGTGGGAAGGGAGGGCTGTCCCGCCTGCCGTCTGTCAGCATCACACGGACTCAGGCCAACGTGGCAGCGGCCTTCGCAACGACCTTGGACTTCTCTCCTCTGGGGGTGGACGGCGTGAGGACGAAATAGCTGGTAAATGTAGCAAGGTCATAGGATTTCTGTTTCCAGCCTAGACGGGGGTGGGAGCGGCCTTCCTGGGGGACAGCAGAGCTCCCGGGAGGCCCAGCCGCTGGTTCGGATTTGGCCTGGGGCATCTCTGTGTTTCTTGTCCTCATCCGTATAATGGGGCAACAGCATCTTCCTAACTTTCACCAGGGTGAAACGAGACGGTCCTAGGAACCCGCCTGGCCCGCGGCCGGCTGTTCCCATGGAACTCTGAGCGCGTTCCCTACCGAAGGTAATTCGGTAATTCCTTGACTTGCACGCGCACCTGGCAAACTGTCCCACTGGGATTTCTTATTCCCGTGCAGAGGGGGTCAAAGTGCAAACTGTGGCTGTTTATTTATTTATTTATTTTTCCGGATGAATATGTTTGAGTAAGACAATCCCAAAGGCAGACGCCCTGCTGCCTGTGCCTGTGGGCTGGACGAGGACTGTGTCGTCTGGGAGCCGAGTTTACTGCCCACCCAACACCAGAGGGAATTCCCAGATTCCTCTGCAGACATTCCCCCTTCCATCTCTCTGGCCTCTTGGTCTGTTTCTCGTTGACCGGGACCCTCTCTTTTCAGGAGCTGGCAAAGAGATCGTTGTCCCAAGTCTGCATGCTTCGGAGACAGCCCAGCACAGGCTCTTCCTTGGGCGAGGGGTGTTTCATCTGGGGGACGGGAAAACCAGGGAGATGATACACGACCCAAGGAGGAGGGCGTCCAGCACAGGGTGTGGAGAGCGCGCACAGATGAGGGGCCTGGCCTGGGACTGTCCACGGGTTCACTCACTGGTCCGCCCCATCTCTCCGAGCTCATGCCGAGGCGGCTCGACGCTCATGTCTGATTAGGAAAAACGGTCACACAAGATCGTCTCTGGCGGCTCGGTCCCCGCAGATGACCCCCGCGTCTCTTGGGAATGTGTTCTGTGGTGTCCCCGCAGCCCCCAAGACTTGGGGCACACACCGGCAACAGGTGCCACTTCTCCTGGCTAGACAGGTCTCTGTCGTGTCACAGTCCTGGGGTGTCCCACAGGGTCTCGAGATGAAGACGTGCACTTGGCTCCCATTCCTCGGACACCAGTGATGCTCGTCCCTGGCCCTGCCAGTGTCAGGGACCAGTTTGCTACAGTCTCTCTGCCCCCACTCTCCCGTGCCCCTGCCTCTGGGACAGGAGCGCATGAGGGGCTGGCAGAGCCCAGCTAATGCCCTCTGCCCCGCGGGAGGTCCTTCTTGGACACCAGGTGGACATGCCAGGGCGGCATCCACGAGGGTTGGGAGCCCTGTGAGAAGGGCAGGGCGGAGATGCTCATGTTAGAATCGCTTTCCTGCCGGTGGCTCTCAAGGTCACTGTCCTAAATAAGATCCCGTGGGGGGATGGATGGGCCCGGACCCTTCTGGGTTGTGCACCCTGGTTCCCCAGGTGTGGGGAGTGCGGGCTGCCCAAGGCCCCCCTTCAGCCGTGGGAGGAGCCCCCGGGGTTGCACCCCTAGTGGCAGGGCCGCGGCCTGACCTAGCTGAGGTGACACAGGCCGCCAGAAGGGCCTCGGCACCGTGAGCGCCTGAGGATTCCTGTGCCCCTTCCGGGGACATCTCTGGGGGCGGACGCCCATCCTCACCGACATCTGCAGCAGGTGTGGAGCCGGCATGTCTGATTAGGGCTCCGCCATCCCCGTGCTCCTGCACTTCCCCACGACGTTGTCCTTATCTCTGAGGGACGGCTTTGACATCAGTGACGTGGAGTCCACAGACTTTCAGCAGTTACAGGTCGACGGATTTGAGGGGTCCCCTCGCCCTGTGGGCACCTCCGGTGTAGAGACAGGACAACCTCCAAGATCCTGGCAGACGAGATGGGGACTCAGGTGTGTAGCCTGGAGAAATGGGCACTTTAGCTCACTGAAGTCCTGCCCCAGGGGTCCGGCCTGCACGGTGGGATGTCAGCAAAAGTCCACGTACAAGATGTTCAACATCTTAAAAGAAAAAGAAAAGGAATTAATGAAAAGATTATTAAATCGGTGACAGATATTTTGGGGTAAACCAAAATAAAAATAAGAACGATGATATAAACAAGTAAGAAGTCACAAGATAAACGACGTGAGGGGTGCATCCGTCTTGGCAGAAATCCTGATCATAAGACACCAGGCATCACCCGTGTTAGAGCAAGACTGCTTTCTAGCGCCTTTGCCAAGGAATGGCTTCCAGCAGCTTCGGCGTCCATTCGTGCGGAAGGAGGAAGCGGGGACGTCCAGAATCCTCTGTCCTGTGCCCAGGAGCCCTCGGGAAGCCTGTAATGCCAGGAGGGAGGACGGTGGCAGGTGAGCGGCCCCGCGGGACCCGCGAGGGGGACGCAGAGGAAACCAGGAGTAGGCGTGAGTGGAGTCTCGTCCACGGAGACCGTGTGTGCCCGCCGAGGCCGGAGTCTGGCTGCTGGGTCCGCTCCTAAAAAGCAACTTCGTACCTGGCACAGCTGGGCGAAGCCGCGCGAGCACAGCCCCGGCCCCTCTGTCTTCCCCACGGCCCCCCGAGGTCGGGAGCATCCGTGCCGGGGACGAGCCCACGGGGCCTCGAGCGGCGGTGCGGGCCACAGAGCCACGCACACACGCGCACTCACGGCACGAAGAAATCTGAAAATGGGGTTCCCTCCTGAACTCTCTTGGGTCTCCGCTCTCCCTCGCATCCTGAGCTCCAGGGTGAGCGGCCACGGCGGAGAGACGGCGTCTCGGCTCTCGGCAGGGGCAGCCTGCGTTCAGGCCCGTTGTCAGACACAGACGCGGAACGTGGGGGCTCACTGGACGTTCCCCAAGGAGCACCTCGATCCCACTGTTCCGAGAACGGGGTCTCAGCTCGCAAGAGCCACTGCGGAGTCCGTGGCCAACGCCTTCGGGCAGACCCAAAGCCCGGCCCCGGACACAGTCAGCCCTGGTCTTCCGCCTGCTGGCAACACGGCCTCCCCCACAGCGGTCCCCACGGTCCGGAGTCTGCCCGGGCAATCCCTCTCCCCTCCAAACAAGCAGTAACTTTAACATGGTCCTTTGTTCTCTGGAAACGAGCACGTAACCCTTCTGTTACAGAGATCCAGCCAGTTACAGTGGGGCAAGACGTGAGGGACGTTGTGAGGACACTACAGGTTAATTGTCTCTTCAGAGCCCGAGCTAAGTCCTGCTGTGTAGGCCGGCCCCTGGCCGACTGGCCCCTGGCCGACTGGCCGCCCCACCCAAGCGGTCTTGGGTATTGGGGTGCTTAGCTCTTCCCCAGAGGTGGGAAATTCTCCCCATCATGGGTCAGACGGTAACTATCTCCAGCTTTGCCTGTTGGACAGTGTCTGGTGCAGCCGCACGCCCCAGCGGCAGTGACAGCCAACGTAGAAATGAAGGGCTCCGTGTGTGCCAATAAAACTTGATTCACAAAGCAGGCTGCGGCTGATCCGGCCCACGGGCCACGGCTTGCAGCACCCTGCCCGAGCGAACGCCAGGTGGCTTGTGTTGGACGTGGTGGGTGGGCCCCAGGGTGACGGGAGCCCCTGCCAACGTTGGCGCTGGCAGCTCAGAAGTCGCGTGTCTTGTTTATAATTGGTTTCCTTCGTTGCTCACTCTTATTCCCACATTATGTGCCACGTCCTGCTTCGTGGGCGTTCTCACATGGAAGGTGGCTCCCGCCACGGGCGTGGGAGGCCCACAGGATGCTCTCTGCTCCGCCGACGAGCATGTCAGAGTGTCGCAGCCCGCTATCCGGGCAGAGACCGCCACTGACCCGGGCGGAGCGGTTCCCGCTGCGCTGTCTGCCCCACAGCCACGCCCGCGGCCACAGCAGGCCACCTCGGGGCAGTCGAAGGACCATCCCAACAGCAGAAAACAGGGGCAGGGGCATCCACTGCTTACGTTATTTTGTTTTTTAGGACACTGAGGGGGCATGTCCCAAACATGTGCGTATAGCTGTTTTGGTCATGGAGCTTTCACACAGTGCCACGGGTCTCATTTTAATCAGAGTCTTATTAACAGAGCGACACTGAATGCACAGCCCAGGTTAACGGAAAAAAGGAATCAGGGACTATAAACCTGTCTCATCTGGCTCTCTCTAGCATATGCCCCCTTCCAAAAAAAACAAAAGAAAAGAAGAACTTGAAAGGTTTCCCGAGGAAGCAGGTGTCCAGGCTGTCCTTGCTCAGGGCTCCGGACTGGTACCTGAAGGGTCCCCACCACACCGTCAGGCTGACCTGGCCCCACGGAGCTCTGCCCTGGGACCCTGTGTGTGTCTGGGTCCTCAAATCCGGCGCACGTCGGAGGGCTGGCTCTCAGCTTCAACCAAGGATTGCTGGAAGAAGCGCAGAGTCCCCGGTTATCTCAACGAACCCTGCTGTCCCTGACGGGGAAATGCAGCACACACATTTACCCTCATCTTTTATCGAAGTTCATGAAGCTGTTCGTTTCCCTGAAATGAACCACAGTAGGCACATACAAACCCCCTTCTCCATTCCGCGTGGTTCCACAAGGTGACTTGTCAGGGCCTCAGGTCTGGCAAGAGGCTCTGAGCAATTTGCCTCTCCAAACACCGATTCAATGCACAAACAGCAAAAGTACAAAAGTAATTCACCGGAAATCCCTGCGAGTATAGCCTGCCTTCCTCCTAAAAAGATTTGAAAACTTTACAAGGAAAATGTTGTCTAATCACTATTAATTAGTCCCTGATGATACAGTCTTGCTTTACACACACACACACACACACACACACACACAATAGCCTCATGTCATAAGAAAAAACAATCCAGTAATAAGAGCACAGTGAACACAAAAGGAAAGCATTGTTCATGCTGCGGCAGAAACGAGGAAGAGAAAAAGTGCAAGTTCTATTACTCCTCCCAAGCTCAGGGTGAGAAGAGAGAGGAGCCGAGGTCCTCCACTCTGGGCAGAGCGAGGCTTCTTTATGAACCGTCCCTGCCGTCCTGAAGGAACAGCAGTCTGGGCGTGGGCAGCCGGTCACTCCGGAGCGTCTGAGGCCCTGGTCGGCAGCCCCCGCGGGCGCGTCCGGGCCGTCCACATGGCCGAGCATCACCTTCCCACCGGCACACGTACTTACTCCAACGGATGTCGCACGGGACTGTTGCAAAACTGCACTATTAAATTATGTTTTCTGAAGATTAATGAAGTTCTCGTCTTAGGTATAAAATAGAATCATCAATAAATAAAAGTAGACGTCATTACAGTATATGAGAAAGTAGGCGGCTAATTTTCAATGATAGCAAGCGTTACACCTATGACCCAGTGTGTTCGGTTCATTGAGGTTCGGAGGATCTGATGCGCGGGCTGGGTGACCGAGATTCCGCTCCCGAGTGGTAAGATTTCTCCTTCAATCCTAGCAGCGACGACCGAGGATTGAGAGCCCGGGGTGGGAGGAAGGAGCTGATTTCTCCGGGGACAGCATCAAACCCTCTCCTCGGCCCACCCAGCCAGCCACGAGTGCCCTTTCGTCCCCAGCCAAGACCTTTCCTGAGAGGATGGTGCCCAGTAGAACACTGTCCTCCAAGGCTCTGCTGTCCTGGCTCCAAGGGACGAGTGAAAACCGGACAAAGGCCATGAACAGTGGCAGGCGTCAGGTAGCTGAGTACAAAGGCCTAAACCTTCTAGAAGGTGTGCTTGGCCTTAGCCAGCCAGCTCGTCAGCCCGTGCTGCTGACCGCGGGGCACCTCCCGTGCCGCATCACCTCCTGGGACCTCCTCTATCTTAACCTGCACGCAGGGTCCACTCACTGATCAAGAAGCCACTATCTGCATTTTCCCCTCTAATTTCCCCCATCGAAGTAAGTAAATAATATTTAATTCCCGTTGGAAATTCGAACTTTCTGATGCTGACCCTAGTATGGTTGTCAGGTCCAGTACCTGGATGTTCCTGGACTAGAGTCCTTGCGGCTTCCGAGACGTGGGCAGTGTGAGTTGGGAACCATGCCCCTGTGTGGAAGGCATCGCGTGCTACGGGGTGGGTTGTGTCTGTGTGTGCACGGGCGGACTGTGCTCCTGGCGGGTGACGCCAGGCCCTCCGAGCTCACCAAGGCCCCAGCCCGTGGCTCAGCAGCAGCATCACGTGCCTCAAACAGCACGTTGCCTTCTTTTCTATGACTCGATAAAAGGCTTTATTGTGCAAGAGTGACTTTTTAGGTTGTGTCAGTTTCAAAACTTGTGTGGCCATTTATACCAATTCCCCCAAGAGCCATCGAGAGCCCCTGATTGGAAAAGGCCCATCAGAGGTGACTCCTTCATCAGCGGTCTGGGCGGCTCCTGCCAGGAGCAAGGGGAGCTGGCCTTTGACCTTTGACAGAGGTGTGCAGAAGCCGCGCCCCTTATTCACAGCATCTGCCATGGAAGCTTCATGTCAGCCAGTCAGTCCCTCTACGGCCCCCTTCGCTTCCCCGACCCGGAAGGACCCAACACGACCCTTGCCTATCAAACCTTGTGCCATTTGCTTTTGTTTCTCCCCAAGGGGGAAACACGGCATCTGCTCCCAGGCGGGCGTGTGGCAGAAAGGGTGGCTGGGGAGGCAGGGGCATGTCCTGGCCGTGACCAGCTTGTTGAGTAAATGTGCATGCTATACACCCACCCGCCCCGCGCCCTGCACGTGGGGGCCTGAGCCGGGGATGCGGGGCTACCTGTTGTGAGGACTCCTCCCTCCTCATCTCATGGCACTCGGTGGGTCATGTGACGCCCCATCCTCTCCCCAGCTGGTGGCCAGGCTGTTGCTCAGGGGCTGTCCCCTCTCGGCCCACGGCCACACCTTTGGCTGTGTCCCCATCTGGGGAGAGGAGGCCATACTGTGCGGGACTACGGGTGCTGACTGGCATGCCCGGGGTCCACACAGTGTGGGGCTGTGGGCACTGACTGGGGTGTCCGAGGTCCACGGCTCTGTGTAGCAGCCAGCAGGGGTGGGGCTCTGCAAAGCGGCCCTGGCACAGGCAGCCTGGAGCTCCCTGGAGCTGGCAAAGAGGGATTCACTTCTTAAATGCGGGTCGGTGTGGGGGACACCATGAATATTTGTCTCTTTGTCTCACGGCCACATTGCTGCCGGGTTGGCTGTGATTTCATCTCACCCCAAACATCTAAATCCTCCCCTGCAAGTCGCCACACGCAGAGATTTCTTTGCAAATTGGCAGGGAAACAGGCCGACTTCCCAGCACTTACAAGTGTGGGGAGCAGTGCCCTCAGCCTCCCCTTGGGGACGGTGACCATAGCAACGGTGACCGGTGCAGAGTCTCGGCACCAAACACACGTTCGCCTGCACACGGTGCTCGTTTTCCCGGGGTTCGGAGGTGTTTTTTGCTTTACGACGTGATGTGACATTAATATAATTTATTCTTAAGGCACTTCTATTTGTCTGGCACAGGACTCCCGTACTGACTGACGCTCGCCTGGAAAGCTGTCCCCGGTGGACTGTCCAGGGCCGGGCCGCACGTGGCCGCGGTGCGGGGCGGCGCTCGGCAGATGCGAGAACCCGGGGCTCCGTCGTGACCCCGGAGGGTCGGCTTGGCTGAGCCAGGCCTCAGTGCTCAAGGGTCAGTTAACAGCCTCTCCAAGGTGTGTTTATATGAAATACCAGACGCCACACACGTTCCAACGCAGAACGTCCGGCGAGCCGCGCGGCCAGCGGAACAGGGAGCAGCGCGTGCAAGGCTGAGCGCCCACGCGTGCGGTCCCTTAGCCCTTCGGCAGCCCTGCTGGGGCAGTGGACGTCTGGGCCAACTCGCAGCTCATTTATAATTGAAAGTCACGCTGCCTACACTGCACCTGGGCTCAGAGGGGCTAAGCCGGCGGCAGGCAGTGGCGGGACGGCGCGTGGCTGAGGAGGGGCAGGTCCCCAATGCGGAAGCTGTGTGCCCCGTCGAGCCGGGCATGGCCTGCCCGCGGGAAACAGTGTCTGCTGCGCTGGTGTGGTCTTCCTGACCCGCTGCTGTGGCGCCACCTTCAAGGCCTAGAGACAGGCCCCGAGTGTACAAAATACCAGTCCGATTTACTCCGGAATTGTTCTAAGATCACGTCCCTCCCTCTAGCTCCGTTGAAGGGCCGGCCTGACCTGGCCTGGAGCGCACCCCTCAGCGGGGCAGTCCGGCCGCCAGGCCCCACGCAGGCCGCGCTGTGACCCAACGGGGGTGAGTCTGGGCGTGGACGTGCTTCTTCTCTTCTTTATTATCAAAAGTGCGATTGCGCGTCATTACGTTAGGTCGGCATTCCCTCTAGCCTTAGGCTCACGGTGCAGATGAGAAGCAACGTTCTTTGCAGGATTTATTTATAGAGAGCGGGCGGGGGGTGGGCAAAGGGAGAAGCAGACTTGCCGCTGAGTGGGGAGCTCGATGTGAGGCCGGATCCCAGGACCCTGAGATCGTGACCTGATCGGAAACCAGGAGTCAGATGCTCCAACGCCTGAGGGCCCAGGCTCCCCCTGAGGCCATGTTTTCTGTATTTACCTGCGGTGAGTTCAGAGGCAGGACTGACCCACAGAGACCAGCGGAACCCGTGGTCAAGGAGAAGCAAGAGCGAATGTCAAGGACGGACACAGCGCCGTCGGGGAGAGGGAACCAGAAGCAAACCCTCTGGCACCGGAGAGCTGGAGCGAAGACGGGAATCCTGATATCTCTTCGTGTGCGTGCAAGTGCTGGGACATATTTTCTAAAACTTGTCCTTCATTGTAAGCCCCTGTCTTCCTGGGCCCCTCCTTTCTCTCAGGAGTGTTGTCAAAGTTCTCAGGGGCTCACATCTCACCGACACGTGCACGGGCACAGGCTGAGGCGGGAAGAGAGCCCTCTGGTCCTTGAGGCCACGCATCACAACAGCCCGAGGTCCCCGAGTGCTGCTGTCACCGACAGTGTCCGCCGTCCGGCGTTGTGGGCACAGGCGGGCTTCCAGGCACAGTCCTTGTTCTGGGTTGATTCCCCTAGATGGATTGCTGCAGTAAGCCCTCCCCTGTCCTCTAACCTGTTTTGTTGTCGCTTCATCTCCTGCTGTCCTTCCGCTTGGAGTCCAAACACGGACGAGCCAGGTCTGGTCCCCGCCAGCCTCCTGGGGATGCTGAGCCCGCTGCGGGTCAGGAGCACGACGGGCTTCAGATCCCAGCCCCACGTGCCAGATACGGCTGCCCTTGCCACCTTCCGTCTCTGCGGTCTCCTTGGGCTCCGGTGTTTCCTATCTGTGCTCACAGCAAACCTGCCCACTCGGGTCCTGGAAGAAAATTAAACGGCATAATTGAAACCCATACACTGAGACGGCCTCGCTGAGACCGTGCAGACTGTAGACCCTGCAGGTGCGGCTGCACGGCTGTGTAGACTCTGTGTGCAGCGGCCGTGCGGCTGTGTAGACTCTGTGTGCAGCGGCCGTGTGGCTGTGTAGACTCTGTGTGCAGCGGCGCGTCGAACTTAGGTCTGACCTAAGTTTAGTGGCAGGGAAGGGCTATGCGATTCCCACTCATTGTTAGGGTCTTTAATGTGTTAGCATCGTGCTCAGGCGGGGGCCAGACGGTCCCAGGAATGTCTGCACCCGCCAGACGCAGAGCCTGGAAGCGAGGAGGGGCGGGGCCGGCGTCTCTCGGGCCGGTCCGTGAAGAGAGGCCGGGGCTGCGGGTGTGAGAAGCGCGTGTTCCTTTGCACTAATTCTAAGGATATTGTCTGGGGTGTGTTTCCCACAAACCTTTCTGAGCCTTTTTTGTATCAGCCGATGGTTTCCTAATGTCTTATCCCCCTACTTAACGCGCGCACACCCACATGCACGCACGCACGCACACACGCGTGCACACGGGAACCAACGGGTCCAAAGCTGGAACACACAGTCTTGGGCAGGACTGAAAGCTCCATGCTGAGCGGCCCTTGGGCACGAGGAGGACTCCCTGATGGGCAGGTCGGGAAGGTCAGGAAAGTCTCAGAGAACGACCACCCGGCTGGGCCGGCCACAGAGCCGTGACCGTGTCACCCGAGAATCGCGAAGGAGGCAGCTGTTAGACCTTCCAGAGGTGGTGGTCTGTAAAGTGACGGGCTGCCTTGTGGCACTGGCGTGATGTCCTGGGTCCCCAGGGGTCATGTGGGATCCAGAACTGGCCTCCCTTGCTACCCACCGCCCCTCAGAAGATGCGGGCACGAGACCTGCCACAGGGCGTCCAGCTCTTGGTGTGGTCACCTCACAGCCCGCCACAAGCCTGACAACAGTTAACTTCAGTGTCCCGGAGGCGCAGACAGAAAGCCCATAGAAACGCCACTTCCCTGCCGCCTGTGCTCCTGACAGGACCACACACCAGAGCTCCGCCGGACCAGGCTGTCAAACAGCTTCTTTTTGGTTTGTTTGTTTTTACAAAGGCTGTCACACCGTAACGGGGCAGGCAATGGGCCAGATAATGGTTGGTTGTGGGAGCTGTCCTAGGCTCTATAGGCTGTTTGGCAGAATTCCTGGCTCCTGCCCTCTGGGTCCCACGAGCGCATCCCCCTCCTCCCTGGGGATGACACTGTGATACCTCTAGGTCCTACAGTTGTCTGCTGTCTAGAACACGGCAGAACTCGGGCTTCAGGATGGTGGCATATAACCATTTGCTTGAACTCTGCCTTGAGGACAGAACACGTCATATTAGGTCCCAGTATTGTGCAGCTGGGGCCTGGTAATGTGGTTTAAGGTCGAAGTCACATTATTCTATGTTCAGGTTCTTTAAAACACACGCAACACTGCTCTTGGTAAAATGACAATGTCTGTCTCTTGAAAGATGGGCCACGGGAAGAAGAGGCTCAGGGAGACACTGAATTAGCACATTTATTTATTAGAATGTCATCTGTCCCCAGAAATTGTTGGGGAGACCATGCTGTCGTGAAGCCAGGAAACCCACCGTCCACTCTTGCATGTCGGTGACCGTGGGTAGGTCACACCAGTACCGAAAGCCACCGCCCACAGCACGTGCCCGCCCCACCTCCTCGAGTTCTCATGGGAAGGGGCTCGGCTCTGTACCCCCGCTGTCAGCTCCAAGCTCCAGACGGAAACCGTCCTCTGTGTCACTCCTGCCTCAATGTGCGTGGTCCTGATGGTCCCCGAACGCACGGTCTGTCCTCGAGAAGCCTGCGGTGCAGTGGGAAGAACAGCAAGGTCAAGGTCACCCGAAGGATAAGCCATGGGAGCTGAGCAGTCCAGGGCAATGACAGGAAAGATCCAGCCCAGAGACCCAGGGCCGGGCGGGCGTGAGGGATGGTGCCCACGGCGGCTTTCTTCCAACCCCTGCTCCAGAGCACAGCAGGCCTCCATCCTGGACGGCCATGGGACAGGGGCCGGCCAGCTGCAGCCCTTGTCCTCTGAAGACAGCCCATCTCGGGGAGAAGCTGCCTCCACCTTGGGCCTCCCATGTGAACGCCACTGTGCGGGTGCCAGGAGACGGTGCGAGTCCCCACATGTGCGGGTGCCCGGGGCCCCACTGTGACCCGCTCTTGCCCAGAGGAAATGTCCAACACAGTGAGCTCCAGGAGTGACACCAGCACAGGGAAGGGTGCGGGGGGACAGGAGAGGGGACCCCGGTAGGGAAGCGATGGTAACAGAATGAGTTAGGACGGGACAAAGCCCAGTGAGCTCTCAGCTCGCTTGTTTCCGTTGCCGCAGGAGCCACTGCAGGGGGAGGAGTGGGCTGGGGGCCACGGGGCGAGGAGCCAGGCGGGAGGGGGGCCACTCAGGGGGGTGCATGGCCGCCGCGGGACACATGCAGGAGCCCCATTGGACCAGACAGGCCTGGCTCCGGGCGGGGGTGGGTCTGCAGGCCCGCCTGCCTGTGCCTCAGGGGGGCGCGAGCTGTGAAGCCGGCCGTTCCTCCCACGCTCCTGCGGCCACGTCCACCCGCCAGACCCCGCGGCCCCGCGCAGCGGCCACGCCGAAGGGACACATTCCCAACAACACTGACTGTAAGGGTTTGTGCTCAGGAGCCCGGTGCGGGGCCTCTGCCGAGGACAGCCGTCCCTCCTGGAGGTCCCTGCCAGGCACAGCGTCAGGGGACGGACCGGCTCCCGACAGCAGCCACATCGGAAACCCAGGCCCCTGGTCTGCAGGCGGGAGTGAGCGCGGGCGTCCCGGAGCCACGGGCAGCGGCTGACACCGCAGCCGCGCTGGGAAAGCCAGGGCCAGGACGCACCGCAGGCGGCGTATGTTATTTAGGATCAAGCACTTCCCTCGCAGATTCCTAAAATACGTGGACAAGCCGACCTTGCCTAAGTCATCGGAGGCTTTGCTGTAACTAAGGGGGCGTCAGTTTACTCAACAGTGACCTCAACACGGACGGCGCTGCGGCGGGAACCCGCGAAGCCCGGGTGTGGAGGTGCCCAGCCTGGAGCCCGCCCTCCCCGCGCCCCTGCGGCCCCTGCGCCCCCGCGGGGACACTGCCGGGGGCGGGAGGGGGAAGGGTAGCCACGCCAGTCAGAGCGGCTGGTGCTGTCCCTGCCACGCGCAGCGCACGCGACACGGCAGGTGCCCCTGAGAAGAACGGAAAGGAAGGAAAACCCTGAAGCGCCCAGCACCGAAGCGCCCGCAAACAGCGATCCCCGCCGCGCAGCAGCCGCGGCCGAGGAGGCGCAAACAGGGGCCGCAGGCGGTGGGCGGCCGGGCTCAGGCCGCGGGTGCCCCAGGAGCCGCTCACGGAGCCCGGATTCTCCGGGCGCTGGGGGCCGCGGGGCGAGAGAAGGCCTCACACAACCAGGAGGGGGACCGCGGCGCTTGTGAAGTCAAGGACGGTGGGTCCCGCGGAGCGCTGTCGCCGGCGCCAAGCGCAGATCCGGTTCTGAGCCGGTCCTGACCTGCCCGAGGGGGCGGGCGCGCCGAGGAGCCGGCGGACGTGTCCGCGGACGACCGCCGCGAGCGTCCAGGGGCCGAGGGCACACCACGGTGTCCAGCAAACAGTAAGACAAGCGCGAGTTCGAGGAAACCACCTCAGCCCTTTGTCGGAGACGCGGCCGCAGAGAACAAGACAGAGCAGAGCGCGTCCCAGGAGCCCGGCCCGCGCGGTGGGGGCGGCGGCGTCCAGGAGCCTGCGGGGCTTGTGCTGCGGCCGCTCGTCTGGGACGCGCCGCGGTCTGCGCCGGTCAGATGCCGCGAGACGCTGGCGAGGTGCAGCGCAGGGACCTGGGCGTGGGCTTCTTTCTGGGGTCGCATCGCCCCGGCATGTTTTCCAGCCATGCGCTTTACCCTCTCACCCATTTCCTTACATCGCGCGCTGCGAGCGCAAACCCTTAGGATGGAGAACGAGAATGCTTGAAATAATGCAATCCTGCGTCTTGCTTTCCAGTCTGAGTCTCTGTCCCACCCAGTGCAGACCCAGTGGAGGCGGTCGTCTGCCTGCCTCCACAGCACGAAGCCTCTCTCAGGCTGTGTTGGTCACACGTGTCCAGCGCGTGTGTCATCACCGGGGCTTCGAGCCTTGAGACTGTCCCCAGGGATGCCTGGTCCCCCGGCACTTCAGTGTCTCTTAAACGTTTCATCCGTGAGACGAGAAGCCTTCTAAACCCAGCACCCTGAGAGATAAGGTCACGCTGACCTACTCCTTCGTTTTTTTTGGAAATCTGAACCAGGTCCACATGTAAACAGTAACAATAAGTTGGGCAGTTTCTGTGTCAAGAAATACTAGATGATGGTTTAGATGCTATTGACTTTTCTCCGGGAGAAGCCCACCTGCGCAGGGGCATGAGAGAAAAGGAAATGAGAGAGAAAAGGAAATGAGAGAGGAAATCAGGAGTCCGGAAACCACATGTGAGAGGACACTGTGGAGGACAAGGGCTTTGTGGGGGCGAGAGTCAGAAGCTAACATCCGCCAGCTAATTCCAGCCCCTGAGCCGGACACTGCGCTGCTTCCATGCCTCGCTGCTCAGGCTCCAGTGGGGACGTTGAACGGCAGGACTTTGTGACTCAAATTCAATCACACTCCCATTACCAAGAGCTCGTCAGGCTCTGAACACTGAGTGGGGCACTCAGGGTACTAACGAATAAGACTGATTCTGTTTGTGACGTTGAGAAGTGCATGGAGTTAAAAAGAAGAACATCGATAACCCTAATCACAGGCAGACCAGACTGTGTGGTCCATGAGCAGAGGGCCCCACCGGGGCACCGTGTTTGTGGCAGCAACCACAGCAAGGGGCCCGTCCTGAGTGGGAGGAAAGGGATCGGCGTGGACTTGATGTGTCAGGCAGCAGCCTACAGATGGGTGTTCGAGAGAGAAGATGCACTGAGGCAGCTCAAGTCCCTGGAAAGGCACGAGCAAACACAAGCAAGACAGGAAAGTCAGTGTCAGGGGGAGAGCAGAGCACCGGGAGGTCGGCCCCGATTACAGTGTGTAGGATGGGCTGAGCAGAAGCATGGAGGCAGAGAATGGCCCACTGCCAGAGCTCCAAACTGCGGGTCCAGGGACACAGGGACAGCTGGTAAGGAAATACTCTATAAAGAAAAGAGACGCTGCCCCGTTCAGCCATAGTGGGACAAGGGTGTGAGCTTGGTTGAAGGACCCACTGAGCCCCAGCGGCCTGGTGAGCACAGCTTTGGGGGGAGATGCTCCGAGTGGTGGGAGGGCCGGGGGAGCCCGGCTGTGAAGGCCACGGCGGCCATCCCGCTCTTGACCGGCCTCTCGTGAAACCCGCCTGCCCCCTGATGACAGCAGGCGTCCCCCCTCTAGCTCTGTGCCCTCTGGAGATGGCATGTTATCGAACTTGTGTTCATTGTCCCTCGCTGGGAAACAAGTTACACCAGGATTTACTGACTTAAGAAACACACAGGTCCGTTCCCTCGCCAAGTGCGTGGGTCAGGAGTTCATGCTCCGCTTTGGGGGACCCTCTGGTTCAGAGTCTCTTAAGGCAGCCGCCCTCGCAAGGCCCAGCTGGACAGGCCCCCTCCCAGCTCCCTCCGAGGCGTGGGCAGAGCTCAGGCCCCCCTGTGCTGCTGCTGGAGGCCTCCCCTCTTGGCTGCCTGCAGGCTGGAGGCCGGCCTCTGCTCCCCGCCAATGGCCCGCCGGCTCAGGGCACGCTTTGGCAGGGCGCGGCCTCGTCTGGAAAGAGATGTCACCTGCCCTTTTGCCGTAGCCTGTACCGTAGCAGCAGGCCGCTGGGCCCGCAGACGCCGAGAGCAGGGCTTTCCCCGGGGTGTGAAGCGCTGGAGGTGGGGGCTTCGGGAGCCGTGACGAAGGTCTGATGCGTCCTCTGAGGCAGGAACGGAGTTTTCCGTTCTTTATTTCCACTTTCGACCTCTAACAAGATGCCCCACGTGTCATACGCCTCTGACCTGTCGGTAGTCAGTATCGTAGCTCCTTCCGTTAGTGACTCAACTCCAGCTAGACCCCCATCTCCCCAGTGCCCCCCGCCCTGGCATCAATCCTGTCCTCCTCTGAAGTACCCACGTGCCCACCCCTCTTTCCTCCGCTGAATTCTGCAGATCCTGGGATTCGGGTCTGGTTCCACCAATTTTCTCTAAGGTGACTGCCTTCCGCAGAAGGGCTCGGCAGTGGCAGCTGATGCGTCCAGCTCGGGCTAGTTTCACATAGTTCATGGCGCAGCCTCCGCTGGTGTCGTGAGTGAGGCCCTCTGCAAGGCCGTGTGTGTCTGTCCCACCGAGAAAGGGGACGACAGCGGTGTCCAATCACTGCGGACGGTGGCTGTTCCCGCGCACTCAGGGCATCCTGCTGCAAACCAGAGCACACGTCGGCACATGTAACTGGCCGGTGGTGCACATCCACCAGCCAATTGCTCCTTAGGGCAAAGCCCAGTTGGGACTGGTATCCGTGAGCATCTTGGCCTTAAAGGGCTGAGAAAAACATCAGCCGTTGGGTAGGGTGGCTATTTCTTCAAAGCAGAAGGATCCCACAGATGCTCACACAGCATCTACCTGCACTGCTCCCAGCACAGCCGTGGGGCTGTTCCCTGCGCGAGCTTGAAGCGCCCGTGCACGGCTCGGGCCTCTGGCCCCGGGGTGGCTTTGCAGGAGCCTGGCTGAGGCCTGTCGTCCTCTCTGAGATGGCCGGGATCAGAGCCCCTCGCCGCGTCTCCATTGGGGGACGGCAGGGCTGGCTCACATGGGGCCAGCTGCTGCTTCCCCTGATGCTCTTTGGCCCCAGGCAGGGCTGGGTCCTCGGCAAAGAGATTGCTTCGGGCGGCTGGCCTTGGAGTTTGTGCTGCCCGAGCCTGTCTGAAAGCCACTGATGTTATCCCCAATCAGGAAATGATCTCCCCTTGCCATCTGGGGAAGCTTAGTGAGGCCGCCTTGCTTTCTGAAAGGTTAAAGAAAAGCCCAACCCCCACGGGAACATGGGATATGTGATCAGCACTAGGACAAAATCACAGGACAGTACTTCCAGAACGATTTCCCCTTATGAGCCTAAGCACTGATTTTTTTAAAGTTTCAGCACAGCATTTTCACATGATAGTTCCTATTAATATAAATGCTATAATGTCACATGTTTCATTGGGGGGGATATTGTTTTTCTTGTTCTGTGATTAATTCTAAAATAAATTCTGAGCCCTTCCTAAAATGAAACAAGCATTCTTGTCTAACGGCAGCAGAGCACCAGTGAGAATTTCCGACACGTGGTCCTGCTTTCAGGGCGGGACAAGAACTGTGATGACTGAGGTTGTTCTCCACAGCGGCAACTTGAAAAAATGAAGATGCTCTTTAAATGACTCTTTAAAAGATTAACAAATAATTTTGGCTTAACTCTTACGTTGTACAAGTTCCGCACTAGATCAAACAACGCTTGGTTCAGCCCCGTACTTGGTTCAGCTTCTTCCGGGAGCAGGGCCGACAGAAGCAAGTCTCTGCTGCTGAAACGGCCTCAGGTACTACAGAGCGTTTTGTGGGACGCTCTACTGTACTTCCCACGTGTGAGTGTGTGAGTGTGAGTGTGTGCGTGTGTGAGATACGGCATTGACAACATTAGATCCTTGCAACATGCCAGTTAATAGGTATTTCCGTCCCTTTTGATCATCACCCCCATTTTACAGATGAGAAAATTAAGGTAGAAAGAGTCTGAGAGGATATCCAACTCTCTGGGACTAGACTCTTGATGTCCTGAATTTTTTTCTGGAAATGTCTCCACATGAAGCCATACAGAGCTCAGGAGGTGTCAGTAAGCAACGGAAGGCCCGGGTGAACGAATAGGTCCGTGCACACACAAACGGCTGGCAGGAAGTGATGGAACCATGTGTGTGAGTTTAGTGAAAACCATGAAGAGCCACTTGGCCCTGTGGAGCCGCCCTGTCGAGTCCATTGGTCCTGAAACCAGCAGCGTCAAGGAAGCAGTCTGGTCGCCATCTTAGAGATTTCTCGGAGGGGCAGCTGGCAGAGTGCAGAGTTGGAGTCAAGAACTATTTCCCATTCCTGGAGCATTTCAGTGACCACTAATGAACTTTAGAGACAAAACCTGAAGGTGCCTTGGCAAGAGAAAGAGCCTACGGTGTCCCTTGCTCTCTCTACAGTGGAAACTCATATTTTTTTATGCCTTTACTGAGAATCATTCTACATATAGTAAAACTCCCCCATTAAGAGTATATGACCTGATGATTTTAGTGTATCCCCAGATTTGGGCAACTCTCATCTCATCTAATGTGAGAAAGGTTCGGTACCCCAGAAAGAGGCCCCGTGTCGGTTAGCTGTCATTACCCCAGCCTCCTCCCGCTCCGTGCTAGTCAGTAACCCACTTGCTGCCTCTGCCAGTCTTGGACGGTTCCCATACACGGAATCAGCATGAATTTCTGTGACCAGCTTTTTCATTTTGCGTAGGTTCTGCAGTTTTCAATGGCCTGCCATGTGTCAGATCTTCATCCCTTTTCAAGGATGAGGAGTATTCCATTGTACGTATATTCCACAGCTCACTTATGCCTTCATTCATGGAAATTCATGGTCTTCCCGCAGTTTGGCTGTTATGAATAATGCTTCTGTAAACGTGTATGTACGACTTTGGGGTGGATTTTCATTTCTCTTGGGTAGAAGTGAAATTGCTATGTTATGTTAATCCTGTGTTTAGCATTTTTAGGACCAGCCATGGTCTTAACCAAAGTAGCTACACAGCTTAAATTCTGCCCTGCCATGTGGGATGACTTGATTTCTCTAATCCTTGCTTCATTTGCTGCTTTCCTTCTTTTTCCCTTTATAGTAGCCATCCTAATGGGTGTGAAGTGTTATCTCAGTGTGGTTTTGGCCACAAGTGATGTCCGCATCTTCTCATGCCATCATTGGCTATTTGTCTATCTTATTTGGAGAAATGTCAATTGGAATAATTTGCTCATTTTTAAATGAGTCTGTCTTTCTATTTTTGCATCAAATAATTATTTTCATATCCTGGGTACAGGTCCTTTTCTGATGGATGACTTGCAAATATTTTTGATTCTGTATATTGCTTTCCCATTTTCTTTAATGGTGTCCTTCATCACACAAAAGTTTTTATTTTTGATAAGGTTCAACAGACACTTTTTTTTTTTTTTTGCTTGTGTTTTGGTATTTTATTTGAGATACCATTGGCAAACCCAAGGTCACAGAGATTTACATATATGTGTTCTTTTGTAGTTTTAGATCCTACATGTAGGTCTATGATCCATTTCAAGTTTACTCTTGAACATGGTATGAGGCAATGGTCCAGCTTTGTTCTTCCACATGTGGAAGCCCAGTTGTCCCAGGACTATCTGATAAAAAGACTGTCCTGTCCCTATTAAATAGTTCTGGCATTCTTGTCAGAAACAAATTAACAACCATAAGTATGATGGTACATTTCTGGACTCTCCGTTGTATTCCACTGATCTCTGTCTCTGTCCTTAAACCAGGACCACACTGTCTGGGTTACTGCTGTAGCCCTTTGTGGTAGGTTTTATAGTCAGGGAATTTGGCACTTCCATTTCTGCTCTTTCTTTCGAAGACTGTTTTGCTTATTTTGTATCCTTGCATTTTCCCAGGAATTTTAGGATCAACCTAATCATTTCAGGAAAAAGAAAATAAATACACACACAAGTTTAAAAAAAAAAAAATAACACACAGCTGGGCTTTTGATAAAAGTCTGCCCTAAATCAGTAGGTCAGTCTAATCCATGAACATGGGATGTCATTCCATTTACTTAGATCTTTTATTTCTTGAAACAATTTTTGGTAGCTTTTACTGTACCTATCTTGCATTCCTTTTGTTAAATTCTATCTACTTTGTATGTCCTGCATGGTATGACCACTGAATTCTTTGGTATCTTTTCTTTTTAAATTCTTGGGATTTGTTTGTTCATTTTTAATTTTTGTATCTGGCTTCCTAGGTGTCTTGCCTGGTCAATATAGCAGTCAGTCTAAGATGGCTTGGGTTTTTCTAAATGCATTTTGTGAATATCTTCTACCCTTTGTCAGAGAAATCTATGTAAAAAAGCATGCTTTCAAATGTTAGGCTTTTTTTTTTTTTAAGATTTTATTCATTTATTTGACAGAGAGTGAGAGAGAACAAGCAGGCAGAGCAGCAGAGGGAGAAGGAGAAGCAGGCTTCCTACTGAGCAGGGAGCCCGATGCAGGGCTCAATCCCACGACCCCGAGATCATGACCTGTGCTGAAGGCAGACACTTAAAAGATTGAGCCACCCAGATGCCCCAAAGTCAGGCTTTTTATAAGACAGTCTACCCCTTCCTCTGCTTGTGTAAGGTCTCAAGATCCCCCAAAGCTGTACAACAAGTGCCTTTCCTCCTGTACATCTTTCCTGGATATGCACACAGCCTTGCACATGCAAATTAGCCTTTTAGACCACCAGGATGTGCCAGAGCTTTCCAAAGCTCACTGGTATTGTTAGTTCTTGGGGTTTCTCTAGGATTTCCTTTTCAACCCCCAGTCTGGCTTCTGTCTGCCTCATCTGAAGTCACTGGTTTGGGCAGCTGAGTGTTGCCAGCACTGGCTATTTTTCAGGAGAACCTGAAGTTAGTCTTCTTCCCACCATGCTCTAAGAATAGAGATTTCCTAGGAAACTGCACTCAGACAAAATGCTGACTGTGCCCTGAAGACGGTACTTTTCATGGAACTCCAAACCCCATCAAATCTGACCCAATGTTGCCCGCTTCTGGCTGTCACACCATGGAACCAGGAGGAGGGGTGAGAAGAGCCCCAAGTCAAATTGTCCCAGACATTCACTCTCTAAGGGAAATTTAGTGTTTTCTCTGGATTGGATGATTTTTAGTTTATGCCATGGCTTTGGGTAACTGCTGTGGTTCTAAAATGGTTAATTTTATTGTTTGCCATAATTTTTTAGTTCTCCAGGTTTCATTATTTTTAACAATATGATTCAGAGTATAGTTTGAGCTGCCGTTGGGACTGAATGAAATGAGTAGGGATAGCAGAGCAACGGCATGTGACTGAATGAGGTAATGAGCTTGGTTCCTGCGGTCCCCACCCGGCCTTCTCCTTGTTTGAACCACAGGTTACTGTGTGGGATCCCAGGTGACCTCACACTGCATGTTCCTCCACAACCTGGTCCCCCCAGTCCCAGAGCCTCAACTGGAGATGCCCGACCTAGAAGAGTAGTAGCCCTGGGTGACAGCAAATTCACTGAAGTCCACGTGCACACCGAGCAGGTGGCCCAGGAGAGCCACAGCCTCGGCCGCCAAGAGAGACCACAGCATCAGGGTGCTCGGGAGACTGACCATAAATGGTCAAAATCCTCTGATAGAACTTCTGTTTAGAAATATATTTTTCCTTTCTTTATATCTTCTCTGTCCCAAGTGGTCTAAGATTTTATTATCTTAGAACTGGTCTCCCACTCCTGGTCTCTATTTCTTCCATTTTCTTCTGTAGGTATTTGTCATAGATACTGGCTTCTGCCCCAAAGTATTCTCTCCACAGGATAGTGGATAAGAGTGTTGGGTCAGGGTCTGGTTGGTTTGAGACGTAGTACGGCCATGTACTGCTCCCGAGATCACGGAGGTGTTTTAACCTCAGAGTGCCCCCGTGCGTGCACCTGTAGGGAAGGGGGGCAGCCATGGCTACATCACTGGTTTTGTAAGGATTGAGTAAGACCGTGTCTGCCACAGAACAAACTCTTGATGAGTGTTAGTTCTTTTTTAATTCTTTTTTTACATTTAGCTTGGTTAACATGTATTATGAGTTACTGGGGTAGAATTTAATGATTCATCAGTTGCATAGAACAGCCACTGCTCGTCACATCACGTGTCCTTCTAATGCCCATCCCCCAGTTACTCCATCCCCTCACCCACCTCCCCTCCAGCAGCCCTGAGTTTGTTTCCTAGAGTTCAGTGTCTCTTATGGTTTTCCCCCTCTATTTCCATCTTATTCTATTTTTCCTTCTCTTCCCCTATGTTCATCTGTTTTTTTTTCTTAAACTCCACAAGTGAATAAAATCATATGGCGTTTGTCTTTCTCTGACTGATGTATTTTGCTTAGCATAATACCCTCTAGTTCCATCCACATCATTGCAATGGCTGGTTCATTCCTTTTAACGGCTGACTGATATTCCATGGCGTATGTGAGTATTAGTTCTTATTATCACGGCTGACTGATATTCCATGGCGTATGTGAGTATTAGTTCTTATTATCACAACATTCCGGCACTCAGACGTCCAAACGCCCTGCACAGCCTCTGCATGAGAGCAGACTTCATCAAACTGACTTCTTCTTTAATTTAAATTCAATTAGCCCACATATAGTACATCATTAGTTTTTGATATAATGTTCAATGATTCATTAGTTGCATACGGCAGCCAGTGCTCATCACATCACACGCCCTCCTTAATGCCCATCACCCGGTTACGTCATCCCCCACCCCCTCCCTCTGTAGCCTTCAGTGTGTCTCCCGGAGTCCAGAGTCTTCATGGCTTGTCTCCCTCTCTGATTTCTTCCCATTCAGTTTTCCCTCCCTGTCCCTATGATCCTCTGCACTATTCCTTATGTCCCACACACGAGTGAAACCATCTGATAACTGTCTTTCTCTGACTGATGTGTTTCACTCAGCGTCATCTCCTCCAGTTCCATCCATGTCGACGCAGATGGGGGTGCTCATCCTTTCTGAGAGCTGAGGAATGTTCCGTTGTATAAATGCGCCACGTCTCACCCGTGCATCTGCTGAAGGACATCACAGCTCCTTCCAAAGTTTGACTGTCATCAGACGGACGCAGTGCTCTTCCCCAACTGGGTATATCTTTCCCCAACAATCCCCACAACAATCTGTGTTATTCCTCTGGACTCCGACTTCTTGTTCCATGTCCTGGTCCTTCTCGCTTACACCCACCTGCTCACCTTCACGTCGCACGTCCCTTCCACCTGGACTGACACCGTACGTCTCTCACTCCAACCAGACACTGTCTACCCCTATGGGTTTCTCCAAGTCTTAGCTGACATTTTAGTCTATAGGTTGATGTCTCTTCCTATGAATGTATTTATAATGCGGGATTTACTGATCGTCCTGTGACACGATTATTTAATGAAGATGAGAGCACATTTGAGGTGTATTGCCATGAGCTTGAGCTCACAGTAGCTGTGACTCTTCAGGCGACTGGTCAGTCCTGGGTAAAGGACTTCAGAACAGTCTTTGTCTTATCGATATTTCTATTGATAAGGATTAAATAGGCACTATTCAAAGGAATGACTAACTTTTGTGTGAAACTAAAAATGAAACAGTTGGCATTTTTTAAAATTGGTTAAGGGCAAAGTTGTCAACTTACCCAGGTTATTAACGTAGGCGACAGTTCTATCGTGGTTCACAGAAAAGTTTTCCACTCACCCACAGAACAAGTGAAATTACTGAAAAACATTATTTATTCCATTTCCATTGCTAATGAAGGCCTTTCACAAAACATAGTTTAATAAACACTCACTGAATGACTTCTTTCATCCGTCCTGTGATGCCGGGATATCGAGTGTCTTGTGGGAGAGAAGGTAATTCCCCGGCAGCGGTGTTTCTGGCACCTGTTGTGGACGGAGCCGGGGAGCACGGAGCGGGCCTGCCCTCAGCCCACTAGGAATGGAGAGGGAGTCAAAGGAAGGCTGTCTCGATGGCGTGGCTCAGACTCAGCATTGCGGGACGAGTTAGATGGGGACAGACGGAAGGCGCATTCTGGGGGAAGGAGGACACGAGCGTGGGAACAAAGACGTGTAGCTGCTTGGCGTGCCCCGGGCCTGCACACAGGCTAGAATCGCCAGCGAGACAGAGAAGGGCGGCAAAAGTGGCCGCAGTCCTCTGTGGGGGGCTTGGAGGACACGCCAAGGAGTTTGGGGAAAGTGACTGGTTGGTTGGTGGGTTTTGTCGCCGGTGGGGGCCGAGGCGGAGTTTACAGAGGAGGAGCTCGGCTGTAGCTGCTGAGGACGCGGGAGCAGTCGGGCAGCATTCGCTCTCCTAGTGCAGAGAGCGGGGGCCTGGCCGGAGGCAGGAGGTGGGAAAGAGCCCGTGGGCTGGTTTAGAGCAAGAGAGTAGAGGAAAGGGGGACCCTGCGATGCTTCAGGGATTCATCCTTCCCAGAAGCGAGGACAGGACGAGGACCCTCCCTGTTGCCCTGTCAACAGCGAAAGGGCAGAAGTTAGCTCAGCCTTGAACATGGTGAATTTGAAGAACCGGTGAGACATTCCAACAGGTCATTTTAGATGTCTAGACTCACAAATATACAATCAATGAAGTGCTCGGGACATCCTTGGGGATTTTCAGCACAAAAGTGGCAGTAAAATCCCTGAGAAGTAGTACTACTGCCCAGGGACAACGAGAAGAAGCCCTAAAAAGGCAACAAAACCTCAGAAAACAACCATTTTTAAGGGGTGGGTGGAAGGAGCTGCACAGAAGGAAAGGCCACCAAGGGCTGCCATGGGGCCAGCATCATGCCGATCTCGAAGACTGTGTCATTTGGATAGTTGTGCTTGTCTTCCACAGGAAGACCAGCTTCTTTTGTGTCAAGGAACACGGCAACTTATGGTTTGACATGAAACCCAGTGTTTAGTCTATATTTGCAATTGTTTACATCCATCTTTCTGCTAAAAGTCCCCCTTCCCAGAAGCCCCAAATATATCTCAAAATCAAACTCTACAAAAACCAGAATCCTTTTCTCCTTCTAACCTGTGAATCCCCAGAGTTCCTGATCTTCATAAATCTCTGTCTTTGCTACCTGTGCCCAAAGTGAGGTCACCGCATAAGAAGACCTCCGTCCTCCAGACCCCTACCTCTCCTAACAGTCTCCCACATTCCAGCCAAACAGCAAACTCTGTTATTTAGGATGCACACTTGAAAACCTCTCATGGTCTGACTTTCATCAGGACAAAGTTGAGATACCTCCTTCTGTCGCCTTTTATGACGTACTCCGACTTACCTCTCAGGTCTCAATACAGGTGCCAGTTTCTATGGGAAGTCTTCCCTCACTCCCCAAAGCGAGAAATGCGTCCTTCCTCAGTGAGCCCAGAGCATCCTAAGCCTCCCTACACTGTAACAATGCTCGACATCCTCTGTAGTGATGCCCCGTGAACTTGTCAGCACCACCCCCTCCACAGTGGACCTCTTGAGTACAAGGTCAATACCTCCTTTCTCTGCTTATCCCCAGAGCTTGGCCTGGAACACAGCACTCAAATATTCGGTAGATATTTGACTGACTGAATGAACTGATGAGGATTAAACATTACCCTAATCGAATTATTAATGGAGATCCGCAGAGCAGTCTTAACCCGTGGCTCCTTTACTATATGCATTTTAAAGTAATAGAGCTACATTTCTTTTAAAACCTTTCAGAAATTCAAATTGGCTTTCCCCCAATTCGTCAGGATTTGTGAGGTTTTACTACATACTAACATTTTTATTTCCATGGCATAAATCAGAAAGCCGCTGAAGGGTCAGGATGTATCTGTACATTGCTTCCTAAAGTACCACTCTTTTTTATTTTTGTCCTCGTCTCCCACTGGCTCTATTATTAACATCAGCATTAGTACGAATCATTCCTACAGTGTATTAGTATCACCTTATACTTTCTAAAGTGTTTTCATCATTTTTTGTCTCATTTGATCTTCAAAATAATTCGTTAGGAATGCAGATAAGGTATCATTATAGATATTAACCACACATGGATACTCAAAGGTGTTAAATGACTCTACCAAGGACGCGCAAATAATCAGCTGGATGAAACTGATGCATCCAGGGCTCATTCTGTTCATGGTGCGTTCTTGTTTCTTAAAATGAGTAGGTCATTGATTTCCTACTTTCAGCTTGACGAACCATTGTAGCTGATGTGTGGCCGTCTTCCTACTTCAGGTCTGAGGAGGTAGTTCAAAATGTGCACAGCATGCTTGAGACAACACGTATGCAGGTGTGTCCCGCCTCCTGTTCTTTATCTCCCTCTCCAGGGTAAAGTGAACTGGTGGCTGTCACACCCAAAAAAGATGGCAGGAAAAGGAAAATACTTTGATATCTTGCAGATTGCTCCTGGAATTTCTTCTATCCTTCCTCACTTCAGGTATTTACTCCTGAGTAAGACTGTGAGCAAACTGAGGCATGAGACTGGACTTAGTTCTGAGTGCTCGTAACCAGCACAGTGACTCCACATATGGACCGGGGTCAAAGACATGAAAAGGTTAGACAGAGAGGTGGGTGGGAGGGTGGATGGATGGATGGATGGATGGATGGATGGATGGATGGATGGTTGGATGGATAAATGGATGGATGGATGGATGGATGGATGGATGGTTGGATGGATAAATGGATAAATGGATGGATGGATGGATGATGGATGGATAAATGGATAAATGGATAAATGGATGACGGATGGACGGATAGATGGCTGGATGGCTGGATGGTTGGATGGATGGATGGGTATTAATTTGCATTTCTCTGATGAATAATTGTGAACAATCTCTTCACCTATTTATGATGGATGTGTATCCTCTGGTGAAATCCTTATCGATATTTTCTGCCCAATCTTTTATTGAAGAGAATATGCTTTTCTTACTCATTTCTAATTCTTTATACATTCTTTATGCAGATCAAGAGTATATGTTCCAGTTTTTAGCTCGACTTCCCATTTTCTTTAAGTTGTGTTTTGATATGAAAAACTCCTCATTTACTACAGTCCAGTTCAGCCATCTTTTCTATCATCAATGCTTTTTGTGTCTTAAATTTTTTCTTACTCAAAGATCTGAGATTCTCTTCATCTGTATTTTCTAGAGAAAGTCTTAAGGTTTTGTTTTTAATATTTAACCCCTTAGTCCATCTTGAGTTTATGTAAGATATAATAATCCAACTTTGCCTTTCGTTATGAGATCATCGTTTTCCCAACCCCACATATTCAAGAATGCCTCTTTCCCCCATTTGTCTTCTCTGTTCTAAAATACCATCATGTAGCGTGCAATGGTCTGTTTTATAGGTTAATTTGTTATCCCTTGCCAAGCACACAGACTTAATTACCACAGCTTCAGAGTAAGTCCTGAAGTCTGGCTAGCAATTTTCCCCTCCCTCATGTTCTTCTGTACAAGTGTCTTAGGTATTCTTGGCCAGCGACTATTCCCTACAGATATTAGGTTTCTTACAAAATCCTTTTGGTATTTTGGATGAAATTGCATCATCCGATAATTTGTGGGAGAACTGACATCATCACAATATTAAGTCTTCCTAATTATGGTGTGGTTTTTTCCCCCTATTGGTTTAGATCTTAATAAAGTTTTATCATTTTTCCCTATAGAGATATTACATGTATTTTGTTAAACTTCTTATATATTTTGTATTCTCCCATACTGATGTAAATTATTTCCCAAACGATACTCCCCCAAGTGACACTGTGCCTACAGACACCTTGCTAAACTCTTGTCATGTGTCTGTCATTGCTTTTGAGGGCAGTGGTGGGAGTAGGGTCGGGGCCAAGAGCAGCATTCCAATAGTGACTATTCCCCTTCATCCTCCAGCGACTGGGGATGATGCCTGCCCTCAGATAAGCTACCCCACCCCACACAAGCCACTTCTGAATTTCCCCTCCACACCTCACCCAACTGTCTTCATCTCTTACTTGTGGCTCCTCTTGGAATGGGTATGGCCATAGAGTCAGTGTCTTTCTGGTTAGCACTTTGGCAAGAGTAGTAACGAATTTCATTTAAACTCACAGTTAATATAGATAAAGTTTATATATAGTACCATTTAACAGTGAAGAAATGGAAGTCTAGGGAGGTCAAGTATTGTGTCCCTGACCACACAGCTAGTAAGTAGCAGAGTTCAGTCTGTCCCATGAGGCAATGACTCCAACAGTCCTTGCGTCTGGGTGGCGAGGTTTCTGTGCACCGATACTTACGAAGCTTGTGGACCGTGCCTTGGACAGCAGTGCTTTGTGAGTATTCCCATTACCGTGATCCTATTATTTTGCTTTGCTAATTTTGGCCACAAATACTCAGCTAATAAGATAAATAGGGTATGACTCTAACCCTAATACGAAGTATAATGCCTGTGACACCCGAAAAGTTTTTGCAGTGTTTTGGTAGTTAAGGACTACAGGTTACTGTTTTGGGAATTGAAAGAAAGGCTTTTGGAGAAAGGGGCCATTGAAGCAGGCTTACTCAAATCGTTAGAATTCAAGCTGGTGATTTCAGTGGACAGTAGATGTGGAGGGAAGGACCGGTATGAAAAACGACAGGACGCAGGGAAGCAGGAAGAAACGTGTGTCTCATAAAGGGATAAATCATTGCTGCAAAACATAAGAATTTGAGCTTTCTGGCTGTTCATTTGTGCTAATATCTTCTTTTGGTTATAACTTCCAACTAGAATTCTAGATATTGTGTGTGTGTGTGCGTGTGTGTGTGTGTGTGTGTGTAAAAGAGATGAAAAGGCCTTACAAATGATTAAGGTTTGAAAGAAGCAGCATTTTTGTAATTTCTTTCAAAAACAACAGCACCCAGTGCCCCCTACTTCACCTGCTCCAAGGAGGTAGATAAACACACGATCACTTTGGCGGAGAATCCGGCAGAGAGGCCCCTGCCATTCAGAAGAGCAGGAGGCCCCTGGCAAGCCTGGGAGCCTTCCTGTCCCCTTGGGGAACCGTGTAGGAGACCAGGCAAGGCTCCAGAGGCCAGCGAACTCACACTGGGGAAGGAGTCGCGAGTAGCCACCTGGACGCGTCATTTAGGTGTCAAGGCGGTTGAAGGCAGGCAATAAGCTCAGTCTGGAGGCTGCACTAGGAAGGGGGGCGGAGGGCACCCAGTGGCGTGGGGGTGGCTTTGCCCTTCAGGGTAAATATCGCCATGAATTTCGATTTTGAATGTATTTGTGACCTTGTATGTAGCTCTGAATTTTGAGCCTCGTAGTTAAGAATCTTTTGTTGGTCTTTTATTTGAATATTACCATCATTGGGTAAGATTTTAGAAGCGTGTTTCTCCCTTAATTTTGATTTTATGACATCTAACATCCCATATTTTAATCTAGAATGGTCTCATATTTTTAATGAAGGGTAATAGAGAAAAACCGTTCATCTGGGAAAAAACACATTCCCATAAGCTTCTCTTCTGAAATATATTTATTTTACCAAGAAGGAAATATCTGCGTCTCTGTCCACACGGGCCCCATGAGATATCTTGTATGTTCCATACCTTTGTTAAAAGTCTCACCTGAAATATTCGAAGGTTATCAGAAATTAAGGCTACATCTCTTTCTTGGGATTTTATGGGCTATTGTGTGGAGAAGAGGTGAAGACCAGCCCGTGTGGTAGTTAGGCTCCCCTGTGACACCTGCTGCCTCCTGGACACCCCGGCTGCTCCCTTCTGTAGCAGCACACGTGTTACCCAAACACGGACGGTATTTCACGGCTCTAAGTCAGGAGCGAAGGCCGGTTCGCACGGCAGCTCCCGAATGGACCCTCTGCTCTGAGCATGACATGTGTTGTCACTGAATGGCCCACAGTCGATGGAGGGAAGGGGACCCCAGGGTGACAAGCACACCAGTGGAGTGTGTGTCCCACAGTCTAAGCGGCGTGTAAATCAGCACGCCGAAGGCGGCTGAGCAAACCACACAGATTTTGCGAATCAGCAAAAATGGAAAGAGAGCCGTCCCTACGTTGTGTTTCCAGGGAGTGAAGCAGCCAAGAACGGGGTCTCCGGTGCAGGGTGTCAGCGAGGGGCCCGTAGGGAGCTCCCTCCCTCCTGCCTCTGTGCTTGGCTCCCTCGAGTAGTTCTCTTTCTGGAAGGCCAGCCAGGCCAGCATCCACCTCCGGCCCTAATGGGAGGCAGAGTCCCAGGGTTCGGGACGGATGGAGCAGAGACCTCTGGGTGAGACGGGTCAGAGGAGGGGACAGAGCACCCTCACGTGGCCCCCGTGGGGTCCTGTCTGCCCTGAGCCCCTCCAAGGCAACTCCCCAGGAACCCTGAACCTTTATGGGGAAGCACGTCAGGACCTGTCAAAACCTCAATTTACAAATGAGCAGGGTGTAGTGTACGGAGTTCCTGTGAGCAAGTCTCCTGGGAAGAAGACCCATTTTCTGGTAGTTTTGCAAAACACTGAAATGCTTTCTCTTCCTCATAAACTCAAATTCAAATCTCTAGATTAAAATTCTAATAAGACACTGTGCAAGTCTCTGCCCTCCTGCTTTCCCACATCCCTGTCAGAAATCTCAAGGGTCGGCGAGGAGCACCTGCTCGGGCCGGGCGCTACGCTAAGGGCGCGCCTCGTGCTCTCGTCAAGCCTCACCGAGGCCTCAGGTGGTGAGGACGCGGCGGGACGGCGCTGACGGGACAGGACCCTGGTCTGACCTCACACCCCCCGACGGGCTCCCAGAACAAACGGCCGGGCATCTGTCCTTCTTCACATGAGGTGTGCTTTCCCAGCAGGGCTCGGGGAGGGGACAGCCCATGTGGCGGCCAAGCGCAGGCAGCAGACCCGCCCCAACTTCAGAATTCAGAACGAGCCAGGCCACAGCTGTCTCTGACTCCAACCCACTGCAGCGCCTTCCAAGTGTGTCCTACAACAGTGCAGATGGTGGGAGAGGGAGCGTGGTGGGGCCTCTGGGCTCAGGAACCCGGGAAGGGCCTGCGTGTCTCAGCACAACTTCTGAGGTACAACAGGAAGGGAAGCCGAGAAAGAAGGACGGGCCCGGCAGGAGTGACGTCAGGGTTTTGGTTTTGTTTCCCAGATGTTCATTCTGTAACCGCTTAACTTTTGCCAAACTGTCCCTTGTTGCACTAAGTTTTAAGGACACAACTATGAGTAAGCCACAGTCTAATCCTTGAGGAAACCCACAGTTTCTGCATTTTAGACGAATAACACCCCCACGGGGGCGTTACAGGAGAACAAGAGTGGGATAAGCCCAGACAGCAGGGTCTGGTCTGGAAAATGGGATATTGGACTGAACCACCCAGGAAGACAGACAGAAAAGGAAAAGCTGGCATACGACTTAAAAAAGCGACGGGCGGAACTCCTGAGGGATGATCACCCAGGAGACAGACACTCGAGATGGGAATAGGAAAATTCATTTTGCTAATTGTTTTCAGGCACAAAAGCTAGTGTTTAATACATAAATCTTATTTAGAGTTAAGTCAAGGCAAAGATGGGGTTTAGGATGATTCTTTTTTGAAGGAAAGAGTGAAAAACTCCCTGGATGGTGTCTCCCCCTCTCTGGATGGAGTTCTCGTTTAAAAAAGATTAGTAGCTGTTAAAGTGTTGGGTGTTCAGTTAAAGAGAGGATATTTAAGCCCATTTGCTTCTGCTGCCCCCAAAACCCCAGTCCAGTGACAGGAGAGTCATGTTTATCTTAAAAGCAAAGAACAAGACTGGACGATAGAAACACTGTTCTGAAAGCTAGAACGCAGAGACAGAGAGTAACTGACGTCTAGACCCGAAGCAAGGAGAATCTGACCCAGCCGAGAGCCGGCCATGGAGCATGGAGAACCTCCTGGAAGCCCTTGACATCTAGAGTTCGCGGAATCGGCCCCATGGAGGTGAGGTGCCATCGCACCAACATGTGGAGAGCTGGTTGGACACTCGGACATCTTCCCCTTTCAGTCAAAAACCCAGTGTTTGCTCCACGAGGGTAAAGAGGGGCTCTTCAGGGTTGAGAGGAGTGTGGGGAGTCAGAGGGAACCGAGTGACCGACCTTCCGGCAGCTTCTCTTCAGGACAGACGCAACAGTCTTCCTGTGGCTGTGTACCCACGGACGCACTCTTAAAAACGCTCCCGCAGCACTTACTGTATACCAGGCACAATCCCAAAGACATTATCATTGTTTTGAAAGTTCATAACCTCCTCAGTGGTCTCCGCTTCACCTGTGAGGTCCCGGAGAGGGAGAGGACACTCGGTAAGTGGCCGGGCATGCAGGGATCCACGTGGGAGACGCGGGTCCCAAAGGCCGGCTGTCTGCTCCTGGAGCCCGCCTCCACCTGCTGTTCCAGGGGGCATAGAGCCTGCTTCACCCCCCCCATGGAAATCCACGGGGGTGAAAAGGGCTTCCAAGACACTTTCTCATAAGGCCCAAAGCCTGAGCGATGGCCAAGGACCTCCAGGTGTCTGAGCAAATCCTCTCACAGGAAAGGCACCAGAACAAGCCAACAAGCACAAAGGGGAAAGGGGAAAAGCCAGTCGTAGGAGACAGAAACTATATAAGAAGGAAAGGGGGGCCGCAGGCACGTCCCCATAAATGGGGAAGAACTAGCACATTTACAAAACAAGAACATCAAATAATGAAGAGATCACTGTGAAAATGTACGAGTGTTGAAATGTAAGTATTAAAGCTCACCAGAAGGCAGAGAAGGGAACCCCAGGACCCTGGCTGGAAGGAGACGTGAAGCAATGGAGGACGGGAAGAGGAGAGAGAGGGTGGACCAGCCGGCCAGTGGACCAGCACAAGTTCCGCAAAGAGAGCGCAGAGAAAATGGGGAGAAGGAAATGGAGAGAATGTCCCGGAAGGCCTCTGGAGTGCCCAACATGATGGAGGAAAATGGACCCTCTCACCTGCCCCTGCTGAGGATAAAGACAGCCTGGTGGTAATTTGTGTATGAGCGTCTGGGGAAGGACTCTGACGAGGCGTCTCGGAGGCAGGAGACAGTGCAGTTTAACCATTGGACATCTCAGGGGACGTTACATTTCTGACAAATGTTATAAAAAGGGTCCGAATCTTCCTCAGGAAGATATGGGATGATGTCTTCATCCAACAAAGAGGAAGACACAGGAGACAGGTTACTGGGGAGGGACGGCGGGCTGGGGTGGCAGACAGGGGCATCCCGAGCTCCTCAGGGGACCCACAAGGGGCCTGGCCAGTGGGGGTGTGCTCTCCTGGGACGTCATGCAGACTGACAGCCAGTGTGAGCCCAAGTCACCAGGGGAGCCCAGTTAGCTGGGTGGGTCTGGTCGCGAGCCACAGGGAGCACCCAGGCCGTGAGCGTGCACACACAGTTACCGATAGCTGAGGGTCACGGCGTAGCCCATGGCCCATTGGTCAGCAGGGTGTCCCCCGTCATGACTATAATGAGTGATGATCTCATGCAATGCCTGATGATGTAACTACACTGGGGGCAGAAACCAGGCGAGCCACAGTGGCCAGGGGCCTCCTGGCATCGTCCTATTCTCCCTGGTGGGAAGTCAACGGCTTATCACAGGAAGCTGTGCCCAAGGACACTCATTTGTTTAGGGCTCTAGAGGCAGATACCTGGTGGGAAGCTTGCAAGAATTGAGAATTTCTCCCTCCGTGGAGCTGGGAATAGGAAGGGGTGCTATTGGGGTGCCCCATTTTCATGGCAAGCCACGTACAGCATCTGACCCCTCTAACTTCAATGCGGACAGTTATCGAGGGTTTTCTGTTGTGTTCTGTTAGGCACCGTATGGTGCGTCGCCAGTTTTTGGTGTCGTGTTCCACAATTCGTTGTTTGTGTGTAACACCCAGGGCTCCCTGGGATCCGTGTCCTCCTTCATACCCACCACCCGGCGTTTCTCAAATTTCTAAAAACTCGATGCCTCCTGTTGTTCAGCGTTGAGGACTGACCATTGCAGGTGCCAGGCCACATGCCGTCTGGAGCCGGCTAGGCGCACTCTGGGGCTCTGGAACCCACACTGAGTGCTTCCAGGATCCCAGAGGCCCGGCCCATTGGCTGAGCAGGGAGGTGGTACCGACGTGGCTGCGCGGTGGCAGCCTTCCGCCTGGAGCAGAGCGCACTGGGGTTGTTGGCACCCCCTCTCCCCGGCCACTGCCCTCCTAGTGGGCACGTCATCACTGATAAATGCACATTCCTAGAGCACAGCCCATCCCTGTGGTCGACCAGTGTCCCTGGGTTTTCAAGGTTGCAGCACGGGGCCCTACTAACAGAGGCGCTAAACACAGCTGTTGCCACGCCTATGTTTAAAACCAGGAAATTAGAGACTTTTTTTTGTCACCAACAGAACCAATCTGATGGGCTCCACGTGGGATTCTAGTTCGCAGGTGTTCCTAGAGGTCACTAGAGGCCCCCGAGGTCACGCACACGCCAGAGGCGGTCACTCCTGCAGTTCCTCCTGCAGCCAGGGCCTCGCGCGGCCGGCGTGCGGGGCCGAGTGTCCGCGGACGCAGAGCTGGGCGCCGTGTGGGGCACGAGCGAGAGCGACAGCGGAGGGACGCTGATAGAAAAACACGCTTGCGGGGGGCACGGTCGCCTCCGGTCCGTCGGCGCCGGCTCCGCTCGGGACACTCACGCCGTCAGTCCCCGTATCGCAGGTCGTCGTTCACCGTCTGTCCAAAGTCAGAGGAAAACAATGCAGCAAACTGGATACAAAGTAGCTTTCCAGTGCCCCAGAGTGGAGACCGTCGGGGATAGAGTACGGCGCGGGGCGGGGCGCTCAGCCAGGCCGCAGGGACCGGAACAAAGGCTGGAGCGAGGGGAGCGGACGGGTCGGGTCTTCTTTAATCCCAAACACGGAGTTCTCACGGAGGAGGCTGTTCCCGTCCGTTTCAGACCAGACGCTCCCGGGTTCCGAGTCCGCTCCGTCTACCGCGTCGGAGCGCTTACGTCATCACGACGCGGCGGCCCCTGCGCATGCGCGCATCCATACAAAACGCAGCTAGGACACAGCGGAGCCGGGTTAACGCCCAATATGCAGATGCATGACGTCATGGGATCGCCCCCTGCCACGCAAACATGACGTAATCACCCGTGAACCGGGGACAACGCACGCTTTCGGTTTCCGGCGTCGCTGACCGGAAGGACGCGCACTGCACGCACCCGCGTCCGCCGCGGAGTCCGACGTGCCCTGGGGCGCGAGCAGCGCCGGCGAGACACGCGAGCGGCCGAGCCTCGGGCCCCGCAGCGCCCCGCGGCCGACGCGCGCCTCAACTGCGTCTCAGCGGAGCCTCGTCCGCGCCGCCGACGCTGTGAGAGCGCGGACGGGTCGGGCGCGCAGAGACCGGGAAGCCGCGGCCCCGCCCGGACCGGGGGTCGCTACGGAGGCCGCGCCGCACCCCCGGGCCTGGCTGCGGGCGGCCCCGCGGCGACCCCCGCTCCGCACCTGCCTCCCGCGCGGGCAGCCGGGGCGCGGCCGACCGACGGGGTCCCGGCCCCTCGGGGCGCGGCGGGCGAGGACGCGAGCGCGGTGCCGCCCGCACTCGAAGCTCCGCGGGGGCCGGGGACGCTCCCAGCCGGGGCCGGCCACGGCTTGGAACTGCCCGGAGGCCCCCGCGCGGCTCGCCGCGTCCGCGGTGCGAATCGGGCGCCCGTCGCTCCTCGCCCCGGGATGGGCGCGGCCTCTTTCCGGCCTTTCGGCGACGGCGCGGGCGGGCGAGCACCCGCGGGGAGGCTGGGTCAGGGCCTCGGGGACGCGGCAGCGACCCGGTCGGGCCCGACGAGCGGCTGTGGGGACCTCGGCCCGCACGTGCGCCCCGGTGAGCTGCGGCGGCTCTAGAGGCCCGGCCCGTCACACGCGTCGGGGCCGCCGGCGGCTCTGCGGGGCGACGGCCGCGACGGCAAAGGCCATTTCCCGCGCTGCGCGTGCGGGGCTCGCCGCGAGGAGCGGGTTCTGGTGTCCCTGGTTTCCGGCCGGGAGCGCGGACGCGGGGGCTCGGGCGGGCAGGGACGCGCCGTGGAGCCGAACGGCGGACCGCGGAGATGCGGTGGGTCCCGCCGCCCTCGGACACGGGCCGCGCAGCTGCGTGTGCGGCTGGAGCGCGTGATCAAGCGCGGCGCGTGACCTCGCGGGTGGTCATTTCTCCGGTTGTCACTTCTGCGGTTCGGTCCCCGCGGGCCCCTTCCCTGCGGCCGCGCGGACCCCGCCGGCGACCACGTGCCTTCCGCAGCCCCCGTGAGCCCTGCGGGACGACCGCGACGGCAGCCGGGAGCGGCGACAGCCCGCGGCCCCGCACAGTGGGGTTTCTGACGGGGACTCCGGGGCTCTGAGTGCCGCCGGCCTCGGTCCCTTGTCTCCTGCGCCCGCCCCGTGTGTGTCCGCGCCAGGCCCGGCGCCGCCCTTCGGGGACGTGGACATGCCTGGAGGGCAGGAGACGCGGATGACCGTGTGAGAAGCGAACATGGGACCTGCCGGCCGCGGTCGGGACAGACGCTTCCGCTCTGCCGCCGCCGGGCAGGACGACGCGGGGCCCGCGGGAGGCCGGGGGCCGCGTCCGTAGCCGCACGTCCCCCAGAGCACGAGCCTCTGCGAGGCCGCCGGAGCCTCCACGTCCGACGCGAGAACCGTGCGGTCCGTCGGTGCGTGAGGGCGCGGGCGGACCGCAGGCCCCGGGAAGGACCGACCCGAGCCGCCTGAGGCCGGCGCACGCCGTCTGCGCGGCGGGAGGGAAGCGGGGACAGCGGCCATCGGGCGAGCGGCGGAGGCCGGTCCCCCCGCGGGGACCGAGGGTCGGAGAGCGGTCGGCGATCGGGGAGCCTGGCCGGGCCTTTAAAACCCAGAACTGACCGTGCGGTCGCTGCGGGACCGGCCGCTGTCCTCCGGGCCGTCGTCGCAGCGGCGCGGGACTCCGTGCGCAGCTCTTTACCGCGGCCCCCGGCGGGCTTCGCACACCGCGGACGCGGCTCACGCCGAAGCGCCTGGCGCGGTTCCGAGGATGGGGCTCGGGGGAAAGGCCTGTCCCGGACGGTTACGGACCTTCTTGACTTGACGCGAAGACCGGACAGAGGACGGACGCGGCTTGCGGGTACAAGTGGGTGTAGTTCGACGGGAGGCCCGAGGGGCCCTTGGGGTCGGCCGACGTGCCTGACTGCGGTGCGGCACACACGCGCGCACACACGCGCACACTAGTGAGGACAGGCACACCTGGGCATTCCCACCGCGGTCAGTGCCACGAATCAGGCCCAGCGCCTTACGGTCAGTCTTGCCGGACGCTTTCCTTGCGCGACGTGGATTAAGGTTTCCGGCGATGTGTACGTTGTTTCTTCCAGCGCAAAACCCTTTGAAACAAAGAAAAATGTTTAATTTCCCATACTGACAAATGCCTTCCAGAAAGCCCCCTAGATTCTCGTGCGAGTGGCCGTGGGTGAGGGGACATTGCCACAGCAGCTCCGGCCGAGGACAGAGTGTGGCCGGTGTCTGCAGAGCCCCACCTGGCTGTGTCACTTGCCTTTTGCAACTAAGCCGTCCACTAAACCCTCAACCTAAGAGCTCGTCCTGGGCGTTCCCTTGTGCGTGATCAGAAGCAGCCGCGACTGGAGACAGCAGCAGGAACGGGGGAACATAATCCTTCCTCCTGCCCCTGAATGACTGGGAGAAGGTGACGCCCTATAGGATCATGGCCCTGGGGAGGTCACTCGTTACCGGAACCTTCTGGAAGCTCTTACATAGTGAACGCTCTGCTGCTCAAAGAAGGGTCACTTCAGCTCACTCCGTTCTATTTTCTAAATTCTCCTTTCAAGAAGAAATCTCTGCTTTACACACCAGTTGTCTTAAATCGGAATATTTATATTCGTTCAGTAAGAAGCTTCAAATGCCCTTGAAGGGAGTTTAGCTGATAATCCATTCACCAGCGACTTTTTAATCTGCGTCTGGTCAGGACTCAGCTGAAATCACAGTCCCCCAGGGCCTCCCCCTCTTCTGGACCGGGCAGGTGTCTGGCACCACGTGCGCCCAGGGAACCAGGCAAGGACCCTGCCGCCCTGTCCAGTGGGGTTGGGAGGACAGAGGGGTGACACCCCAAGGCTCCCTCTGAGTTCCATGGGAGAAGTCAGAATTGAATTTCACGCCCTGATTCATGAACGTGTCGTGGAGAGTGCAGTGCATGCAGGATAAAACCGTCACTTTGTCCACAAAACTATTCTGCAGGTGCCTATTATTTTAAGGGAAAACCTGTCCTTTTCCAAACCTTTTGTGGACGAAGGTGCCCTCAGACTTCTCTAGACACAGTGCTCTCCAGGTCTCTCTCCCTGTGACCTTCCATGAACCTGAAGGGTCCCCAGAATGACAGTAGAACAGAAGTTGCCTGAAGTGATCCGGGTGAATATCTGGGATCCCCAGAAGAGCAAGACATAAAAATGAATTTAATGATATTTTACAAAATGTGATTTTTAAACAAAGTGCTGGCAATACGTCAGATGGACTGACTTTGGTCAGTAACGTCCTATCATTCACCCGTTTTTCAACCCCCAATTGTCTTGTTTATGTTGATTCATTTATCAGATTTATCTAAATTATCTATTTGACATTGTTCATTTGGTGAGAAAAAAAACGCATTTTCATAAAAGCACTCACTGAACGCCATCAAAACCATTCTCAGCCAGTTCAGCAAGCAGCGTCTTCACTACTCAGAGTGACTGTAAACACGGACCACAGACTCAGCATAAAGCCCATGAGAAACGCCCCATCTGGGTGTAGCTTTATAGTTAGAGAAAATACAAAATTTAAGTTATTACTTAAGATTGCATTTTGTTTTCTTTTTTAATTAGCACATGACGTGCTCTTGTAAGATCTTTCCTACGGAAGGACTGCGGCGTACTCGGGTCTTGGGCAGAAGGGCAAACCTCAGCGCACACACGTGGCAGTGTCCTGGTGACCCGAGCCACGTGCCCGTTCAGACCCAGCTCACACGCTTCTGTCACTGGCCCCTGAGCCATCCAGTCAGTCTCCATACTTCACAGACACAATCCCAAAACGACTCTCATGCTTCATTTTATACAAGTTTGCTTACGGTTTTGTCATTTTCACATCACAGACTGTAATGTGGTTTTCTAAGGGACTTTTCTGTTGTGAAACCTTTATTAAGAATTAGCCGTTTGGGGCAGCAGGTGGTTCCGTCCACCATCCCTGCCCATGGCATGCCCCATACCTGCGCCCTTGGCCTGATCTCAGCCTCTTGCTTCAAGTGCACGGAAAGTGAGCGAGCCTCCTTGAGAACCCAACCCCTTTTTATTAGAATTTTTCTTTCATTATGTATGTCAACCTTATCTCTCTGCCTTTTATTCTTCCCTAGAGTGACGACACCTGCAAGGGGGAAAAATGTAGTTATCGAACACAATCAACTGTTGTCTCTGGAATTATCTGCAACATCTGGTCAAGGAAGGTTCTGGTCGGACCCACAGACATATGGCTGTCCGAGGAGCCACATAAAGGTAACAGTTCCATGTCATGCTTTACATGCAGCCAATGCTTTGTGTATTTACCTTGAAAAATCTCACTTTGAGAAAGCATAAAGATAGGCCTGTAAATGCAGAGTGTTTTTTAATGAAAACTACAATGTCCCCTAATTTTAATGAATGAGCTCAGTGTAAAGGCGACCTTACAACCCATTACTGAGCATAGACGCCCGCAGTCTCGTACGATTCGGCCACGACATCGTCTGCAGATCAGTTTCATAGCCGCATTAATACGTCTGTTCACCCTTTGGCTGTTGTGCAGAAAGTCCTTGGTGTGAGATTCCTTAAAAGCAGATCCATATTTCCACTATTAGTTCTGTTTGTTGACAGCTTATGTTTAAAGGAATTAAACACATGTCTAATTAGGTCGTAACTTGTGTTGCACACAGCCTTTGTAGGTGTCCGTTGCTCCCCATTGATAAAAATCCCTGGGCGCCATTGTGGACCTTGTGAGCCTTGCTTTTTAAAATGCTTTAGGTTATGGCTAAGTTTACTTTTTCTTTTTTAAGATTTTATATATTTATTTGACAGAGAGAGATCACAAGTAGGCAGAGAGGCAGGCAGAGAGAGAGAGAGAGGGGAAGCAGGCTACCTGCTGAGCAGAGAGCCCAATGCGGGACTCAATCCCAGGACCTGAGATCATGACCTGAGCCGAAGGCAGCGGCTTAACCCACTGAGCCACCCAGGTGCCCCTAAGTTTACTTTTTAAACATTTTTTGAAATTGTGATAAAATACAAATAACCTATAACAAATGTACACATAACGTAAAAGTTACCATTTCACCCATTTTAAGTATACAGTCCAGTGGCTTTAAATACCTTTCCGCAGACGCACAGCCGTTAGCACACCCGTCCCCGGAACGCTCTCGTCTCCCAAACTGGAACTCTGTGTCTGTTGAGCGTCGCTCCCCAGCCCCTTCCCCGCCCCCTGCTGCCCACCAGCACGTCCCATCCCTGAGAATCTGACCACGACAGGCCCTGCATTGCAGTGGAATTGTTCAGTCCTTGTCCTTTTGTGTCTGGCTGATTCCATGGAGCGCCACGTCCTTGAGGTCATTTACGCTGTAGTAGTGTCAGAGCCTTCTTCCTTTTTCCGGCTGAGTAATAGTCCATGGTCTGGGGAGACCGCGAGCTGTCATCTGTTCCTCTACAGCTGGGTACGCAGGTTGCTTCCGTCTTTTGGCCGTTGTGAATAATGCCGCTTGGAACATGGGTGTGCAAGGATCTGAGTCCCCCTCCCAGTTCTCCTGGGTGGATAGCCAGGAGTGGCGTTGCTGGGTCATCTGATAGTGCTATTTTTAATTTTCTGAGAAACCATCCTACTGGTTCCCACACTGGCTGCACTACTTTACCTTCCCATCCGCAGTGCATAAGAGCCCCATTTCCCTACATGCTCAGCAGCACCTGCTACTTTCTGTTTTCTAAGGGTTTTGTTTCTTTAATAGTAGCTATCGTGATGGGTGTGAAGTGGTACCCCACTGTGGTTTTCATTCTCATTTCCCTGATGATTAGGGATTCTGAGCACCTGCTCGTGTGCTCAGTGGTCATTTCCACGTCACATCTGCCCCCGTGCTCTTGGGCCATTGCTAAGAAATCAGTGCACAATCCAACGTCATAAAGGTTCTACTCTATGGATTCATCTAAGGATTTTTGTGGTTTTAGGTCTTCCGTTGAAGCCTATATTCCTTTTAGAGTTAATTTTTGTATGTGCTGTAAGTTAAAGGTCAGTGTCACCCTTTCCACATGTGGATAACAAGCCGTTCCAGGACCATTTGTTAAAAAGACGGTCCTCTCCCCATAGAGCAGTCTTGGCTCCCTTGTCACGTCGTTTGGCCGAATATGAGAGGAGTTATTTCTGGGCTTTCTACTCTATCCTGATTCTATGTGTCTGTCTTTTTGCCAGCGTCTGATTTGGTGACTTGTTTCATAGTAAGCTTTGAAATCACAAAGTATGAAACCATGGATTTGCTCTTCTTTTTCAAGACTTTTTGGCTATATGAGAGTCCCTTCAGATTCCATATGGATTTTGGGATGGACCCTGCTATTCCTGCAAAAAATGATATTGGGATTTTGAGAGGGATTGCATTGAATCTGCAGATTGTATGGCTAAGTTTCTTAATCAGACAGAAATAGGGGGTCTTCATGCTTTATAGAAGTGAATTTCCATATCCCATTTAGGCATGTACCATGGCCTTAAAAAATTCTTTTTTTCAAGTTTGAAAAAAAAGTCAGATTTTATTACTAGTTTTTTTGGAGGTTGGTCAGGGGACAATGAGCAGTTACATAAGGATGTTCAGTACAAAGTTCTCTAACATTCTCCCTGAGGATGAAGACAGTTCTGTTTAGTTTATTAAAACACAACATTTTGAAGGCTTTTCTTCCTTAGCAGTCATTTCACAGTAGAAAGCTCCCCGTCTCGTGGAATGTTCCACACTCGGCTCTCGAAGGTGAGCTTTCTTGGCATTCAGGAGTTCTTGTCCATAGTAAGACCATAAATGACCCAGAAACTTGGCTGTTGTGCACATTGTCCCCGACCACAGTCACTGTTAATGACGGGGAGACGCTGGATGGCTTGGCGTCACTTTCGCCCCCCGCATCTGTGTTGATATAATGACATTTCCCAAGGTTTGAGCCCCAGCTGAGCACCAGTACCAGGAAAACCGTGAATTCCTCCCAAACTCCACAGTTGAAGTGATGATTCCTCCCACTCTAAAGGCCAGTAAAGGGAAGATTAGAGACGGTAGGTGACCACCCGAGGATGGCGTGATTAAGTGGCCAAGAGGGTACCTGGTTTCTAAGGGGATAGAAAGGAATTTGGGTAAGAAATCCAGATTTAACACAAATCACTAACTCTGTGTAGCCTTTATACTTGGGTATTTAATCCAGGCCTCTTTCCAAGCTGAACGAAAATACTGAGAAGTTAGCATTAGAAAAGGATATGGTAAAGAAATTATGCAAAGAAAAGGCTGTGTTTACAGCTGTCCTTTCCTGTCACGGGCACCAAGGAAAAAAGTCTGTCAATCAGGTTTTCATCAGTTGCTCATTTTTAGCTCTGCCGAGTACTTAATTTGTGCCGGGAATTCCTGTAATTCCTGTAATCTCTGGAGGTACAAAAAATGAACGAAACATGGCCCTTGTCCTCAAAGAGTTCAGAAACTGACCAGACGTAAGGTGTGGAAAAGTCTATGAGACCAGACCGCACGACCCTCCCTCAAACCAAACGCGTGCCTTGTTTCCTTCTCTCCTCCAGAGCTAAGCACATGCTCGGCCCCCATGAGGGCTCTGTCACTTCCCATGCAGTCAGCAGAGGTCCAGGTGACGTGATTTCCGAGGTGCCGGACAGACTGTAACTCTGATTCGGGAGGCCAAGGGTGTCTTCGGAGAGGAGGTGACCCCAGACCTGGGTCTTCAAAGTGTAGTCCAACAAACGGAAAATTATAGGAGTGAGCTTACTTAAGGGAAAATATAAGACTCAGAGATGGGGTCAAGGCACAGACACCCATGACTTGGCATGTTCGGCAACATGTTAGGACAAAAGGCTTCCTTCCTGATGACTTGGGTTTAGTGTCTGTAGAACACGTCTGCGTGTTCTGCCGTTTCTGTGGTCCTCAGGAGAGAGGACGTTATGTGGGGTTTCTCCTTTCCCCTCCAGCGGGAGGTAGAGAGCTGTCCGTGCCGAGGAGCTGTCTACCTGCTCCCAGCCCTAGAAACTGGTCACCACGGTCTCTCGGGCGCCCCGCTCTTTCTGCCTCCAGCACCAACATTTACTGGACTCGATTATCCAGATTCTAGTTTAGCTGCCCCTGTGCCATCGTTTGAACCGTGGATTCTCAGAATTGTTCTTTCGCTGATCCTACTCTTAAGATTGCACCTCCAAGTCGGAGCTACTGCGGCGAAGGGCCCCGTACCAACCACCCTTGCTAGGCAGCGACTCTTCTCCTTAGCTGGCATCTCACCCCGTCCTCCGTGGGCCATATCTCCTGCCCAGAGAGGTAGCTTCCTTTAGCACCCCCAGTGAAGAAGGACTTTGGGGCTTGCTCTTAGGGGAAAAATAGAAGCGCCATAGAATAAGATTTAGATTTAGGGCAATTTTTTTTTTTGTCCTAGTGTGTCCCAATTAGCCGCTGTGATTGCTGAGCCGGGAGCACCTGTGGCGTCCTTGCAGCTGGCGTTCTAGGAAATCCAATTTCCTCTGAACTAGAGCCCAAAGAAAATCACACTCTGCATCCGATTTCCATGCTAAAGACTTTCCTTAAAATAAAATCAATATCTGTTTCCCAAAAAAATGTCGTGAATTGTGTTCTGAATGGCGACTATTTTAAAAGAAAAGCGTATTGTGCATCCAGAAGGAAGAATCTGCTGAAATAGTTCCAACTTGATAAATTTGTGTCCTTTGACCCCTTCAAATGGGTTTCTTCAAAACGACGAACAAATACCATTAGGTTTCATGCCAGCACTGCCAGTAACCATGTGTACGCCTCTGGGGACAGCGCGCCAGTCCTTTTTCTGTAGAGTAAGGATGAAGGGTTAAATCGGAGAGATGGCTTACAGAAAAACAACCGAAGTGCGCGCGATGACGTCCAGCGAAGTGTTCGCTAACTGTCGCTGTAAGCCGGCTGGCCTCAGAGCAGTGCTGGGGACAGGCTGTGGGGTTCCTCCTCTTCTGATCTGTCCCTTAAGTTAGAGGAAACTACTGTGCAGAGGAGTTCGCTGGTCTGGGGCAGTTGGTAAGTGCCTCGGCAGGATGCAGGACTGGGTGGGCGTGTATGTGAACTTTCCAGCCGCCTCCTCTACTGCGAGCTGTCCGGTGTGCCCCCACGCTGTGCAGACAGACACACTTCCGTTCTTGCGTCTACTCCACACGTACGATGTAGTGTCCGTTTGTATACATGATGCACGGCCGGCGTCTCTAAGCGCATACACCCAGAATCTGCAGAAGTGCTGGGCTGCCCCTCCCCCTCCCGGTTTTGCCTCACCAGCAGGACGCTGCTCCTCTAACACCCGGTTCGGCACCGTCTGGCACGCTTCCCCGGAAAACAACCACGTGGTCGGAGTCGTACTTGCTCAGGAGCGTCTCTAACTCCTGACATGCTTCCGCTCGTTCTCACAATGGTCCGCTCACGGTGCTTCCATAACTCGGGGCTGGCGGTGCTCATTTTAATGATGTTTGCTAAATGAGGTCATGAAATCTTCTGGATAGCGAAAAAATAAATGAAGGTCCTTGAGCTTTGATTTTTCTGGAAGTTAGTTTAGGGAACAGTAGAAATTTGCTTTTTTCACGACTTGTATCAAGGTCATGGGCCACTACTCTCTTGGAAAGTAGGATACAAACTGCTAATACCTGCTTTCCTGCCCCGCAGTGTCACGGAAACTGCAAATCATGAAGTTTCTTTCTTCCCAGCAGAGAACAATCACCTTCAGTCAGTGGGCGTTTTGATTGAAGCGAAGTTGGGAAGTAGGTGAGGGCATGCGGGACCGCAGATCACTGAGGGCCTCAGATCTAGGGTCAGTCGTGCATCACAAAGGGCTTCAGACGGCCCGGGTCCACCTGGGGGGACAGCTGATCACCAGACTGGAGCTTCTCTCTGCTCTGGGGGGCCCTGGGCCGAGCAGGGAGGTCAGCCGTGTGGGCCACCTTCTGTGTGCACGCACTCCTCGCCTGCTGCGTGTGAGGAGACTGGGAGGGGCCAGCAATGCTCAGTGCCCCACGGGTCCGTGATGCCTTGGGGTGACTTGGTTTTTCTGCACATGAGCTTCAGAGTTGGAAAGTCCTGCCCTGATTTTTACCCCGGGAGCAGACTAGGGAGCCTTCCAAACCCAAGACGTCGGGAGAACACAGCTTTCCTCTCCGGTGAACCTCAGGCTGCTGCACTAATTCTTGACCCCACAAGACTGTTTCGTGAGTTTGGGGGTGGGGAAAACAATAATGGGGTTCTCTAACATCGCCCCTGATCACCATTACTGGTTGTTTTGAATAATTGACTGAGCACTGTAAATTTCTCAAAAAAAAAAAAAAAAAAGGCATGTAGTTTTGGCTCTGAGTGTAGCCTGTGCCTTCAAGGAGCTTGCAGTCCAAGTCTGACACACTGCACAGTTTACCCTAGAGGACCACACCTCTCAGCAGGGCCCTTTGCAAATCCCTGTGGAGACTGAAACTATAATTAGCCACTAAACTCGGCACCCAGTGAGCGATGCACATCCGGGAGCCTTGCTGGGAGATTTTCAGTGTCGCTGAAGTTCAGTACCGACTCCGTTCACCGCATCTCTATGTCTTCCTTAATAACGGTTCCTGTCCTTTCCTTGGTCTTCATTTTGTCTGACAAAAACATTGCACACTCTCTTGTTTATAAATACCTACCATTAGTATGTTTAGAGAAGTACATCCTGCTTAAAGAGCTAGTAACATCCCGCATTTAAGCTTTTTATCATTAGAACTCTTGTCTGCTAATGTCAACAGTTCCTTCTATGTGTAATCAGCTCAATGTTTGTGATTGTGAAGAAGTAGCATGTTGAGCTTTTTTAAACTTCCCTCCAAGCGATGGACGCTGGTAACGGTTCACTCTCCCAACTCTCGTCCAGTCTACCTGCTGAGAAGGCCAGTAGCGGGCCAGACAGGTCTGTGCGCTCCCTCCCAGAGGGCCTGGCCACATGGCCACGTTCCGCAGCAGGTTCTAGAGTGTCCACGAGAGGCTCTTTTTCCTTTCTTTTTTGTTTTATCATTTTGGGAGGAAATACATTGTCCTGTGCGCATCTGCGCTTGCCTTGTTGCCGTATTCCGATTTGGGACCAGAGCGTGTCAGCCTTGATCCCGCCGGCAGGCTCCAGGAACAGCTTACATCCCATGTAAAATTCTCAGCTGGAAATGGTCCGTCTTCGCTAAAGCGTACGGTGAAGGACATGTCGCTGTCGTGAAAGGGTTACAAGATGACGCAGACGTTAGATGAATGCACCTTCCCTCCTCAAACTCACGTATAAAATATGAACGTTTGAGTGCATGCGCCATGTCATTGTTGCCTTAATAAGCAAGACAAACACACAGCAAAGGACCCATCAGACCCAGCCAAAACAGGGGGACCGACTCGTGAGCAAGTCAGGTGAGCAACGGACAGGAAGCGGAAAAGGACCACAGACATGGGAGGGCATTTCAGAGAACGCTCACGCTCACGCAGCTTCATAGTAAGGAAGATGCCGGCCTCGTGCATGCCGTAAATTCACATCGGAATTGTGACGTCCTTCCCCGCCAGCCACCATCCCAAGCAGCACTGGGGGCACGACTCACAGTTACTCAAAATGTCACTGTCTCACTGAAGTTTGGAAGGGATGAGCCCTTCGTACCAGTGACCTGGCTTCTAGACACTCCCTGTGGGGACAGTCACCCTCGTGAGCGCCTCTGTGTTCGTAAAGCTGCAGCAAGTGAGCACGGCCTCTGCAGCCCCCGGCCCCCACCAGCTCCAGGACCCGGACTTCTCTGTGGGCTCTGCAGGCCTCAGCTCCCTCCCCGTATGTCAGGAGCCGGCGTGGACCTCGGAGCGCTGTGGTGAGGCCTGAGTTAACGAAGTGGCATGTGTCCCATCGTGAGCGTTTTAGGCGAGTTAGATACTTTGATGATGCACATTGTGGACCTGTTTGTAAGAATGGATTTTGGACCTAAGCTAGCTGCTCACCCTCAGAAGTCTGATTAAATAAATTGTGTTGTATTTATGCAATAGAACAGTATGAATTAATTTTTTAAATGAGAGAGCTTGTATGAACTTAGCCCAACATATTGTGAAATGAAGAATTTTGCGGTGCAAAGCCGAGTGCACGGTGGTGCCGGGAGCAGATTTGAAAGCGTGTTTATACACAGGGGCTTGTTGGTGCATCAAACGTCGGGGAAAGAAGGCACCAGGTCCCACCGAGGAAGGCACGAGCCCTCTTGGGGAGGAAGAACCCTGTCCCATGCGTATTCCTCTTTCAAGCCATCCCATTTCTCTCCACCAAGTGTCCGTGGACAGACTGTGTGTGAGCCGCGTGCAGAACCAGCAGAAGGTTCCTAAGACATGCCGGACGGCTGAGGCTAGAGGAGCTGACGGTTTCCCACAGGAGTTGAGGGGCTCCATGGAAGTTTCCGAGTGGACAGGGGTGTGGGCATGGGGGAAGGGGTGTGGCAGATAATGTCGGTGCTGACCTCAGAGACAGGCAAGGCTCCTGGAAGGAAAACGAGTCCTGGAGATCCTGATAATGCAGTAATTCGTGAGGGACATAATGTCTGCCAGCAGGAGCAAAGGCACTGTGGTCAGAAAGCAGGCCTTATCTGGGAAAGGGGCAATCTGTCTCGTTTCCAGTGCGTTCGGAGTGGTACTGTATGAGCAGGGGACGGGGAAGGGGACCGCTGAGCTGATCACATCACGTCGCCTGCTGTCCTGTGAGAGCAGAGAGGCGGGGCGGACCGTCCGCATGCTGTGGGTCTCTCCGTCTCTCTGCTCGTGCTGTTCCAGAGCAGCCGGACGCCGTGGAGGGCGGTCTTGGCGTCACTTGCAGGCCTGCGCTCTGCCCCTGCGCTGTCCCGCGGGGACCTTCCCCGGGCCACCCGAGGCCGCCGCTCGAGCGCTTCCGGGCACAGTCGGTCGCCACCGCGCAGCCCGCCAGCTAGGAGCCGGCTCAGAAACGGCCCCCTGTGCGCGGGGACAGGTGAGCACGAGCTTCCGTCATCTCCCGGGAGATCTGCACGCGCACTTCTCCCGGCGCGAAGGGGAGCTGCTTGCAGCAGTCTTACACGTGGGAAGGCGGGGGAGAAACCGTTCTCTTCTCTGCTTTGTCGCGTCCCTTGCTCAAGGCTTGGCTCCTTCCTCCCGACCCTGGGCGGCTGGCGTGTTACCCTGCCTTGCGCTCAGGCCGCTGGCGCGCTTCACTTACGTGGAAATGGACCGGAAACAGGCTTCTAAACTCACGTGTTTCAACGCCTCCTCCGTGTGCCATCGTCTTGCAAGACGTCCAATTAGGGCACCGACCCGGCAGACTCCGTGGGTCAGGTCTACCTGCCGGAGTGTCGCTCTGCTCGGCGTCCCTAAATTGAGGCGGGGGAGAGCGCCGGGGACACCGAGTCCTTGTTGTGAACTGAATTATTTTTTAAGTCCCTGCGGATACCAATCCTTTGTGAAGGGCTGGCCTGTCCGTGAGCGAGGATATGGGGAGGGTACGGCCAGGCTCAGACTGTCCCTTCCAACAGTGGGTTAAACGAGGGTCTGTTCATATCTCAAGGCCAGCCCTTGAGCTGGGCTCGGTCGTGTCTGGAGATTCTGAAATCCTGAGCACACGCTTCATTCCACCCTACGTCCGAGCGAGGGACAGCAGCCGCTCCCAGAGCCTGTCTTTGCGAATCTCGAGTGTGGACCCTCTGCCCCTCCCCTGTGGTGTGCTCAGAGCCTCAGGTGCCTGTGGCTGGGAGTCGGGGGACAGCCGGAGGGGAGTCTGACAGTGGATGCGCATCCGACGCGTTCCCACGATGGCTGATGAGAGTTTCCGGCCATAACTTCAGGCCCATGTCTTTCTGGTGGCGCATCACGATGGTGGTGGACAGCGGCGTGACTTCATGTGCAGTGACTTACAGTCAGATATGGACGAAAGACGCCGTCTGCGCCTTGTCTGCGCCTGTGCGCGAGCGTGACACGGGGACACGTGAGAACCCGCATCGGGGCCGGACAGAGGCACACAACAGTGGCCCTGGCTGGTGCTTCTCAGGCTCCCGCACCTGCCATCATCCCGTCACATCCCGGGAGGCCCGACACCAGCCGCGCAGGGATGTCCACGCTGAGGGGAGCACGTCGGGGCCCCAGGCCTGCGGAAGCCGGACTCCAGGCCCCGATGCATCGTGTCTCTCCTTAGAGCACATCAGGCTCCCGCCCGCGGGTCTCTGTGTCTGACGTTTCCATGGGTGGGGACCCTCACCGAGGTCCCAAGTTCTCTCTGTTCTTCATCATCCGTCATGCTGCCTCTCAACCGTCCACATCTCTGGCCTTTCGTGAGCTCTGTTTCACACCTCCCGTCTGACGTCAGCTCTCCACCCTGTAAGCCAGGAAGCAGAGATGACGGCTCGTCGGATACTCGTGCCGTGCTCCGGACTGAGGCCATGATGCACGGGGGGGCGGGGGGAGACTTGTGCATCGCGCTCCGCAGCCCCATGTGTCCACGGGAGCTAGCGTGCACCCAGCGCCGTGTGCACAGCCAGAAGCCCTTGCTGGCGACCCTCTGTGTGCAGGTTTCCATTCTCACTGCGGTGACGCCAGGAAGAGTGCGGGCATAAGCTGGGAGCTTGCACGCTGCCGTCCAGAGTTGGTGGGGGTGGCGGGGCGATGGCCGGCATCACGATACTCATGGTCATAAAGTCACGTCTGACCCAGATGAGGACAGGTATGCTGAGAGGTAGAAATGGTGACCACTAAGTCCCAGCTCCAAAGCAAGGACAGGGCAGTGAAGCAAGGGCAGGGCAAGTGCTAGAACTAAAGAAGCCACGAGACCAGCAGCCACCAGGGAGCTAGGATCCTGCCGGGCTGCTGTGCTGTGTGCTGGAAACAAGGGAGGTAGGCCTCGCCCTAGCCCCCTGGCAGGAGGTGTTGGCAGCTGGGCTTTGCTCTGAAGGCTGTGGGAGCCCGCTGGGAAACGTGGCAGTGGACCAGCAGCACAGCCATGCATGTGACTGAAGTCCACAGCATGAAATCCCGACCTGAAGACACCGCTGGTGGCAGGAGGGGCGAGAACACAGCACAGGAACACAGACAAGCAAGTAGGGCGCCCGGACAGGAGTGGATGCACGGAGACACAACAGCGGGCGCTGAATCAGGGACGCAGGGAGGCGGCGGGGAGGAAGCAGGAGCGGGGAGGAGTCCAGGGCCTGGCTGCAGCCTTGGTCGGCTGGGGGTCCCGTTCACCGGAGCGGAAAGCATAGCGGTCACTGCGGGACATGGGCGGTTTGTTCTGCCGAGGACACACTTGAAGTTTCTGCCGTGTAAGTTTGGGTTTAAAGGGCATCTTGGAACTCTGCCCACTGAAGCCAGTTGTAAGGGGACAACAGGTCATAACAAGGGACATGCTTCCTAGAAGGTGAATCTTAGCGCCTGCAGCTCCAGCGTTCCCGTGAGAGGCAAACACCGAGAAATGTCGCCGTTCCGCCGGCAAACATGCTCTTAGTCCCGGGAGTGCTCCCCGTCTGGGTGATCGTGCGGCGCAGGGTCCGGGATGGCCTGACCCTCCTCTCCAGGACCTTCTGATCTGACGAGGAAAACAAGACAGTCACACAAAATGATCACCGTGTCAGGCAGTGTAGAACCCGGCTGGGGGCTGGAGGGGACAGAGGGACGCGGGGGACCAACTGATCATTCGTATCACCGGAACCCAGTTGTCGCTTGTTCTGAGCAGGTGCATCGTCTCCGTCATGGGAGAAAGAGGTGCCCCTGGCCTCAGCAGAGCACTCTGGCCACGCTCTGCCCCAGGAGCTGTAGCATAGCAGGGGCAGGACCTGGTTGTCCGGGGACAACGCGAACAGAAAACGAGCAAGGGGACCCAGAACACGCTTGCAAGTTGCATTAAGTGTGTTGTTCACGGAGCCAGTGGTGAGCAGGGGACAGTGCCGATGGCAGGTGTATTCTCAGAATGGGGACTTGGAAATGCCTCTCCCAGGGAAGGCAGTTAAGCTGAGGCCGAAGGGGAAGGAGTTGGTGCCCAGACAAGTGTGCGGAGAGTGTTTCAGGCGGAGGGACCAGCAGAGACCCTGCGACGGAACTGAGACAAGCTTATGGAGCCGAACCAAGACCCCTTCGCTGGAGCTTGGGGCTGCCGGGCAGGTCGGAGAGATGGGAAAGGAAGAGCCATGTCATCGGAGAGCCGTAATCTCCCACGGAGCCCCGCGTGGAAGTGCAGTGGGAAACCGCTGACAGCTTTCAGGGACGGCGGCGCCAGGAGCGTACTCGTGTCTTAAGTCTGGTTCCAAAACAGGTTGTAGATTGGGCTCTCGGGCTCTGGTGGCCGTGGGAGGCGGCGTGGGCTGGCCCGACCGCACGGATGAGGGAGAAATGACGTGCGCCGTCTTGTGGAGAGGAAGCCGTGACGATCGCTGACAGGGTGACCGAGAGCAAGGGCAGCTCCGTGTGTCTCATGTGGACGAGGCGACGGACGGGCTCCCCCAGCCACGTGAAGAAGACTGGACGGCGACAGACGCTGTGGCTCAAATTAGGAGTCGCCTCGTGGACCCGTGACACTGGGGGACCCGCGGGCCTCACACTCAGTACATCGGAGCATCTGACCCGTGTCGGTAGCGGCAATCTCTTCTGAACGGGTCCCCCCTCGGGGCTCGGAGGACTCTGGAAACCAGGGTGCAAGGACTTAATCCTTCTGTTGCGTTTTTGAAGTAAGAGGAATTTAATGCCTTATGGCCAGTTGCGAAGGTGTTTCAGTGAGAGCCCAGACTCTCCCCTGCGTGTGCTCCCCGCCTCGTTGCTGGGAACGCAGGCCTTCCCGTCAGTGGCAGCCCTGCCTTAACCGCCACCCTGTGACTATGGTCCAAAATGCAAATGGGGCACCATGGGGAACCACAGCTTCCTCGGGAGAAACGTCTAAAATGGGACCGTCTAGGGCACACAATCACCCCACGTGAGACTGTTCTATCACTGTGTCCTTCAAACCAGGCCGAGCAGGGGACAAAAAGCCGGGACAGCAAATCCTTTCCTGGGAGGGTTTTTCTGGTAGATTCTCCCACTGGGCCTCATCACTATTAGAATACAGCGGGAAACACAATTGCTTTCGCAAGGTGCAAACCTAGAATTTATTTAAAAATGCTAATTCCTGATGTTGTCCTCAATATTGAAACCCGAGGTTCTTTTCCTCTTGATGTCTAAGTGCCTTGGAGGCAGGAGCACCGTGGACAGACGGATGTGGAGCCCAGGGTCCCAGGCCCTGGGTGGAGCCCCGCAGAGGGGCGGCCCGCCAGCACGCCGTCCGGCGGCCAGGCCTGGGACCGTGGGGAGTGCGCTCCGTTTGCCGTGTGCTAGGGTTTTCCCAGCAGTTTTGAAATGGATGATCAGGGGACACAGCTTGTCTCCGGTCTGCGGTACGTCTCCCAGACGCTTTGCTTCCTGATGATTGCTGCTCCGGTGCAGTGTCGGGGCTACTGTGAAGTCATGGGGACACGGGCCATCCTAAGGGGCCAAGGTGTCCTAGGACTCGGTGATGTCGACAGGCCAAATCTCTAAAGCTTATGGAAAAATAAATGTTCATTTCTAAAGGTAAAGGCTTGTTTTCGTTGGAACTTAGTGGATGTGTTGTGTATTAGAGCTGCTGGGAAAAGGTAGATAATTTAAGACCTGAAGTCATACAAATACTTAATACTCGGAATATTGATGGAATAGCGATGTCTTCACAGCGTGAGATACTAGGAACGGATGCTGTTATCAGCACGCCTTGTGCACCTAATCTGATTTCATTTCGAAAAGTGAGAAACAAGCCAGCCTGTGCACTGAACGCAGCGGTCCTGACTGGAGGACCGAACGCAGACACCGCTTAACGTCCGTCAGACCGGGACGGAGACGGAGCCGCAGTCCTCCGCTACGTCCAGGGAGACTTTCCGAATTAACAGAACTCTACCCCATTACGCTCCGGAGCAGGTCTGCGTCTGCCGGCCCTGCCTCATTTCTAAGGATCTCCGTTCAGCCTCACGCATACGGTCCTGATAAAGCTAAACCCAGAGTGTCCCAAAGACTTACTGTTGAAAGTTGTAGTTAAGTCAGCTGCCTTCCCCGACCCGTTTGTGCATCTTCAGCAGCTACGAGAGCCGCCGGCAAGTGGCAGACGATCGGTGTGTGTTTGGGAATAAAACAGAACACGGGTCGAGGGAGTGAAAGGGCGAGGGGGAAGGCCGACGGCTCCGCCCCCGAAATGCACACCGGGGTACCCTGAAGCACGCTGAGCCGGGCGCTCACCGACGGTCGGACGCGGCGCGCGGCGGGACGGTGGTTTGCGCTCCGAGCCACTGTCTTTTTTTTTTTTTTAATTTATTTATTTGACAGAGAGATCACAGTAGGCAGAGAGGCAGGCAGAGAGAGAGGAGGAAGCAGGCTCCCCGCCAAGCAGAGAGCCCGATGCGGGGCTCGATCCCAGGACCCTGAGACCATGACCTGAACCGAAGGCAGCGGCTTAACCCACTGAGCCGCCCAGGCGCCCCCGAGCCACTGTCTTAAGAGGAAAGACATGACGGACTCCAATGACGAAAGCGCAAATAAGCGCGGAACGTCAGCTCCAACGTTCAGTCCCGGCAGGGGGCGTGCGTTTCTTTTCTCCTCATCTGAGACATAAAAATACGTATTTGGTCAAAACACAGCGACACACCAGCAGCTGGTAAGTGCTGGCTCGCTCTTCGGTGAGCCACGTTGACGGCAGTGTTGGGCTTCTTTCCAGTGAGACGGGACCTGCACTGTTCCATGCCTAAAAACAGGATTCCGGTTTAGCTCAGACCACGCATGGAGGGCGCTTCCAGTGAGGCTTTCACGTGTGCGTGCACAGGGGTGTGTGCGGGCGGGCGTGTGTGGACGCGGCCCGTGTGTGTCTGTGGGCAACGGGAAGGTGCTCGTCGCTTGAGTCCGTAGCGGGAGGGCTGCCGTGTGTGACGGCGCCTTGTAGCGCCGACCTTTCTCGGGCATCTTCACCAGAGTCCTTCCCTCCGAGCTGCTGACCACCTGGAAGCGTCTTCTGAAACTCTAGAACATTGGTTGGAAAGAGCCTGAAGGGGCACCCGTTCTCATGCTCCGTCTGACAGAAGAAGCTGAAGCTCGGGGCGCCTGGGGGGCTCAGTGGGTGAAGCCGCTGCCTTCGGCTCAGGTCATGATCTCGGGGTCCTGGGATCGAGCCCCACATCGGGCTCTCTGCTCAGCGGGGAGCCTGCTTCCTCCTCTCTCTCTGCCTGCCTCTCTGCCTACTTCAGATTTCTGTCTGTCGAATGAATAAATAAAATCTTGAAAGAAAGAAAGAAAGAAACTGAAGCTCCTGGAGTCTTGTTCAAAACCCGTCGATTGCCCTCCCGCCACGGCACTTCCCGATGCTCAGCCGCCGGTTTCTCGCTCCGCCGCCCCGTCCGTGCCCCGTCAACACGGGGTCGTGGGCGGTTTGGTTCCGGACTCCCCCTGAGACTGTGGCATCCTGGAACGTTTAAGGGCTTTTCCTCTGTCCTGGCAGCTGGCCTGGGGCTGCGTTCACGGGGATTCCCAGTAAAGACCGTGGCACCAAAGAAAGAAGGTTTCCTTAACAAAGTCAGCTTAGAAGCCTTGTCTCCCGGCAAAGTCTAATCTTCACGGGACAAGAGCAACGTTCCTGCCGTGAAACTCGGTCTTCTCACACACACCAAGTGTGTCTTGAATCAAAAACCAGTTCTCCTGGTGCAGAGTGGGGTGAAATCTGCCACTTCTGGGTGCTGTCAGACCGGCCCTTCCTCCTGCTCCTCGCATCCGCACGGACTCCGAGCCTCCCCTTCTGTGTGCAGCCCCGGCCTCCAGAAGCCCCCGACGAGGACGGCGAGACGCAGACAGCCAGACACTCCTTGGGGGCGTGGCGATGTATCATTGGGAATGATTTTCTTGCATAACCCGGGACTGTGCCCCCAGATGTGACAAAAGGTCAGTTCTACAAGATGACGGGCTTGGCGATGGGTGTCATCCGCGCGGAACCGATGGCTCCTCTCTTACGGGCTTTGGTCTTCACAGCTGCTCTCTAGAGCCGAAAGCGGATCTAAATTCGTCATCTCAGCGACCGCGTGTCCGCAGGCTTCTCTGTAGGAGGCTTCTGGGCATTGACACCATTTCTAACCCTGACCGTGGTGTACAGGGTGGTCTTACCCTCCCCCTTTACCAGCTGAGGCAGGAAGTCACACAGAGGTCCCCTAACTGGGTCCCCATCACACCGCTGACAAAAAGGGGCCCTGCGTGGGTGAGCTTGGACCCTTGGCTGGTGTTGCCACCTTGAGCTGACCGCAGAGGGTGTTGGCTGGTTATTATTTTGTGCTTTCCTGTAGATTACATTATTTTTTCATTTGGACTTCTTTTAAAAAAATTTTTTATTGATTTATTTGACAGAGAGAGATCACAAGTAGGCAGAGAGGCAGGCAGAGAGAGAGGAGGAAGCAGGCTCCCTGCTGAGCAGAGAGCCCGATGCGGGACTTGATTCTGGGACCCCGAGATCATGACCTGAGCCGAAGGCAGCGGCTTAACCCACTGAGCCACCCAGGCGTCCCTCTTCATTTGTCCTTCTAATGTAGTAATATAATCAGCTCAATTTTTAAAGGTCCTCTCTGTTATATGATCTTGATGGTGCCATTTTACACGTCGCTGGTTTCAGCCGTTGTCGGGTGTCCTCCATGTTTCCTTCGTCGTCATGTGCTTCTGTACTTGGCCCCAGCCTTCCCTTCAGGTGACCTTCTGGTCACTCACTCATCACCCTCGGGAACCGCCCAACAGGTGTGTGATCCCAGGTACATTTAAACCTCTTTTTAGGCTACAACAAAGACGATGTTGTGTGTGTCCGGTCCTGCTAAGCTGAACGGAGCGATCGCACGGCCGTCTGATCTCCCGCTGGGGCTGGCTGTCCACGCGGCTCGGCTCTGCCTGCCCAGCCTCCGAGTCTCCGGACGCGGGCGGACACCTGCCTGCCCCACGCAGGGGCTTTCCCTCGTGCGGAGGTGCACGTCCATGCGCCGTCTCGGACGGGCTTGGAGATGTTACTCCCGTGCAGTAGCCCCACCCCTGGTAGCGCCAGCCTCCGTCCTGGAGCCAGTGAGGGGAGCTGGCCTCCGTGACGGCAGAGACGTGCCGTGCTTCTCCGTCGCCCTCTGGCTCTTTGTTCTCTCTGCTGTGCTGGTCGTGACCGGAGCGCTCACACTCTGTGAAAAGCACTTCACGCTCCCAGAATGGAGGATGACTCCGCCGTTCCCAAGGTCGGGGAGCCGGTTCCCAAAAACTCCTCTGCTGGTGTTGAAGGGTGACCAGCTGTGGGCTAGGACGCCATTTAGGAAAGCCTTGAGGATACCGTGAGTCAGGGCGGTCGACGCCACATCCTCCCCGGAGCGGCCATGGCACTGGGTGCTACCAGCGAAGACCCAGAGGCCTCTTTACCTCCGGGCCAACCTCCAGGACCAGCCCCAGAAAGCCCGAGCCCTGGGAAGGGCACCGAGCTTTCCAGTGGGTGCTGCAGCGTCCGGCTCAGGACCCCAGGGCTTCTCTAAGAGGCTCTCCGCGCCTCGCCGCCATCAGCCGTCCAGCCACCAGCCCCGTGCCACATTCTCGGAGCCTCCTCCCCACCCCTCTGGTGCCGGCAGGCCCTGCAGACGCCCACAGACCCTCCTCAGACCCTTGTCAGGACAGCAGTGGAGACACGTGTGACCTAACGTCCCCCCAGCAGAGCCTCGGTGCATGTTCCTTCAGGCTGGCAGGGAACGTGTCCAGGGGGACAGTGAGACCCAGGCCACAACTTCGTTGCAGTGGCAAGGCTGGAGAGCCCCGCGCAAGCCCCTGGCTCGGAGCACAGCTGGTCGTGGAGCCGGGACGTGTGTCTTCAGCCCAGCGGGGCTGTGCGGGCGCTGACGGAAAGGCTGTCTGGGTTTCCGCTTCCGGCCGAGGCTCTGCCTGTCTTTTTCCTAATCAGGCATGTAACGGATTGTTTTTAGATTTTTGTTTGGCTTCACGAGTCTTGTTCTGAATATTGGGTTTGAATATAATTGCCGTAGGTCACACTGTCTTTTTACAAAATCTATCCAGTATGCAGGTTTGGGAGCTGAGGGGGACAGGCATGTTCCATGCAAATGTATGCTAATGTATGCTAATGTATGCGAATGCCCCCGGAAGCCCCTGGTGAGCGTAGAAGCTGTCCCGTCCTCCAGGTTAGGGTACCCGGGAGCCTTCCCTGCACCGGCAGGACAGCGGGCGCGTATTTATTTCTCTGTTGAAACAACCAGAGAGCTTTTCTCAAAAGAGCTCAAAATTCCCCAGACTGTTCCGCTTGATGAGGAAAATCACATTGTTGATCTTCTACGTTGTCTGTGTCCTTTTTAGGTCAAAACCAGCCTGGGTGTTTCTTGCTTGTGCTGGTTTTTAAGGAAATACTGCTGTGCACGTTCTTGCGTGAAGCACTTTGCCGGGGAAACAAAAGGCCGCCTGTGGGCCTGGGTCTCACGGTGTGGGAAGCAGGTGGGTCCTCGGATGGGGACGGCGAGGTGTGACTCTGTGGGACGGGGGACCCCGTGGGGGACCCCGTGACCTGTGCTGGGCTGTGCTCTGTGAAGCACAGTGGCCGACTCGGTGAACAAGTGAGCACCACCCGGGGGACCCCCCGTCACCCCACTTCCCGGAGGCTTCTGAGCTTACGCCACCTCTAGAAAGTGTCCGTTTCTGTAGAAGATTTTAAAAGTGAAAAATTCTAGTGGAAAACCACTGAGTTCCTGGGACGGCCGCCGCAGAGGCAGTCGCGGCCGGAGCCGGTGAGGGAGCCGGCGGCGCGGACACGGGCCCGACCCGGCAACACAAGTGGGAACGGGCAGCGGGGACGGGCAGCGGGGACGGGGAGACGGAAGAGCTCCGGTCCCGCCAGCGGAGATGGGGCGGGAGAAGCACAGGGCTGAGGGCGGCGTCCTGCCAGGAGAGGTGCCAACGCAGTGCTGCTGGGGGTCCCGGCCCAAAGTGGGGGTCCCAGGGCTCGGCCGGCAGGAAGAGCCTGGGGCATGGCAGGTGTCTGGGCGAGGAAAGGGGGCAGGTGCCCGGAATTCGGGAGAGCAGCTGACAGAGGGCTGGACTCCGGGGTAAAGCCGCGTCGTTGAGCCAGAGATGCAGGGAGCAGTAAGCGGCGCTGAGACCCGCAGAGGCCCAGGCCAGAGTCACGCCGGATTCGGTGGCCCGGACGGCGGTCTGAGAGTCAGGAGGAGATGGCGCCGGCCGCAGGAGGAAGGGCTCGCAGGGGCCGCCAGGGGCTCCACGCGGCGTCGCGGACCGGATCTAGAGGACGGTGTCCGGAGAGCAGGTTGGGGAGCAGACACCGTAGTTAATTTTTAGATGACAGTCGGGACGAAACACCTCAGAAGTACGCGAAACCGGCATGTGCTTTGAGGGAAGTATTTGGACGTAAAATATCTCCTCGGGAGAGAGTCCACATTCTCCAGTGAGAAGGAAAGCAATTGGGCAAGAGCTCCCGAACGTTCCTTTGCATCGAGGGACTTGGAAACCAGGGGCCCTCCTGTCTGATCAATCTGCTTTGTGTTGTGCTCGAGGAAGGTCTGCCCCCGGGAAGCGCGCGCCTTACTGACTTTACTGCCTGTGGCGGAAAGAGTGCCCGACCTCGCATCTGGACTCTGGACGCTCCTCCAGAAGGGGCAGGAGGTTGTTGAAGCCCATCTCATGGGCCGGCCTGCGTCGGTGCCGTCCCACCAGCTCCTCGGTACTCGCGGCTCCGGAGACAGAGCAGGAGGCGGCCACATGCCTGGCCCCCACCAGATCGGGGAGCTGGAGAGCTCTGGAATGGCCTCTGCTGGGATCCACCCTGGGGTGGGGCGGTGCGGGGGTGGGGGGGTGGGGGGTGGGGTTCCGTGCCCTTCCTTCCCAGCCCAGGTCCAGGAGACCCTGACAGTGGACAGATGGTTGGGGGGGGTGCGAGTTTTCTGGGGCTGCGGGATGCCGTCCACAGCAGACACTCCCAGGCCCTCAGTCTGCAGGACGGAAGCCCACGTTCAAGGCCCCGTGTTGGAAGGACCGAGTACTTCTGGAGCCATGGTGGGGATTCCGCTCCAGCCTCTCTCTGGCTTCTGGGGTTGGCTGGTGACCTTCAGTGTCCCAGGCATGTGGATGTGGCACCAGTCTCTGAATAACAGTCACAAAGCATCCTCCGTACCTGTGCGTCCGTATCCAAATCTCTCCTTTTGCGAGAACACCAGTAACACTGGCCGGAGGCCTGCCCCGTTACGTGGGGCCGCGTCGGAGCTTACTGTGTCAGCATGACCCTGTGCCCAGATAAGGTCGCATTCTGAATTCGTGGCACTTAGGACTTGCACACACGAATTTTTGAGACACAGTTCACCCCGTTACAATTAGGTGTAGTGAAACCCAGCACTTACAGGAGTGTTGGTAATGCTGCCCGGTCGTGCAGGACGCTGGTCCGACGTGGTGGTGACCACGGAAGTGGTTCTTCTCTGCATGCGGTGGAGACAGTTGCCCGGTCAGGAGTCCCATCAGGGAACCCTGGATGGGAAGGACTTGGGATGCGCCAACCCGTGTGTGTGTTGTCAGGTCTCAGCGGCAACAACCCTTTACGATGAACCGTCCCTGTCACTTCGGGCACACGTGGGTGAGTGATCTTCTCTGTTACATTTAACCAATGTGGCCGTGTCAGGCTTGCGGGCTGAAGAATGATATGTTTAGGTCAATAAATAAGGACGAAGGTTGACCTTATACATCAACATATTGTACATCGTTCCGATCCCAGGGAAGTTCTAACAGATTCACAGGGGGAAGAGAAAGACTGAAATCTCCGTCATGTTCCATCGTCTTAGACCTGGTCAAATTGGTGGCTCTTTTTATTTAAAAACCATTCAAAATCCCTGCTCTGGAACTCTAAATCTGACAAAGAGAAACTACTGCCCCGTACAATGAAGGGCATTTAAACTGATCCGAGACGTTATTCGGCAGCTGGGAGCTTCCCCTGCCTGTCCGACCACTCCGCGGCAGGTGTGCTCGCTGGGCGGATGGGGCTCTTACCTGTTTGCAGGCTAGAGGAATCCCATCCCCCTGGAGGAATGCTACGTGTAACCAGGAGACTGTGCTGAGGGCTCCCATGGAGAAGTGCGGCCTGTGCACCAGCGTTCCAAGTTCCAGGCAGCAATCCCGGCCACGGTGCGTTGGCGAAGCCCGGGGTCTGCTGTGGGGCTCACGTGTCCACACTCGGGTTTGTGCGCCTAGACCCGGAGCATCTCCGCATCTGAGACTCACCGTAGTGGTCCTCCCTCTGCGCAGACGTGGGGTCTCGGTCCTGGTGGGTCTCCACGTGCCGACACTTCAGTACGTGTCCCTGTCCCTCCCAGTGCCTCGGTCTCTACAGGGTCTTGGGCAGGGAGTACCACGGTGCCCTCACTCCTGCTCTCTGGTTTCCGGGTGGCATATACAACGGCTTGAGGGGCTGTTACCAGTGATTTGGATGCTGTGCCCCCACCACGCAAAGCCTTGAGAAAACCTGAGTGTCTCAGAATAAAACCGAGAGCTCCTTAGTGACTGTGTGACCCTGTGATGCTCTGTCCGCGGCCTTTACCTGTCTCTCTGCCTGAACCTCTGTCTCCCCCTGGGCCTGTGCACTTGCTGCTTCCTTGGTCTGGAAAAGTCCTCGCTGCTTCTCACTCAGCCATGTCTCCTTCTCCCGGGGGGAACCCGAGTGTCCCCATGTTGGGGGAGCCCTCCCATGCCACCCAGGTCCCACGGCCACGTCTGTCTTCAGTGCCCACCCCTGGCTCCGTTTGTCTGTCTTCCCTCGCCCTCTGTCCATCCCGGTCCCCGCGTCTGTCTGGCAGAGGCTGGGCTGCACACGGGGTTTTCTGCGGGAGGAGTCTCCGTCTGGAAGGGCCGCTGCTCCGGAGCCGCTGTGGACCCCGGACCCGCAGTCCCTGGGCCGCTCCCGCTGCTCGACCATCACAAGTCAGCCTGAGCAGCTGGTGGTTCGGCAGGACTTAGGAGGAAGGCCTGGAGTAAGCTCTGTCCCTTGGAGCAGGTAAGGCCCTTCTGGATGCAGCACAAAGAGTTGAGACTTTGTAAGACCAGAGGGAGGAGGCGAGCCTCTCCCGTCTGGCCCGCAGTTCGTAAGCAATGCCGAGAGACCAGTGACAGGCTGGGGAGGTCTGCTGTGTGTGCGCAGGGGGAGGACAGGTCCTTGCAGAAGGCAGAATCCAGGAGGGAAAGGATGCAGTCGGTGAATCAGAGGACAGAGAAGGCAGAAGGTCAGACGCAGGGGCTGTAAGACAAACTCCCCTCGAAGGACATTTGATGAGAGCAGACACGGGCGTCCCTGTTGGGAAAGCACGCACGGTCACACGTTTCGTGACTAACTGCTTGAGGCCACTTCAAAAGGCGCCAGCATCTGCTACGTTGCCGACGCCGGAAAATACGAGGACGTGTGCGTGAGAGGGAAACACACTCAAGTGTGTAGCGGAGCGCGCTTGCCTCGGGGGAGCACACGGCACTGACGGCTCGCGGCGGGGTCGTTCTGGAAGTCACGCGCCGGGTCACGGACCGTAACCCACCACAGATCTGACCTTCAGCTCCCTGCACGGAAATGCTTCCAGCTGTTGTGGAGCAAAAACGGTTTGTAGAGTGTGTAAACTCTGATCGCACTTCACGCTTGGAAATGAAGTAATTCTGTCTCTACAGTTGGGGCGGAGCGGCCGGGGCGCGTGCTTGCGTGGGCGCTCCCCGCTGAGCACCCCGGCAGCAGCCCGGACAAACCCGGCCGGCAAAGAGCCTCCAGGGAGGGAGGGCAGGAGCTCCTGTCCCCGGTGCTTGGGTGTGACCCGGGACACCTGAGTGCTCTGAGCATGTATTTGCGTCTCATCTTACAGCAGAGGCCAGGGGCCAGGACCCTGGGCTTGGAGACCAAACCTGTTCCCTCGTCTGCGTGACCTTGGGCATCGTCCTTGGCCTTGCCTAAGTTCCCCAAGTTAGTTCCTTTGTGTGAGAAATGCAGATAATGAAGTCAGCGTCTGACACCGGATGCGAACCCACGCTTTGCACCTGTCTAACCTGCAAATCAGCGGCTCCGCCCGGGGCTAGCCACCACTCCTAAGCCAGGGCGGACAGCTTGAAAGCAGGCCCACCCAGGAGGCGTCCTCTGTCCGGAACTCAGACTCCTCCTTGCCCTCGCACTGATAGGCCAGGAGTGTGGCGCGATGGTAGAGGAGTGAGGGAAGACGGACGTGTTCTGAGGCTCCCACCATCGCCGGCTCGTCCACATTTGGGTTCTTCTTCCGTGCCTGTCCCTGTCCGCTGTGCTTTGTGGCTGTCCGCAGAGCCTCCGGGCAGTCTGGCAACCCAGTATTTGTTTGCGAAGTACATCGTAAGCACTTGAAGCCCTGGCACGAACTCTTGCTAGCGACCGTGTCCCTGGGGAACGGAGGCGGCCGCTCAACCCTGTCGCTCGCCGCAACCACAGCGGGCAGGAAGTACGGTCCCCTCGCTAGAAACGGAGCCGGGGATTCCGAGCGGCCGGGCGTCCCATGGGGCCTGGCCGGCAAGTGATCGGGCCAGAGCTCACCCCTGCTGGTGACGGTCCCAGTGCAAGCGGACATGTTCTGAGTCAGGTGTCCTCTGCTGCGGTGGGCTGTGTGGCCAAGCTCGGCAGGTGGGGCGCGAGGGCCCGGCTGTGCCACAGCCCTCACCACATGGTGGGAAGGTGGAGGCAGGCCACCTAAAGGCGATTGGGGGGGGGGTGTCTCCAGAGCCCAGTGATGGCCCTTCTTGTTCCTGTTCCTGTGACGCCAGCTCCCGCGAAGCCCCCGGTGACCCAGCCTCTGCTCCCTGCTGCTCCAAGCGAGGGCGGCACAGCTGTAGCTGGTCCTTCGGGCTCATCATTAGCAAGGTTTTGGTATCACCTCCTTTAAATTGTAATTCAAGCAGATAGATGCTTTTTAATTGCCATCTGTGTGGTGAGCTCCGCACTAAGAAAATGAGGGTCTGCTTTAATTAGAGCTGCCCTGGCTGACCTATGTCAGAGCCCCGCAGCTGGGACGGCGAGCCACGGACTCCGACGCAGGGGTGCAGAACGGTTCCGTGTGAACAGACACAGACGGGCACGTAGCTAGCGCAGGGTCTCTGCGTGCGCACACGGGACGCCGCCGTGCTCGCGTGTGGCTTTCTGTTAGCAGGTCGGCTGTTCCCTTGATCATGAAGATCTTTCTTTGATTGTCTTTTAAAGTCGGCCTCCGCTGTGTTTCCCTGATTCCCCCGGAAGCTGCCTCACCCTCCTGCAGCGCGGAGGGCGGGGCTACAGGAGCATGGGGTTCCCGGGGTTTCTAGAGAAGGCAGCATGCGGTGACCTGGCACCGGCAGGGACTCCGGGGTCAGAGTCCCCAGAGCCTGGGCTGCGCTGCAAGGGCGGGGCCAGGTGCTTCCCCTCACCCACCCCACCCTGCCATTGCCCCGTTGCCCTGTGACCTGTGAGCGTCGCATGCCCTCCCCAGTGAGGCCCTTCCCTTTGCCCTGCTGCACCCAACCTAGAAGCAGGAATGGTAGAGAGTGTCTCTCTTCCCCCTCCCTCGTCCTCTCTCTCTGTCTCCCTCTCTCTTTCCCTCTCTTCCTTCCTCCCCTTCCTCCTTCACCCCCACCCCACCTTCAGTCCGTTCTCACTCCGGCCCCGCGGTCGCAGCGGCACAGTGGTGAGACCTGGTCTCCAACTCCTCAGGAGCACAGGTAATCACCAAAACGAACTGGAGTGTCTGACTGTGATAGCAGCTAATTTGGGCATATAAAATAGCATTCTTCAAATTGCAAGTGCAGACCCAAAGACAAATTTGAAGAGTTCTCCCAGAAGATACAGAAAACAGAAGAAGAGATGAGAACAGATGCAAAAGGGGCAATGGACGGAGGGTGAATGCGGATGAGACAAGCGTTCGGGAGAAACCCTCCCCTCCCCCTCCTAGAAAGCAGCAAAGAAAGAAAGAGGGAGAAATTAACCAGGAGGGTAGAAAGTTCTGGGGTCAGCCGGCTGCCGGCCGTGTGGACATTGCGAGCGCTGACCGCGCCCCCGCACGCCTGGGGGAGGTAGCCGCTGTGGGGGCCTCTGGGCCTCCGTGGTCTCGGGGACATGACCTCCCTCGGAACGACGTGCCCAGCAGTGAAGGGCGTTCCCCAGGGGAGCCTCGTGCAGGGCCTGGCTGGGGCTGGGCATCAACAGACGAGGGGTCGACCCAGCGGAGACTGTCCCTGCTGCCCTCGGGCCTCCTGGGCGGTCAGGTGGTGCCGTGTGGCCCCGCGGTGAGCACTGAACACTTGGGTCAATGCACCTGTTTCCTTTCTAGCCCTCCACTCCCACACTGTGAATGCACATTTTTCTAAAGCAAATGAACAGAAGTAAATTAGGTCTGAGACCTTGATTTCCTGAGATACATTTCTTAGAGGAAACTTCTGCCGGTGAGCTTGTTAAAACAGAACCCAAACGGACAAACAAAAAACCAGGTTCTAAGAGGAGGGAGGGACTCCAGTGCCAAATCCTGGCTGCTGGCTCCCCTGGGCTGGCTCGCCCCGGGGCCGGGCACAGAAGGCCGGCTGGGCCCTCTCGAATTCTGTCCTGCGCCCAGGACGCCGCCTCCTGGCTGGGTCACGGGGCAACGTCGTTTTCCTGCAGACGGTCGGACGATCGCTCCCTCCCAGCTCCGTTCCTGGTCTCCCATTCCGCCCCTCTGCCCTTGAAAGGACAGCGTCCGAGGGGTTTCCTTGTGAACGACACCGGACGCAGGTGCTTCCGGCGTATGTGACGGGGCAGCACCCAGGAACCTCACGCTCGGTTTAGCTCTCGCTGAGAACGTGGGCCGAGCCAGATGTGGAGTTTGCTTGTCGCTCACTAATATGTAATTGAATTGTTGAATTTTTAAATATTATGAGATATTTAAGTGTGTATTTCCTCATAATACTACAACGTTCAGTTGAATATTAGCTGTTTGCAAAATGCTTCTTTAAAAACTATGATTTAAAAAAAGAATTTATTTTAAAAAGCCAATCAGCTTATGTCGCAGTGTTAAACTCAGACATGTTGTCAATGCATTGGGGTTTTTTGTTTTTTTATGAGGTAAGTATTTTCATTAAACCCATTCTGTACATGGTATGGGTGGGGTGTGGAATAGTAAATTCCTTGCTGAAGGTCACGCAGCAGCAGTAGTGCTGGCGTCGGACTCCAGACGGCGCCGTGTCTGTCTCGTAACTGCCGGGTCTGTGTTCACAGAAAGGGAGCATGAAATAGCAAAGACCAACTCCAAAATCTCATTATAGCAAGTAATTCCAACTACTTCCTCCTCATTAAGACCCTGAGTGCCGGTCATCAGCAGGAAGACAGGAGGAGGAAACACCCCGATGGCGACACGGCGGCCCCGACGCGGGGTTTCAGTTTGTGTTTCAGTAGATTCTGTTGTGCTCTCCTCAGTCGCTGGGGCTGCTGTTTTTATTCTTTGAGTACATTGAATGATGACCGTGGGGTTTATCCACTTTATTTACTTTACCCACGTTGGTTTTTCCTTTTTTCTTCCTACACAAAATGAATTACGTTTCCGCACACTTAAGGTGCGACTACGTCGATCCTAATTTCTACCGTTTCTTTCGTTTCTCCTCGAACTCGTGTGGGACCGTGTGCTCGTCGTGCGGGACACGGACTCCCTCCAGCCCAGCAGGACGCGAGCACACGGCTGGTCGCGTTGAGGAAGGGCGTTCACGTTAGGGAGGCAGGTTCTCCGCGCCCAGCTCTCTCGCTGTTCACAGCATCGTGGTCAGAAGCGAGAGCCCGGAGCTCAGAAACGTTGCGCAGGCACCTAAGTGAGCGTGATGGTGGATGAAGTGATGGGGGCGTTTACGGGCTGTCCCGGCGCGCCAGGGCCCTTCTGTGTGTCATCCAGCTCAGAGAAGGAAAAATGCCGGGAAACAGCGAGCTCGGGTCATGAGGTGACACCTGGGAATGATTCAGCAGCCCAGGTCCGCCTGGTTTCAGATCTTGTACCACGAAACGTTGGACAGGTTGGTTGAGTCACTCGCATAACCCAGTTAGTCCTGGAGACCGGGCACAGGGCAGTGAGGGCGTGCTTTCTTGTTCCCAGCTTCCTCCTTCCTTCTCCTCCCTCCTCTTTCCTTCCCTCCCTCCCTTTCTCCCTCCCTCCTTCCTTCTTTCTTTTGTCATTTGAATCAACAAACCGGCAGTGACCAGTAGAAGCAGGTGGGGTGTCCCTGCTCTGGAAGGGAGGGAGGGAGGGAGGGAGCACATTCCGGGGCTTGTGCCCTCAGACTGAGGGCAAGCTTGTAGCAACGTTGGAGGGAATTACTAAATGCCAAGGAGGAGGTAGGGAGAAGTTCTCCTGGTTTTTTGTTTGTTTGTTTGTTTTAATCAAAGTTCTCCTGTTTTAAGTGGCAATGTTGAAGAAGACAACTTTGTCCTCTTTCTGAGAAGATGATTTTAAAGCTTCTGTGGTCTTGGCAGACACACGTGTTCAAACAGTCCCTCGCGGCCTGTGTGGGTGACGTCGTTCCTTGGGAAGATGAAGTCGACCCAGAAAGGATTACAGCTCAGTCCCCAAGGCTCAACAGAGCAGACAGGGCCGGCCGGTTCTCAGACCACAGGAAGGGCTTGTGGAGTTTGGAGGAAATTGGCCCCAGTGACCCCCTTGTTTCTCCCCGAGCTCAGCTCTCCATGGGAACCTGTTCAGACAAAGGAGCAGACACGAGAGTCACTCGAGGTGTTACGTAGCCGTCTGTCGAGCTGCTTAACTGAATCGTTAGTGTGACCTTGTTATTCTGCAAGGAGCCTGGAGGGATTCTGGACCCGAGAACAGGGGTTCTAGAACCTTCTCCGGTCTAGCCGAGCCCACTCCACAGACGGGGTTGGTCCCTGACTGCACCGCCTGAGAAGATCCCTGGGGAGAACCTTCTTCAGAGCCCAAGCAGAGGACCCAAGTTTGTGAGAACGCTTCCCAGGGGAGCCTTGTCCGCAGACAGGACGGAGGATGCCTGGACCCTGGCGGCCGCCACAGGGTTCCTGCCCGCGGCTGCCACCTCCCCTCACGTGCTGGTGAAATCATAGGCGCTTTACGCTGTGGTTCGTGTTTTGCAGATGGAGAAATGGATGCACAGGGAAATTAAGTAACTTCGCCTCAGTCCCAAGCTGGGGAGGACCAGGAAGAGAACATAGAGGGACCCTGACTCCGGGCCCGTGTCCTGCCCACGGAGCCACGCTGCCTCCCTTCCTAGGAGAGAAGACGCCCCACAAGGTACAGTGTGGCCCTTTCACCCTGGTGGCATGAGGTCCGCACCAGGCGGGCAGCCCCATCCACACCGGGAGAACTCACCCTGGTGGCTCGTGGTCCACGTGGGCCGGGACAGCCCCGTCCACACCAGGGGCACTACTGACCAGGGTGAGACGTGGCCTGGACCACTACTGTCAGTAAAACCTCCTCCAGGGTGGGAGCTCTCACCCCTCCCCAGACCCCGCTGTTCCTCACCCACCGTCTTCCCTGCGCCGGCCCGAGAGCGTCTGTTTGCTCCTCCCGCTGCCCCACCGCCGGCCCGCTTCTCCTGTCCACTGCCTGTCCCCCTCCACGGGACAGACCCACTCTGTCCTGGGCTTGACAAAAGAGAGACACCTTCTTCACCCCCGGAGGCTGTTCCGGGACCCCCTCTCCCTCGCTGCCTGTCCAGTGGAGCCTGTGGAAAGCAGGCTGCTGTCCCGGCTGCCCTGAAGCTCAGCTCTCAGATCCCACACTGACCTCACGAGCACCGGCTCCGGGGGTGTTGGGGCGGGAGGGGCTTCGAGCACCAAGCGGGCCCACAGCCCCGCATCTGTGCACGGAACTTCCACGGACAGACCCCAGCAACGCGGTGCTGCCCAAGCTCGTCCACTCCCTGGGGGGTTGAGGTGAGGACCAGTGAACTGCCCTTAGGGATCCCCCCAGAACCCTGTGGTCAGAACAAAGTGTGCCTTCCTCCCCCGCACACCCCTCTAGAACTTTCTCTCTTGCTTTCTGCCACATGCTGTTTCTTTCGGTCCCTTCCCAACACTCGGAGAGCCGCATCATCTTCTGTCGCCGCGTGGTATCCCACACCTGCCCCCTGAGAGCCCAGACATGGCGTGGGTCTCATCGGTGGCAGAGTTCTTCCCTTGAGGAGGAACCCTGACCCGCATGTGGTGTCCAACAGTGACAGCCTAGTGAGGGTAAAATGACAGCGGCCACGCAGCTGAGGTCATGCGACAGTGGGGGCCAGCACGCCGTGCTGCACACTCTCATCATCCCCCGGGCGACAGGAGCTCGCCCGCCCACCTGGCCCCACCTGGTCCCACCTGGTCCCAGTGGGGACCCTGTCCTGCCTGTGTCCTTTCTAGCAAACTGAGGCTCAAGGGCCAAAGAGACGCAGTAAATTGAAGAACCCACGCTTCGTGCCCGGGGTTCTGAGCGCAAACCCTTCTCCCTGAAATTCATGAACATCTCCCATTGAATCATTTCTGAAACACTTTAATTTCTGAACATTTCCTCCAAAATTGTATGGTTCCTCTTCCCCTGAGCACACTTCCATGTAGACAGAAGCTTCTCTAATTCGTCTTTTTTCTTTTAGCTTTGTTCTCTTCTTAAAAAAAAAAAAAAAAAAAACAAGGAAAACAAATTTTTAAAGAAAAATTGGATTTTAAATGTACAAGTTCCCAATCATACAATAAGTAAGTCACAGGGATGAAAAGTTCTGCATGGGCAATGTGGTCCGAAGGACGGAAGCTTCTTGTGGCGACAGACGGCAACCGCACACCCAGGAGCCTTTCACAACGTGCACGGACACTGGGCCGCCGTGTCCCGCTCCTGAATGTGGGCGTCGGGCCCTGTCCCGCTCCCGAAACGGTTTTGTCTATTGAATATGCTTCAACTTAAGAGGATGAACTGGCTTAGAAAGTTACAAATTAGAAAACCACCAGGATCATTTGAAATCCTGATACAAATGGACACTTCTTTTACTATTTCTCTAGATTAAAACGTATTTGAATTTTATTTTTTGTGTTTTATCACAATTTCGGTTGGGGGGATGCCGAAGGGAAGTTAAACACGGCCTCTGGAGGGGGCCTGGCTGCCCCTGAGAGGGCCCGGGGGACCAGGGCACTGGCGTGAGGGCGGTGAGCCCCCAGGAAACCACAACCAAGCCCTAGAGCCCGGCGGCTCTTTCCGGGAGACTGGCAGGGTCACCTGCGTCCTTTCCCACGCGTGGGGGGATGCGCAGCGCAGGGAGACACGACACGCCCACCAGCAAGATGGGCAGAGCTCGCCGCCGTAGGTGCACGCGGAGCTGTTGCAGATCCACGGGGATGATCGAAAAATAGGCGAAGGGTGAGCAAGAGATCGCAGAAGCAGAAGCAGAAGCAAGAGGCGCCGAGCCTCCTCGGTGGTCGGGGAAGGAGACCGTGGGCCGCGATGAGCTGCGGCGCTTCACTCGGCAGAGACGCGGCCCCGGGCTCCGCGGCTGGTCGGCTGTGGGAGAAACGGACAGTCACGCGTGTCTGGGCCGCACGTGGATCTGCGCATCTTCTGGAAGGACTGACGTCCTCTTAGAAAACCGTGTTACGGAAACCCGCAGCAGATGCGTGGGGTGTTCCGTGCGCTTCTCTTTAGAGCAGAAGAAAACCGTACGATGCCGAGGGAGGGGACTTCCGGGGGTGGATGGCAGATACGGCACGGGACACTCGTTCTGGGAAATTCGACCCAGCATCCGAAACACAAGCTGAACCCACTGGCCTTGGCCGGGGGCAAGACGGAGTTTTCGGGAGTGAAAGGAGCAAGTGCGAGTGTGTGTAGCGTGGGTCCACGCGAGGAGGCCGTGGGACGCGCTCTGCGTTCCGGAATCCCCAGGCACAGAGAGCGCCACCGGCCGCGGAGCTGGCTGGAGGACGAAGGGCTCCGCGCGCCTCTACCCCCCGCCGCACCCCGGAGGCGTCCCCATGTGTCCCCTCTGCCGATCTGCGGCCTGGTCCCTAGGAGAAACAGGGAAGAGGGGCAGACACCGCTGCCAACTGAGGGAAGGGAGCGCGTCCACAGGGAAGCTTCGCGGGTTCTCAAGCTGGCGAGGCCACGCGGGAAGCGGGAGGACGGCGCCAGGGGACGGCGCGATGGAAAGGGTCCGGCATCGACAAGATCATCCCCGTGACTATCCCGAATTGTCAGGGTGTCAGCTCGTGCCGCACCCACGCGGGGGAAGGCCTGGCGGTGAAAACCAGAACGTGAGCAGTGATTTGACGGAGGAACAGGAAAGACGAAAGTCAGTGTGACCGAAAGGTTTCCCGCTGGAGGGACGATCGCTTCATTTATTCCGTAAGTCGCAGCTGGGACTGACGCTAGGACGTGACAAGGACCCTGCTCTTGAGGTCTTGCCACACGAGGAGAACAGCGCCCGCCGACCCACCAGTGGCTGAGAGAGCCCCACGCGGTGCTGCGGAGGGGAGCGGCGAGGGGGTGGACGCAGGGACAGGGAGGGGGGACGCGGCAGCTCGGGAGCCCCCGTGCGGGACGGAGGGGCCCGCTGGGGATGGCTGTGCGGTGGAGGCCCCTGCACGTGCAGTCCAGGCTCCTGGAGGCCGCGGTCAGGGCACTGTGGGTGCATCCTCGGGGTGTGGCTCGGGGACGGAGCCCTGCAGGGGTCTGGGAGGCCGAGGCTGGCAGGAAGCCAGCAACAGCAGCAAGTGCTCTCCTCATCCCTCTCTCATCCATGAGACGGTGGGGCTCTAGGATGCCGTCACTGCTGACTTCTGCGGTGTTACCCGACAGGATGCACCCACCTGAAAGGTCTCGTTACACAGTGTGGCAGCAAAGGAAGGAGAGAGAGGGTGATTGCTAAAGTCAACGGACTCCAAGGGCAGAGGGGACCGGAGCCGAATGGAAAGCAGAAGAGCCAACTGAGAGGAGCAAATGGAACATTCTAGAAAGGAGGGCGTGGGGGGGACAAGCCCCCACAATCCCTTCCCCTGCTGGGGAAGGGATCCCCAGCACCGGGGATGGTGGAAGTGGTGTCATTGATGGTGCGGCCTAGGGCCGGGAACAGCCTAGGAGCCCAGCCTGCGACTGTCCTGGATGGCTCAGCTCTCCCGCCTCTGTACGTCCTGGCCTTGGCCATCCCGCAGTCACACCAGCCACTACCAGGCAGGAGCCAGAGGACACAGGCACCCGGCCTACGGTCAAGTCCTGAAGGCAGGCTGGCAGCGAGGGGGTCAGAAAGAGGCAGACAGCAGGCAAGCATGGGACACCCCCTCGTTCAGGAGCAGAGACGCGGGTCAGAGGACAGGGGTGGCGACGGGGTCTCCTGACAGGAGGACCGGCCTGGCTAGATCTATGACAGCCTGTGGTCGTGGGTTCGCTGCTCTCCCTGCCCTAAGACCGAGCAGCATGTGGAAGGGACACAGTGACCGCCATGAGATGCAGCGCTGGATGCCCGGGGCCCAGGACGCCCGAAGTCCTGGACTTCGTGTGAACCCCGCACAGCCTGCTCGGCTGACCGGACGACGCCTAGCCCTTCCCACTCATGCTCTTTGGCTCCGTGGAATGAGTTTTCCCAGAATGCTGGCAAAGCCGTTTTCTCCTTCGATCGCACAATGTCCCCAGGACCCACGTGGCTGCTGTGACCCACACACTTAGAATTTAGAGCCTGGGGTTGCGCCCGGTTAGCTCTGTGTCCAAGGTCGTGCAGCTGCAGAGACAGGAGGACTCTGGCGCAGGGGGTCAGCCCGGGTCCCACGCCTGCCCACGGCTCTGCGCTGCCTTCCTAAGCCCACACGACTGTGTCGGCATCTTGCGCTTGGTCTCGAAGCACAAGGTTTTGTTGGTGTGTCTGTCCTCTCAGAGATTTGCCCGTTATTTAAGGTCTTTGATTTACAGGAAGTGGCGCACACCTAGAGGAACCACTGTTTAGTGTAAGTGTTTGTGAGTCTGTAAACCGCCGTCCTGCAGGAGGAGGGAGGGCCCCTGCCCACGGTGGCCGGGAGGGCGCCGTGAACTCCCCGCAGCAGCAAGGGGACAGGAGGGACAGGGTGGGGCCGGCTGGGACCTGGCAGGAGGCCGGCGTTACAGGCGCCCCGCGGGCTGAGACGGACAGTTTGATTTCAGATCATAATTGTCTGAAAAACCGCCAACTCCAAGTCACTCAAATGACCCCCGCCGTCTTTTTTGAAATGCATTCCCTACTGAGCATTTGTGAACAGCCCCTTCCGTTGTAGGAATAGCCCCTTCTGGACAATGTTCCGCTTTTTTACTCCTTTTCTTTGTTCTGTAGAACTTCTTTCCATATATCCAAAAAGGTTACCCCATAGCCACCTGACTTTAAGGGAGCTGTGATATTCCTACTCAGCGCAACGTGCTCTGTGGTCGTCGGGCAGTGCTCTGGGACAGGTGCCGTGTGAGGGGCAAGGGAACACGAGGATGCCCTCATTCACGGCCAGACCGCCTGCGCTGACCTGGTGGGCCGGATCTCCCCTGCCTGCCTCTCCCCTGCCTGCCTCTCCCCTGCCTGCCTGGCCTGGAGCCCTGGGAGTCCCAGAGAGCCAGCCCTGTATGGGATGAGCCGTGTCCCGGATTATTCAAAACGTTTAGCTGGATTAGGGGAGCTCAAGGCCCCAGGGGCACGTGCGCACACACACCCACGCCCGTACCCCCCCCCACACACAGATGTGCATATTTTAGGTTTTGTAGCTACGACTGAGCTCATGGCCCCAACAGTTTTTACGGAGACTCTGCTCCTGGGCTGTGCGCCGTTGCCCTGGTCCGGGTCCACGGAGGCCACGAAAGTGCTGGTGTTAGGAGAGGCGATTGCAAACACGGCCCAACACCCGCCCTGTATCACAAGGGATGTGTGCGCCCAGAGCGTGGATATCGTGAGCATCGCTGCCCTCCATGCCTTTGGGGAACCTCACCTGGGAAATGGAGGAAGGAAGCTTTTCTCACGAACCAGGCACTGTGCACGGTTCTCTCATGGAACGCCTTTATTCGAGCCTCTCGGCAGCCCAGGGAGGTAAGTAGGAACTTCACAGAAGAGAGAAGCTCCATCCGCGAACAGGACCCTGCCCGGCTTCTCACGGTTAGTAAACGTGGAGCCAGCCGTCATACCGCTGCCCACCTGCCTCCGAGATGCCTCAGAGACGAGCAGGGACCACTGCTGACACAGGAGGCCCGTCGGGGCCAGCCCTCCCGTCCGGGCAGCGGGCAGGCTTCCGGAACCATGCTTCCTGTCTGCTGCAGGAGAGACAGACCCACTGATGTTCAGAAGATCCTCGCGCCACGTGAACCCCCCCGACCCACGCTCCTGGGTCAGGCCCTGCCAGGTGACGGCACCGGGAGGCCCTGGCAGTGCCCGTGCCTGGAGGGGAGGACAGAAGCGGAAACGAGCAGCCAAGACAGGCTGTGAATCCTACGAAAAGCACCACAACATCTGTGCGCGCTAGTTTGCAATAACTTACAGAAAAAACAGGGGAACTTAAAGAAAAGTGACTCCGGGAAGAGGGGCGGAGAGAAAACGGAGTTATTAAACTTGGAGCCAAAGTTGCTGAGCCGGAGACCCAGCTGGCCACCGGAGGGGCCGGCAGGCTGAGGTTCAGCTGCCGTAGGCGCCACGGGCCCTGCTCCATGGCCTACAGAAGCGTGTGTCCGTGGCCCAGTCCTGTGAGAGCCAGGACGGGCAGTGCATTCTACAGATTTCCATGAGATCCTACCATGGCCGTGACTCGTCCAGGCCCTGGGACGTAGATGTGCTGCCTTGCTTTCCTGAGACTCAGGGATGCCCGAGGGCAGAGACCGCCGGGCAGGAGCAGGACAGTTGGGCAGCTCACACATGGGCACCCAGCCCTCCCAGGCCCAGCCCAACGGAGCTGCCACTGCAGAGAGAAAGAGCCCATGCCTGGTGGTGGGCCACACCATAGCAGGGAACGGGCCGGAAGAGGCATGGAGGCCGTGGTGGCTGTCGTGTGGGAATGCCTTCTCTCTAGCCGTCTGGGCAGGGTTTCCAGACCCTCCTATTTTTCCAGAAAAATCAGGAATCCAGATTTGGATATAAAGTCTCCAGATTTTTAGGTATTAGTTTGATGTGTTGAGTGCTGGGAACCTGGCAGAGCAGTACGGGGCCCGCCTCCTGATTCTCAGGCTGTAAGGTTCATGCCCTCTGTCCTAAAATCTGACTCTTGGCATTTTCCTTCCAGAACTTGCTGGCAGGACATAGTGGTCAGCAATAATAGAAACAAATTCACAAATCCAGTTTCCAACACAGATGCGGGCTTCTGTTCTTTTTCATTTGGGGCCGAAAGAGCAATAGTTTTTGCCAAAAAATAGTATTTAAAAATAAAATTAAAAAATAGTATTGGATTTGACATTTCGACTCAACCTCTGGAAACAGGCACCCTCCTGCTAGCTGTTCCGCCCGTGAGAGGGAAGAACCTCGCTGGGCCGCGAGCCCCGTAGTGAAACACGAGCTAAGCTCCGGCGTCGTTGGCTGGGAGGGAGCGCCCAGAGCTGGGCGCCCCTGCGCTCCCTGGGGCCTCCCGCGCCCGCAGCCACCAGCCGAGACCCACCTGCTGCTCTGCCCCGGACCCGGCCCTCGGGGCTGTCGGGCCTCGCCACCGTGGTGACGGATGATAGAAACTGGGAAGCAGACTTTTTACAGATGTAAAATTGCCAGGTCACCCAATAAGAGTGACATCCAACACGCGCTGTTTGTTAAAAGCCACTGCCTTTAGCTCCCTGGAGTCACCTAGAAACCTTCGAAATTTGGGTTTGTTTCAAATGCTCCACTAGGGTCACCGGCCGCCACGTGGCTGAGAGGAAGCGTTGTTTGGCCAAGGACACCCTGGACTCCTGACAAGCCGACCCCCAGCCTTAGAGGCTGTAAAAGTCTCCTCAGAGCCTTCAGCTTCCTGCCGACAGGAAGTCCAGTGCGTGTGCACACAGAGCTCCGTGGACACGGCAGCACCCCTCGTGGTGCCCTGCGCACTTGTAGAGAAGCAGAGGAGTCTCCTGCCTCATGGCGGGGGGCACAGATATTTCTCTGCTCAGCTCTTTATTTGTATTGCAGAAGGTTTAAAACTATAATCAAATTATTAATAAACAGTAATTAAATAATCGCACTGACCAAGCGAAGCATTAGCTCCCTGTAACTCCTTCCTTCGTTCATTAATTTGCTTTTACCAAAACGTAGAGATGCCTGCTGTTAGCCTGCGAGCCTTTCTGCCACGTGTCCACGTGCCTCCAGGCTAGACCTGCTCTTTCTCGCCAGTCCCCTCTGTCGCTGTCGGAGGGCTGGGGGGCGCTCTCTCGCCTCTGCCAGGCCCAGCCCCGTCCCCCCAACACACGGGCTGGTTCATCTGCAATGCCCAGGCCTTGGCACGGGGCCCTCTGTGCAGGCGCCAGTACACAGCACCCTGCACCATCCTCGCACAATTCCTGGGTCGAGATGACACGATTCCCCTCGGGGCCTCCTGTTCAGGACATTTTTGTTGCCAGCCATCATGGCAATGATTGCTCGTTTCTTAGGATTTTGCTTAGGACTTATTGCATTACTTTTATTTTTATTATTTTTAAAGCTGTATTTGTTTTCGAGAGAGACAGGAGAGAGTGAGCGGGAGCGGGGGATGGGCAGAGGGAGAGACAGGCTCAGGCAGGCTCCCTGCTGAGTACAGCCACAACCTGCGGTCAGGGCCTGAGCCAAAATCAAGGGTCGGACACTCCACCGACCACGCCCCCCAGGCGCCCGGCATAACGTTGTGTTATTTTTCACATAGTAAGTCCCAAACTAGGTGCAGACGTGGATTAAGGGGTGGCCTGTGCTGCCCGCAGGATTTCCTTCTGGGGTTCCCCAGTGTTATCACCCAGGGCGACCGTTTCGAGCCCTGAGTGCAAGCGCACGTCCCACGTTTCCAAGGCTGCTCTGACTGGAGCTGTCCCAGCCCCGTGTGCCAGAAAAGACCCTGGATGTCCGAAAAGGTCCAGGAATCCAGCTTTGATGTCTTGACTCCCAGACCGCTCTTGTCCTTCAGGAGACGGCATGAATGTCACTTGTGAGGCCACAAATCGATACTTTTTCTTTTGAAAATGTGGCCCCTCCCCCCACAGCACTCAAGCGGCCTCCGCCTGCATGGCCGGGTGCGCCCCCACTGGGTGGTGAGGACGGGACTCCAGAGTTCTCGCAAGACCAAGCAGAACACGGGCCACCATCATCGACACCCCGTCTTGCCCCGGCTTCCATGTTCTCCCAGCTCACAGCGGAGCATCCACGCCTACAGCGGCCACTGGGAGCCTCCCTCTGGGGACCAACAAGCAGAGGCCGTCAGTGGGGACAGGAGTCCGAGGACAGCATGACACTTTACCATCAAAACTTGACTTGCTTTTGTGCATGAACATCTGCCTTTGTAGGGCCTGATGACAGGGAACCGGCAGAGAGCAAGGCTGCTGCTTCCCTGCCCCGTGGCCATTGTGATGGTCGGTTTCACGGAGCCACATTTTGGTAATGACGTTCTGATTTTTTTTGTGCACCACCTGCTTAAACTCAATAGCAGTTCACACCGTAATGAGCCCCCAAATCTTCTCATTCTAGTGAGCTTCAGATAGGCTCATTTCTATGATATCCTGCGTCCCCGCAGTGGGTGACGTGTCCTGGACACGGGTCCTGCAGAGCTGGGCTCCCGTCTGGGTCACTGTGCCACACTCTGCGCTGTGGCCCCCGGCAGCGGGGGCTTCGCCGCACCTGCACTTTCTCCTCTGCTCACACCCGTCCTACGTCCCATTTCCTCTCCTGCACCAGGGGCCAGGCTTCCACTCTCCAAGCACATGGACTAAGGTGAGGGGGTGATGAGGCCACGGGCCTGGGGCCCTGGCCTCCTTCTGCTGAGGGCGGCTTCACTGGTTGCCAGTCTTCGCTGAGAAAGTTCGGGAAGGAAAAGGAAAAGTGGGAGCAGACGAGCCAAGACTCTTCCACCTGACTTACCTGCCCTACCTTTCCTCATGTCCATCCTGCAAGGTTGAACAGCGGCCGCAGAGATAGCCACAAACCAGGCGCATGACCCGTCCGTCTCTCCTAACTTGGCAACTTCTTCACACTATGCTATCCTGTCACTTACCATAAACACTGGACAGAACTCCTGAAATTTAATGTATTTGCACTTCATTAAATTCACTAAAGCCAGGACGCTTTGATGCATCAGGGGAAACGAGTTTCCATTGCTGTAGAACCTCTTCAAGGCAACAGGAACATGGACTGATTCTTGCTGATCTTTACAGATGGTATTTTAGGAGCAGAGACGTCCCTGAGTGTGTGGGGGACATGGAGGGAGGGGAACAAACATGGGCACGCGGTCTGATCTGCACTCCTGGTCTGGCGGACGCTCTGGCTTCTCTGACGCCCTCGCGAGTCACACGTCTTAGTCAACGAGCTCCACCTCCTGCTCGCGCGCAGCCCAGTCCTCCCGGCGGAGCTAATGAGTGAGACGGCCTGGAGCCAAGCGGCAGGAAGTGAAAGGTGGGGTCCGGCTCATCGACAGAACGGGTAATTGCTTCCCGAATAACGGAGGGGCAGCTCCGGGGCAGAGCACCCGGGCTCAGCCGTGTCCTGTCCGAGCCCCGCACCGGGGGACCCTGCCCGAGGGGGCGGGCTCCCTGTGTGCAGCGTGCAGGGGCGCCGTCAGTGGACTCCCCCAGAGCTGGGACCCCTGGCGTCCCTCCCTGGGGCTCGCTACTGTGGCCCGAAGAGCTGCTTGCGGCCGGGAAGCGGCCTCCAAGCGCGGACAGAAGGTTAACGGACGTCTGAGTTGTTGCCGTAGTTAAGATCCCGTTGTCCTCATGAGGCCCCAGCCCGGAGGAAGCGTGCGCTTGGGGTGGCGTCGGGGGAAAGCTCTACACTCGGCCCTGACTGCACGTGCAAACCGTCCGTGTTGTAAAATAGCTTCAGTCATCTGGTGACTTCTGTTGCTTTTAAAGCAAACGTCTGACATTGGAGACTTTCCTTTAGGTATAAAACCCTTCCGGTTCCAAAGAGAAGCCTCTTGTTATTTTAAACACAGGCACCAGACTGCAGACACAAGTGCTCTCGGCAGGCGGGAGGGCTCGCTGTCTCAGTGTGGTCTCCTGGCCAGGTGTGTCACCCGAGCCGTGACAGCGGCGTCCACAGCCTCCGCCCCCAGGAAGCGCAAACATGTTTACGCCCTCATGGTGTCGTCCCCGGAGCTCCTGCCCGGGTCTCAGGGCCCCAGAAGAACAGACTCCAGAGCACCGTTCCTGGGACATGTCCGAGGGCGGCCGCCTGTGGAGGGACAGCCATGGGACCACAGAAGCCCACCTTTGGGGGTGGCGGGCAGGCCCGGGGTCCCTGAAGAGGCCGACGTGTGGACGAGCGCGTGGTGTCGGGCGACCTTCGACCACACACTGGTCGGTGCACACGTCGGGGATGGAAAGGCTCCTTCAGCTCTGGTGATGACGTCCACGCTTTCCGCTTCATCTGAGCCCGCCGGCATCCGCACCCCGAAACACTGAGTCAACACGAAATGTAAAACACTTTGAGCTCTTCCGTTTTGAGTTCCTCGGCAGACGGCGAAAGAAAACCCCCATTTGCTTCGTGTCTCCTGTGCACTGGGTGTGTTGCGGGACTCTCTTAGGAAGTACGAGGAGCCACACACAGCAGAACACGTTCAAGAGGCTGAAACGTCATGCAGGATGAGCCCGGAACCGGCGAGGACAGGAGTGGCCGGAGGGGCCCGCCGCAGTCCTGGGTCCGGCGAGCGCACCCCAGGAAGGCTGTTGCAGGGTGCCAGGGAAGGAGTTCGGGTTTTAATGAGTGGTTAGTGGCAGAGGTAACTGTATCTGGAAGGAGATAAGATTGATCTTCTATATGTAAAAAAAGGGGTTAAAAATCGAAACATACAAAATAATTCTTACACAACCGTCTGAGCAATGAGCTAATGAGGCTGTTTCAATATCAGACCCACAGAGGAGCGGCAGCCTCAGCCCCCCTGGTAACAAGTTCTGTCCTGAGTTACCGCCAGTACGGGGCAGGGGGTAGGGCTCTAAAGGCAGGTTTGCCATCAGGGGCTGTGGCGACACGAAGCAGAGGGCACATGGGGTGACCTGTCCATGGGGCTCCTGGAAGGCACCAAGTGGCCTACACTCTGAGCCCTGTCCCTCCTCGGGGCCCCAAAATGCACCCTGCAAACCCAGGGTCTTTGCACATCCCCTCCCCTCTGCCTGGAACACGCCCCCCACTTTAAGTCTCAAACTTGCAATTAACCTTGAAAACTCAGCTCAAACTGCTGCCACGAAGACCCTCTTTCTCTCGCAGAGCAGGTCAGACACGGCGCCGCCAAGCTGCTCCTGCCCGGTGAGAAGAGCCCCCACCGCCCTCCTCTCGCCCCTCGTTAGCACGCAGCTCGACTTCCCTAAAGAATAGGGTTCCAGCGCATCATCTCTGCATCCCTGGTCCTTCCTGTGACGGGCGCACAGTGTGGCAGAGTGTGACGCGGGCTCTTCCCCATCGCTGTCCTGAACGCTAGTACTCGCCGGCCTCGTGCCGTGGGAGCCCCATCTGCTTTGCTACCGTTTTGCAGTGTTGAAAGTGTACCCGCGCACAGGAGTGACTTTGGAGCCCCGACGTGATCCCAGCGGGTGCTGTAGACGCTCTCCGCAGAGCGTCGAACCCTGCCTGCCCTCGGGGTTCCGACTGTGTGGGAACAGCAGAGGAGGGGCCGTGGGCTGCTGTGTCACGCTGACTTTCCTTGACCTGTTTCTTAAAGTGCTGCTTCCCCGTCTCTCTTCCCTGGACGCCCGCTCTCCCGGAGTGAGCTGCCGCCCACGGAGGCTGGCACGGGGCTCCCCCAATCCCTGCTCGCCCACCCCACGCCCCTGCTCCCTGCACCTGCTCTCCAGCGGCCGCTGATTGGTTTTTTCCTAAAATGCCCTCGTGGGGCACCTCCCAGCCCGTGTTCCGTAACACCCACTGGGTCAGCAGGGATCCCCACCCCGGTCATCCCGGCCCCCAGAGCACCCCCTGCACCCCCTCCCTGTGGCCCCGGCCCCACACCGCACAGCAAGCCCACGTCCCCTTGCTTGTCCTGCCTCCTGACCCACACGCTCCCCAGAAAACAGATCCCCCCTCTCGTTTGTGCAACAGCCCGGCTGCCGGGGCCTCCCCACGACGAAAATACAATCTTCCTTTTTCCGACAGCCCTTCTGAAACCCCACAGCTTTCCGGCGAAGCCTTTCCTCAGGGACGCGCCTCACCCGGGCTCTTCCCTCCCTCAAGTTCCGGTTTTGTTGAGTCGTGCGCAGCCTGCACACACGGCTCCGGTACAAGCTCTGAAGCCCATTCGATGAGCTGCTTTTCCTTTAGGGGTTTTTCCTGGGCTGCTGCTGGGCTCCGCACACAGCACGAGCAAATGCTCACTCAGTGGTCGGTCGTCAGGGACGCTCCGTCGGGGGCTTCCAGGCCCGCGCCAGGGCGCCTTGGTGTCCCCTCTGGAGGACGGTGCCTTGCGAGCAGCTTGTCGTAAGAGCAGAGCAGCCCTCGCTCCACCCCTCGGGGTCTGACGGAGCCCAGGCGCCTCACGACCTTTCTGCACCCCGTTGTGACCCCCTCGTCCTGACGTGTGGGGGAAGTGACCTGTGCTTGGGAGACATTTTGAGGTGCCCTGGTCTTCTGCCTCGGGGGACCTTGGATGGGCGAGGACGTCACAGATGGGGGGAGGCGTCCTGTCCTTGTGCGGGGAGCTGGTCCTTGTGGCTCTTCTCTCGCCAGCTCCTCTGCCGTGGGGAGCGGAATTCTCCCAGCGCTCGGCTTCACCATGTGGAACGGACTCACACGTGTGGGAATATTCGCTGTGTTGGTACACGGCCCCACGGCCACCTGTCCCGCAGGGGTCCCTTGGCTTAAAGATGATGTGTGAGGGGCGCCTGGGTGGCTCAGTGGGTTAAAGCCTCTGCCTTCGGCTCAGGTCATGATCCCAGGGTCCTGGGATCGAGTCCCGCGTCGGACTCTCTGCTCGGCGGGGAGCCTGTTTCGCCTCTTTCTCTCCGCCTGCCTCTCTGCCTACTTGTGATTCTCTCTGTCAAATAAGTGAATTAAAAGAATCTTTAAAAAAAAAAAAAAAAAGATGATGTGTGAGCCAGTGGCTGGATTTCAGGGTCCTGGACCAAAAATTCTACTTGGATGACATTGGGCAGGTCGCACCTACAAATTAGGTACAACAAAGATACTTTCCTCACAGAATTGTTGTGAGGACCCGATAAGGTGATACAGAAAAATGCTTTGTCATTGCCGAAGCGTGAGCTGTGTCCCTGGGATCCATCCGAGCCCCTCAGACCATAGCGGGCGGTGACTGCTTCCCAAACCAAACGACACGGAGCCAGGCCCCTGGGTTCAACACGTCCTCCTCCTGCTCCCGCTTCTCCTAACGCTGTCACCGGATTAGCCTTTCGGTTCCAGACGGCACGTACGAACCTTCCTGCACACATCACATCTATCTTTTATGTTCTCGGTACAAACGAGGCAGCTCAGAATTAAGCCAGACCCATCCTGATGCATCTTTGCAAAGCGTAAAGCGTCTGCTCCTGGGGCTTCATTGGAGGCGGCCCTGGTGCGCAGGGTGGGGCCCCGCGACGAAGCGTTCTGCGCGGTGGAGGTCTGCTGGGTGTTTTAAGTAACACAGGGAGCTCGCCGGACGCCTCCCTCCCCCACGCCTCTCCTACAGGGCTCCCCCACCGCCGCCACTATGCCGGGGCTGGCCGCGTCCCGCGGGCCTTTGCATGCGGGAGCCACGCCCTGACCGCCTGCCCATCTCTCCACAGATGGAGGTGGACGCCGAGGAGAAGCGTCATCGCACACGGTCCAAAGGGGTTCGAGGTACGTCTGCGCATCCCCAGGCCCCAGGAAGCCCTTTGGGGCCCCCTTCGTCCTGGGGAGCCGTGCGCCCCGTCCGCCTGGACCCCCTGCTCTGACCCCACCCTCGATAGCGTTCTGCGGGACCGGGGATTGTGAGAGATGATAAATCTCGATCTCTTTTCCATCTCTCTGCAGTTCCCGCGGAACCAGCCGTACAAGAGCTCTTCAGGTCAGTTCTCGGGGGGCAGAACGCGTCCCCATTAACAACCGAGAAAACCCAGCCTCGGAACAGGCAGACGGCCCTCCTGGGCTCACCGGGGCCTTGCCCCGCCCGGCCACTCTGACGGAAGACCAGCCGACGAAAACACCCCTAGTTGCTCCCCAGTTTCTCTCCGGGCATCCTCCCTCCCGACGCTCCCCAAGCACTCGGCCACCCCCTCCGAGCAGCACGGCCCCGTGTAATTCCCTCTTTCCCTTTGCAGCTGTCCCACCCCTGGCTGTGATGGCAGTGGTCACGTCAGTGGCAAATACGCAAGACACAGAAGGTAATGACCACCTTTTTCACAATCAGCTGTGTACACCGGCTTATCTAGGGACCCAGACCAAAGGGTGACCTTGCACGGGGTGGGGGTGCTCTTGGGAAACAGTGAGTGTTGGCTTTTCTCCTCTCTGATGTGAACTCAGCCTTTGACGTCACGTGCATGGTTTCCAGGCAGAATTTGATAACACATGAGATAACACAAATCAAGAGCAGCCTTAAACTCATTTTCCCACACGCGCAGCAGCATACTAAGAACCTCCCCCTGCTTCACGGAGATGGCCTGCTTGTCCTTGCCCATTTGTCCATTCTGGTCGCTGCAGCGTGGTAAGTCACGCAGCGTAAATGAGAGTGTGACCTTCTTGATCTTCCTGCAGGAAAGAAGCCCAAGCTGGCACCTGGGAGTCCGCAGGGGGAGGTTAGGGCAGATCTATGTCCAGGCAGATCCCACCTGTGAGCCTTTGGGGCATGGATGATTATATCATTCCTGTAAATCCTGGGGTTTAGGCCCATACAGAGTTGGGTGTGGAGGACATCTCTGAGAGCAGGTGGCAGGGTCGTTATCGCTGGGAATGCATCGCAGCAGAATCATATCATACAGCTTGGGCTGACAGTCATGAAGAGATCGGTCTTTATTGTTTTTTTTAAAGATTTTATTTATTTATTTGAGAGAGAGACAGTGAGAGAGAGCATGAACAAGGAGAAGGTCAGAGAGAGAAGCAGACCCCCCATAGAGCTGGGAGCCCGATGCGGGCCTCGATCCCAGGACTCCGGGACCGTGACCTGAGCCGAAGGCAGTTGCTCAACCAACTGAGCCACCCAGGCGCCCAAGGATCGATCTTTAGATTGACTTTTCCTTCAGGAATTTCTTCTTGTGATATTACTGCAGCCATATTTTTCAGTGGAAGATGTTGGTTATGAGGAGCTAGACATGTTTACAGGCTCTATAATACATTTTTAGCTGATCTTTCACAGATTAGATTGCTAGGACTAAGGTCATTCATCCTAGCAAGCCATCAGGAACCAAGCCCACGTAATGAAGGCTCAGATGCTCAAGCAGGTGTTTCGGCCGTACCTCGGGGTGACCTTCCTTACTGCCTGATGTTTTATTTCCTTTTCAGCTGAACATTAATTTATGGGTGAAATCAAGCAATTATTTTGATTGTCCTTCAGTAAAATCAAGGGAAAAATTACAAATTACTCCCCAAGTCCCCATGCTAGCATTGACAGAGACAGGGAATCTTTAATGGGCACCCACGATGCAGTGGTTATCAGACTTCTGTTACATGTAGAGGAATGGCAGGTCAGTTTTTAAGGGAATTTTGTGATTTAAAACACTAATTTATCATTTTATTATTGCTCCTGTGTATTACAGTAAATGACCAAGCATTGAAGTTAAACAGTTTCTTTAAAGTACTTATGTTGTCTTATAGAGGTATATGCATGTGAATTCTTTTTTTTTTTAAGATTTTATTTATTTATTTGACAGGGAGAACACAAGTAGGCAGAGCAGCAGACAGAGAGCGAGGGGGAAGCAGGCTCCCTGCCGAGCAGAGAGCCCGATGCAGGGCTCGATCCCAGGACCCTGGGACCTGGGATCATGACCTGAACCGAAGGCAGAGGCTTAACCCACTGAGCCGCCCAGGTGCCCCTGCATGTAAATTCTTAATCTAATAATTTTTAAAACCACATTGCTTATATTTTCAATGAAAAACAATTTAGCCAACCATGAATGAAATCAAGTTTTCCTTTCATCATGTCTTGATTAGTCAGTAGTTAAACTGTACCATCCTGTTACTAAAAGATACGATTATGGTTGGCTAAAAATTTGGATTAGATGTCTAATTTGGATTAGACTTTATAGAAGTCTATAAAGTCTCCAAAGAATCTGTTGAAGCACATTCTTACCCCAGGTGTGTCCCGTGCAGCTGGGGGCGCCCGGGTCCCTGAGGTCTCCCTGTGCCGTCCCGTCCCTGTGTAAACAGGAGCTGAAGCTTGGCTTGGAGACGGCTCGAAGAGAGCCAGGCTGCATTTTCCTTTGAGACACGGTGCTGGTGTGAGCACGGAACACCCCAGATCTTATGGGAGACAGTTTTTCAACAAATGGTTTAAATTAAAATGCTGTCATAATTTTTACAATGTACCATATTCTATGTAATTATTAGAATTCCTAATATTGTCTTAGAAATCAGTCATGTGGTGGTCATGGAGGAAGAGCAGTCTTCCAGGATGGGGACAGGTTCTCGCTTCCCTGGGGCGGCTAGCCAGTCCAGGGGGGTTGGGCAGATCATTTAACACTTACAGACTTCCGTTTCCTTGGTTTTAGAATGAGATGCTTCCAGACTTGTTACATAAAACCAAATACACTGGGAACTGACGTCACTGGTGTGCCGGTTCTCAGGAGGAGTGTCAGTGTGGTACCAAGGGAAGCTTTCTGAGTTTTGTTGCTGACGTCTGCGTATTACCAATGGCTCCTATTGGGTGTGGTCGGCCGTGCTAGGTTAGTTTCAGGGCTGCAACACGGTGACTTGACAACCCTGTACAGCGTGAGTGTGGCCCCACTGCTCCCCACACGGCTGCGTTACAGTAGCGTTGACCCGTATTCCCTGTGCGTCCCCGGGACTTCTTTATTCCATAGCCAGAAGCCTACCTCCCACTCCCTTTCACCCATTTTGCCCCTCCCCCTCTTTCCTCTCCTCTGGAAACCACCGCTTTGTTCTCTATACCTATGAGTCAGTTGCTGGTTTTTTGTTTGGTTGTTTCTTTGGCATTTTTTTTTTTTTTTTTTAGGTTCGACCTATATTTGCCTTTGTCTGACTTATCTTACTTACCATAATACCTTCTAGGTCCATCCACATTGTTAGAGGTGGTAAGATTTTTTTCTTTTTGTGGATGAATAATATCTTATTGTGTGTACACACCACGTCTTTACCCATCTTCTGTCGATGGACACTGCGGCGGCTTCTGCGTCTTGGCTATTGTGGACAATGCTGCTGTAAGCATAGGGAGCACAGATCCTTTTGAGTCAGTGTTTTTGTCTTCTTCGGGTAAATACCTAGCAGTGTGATTGCTGGGTCATAGGGTACCTCTATTTGCAACTTTTTGAGGAACCTCCATGCTGTTTTCCAGAGTGGTTGCACCAGCTCGCATTCCCACCTACAGTGTAAGAGGTTCCCCTTTCTCCGCATCCTCGCCAGCACCTTTTGTTTCCTGAGTGGTTAATTTTAGCCGTTCTGACTGGTGGTACCTCATTGTGGTTTTGATTTGCATTTCCCTGGTGATTATATATTAACAGTAATTTCAACCAAGGGATGACGTTTAAATTTTTCAAACTGAAAAGGTGCTTCTTGTAGTAGACAAGACTCATGTGTACATTAACATCTTACGAATGGTGCTGTTTCAAGTCTGTACCATTTCAATCATTTCTGGCTTTGAGAGATTTCCTGCTATGGAAGCTTCTCCCCTCTGACAGCTCTTCTGTGTACACACTTGCACACACCCCACAGCACAAGTGTGACCTCTGCTGCCACGTCCCTGCCGAGACCCAGCCTCTGCCAAAAGGACAAGAGTGGCAGCCCGCATCTTGGTTTTGATGAAATTACGCATCCTTTCGGTCTTTTAGCATAAAATCTTCAGTGAATATATTCCTCTTGGGGATACAATTTCATTTTATGCACATATCATGTCAGTTCATAGCCAAGTAAAAAGATGTTTTACTGTATGGGCTGATCCATTTATCTGAACACACACAAAGTGATTTGAGGCAAGTGGGGGAATCTACAATGTAAATTTCTTTTTAAATATTTTAGGACATTTGATACCAACTTATAAAATGATACCTACAGGCTAATCTTTATTTTTAGCATAAGAAAATAAGGAAATCAAAATCAAGTGCAATTTCCCTAATCCTGAGTGTCGCTCTGTGGGACACACACCTGCACGGACCCCGTGCTTGGTCACGCAGCCTCACTGCCACATGGGCTTCCCATGGGAGCTGCTGGACTTGACGGCTTTGTTAGTGACGTTTCCTCAGTGTGACTGAGGCGGGGCTGTGGGTCTGTAAGAAACTGGGCCTAGAGCTTAGAGGAGACTCAGTCACTGGGCAATATCTATGAGAGGAAAGAATACTGTGAAAAAAGAATTTGTAATTTAAGATCCCAATAAAAAATGGGGGGACAGTGGCAGAGCTACTGTTGTAATGCGCGTTTTATTAGACGGTCCACGCCGCTTCAGGAACCGTCTGCTCGGGCGGAAGGTGGTCTGTCAGTGGTGTTACCTGTGTTCACAGCTCACGGACAGTTTGAGGTTGCTGGTAAGCACATGTACAACTACACAATTAAAGCTGAGTCAAGGAGATAGATTAGGGAAAACATAAGGGAAATAGGAACATAATTTTACCAGAAAGCCAGGAGGTATCAGAGGTTTCGGTATAGTCTTGCATTTCGTTCTGAGTCTTCCAGAAGCCGAGGAAAACAAGAGAAACAAAGATGGTTTCTGCTACCTGTTAGAAGACTTTCTTTGGCTCCCGAGCACCCACAGTGAACACGTGCACACCCCCATACACAGAGCAGCGGGGCTCACGCGCAGTCACTGTCCTGTGCCCTGGAGGGACCAGGCCTCTCATGGGTCTCATCGGGGTAGCAGACACTTGCCCTCAGAAACATCGTTAGTGTCTCGACACGTGAATCTGACTTCTGCTTTTCGCACCTGAGGGTCTATGTTACTGGCATATGATGTGACAGAAACACCGTGGACTTTGCCACCAGGGCCAGCAGTAGTTCTCCTGCTAGAAACCAAAGTACTGACGCAGGCTCCTCTGGCCGCGGTGAGCCCGACTTCTTCCTTTGGTCCCATGGTCGCATGGCCTTGCGCCGGGCCCAGCACGTTCCGCTCCTCTGAGTGTGTGAGTCTTTTCTTAGCTGTGCTTACAGGAACTAGAAATGGTCTTGATCTTGATCATGGGTCCAAACCCAGGGCTTCCTCTGCACAGGGGAAAACTCATTCTTGGGCATCCTAAGTGGGTTTTCCAAAGTCTCAGCCGCCCAAGTTCAGGGACAGGAGCTTCCCAAGCTCCCCCAGCTCTCCTCCCCACTACGTCCCCTCCCAGAGCACAAGCACTGTGACCTGGAAGCATTGGAGGCACCCATGGGTGTAAACCAGTAGCTTCCCACAAGCATGCAGCTGTCCCTCCGGCAGGGAGGTGCAGAACAAGTGCCTGGGCGCCACACACTTGGAATTAGGGAAGTTGCTGGCCTGTGGCTTTGTTGGCAGGTGGGACTCATGTGAACCCCACCAAAACCCCACGGCATGCAGGGAACGACGCCACAGTGCAGGGGGTCCGTCCCGGCACAGCCAGACCCTAGCCCCTGGACTGAGGGGAGCGCCACAGGCTAGGATGGGAGGCCCCCAGCATTTTTTGGTGACGTCCCCCAAATCAAGGATGGAGACCTGGAGAAAGGGTGGAGACACGATGACAGGAATACTGTCCCACGGATACTCTTCATCTAGAATCCTTTGAGTGGTTCAACTACCTGATATAAAGAGATGGCGCCATTAACCCGGAGCATTGCCTGAACTAAGATGTGAGCAAAATGCCAAGTGCCAAAACATTGTCCGTGGAAAAGACAAAGTCAAACAATGTTTAGAAAGGAGTGGACCTCTCTACGGAATTTATCACCAATACAGTGGCCAGTTTACTGTTCTTCAAGTTTTTTAAAATTTTTCCCAATACCAGTTACAAATAGGAACAATAAAAATTTATTTACATCTTTACAGATTAATTCTAAACCATGTAGAGGAGTTTAAATTTTAGCCTTTTTTGTACTAGTTTATACATGCTAGAACATTTGATATGACTGGATTTGCTTACTCTTCTCTGAATAGCAATTTTTGTATAAGCCTCTAATGAGAGAAGGAGAGAGAGAGAGGGAGGAAGCCCTAATGATGATTCATTCTTCACTTCTCTGTTTTGTCCCCCTCTGGGTTTACTTCTGCAATTTAGTGGATTTCATTTATATTGATCCTTCACTTCAATTTTTAAACTTATTTGCTTGTTGAGCACAGGGTCTGATGGAAATTTGACCTGAAATTTAGCGCCAGAGTCTCGCCCACTCAACAAGCCCCAGGAGCTAGGTGCCGGGTGTGGGCGTTCTGTTTAAATCCTCCCCAGTTTAGAAAATCCAGAGTCAAATCAATGGATCTTGAAACTTAAAATTAAAAGCTCCAAATGGTAGCTGTTCTTTTTTATTAGAAAATCGTCGGATTCTCCCTGGCTCAGTGTGCACATTTCTCATCCAGACCCCCTGTCCGTGCAGCTCCGCACCCACCGGTGTGGTCGTCACGGCGGCAGCGGGGGTGAGTGAGCGCCCGTCTTCACGGGAGCGCGCGCTGCAGCTGAGGTCGGTCTTGCTTCCTGATGCCTCATTTGGATTCCGCCCGCAGCCCAGGGCTGGATTATTCATGCCCTGACAGAGAGCACTCACTAAGAGCCTTGGCACCGAGCCAGGTACCGGCGAGAGACAGTGGAGCATTGCGACGTGCAAGTGAGAGGACCATCTATAACCCCCCCCAAAAAAAGGAAGAAGCAGAAGAAACAGGGATCCTGGTACCTCCCTTTTGCCGGTTTTATGTTGATAGAAATTTCATTTGCATTAAAATAAAATGCCCTAAAATAATTGCATTTTTTCCTAAGTACGCTTGAAAGTTTAACACAATTTTCCACATTTAATTGCAAAGCTGATTTTAATTAGCAAGGCCCTGCGTGTGAAAAATGAGGATTCACTGGGGTGCGCGGAGCACACGGCGGTGCTTGCCGGCTTCTCTAATTAATGTACGGCGGCCAAACAACAGGGCGCGCTGCGGGGTGTTCATGAAACATCCTGCACACGAAGCCGCTCAGCCTGTCTGCCGTGTTCTACTTCATGAACCCACGAGGGTAAAGAACTCCCCTTGTTCCTGAAGAGACGTCGCTGTGCCTGCCATCACCCTGTCCGTGAACTTTATGGCGTGCCTGTCCTTTGTCCTGTTCGTCACTGGCATTATGAATCGGAAGTTCGGGCGTTTATATTTAACATCAATTTGATGGCTTGCACAGCAGCCCATGGAGGCAAAATCTTGAGATCTCAGGACTTCTTTGTGCGAAGTAGACTCGAGCAAGTGGGTTCCCAAACTGGTCGTTCAGGCTGATTCTTGGTTGTACATGTGCAAACACACGAGCTTCAGGCACCGTCTTTTCAGACTGAGGTAGCTCTTAACCTTTATTCTCACAATACATCCATCCTTAAGAAGCTTGCTGACCACTATCCTGAAAAAGCAATTTGCCTGCGCTGGTCCGCGGGACATCAGCGCAGACGGACAGGTCTTGGCCATTGCTTGGTCCATTACACACGGTGGAGCACAGTGTGACGGATTCTGTGTGTTTAAAATGGAAAAACAAAACACGTCACACACCACAGGGCATAGCTGTGCTGCGGACAAACCTGGATGTGTTTGAAGTCATTCCATATTCGAAGAGAAGGCCTGCGGGTGTTTTCAGGTAGTGTCCTCAAGCCTAACCCAGGAAGCCTGCATACGTGACGTTCGCCACCAGTGCTGGCCAAGTCTACGTGCAGCAGTTATAATCTTGGTCTCTTTCTCGGCTCGTGATCAACATGTAAACACGGCTTTGCAACGTGCATGCAATATTCATTAGGGATTGGTGTGTCCACAGTTACTGTCTTGGGTTTACCCCCTGAAACACCCACAGTTCTGTTCTGACCGCCACTGTGTGCGTTGGGCTGATGGCAAATACAGGGCAGCCGCTTTCTAGAGGGAATGTGCGGAGAGGCGGGCTCCTGAGGTGGTGAGGAAGGAGGTCGGAGGGGCTGAGCCCCAGCTGGTGGCTCTTCCCCCAGGGACAGTGGGGCCGACACGGGGCTCCCCATGCTGCAGGATGTATACTCCCCACGTGGGAGTGAGGCTGGCGGCCAGTGTTGGGGGGCAGGATCGGGGTAGGGAAGCCCCCTCGCCAGATCCCAGGGCGCTCAGGCGAGGATTCCAGGAGCAGCGTGCAGCGTCCGGATTCGGTATCGTGACCGATGGCTCTGGAGAGACGGCCCCGTGAGCAGCACTAGCCCGTGCTCACAGACACCCCCCGTCGCTTCCGACACCCCCACTTCCAGGACTCTTGCGAGGGCTGACTTCGCTCACTTCTCCTGCTTCTCTGTACTCGTGTCCCGAAGAGAAAATGGTGCTTCAGACCTCAGACCCCACAGTACGATTGCAACCCCAAACTCCAGCCCACTGGTCCTGCCCGAATTAGTGAAAGACGGAGGGAAGAAGTGCTCGCTCGGCTCGAACATCGCACCGCTCCAGGGAGACTGCGGGACTTGCCTCTGAAGACTCTCTGCGCGTCTCGTGCAACCCGGGAGCCCGGGGCCGGGAGCCAGTCTCCGCCGTCCAGCACCTCCGTGGCAAAGCTCTCGGCTCCCGTGTGCTTCCGCATCACAGACAGAGGAGGCAAGAGGAGGCCTTTCTCGAAACGTGGGAAGACAAGAAGGGCTCCCCGAGAGCCGCGGCCAGCGTCATCTCTGTGCTCACGCTCCGCGCGGGGCCTCGGCGGTCCCCGAGCCGTCCCCGAGCCATCCCCGAACAGCACACGTGACCGTCCTCATGACTGTCCGGCCCATCCCCGGAGCTAAGGCTGGGTCAGCTTCCCCTGAGGCAAGGCTTCTCCAAGTAGGGTTCTGTGACCCAGAACATCGCATCACCCAGGAACTTTCTAGAAAGGCAAACGCCTTGAGTCCCACCCCAGGCCTGCTGAATTAGATGCGAGGGGGTGGGGCCAGCACTCTCTGTTTGGCTGCCTCCCCAGGAGATCCTCCCGCTCCCCGAGTTGGAGAACCCCTGCCCCCAGGAACAGGTGTGTACGCCAGACAGAGACCGGGTCCGGTGGAGTCTGCAGGTTAACGTACGTGCCAGAAGCTACCTGAACAAATCCACCCTCCTCTCGGCTCCCCAGTGCTGGGAGGTCCCCGAACGTCTAGTCACCAAGCCCAGACCTGGGCAGACACCACAGGACAACCTGACATTCCACCGCGCAGACTTCAGCCCTGTCTGTGACCGTGATGTGTTTCCAGCGTTTTCCAGGAACCAGAGGAAGCAGACTGTCCCCCCGCTGCCCCGAACAGTTATCCTGATGGTGCTGCCGCTGGCGTCCCTCCCAGGGCCTTCCTGTGGCCGAGTAGGGTGACTTGTAACTCCCTGAGGACAGTCATCCTCCGTCTTGCTCTGTCCCTTCTGTGGAGTCGTGACACTGACCATCGAGGACACGGTGTGCACGGAAGGGGCGGGGTCAGGGCAGACTCGGCCCTGCCCCGGATGGGGACCCCTCCAGAGCCGTCTCTGGGTATCGTGTTATGCACACAGGAGGGATCCCGAGGTCCTGGGCCCCTCAGAGCCCCAAGCCAGGCCCACCTCGTGTGCGTGCCCTGGGTCGGGGCGCCGTCTTGAGAGCTGCACAGAGGAGCCGGCCGGCGGTTTCTGCCCCGCAGCCTCGGCCTGAGAGGAGCACAGGATGCTGAAGGGCCCAGGCTGGGCTAGGAGGGGCCGGGGACGTGCCCTGGGGCCATGGGGAGCCCGAGGGGCGCTTGCCCACCTCACAGAGGGCTGTCTGGACCCAGTGTCTCCGTGAGCCCTCGCAGGCCTCAGAGTGAATCCTCAAGGCAGGCCCACCTTCCCCTTCCCACTAACGGGAGGCGCTGCTCTCCACTTGGATGAGTCAACAGATTCAGAAGACCCACTGCCCGTCCTGTAGCAGCCACGCCGCAGGCTGTGAACACCAGCGAACGGTCCGTGCGCCGTCGCGGAGGTGCGCCTCCCGTACAAGGGGGTGCACTTCCTAGTGCTCCAGGGAGGGCAGGGAATGAGCATCTTGGAAGAAATTCCGCTCGTAAATGATGCAGATCGATCCAGTGGTGCGCTGGGGCAGCGGCGGGTCCCTCCCGAGTCCCTCCGCCCATCCTGCGGCTCAAGAACGGGGTAGCTGAGCTCCCCTGAGAGCAGGTGGGCAGGACGGGGGTGGGGAGCCGGCTCCGGCGGTGCTGTCTGCCCCTCTGAAAAGCAGCTGAGCTGCGAGGCCGCCGTCTGGGGACCGTCTACCAGATGGCGGTCCTGGTGCGACCATCTCAGCCGTGGTCTGGGCTCGCTCAGTGTGATGGCCCCGTTCACCTGCAGGCCTGGCTGTCACCTAGACTGCAGCTGCTTGGCACTGGGTCCGGGAGCAGAGACTCCGTCTTGGTGGGGACGTATATGGGCACAGTCCCCTCCTCTTGTCTGGTCGCTTCACGCCCTCCTGGTGGGGGTACAGGCATGGGGCAGAGCGTGTGGGGCAGATGGGTCAGGTGAGGGGCACAGGCATGGGGCAGAGCGTGGCTGTAGACGTGGGTTGCTCTGAGGAGACATGGCTCATGGGTAGGACATGGGGACAATACTGGTGGCTGCCAAGAAGGGTCTTGGCCAGCAGACATCAGGGACGCTGCTGTAGCCCCTTCCCCTTTCCCCGTGGGAACCCCTCTAGGGGCGTCATAATTCTCATAATAGCGACAACAATACCAGGAGGACCACGTGAAGCACTCCCAGGTTCAGAAATCCTGGGCCCTGGGGCGGTGGCACCGGTCCCCACAGGCCAGTCCTCCTGGGCTGCTGACCCTGCCCGGGCGGAGTCTTTCCCCTGCAGCCCCAGCCCGCCCCGCACGCCGCGCAGAAAGCAGCAAGCGCTGCCTGCCCTCTGAGCCTCCAACGAGGCGAGCGCGGTTTCCCTCAAGGACGCTTCTTAAGTTAACCCCGCTGACTTCTAACAAACAGAAGGAAGGGGGTGGTGCAGGCAGAGGAGGGAGCACTTGGGTGGGCTCTGGCACCCAGTCGCCCCTGTCCCCGCCGGGGTCGGTCCGCCGTGCGCCAGGCACGCGGGGCGCTGGCCGCCGATGCGCCGGGGCGGGGGAAGGCCTGCGCAGGGCAGGAGCTCGGCCCGCTGCGAGCCTCAGCACTTGGCAGATGAGGAGTTTGCTTTTCGGACGCTCTCTCCGACTCTCCCCCGACCCTCCTCAGGGGCTTTGATTCACCAGCGAGGCCCCAGGAAATGCTGTGGGGGTCAAAGGTGACCCAGAGTCGCGGTGGGGCGGCTCGGCCTCCGCACTACGGACTGGAGGTGAAGGGCGCGGAGAGCTGGAGGAAACGGGGCGGCGCCTGCAGACGCTCACGGCCCCTCTGCCCGAGACCCTCTGCCCGAGACGCCCCAACCACGGCCGCCCCACTTTTTCTTGGATTCTGATGCATTCTTGCTGATTTTCCGAGTCAGTCTCTGGGTTTAAATTTGTATGTCTTTTTTTTTTTTAATTTTTACATAGCATCGCAACATGAGCCTCTTCCTGTGTTGTGAAGGGTCTCGATTTCCCCCGGGAGGCCGGCCGTCAGTGCGGCTCTGCTCGGATGGCTGGACAGGACGGAGTTTCGGAACTTTCTCGTGTTACTAACAATGTGTGATAAGTACCGTTGCAGATCGCCTTTTATGACTTCGATCTTTTCACTGGGGTGCCTTGTCGTAAGGAGAAGCCTAGAGTTGAAGAACAGGAAAATGTGGTTCTCAGTTCCTTCCTGCAGAAGGAATCCGTGTCCGTTCCCCTCAGCAGACGAGAAGGCTGCCCTCGTCGCACTGCAGAGAACAGAAGATACCGGTTTCTAAAGCACTTCCTTCCTACTTGAAAAGGAATTTTGCCATTTATAAAGGGACCAGGTTTTTTTTTAAAGACTGTGATTTTCAACGATGCCTTTTCCAGAAATTCTGGAAGACAGCAAGGTTAGCAACGGAGGCCACAGCTTCCTCTGCCCAGAGAATGATCTCCTTTAGTGTTTGGACGAGCTGCCCCCAGAGCCCCCCTTCTTCCCAGAGCCCCGGGGGTGGTTCTTCCCACTGCTGAACAGAAGCAGCGGGCAGTGCTTCATCTCAGGCAGAAAGGGCCGTGGACCTTCTTCTCTCTGTCACGGTCACCCGGCTCAGAACTCCCTGCTGCCTGCCCGGGCCGGAACTACAAGTGTGGGCAGCCAAGCAGGAGCCAGTGGCCCGACCAAAGCCTAAGCAGAAACGCGTCTGTGCAGGGACGTGAGCAGGTGAGCAGTCACCTTGCCTGCCCTCTGCCTTGCCCGCGGGCGTGTCCACGGCCTGTCATCAGCCTGGGGTTCATGGCGGTGCCTTTCCTCTGAGTCCTGTGTCTGCCACGCTGCAAACAGGTCCATGGCCCTCTTGTGTCCGTGTCCCCATGAGCTGACGAGGGACCAGGATCTCCAGGCCCCGCGTCAGTGCTGCCACATTTGAACTCGGAATGGCGAGTACGTCCAGACGCGCTCCTTTTGCCCCTTGATCTGTCGTGTCTCTCCAGGAGAAGGGAATCTTCTTGTCACCAGGTATAATGGCATGAGACAGCCCCCTAAACTGTCCCAGCTTCATTTGTCCGGGGAAGGGACAGAGCAGTATGTAAGCCGGGGCCCTCCCTGCCCTGTGTCTCCCCGAGGGGTGTTGTCAACTATCTACCCAAGAAGCAGCCTGAGCTTGGGGTGACCCAGCGGACAGCAAGCCTGCTAGGCCACGCATCTGGATACGTTCTGGTCAGACTTGTCCTTCAAATGCTGAGGAAGCTGGTGGTCCGCCTGTGCGGCAGATCCTGGGGATGCTCCTGCTTCCGCCCGGCCACTACAGGCTTCGGGACATCCTCCAGCTCTTTGCAGAGACAGGGCGACCGGTGGCCAGAAGCCTGCTTAATTCCTTCTCTGGGAACGGATTATGTACGTGAGCCTGCCGTGGCTGCCGTCCTGGCTGCTGGAGGAAAGCCGTGAGCTGGCAGTGGGCCTGGCAGGGGCCTGTGTAGAGGACACGCTGGGGCCCACTTGGCATGTCCAGGCCCGCTCTCCTCCACTGCCTCGGACCCGGGGCTCCTGGAGAACACGGATCTCGCCTGGGCACCTGCGCCCTGAGCGCCGAGTACGGCGTGAGCTCTGCGTGCCGTCACCAGAGGACACCTGGGCTGCGTCTCTGCCCGATGCCACAAGAATTATCATCAGGTTTAATTCCGTGATATCAGTTAAATATGTGGCACAATACAGAATACATCTAGTTAAAATTCAGATTTCTAAATTCTAGAATTAGAGCTTTTCTCCCCCTGAAAATAAGGAAGCTGTGTAGAGTAGTTTGAGAGCATTTTCATAGATTACTTTTTCTGTTGCTTGAGTTCCGGGTTTGAACATCCAACAAAAGTCTCCGTCGGTTAGGGACGGACGGGAGTTCAGGGGCCGACAGGCCCAGCGATGCCCACCTCTGTCCTACCGTCCATCCCCCTTGGCCTGTGCGGGCTCCTGGGAGGGGGCTTATCGTGGCCCCGAGCTGCCCGGAGGGCCCGCCCTGACCGTGGGCAGGCCAGGGGGTGGTTCCGCGAACCTTCCTGGGGCCGCTGCTGAGGGAGGCTCAGCCCTGCCCTTGGCGACAGCCTGAGACACAGCCGGTAAGGAACGTAGTGGACAGACCGCACCACACAGCCTCCTAGAGCAGGGGGCCCGCAGGAGGGAGCAGATGGGGGGCGGGACCTGCACCCGACAGGGAGACCGAGCCAGCTGCTCGTTCGGGAAATCCCGGAGCTCCTGGGAGCTACGTGGACGCTGGTGCGTGGTCACGTGACCCCGCAGGACCCCCCCATGAGGCTCTGCTGGCTGAACCCCCAGCGCGCACGGGCACACCCCACCAGCCAGCTCACGTCCCCATCCTGGAAGTCAGGTGGCGTGAGGTGAGTGGCCTGACACGGACGTGCAGGGGTGCGTCAGCGGGGCTGAGGGCGGAGGATGGTGGACGACCCTGCGGACGCCAGCGCCACGGGGACCCCTCTGGAGCCGGGGCCCGGCTCTACACGCACCCTGTGCCGCGTGCTCAGAAACGCCCAGCAGGAGACAAGGCTGCAGGGCCCACGTTAAAGCTCTCTCGTGTCACTCGTCAACACAGCAGGAACCACGCATGTGGCCCCCGTCTAAGACACGGCTTGGACACGAGTTCCAGATTTGACATTTTGGAAAATGCAGGTTTGGCTCCAAGGCCCAGAAGGATCTGGAACACTTCACTGCACCCCTACCCCGGACCCCCCCCTCCCGTCAAGGCAAAAGAGGGACAGACCCCAGCCTTCTAGCTAAGTCCACATTCGGCGTCACCCCTGCCGGAGGACGCCTCCCTTTCTGCGGCGTCTGTCTCAGCCTCTGACCCGCGGATTCCTCTGTGCGGGCGAGGAACGGTGCTTGCTTCCCTGCTTCCTTCCGTGATGGCAGCTCCTGCCCTGTGTACCATCTCCTTCCCACGGGGACCGCCCTCAGCACCCCCAAAGGGGACGGACGGTCGGTCTCCCTCGCTGGCTCGCAGCGGCTGCTCACTGAGCACCCAGAGCCAGGCCAGGTGGGAAACAGGAGGGCTCTGACTGGGAAAATGGCTGAAAAATGGAAGAGTTGGTGAGCAGATGGGGCGCAGGGGAGTTCTGCCTCAGTTTCCCGCAGAGAAGGCTCCTGGGTCGCCGTCCTCATGCTTGGCCTCCGCACCGTGTGTCTGGGGCTGTTGGGTGAGGAGGAGGACGGCACAGGGAGGAAGTGCTCCACCCCGGAGGACAGGCAGCTCTCTGCAGAGACACACAGACGGCACGAGGTCCCAGGTGCCCTGAAGGAGTTACGGCGGGGCACGGTGGGGTGGAGAAGGGACGAGGCCACATCCCTCCGGGCTCGTCAGGGCTCGCAAGGGGGAGCCTCCCACTGGCCCGCGAAGGGCCAGCAGGGCACTCGGGTGGAAGAACGTGGGACTGGTCTGGCCCACGGGGAGCCTCCCACTGTCGTCCTTCAGCCAGTCCACGAAGCCCACCGTGAAGCCCCTGCGATGAGACCGCCGACCGCTAAGTGCTGAAGGAGACTGCAGTGATGGACGGGACCCAGGCCACCAGGATGGCCGGTTCTTCCCATGCCTGAGTGCTTCCTCAGGGTGCAGGAGTCACCAGGCCGCAGGCAGGGCCGTGGGCATGGGTGTCAGGCCCAAGGGTGCCGGTGGGCAGGGAGCCCAGGGAGGATAGAAAAGCAAGCTGCCCATTGGGACTGCAGCAGCCCCCATGGCAGGGCCAGTGAGGGTGAAGCTGTGGAAGGTCCCCGCACGTGCACATGGGGTCCGGACGGCAAGCCGGGCACCAGCAGACCCTGTGGGCCCCCGCCCGCGTGCGAGGGGGCAGGGAGGGAGGGACAGGACCCGGAGGCCCCATCGTCAGCTGGTCACAGCTTGAGGCGCAGGGAAGCGGGGAGGAGAGGCATCTGGGAGAGGAGTGGGCTGCCCGCCGGAGAGCAGGGGCCAGCGCGGCCTTGGGGGCAGCGGCGTCCAGGTGCACGCACAGGACCAGCTCAGGAACCCGGAGGAGACGCAAGGGCCAGGCACGTGTCTGAGCCCCACGTGGCATTTCCACTCTCATCCTAGACCGCCCGGGGCCACAGCTGCAGCCTGGGGTCCCCCTCCTTGCGCCAGAAGCTTCCCTCACACTCTTGTAACTGGAGACGCGGAAGCTCGGGGTGGCCGCGGGCCTCGCTCCAGCCCCAGGGACAGGAATCCGGGCGCTGGCGCCACCTTGGCCCTGCTTCTCCTGGTGCCTGTGTCTGCAGCCTGGTGCCCGCCTGAATGCGTCGTCCTTCTTCCGTTCGCGGCTGGCGCGCGGAGCACAGGCACAGCCCGAGAAGCCGAGACACTGGGGAGGGTCCTTCCCTGTGAGTGCAGCTGGCGGCCTCCCAGCCTCCGGCGGCCTCCCAGCCTCCCGCGCCCCGGAGAGCAGCCGCGGCGACACACAGCCCTCGTGGGCCGAACCGCAGCTTCAAGCTCAGCCCGTCTGATGGTGGTCAGATACACGGGGTCAGACGCCTCATTCTGGGGCGGATCTTCCCGATTTCTAACGCTGAAGAGTTTCTGTGGCCCTTGAGCATTTTCCAGAAGCAAAGCAAGTGAAGGGATCCGGGTGCACAGGCTCCTGCCTGCCGAGGCCCCTCTCGCTGAGGCTGCTGCACTCAGCACTGGCGGGAGCTGAGCCCGGGTCGCCCCGTCCCGCAAACGCCCCCGGAGCTGCTGGGACAGAATTGCCGCCAGGCTGCAGGGCACGGAGCCCCTGGCCTGCTGGTGGCCTACATCTTCCGTCACGTGGCCACAAAAGCGCCAGAAATAGTAAAGCCCACACGGTTCTCAGCCCTGCGGTGAGAAATCGAGCATCCTTTTAGGGGAAACAATTACTCCCGGCGGCAGGTCTCCACCTGAAGGCTGACCTCCCTGGAGTCTGAGCCACAGCCTGGGCCGGTGGGGGACACCGCCCCCCTCAGTGAGCCCCGGGCCTGGTCTCTGCCCGGACCGCTCTGCTCCTGACCGTGTGCCTGGCAGCCAGGACTGCCGGCAGCCAGCTCCCTCGTGTCTCTCCAGGCCCAGCCTTCAGATGGCCAAGCCCGTGAGCCTCGGGGAGCAAGGATGACCCCTTCCATCACCTCAGTGCTCCTGGGGCCCCAGAGACACCTGGTCCGTGGTCCTTCAATCTAGACCTTTGAAGGCACTGAGGGTCAGAGGGATCTACTGTCTTCTCTGTCGAGACCTGTAGTTACGGAGCGACGCCCACCAGGGTCGACGGTTGAGGAAGCTTCCAGACCAGCCCTCTGGTCCCACAGCAGCGTTCACATCCCGAAAAAATGTCTGAGAACCTTGGCATTTATAGGACTAAGACTTATCTTTCCATTCAGAGGGAGGAGAGGTAGGCAGTTTGGGGGGAAACGGATACAAAAACATTCTTGTCAACTTTGAATTATTAAATGTGGAGACAGACCGGAGAGCCGCGTGACAGCCCCGAGCACGGTCGTCCGGCACCGCGTCGCGTTTGATGACCGCGCCCGGCTGGGGTCCGCGGGCACCGGCTTCCCCTCTCCAGGCCCCCTGCAGGGTTTCCACACCATGTGGACGAGGCGCTGCTGCATTTCTTACAAAAAGAAGGAAGTTCTACACCTCGGCTCTTACCCTGATGCAAGGAGCACAGCCGGTCCGCGTCTGAAGATTTCTCCAGAAGCCTGTCCCCTTCCCACGGGCACAGTGCCTGGGCCACAAGGAAGCCTCAGTACTTGTTAGCGCAGCGTGGGACACCCCTGGGGAGGGTTAGAGGCTTTCCACCGAAACGCCTCGTCTCTGACTGCCTGTGAGCCCACTGCTTGATAACCAAGTGCATGGACCACACGGAGGACCGATCACGTGGCAGGTGTGGCCTGGAAGATGGTCCTTCTCTGTGTTGCCCAAAGACCTGAGCAGCCTCCCAGCAAAGCAGAGAGGGGAGGGCCTACCGCCGGGAGGCTAGAGACCGAGCTGGCTCCCATGCGCGCACACGGGGACCTCACGGCCAGAAGACGCCTGGGGTATCTCCCCTAAACAAAGCAGTGGGCCGGCACCGCACAGGCTGCCGTCCCTCGCCCCCAGCCACACCTGCCGCGGCCCTTCTGAACCCTAAAAGGCCACAGCCAGCATCACAGCCGTCCTGAGCACCTCCTGCCTCCGAGGCCACCAGCCTGCTCACGAAGATGAAGGGGCTGGACAGGGGTGGAATGGGACAGCCCGGCCACGTTCAGAGAAGCCAGGACAGACCCTAACGGGAAGAGCACGGCGGATGTCCCAAATTGGCCCTCAAAGCACCTTTCCCATGAACTGTCACTACCCCTCATTTGAAAAAAACGGCGACGGTATAGCTTTCCCCCAGATTCTGGGAGAATTGCCTGTTCAACACGAGTGGAGCAGGAAGGCTCGCCTGTCTTGTCACCTGGGTTTAGGGGCGACAGCGAACAGTCCCCGAGAGCGCGGAGACCCGCAGCCAGGTGAGAAAGTGCAGCCGGGTCTGCACGCCGCTGACTCCTTGCAGGGTGGCGGGCCTGGTGAGGCAGTCCGTGGGGTGCCTCCGTGGGAGCGGGTTTCTCGGGGACGCTGGAAAGTCAATAAGGAATGAACATAGCTCGTCCCGCTGCGATGTTCCCCAAACACGGGCTGGGACGCCCCAGAGGCACATGGATTGGCTTGTACGGTTGCGACCAAAAATGTACGCGCACAGCAGCTTGTAGCTAATCATTGCCACAGAAATTAAAACCAGGGCTACGTGGTGAAGAAAACATTTTTAATCCTCCCTATAATGGCCAGATTTTAAGGCTCATCGTTTGCAGCCTGATGCCCATTGAACTGTGGAGCGGCTTTGAAAATCCGTGTGGAGGAAGAGCTTCTATATTTTGCTTGCAGCAGCCTATTCGAAAATGTGTATTTAAGAAGCTTCACAGTTTCTATCAAAGGCATATTTTGCCGGGAGCACGTGCGGGTGTGTGTGTGTGTGTGAAATGTTGTCCCTCTCTTATATACATGAGCTGCGGCGTCCAGATGGGCCCCTCCAGCCCGAGGAGACCTGCGCACTTCTCAGTCTTCAGCCTTAGCAGGACCTTAACTGCTGCATAGCTGCGTGCTGTCCTGAGCACTTTCCAACCACATGGAGACGAAGTGCCGTGTCCTAGAGCACCGGACAGAGGGCCGCCTGGCACGCATTTGAAGAAGGAGATCTTCAGCTTCTTGTTTTGTGGGTTTTCTTGTGAATTTGCAGCACAAACACGCAAGCCACTCGCCTCTCGGTTCTGCCCGCTCGTCTGAATAGCGCAGGAGCGGGACGCGTGCGGGTGGGGGCCCGGCGGCAGGGACGGCGCTGCCCGGGCGTGAGGGACTGTCCGGGTACCCGGCGCTGCTGCAGCACGAACGGTCGCTGCGGCGTCCGTGCCTGCGGTGGGACCAAGAGGAGCGCCCCCGCCCCAGCGGCGCTGTCCCGGCTGCTGCCTCCGTGGCATTCAGTCTCTTCGTCTGTGTGGTCTTCGTGGCCGGTGCTCAGTGTGCCCCAGGGCCCTTCAGGGCAGGAGGGCCGGTGCCGACGTGTAAATGTTCAGCAAGAGCAAGTTGTTGACTGCGTAGCCCGCAGCGGTGTGTGCTCGTGCGTGCCTCCCCCAGGGCTCGCTTCTCCAGCCAACAGGGACAGGAGGCCCGAGCTGCCATGCGGGCAGGGCTGCAGGGTACGGACGGGCTCCTAGGTATGGACGGGCTCCCGGGACAGGTGCTTTTCTGGCGGCTGTTCATTTCCACCCTCCTGTGCCGGACGGAGAAGTGCCTGCTTAGTGGACAGGAAGTCTGCTCTGATGTGGACTGCGGGGTTGAGCCCATGCACGTCGCTTAAATTCTCTGGCCTCAGTTTCTTCATTTTCTAGCTGAAAAGGTGGACTCGGTGATTTCCAAGGCTCCTTCCCCAGCCACACTTCACAGCTCCGAGAGAGCTGTCATCGTCACACAGGACATGGGGCTCGTAAGGGCCTGGCCACTTTGGGAAACCTTGTTAACTACTTGAGATTTTTAGCTAAAGTAGAGTGTCTGTGTTTTATAGAGCAGTGTAATTTTCTAATCTTACTGCCAAGAGGTAGCTTGGTTCTTGGAATAATTTTATCCTCACGTTCTCAACATCGTAGTTTGTAAACGGCCAAGAGAGTAGGCGTCGTTCTGTGGAGGAGAGGGGACGGCGCACACTCGCTGAAAGCCGGATGCTGGTAGAATCGAGGCTGAGGACGGGTGGGGCCTCACCGAAGGTGTCAACAACACTCGTCCCTCGAACAGAGGTACTGAAGCCCCACCCCGGCACTTGGCACCGTGGGGATTTCGGGTAATAGCTAGAAGGTCCCTAAGTCAAGCCCCTAAGCCAAGGAGAAAACAACTAAGGGAAATGCCTATTCAAAAGCCAAGCTCCCTATAAGGTAGGGTTGACACAGTTGGTGCTAAGTATCGAACAGTGCAGAGTCCTCCAAGGAGAGGGCCCTGAATTCCGGGCTGGTCAGAAGTGACTCGGAGGAGAGGGTGGAACTTGGGTCGCCGGGGGTCCGCGAGGGAGAGTGGTCGTGGGTGGGTGAGGGACTGTAGGAGGAGAGGCAGGGAATGCTTCGCCACCACGAAGGCTCCGGGCCATGCTATGGGGTCTAACATCAGAGAGGGAGGACAGAGCCACATTTTTCAGTTCTTTAGAATGAAGTAGACAATGTCCAAGTTCGAGAAAGAGTCGAACACACTTATTAGCTCATGCTACCTTGAAGAACTCCCTGAAATGATGGCCAAGCCTTTGCTTCTCACAGGCAAAGGGACCCTGGGAAAAACAATGGGGTTGGGGGGCAGCCGTGGAATTCTGGAAGCAGCAGAGCCAAGAGTCTAGGACCGTCTGATCCAGTGGTCAGTCGCCTGCCCCCAACAGCAGCAGCATCATGGTCGCCCTGGAGAGACCGGACTCTGGACCCCCTAAGCCTCGGGAATTGGTGGCATCAGACAGTTCTAACGATGGATCTGACAGCTGGGAAACTGGCTTCACGTGTGCGGAGGGGCAGGACCCCTTCATCTCCCATCTGACCCTGAGCCGGGTGAAGCAGCCCCTTTCCCCCGAGATATGATACACTGAGCCAAGTGTTCTCTGCGGGGAACAAACCACAGGGTCCCTGAAGGCCGAGGGCAGGCAGGAGGGCCGGGTGGGCATCTGTGTCCGGAATGCCCAGACCTGAGTGTCTCTGCACCAGTTTCCGAGCGTGTCGTGTGCCGGGGGAAACCTGCGCTCTACTGTTGCATGGCCACATGGAGCAGCCTGGTCTGGCGCCCACAGTCACCATGGTCCCGCGCTGTGTGCAGGGGGCACGGAGATGAGATGAGACGTGGGGAAGCCTCTAGACAGAACAACCCGGAGAAAACAGAGATTATGTAAAAAGAAGGAAATCCTCCCCTAAAAATGGAATACTCTCCAAGAAATGGGAAGACAGTTACTTAGAAAACAATTAGGACCCCAAAGAAACTTAAAAAAATACACAAGAAGTAAAAACGCAAGGCTTGAAGGTAAAATCAAAGGAATGTCGCAGTTAGAGCACAAAACTCGGGTGGAAACAGAGAAGATAAGACCATGACAAGAGGCAGCTTCAGAATCACAGCATCCAGACCCTAGAAATTCGGGACCGGAGGAAGCAGGGAGGATACAATAGCACTAGAAGCAAAGGCAGAATTTCCCGAGCCGACTGCAGAACAGCCCAGCCCGCCAGGCGCCCTGCACAGGAGGTGAGCACATGCCTCAGCCCGACAGACCTGCCAGGAACCTCGGGAACCCCTGCATCCTACAGAGGACCGAAACGCGTCATAGTAGTGGACTCCGTGGCCAGTCGCCAGGAGCTGGACACGAGAAAGGAGGCAGCGCTCACACCCAGAGTGGGGCCGTTGGAGCTTTGTCCCTGGGTAGGCCACCGTGGTAGGCAGGGCCGCGCAGGAACACACACGCAACCTCCAACACGTCCCCCTCCCACGCCCGTCTTCCGTGAGTGCCTGGAAATGCAGCGCACCCACATGAGAGGCCACGGAGGGTGGAGAGCGGCAGATCCGGCGCAGAGCAAGGGCAGGCACTCCTGTGAGGGATGACAGCGCTCTCAGATGACGGATGCCTCGGGGACAGAGCCTCAGAGCAACGAGGCAGAGGCTCCTTCAGGCCGACGGGGAGGTGGTCCTCGTGGGCTGCCGTTTGCACCCTGCAGGGAGTCCCGGGCTCGAGGACGAACACATGGATAAACCTCCTCTGGGCACCGGTGTCCCCAGCGCTGTGTGTGTCTGGGGCTCAGACGCCACTCACAGCCTCTCTGTGTGGGGGATGGCGTCGGCCCTCTTTCATCTGCAGAGACGTGGCCCGTCCTTCCCACGGGGCAGCCACGTTGCTCGCCGTCTGTCTGTCCCCTGCCCGCCCCGGCCGTGATGCCATCGTCTCCATCCGGGAACTGTCCACGCGTCCCTGGGAGGTGGGTGTGTCTGTGCTGCTCCGTGAGGCGCGTTCTTAGCTGGGGACAAGGGAGCCCCTCGGCCTCACTCCTTCAGGAGAATCTGATGTTTGCCAGCCACAGGACAGACACGGGGAAACGGACACGTTGCCGTTTTCCTCGGTCCTCGTGGCAGCCCGGCAGCTTTTGTCTGTGACTCGAGGAACAGACGGAGATTTCTCGAGGTCGAGTTCTGGAATCCTGAGCGCCGCCTGACGCCGGGCGTCCCTGTCCGTCCTCCTCGTCGTCCTGCGGCAGCCGCTGTCCTCTCCAGCAGGGGCTCGTTCTGCAGACGCCTGCCGCCCGCCCGCGGTGTCCCGGACGGCTGGCTCGGGTCCGCCCCCGGGCTTGCTTGGGACGACGGAGACAACCAGCATGCTAGCCGCTCGCCACCGCGGCTCTGGGACACTGGAAATGTGGCTTGCCTGACTGAAGAGTTCACTTTTTTTTTTTTAAAGATTTTATTCATTTATCTGACAGACAGGGATCACAAGCAGGCAGAGAGAGACACAGGCAGAGAGGAGGAAGCAGGCTCCCCGCTGAGCAGAGAGCCCGATGCGGGGCTCGATCCCAGGACCCTGAGATCATGACCTGAGCCGAAGGCAGCGGCTTAACCCACTGAGCCCCCCAGGCGCCCCTGAAGAGTTCATTCCTTTCATTCTCTTCAGCTTTAATCGCGCAGCCACACGTGACTGGCCGCTGCCGCACCGGGGCCTCCCGGCTCCAACATGCACAGGCGAGGAAACACAGGCCGTCTTCCAGTCTCGTGAAGGAGAACCCGCCACCCCAGGACGGGGCGAGGGCTTCCACTTTTAATAACTGGAGGAAACTATGGTCTGTTCCTTCAGCAAATACTCCTCGACCCCCGGGCGTCGGCAAGGCTCCACGGCCACCACGGGAAGTACGCCGCTGGGGCCTGCTTGTGCCGCTGAGGAGCAGAACTGGGGACTGAAGCAGTGGCCCAGACCCCAGACTCTCGGCAGAGCTCAGGCGCTCCCGCACAGGAGGCGGGGGGCATGGGCAGCCACGCACCTGCTGCGTCTGCTTACCTGGAGCTTCCCCCTCCTGTCAGCTTCCTGGTGATTCCTAGGCTCTACCGTGCATTCCATGTGTTTTCTGGAAAGCGGAGACCGTCAGGGTCATGGGTGTCCGTCGTCCTCATACAGAGAGTCGTCCATGCTGGTGGTGGTGAGCCCAGCTGAGTCTGTGAGGGACACAGCTGTGAAGCACGCCCACCTTTATAGCCCCTGGGTGGGCCACACCGGCTGCCGGGGGAGGGGGCAGCACCAGTCCTCCTGGGAGTGCGGCGTCTCTGCTCCCGGGGGCTGGCCACCTCGTCCCAGACACGATGTTACGATGTTACAGAACGTGGGTTCCGGCTGCAGGATTGTCCTGCAAGTTGGGTTTTGAAACGGTCTAAACCCCGGGGTCTCGTAGGCCAGATGGCCTCTGGGGACTCGAGCAGGTTGCCGGCCACCAGCTGTCTGACGCATGAATGAAATCTCCCTTGCAGGTTTGGATTTTGCTCCCACGTTTAAAGTCGGCAGCAGGAGCCGGCGGCCAGTGAGGCTGGATCCAGTAGGAGAGGGGCAGACGCAGTGTGTCTGCAGAAAGTGTGCCGCACGAGCCCCCGTTCCCTTTAATGGACACAGGGAAAGGCTTTGAGCACCGACCATGCGAATCAGCAAAAAGTCCTGCATGTGTGAGGTCAGCGCACTCCAGCCTGAAATTTAGCTGAAATGGTTTCCAAAGTCATAAACGGAGGCAGAGCAGGAGACGGGGGAGTTCAGACTTCAGCAGGAACCGTGCAGAGACCGCTGGGGAATTCTGAGTGCTTTAACACTGCAGCTCAGCGGGCTGGGACAAAGGACAGGCAGTACCTTCATGACACAGATACGTAGCTGAGGCCCAGCCAGTGTCCAGGAGCCCATCCTGGTGTCAACGGAGCCGAGCCAGGGATGCAGGGCCCAGCCTGTGCCGTCCCCTGCGAGTCCCTACCCTGCCTGCCGAATGCATCTGTGCTGAACCCGGAACCCGCTCGGTGAGGCTCCGGCGGAGACTGGCAGGCACACGCCGACTCCTTCCCGCTTCTCACTCTGCCCTGCCGCTCCACACCCACGCTTCTCCTGCTGTCTGACTCAGCGGCGCTTCTGCTTTCCCTCCTTTCCTTTCTCTCCCCCACTCCCCTTCCTTGCCACTGCAGAGGGCTCTAGAGGACAGGGAGCCGTAGTGGGCGCCAGGAGATGGGAAAAGGAACCAGAGCAGGGGGGCCGGGCCGTGGTTCCTGTCCTCACATGGCAACAGGAGGCCCCGGTAGGCAGACATTGAGGAGGAGCCTTCCAGACGGCCAGACGCCCCCCAACCCCCCCACAGTGTCCTACATACAGCTCAGACCCAGGCTCTCAGACTCTCCCTTAGCCCGACAGATCAGCTTCCAGAATCCCAGCAGCCTGTGCGTCCAGACCAAAGTCCAGCTCTGTGAACTTCTCACTGCAGCCTCTGTTCTAGAGATCATCTCCACGCTCCGGCTCTGAAAATTAACCCCCCGGCCATTTAAAGTCTGAGTCACCAGTGGGCCCTGAGAGACCCCGGGCAGCGGGGTGTGTGCGGATGGAGGGGAGGTGACACAGGAGCCCCAGCCGTGGTGCTGGCTGCTCTGCCCGGAGTCGCCCTCTGCCCGTTGTCCTGGAGCATTTCGAGTAGAGTCGCTGAAGCCTGGAGTCGGCTGAGTGTACCTCACCTCACGGCGATCTGCATGGATCTGATGGTCGGAGGACGCCTGGTGCTCCGCTGTGGGGCCCGCTGTGCGGGGAGCCCTGAAGCCGAGCAGGGCTCCTCGGTGGGTGTGAGCGGACGCCGTGGGCCGACTCGGCGCAGCAAGGCGCTTGCCACTCATCTTCAGCTGGACAGACACAGCCTGGGCACGGCCGCAGCGTGCTGACCCGGGGGTCCACACCACAAAGGACAGCCAAGGGCGGCGCCTTCCAAGGCCACTGACTCGGTCTCCCCAGGACGTGGAAAGAGACACACAGAAGAAAGCTCAGAGCTCGTTCATGTCGTCCTAGAAATGCTGTATAGATGAAGACGTATTCTCTCCAGGTTTTCTCTGGCTATAGGATTATTCTTGTTCTGATTTACTACATTTTTAAGATATCCAAGTTTCAAAGGCCGATGACTGATCACCCTGGGTTTTGCAGAGGGTGGAGTCTCGGGAGTCACCCGTGGCCCTTGCTTGACAGATGAAGGGACGCCGGCACTGAAGCAGGGACTGACCACAGTCCCGCTCTCAGCTGGGCAGGAAGTTCCTTGGCTCTGGGTGCGCCAGCGGCCCCCAGGGCAGCCGGTGAATCACATTATCTTCACTAGGCTATGAAAGCACCCGAGCCGGCAGAAGAAATCATTTGCTGAGACATGGATTCATCGTCCTTCCCGTCGCGCCCCGGTCTGAATTGTCTGGGAAGCGTCGACAGCAGTGACAAGCGGCCAAAGGCGAGCGTCCAAAACTGCACACGGGCAGGCTTGCCGGATTGCTGGGCTCCTGAGCAGGAACACGAGTCGCAGGGATGATCTAAGAGCGGTCACCGCCTTTCCCTGGGGCCCGAGTTTGCACCAGGTGCCGCACTAATCTTTTTCTTCCATCCCTGAAGCAAGCATGCGAGGCGCTGGGTTACAGCTGAGGACCCTGAAGTACGAAACCGAGCGTCTGTCCAACCCCTCCCTGGGTGAGACTTGCCACAGGCAGCTCACACGCGCTGTGCTCCCAGCAGAACGCCTCCTGGTGCTCACCCCCCCAACCCGCCATCCGTCCAACTCCCTCCTCTTCTCTCTTCTGGGCCGCCCCCGAGCTCATCAGGGACTCGAGTGTCCGGCAGAGGCTCTGAGGGCTGTCACCTGACACCAGGTTGGCGAGTGACCCCCTTTCCTACCCTTTTCTCTCACGCCCCTCCCACGGGCAAGGTGTGTCCCTGAGTCCCCAGGCTGGTGGGCGGCTCCTTACCTTGGCTCACATCGGCCACCTTCCTGCTTCCCGCCCACCACCACACACTCTAAACCTCGCACCTTTGGTTTTTTGTCTGTTTTCTGCACTGATCATACTCTTTCTTATGTTCATATCTTTGCAAAGTCTCTGTTTTGTTTAAAATGCATTTGAATAGCTTCATGCATCTCCTTGGGTGTCCCCAGCCTTGTCCTTCTGGGGCATGCCCTGGCTCCCTCCAACCGCTGTGCCTTCCTCTTTCTTGATAATGTAGCGGCCTTGTCGTGCCTTCGTCACAGCCCTGATCACACGCCCTCCGCTCCTTCAACAGCCCTTCCCTACATGCCCATGGCACGTGGTCCTTTGTGCACGTGTGAACCACACCGATTGCTTCCAACATGGTCTCACACTCCCCTGTCTACATCTGTGTCTTTCCCCTCTGAATCTGGCAGGGCCTGGGCCCGGCACCAAGGAGCCTCGGAAAATGGGTGCATAGGATCCGTGCTCCACATTTCAGGTCCGAAAGCTAATCAGAGCCCTGCGGCTGCTCAGTCAGTCACGGAGATGGCGCATCTTGTTCTAGACAAAAGGAGCGTCTCTCTTTGTGCCCCCGTGTCTTTCCCCGGTGCTACAGCTGTGGCGTTTCCAGGAAGACAAACGCTGTAATTAACGTCACTTGGGAAAATTGTCCTTCCTGAGCGAGCGGGGCTGGGGGCCTGCTCTAAGGGTCTGACCCAAGTCTGCGCCAGTTTCAGCAAGATTTAGGGGTGACCGCCTCTAATGCTGAGCTGCTTTCTGTAAAGTCGAGATGATCTTCTGCTTACAGTTCATTCGCGTGGCTGTCCTCAGCAACAGGCGTGCACGGTTCACCTCCGAGGAGTGTGTTCTGTTTACCGACGCTGTTGTCTGTAGGGTGGAAAGATCCAAGTACACCCAGAGCTTTCTCACAACACACATATTCTCATACTTCACAGAGTGTGTGTGTGTTAACTTACTGTGCACGGACCCAGTCTTCTGGTAGAATGTACATCGCACTGAAGGCGTATTTGGCTGGTTGTTTAAAAAGGTGAATTTGTGTCGTCACCTGCGTGATGTGGGGGCAGTGCGTCACCAAGCATCCTCCTGAACGCCATGGGTCATGGGACTCTGCGTTTGTGCGCAATGGCTGTAACCAAGGCCTGGGCAGGGAGACCGTGCAGTGCGGACCGGATGCGCTCCGTCCCTGCGTGGACGGCACTCACGCGGGGTCTCGGCTCCGTCCTTGCGTGGACGGCACTCACGCGGGGTCTCGGCTCCGTCCCTGCGTGGACGGCACTCACGCGGGGTCTCGGCCCCCCTGACCTGGGACCCTGGTGCTCTAACATCCAAAGACAGTGACACGGATCTCTCTCTCTCTCTCTCTGTCTCCACAGCGTATATGGCTGCCCCTTGGCTAAAAAAAGAAAAACGCAGGATAAGCAGCCCCAGGAACCTGCTCCCAAGCGAAAGCCGTTTGCCGTGAAAGCCGACAGCTCCTCAGTGGACGAGTGCTACGAGACCGAGGGGTCGGAGGACGCGGACGAGAAGGAGGAGGACGAGGAGGAGGACTTCTCGGAGGACGAGGACGAGCACCGGGAGGAGGACGAGGAGGACGAGGAGGGGGACCGGGAGGAGGACGAGGAGCTCGAGGAGGAGGAGGAGGACGACGATGAGGACGGGGAGGACGTGGAGGACGAGGAGGACGAGGAGGAGGACGAGGAGGAGGACGAGGAGGAGGACGACAATGGTAATCTTTACAACAGGAGCAGGCGCCCCGCGGTGTCTGGGGCCGGTGCACTGGCGCGGCGCTCCCGGTGTTGCACGGTTGCTCACTCACAAAACGAGTCGGCCTGCGCAAGGCTGAAACGGGTACCGATCGCGCATCCTTTGCACGGGTTTGAAAGTGTCCCTTTCCTTGTCCTGCGGGACGGCAGATGCCGCCCCGCTCCAGTCCGCGCGGCTCACCACCGAGACGGGCCGTGGCGCCTTCGGGCCCCTGGGGCAGTCGCTTGTCTGAGCTGCTGTAGCTGGAAACTCAGGGCGGCGCGCCTGGTCTTTCACCTTCCGTGACCGTGGATGCCCTGCCCGGGACTGCCGCGCTAGCCCAGGCTGGTGTGGGGACGGCCTAGCCGCTTGCCTTCCGGGGGCTGGAGGCTGGGCAGGACCCCAGGGCACCCACGGGGGGGGTCAGTCTTGTCTGTGTGTTGCCGGTTGTCGTCCTTTCTGCCACGGACCGGGGTGGGAAGGAATAGTGCTGAAATGAAATCGTGCGTTGACCCCGTCCTCTGCTTCATATCCGAGAACCGTGTTTCTGACCTGGGCGTCCGGTGTTGGGAGTGACATGTACACACAAAAGCCTGGTGCACGGGGGTGGCCAGGGTTTGGGCAATAAATGGAAGACGGTTCTGCCCTTATGTCCGGTTTCCTGTCAGGGGCAAACCCATAAATGTGACTTGGGCATAATCCTTTCCTAAAAGTCACTTCTTTTCTAGAGAAAGGTGGGCGTTTTCTGAAGAATCGAGATGTAGTCTTTATCGGCTTAGAGAAATGCCAAATGTGTTAGGAGGGAAGGGAGTGTTTCCCTCACGCTTCTTCCTCCGGCTCGAAGCTCTAACAGCTCTGAGCGCTGGGAGGCTGACCTCTCCGCACGAAGGGCAGAGGCGTCAGCCAGTGACTGTGGCGCCTTGTCCGCGACGGAGCGAGGCTGCTGCCGTGAGCCCGGAGCGGCGACGCCGATGAGCGTCCCTCCTTCAGGAGCCTGGACGTTCCGCGGGTTCGAGCAGGTAGCGGCCGCCGCGCCCTCACGCAGGTCTGGGCACGCGGCCGCACGCTCGTGTGGGCACACGGGCCGACCTCACGGCCAACGTGTGCGGCCCCGAGGCCGTTCCCCGTCGTCTCGTTGACAGCACCGTGTGGAGACGGTCGGGAGCCGCACGTGGCAGCACGGCCCCGGGGGCCCCGCGCCTCCCTGCGTGGACCGTGGGCCCGCGCCCCGGCGTCCCTGACCAGCCAGAGCCGCGCGTGCTCAGAATCTCGGACCGTGTGCGGGACGCTGGAAAGCTGAACGATTTGGCAAATCGCCTGCGAACGCGTTCCTGGGTGTGTGTGGTTCGGGGCGAGGTCGCCGACTTCTGAAGTTGGTGACCGGTGTGCGGCTGGGCCGGGCTCCTGGGGCAGACGGGGTGAGCGGCGCGGCTGCTCCCGACAGCGCTGTGCGCTCGGCCGCCGGCGGCCCCCTGCTCCCCTGCGGTGTCTGTCGGCTCTGCCAGGACGGCCGTGCAGACGTGCAGAAGGTAACGCAGGGTCTTACCGCATGGTAGTTCGTTCTTCACTGACTACAATCAAACTTTTAATTTTAATGCACTTTGATTCACATTTTAAACAACCTACTTTTAAAGTACTGAGTGTCGTAATTTGGAGAAGCGGAGACTTAATGCAGTCGCTCCACAAGACAACTTAGGTAGGTTTTTCCTTTCTGTTTCGGATCAGTCGGCCGGCGTACAGGGCGGTTGTAGACGTTCAACGGTCTTCGGTCACGCAGAACACCCAGTGCCCGTCACCGCACGAGCCTCCTTCGTGCCCATCCCCCAGCTACCCCCTCCCCCCCACCCGTCCACCTCCCCTCCAGCCGCCCTCAGTTTGTTTCCTAGAGCTGAGAACCTCTTATGGTTTGCCTTCCTCTCTGGTTGCATCTTATTTAATACCGCCCCCCCCGGCCCTGTGGTCTCTGCAGTCATTCTTGTAGTACACCCGTGAGTGAGATCGTAGGAGGACCGTCCTTCTCTGATTGACTTACTTCCCTCAGCAACATCCCCTCCAGTTCCTTCCACGTCGATGCAAATGCCGGTGTCATCCTTGCTGATGGCGGAGTCCTATTCCGTTGTGTATATGGACCGTGTCTTCTCTGTCCATTTGTCTGTTGAAGGGCATCTCGGCTCCTTCCACACTTTGGCGATTGTGGTCACTGAGATTGGGGTGTTTTTAATCATTATCCTAACTTGGATGCTTAGAATGTGATTGTGTTTTGAAGTGAGATAGCAGATCAGAACGAGTGGTGTTTTTCTAGAAAAACTGGAGTAAGTGAGCGTAAGCGGCTGTCTGGTGGGTGTGTGTGATGTGGGCCCCGAGTTCTCCCAGCAGGACTGTCTGGACAGGGACTGGCAGGTACTGCGTGAGAATCTGAGCGTACAAGGACACAGTTGGGAGGCGAATGTCCGCTCCAAGGATAAACACTCCTTTGTCAGGCTCCTGGATCCAGAATTCACATTCAGCAGTGCCCCCCCCCAGCACCTCCTAAGACTAAGACCTCCAAGGGAGTATCCCCAGCAGCCTGGTGTCCCCATCCACCCCCTGTCAGAGGTGCTCCTGGGTGAGTCCTCAGTCCCCAGGAGTCCCTCGGACCTAACAGTGACGGTCCATGTGGACGACCATCCCCAGGGGCTCAGATCGCTGCCAGTTCTTTGCAAAGAAGCACCAAAGTCTTGCTCGATCTCTGGGTCAAGCTGACGCATCTTTCCTAAGAAGAAATCACTTCAGGGCCCGGTCACAAGAGACCACTTCACCGAGATTTGCCAGAACCCAGAGAAGTCTGTTGGAGGGCCCCCGTGATCACTGGGTCCAGGACCCCAGCTGGCCAAATGCTTTGCTGATCAAGCAGTCATAGCCGACAATCTCCTGTTTCCACGTCCTCTCTTAGCGAACACGTTCTGGTTTACCGTCCTGGTGAGTTTAGTGCCAGGATCACCGTCAACGAGTGTGAGTTCCGGCCTTGATAATGACGTCTTCACGGTGGGGAGACGCACTGTCAGCACAGAGCATCCCAAACGGAGTGCCTTTGTCCACTCCTTGAATGGATTTGGCAGAAATCATGCACTTGGGAAAGGCAGGGGCTGTCCCTTTCTTGTCTGGTGGCCAGGGTTCTGGGTCTCCCTCGTGAAGTCAATCTTTTGTGTTCCTTTGTTCCCGCTCTCAGTGGCCATCCTGTCCCTGGGCCATCGTCAGATCCCCTCCAGCATGGACTGTCTAGGTTATAGAAGGACCATTATTTATGACCTGGGAATTCGATCATTATTTGAATTCCCAGGACCCTACAGCAGTGTTGTCACCGACAAACAAAATATTGCTAATCATGCACACGCCCAGCGGGCATATTAGGGTTCGGGATCCTGTGAGGTCTTCAGGGCTTGTGTGAGAGAGGGGGAAACCATGTCCTTGCTGTGTTCAGGAGAAAGCCAGGCCTAGAAAGATTCAAGGACTTCCAGCACGTGCCGGCTATTGGTCAAACTGTGCTCACATCCTTTTTATCGTTGTCTGCGTATTTGAGTGACAGGGAAGAACATCTGAGTAATTCATTTCAGATTAAATTCAGATTTAATTAATCAAAATTATATTTTGTCCAGTTGGCCTGGTCTTCTGCGTGGAGGATTTTATTTTCAAAATACATTGCAATGACCTAGACCGCATTTATTTAATCAAAGTTTCCTTGTTATACTAAAGGTAAGAAAGTTAGTATTCAGGGATCACAGATTTTTCTAATAACAGATTTTGTTATGATGTTTTTGAATTCTTACGATTTGAGAAATTTAGATAACGTGGTCACTTAATGCCTCATAAGTTAGGGTTTGGTTTCATAGTTCACCCCACTAAAAAGAATCGACTGTCAGTGGTAGCCACATGCGTCCACACCATCGGCATCTGTGTGTGTGAATGTTGTCCGTATGAGGACGTGCCGATCTGCCCGCCGCCAGGGAAGACAGCTGCACGAGGAAGGGTGCACCGGTTTGCATCCAGACTGGAGACACACGCCACGCCCCAGCCGTCTTCAACACAGAACCGTTTCCTGACGTCCTGCTTCCGGAACGTCTGTAAACCGTGAAGTCCTTTCTGTGCTGCTCTTTGTTGACTCCTGGGACCGCCCTGGGTAATTTGGCTCTGAGGGACGGTTCCCTGGATCGTTTGGTCGGATTAGGAAAACCACAGGCCCTTCCTGTCCTGAGGCTGTCATTGTCCCCGCAGCTGGGCGTGGGGTGGCCGTCCCACGAGCTCACGGTGAGGGAGGAGCAGGCTGGTTTGTGGGGAGCGTGAATAACAGCGGAGAGACCTTGGGGACAGATGATCCGCTCGCAGCAGGCGCGGCCAAGCCTGCGGACCAGAGACACAGTGACGCTGAGGCGCACGGCTCTTCTCGGGCTCTGTCTCATCCTCACGCTGCGCCCGTGGCCGTGTCCCCTTCTGCCTCCGGGCACTTCCCACGCCCTCGCGGGACCCCTGGAGCTGCCGGCAGAGGCTGTCCTCTGCAGTCACACCACCGGTTCCTCCGCAAGAAACGTTCTTTTAACTGCGACGTGTGCAGGTGTTTTCTGTCGAGCAGGACGAGGCGGTCAGGCCCCGTGGTTAAGGCGCCCCACGACTTGCGGAAGACGGGCTCGGGTTTCTCGGAGACAAAGGCAGAAGGAAAGTGGTGCGGGGTCTGTGTTGTGGCGTCCGAGCTCCCCCCACCCCTTCAGGATGCTGTCCCGGCATTGATGAGCGAATGACCCCGTCACGTCGTTCTCCGGAACTGTCCCTGATGAGGAACTGGTTGAAACGCAGGCGCGGAAACTCACCATGAGCGGAAATCACCATGAACGAGCCAGCCTTCTGCCGAGGTCAGCAGAAACGGCCCGAGCTCCGAGACCGACACAGGAACAAAGACGGTGTGTTTGGCGTGCAAGGTTTCAACAGGAGAACGGCGGGGGACACAGGAGAAAGATGGGATGATTTTTTTATCATGTTAAAAATTAGTCTTTCCCTACATCCGTGGAAGCGTCGTTTTAGCCGGGCTTAGTGTGCAGATATGGGGGCGGGGAGGGGAAGTGAGTGAACACAGAGCCAGACACTTCTAGGTAGAAATCTGCAGTAAAAATTCAACTTTCTTCACACAAACTGATTTTGCGTGAGTGTGAGATATAATCAGAGCTCGTAGTTCATGAATTTTCAGACTCTTACATCCGGACGGCAAAACCTGCCGGGGATGAAACAGCGTGCACGCAAGATGGGAGCAGCACGTAGAGTGTGCCGGGGGAGCCCTTTCTGCCCATAAGAAGAAGAAATAAAGGAGGCAAGAGAACAGATTGAATCCGTTTGTATTCAATTTGTTTTAAGGGCACTTGAAGGAATTCCCAGCTTATGTGTTTTCTTAACATAATCCTATTCCAAATGGCAGCCATTCGAAGCAGAATAAAGCCCCAAGGCATGGGCTCATGGATGCTCCTGGCCCCAAGGGGACTACTTGTGGGTGGGTCGCTGCCCTCGCTGGCCCTCGGTTTGCCTATCGAAGCTTTAGGAGGTGAGCACGGGCCTCTAGCCCATCCTGCCGTCCTGTCTGGAAGCTGAAACCGGTGCCCTGTGGAGTGGAGATGTGGTTCCAAGGTGCCAGCAGCGGCGGGTGTTAGCGGCCCTGGCCCCACGCATCTACTCAAGCTCCTCCATGAGCCCAAGCCCGAGGCCCCGGCTGGGTGTAGCAGGTGGCCCATGCACAGTGAAGCCACGCCGACGCGAGGGACAGCCCGTTTCCAAAGACGGAACGTCCCGCGAGGATGCAGAAACCAAGCAGAACGCACCTCCTGCCAGAGGAAGTGCAGGACAGAGAATGGAAGAGCAGCGTGTGTGCAAAGGGGAGACATCCCGGTTCCTGACAAAGGGCAGAGTCGGCAGTCATGCGCTAAGGCAGAGCCATAAAGGTCCAGGTTCTAAGAGCAAATTTCCAGACCCCAAAGGTTGTTGAACTTAGGTCCCTGAAAAGTCGGCTGCTTTTGTTTCCGAAGGGCCTTTGGACACATGTCAGACTGTGTCCGTCCCACGGCTGTAGCCATGGTTGAGTAGAATGAAGGACAGGGACCTTGAGTGCCCCCAACGCGCCCTCCCGACCCGTACGCCGACTGCGCACGCACCTGCGTGTCCGGTCCATTCTGCAGAATTTGGAGACTCTCTGAGCTGTGTGCGTGTGCGTGTGTGTGTATATGTGTGTGAGAGAGAGAGAGGGAGAGACAGAGGACAGAGAGGCAGAGGGAACGGGGGAGACGGTGGTTAACATGGGTCAGTCTGTCTCGGCCTGAGAGCTACTGACTTCATCTAGCTCCTTTTTTGGGGGGGGGTAATACTATCTTATTTTTAAGATGAAATTTGGATAAGCCACAGGTATAGAAGTCAACAAATGAAAGGATCCTCAGAGGTTCGCTATGCTTATTCGGGTGCAGGTCACTTGCTCATGAACAAACACTGTCGGGGAACACAACTGGGGGCCCGTGGAGGCTCCGCTGGTAAAGCATCTGCCTGCAGCTCAGGCCTTCATCTGAGGGTGCTGGGATCGAGGCCCAGGTCAGGCTCTCTGCTCAGTAGAAGCCTGCTCCTCCGCCTGCTTGTGCACTCTGTTTCTATCAAATAACAAATAAAATATTAATTTAAAAAAAGAAAGGAACATAACTCACAATTTCTGCAGGTTATTATGTAACTTGGTCCCCTGTGAAAACTCCTACTTCTCCTTCAGGTTATCTCCTTTGGCTTCGGTATGTTTCATCTTACACAGTGGACGACATTTAGAATCAGTAAGATGGCGCCCGTCCTCAGACGACTTGTAAAGGGTTTGAACAGGTGCCTTGAGCCTCCTCACAGCCCATCCTCCTGCTTCTCCGCTTGTCTGACCCGGAGATCTAACATGAGGGACACAGGACCGCGGCTCGTCTGACGGGCAGGACAAGGGGCGCACCGCATGGCGGACCAGCCCTGGGACCTCCCCTCTGCGTGATGCTCGGGAGACGTGTGTCTGTCGACCAGCTCTGCTCTCCCTCCCAGAGTCCACGCACTGGAGACGCAAACATGCTTGGAGCCCCGTCCGCATACCAGTCCTGAGGTTTGCTCGTGAAACACAAGTCGACGCTGGCCCCCACGTGTCAGGCAGGCAAACCGGGCTCACGTCTCAGGCTCTGTGCTCAGGACCAGTGAGTCGGTCATTCTCCAAAGCCAGGGTGCGGGGCCCACAGGACGGCCCCAGGACCTGAGGACATCGTGGAGCCAGTTCCCGCATGCGCAGCGGTGAGCTGGTGGACGGTTTATGTAAACTTCATGTCGCACAAATATGTGTGCGAATCACATGCATGACATACCCAGAGACTGTGGGTTCCATGTTCTGGCCGAATGGCGTGTCCAGTCTCCCGATGCACGTACAGGTCATGTCTGCACTGCACATGGCCCGGTAAGTGTGCAACGGCATCACGTCTGAACAAAGCGCACACACGTTCTCGGAGAAACCATTCAGTGCTAAAACACGCTAGCTGTCCCCTGCACTTTCGCGAGTTCTAATCACTGATCGCAAATCCCCCGCAGCAGAGACTAACAATGGAAAAGGTCAAAAATGGTGAGAATCCCCAAAAGTGACGCAGAGACAGGAAGTGAGCAGATGCTGTGGGGACCCGGTGCCAACAGACGCGCCGGACCCAGGGTGGCCGCGGCCCCGGTCTGTAAGTGGCGCTGCGTCCTCGAGCCGAGCTGCGCCCGTCACGGCGCCGGAACCGGAGCCAGAGCTCCGCGCCCACGAGTTCGTCGTGCTGACCCCGTGCGGGCACGTGGGAGCCGCTGGCCACACGCGGTTATCCACGCATAACCAGTCAGACCTAGGATGTACGACGTTAGTGTAAACGAACACAGTCACAGAATGTTCACGACGTCTGTCCTGGGCCTCGCGGGCAGGGGTGCTGTCTGCTCCTCCCTGACCACCGCCAGAGGCGCGTCCCGCGTACTGCCGGTTCCCCAGTGGACGCACCATGTCCTGGTCCCCGTCTTCCCCCGCGAGGCTTCCCTACTTCCCTGAGCACAGGCCACGGCCCAACACATGCCTCACTTGCTTTCCGTGGCTTTGCGTGTCTCCGAGCTGTCACCTCCGTTGCCACCAGGACGCGAGCCTGGTTAATTGTTCTGCTCCAAGAACTGCATGACAGCGGCCGGGTGACTAGCCGAGGGGGGTTGGCTCCGGGTCCCCCAGTCCCTGAGAGCTGCGACAGGTACACTTGTCTGAGATCTGACACAATTGTCCTCATGCCCGGTGCTCCCAGAGCTCACGTGTGTGCCGTTTGAGGAACGTATCTAGAAATGCCAATATCTGACCCAAGCCAACCAAAGACAGCTGGAGTTTACATCCCTCCTAATTAGGGGCATCCCCCGTACCTCAGTTTACCCTGTGGGACCCAGTGCTGCTGGTATTCCCAAATCTGGACCCATGTGGGTTCCCCTGGGCCACCGGCAGGTTGCACAGTGCACAGCTGAGCGGTGCAGGAAACCTTTGCTGTCCGGGCACAAGGAGAGCTTGGGGCAGACAGGAGCCGAGATCTGTAGACCCTTCCGAAGCTCAGAACTCGTCGGAGAGCCTGCACGTGTCTCGAAGGGATCATGCGCGCCAGCTGAGCGGGAAGACAGCCGGCACGACCCGGTGGGCGCAGGGAGCGTCTGCTCGTACTGCGTGGGGCGGACGGGCAGCAGAGACGGAAGGCACCACGCACGCCCCCGAGCCGGCCGGACCAGTGCACGGCCCCCGGGGCCAACAAGTAGGCGAGCCACTCAAGGTACAGACGTTCACGGGAACGAGGTGGAAGCCCAGGAGCAGCCTCAGAAGGAAAACGCAGGGTTCCCAGGAAAGGGCTAGCAGTACGCACTTTGGGTGATGGCATTCGTTCACCGAGGTCATCCCCTCGCTCAGCACTGAGCAGAACGAGGCCAGCGTGGGAGGAACCACAGAGACCCAGCGGGACGGCACCCCCGGAGGGTGCTGGACCCCAAGGAGGCTGAGCCCCCCCCCCCGGCGGTCTCTCCGTGTGTCTGTCCTGCTTCTGCGCCTCCCGCACCTGCAGCGCCCAGGGGAGGACGAGCGTGAGGCCAGCCAGGACGGAGGCCGTCTCGAAACTCTCTGTCTCCGGGATTGCAGAGCTGCTCTCCCCAGGGAGCCCCGCGAGAGTGAGACACCCAGAGCCATGGCTACCTTCTCCCCACAGAGAGCGCGGCAGATGGGAGCCGCAGCGGCCCATGCACCCTCCCCACGACGGGAACGAGGGTGCCCGCAGGCAGCCGGTCACCCAAGTCCCCACCTCGGCCCGGGGCCCCCTGCTCCCTTCACCAGTACAGGCAGTTTCCTTCGGGCAGGCGCGATCTACTCTCCTTAATTAAAGGCAAAATTCAGCTAATTCCACATATTTTTTCATAATCAATTGGGAATCAGATGTCAGATTTCATTCACTCATTTTATTTGATTTCTTTTTATTTAGTTATTTATTTTTAGAGAGAGAGTGAGAGAGTGTGTGAGGGGGGAGAGGGCAGCAGAGGGCAGGAGTCTCCAGGAGACTGTGCTCAGCCCAGAGCCCCACACAGGGCTTGATCTCACGACCCCGGGATCATGACCTGAGCAGAAATGAAGACTTGGACGCTTCACCGACTTGGCCACCTGGACGTCCTCCATCGCTCGTTTTAAACAGTCAGTTCAAAGAGACTCTGAGTATTTTATTGGTGTGAACAGAATCCGGACACACCCTCATGCTCACGCAGCCACCAGCACAGCCTGTGGACCTGTGCCCGGTGCGTCACACCGCCAGGGCAGCCAGAGCAGTCAGGGGAGGGGTGCGGTGCAGGGGACCCTGTTCCTGTGCAGAGGGAGGGCGTGGAGCTGTGAGGCTCAGACGAGCCACTGTGGAGGAGAAGCGGCCTGTGTTTGGGAGAGAAAGGAGAAAACAAGCCCAAGGAGAATCAGACCGTGCCTGCCTCTGGATGAATGAGAGACAAATTAATTCTGGAAGAGTAGACGGCTCTTGCTGGGGACCCCGGAGCGGCCTAGAGAGCCAGTTCTGTGCTCCCGCGATCTGTGCTAACGGGGGGAGAACACTCGGGGTCAGAGCTCCCGCTGGATGTGCACTTAGGGAAGATCCGCCGTTGCTCCACAAACTCAGTGCCCTCCCCACCTACCCACCTCCCACCCCCGAAAGATCTGTTTCCCTTCAAATCCGGGAGCCAGAGGCTCCTTGGAAGTCGGGCTGCCGTCCCGCTGGGGGTCTTGGCCGAGCCTGCACGAGCCGGCTCACCTACACCCACACGGAAGCGGGGGACCTAGGGTCGCCTCTCCTCCTGAAAGCGGGGACAGGCCTTCCTCCCTCGGACCTTTGTATCTCCTGGATAACCAGTCTTTGAGGTCAGCCCAATTTGAGTCCCCAGAAGATCTGCAAGTTCTGGAGGTGGGGGGAGGGTTGTGAGGGCCCACAGCTCTTCGAATGTGAAAGCCTCGATTCAGTCCTTCCGACGACTCTTTCCCGCACTAACTCCCCAGAGAGTGACGCTGGGCATGGCCGCCGGGCTCCGGAATGCGCAGGCGTCTTTCTGTACTCACGCTGACACGGGTCACGGCACGCGTCTCGGCCTGGACACTTTCAGCCGCAGCAACCCAGAAGCCACTGCTGAGATGGCAGACACAGGCAGACCTCGTCTGAACGTTCCCTAAAACTGAAAATAAGACAAACGACATTGTCCGGTGGCCGTGATTAGGAAATGGGAGGTGGGGTCTTCCTGCCAAAGGTGTGTGACAGCCCTGCCTCCCCCTCTCAGGTCAAGGACTCTCCTTCCTTTCCTGCTCAACAAGGGGCTTGAGTGCTGAGAGGGCCTGGGATCCTGCCCCTCCCCCTCCTTGTCAGGGCCGGGAGTGAGACCTCAGGGTGGGAGCCGGGGCACCCGTGCTCATCACTGGGGGAAGAGGCTGTTGCACAAACCAGCACCTGGACGGATGGGACGCTTGTCTTCTACCTCAGACGGAAAGACACCACATCCGTCCCAAAGCACATCTGGGCGATGGACAAGGAAGAAGGCAGAGGGGCAGGAGCGCACGTCCCTCTACCTGGGCTCAGGAACTGGGCCGGCTGCAGGGGTGACGTGGAAGGGGGAAGGTCATTGTCAGCAGAGTGGAGAGGTGGTCTCTGTCCGCCCTGTGACCCTCCCCAGCCCCCTGCACAGCCTCACCTCGGGGTGTCCACTCCCTTCCCACCTCCTTACCTGCTCGATTCCCTCATACTTTCCAGGGACACAGTGTTGTGAGTTCAGTGGTCTGTTGATGTCAGGCCAGGATCCCCCCATTTCCTAACCTCCTCTGCGCATCTGAGTGACCGAAAGGCCCCTGGTCAGGCCCCGGGAGTTGACAGGCTAAGCTGACAATCTACACCAGCTTCCGTGGCCGGTGTCCTAACGAAATGCTCAGACCATCCACAGCAACACGGAAGGCAGGAACCGTGTTCTACGAAGAGCAAAGGTCTGGCTGGGAAGGATCTAGAAGGAGCCTCTGGTCTGGTCGTGCGGACTGGGCCGTCCGGCTGCTGCCCAGGGGGACACAGAGCTGCACAGAATGCAGACAGCCTCCCTCTCGCCGGTCAGCAGCAGCGTGATCCCTAGCTCTGTCACTGTGGGAGGGCGCAGGCGGTGCTTCCACCCCTGGTTCAGGACGGTCACATGCCTCGGGGCTGCCCTGAGCCGCGCTGCCAGCCGACCCCCTGCTGGACGCCCTGCGCTTCCCGGGGAGCGATGACAGCCGCCGCTTCTCTTCCCTGCGGGGCGTAGGGGCGTCGCGGTCTAAGATTCTACCACACTTCTCTGTTCCCAAGTCAAATGTAAGTTCTGGTCGCCGTTCAGTTCTGTCATCAAAAAGAAACACCCATAATAATGTCATGCTACGCAACAAGGACACTTGATTGCGTGCACCCCATTGGGGGATGCTGCCAGACCCCATGGTCTGGGACCCGTCGCCTGTGGAGCGGCTCAGCCCTTCCTGTGTCTTTCTGTTGGTCCTTCTGCGGTTTCTTCCTTGTCCTTGTTTTGGTTTTGGATCGGCTGTGTCTTTCCCGCCCACGGCTCATTTGGAAGGCTGGAGACAGCCATGGCAACAATCCAGACTGGATAGTGAAAGAACCCGGATCTGTGTCTCAGACCGATTATTTAGAGACAACATATGAAAAAGCCAGTGTTTGTCATCATAACGTCGTCGTGCCCCGCGTTCTGTGCACGTCGGACTGACGTCGTGAAGGTGGAGAAATCCTGCACGATTTTTGTTGAAGCTGTTTTTTGGGTTTCCTAATGTAATGGTTGAGGAGAAATTGTAACCGTCTGACTCAAAGGAGATGAAATTCACACACACGACGTTTCTGAAAGTTAACGGAGACACCGAAAGGGCCTGTGGGCCCGTCGCTGAGCGGCCTGTGCCTGCAGGGCCCGGACTACACGCTCCGCCTCAACGTCCAAACTCCGTGACTCGGCCGCAGGGCGGGCACCGGGACCCCGGCCAGCCAGCGGCCCCTCGTGTCTGTCACCCTGGCCTTGCTGGGCGCAGGCTTCCAACGGAAAACCACAGAGAGAGCACTGGGATTCTTGGGTCTCCTCCCCTAACCCTATCTGAGCAGTCGCGGTCTTCCGTCTCACGTGAAGCTACACTGTTTTCATCGTGCCCCTTCTCCTGGTGGCACGCTGGGCACGTGAGGAAGGAGCCCAGCTGAGTCCTGAAGTCCTCGCGGCGGTGGGTTCCATCTGCAGACTGTCGGGGCTCCGGCTCCGGCCCCTGAGCTGCAGAGATCAGTCTGGCCCATGCTTCACTCCCACTCCCGCAGGCGACCCCGGCACGGTGGACGAAGAAGCAGGGGGGAACCTTGCCCGGAAACCCACAGCCAGAGGTAGAATTCCCAATGTGCCCCGCAGTGATTTTGGTGCCTGGGGGAGGCTGGCACGTGGTGGCTGTTTTGAGCCTGCCTGTGGCTGGGAGGGCTGACAGTCACCCTCCAGCGGCCCACGTCCTGAGGAGCTTTCACGTGGGTTTTCAAATAGTTCAGTGCCAGTGACTTGAGAAATTCCATTAACCTGCAAGGAGTTCTGGCCACCGGCACGGTTCCACCCGCCATTCCCACTTTTACCAGGGGCGGCCACGCAGCCACAGATGACGTGGAGCAAAGGGTCTGGAGGAAGAGCCACACCTTGGGTGGGCTGTGTCACCAGGCGCTCCACGGCTCCCCAGCCTGTTCCCAGATGGGCTCCTGTGCCGGGCCCCTGAGCCGTGGGCTCAGCCCCCGTGGTGCGCCCAGCCAGCATGCGTGCAGGGCGCTTCCCCCTGCGGGGCCTTTACCGGGCGCCCTCCCAATCCCTGCACAATTCCCCAAGAGGGGCCGGCCCCCGGAGCCCCGAGGAATGACCTGGGCCGGCCGGCGTGCACTCCTACGCTCCAGGTCAACCTTCGCTCGATGCCTGCAACAGCAGGGGGGGATCTTGGCTCTCGCACCCCCCCCACCTCTGCTGTTGCCACCCAAAGCTGGGAGGCCCGTCGGAGACAGTGGTGCTGCCCTGCTTCCCCCCAGAGGCTTCTCGGCCTCCCGCTGCGGGGTGGCGAGGCTGCTGTGTCTCCGGGGCCCGGGCAGCTGGGAATCGAGCGGGGGCGGAGCAAGCCCGGGGCCCAGAAAGACGAAGGCTGCTCCTTCCCTGGGTGGCACATTGGGGGCGGGGGGCTGTCACAAGCTCAGAAATACAGCAAAAACCAGTCCTTATTTGGGACAAGTGAACTGAAGATAACCCCAGGATTGAGGCTATGGAGAATGAACTGAAATTACCTAAAAGTAGAATGTGGTAGGAGGGGAAGAGCTTCGTAAATGGGGGCCCGCTGCCACGTTCCGCTTCTCGGTTCTTGAAGCAGCCAGGAGGTGACACGGGCGTTCGTTTCCTGTCCCCTCCTCCATGCGTCTTCTCCTTCCCGAGCTCTCCAGGAGGGTAAGTCGTGTTTCACAAGAGGAAGTTAAGAGAAAATCATAAAAATAACACATGTCGCCTGATGGCGATTTCTTCTCTGACACATCTTGCAGAATCTCCCAGGATGCTGCTTGTGCGTCTGTGTTTCCAAACGTACATTCACGTTTCTGTCGTGGTTGGTTCCTTGCGGGCTTGGCAGTGCTGGACTCTGAGTCACCCGTCATGGGGCAGCGGGGGCGTGGCCGGCCCCCAGGGGCTGCTCCTCCAATCACAGCCCATGAATATAAAAATCCAAGTGTGTAAACCAAGAGGACAGCGTGACTTTCATACCTGCAGGAATTCCGTAGAACAGGATTGCCTTCAGCTCTGAAACCTCAAAGCCTCGGCCAAGGACAGGGTCTGCCTTTCGCTCAGACATGTTCCCCGTATTTCCAGTGGCGCTCTACGGGTCGGGTTTCTTTCTTTTGCTGCTCTCTGGGAACACGCGTGTCTTTATACTAAAGAAAATGACGTGTAGGAATTATCGAGAAAGGAGACGGTGTTTGTTTCCTACAGCTAGCGAGGCTCTATGAGATACAGCAAACCTGACTTGCCGACACTTAGAGAGATGCGTTAGATCCTAAGAACGTGCTGATTTGCAGTGGGGGCAGCCGGAATTGTTATTGACGTGTGGGTGCCCAAACCTCGTTCACCAGCCGATGCCTCTCCTCAGCGAACACTCTGACACCCGTTGCGGAGGCCCCAGGGACGCCGACTCTGCCGTCAGCGAACAGGTACCAGGTGCCAGTCAGCACAGCTCATTGCGTCAGCACGTTCATAAACCAGAGCGATTCTCCCTCGTTTTTTTTTTTTTTTAATCACAGAAACAGATGTGGATGCGGCCGTGGCATGGGCTTAACCAAACCCGAGGGTGGGGGAGGGGGCGTCTCGGAGCCCACGGTTCAGTCCCTGTGTTTGGAATAGCCATGAAGCAGTCATGCCCGGAGAGAGACACATGTCCTGAATATTCCCTGAGGATTAAACAGAATAGTTTTGGGTGAAACATAGGGTCTTTACGTAATTTTTAACATGATGTTTTAGCAGGTTGTCCTAAATCTTTGTCTGCGATTGGACGTGATCCTCGTTCATACGGTATTTCTACCCACTCCCGAGGCTGGGGGCAGGCAAATCCGGGGTGCTGGGGCCCATAACTGCGGCTGCCAATGGCCCCCAGATGTGCCCCTGACCCCAGGCCTGCCCTTCGCTGGCACTAGGTCACCGCACACTCTTCCCTCTGTGTCTTTCAAACCTGAGATGCACACGCGGGAACCACCATGGGTTAGAGGTAGCTCTAACCTCCTCCTGGGCGTTCCCGCTGCTTCACTGCGGACCGTGGGTTGTCTGTAAGGGAGAACATTCAGAAGGGCTGAATTCGGCCCAAACATGTGTTTCTGGTACTGAAGGCCCCGTGGAGGCGGAGGGCTCAGTGCATCAGCTCGAGGCCTTCCACGGCGCTGCCCGGGCATCTCTGGGAAAAACGCGATTTAAAAGCAATTGCTGCGAACATCTGTTTAAGAGTTGTTATCGAATGAAGTTCATGAACCCTCAGAGAGCCTGGTAATAGGACGAGTGACATTATCACGCATCTGTTGGGCTGCAAACAAATAAAGCCGATAAAAAACAAAAGTCACTTGTAAAATTTAGAATGAAAAATTAATATTTTAAAATTACCTTTCCCACATACGCTAGTTTGTTTCAGAGTAACTAAGGAAACTGATAGTTTGTGGCAAGTGCTTCCTGTGGCCTCCCCGGCTGGGCGGCCTCCGCGCCCTCGGTGCCCGTGCCGCACTGCCGGCTGATCGGCCCGTGGGACCTAAGCCCCTCGCATGCGGTGAGCGGGGTTGGACGTGCATTGACGTGCTTTCCATGCTGTTGCAACTAAACTTCAAGTTCTAGCCACTTTTTCCTTTTCTTTTCTTTTTTGTCCCTTTTTTTTTTATCTTCTTTGCAGAGGACCATCCAATGAGCTGTCACAATACTCGAATAATGCAGGACACGGAGAAGGACGACAACAACAATGAGGAGTATGACAATTACGACGAGCTGGTGGCCAAGTCCTTGCTGAACCTCGGCAAGATCGCGGAGGACGCGGCCTACCGCGCCAGGACGGAGTCGGAGATGAACAGCAGCACCTCCACCAGCCTGGAGGACGGCAGCGACCGGAACGAGACCCTGGGCCGGAAGAGTGAGCTGAGCCTGGACCTGGACAGCGACGTGGTGCGGGAGACCGTGGACTCGCTGAAGCTGCTGGCCCAGGGCCACGGGGTGGTGCTCTCGGAGAGCCTCGGCGACAGAGCGTACGCAGACTCCCTGTCACAGCAGGACGGCAGGAGCATGAACTACGTGATGCTGGGCAAGCCCGTCAACAACGGGCTCGTGGACAAGATGGTGGAGGAGAGTGACGAGGAGGTGTGTCTGAGCAGCCTGGAGTGTCTCAGGAACCAGTGCTTCGACCTGGCGCGGAAGCTGAGCGAGACGAGCCCGCAGGACCGGGCCCAGCCGCAGAACATGAACGTCCGCCAGCACGTCCGGCAGGAGGACGACTTCGCGGGCAGGACGCCGGACAGGAACTACTCCGACATGATGAACCTGATGCGGCTCGAGGAGCAGCTGAGCCCCAGGTCTAGAACTTTCTCCAGCTGTGCAAAGGAGGACGGGTACCACGATCGAGATGACGACACCACCTCCGTGAACTCGGACAGGTCCGAGGAGGTGTTTGACATGACCAAGGGGAACCTGACCCTCTTGGAGAAGGCCATCGCTTTGGAAACAGAGAGAGCGAAGGCCATGAGGGACAAGATGGCGATGGAGGCCGGAAGGCGGGACAATGTGCGGCCGTACGAGGAGCAGTCGCCAAGGCCGCTTCCCGGGGAAGAGAGGAAGCCTAAGTCCGGTGACAGCCATGTCAAAAAGCCATACTATGGTAAAGGTAATATTTCTACCTAACGTAAGTTGCCTCGTGAACGTAGGAGCTAGGGTGAAAGATGCCGGTGAAGGTCCACCAGGGACATGGGCGTCACACTCGCTCATGTCACGAATGCACATCTCTTAGGGTCACTTAGAGCATTCGAGCTGGAGTTTCTGGAAAGCCGATACAGTATTTGTCTGGGACATGCACAGAGCAGCTCACTGTGCGATGACCAGAGCAGACGAGTCACCCGCTACTTCAGCAGGAGACGCTTGCCTTGGAGAGACCGGGCTAGCGCACGGGCACGTCCCGTGATAGGAAACAGTAGCACGAGGCTGTGTTCTCACACACGAGCCAGTCTGTGTGGCATGTCAAGAGCTCACCCAGCAGCCAGCCAGTCAGGGACGCAGCACGTGTTGTACATACGGGGTCGGCTCAGTGGCATCATGATTGATACAGTTACCACCAAATGACAGTTATTGATGAAAACCCCCCGTAGAAAACATCCTTGCTAGAACCTGAACAGGGACAGAATGACTGATAGCATAGGACAAGGGCAACGGTGCCCATCAATTATTGTAAGAGAGTAAGTAGAGGGGGCCGTTCGCTACGCCAGGCGTGGCGGGTCCGAGCCGAGATCCATAGCGAGTTCTTTAGTCTCTTCATTCCCGCTCACTGATTCCATCCCATTGTGGAAACAGTCATGGCACGTACTTTCTGTTAAAGCACTCAAAATACCCCAAAGGAGACTGTTAGCAGATTCTCCCTTATGAAGTGGAGGGGCCCATATTTGCATATCTCTTTACATTTCAACGCCCACGACACGCACGTGAGGCGTCAGTACCTCTCCGAAGCGCATGAACTTGTGCCGAATGAGTGTCCGGCCTTACGCTGGCAGTAAGGACCGTGTCCACGCGTGGTGCGAGCTGCCGGCGATATCACGCCGTGGAGAACCTGAGACTGTCGGTGTCCCGGTCATAAGAACTAAGTCAGAAACAGTTTCAAAAATGAAACTGGTAATTCCTTAAATCCCTCCCTATTAGTACCAAAAAAGATCTTCAGTTTTCTGTTGCTTTCTACTCCTTCTAAAGACTGAGCTTCCTCGCTGCGCATCTGAGGATGAGGTTCAGGACTTTGGTTTAAACTCAGTTGCCGTAGAACCTCCAGCAATCAGAGAAGCTGTTTCTAGTGTTGTGACCTGGGCGTGGTCTCCTCTCTGTGCACGCGTCGGTCCTATGGCGTCGGGTCACCAGAGCCCCGCGGCACACGGACCACGGCCAGAGGCCCGTTGAGGGCTTGACTGGGCGGGGGCTTGAACACTGACTGCCGTCTCGGGAGGTGAAGGGACACCCCCGGGCGGGGCGGCGTATCAGGAAAGGGTCGGTTCTTAAAAGCAAGAGGTTCTAGCCCACCCATCCCGCTTGCCTTGGGTGCAGGAAAGACTGTGAAACAGCTCGGGTGTCCGTAACTGCGGTGTGATGTGTCAGAACTCTGCAGCTGGGTAGCTGAGGATCGTGGAGGAATTACACCTTTTTAGGAAGAAATAGTGTCCTCTCTCGCGGGTGGCAGAGCTGGCAGCGAGGAAGGCGGAACTTGGGAACGTCCAGGCTCGCTGGGCGCCGCAGGCCCTGTGCGGCCCTCGCCTCCTGTGCCTGCTCACATCCCGCAGCTCCCTGTAGGTTCTCACTCATTTTGCTTTGCTACTGTTATTTTGTTTTATTTTGTTCCTTGCAAAGAATGGGAATGAAACCGCTTGCTTCCCTTCAGTACATGGGGCGGGGGAGGGAACGAGCAGCAAAACCTAAGATGTACTTTTCCCTGAAACGGGGGAAGGGCTGGGGTTTTCACCTTCCGAATGAGTCAGAAGCATCCATTCCTGACTCTACCCGTTTCTGTAGATTTCTTCCTCCATTTCATGTGGCATCCTAGCTCATTCCCTGCTCTCTTCTCAGCATATCTAGGGTCAGAGCCAATTAAATCAAACCAAGCAGGGATACCAGAGTGGGGCAAGGAGATTAATGCCCTCCTTGCTTAAAATATATATATAAAGATAGATAGATAGGTAGAAAATGTGACATTTTACCAACAAGGCCAACGGACAATTCCTACAACCACAAAGCATATCAATAATCCTCATTTCAAGCTTCGTTGTTGTAAAATTGTACAAATTCTTATTGTATACCATCTGCACAGAATGGTTAAATTATAAATGAGCAATCTTTCCAAAATCTTGAGCTAAAGCAAAAGAAGTTCTTCAGAAACTCCTCTATCCTTCTTCTCCCCAAGCACCACCGGAAAGGGAGGAAGGGGAGCAAGCGAAATCCAGCGCACAAGTTTTTTTTTCTAGGCGTTCTTTGGGGTGGGGGTGGGGTGTTTCAGTTGAATTGCTGGTCTGTTTGCTTGCTTGGTTGTTTTGTGTTTGCTTGAATGTTTGCCTTCAAGGTGAATTGGGATTTCTGGAAATCAGCATGCGGGGGAGGGGATGGTGGTGGCCAGCGGCATCGAGAGGAGATTATACCCTTGTGTCCTCCAAAACTGCAATTATTTGAGCCACTTGTCTCTATACAGATCTGCACTCAGCTTCAGAACACTTCGGACATCTGTGATATAATGTAACTTTTAGGAAGCTGTAAGTGTACTAATGAAAGAGAGTCATTTCACCAGAATAATAGTTACAATTTAAGTTTTTTGTTTTGTTTTGTTTTACCTTTTAAACACTATTTACATTTGGCTTGTGGTCTTCAATAACAAATAGTTTCCTGTAAAACTGTTACTGTGCACTTACTATTTTATATTTACATTAATTAAATCATACTAATATTCTGATGAAACTACCCAAAAGGCAATAAAATGCTAGGCTTTTTGATGGCGTGTGTAAGAGAAACTCCAGTCAGACATTTAGAAAGAGCGTCCCAACGACAGAATCCCAGGCTGCCTTTGGGGCTCCCATAGCTGTACCCAGTCTGCCCCTCAAGCACGGCCATAATTCAGACTCAGGACCTGAAAAGTAGATTATCTAGAATAAAACGCTAGCTAAAAAAAGAAAAGGGGGTGAGTTTTTTTTTATATAAACATAAAATTGCTTCTATAGTCTTGTGAGCCCTTTGTCCATTCCAAGTTCACATGCGTGACTTAAGAAGAAGGTCCGTAAGAGTTCTAAGAGCAGGAGCCAAATGCACACTTTCTTGGGGTCACAACTGGCTGGGTAAGGAGACATCAATAGGGAAGTGTTACCCCCTGAGGAGATGTTAAGCGACCCTTCCTCCACCAAACCAGCCTGGTCACTACTTACTGACGATCTGTGCAACTGGTTTTCAAAAAACTGACTCAAAATAGTGCGTTGCCTGCTTGCGTTGCTGCCCAGTCTGAGCTTTATCGTAGAAATATCCTCTGGAGCTACTTTCTGCGCATTGAAGAGCTGCGGTCCATTCTGGATATAGAAATAATTTTACCAGTGATAGCTTGCCCTTCTGGCACTTGGCACTCAACCGCTGACCAAGAGTCTGCTCTGATCCTTCCCGACCGGTGCTGCAGAGAACCAGCGGGACTCTGAACCCGCACCCCGTAGTCTGACACGCGCATGCCCAGCAGCGTAAGATGCTTCCTCTGGTCTCAGCACAGACGAAGAAACCAAAACAAATGGCTGCTCCAGCAGCTTCTGATTTTTTTTTTTAATTTTTAATTTTATTTTAATTTTTATTTTTAATTTAATTTGATTTTATTTTATTGCCCATCTCCCCCATTGAGAGGGATTTCCACCAATCTGGTCATTTGCTTACAGTGCCTTCTAAGAGTTCAGCATATTTTCAGAAAACTTTCTGAATCTGTGTGTACTATGGAGCCGTGTTGCGAGGTGACAACCTCCAGCACTGGTAAAACTTTGCATCCGAGCGTCAGCGCTGGGAGCTTTCGATGAGACAGACACGCACAGCAGACCGTTCCCACGGCCTTGTGCCCCTGGCTGAATTTCACAGAGCGATTGTGGAGGACCGCCGAGTGGTTTTGCTCTCTGAGAAGGTCACTGTCTCATCATTATTTACGTTGATTTCTTTGAGCAACACAGCTTGTCATGTAACACACGGGAAGACAATTATTCGAGAGCTAAGGTAGGAATAGCCTTTCTTTTCCCCGACCAGCAAAGAAAGTGAAGTATTTTGTGACTCATGATTACTCTGTTGAAGGTAAAAAAAAAAATCACCCAAAACCAAAGGTGCACAGGTCTATGTCACAGCCTGTCCCCTCCCTGACCCCTGTTTCTCGTCTTTATTTATCGAGGTTTCTTCGGTTGTTAATGAATCTCCTTTGTCTTGGACGGGTAAAAGATTCATTCTCTTGACACCTGTTGTCACTTTTAGATCCCTCGAGAGCAGAAAAGAAAGAGAGCAAGTGTCCCACCCCGGGGTGTGACGGAACCGGCCACGTAACCGGGCTGTACCCACATCACCGCAGTCTGTCCGGATGCCCGCACAAAGATAGGGTCCCTCCGGAAAGTAAGTCCGTGTTCCGCCAATGCCCGTGGGGCCGCGCACCCCCCCGGCTCTGTCTGTGTCGGCCACGCGCCTCTGTCATTCCATGTCAGCCTAGCCCAACCTCGGTCCTCATCTGCCCGCCCCTTCCGGTCCGCACCGGCCGGCAGGGGCTGTCTGCACCCCTCCCGCGGGTGGCCCAGGACGACCGCCCACCCCACCCCCTCCACACACCCCACCCGGCACACAGCGCTGCTTCCCCAGCGCGGCTCCCTGGTAGGTGGGCTGGGCTCCATCCCGCTTCACTTCTGACTTGCTGGGGACCTCGGACAAGTCACTTGTCCCCTGGTCTCTCACAAACCACACAAGAGGACTCAGATAGTCTCTACCCCACCCCCCTCCCTCGAATCCCTGACAGGAAGGTCCTCTCTCCCAACGGCCTGACTTCCATGCAGAGGAGCCGGAGCTGGCAGTGCATTTTACTGCATTTCGCTTGTAAAGTCTGTTTTGGGTCACGGCTGTCCCCACATTTCCACACAAGCGAACCTCAGTGTAGATCAGACGCCTTCTCTTAGTTAGGTTCTGAGAACGCACAATTTTCGGTGAACACAGCTACACTTATTTTGGAACTGAAAGGGTGTCCACGTCTCTATCTATCTTCTCCTCCGCACACGAAGTTTGCCATTTAAATGCAACCGTACTGGTTGCTCAGGGGAAAGGCACATTTTCAGAAGCAACCAGATGAGTCTGAGGTCCTGATTCGGAGCCTGAGGTGTGTCACGGGTGTGCCTGTGACCTGAGACACAGTCTCTGGACGGCAACACGGAGTGGCTTGGCTGGGACGCAGCAGGACGACCGGGGTTGTCGAGACGCGTTCTTGGGGGCCGTCCCATCCAAACGGCTCACTTCGGAGTTCTTGAGGCACAAATCTGTCAGAACCAAGAAGTCCCTAGCAGCAGTCAAGGCTTCAAAACAGGCTTAGCTGAACATTTTCAGATGAAATACTTTTAGAAGCGCTCGTGCCTCCAGGTTTTCGGAGGGCCGCTGAGAATAAGGAGCCCGCGTTTCTGGGAACTGCCTTGTGAGCGTGCAGGGCAACGCATCTGAGCGCTTGGCTGGGCCCGTGTGTTACATGAGCAAGGAGCGGGCGTCGTGTGAACGCAGCAGCTTCCGTGCCCGAGCGCCGTCCGGGCGGCCGCTCGCACGCACCGGCACACGCAGCCTCCCTCACTCCCCACATGCCCCACCGGGTGCCATCGGCCCCGGTCCCCCCACGAGAAGAGCAGGGAGCAGATGGCCTCCCCCTCTCTTCCCGGGGGTCAGCTCGGTGCCTGGCAAACTGAAGACGCACCCCTGTGGGCAGGCACCGACTTGCCCGAGCAGGGACAGAGCCGAGATGGCATCCCCGCCTGCCGGAGGCCCCAGCCTGTGTGTCGGCCGGGGCCTGGCTTCGCTGCTCCCGAGTCGGGCCACACGGGCCGAGACCCTACGTGGGCCTCAGGCCCTGTGTGCGCAGCATGGGGACCATCGCTGAACTCTTAGGCAGACCTGCCTGATGCCATTTTTCTGGTTGGGCCTCCCAAGTAGAAAATCAGTTCCTTTCCCTGGCTGGGGAATTCTCCCGACTCCTTATTTTCACAGGAAAAGTCTAACTAGTAGAAACGGGCTGGGCTCCCACAGACGGGGGTCAGACCGCACCCGGGCTCACCAGGGGAGCCCCTCCACACCAACCTTGAGACCGTCCTCCAGAGCATCTACAGAAAGCCGTTCCTAAATACTTACATGTAGTTCTTTACAGTACCGTAAGAATTTACAAAGAGGAAAAATTAGAATCCTCGGGTGGGGAGGGTACTTTTTTTTTAGACTTTAGATTTTTTTCCATTTTTTTCTGGGCCGGCCTCCGTCAGTCATCCTCTCTGCCTCGGTGAAGGCGGTCCAGCAGCCAGTCTGCACTGCAACGTGCTGAAGCACAGACGACGCACCACTGACAGGATGGGGCTCTGGCCCCCAAGGGCTCCCAGTGCAGCCAGAAGGGGGCCATGGTGGGAGGGGCTCCCCAGTGGGTGACTCCCACCTGAGCCGTCAGGCTTCCCAAGGGACCTGCAGGCTTCCCTGGAGCCGCACGGAGCTGGGGTCCTGTGGGAGAGAGGAGGGGTCCGCAGCTTGTCCAGAGGCTGCCGTGGTCAGCCACCTAGGACGCCAGGCGTGTCAGAGACAGTGGCCAGGGATGGAAAGTCTGGGTTGAGTTCAAGACATGCCCCAGACACGGGCAGATGTGAAGGAGGAGAGAGGGAGGGGCGGGAGGGGACACGGAGAGTCCCCCCCGGAGGCCGTGAGGACGCCAACTCTGCTGACTGATGCAGTGGTGGAGAAGCGGGGCCCCGCTAGCAGAAGACAGGATGGCCCGGACTGTTCCGGGCTGGCGGGCAGTGTGTGTGGTGCTCCCACAGGTGGAGGGCAGGGGGTGTCCGGGGCCCACAGAGGTCGGCTGCCCAGCGGCTCCCGGGGTCTGCTTTCTCAGCCGGGTTGCAGGAACTGGGGATGGGCTCGCTGGAGAGGAGGCCTGAAGCGTGAGCAAAAGCCCACTGCGGGAGTTTGAGACAGGAGCACATAGAACACGCAGCCAAGAAGAGGGAACAGAGGCTGTTCTAGAAAGGTCTGGCCCACGCGGGGAGGAAGAAGTCCGGGGGGATGGCATCAGGGGTCGCTGACCGCTCTGGGGGGGGGCACGGGGACCACTGCTGCGGTGGAGGTCTGAGGACATCGGGGGGCTGAGGGACAGGGGCAGAGCGCAGCCACGGGACGGCAGAGCTGGGCTCAGTCACGGCCCCGCTGACGCCAGCCCGGGAAGGAGTCCGCGTCTCCGCTCAGTGGGACAGACAGCGGCCATCTGCTTGGGGTCCTCGCCACAGCCGGGCGCAGAAGCTTCTTCTCTCTCCAGGGAAGATTTTATTTCACAAAGTGTAGCATGAATGGAAAGGAAAGCAATGCTGATTTGAGAGGGATGCTGTGTCATGGGAAGGGTCTATGTGATGTCGCAACAGGAAGTTGGGAAAATCGTGCAGAACCAAGAACGACGTAGGTGAATCCGGACCCCAGAAGGGAGAGTGAAGGCCAGGTGGCAGCACAGGATGAAACCTTGCGTGGGCGGGGGGGGGGGGCAGGCAGGGCCCAGGGCCAGGTCCCCCCCGGGAAGGAGGCCTCCTGACTGCTCCTCCAGCAGCCCCCAACACCCAGTGAGCCTAAGGCTGGCTCACCCTTGTTCCCTCAGTGCTCACCGAGCATTGACAGGACAACACAGGAGCCACAAGACTAAAGAATCCAGAATGTAGCCAGTATGTAAGGACCAGGACAGGACGGAGGACAGCCCTTGATGGGGACAGCATGCAGACTTCAGGGAAGACAGAGATTGCTCTAAAGAAGGAGGAGAATCATACAGAACACATAACCAGTTGGGCAGACTTTGCTCTTCATGGTCCTGCTATGACATGTACCTCGCTGGCTCCCCCAGGTCTTGCTGCCATGATGTGGACGGTCATATGGGGCCCAGGGCTGGGGTCCTATCCTAGTGGCTTCCCTCTAGCACCTGTCACCCCCCTCCAACTCCCCCAGAGCAGCAGCTGCTCACTGAGGACCCATTAGGAGAGGACATGCAAACTGTCCAGGCCGGTTACCGCCCCATGTAAACTCAAATACTATCTCCCAGCAATAGGCTGCTTGCCTCCTCCCACTGCAGCACCCCACCCCCTGGTGTCCCTGTGATGACTTCACAGGGAACACGACATAACACTTAGTATTGCAGCTTATCCCACTGGCAGAATAACAGAATACTTGATTCCCAGATGAGAAGTTGTTATTTACTTCGTTTTGTTTAAAAATCGGGTTTGGGAGTCTCTATTCATCCATGACCACCGTGCTGTCTTCATACTGTGTGTTTCTAGAACACAGGCATGTTTTAAAAATTACCCATCTACATGCTTGTTACGTGGTAACCGATATTCAGTGCCGATGTGTGGGAGATGTGGGGAGGTCCTGCTGCCCTGCCCCCTCCAGAGCGAGTCGGCTACCACGTTCCTGACCTCTGCGGCCCCCACCCAGTGCGCCCTGCTTTGCATGCCAGTGACACTAAGGTTGAGACACCCTTCTTTTTCCTACATGTGTTTCCTGACCATGTCCATCACAAATGTGTGCAGGACTGTCCGTGGTAAACTAACCCAGCCTTTGTTAAAATGATTGCATATTCTTGTATTCAGACCATTTCTATGTTTTAATGCTGGGCTGTCTTCTCTGCCTCTCCCTGTCAAGTTCTTGCCATGCATGAGAATGTTCTCAAGTGCCCCACTCCGGGCTGCACGGGGCGAGGGCATGTAAATAGCAACAGGAACTCGCACAGAAGGTAAGCAAAGCGCTCCTGTGCCCCAGGCCGCTGCGCTACGTTCCCCGACAGCCCCCCCCCCAAAACCCAGCCTCCAGAGGGAGTGTGTCCTGCACACCTCCCACTCCTGCCCCGGGAGACAGGCCGCTGTCTGGGAGGGCATCGTGCATGGGGAAGGCAAACTCTGAGACCCCTTTCCACAGAGTGGATTGTTTTCCCTTGTCCCACCCACTCGTCCCGCGTTCCCAGGAGGCACCCTCCACGGGGAACGCTCAGTTTGCGTCCAGGGGCGGGGAGGAGCCGTGCTGTGCACCTTGTACAGGGAGGGGTTACAAGGCGTGAAGACTGGATGGTCTGGGACCTAACGAGGTCACCCCTGAAACTCTGCCGAGACCCCAGTCATCGGTGTGGACATGACCAAAATACTGGCAGAGGCCCAAAGTGCTCGTTGGGGAACGTTTGGCATGACCGTGGGCCAGGTAAACGGGCTTGCTCGGCGTCACACTTTTGCTCTGGACAGTCCCAGTCCTCTTCCCTCCTATCGTGACTTCTAAGCTGCTCACGAAACTCAGATCATATCAAACGCTTCTTCACCAGTAGCTGGACGGATCCGTTCGGATGGGTCTTTCGGCCTCGAACGCTCATGCAAAACTATATCCTAAATGAAGGAAACTGTTAGGACTTCCATCTTATGTTTTGCCCGGCTGTCGGGTACATTTGGTAACTTGTGTTAAATTCATAATGAAACAAATTGCAACCCTGTGCGCATCAGAGGCCGTCTGGCCTCAGCCTGCAGGAGAAAGGAGCGATCTGCGGAGTGGTAAGGCTGTGCCGAGCCCTGTTCGAAACGGTGTTTAGTCTCCGCCGGCTCATCAGTCCTGGGCTTCCCGTGTCCCGTGTCTCGCGGCGTACGCATCCGTACCTACGTGCCGCTCTGTGCAGACGCGCGGAGCGTAGACACCGTGACTTCAGGAAGAAGAAAGGCCGAAGCCAGGGAGCCCGCACGCTGTCTGTCCCATAGATACTTAGTTCCACAACAACACTTCCGAGCGGTCCTAGAGAGCACGCTGCTTTATTCCCGTTCATTCCCTGCCCGGGGAGGACGTGGGCGAGCAGGGGGCTGAGAAGCCCCAGCGCCTGGGGCAGTGGCGCACCCAGCGTCAGCTGAGAGCTCCCCTTCACACCGGTCCGTGAGCTGCCGTTCCGGGGCTTTTCAGCGGCTCATCCCACCCCCGCGGCTCGTCCTCCTCTGCAGAAGCATCCTGGGGTCGAGTCTGTGTCTGTAATTTCCACTCGCTCGTGTCCTCCTGAGGGACACAGAACTGGGCTCGCTGTGGCTGGCGAGGGCTGAGTGTGCTTCATGCACGGACGGCCATCAGGGCCATCCCCTGGAGACCCCCCGGGAAGTCACGCACAGCACAGCCATGGTCATTTCTCCCTGTCCTAGCCGGCCCCAGGGCAGGTATGGGAAGCTGCTTGGGGTGCTCTGGTGCTGACCAAAGGAGAGGCAGGGAGGGGACGACGGGGCCCGTGGGCCGCCGAGCCGTGGGAGGAGTCGACTCACTCTGTGCTCTGTCCTCACAGCCTCTCCGGTTGTCCCATTGCTGCTGCAGAGAAACTGGCAAAGGCCCAGGAAAAACACCAGAGCTGTGACGTGTCCAAGTCCAACCAGGCCTCAGACCGAGTGCTAAGGTACCAGATGCCGGCCGGTCCTGCCGTGAGAGCCACGTGTACCTGACCCAGCACCTGGGGCACTGGGGGGCTGGGATGCTGGGGGGCTGGGGGGCTGGGGCCTGAGGGTTCTGGGGGGCTAGGCGGTTGGGGCACTGGGAGGTTGGGATACTGGGGGGCTGGGGGGCTGGGAGTTCTGGGGGCTGGGGGTTTGGGGCACTGGGGGACTAGGGGTTTGTGGGGCTGGGGGGAGGCAGGGGGCGGCGGGCAGTCTCGCTCGGGGGCAGGAACGCAAGTGGTCCGCGGCTCAGTTGTAAGAGCCAAGCCCCCCAGGTCCACAGGGCCTGTGTGAGGTGGGGGCCACCTTGCTCTCTGGGACTCTGTCCACCCACTGGGAGTCTTTATATGAGAGTAGATGACGTGTTTCTGGTTCTTTCCGGCTGGGAAGGTGTTTTGTTGTTCTGGGCCTGCTAGATGGAAGCGAGGCACTTTCCACCTTCATGAGATGCCCAGAGTCATCCTAGTTTAACTTGGAGCCCAGAACAGAGAACCCACCTGCCTCCAGGCCTTGCGGCGCAGGACGGCCAGAGCTTTTCTCTGTGGGGGAGCCCCCCAGGGGCCGGCCCCTCTGTCCCCAGACACCCCATGGGGTTATGAGCAGGAGGCGGGGGAAGGGTGGCCGAGTGACCTGAACCAGCTCAGTCGCGGACTGTCGTGGGAACACCTCAGGATCTCCTGGTGCAACCCCGGTTTCAGTGGAGGAAGGGAGGCTTCCGGGAGGGGCGGAGGGAGAAGCCCCCATCCCAGACCCCGCCTGTCAGCTCTCATCTCCACTGGCCCCCTTCAAACCCAGGCTGCGCGGCCGTCGTCCAGACTGCTCAGTGGACACGGTGGTACCGACACGGCCCCAGTTCTTCCCAGGCTGTCCTGCGGGCTGCAGGGCTGCCCACCTCCGGGAGGGGGGAGCAGGTCGCCCCTCCGAGGCGGCGGCCATGGTTCCGGTCGCAGACGGAAGGGGAGCGCACGCACACACGCACGCACACGCACACACACACACGCACACACCGTGTGCAGAACGGGAGCTCTTCGGGGTAAATCTCTCAGGAAAAGGCCGTATTTAACTGGTTTGAACACCTGCTTGGTTTCGTTGTACATTAGTTCAGTTTTCTGAAAGGACTTTACCAGTGGCTCTACACCCTTTTATCCTTCAATAGAAAACTTAAACTCTTTTTTGTAAGACTTTATTTATTTGTCAGAGAGAGAGAGCATGAGCAGGGAGAGCGGCAGAGGGAGACACAGGCCGCCCGCGGAGCAGGGGCCCTGGCGGGGGGCTCCATCCCAGGACCCTGGGATCACGACCTGAGCCACAGACAGATACTTCACCTACTGAGCTGCCCAGGTGCTTTGAAAAGTTAAAATTTTTATGGAAAATGAGAAATATTTAGACAAAAACAAGAAAATAAAAACCACTTATAAGTGTACTATTTAGGAACAAACCCTCAATAAATGTTGGCGTGTGTTCATCTAGATTTTTCTGTGTGGGGTGCTAGCTGTCTCACGCGCCCCTGTGAGCACACGGCACTCCCCTCCCAGAAGGTCACGTTTGTTACTGGCAGGTGGGAGCCCCCACCGGGGCTCCGTCCGTCTGAGAGGGAACGGCTGTCAGCCGAGAGAACGAAGCCAGGTAGAGAGGGACCGAGGCTCGGGGCTTCTGTCCACATCTGCCACCTCTAGTCAGACCCCAGAGCTGGGACGAGCCCTGAGCCCGCCTCTCCTGGGGACCCTCCTGTTGTATGAGCGGGCATCAGGTGGGAGACGCTGCCCTGGGGGCCGCAGACTGTGAACACCCCCCCAGACACGAGCCTCACACTGACGCACAGCCAGAAGCAGCAGCCCCGACCGTGTTTCTGTGGCTGTGTGGCCACGGGTCCCTTTCCAGAGGCCAGAGCTGCGGAGAACCACCGCAACGATCGTGGAACACACTTGTGCGGGCCAGTGTGCACATACGAACGATATCCCTTCCGTGCCTCCCGCCGGGCATGGCGAGGCGGTGGGACAGGGTGCGAAGGGAAGCAGCCATGTCAGCCACGGCATTGTCTCCGGGGTGTCCCCGCGCTCCCCAGCTCCTGGGGCACCGCTCAGGCACCCGTGTCCATGGCGTGAGCAAGGCCTAGAGGACCTGGTCTCCGTGTGGACAGTCCCCACAGCATCTCCACACGGGCACGCTCACTCAGCGGGCAGGAAAGAAGACACGAAGGGAACAAAGAGAACATAATTTAAATCTGCACTCGTGGGGCGCCCAGGGGGCTCAGTGAGGAAAGCGTCTGCCATCAGCTCAGGGCATGAACCTAGGGTCCTGGGATCGAGCCCTGCGTTGCAGGCGGGGGGGTGGGGTTCCCCTGCTCAGCGGGAGGCTGCTCCTCCTCCGCCTCGGCCCCACCCCCACTCATGTGCGCTCCCTCGTGCTCTCAAATCAAATTTTAAAATTTTTTACATCTTTAAAAAATAAATAAGTCCACACTCATTTAACTAGGGTTGAAGTCTCCGAGCAGATCGCGCAACAGGAAGACGTCAGTGCTTCCGGTCCTATTCCGGCTTCCCACCCCCTGGCCGCAGCGCGCGGACCTCCGGGACAACTTCTGCACATCCCCAAGGACCAGCTTGTCACCGAGGCCTCTGCTCCAGGCCCCGCTCCTTCTGAGCTGCTCCTAACCTTCTGAAGGCTTGGGGATCGTGCCCTCCCCAGCCCAAACCCTCAGGCCTTGCCCACTGGGCAGGACCCCCCATCCGGTCCCGGGTCACCAGACTCCGGGAGTCTCCAGAGATGCTGTCGGCACGCCTGCGTCTCCCCTCTGTGGTTTCGTTCCCTGGATCTTCACCTGGACACTCTGTCCACCCGCCCAGCTTCCTTCCCCCTGGACTCTTAAAATCGTGTCCCATGCCACGTGCTTTCTGAAGGCAGGGCGAGGGCCTCCCTGGGCCTCCACGGGCTCCCCAGGCAAGTGCCTCAGATAGCAGGCCTGGGGCGACTCCGCACAGCACCCGTCACCCTGACAAGAGAAGCTGAATAAATGAAAGCAGAACGACTGTGGTGGTGATTCGGGAAAGCGTAGCTTGAGGGGAGCAAAGGGACCCCCCGCGCACACCCCTCGGAAGTCTCAAGTCACTTCCCCAAACGCCGTAGAGGTGGACGCGGGGGCACACCGGCACGCGCTCGCACAGCGAGGCAGGAGCGCGATGCGTGTGGTGAGCGGGGCCGCCTCGTTCCCGCGCTGCCCCTGCGGTGGGGACGGCCGGCGGCCTCGCGGGAAAACACGGGCCTGCGGGCGCCTCTTTGTTTTCGGTTTTCGTGTCCAGCCAGGCACATGTCCCCTTGTTTGGGGTCAGCCCACATCCCTATGAGATTTTCTTTATTTCTTCTTTTTTCTTTTTAAGGGAAAGGTCTTAGTAGCTCACCTCCTTTGGCACAACGCTTACTCTCTGAAGCCCGTGCGAAGGGAAGCTGACGGGCTACCTCGGGCTCCTCCCGCGCCCGCGGGCCATTAGGGGACCGGCTTCGTGGGGCCGGGAAATCCCACACCCGTGGCCTCCGCTCGGCAAGGCGGCGGTGAGCGGCGCGCCCCGACGCCCACCGGAGCCGCGTGTCACCGGCGGCCATGGGAGGGCGAGCGGTGACTCTCTCTCGTCTGCCCGCAGGCCCATGTGCTTCGTCAAGCAGCTGGAGATCCCTCACTACGGCTACAGGAACAGCGTGCCCACGGCCACGCCCCGCTCCAACCTCGCCAAAGAGCTGGAGAAATATTCCAAGACCTCGTTTGAGTACAACACTTACGACAGCCATACTTACGGCAAGCGGGCCATAGCTCCCAAGGTGCAAACCAGGGATATATCCCCCAAAGGATATGATGGTAGGAGGTGCACACTCTTTAAGTGAGAGTCACGCTTGCCGTTGATAATGTTGTTGTTGTGTATATCCGTTTCCTACAAACTGGTCGAGCATGGGGTCGCTTGATGGGGCCCAAAGAAAGCACGTGCACAGGCCGTGCTCACCTGTGTGCCCCCAGGTGTGGGTGAGAAAGGGGCCTTCCCTGGATGCTTCCAAAGCAGCTCATTCGGGCCGCGTTCAGAACGCGGAGACGGAGGGCCGTCGGCTCGTGTGCTTCCCGATGCCGTCCTCGTCTTTATAAAATTCCTTCGGGCTTGGCTCCTGCACGGAGCCACCTGGGAATGCCAGACGTAGCCCCCAGAGCTCCTGGTCCTTGGAGGACCTCTGCATGCCCCACTGAGTTCTCAGCCTTGGGTGCACATGAGAGTCAGCTGGGGCGCTCTGAGCATTCTGACGCCCAGGCAGCTCCAGGACCAAGTGATTGGCTGCCCCGGGGCGCTGCCTATGCGGTGGCCTTCTGTGCGTTACCGGTGACTCCAAGGTGCACCCAAGAGCAGACAGCTTCTGCCGGTGTCATCAGGCCTCCTTCCAGCAGGGGAGGGCCCTGGCCTGTGTCCCCATGGGGAGTGGGGCGGGCAGGGCCTCCCGTGGTAACCTAGCTACCACGCCTCCACCAAAAGCAACGAGCAGGTGGAACAAATAAAGCACCACCTGCTTCTCGAGAGGGCGCGTGCTTACTTGCCCCGGCGGGCTCGGAGCTGGCTACTCGCTCTCTGACTGGCTCTGGTCGCTTCCCTGCACTCACATGGTAAGTCGCTGAACAAGACAGGGGTGAGGGGTCTCCTGATATCAAGTACTGCCTGACGGCCTTTCTGCTTTGAATTCCAGGATATGTGCCCTGAGTTGGCTGGGATGTGGGATGTGGACGTTTTGATGATTTATAAGTCTTATCTTGGTGTTCTGTAGCAGAGGAGAGGAGATGGCCCCTTAAAGATATTTTAGCTCTTCTCAGAAGAAGGTATTTAATTAAAATCATAGCACACCAAAAAACTCATTTAAAGTGAATGGCTGGGGAGTTCCAGAACCTCCTCCCCATTCAGGGTGAGTCGCCGCACGTGTTTCCGACGTAGTCATCACTTGCCTTGATAACAATCCGTGCGCGCAGGGAGCGAAACCCCGTCGTTCTCCGCTGTGTTGTGTACTACCTCCTCCTCGCGCGCATCGGTTCTTAACACGGAGGAACAAACATGTAAGTGGAAAAAAAGACAGTGGCTTAGGGTATAGCAGAAAGTAATTATTTTTGCTTTATCATAATTTGCCAGTTTCTGGTTTGTCATCATTTTATCCATGTGACCGATGGGCTGCACATGAGGGACCGAGAAAGCAAAATTCACACAACGTCTCACGTGCCTCACGGCGGCCTGGGGAGGCGCCTCGGGCCGCTTGTCTCCACACCTGTTCGCTGCCGTTGGCCTGTGCGGCCTGGTTTCCTTGACCTCGTCGTTACGGTTGGACTTTGGGGGAGGTCATGACCAGTAGAGCACATTTTCATGCTTTAATGCCCATTAGTGGATTCGAAGTCAAACCTACTGGTCTGTCCTCAGAGCGGAGTGATATTTAACACATGAACCCTTCTGGGTGTTGGTTTCCCCAGGAACGAGGTGGCAGTAGTAGTTCCCACCCTGTGGGCCGCCCAGCGCTGTGGTGAGGGTAGGACAAACGTGTAAGCACTGCCGTTCACTCTCCCCCGCCCAGAAAGGACCTCCGGGGAGAAACCGTGGCTGAGTCAGACTCCTCACCTGGCCCACAAGGAAACAAGAATAGGGAACAAAAACTTCAATATTGGGTCTTTAAGAAACAAACAAAAAAAAAAAAAAAAGAAAAAAGGGAAGGAAAGGCAGCCCTTTACTGTAATTTACTGAAAAGAACAGCAGGAACTCCATTTCTCTCACACTAGATTCATCTAACGGACTTTGTTTTAAAAAAATATTTTATTTATTTGACAGAGATCCCAAGTAGGCAGAGGCAGGCAGAGAGAGAGGAGGAAGCAGGCTCCCCGCTGAGCAGAGAGCCCGATGCGGGACTCGATCCCAGGACCCTGAGATCATGACCCGAGCCGAAGGCAGAGGCTTAACCCACTGAGCCCCCCAGGCGCCCCCATCTAACAGACTTTTAAAACATCAAAGGAAATGCCCATGAGGACGAGAGTGGCTGGGTCCATTTTCTCGATAGGGCGTGAGCGGAGAGCTGTCCCTGAAGGCAGGCAGCACGGAGTGACGGCAGCGTGTGGCCGCCCTGCAGCAGTGACCTCCCCCAGACTTGCCGCGGGTGCAGAGAACAGAGTCACTGCTCCTGAAGAGAGACTGAAATGAGCCTGTTGCTGGGGAAGCATAACCCTTGGGAGCAAGGGGTGGGCCGCGGAGGTGTCCAGCAGGGGAGAAAGTGGGACTTTGATCCCGTCTTCGGTTGTCACACCTCAGGTCCCACCGCCTGTGTTCCAAACACTCAACACACGTTAAGTGAAGTGCCTGCATTCTTCCAGACACTGCCTAGTTGCTATCTGTCTGTCTGTCTGTCTGTCCGTCCACCCATGCATCAGTCATCTGCTATGTGTCATCTGTCTGGCTCTTCCTTCCCTCTGGATAACAAGTGTCAAGGAGGAGTGGGGACCGGCCGGAAGGCCGTGGGATGCACGCTCGCGTAGACAGTGAAGCCAGACGTCCGCTCGGGAGGGATCAGCAGGAGGTTCATCAAAATGGCAAATCTCGCACTTGAGCACGAGCTTGAGTAGAAATTATGCAGAAGGAGAAGATCCATGCGTTGGTAGGAAGGACCTGTGGCCTGACGCGCCTCAGTGGGGACAGGCACCTGTGGGGCAGGTGAGGAAAGGGCCCTGCGTCCCCACCGTGCTGAGGAGCTTGGGGAGCTCTCCGCCGGGCGTGGAAGTCCGTGTGCGGGGGTAGTGGGGGAGGGAAGGTGGGAAGGGGCAGAGGCTCCCAGACGTGTCTCAGCCCTGCCCTCTCGTGAGCAGCAGCCGGGGTCTCCCCAGCCTGTTTGTTACAACGAGCTGACAGTGCTGCTGGTTGTTTACACTGTTGGGGAAAAAGAAGACTCTGTGCCATGTAAAGATCACATCAAGGTCCAATTTCAGTGTTCACAGGTGAGGTCATACGGGCCCGGCCGCTCTCCTGCATCGTCGGTGACCGGGCCCACCACGCAAGGGCAGAACCGAGTGCTTGTGGCAGAAAAGCCCCGACTGTTGTCCGGTTCTGACAGAAACAGCTGCCGAACCCAGCCAAGACCTCTCTGCTCGGGTCTCTGGGCGATTTATCACCACTCCGAGCTCTGCCCCAAGCTAGAACCCCCATGCGCTCCCCTCGTGAGCCTCCCTGTCACCCCCAACTTCTGGATCCTCCACGCTGAGCCTGTGATCGGCTCTGGACTTCCTCTGTGCTTCTCAAACTCCGCGCCGCCCGATGTGCTCAACCTCCCACTGTCCACCCCGGGCCCTGTCCGGGCCTCCTGCCGGCAACGGCTCCCAGAACTCCTCAGGGGCCATCCGGAGGCCCCAGGACCGGGCCTCTGGCCTCCTCACCCTTCCCTGCCCCGGCACTCCCTGGAACCCCTGCCCTCCTGCCCACACCTGCCGGCTGCCCCACAGCCCGGCTGCTCCAGAGCCTCTCGGAGCTGAGTCCTCCTGGGAACGTCCCTCCCGGTGGTGCCCGTGCAGAGCCGGACGCCTGTTCCTGGCCCCTGTGCAGCTCTGGGTCTCCTCCTTGGCGGGCTCACGGGTAGACAGCTTGTCTTCCTGCCGGGCCGTAAGCTCCTGTCCTCGGTCTCAAATCGCCGTGCCGGTGCGGGCCGAGCAAATGCTGCCTGTTTGCATGAGTGAGTGGGAAACGAAGAGTCTGAACAGGGAGCCGATGCTCTAAGTCACAGGAGCAGGCGGTGCGCAGGCCCCTGAGCTGTAGTCTCACAGGAAAGCTCCTTTTCCAAGGAGCACTCACCACGCCCAGAGCCGCGTGGGCACTGGGAGGGTCGGGGCCTGAGGGCGCACGGCCGTCCGGGTGCACCCAGGTCCCCCGTGGCGTGAACCCTCAGGAGGCGCACCTCCAGACTGTGCTCTCTGTCTGGTTTTCGTGGAGCTCTGGGCTTCACCTCTTCCATTGTGTCAACACAGAAGAAGGTGGACATTCCTAGTGGGAGATGCACACATTTAGGGAGACTCCCAAGTAGGGCAGGGTGAAAAGAAGGCTCTAGGTGAATGTGGTTGTTCTCATTTTTCTGTTTTTTACTTTGCCATATTTAGCCAGTAGGAATCCCCTAGATTCTTTCTTCGTCCTGCAGGAGAGAGATAGAGTCCGGGGAGGTGTGGCCTCCATCCCACCCAGGGACAGGCCAGCACCCAGGAGGACAGGGCCCGGTGCTGCCTGCTGACCGGTCGGAAAGGGGAGAGTGTTCTGTCGTGGCCACCGGTCCCTGCTGCTGGCTTTGGGAGCGATTTCCAAACGAGCGGTAATTGTGAGGACCTGCACTCTTAGTTTCATTTTGAACAAAACAAAGATGTGCTTGCATTCCGTGACAGGGCCCGGGTGTGTGGCCGCCTGTCCCGCCCGTGTGTCCTGGACCAGGCTCATGTGTAGTCGCCCCCAGGTCACTCACTGCGAGCGCCCTGCCCGGTCCTACCAGACTCCAGCATCTGGCGAAGGAGACACCCTTCACCAGGAGTCTGGGGCCCACTGCTGTGCACACATGTCCTGCTGACGTTCCCCTACAAACTGAAATGTGCTAATTTCAACATGAAATGGCCATTTTCCTTATTTATATGCATTCCATTACTTTTCTGAGCCAGCGGCCAGCCCTCATTAGGGAAAAGAATCCTCAAAAGTACTTTCGCGTTTCTCCAACCATTTCTGTGGTATAAAGCCGCAGACTTGAGACCTAGAGAGACTACCCCAAGCCGCAGACTCCGCATGGTTCCCTGCTGTGCAGGTCCCGGGGGCCGACCCTCGAGGGAGGGTCTCTATTGGGTCCCCCTACATTGCTGCCTCAGACCCGTGGGACGTCTCTGTGCTCGGACCCCACGCTGTGCCCTCAGCTGCTTCAATATGTGCGCCCGCAGAAAGATGAGGAAGGGAAGGCCATGCAGACAGACAACAGGTGTGCTGATTTGTCCTCACAGAGAGGGACCCGGCCGGCACAGACTCCTCCGGCTGGGGGGTCTGAGTGTGTGCAGCCAACCCTCTGGTCCACGTGAGGGGACCTCCTTCAAATGGCCACCTGCCCGGCAGCGGCTCAGTGACGTTCAGTGGGGGTCGGGGTGGCACCCGGTGCCAGCACCACTGGGCAGCCCAGTGGTGGCAAAAGGAAGGGCGTCTCGGGTCCAAAGCGGGAAGTTATCCGTGACGAAAGCTCATCACAGTGTTCACTCGCTCTGAATGTGGTGCTTTGGGCAGATTCTTGGTGTGGCTCATGGTGACCGACCGCGGTGGCTGTGTGGGGTCCGCTGTTTGGTTCTGTGGCGTTGGCCCCTTCCTTTGGGAGGAAAGCACGTGCATGCCCTCCCAGCAGGGTACTCAGGTCACAGACCGCTAGGGACCGTGTCGGACACGCAGGGAGAGCTGGCTAAGCTCGCTTCGGAAAGGACATTCGAAGAGGCATGTGGGGTCGTGCAACAGGGGCTTGCTGGCGGAGTCGAAGACACTGTGAGGGAGACATCTGTGGCGGCTTCCCACACCCCTGGCTTCACCCTGGCTGCTCCGTCCGTGGGCAGGACTCCAGGGGAGACCCGTCCGCCCTGCAGGGGACACCCTGTGACTGTGCTGCCTTTAGCAATGGCCATGGACCCCTAACAAATCAGCCACCAGGGTTTCCCCAGCTGTGGGCCAGAGGAGACTTCCAATCCACCATGAAAGCAACGTTTGCTCCAAGTACCCATATGCTCCTGGTGACTGGGGCTTTGCCCCCTGTGTCCTGTGAGCCAGGCTCCCTGCAGGGGACAGCGTGTGGCATGCGCTGCCCTGCGTACCTTGGGCCCAGCCGTGCCCACGAATGTGCCCTGTGCCACTTCCTCCACGTGGCTCTCGATGCGACCCCCGGAGTGGGGCTCTTCTCAGGGAAAGGGGTGCTTCTCTCCTGCGTGCCCAGCAGGCCGCGGAGGCCCCTCTGGGCTGAAGGGGCAGCCAGTGTCTGGAGGGAGGGGGGTCTGTGGGCCCGGGCCACCCGTGAGCGGACGGGCAGTGAGGACCGGGACACCCGTCCTTCGGCCTTGAGCAGCGGCCCCTTCCGTGCAGCAGGTGGCCGCGTCCCCATCAGGTGCGGCCGCAAGCAGACGGGCAGCGGCCCCACCGCGCACCCAGCGCTGCCCAGGAAAGGCCAGACGGGCTCTTCCCCGCCCCCGCCGCGGTGTCCCCGGGGCCGGTGGGAGGGGCGTGGCGGGGGTGGCGGGGCGGTGCCCCGCTGTGCTGTGGGCCGGCGGCGGGGACCCAAGCAGGGCCGTGCCCGTGTCTCCCCAGCGAAGCGCTACTGCAAGAACGGCAGCCCCAGCAGCAGCAGCAGCAGCAGCTACGCGCCCAGCAGCGGCAGCCACGGGAGCTGCGGGGGCGGCGGCAGCGGCAGCAGCGCCAGCAGCACGTGCAGCTTCGACTTCGCGCACGACGTGGAGGCCGCGCACATGGCGGCCACGGCCATCCTCAACCTGTCCACGCGCTGCCGCGAGATGCCGCAGAACCTGTCCACGAAGCCGCAGGACCTGTGCGCCGCGCGGGTACGTCCGGCGCCGGGGGGGGGGGGGGCGGGGGGCGTCCCAGAGCCGCGGCCATGCCCGCTGCCCCGGCAGACACCGCACCTGCCGGCCCGGGCTGGGGCGCGGCCCTGAGCGGAAGCCAAGGCAGCTGAACGCAGGGGAAAGCAAGCGGCCCCTTCCCATCGTTTTCTTTTTTCTTTTTGCTCTATTAAAGCTAAGACTGAGAGAATTTAGTCGAACCTGTAAGCAGGGGCGTTCCCTGGCACACGGGGGCACTGGGCGGTCTCAGGGCGGCAGCCTGGTGGGGCCCCTCCCCAGCCGCTGCCCTCCACTCCCCCATCCAGAAGGGAGGCGCCCCACGCGGGAGGGGGCAGCTTTCACACCGGCACTGAAATCAAATGTCTGCTCTAGAGCGCATAACCTTCTGGGGACACAGGTGGTGCAGTGGCGGCAGGCTTCCCTGCTCCGTCCTGCGTGCGTCCTTCCTTGCCTCCCTGCTCCAGAGAGGCGAGCTCTGCGCACTTCTTTCTCTGTTGGAAAGCATCATTTAAAAAAAAAAAAAGAAAGAAAGAAAGAAAAGAAACTCACCCAGTACGTCTATTTTTTTAAGTCAGGTGGCTAAACCGCAGGCTTGCGGGGACAGAGCAGGTCAGGCCGCAGTCACAGCAGCCCGAGTCCTTGAACTGGCTGCACATCCCCCTCCTTTAAGCCCGTCAGCACAGGAGTTCATGCTGGAAAGTGAATTCTCGCTGCTTCTCCCTTGCCCCTCCATGCCTCTCCCTCATCTCGAAGTGTTCGCATCAGTGAAACGGAAAAAGGATTGCTAAGCATAAACGCATATCTAGCTCTGATCTCTTAACTGTTATTTGAGCTGGAATAGAATGGAGGTTAGGTCCCTGTTTGATTTTCTTCTGGCTTATTTCTAAAAGCAGGGATGGATTGCAGGGAAAGGCAGGTAAAGAGGACGGCACGTACACTGCAGATGTGTGACATAGAGAAGAGACAGGTGGTAGAGGACGACAGGTCATCAGCGGTGAATAGGGCCGTTCCCCTGCCATCCAGTGTTGTGGCCAAGCGCAGGCCAGCACATGTGTCCCAGGGGACCACTTCTGCTCCCTTCAGGAGTCCATGCACAGGAGACCGCAGGAGGAACCCAAGCTTGAATTCTGTGCTGGCTGAAGGCAGGGCTGCCGCTGGGCCTGTGTGATCAGTATGTCTCTCTGTCCCGCAGAACCCTGACATGGAGGTGGACGAGAATGGGACTCTGGACCTCAGCATGAACAAGCCGCGGCCACGGGAGAGCTGCTGCCCGGTCCTGACGCCCCTGGAGCCCATGTCCCCCCAGCAGCAGGCGGTGATGGGCAGCCGGTGCTTCCAGCTGGGGGAGGACGAGTGCTGGGAGCTGCCTGTGGACTACACCAAGATGAAGCCGCGCAGGACGGACGGCGGCGACTCTGCCGAGGTCCCTGTATGTCCCCTCCCTGCCTGCCGGCTTGGGGCGTGGGGTCGGGCGTCCATGGGCTCCCGGGGTACGGCCTCCGCCAACAAGGGCTGACCACACACTTCTCTGACCAGGGCGGGATGTTTCACAAATGCTGATTTGGTGAAACAAATCACAAACTCTCTTCAATGACGAATTTTCTTCTCTCTCATGTGCATTTTGATACCAACTATTTCTCTAAGAAAATATGTCAACAGCAAGCCTGTCCACTTTTCTGGTGACGTGTTACTAGAAAGCATGGTTCTCCTTGCAGATAGGGACGTGTACATCTTCAATGCTTAAGTGATCAGCTGCGCGTTATTAGTTAGCTCGCCCTTTGAAACCAAGGGTAGTTTCTGTTCTCAAAGAAACCCAAAATATTCAGAGGGTATACTCCAGCCCTAAAAAAAAATCGTTTTAGACTATCACCTAAATCTTTGTTGAACGCACTATTACCAAACACCTGTATCAAGAACATATTTTTAAAATACATATCTCCCCTGCAATCCGAACATAGAGCTTGCCTATGGAAGCGTCCCTAAGTCGAATGGCATGACTAATTGATTTATGTAGAAAATATTTTGAGTGTTCCCAGACCCCAAAAATTACCTCTCAGGTTTTGATTTTCTGAACCTTAGGACACACATTGCTAACAGGTGCACAGATAACCTGAGATCAAGCCCAGATGCTCCCAGACCCTGCTCCGAGCTCTGGAGCTCGACGCCAAGAGGCTGAGCCTGGTTCCCGGGGACAGGCATGCGACAGAGCCGTTCCGGAGGCTCAGCCTGCACCTGCCGCTCCCATAGCTCGCTGCAAAACCAGTACTGAATGCTACGTGCACCTCTTGCCTTTTTTGTAAAAGCAAAAATATTATTTGGGTTTCTTTCTTAGCAAAAGCAGGTACTAAAGTGGGTCTTTCAGAAGAGCAAAGTGGTGTGTCATAAGCTGTGGAAAAGTGGGGGACGCCTGTAGCTACAATGGTCACACTCAAGTTACTAAAGTAGTTAAAATATCCTCTGGGCCAAGAAAAGAAATGAAGAAACGGTTGTTCTTTGTTGTACTAGCTTTTTCTCCAGTGTTCAGTTCTGGAAATTATGACATCTTCTTTATTCATGGAAAAAACGAAAATCCTTTTTAAATACAATAAGGAGACCGCCATGAAAGCAATAGCTTCTTAAAAAACAAGGAAGTGCAGAAAAAGGGAGCATTAGCTATTTGTAGGATTGGCAACAAAGGCACCTGGTTATAAGGCCGTTACATGCTAAAGCCCATTATCTTCATTCTTGGCATTGATTCAGGTGTCCAGGCACTGCGGAAGAACAGACTCTGAGTGGCAAGGAGATTCCCAGTCTTTTCTCTCCTGCAGTGCTAAGTCATTGCTCCCAAATAAGGCGTGGCGTTTGAGTCTTTGAATTTATCTTAATTAAAATTAAACCCTCATAAATCGACAGAAGTGTTTGCCTCATACAGACCGTCCCAGAAGTGGAACCGCTCTCCTGCATTCATGGGATGCATCTGCAGGGTGTCGCCATCTATGGGGATTTCTTAGTTCCTGCAGGGCCACTCGCTGTGGGCACGGGAACGGGGCTTTAGAGCAGCGAGAATCACGACAGGCAGCTCAGAGGGTCTTCCCTTGCCTTGGGCTCTAACGCACACTCAGAATCCTCCCTGATGGTTGTAAAAGCCTCATCCTAAAATGCCTGTAGGGTTCGTGGTGGAGCTTTGCTGGTCCGTGTTGGATGAGAGGGGGCGAATCCCAGCAGGTGCCTCCGGACCCTGAAGGAAAGAGACTGGCTGAGAAATGGTGTCTGGTTTCCAAACCAGTGCCCTGCCCCCTTCTAAGAGCCCCAGCAGAAATCCCGAGTAAGGACCTGCCCACCGACAGGAATGCATTTAGAATTTGGGGGCAACTTGGTGAGAGACTGAGGAGCAGGGTCCAGGCTGGCCCTCTCAGAAGCCCCCTGGGCCCGGGACAAGGGTGTGGCCGGTTTGAAAGGCTCGGCGCGCGGGAAGAGGGCAGCGCGCCGAGGCGGCCGGCCCCGGGGCCGCGTCCGTGCTCTGCGCGCGGCGGGGTCCCCTGCGCGGCCCTGAAGCCGTGTTTTGCCTGCAGCCGGAAGACTTGGACCCATTCCAGGAGGCTCTGGAGGAGAGAAGGTACCCGGGAGAGGTGACCATCCCCAGCCCCAAGCCCAAGTACCCCCAGTGCAAGGACAGCAAGAAGGACTTGATAACGTAAGCACAGCGCGAGCTGCCGCGGCCGCGCCTCCTGACTGTCCCTCCCTTCGGCTTATTTTAAAAACCGATGTGTCCATGCCTTGCCGTGGGAGCATGCGACGTCCGCAGCACACGCGTGTCTCCGGCTGCCGGGCCGCGGGGCGGGGGCGCGGGGCTGGCTCGCGGGGCTCTGTGTGGAGGGGCCCCCCTGCCGTCTGTGCTCGTGCGTTTGGCAGCTTCCCCGGGCGCCCGAGTCCCGGCGCAGACATTGCAGCTAAACTGGAAACAATGAAACTTTCGTAAAGTTTTTTTTTTTTTTTAAACATACTTACTATTCTGGCTGTTTTGTTTCTGTTTGGTGGCAGATGTCCAACACCCAGGTGTGATGGGAGAGGTCATGTGACTGGTAATTACGCCTCACATAGAAGGTGTGACTTCAGTTTGCTCACGGTGGATTCTGTCTTTTCGATTTATTGTTTTCAGCTTACCTCAACAATGCTGTCGAAGTACCAGCGTCGAATCTCGTGTCAGCCCTCCAAGTGCTCTATGTTGACCTCTAAAACCCGTGCGCACATTGTACAGTGCTTTTCATAGGCAAGTAAGCCGCCACGATTCGGACAATTCTCCAACATGGAAACCAAAGAGCGCAAATATTTTCATACTATTTTCCAAAAAGTGTTTATTAACAGACACATCTTCAAAGAAGAGAATTAATTATACAAAAAAAATTCAATATACAGCACTTGCCCCATCGCTTTCTGCATTAAACGTTTTAGTTTCAACTGTATGTCGTGTCTGTCCGGGAGCGTGAGCCGGGGGGCGGCACTCACCTCACTGTTCTGGCCTGTCTTACAGTCTGTCGGGCTGTCCCCTCGCCGACAGAAGTATCCGGAGCATGCTGGCCACCAGCTCTCAAGAACTCAAGTAAGATTTCATGACAACCGTTCTCCTAAAGACCTGTCACCTAGTAGTAGCACACGGAGGTGTCCCGTGTGCACACGGTGTCTTTAAACAGACCCACTGTGCACCTCGACACCACATGCGGCCGGTCCTCGGGACGTCAGTCACCGCTCCGGACCGTCTCTCTGCCTCTTCCCTGTCTTGGTCTCTAGCGCTCTGGTGCCATAGCCTTTCTGTCCTGAGTGGTCTAAAGCCTCCGCAGTTTCTGTCCTGAGACACGTGCGCACGGAAGGGAGGGTGGACGGAGGTACTCGAACTTTCAGGAAGTGACTCCAACCTGAAGAGTGATGGATTGACTTTTTTAGAAGTTGTAGTTCATATGGTTATTTAACATAGGGGCATTTAGAGAGCAACTAAACTCTCCACAACAACAGCTAGTTCCCTCCGCCCGCTGCGGTCCTCCTCGTGGCTCCTCTAGGGCAGCATCAGGTCACACCCACCGGCTGATGGGGACGGTCGGGGGCTCGCCGGCTCTCAGACACCCGCCCTCCAGCCATCTGCTCTCCCGTCCCCTGTGCCTTTAGCGTTTCCTGTATTTTAAGTATAAATCTGATCGCTTAATTTATATCCCCTGTATGTCCAGAACCACAGTCCGTTCCTATGTGGGTTTTCGGAGGCGTCTGTACAAAGTCTCAGAAAGCGGGTGAAAGCCTTCACTGCTCCAGTCAGAGCAGACAGTGGGTGTGTGTCAGGGACAAAGGGCAAGACCCGAAAGTAGCTTCACAGCAGAATGAGAACCAAGAGCCCCAGATAATTCTTCTTTAATTACCTGATGTGTCGTAAACAGTGTCCCGTCCAACTGCCTGGCTTCCATTTTGTTTGGAAACTGCTTTATTTCCAAAGCAGAAAAAGATGCTCCTTGGAGCCCCTGTTGGATTCTTTTCCCAAGGATTTCACTCCGCATCCCGTCCCACCGCGATAGACCAGGGCTGTCTCAGAGTACAGGGCTCCATTTCACACCGTGTCGTTTCTTACAGGGTCCCTGTCCAAGGCCCTAGTGCCATAGATCACCTGCTCATGCTCGGTGGCCTCCTGAACTAGCCCCTGCGTCACGAAACTCTTGGTGTCTTCTTCATGGCGTGCGCACGTCTGGAGGGCATCCTCTAGCTTAACGGTTTTAAAGCCGGTAGTGTCAGCCCCGCAGTGCCTGATGGGGAAATAGCTCTTAGGACCTCACAACGGACAGACTTAGCAGCAAGAAGTCAACCCACTTTGTTAAGACATCTTCTCTCATGGCTTAAAACCATACTCCCCTCATGGTCAAAACGTGGTTAACTGCACTTGGAACGTGGCCAGCACATCAGACCATGGCAACTTCCCTTTGAATCTCTTGATGAGGAATCCTTTGCAAAAGTCTGGCCTTTGTCCAGCTCCATAGGCCAGCTGTAAACAAGAAAGAGCCTTTGCGCAGCGGGCACGTAGGACTGCTCCCTGCTGGCTAGCGTCTCAACACTCCCGGAGCCCAGAGTAGCATTCTGAGGGCCCAGTTGTTGCTGGTTTTCATCCCTTGGCTCCGAGCAGAGCTGCCACTTCTCCAGTTCCGGGGCTTTCTCCTTCTCTCCTTTCATCCTGGAAGATGGCGTGGGGGTCCTCCCATCCACATCTTTGGAGGGCAGCGCTTGGCCTTCCTGTCCTGCCGGCCGGGGCTGGAGGGGGCCGTGCTCTCATCTTGCCTCTTCCCGGGTGGGAGAGCGCATCTTCAGAGAGGGACGGCCTTTCCGAGTCGTGGGCGGTCTGAACGCCATACTCATTTGTAAACTTGTCTTTGCAACAACTGAATCCCAATTTGGTTGCTCCTTCCCAAGAAATCTAAACTTGACCAGTTTTCCGAAGCTTCAAAACTGTGGGTACCAATTAAATGTCTGCTGTCAAAAGTCTAATACTTAAGTGACTGATTGTTACTTGCTAAGTCCTTCTAAAGGGAGGGGACCATAGATTAGAACACGTGTCTTCCTTTAACCTCTTACTTGACAAGACCCTTCTATTCATGACCTTTAATCTGAGTCGCGGAGGCCTTGTAAGTAGTTTTTCCTGCGTCGGGGCATAGGGTGATGCCTTCCAGATCGAGAATAATCGTACATGTGCTTCTCAGTAGCATGTCCTCGGAGCTGGGGGAGAGCCCGCCGCGGCGGCCGCTTCCTGACCTGGACAGTGGGAGCGATTCCAGGTCGATGAACGATGTCTAATTCTTCATGAAGGCGTATTAGGCAGCGTCCTCATAACCTCCCCAAAGTTCCGTGTTACGGAATTTTCTGCAAATGTTCTTCTTGTCACACTTGACACTGAATTTCGATAGTTGACCGTTAAGAGGACATTCTTGGTCATGGAAAGAGGAGTTGTGCTGGAGAAACTCTTGGTCTTGGATCTTCAAACCTCTTAAACCTCTTGAGATAACACTTCGCTCTGATCTTATCCAGGCCAACACATCTGGGATGTTCTTAAAAAGAAGTGGGTAGTTTCATGTCTAACTATGTACAATATGTAAACTGAAAATGTATTAAAATTCGATGTGTACATGAATACCGTCCAAACTCTTTCCCTGGTCCCTGGTCCATCCAGCCAGGGCCGGTGGCTCGGGAGGGAAGGGGGAGCCGGAACGGGAGAGCTGCACACCTTGGGGAGCCCTGCAGGTTCGGTGCCGGCTGTCACATACAGTCCCGCAGACCTTCCTCCTCCGCGCCCCGATTCCCAGACATGACACTCACTGAGACCCCAGTCCAAAAGGCTGGGGCGGGGGGAGAGGCAGTGAATAGAATTGTTCAAATCACAGTGATTTTTCAGTAAGAATTCTGCTTAACAGCTCTGACTCTGAAGGGAAGTTTCTTCTCCAAAAATTCCAATTGCTAAGATGACCTGAAGGGAGCAACGGAAAGGAGCTTGCCAGTCACCTCCGTCATTGTCATCCTCTTTTCCGAGAGCCCGTGTCCTCCCGCTAGGAGCCCGCCGGTGTCCAGATGCGCCGTCGCTGTAGACACGGCCGCGCCGGAGGTGCCGTAGCCATCTGAGGCTCCAATTTAAGCCAAATCAAAACCGATTTCAATCAGAGGCAATTAGCTCTAAAACGGGCCCCCAAATTGGCTTCCGTTCACACTTCAGTCGGCCAGATTTAGACGCCTCTTTATTATTCGGCTCTTTCTCTTGCCCAGCGGCAGCTCCTGCGCCGGTGAGGTCCGTGCGAGCAGGAGCTGCCACCATCACGTCTTGGTATCTGAACTTGCGCATCCTCAACACGGGGTGCTGGGGCCCTACGGTTTGGCTCTCTGCCCTTTGGAGAGTTTTCTAGGGCATTCTGTAAGCCTCCAGGCATCACCTAGGCGCCTTCACCTGGGCAGGGAGGAACGTCAGCTACAGCTACTGCAAAACTTTTTTTTTTTTTTCAACATGGTTACATTTATTTAAATCAAAGAATTAAAACGCAGACCTCGGGCCACACTGTTACTTGGCTTAAAAAGCTCCTTGTTTCTAGAACTGGCTGGGGCTTAGCCGGCTTGGTGGCAGGGGCATCCCTGCCCGGGGTCCCGCCGCGCTGCCGTTCACTGCGCGGGAAGCACGCCCGCACGCACCAGCTCTCGCGGAGATCCTGTGTCGGCATCTCTCACCTGCCCGGGTCACATAGTAAATCCACAGCCGTGGTGAGTTCCCGCCGCCCCCGCCTCGGGCCTGGCTCCTTCAGCAGAGGGCACGCTGCCTCCTCCTCTGCGGGCGGCAGCCACGGGGGGAGGCCCGCTCCTCGGGGACAGGAGGGACCGCAGGGCCGCAGCCTCCGCGCACCGGGCAGGCCGGTCAGACGCCGTCTTCCGCTCCCAGGACCCCTCGCCTCGGTTCTCCGATTCCTGTCCTGCCGCAGGCCCGTGCCGAGAAGCCGGGTGTGTGAGCTGGACTGCACGTGGCTGGGAAATGGACGTGGGAGTCACTCCGCGGGTGACCAGCCGTGGACAGGGGCCTCTGCACACTCCGTCTCCTCCGGGAGAAGCACGGGAAGGGTTAGGCCCGTTCTCCAGGCGTGGACACTGCAGGATGGGAGGCTGGGCGGCTCAGGCAGACCACGGGCCGTCGGGGGCCGAGCGCCTTCCCTCCACATCACAGGACCTCCTCCGATCGCTGAAGTCGCAGGGGAGCCTCGGTGGCGGGCAGTGCAGGGCCCGATGCTGCCGGCAGCCGGACTCAGGGCGGCTTGCCCGTCCTCCCCGGACACAGTGTGGGCTCACGGCCCCCCACAGCCCCCAGAGAACCTACCTCTGCCACAGAAGGGTTACGAGGTCTGCACCCCAGCGTGTTTGTAAAAGAGCCCAAGAAGTGTTTTGTCACACAAAGATTTTTTATCGTAATAAGTAGGACTGATGTAAAATAAGTGAAATATATGAACTACAGGCAGGCAGAGTACAGCGGAGCTTCTGCGATGCGAGTGTTTGAGGGCGACTGCAGCCAACACGCACACACGGACGACGTGCACACGGGTGGACACGCAGAGGTGCGTGCACACGGGTGGACACATACACCAACGGACATGCACGTGGGTGAGCGCACCGGGGGACACACGGGCAGGAGCACACAAATTCCAGGCCAAGAAGGCTGCGCCCCTCAGTCCCGCCTCACGGAGACTCTTGAGGATAGGGAAGGGTCACTGGAAAAGCCGCTCTTCCTCTGTGTCTGCAGCCCTGACGCCACCACCACGAACACGGTGTGGGGGGCCCTCGCTGACCCGCATCCTCGGCTGGCGGCAGCTCCTCCCCCTCGAGGCCAGCGTCACACCCACATTATTAAGTAGGTGTCCCAGGTGTTCAGACTTGGGGTCACATTCTACCAGCTTTAGCTCAGGATATCCACACAAATCAGCCAAAAACAAAACCAAAAACAACTGTCAGTGTCTCCTTCACTTTATAATGTGAGCTGTACTTTCCAGAAGTCCCCACGGGGTCCTTCAGCACTGTGTGACCCGTGGTCTGGGTGCGGCTGTGTGTGTGACCCCCAGTCTGGGGCCAGCCATATGTGTGACCCACAGCGTAGGGACGAGGTGCGTGTGTGACCCATGGTCCCGGGCGGCTGTGCAACCCGCGGTCGGGGTGTTCTCTTCTTCATCCATTTATGCCCCGTGCGTTTCAAGTTAGGGTGCAGGTTACAGAGAAGTTCGGCGTCAGCAATCAGGCTTGGGTCACCAAAGGAAGGCAGCAGAGGTCGGCTGAGTTTCAGTCATCGAGACACTCTGCTTCTCCTGAGTTCTCCGTGCAAAATGCAGTAGCGTGGGGTGTGGTCAGAGGGGAGCGCCTCCCACCCTGCTAGGCCGCAGGGTCATGGCCGGCGAGAGGCGTGGGGGCACGGGGAGCCAGTCTGCGGCCCACTGGACTCGTGTACTGCTCTCTTGCTGGTGTGTCGTGACAGAGTGTGTGTGCACGCGCGTGAGTGTGTATACATGTACGCGCATGTGCGTTTGTGTGTGCACTCGCGTGTGGGTGTGTATACATCTGTGAGTGTGCATGAGTGTGTGAGTTGTGTGCCCGTATATGAGTATGTGCGTTTATGGGTGTGTATTTGTGTGCATGTGAGGGTGTGGGTGTGTATGCGTGTGTGTGTGTGTGCGTGCTGTGCATGTGTATGAGTGTGTTATACGTGAATGAGTGTGTGTTTATGGGTATGTGTGCATGTGAATGTGTGGGTGTGTGGCTGTGTGTATGTGAATGTGCATCGTGTATGAGTGTGGGGTGTGTGTGCGTGTATTAGTGTGTGTACATGTGTGCGTGTACATGTGCATACATGCATGAGTATGTGTGTATATATGAGAGTGCACGTACGGGTGTGGGTGTGGGTGCGTGGGGGGGTTGTGCATGTGGGTGGGTGTGTATGCTGTGTGTGTATGAGTGTGTGTATACATGCATGAGTGTGTGTGTGTTGAGTGTGTGTGCGTGTGTTGCACCTTGGTGTCTCCTGCGCACGCACACACAGCTGTGCCTGTGTCCCACGTCCCGCGGCCAGTCCAAGGGGCGACCTGCACAGTCCCTGAGCTTCGGGCGACGCACAAACTGACGTTTGCAGGGAAACCGGGGGCTGGGCTGTTCCAGTCGGTCGTTCATGGGAAAACCTGTAATTGTGCCTGCCCTCCAGGGACTCACGGTCGCTCTTTTAAGACAGAACCAAAAGAGAAAAAAAAAGTTCTGTCCAGACCACCTGGTGGGCGGGGAGCCGTGGGGGGGCGCCTGGAGCCGGCCCCGAGGGGGACCAGCAGGGAGGGCCCCGCAGCCACAGACGTGGGACCGAGCGTGCGTGGGGCAGAGGGCCAGCTTGCATGACAGGAGGAACAGAGACAGCCAAGCCCCCCCGGGAGAGCAGCGAGACGGCGCGGGCCGGCACTCGTGTCTCGCCTGCCTCCGACCGGCCTGCTCTGCCGTGCCTCCAGCCGTGGGACCCCTATGTCCGTCCTACGAGGTGGACCACAACGTGTGAAGTCATCAGAACAGGCTTGGAGGGCTTTATGTGTCTCGTTGTGACAAACCTGGGGAGGATTTTAAGGCCACGAGGAGGACATTTTCCCAGGAACTTTTTCTTAGCTTTCTGCTCCCCGTCTTGAGATGATGAAGCGTTTCCTCAGGCATCAGAAACCACTGAGTGATATCACCTATTTCTGAACAAAGAGTAATTTGTCACCTAATCAAAGATAAAATACAAACCGTCCAAGAATCAGCCTTTGAACAAACGTATGTCTTTATCTCTGGACCGGTCCTGTCTCTTTATAAAACACCCAGCTTACCTGGCGCGTACGGACGAAGGGAAAACTTCCTTCCTATCCTTAATATTGCCGTCGAAACGTTTTTTAAATATTGATGCACATACGTATATGTGCACTATGTTACTAACGTAGTCACGCACGTGCGTCGTGTCTGTACGTATTTTGTTGTTGTCTAGGTTGTGTTGAGAGGCCGGCGGTCAAAGCTGGACACGTTTCCTTCTGTGAAGCGCATCGGGGCGTCTGAGTCTTCTTCATACGTCGTAATGAGTTAAATGTGGCTTCTCACCATTATTGGGAATTTAGTCCCATTTTCGTCTCCTCCCTGGCCCCCCTGGGGTGATCCTGAGCAAGGACCCCTTCAACCTCGCGGGACCCCGCATTGCTGCCAGACACGCAGAGCTGAGCTGGACGAGAAGCCAGCTTCTGTGGGGCAAACCTCTTGCTGAGAAAGACTAGGTTATGTCGGCCTTAAATTGTAAATTTGAGCTTTTATTCCAGTAAACACTTCACTAATTTATTGTTCCCTGGAGCAAAATGAACAAAATTGGAAATAAAGTAGATGTTCCCTTTGGGAAATTATTGACAAGGATTTTGGAGGGCATTTTTTTTTCCCTGGCAATTTCTGGAGGGAGAGCCACTCTCTTTGGTTTCTTGCTTGCTGGGAAAGGCAGGCTTTGAGGGGCGGACGGGGAGGCAGAACAGCTCACGAGCGCACCGCTCGAGTCTTCGCTCCAAACCGGGACCGGGGGCCCCAGGAGGGACAGTTTCAGGGGAGTCACACCTTGGCTCTTGTGTTCTTAGCTGTGGCCTTACAGAAAGAGCCAGTCCCTGGCACGAGGGAATTCCATTTTGTCGTTTCTGTGTTGGAAGTCTCCGGTTCTCCGGGGGCCGAATGGTTTTCTCTACGGGCAACGGAGAAACAGAGATGTGACGTCTGCGTTCAGAGAGAGTCTCCAGAAGCAGGAGAGACCTGTCTCACCTGGTTTGTTTTGTTAAGGAAAAAGCACGCCAATAGTTTCTAAAATCAAAACGACAATGTAATTTGGCTTTATGAAAGGGTGCGCCAGGGCTGCCCCACAGACCTCTTCGGGGCGAAGGACTAGCATGTCGTAGACCCACACCATTCACTGTCCACGTGCGCCCCTGTGGCTGGGGAAGTGGACTTCCCGTGCTGTCCCCTTGTCACATCTAGCGCAGATGTCACAGGCATCGAGCGGACGTCTGACTGGGCCGTGCCACGCGGTGACTCTGTCCACATTGTTCCTCACCTCTCCTCTCTCTGCATTCCAATAAATAGGAGTAGTTTATTCCTGCAACTGAGAAGCTTCTGATTTTTTCAGCATCCGGCCACTCAACGTTCTTGTTTTATGATTAAGCCGCAGACGAGCGGGGAGATCTTTTACCTTCACATCCTGGCCTCTTCTTTGAATCTAATGCCACGTGGAGACCAATGAGAACGCGGCGCAACCAGACCTCACCGGGTGACCAGCTTCAGAAGAGGGCACCTGCGTTCCGCATGATCCCACTGTTTGGGACCATCAGAGAAGCGTCCATTAGAAGCCGCTAGAAAGTCTGTTGTGTTATTTTAAACATATATGCATCTTCATGACTTTCAAACGGACAGAAACGCAAGCGTATTTACGCAGGTGCTCTCAGAGACCCTGAGGCATCCTCCTCTCGTGACAAGTAAACCGGCTCATAATTAGGATACGACTTATCAGTACTTGGGGCTTCAAGGTTGTCAGAAGCCTGCTTGCCGTTCGTATCTTAAAGCTTCTCTCTCCAGCCCGCGTGTGCGTTCGTCCGCAGAGTGAAGCTTGCCGCACGGAGCTGCGCTCCGGCCTTCGCTGTCCCGAAGACAGCAAGGATCTGCTATCTGGAGACCTTACCGCGCGCTGTCCACGATCCAAGACGCAGAGAGGGGACTCGTTCCTGCGAGTCTTCATTCTTGGGGCCAACAGAGAGCCCTCCTTCCTCTCTGCTTTCACGCTCAAGGGCCGGGGCCATGTGCCCTGGACACGCATCCCTCCTGCTCAGGGTCCCCGTGTGCGTGTGGCAACGGCTTTTCCCCCTCCCCGGGGGCGTGTTCTTGACCTTCTCTGTCCGCAGTCACATACTGGCCATATTTATAACTCACTTTCATTCTCTCCAGATAAAAATGTGCGGGAGGTGTGACATCTACTGGAACACGTGTATCCTCTTATCTCAGACGGGACAGAGGTGCACTTAACAAGACGAGGGATTTTTGAATATAACCCCCCGAACCTGACAACGCAGGGAAAAGAACTACTGTCCAGCTCTACTGCACTTACCAATCCCAATCTCCTTGTGAGCTTGAGGCCTGATTTTGTGTTTAACATGAGGGTTAGGTGCACAACGCACGGCGCTTCGCGGGGTGGGGGGGTCTGTAGCCCCCGTTCAACGCAGAGTGACGACGCCCCGGCCCTGGGAGCCCAGACGGTGGCGGCGGGCACAGCCCTCTGGGGTGCTCTCTCCCGGAGCTGGAGCCAGGGCGGCCGCGGCGCAGTCAGGGTCGTCCCGTGTGGGCCAGAGATGCGAAGGGTTTGCGTAAAGGGGTGGTGAGTCCACGACCTGTACTTTGTCTCATAGAAATGGTAGTGCAAGGATTCTTGGGTAAGCGTTGCAAAGGTCTCGTGTTGTTGGCTATGATCTGCACGTGAGCCCTGCGGCGTGGGGCCGCGGCTCCAGTCTCCGCACACAGCCAGCCGAGCGAGCGCCCGTCCTCCTCGGGCGCTGGGTCCTGGGGAAACAGCAGGAGCGCGGCCGTGGGAGGTCACCCAGGACAGCAGGGAGGCCAGTGCAAGAGCAGCTGGAGGAAAGTTCTGGAGAGGAGAGCAGAGCAGCAGTTGGGGCCGACCCCACAAGGGCTCATGGGGCCTGGCAGGCCTGTGCGTCCCACTCTGAGAGGAGGGTCTCCCGGCACCTTGGTGGCGGCAGCTGACGCGAGCTTCCAGTCCCTCCGGTTCCTGAGGGGCGGGCGGGCGGGAGGTCTCATGGGCCGGGGCGCAGGTAAGGCAACAAACAGCCCATCAAGAGCAGTTTCTTTACAGGAGGAGGAGGACACGGACTGAGGGCAGGGGCGCAGGCTTGAGCCCTGCCCCAAGTGCCCAGCAGCTGCCTCCCCCAAAACGAGCTGTGCAGGCGGGGTGGGGGGTGTGGATTCCGAGGGGGCCTGAGGCGCGCCGAGTGCGGAGAGTGTCTGAGGGGCCGAGCGGGCGCCCCCACGGGCTGTGAAGAGGGCCGTGTCCCTGGGGCCCTGCGGACGCGGGGCCGAGGCCTTCCACGGAGGCGGCCTCTCAAGTCCCGAGGCTAGAGGCGCTCCAGGCGTGGGCGCAGACGCACGGCAAGGTGCCGGGAGACCCTCCTGTCGGAGTGGGACGCAGACGCCTGCCAGGCCCCTACGGCTGCTCTGCTCCCCACCAGCAGCCGGCCCGGCTCCCAGCAGCGGCCATCGTTCCCTGGGTGAGTAAGCACGCCTCACCAGGAAGCCGGGCCGTCGATGAGCTGAGACCCAGACGACCCTGGTCTCTAGACCGAGGCCTCCTCTGCGCTTGCCCTCCAGCCCGAAGGCCGCCGCGGACAGCGACCTGGGCTGTCTCAGAAGTCACCGCTGTCCCCTGCCCTGCGGGTCGAGAACACGCTCGAGGGGACGAAGGCGGGTCCCGGTGACGGGAAGAGACGGGCTGCCGCGGCGAGGGCAGCGTCCGCTCTCGGGAAGGAGGCCCTGGACGCGCGTGGAAGAGGTCGAGAGCCGAAACGAGCGCCTCTCCGTGAAGGGGCTTCCGGTCACGCTCCGGCTTCGAGGCGGGGCCTTCCCACCCCCGCCGCAAGGAGGGGCGCCCGGCTCCCCGTGACTGCCGCCGGCGCTGCCGGACGGGCTGGGCCCATCTGGGGCAGAAGCGCCTTGGTCTGACCTCCCACGGGAAGGAGAGGCCCCAATCCCAGACATCTTACCAGCAGCTTTCTCAATTCCTAAAAAACCATTTTAAAATATATGCACAGTTTATGGTACAAAAATTACATGACCCTTGTGGCGCAAGTGCATGCCCTTGGGATGACCTTCCTTGACCTTCTTCCACGGAAGCCCAGCCACAGAATGGGGTCAGCGCAGAGCTTCCGGACCCCCCGGGCACAGCACCTCACACCCACGATCCTGTGACCTGCTGGCTTCTTTCCCGCAGCGACCCTGCCCTTCCTCGTGCTGGGGAGGTTTGGTCACCTCCGTCATGCGTGAGGAAGCTCCTGGAGAGGGTGATCCAGGTCACAGCTTCCACAGGGCATTTGCACGTCACTGGGGAGGCAAGCCATGGAGTAAATGAGTTACTGAACACGTCCGAACCATTTGCTTGTACAGCGCAACCGTGAGAGGGAAGGGAGGCTGTCGAGTGGGGTCGGCGATGACCAGCGGGGGCCGTGGCTGGCCTTCTCTGAGCTCCTCTGCCCTCGTGTAGAGAGGGGATTGGGTGAGCTCACGGGCAATGAGTGAGTTTGGAAACTCTACCACCCTGGGCGGGGAAGGAGGCAAGGATGGGCATGAGCTTTCGGACGTCCCCTTGCGTAGGGCAGAGCGGCTGTCGTCCACAGCCTCAGCGAGTGGCCCCAGCTGTCAGCCGCTCTGGGCCCGTGACATCGATCCCGCCAGGCCTCCCAGTGGAGTAAACGTGGTGGCGCGTGCAGAAGGAGCCGGTGCAGCGCCATCCCGTGCCCGACACAGGCCCTGCCACCCAAGCCAGGGCCGTGTGATGACCAAGCACACAGCAGCGGGAACACGGGCCTTCTTGGCCGCACCTTACAGCCGAGGACCCCGGAGCGCACGGGAACGACACCTGCCGTATTCCCTCCTGTGCACGCAGAGCTGCTCGAGTACAAAACCCCTTCCGGAGCGAAATCTGAATTTTACATCTTTTAAGACCTGGGCTGTTCAGGAAAGGAGATGCGGCGCCTCCTGGTGATTCAGCACTCGGCCTCTCTCCCTCGGGACTCTGGGGTGCGTCTGGGCTTCCTGAGTGGCGGGCCCCCTTCCCTCTCCACTTGGCTGTCTGTCACCGCTCCTCGTCCCGAGAGCACATCCAGTGGCCGCCCCACCGGGGCCGTCTTACTCCACGCCTGAGCCGGGCCAGGACAAGAGAGCAACCGCCTCGTGCTTCTCAGTCGGGGTGTTTTGGGGCCAAATAGCTTCGCGTGTACCTTCCTCTCCAAAATGCCACAACGCCCAAGGAAGTGTGTCATTCTATTTGTTGGATTTTCTGTGTTTGCTTGTTCAAAATTCCTGACTTAGCAAGGCCCCTGTGTCTGTGGTCAGGGCCCCCCGAATCCCACTGGGCGCTGGGCTGGGCGACCCGTCCCGTCCCGCGCCGGCCCCTGCCACGCACCCCACACCGAGCGCATCCTGAGTGCCCTTCGTCGAACGTTTCCGTCCGCGTGATTCATGCTGGCCCCTCCGAGGGACACGGGTGTTTCTGTGCCGCCTGCCTTCCCGTCAGGGTGATCCGCAGCGAGGCCGAGCTCTAACCTCTCCCTGAGCTCTTTCTGCGTGTTCCCCTTTTTGTGTCATGACAACATTTTCTGCCATTGAAAATGCCTGTCCAGGGACCTCAAATGGTGTGAGTTTGGGGCCAAGTAGAAATAATTTAAATTTGTTTCACTGCAAGCATTTGGGGGCTGTTTGTTTTCTTTAGAAGGTCGCGGCCTCGATTTAGTCGGGGTGCTTCAGTCACACTCACAGGGACCCCCGCGCAGCTGGCAGTGGCTGAGGGTCTGAGTCTCCTGGGGTGGGTGACAGCAGGCATCAGGGCTTGGGGCCCCTCCGCCGCCTTGGAGGGGTGGGGGAGGCCTCGGCCGCTCCTCCTGCCGCCTCAGGAGCAGACAGCGCCGCTGCGCCCGCCTCCAGGCCTCCGGGCTCGGACCCGGCCGGGCTCCGCCACCCGCCGCTGGGCGACCTTCCGAGCGACCCGCCCCTGCGATTCCGTCCTCAAGGCGCCGGCCCCACCTGGAAGTTCAGACGAGGGTCAAGGAGTCTGTGTTTGGCCGCGCTTCTACACATCTGTAAACGGAGAACAAGGTGTGGGCGAGACGTGGCGGGAACCGTCGGGGCAGCCTGGAGGGTCTGCCCAGGGGCCTCCGCAGGAAAGAGGCTGAGGGGGAGGGAGGCCCGGAGCAGAAAGACACGATCAGCACCTCAAGTCTGACCCAAATCCAACAACGCGTGAATGAAAGAACTCTTCTCATGTTAGAAACTCCAAAAACCAAGATCAAAATATTTCAAAGATAAAAGGATTCTATCTTCCTAATATGTCTTTTCTCTCTCTTGTCTAATATGGTACAATTTTAAAATCCTTCTATCAGACTTGCAAATCAGCCTTGCAATCACCCACTGAATGTGTCCGTCAGCCTGCCAGACAGCCAGCGGCTCGTCCCCGTCTCCGCCTCCAACCCTCGCCTCCTCACCTTCCCTTTCCCCGCTGGCATGTTTGGATCATCCCAGTCTCTGTCGTTTCTTTACTTTTCAAACTATCTTGAATTCCTGCTTCAGTTCTCTTGCCTTTTTTGGAGGACACGTGCTTTAGGACGAGAAGATAATGGAAACGGGCATTTCGTATTCAGGGCACACCGTTGTGGGTCAGAGTTGGGGAGGGGGTGCTGGGAAAGGTGCCTCTCTCTCTCCCGCATTCCCAGATCCAGGCCAGACCCCTGAAGTCGCGGGCGGCCATGACCCCAGATTGAATTTCAACTTTCCTGGCCACCTGCGAGTTACAGCGGCCCAAGGCTGAGCCCACGGCACCCCAGCTGGTTATGGTCGCAGCATGCGGTGCTGTCCTTGCTACGAATACTGCATCTCACACAAAAGCCGTTTTGATTCTTCCCGATTGCTGTGTGTCAGCCACGACCTTCATGTCCCCTTCAGGGAGGCCATGTCGGTAGCCTCCGATCGTGGGAATAACAGTCTCGAAGCTAAGGCCTCCAGGTGCGTGAGAAGAGGCTCCCGTGTGGGCTCTTCGTCCCTGCTCAGGTCTCGGGACACAAAGCCCGCGTGCAGCAGGCGTTTCCTGGTCCAGGCGCCAGGTGGCCAAGACCGGCGCTCCCTCGGGCCGGCAGTGCTACGCCTGAGCAGCCGCGACGTGGGAGCAGGGACGTGGACGTGAGTCGGGGGTGTCTTTTCAGACCCGTCCCCCTTCCTCGCTGCGCGGCTCCTAAGACTCACTTGTGAACTTGTGAACTTCAGGTTTCTTATTTGGAAAAAGCCCCAGTAGGATGCAGGCCTCACAGGACTTCTTTAGGGGTGGAGCTGGCGGTGGGGGGGCACTGGTGGCAGAGCTGGGCACTTGGGACCCTCATTCCACAGGCCGGGACACCAGGGTCTGGCGCGGAGCGACTTTCCAGAGCCCAGAGGGCTACTTCACTGTGGGCTGAGCTGGAAGCCGGGGCACCCGGGCCTGGCGTCGGCCCCTCCCGTTGCGCTCACGTGCATACACACGGATTCCAGGTCGCTGTCCGCGGCGGCCTTCGGGCTGGAGGGCAAGCGCAGAGGAGGCCTCGGTCTAGAGACCAGGGTCGTCTGGGTCTCAGCTCATCGACGTCCCGGCTTCCTGGTGAGGCGTGCTTACTCACCCAGGGAACGATGGCCGCTGCTGGGAGCCGGGCCAGCTGCTGGTGGGGACCGTCCTGTCCGCAGTGGCCCCAGCCCCGCTGGTTTCCTCGGACACCCACGTCCTGCCGCCCCACCCTTGCACGGTCCCTCTGCAGAGACCGTGGGAAGTCTTCAGTGCTCTGAGTGTCCCTTCAGCAGAAAACAGCGGGAGCAGGGGCAGGGCTACAGGAACAGCGAGACCAGGGACCGGCACCAACTGCCCCAACCCGGGGACCACGGGAGGGAATGGGTCTCCACAGGCTAGGAGCTGTTCCCGCGGGAGAGCCCGAGGGGGTCGGTGACTTCCGAACGTGAGGACTGCGCTTGGGTTCCGGCTCCGAGACGCGGTGCACATGGGCGAGACCCCCGCCCCGCCTTCTGAGTGGAGGGGAAGCGATGCCCCGCAGGGGGCTGACGCACAGAGGCTCTCGTCACCTCTGCCCCGAACAGGAGCACCTGGAGCTCCCTCGGCTCGCACTGGAAGTTTCCACTGACGCCCGTACCCAGGAGAAAAGAACATGCGTCCGTGTTCTTCCAAGGGGTGTGCTTTGGTCCAAAGACAGCTGAAGAGCAAGGCAAGGTTTGGGGCCATCCCACAAGCGCCCACACAGAGCGCCTCCGCCTCCCTCTGCCCGCCCCCACCCAGAGCACAGCAGCCGGCTCCAGAGGGTCCCCGGAGGTCCGCAGACCCCATTGGGCCGCGTCTCTCTGGCAGGGCTGTCATGACCACTCTGAGCCCATGGACAGCAGGGGGGACCGTCCCCACAGGCCAGCGTGAAAGTGCCCCGTCTACTGGCGGGACAGGACAAAGAGCCTGATGATCCCCGGGATTCTTTCTGGAAAAGTCACTGATGGGCTCTGGACCCAGAAAGAAGTTCAGTGAATGACCTCGGAGAATAAATCCTCATGAGCCCAGCAAGGACAGGCATCCCCCGTGAGAACGCGAGCCCTCGGGTCAGACCCCTCAGCCCCAGCAACTGTGACGCGAAGGCTCATTGGCCCTTCCAGCAGCCAATTTTACAACCAAAACATGAAGTTTATTTATTTTTGATGTTCTTTAAATTTAAAGAGCTATTGGTCAACGGTTTCTTTCCTGATAAAATAAGTGAAAAAAAAATTTTTTTAAAGATTTTATTTATTTGTCAGAGAGAGAGGGAGAGCGAGCAAGCACAGGCAGACAGAGAGGCAGGCAGAGGCAGAGGGAGAAGCAGGCTCCCTGCCGAGCAAGGAGCCCGATGCGGGACTCGATCCCAGGACGCTGGGATCATGACCTGAGCCGAAGGCAGCTGCTTAACCCACTGAGCCACCCAGGCGTCCCAAAATAAGTGAAAATTTTGAAAATCCCTTGTGGTGGGATGAGGCGAACTCAGTCTCCACATTTCCAGAGATTGGTCCACATCCTGCTTTGGCCATGTACAAGCTGGACAGCCTGGACTCGTTAGCCTGAACTAGTTAGCCAGACTAGTCAGCCTGGACTACGTAGCCTCAACCTGTTTGGCTTGGACTAGTTATTTGGCTGTTTAGGGCGCTTGATCCTTTCATCTCTACAACTGGGAAAACAACATCCGTCTTCTCCATCTTAGGGGAAGACGGCATTTGAAGAGTGGGTGTGTAAGGGCCTGACGCTGTGCCCAGGGCCTCACGCGGACAGATGTGATGAGACCGGAGACAGAGGGGACCGTGCCAAGTGCGGGCGGCCACTCACCACCCCTTGCCTGAACGCAATCCCCTTGTCCCTGAGAGGCGCGCTTCTCTTGGAGCCTGTGGGTCCCGGGCACATGGTCCGGCCTGCCACACGTACACCAGTGGGTGCACACACAGCGCCACACAGAGAATGTGCCGAAGCAGCACCGTGAGCTAGGGAGAGGGCTGGATGCGGGCGTCCGTGCTCATGACGCCACGTGCTACCTTTGCCAACAGACCACGCCATCGCCCCTGGACCCTGTCTTCAGGATGACACGGGTAGGGCCGTCCCACGAGGGCCCATGCGCGACCGTCCACACACGCCACGAGGTTCCTGCTCTGCCGTTGGTCACACGTACCGAAGGGCCAGCAGCATGTGACTCCGATCGACGCATTGGGACACGGAAGCGCCAGCTGAGCTTTTGCATCAACGGGACTCAGCCTCCCCAGGTAGACACGGGGGCGTCCTGGCGGCAGGGCAGACTCTCAAGGCCTCAGGAGCCATGGGCCATCGAGGCTCTGAGCAGACGGCTCCCGGTCTGGTCGCGTGCTGTCATCCAGGGGGCGAGACCGTCTGGAGCCTCGCCTCCCCCCTGCCCCCCGTGCCCCACGGCTCCCATCTCTGTGCGCACTGTGGAACCTGCAGCATCACCTGCAGCATCGAGGGACAAGGGGTTGCCATGGCAACTCGCTCCTCATCCCAAGCCCCTCCCGCAGGCAGGGCTCCGTGTGTGCTGGGGCAGTGGGAGGTGCAGAACAGCCTCCCTGCCCTGCGGGAGCCTTGGAAGACGCCCCCACCCCAGGGCGGTCACACCTGTCCTGTGCTCTGGGCCCGAGGATGGGCCCCTGGCAACCGTCCCCCACAGCAGCTAACGAGAACATTCAAATGACGGCCAGCCCCTGACCCCTCAGAGATTCCCAATTATAAAAGTTTCCCTGTTTGCTTTCTTCCTGGTTTCCCAGAAAGTCTTTCCTGTTCCTCTCTGTAGCTTCCGTCCCAGGAGTCATTTTCCATCGGGTTCTTTTCCTAGAGAAACACCTTTCTGGTGCTAGGCTAGTGACGTTTCCAGGAAAATTCACTCTGGAACAACCCTATTTTCAAAGGACTTTCTTAAAACTCAGACCGGAAATCGCTTTCGGAAACACGGTGGCTGCAGCGTCCGCAGACCCACAGGGCAACCTGCCAGAGGCACGTGACGCGGGCACGTCTGCTCCCAGTGTGAGCGCGGGACCCACGGGCCGCACGGACAAGGAGCCGAGCATGTGCGCGGCCCGTGAGCGGGCCTGCAGGACCCCCGGCCGCGCGTCCCCACGTGGTGGCTGGGAATCGGCAAGGCCTGCTGGGCACCAACAACCGCCTGTGACAGAGACCCCACCGTGTGGGTTTCGGAGCCCGATCTCCATGCGCCGGCCGGGGGAGGGCTCGCGTGTGTGGCCGCCAGGGTCAGCGCAGGGCGGGCCTTCCTACCAGAGCCGCGGTCTGCTTGGGAGCCCCCTCCCCTTCCAGTGTCTGCGCCAGGACAGGTGAGGACCCTCCTTGCTCCGCTCTGGCCGGGAGCCTGCTGTGAGCGGTCCCTCCCCTCCTCGCCTTCGGACCCGCCGCCACATTCTGCCCAACGCCTGCACACTGTCCTCTGGCCCTGGCTATTCCCCTTCCCCCTCCCTGTTTGAAGGGGTCCCCTTCTATAGAAAAGCCTCCCCACCAGCCCCCACAGGGACCCCGGGCTGCCCCTCCCACAAGCACTACCTTCCCCACGGCACCTGTGCCCTCAGATCCCGCCACTGGCCACAGTTCAATCCCGGCATCCACTGAGGGCGGGAATCCAGTCCCTTGCCACTTCCTGCTCTGGGCTCCAAGGGGGGTCCCCGAGCCTGTTTTGTCTGTGACCTGGGGCTGATGGGCAGAGCCCAGCTCCCAGGATGCCTGTGGAAAGGACGCATGTCAGTGGCCACCTCGGGCCCACAGCAATTATTGGCTGTTACTGGAAGATAGACGAGGCCCAGGGCGTCGGGGAGTCACATGCCATAGGAGGGGCTGTCCTCAGCTGCCCGCACTGTGGACGGCAGGACACACGCTCTGCCTTCTGGGCTTTACACGGGTGAGGGCGATCACCCATTCCTCCACAAGAGGCGGAAGAGGTCAGCAGTGGAGCTCTGTGACCTCACCCATCTTAAAGCTCGAATTTATGGCTTTCACTCATATTCCTAATGGGGAGCTGAGTGCCAGGGGGCAGGCCTGTCCTATACTACAGGGTTTGAGGCCGGGAGAGGTCAGGCACATGCCCCAGGCAAGCGTAGACCAGCTCACCGGGCCCTGAGCCCACCTCACGGCTGCCCGGGCCCCTCCGCCCCCACTTCCCACTTCCTGCGCGGGCAGGGCTGTGCACGCCTCCCCTTCTGGGCAGAGTCCCCCTCGGCACCCAGCCTGCTCCCTCCAGCCTGCGGCTCAGCCCGCTGACAGCCCCACAGAGTCCTCGGGCCGGCCTTCCTCAGAGCAGCTGGGGGTGGCACCCTGGGGCCAGCAGAGCCCCCACAGCCTGGGACAGGGCGCTGGTGTGACCCTAGCTGCTGACATCTTGCTGAGAACAAGAGGTTCTGCACCTGCACCAGCTCGTGGTCCGTGAGGCCTCGTTTGCTAATCAGAAAGCCAAAGGGCTCAGCCACCATTCAGGCAGCAAGGACGAGAGCGTACGTCCCCACGTCCATATGTGCCCCGGATACTGAGCTGTGTCGCCGCCCAGGCCTGCCCGCACCCCCTCAACCAGAGCCTGCGTTCAGATGAGTGAGTGACCTGTAACCCGGGAAGGCGCCCGGGACTCCGAGCCATGGGTTCCAGGTCAGGCTGGGCCACGGCAGGCAGGAGAGGAAGGCTCTGGAAGGACAGACAGGCGCATCAGTTAGGCGTGGTACTTAGCCCGAGTGAGGTTCGGGAAGGCTGGCCATGCCCGCTGAGAGAGGAGACCCCTCCTGGGGGAGGAAGGCTGGTGTGAGAAGAACACGGGGACCTGAGGCCAGGCTTCCCAGGTGGCCCTGGGCCTCCATCCCCTGCTGTGAGCCTGTGCCCTCGCCTGCAGAGAGGAAGAGATGGCAGGTCTCCCGAACGGAGGAGCACCGGCTGCCGGCTGGGCCGCCTCAGGCTGTGGACAGAGCCTGGACCCTCAGTCCTGGGAGGCCTTCGGGGTGGTCATTTGCAGGCGCCAGTGCAGCCGGCCCTAGTGACCCACACTTCCCTGGTTCCGGACTTGTTCTTGAGCGCAGGGTCGGGTGGGACCCTCCAGGAAGGTGCGTGGTAAGAAAGCCCTTCCTGAAAGTGGTCCTGGGCCCTTAGGGACGTTTGGGGCACGCGTCCTCCTCCTTTCCCGTCATGAAGGGGGCAACTTTGGCTCCTGCCGTCTTCTCTTTTCCAAGCTAAAATCTCGCAATGCTTTATTAACTCTTTCCCGAGTGACGTGGCTCCTCTTGTCCTTGCTCACTGCGGAATGTGCTGGAGATTCACTCTTCCTGTCCCTGCGGGAGTCGGGGCACCAGCAGGACTGGCGTGTGGCAGGCAGCACTTTGCTGAAGCCCGCGTCCCATCGTGAGAGGGGGTCTGGCCCCGGAGCACCCGCACCTCGGGGCAGCCACGTGTCCCTCCCTCCCGTCTTCCGCATCCGTGAGGCTGTGGTTCATCACAGTTCGCTTCTCATCCTGCTTCGTGGCACATCTCTCTCTCCGCTCCGTCTCGAACCTGTTCTTTCAAGGAGGCACAGATGGGAGACGCCTGGCCTTCCCGGAAGGTGCCGGGCTGGGGCGGAGCAGGCGTCCTCTGCTCCGACGTGTCCCCTCCGCAGATCCACTCCTCTCGGGCTCCTGATCTTCAGTGAAGGCTTCCCACAAGGAGCGGGAGTCTCCAGTGTAAACGGTCTCTGGTTTGCTCTCTAAAAGGCTAGGGGTTGGGCCAAGGGCACGCTCCGTCACTGCAGAGTCTCCACCGCGGGACGCAGGCGGCCGTATGCCGGCTCACAGGTGCCGCATGTCCACACCCCTCCGGGCCCCCGGCACCTCCAGGAGCTGCAGGGTCCTTTGTGGACACCTGCACCACTCCTCGGCTCCTCCCAGCCCTGCGCCTGCCCCGCCTGCCTTGCTCTCTCCTTCTGGACTTGGCGTCCCCCGTCTTGAGCACTTGCTGGTTCTCATCTTGCCCTCAGTGGAGCGTATATGCTCTGCAGCTTCCAGAACCAACTCCCGGGGTCACGTCTCGCAGCTGCAGGGTGTGAGCCCTGGGCCCCGCGGCTCTCTGGTCTGCCCCTCGTGATCATAGGGAAACCCCACGGTCAGTGCGCAGTGTGATTCTTAGAAGCCTCTCTGGCTGCGTCCTTGGTGCAGAAGCCTAGAGCAACGCCATTCCCCTTTCATCCCCTTCCCTGGCCCCTCTGATGAGATGCGAGGGGTCCTTGCAGATCAGTCCCTAAAGATCGCGCGCAGATGAGTTCGGGAGCTCCATCTTCACGCACCAGGGAGCCCGGCGGGAGGGCCGCCCCCGGCAGTGGGCAGGGCAGCAGTTGCTGCTGACAAGGGGGCCTGCCGCGTCCAGCCGAGGGCAGCTGCCCCAGGACGCAAGACGGGCCAGTTCTCATCGCGACTTGGCGGCTCTTGGTACAGATTTAAACAGTGGACTCCACCTGTTTGGCTCTGTTTGCCTGTTAAAAAAAAAAAAGAAAGAAAAGATAATTGATTAATCTATTTCTAAAAACTTTTGTTAAACTAACAATCTCTGGAATCACTTATAAATGTGACAAAAAAACAAGGAGGAAAGGCAAAGCCCACCGGAAGGCTAGAACTCTTTCTTTTTTTTTTTTTTTTTAAGTGAGAGATGACGGAGCAGAAAATAGGCTAAACCGTAGCGAGCACACGGAGGCTAGGGCAGGGGCGGGGCTGCAGGCAGGGAGGGAGGTCACACGGAGGGAGAGATGTCACTGCCCGCCGTCACACGGGACGTGATGCAACCCACGGTCCTCTCGCCTCTCCGGGCTAGAACCGAAAACACTTTCTCTGAGACAAAAGAGAGATTCAAAATAGGAAAGACCCACAAACATGACAACTGGAGGGAAAACAGGAGAAGCAGGAACAGGAAGAAGCTTAGCAGCGGGGACAGGGTCTCGGCTGAAAGGGCGGCTGCGCGGCCCCCGGGCCTCTCCCTCCCTCTGTCCCAAAGACGTGCGTCTGCCCCGGGCTCACGCCGGTCCCTCAGCCTCCGGAGACGGAGCTGCTTCTAAAGCACGTGAACAACCACCGCTTAACCTCTAAGGGTTTCAAACAGTTTGTGGACAGAGAAGTGGACCTGACGTCCCCCAGAGCTGCAGCCTGAGCCACCGGCTGCGCGGACGACACGGCACACTCCCACACACGTCCACGTCTGGCCCAGCGGCCACGCTGGCCTCGGGGACTCAGACGGGCCGGGGCATGTCCGGGCTGGCTCGGGCTCGCCGCCGCCCCTCACGGGCCCGTGTGCCCTTCAGAGCGGGCTGCAGGCTGGGCGTGCGCGGCAGGTAGCTGTAGCTTAGCGGTGAGAGGGTCCTCGTGGTCACGCTAGGTCGCCCATCTGTCTCACGTGCAGCCCACCGGGTTCGTGATGTGGAGAAAACTGGCGTGGTGGGCCAGCTGCATCTGCAGGGAACCCCTCCCCCATCCCTGTGCCGCCCCAATTGGGGACCCTCAGCAGTGGGCGTGACCCATGGGATACGGTCACCCAGTCCCTCCCACCCTTAGGAAAACCCCACGGGCACAGTCGGGGTGCACGTTCTTGCGCATCTGGCCCCTCCCTGGGGCCACCAAGCCCCCTGCCCCAGCACACACAGGCCCTGACAGCCCGCGCTCCCTGCACACCAAGGGCACGGGCTGCCGGAGGGCTCGGGGTGATCGGCAAAGGTGAGTGCCTCCTCGAGGGCCCCGCGCGAGGTCTCTGCATGCCGGGGCGGGACGCCCCCCGTGTTCCCAGGGCGCGGTGCGCGTGAATGCCGCGCACCCCAGGACGGTAGAATGCTGGTTTCTGTTGCCTTCGCTCAGCCACACCAGTCACCTCTTGTGTGTTTTTTTTTGCATGGGTCCTCCGAGTCCAATTCCAATTCTGGCTCCGGCTGCCCCAGTCTCTTGTTTAGCCGCTCCACTCTGCTGCTGGACGTGCATGTGCTCCGGCAGCAGGTCCCATGGACACATCCCGTTAAGTGAATGGGACGTCAGGATGTGCTAGGTACGTTCGGCCGCGCCGGACAGGAGCCTACTCCTGGATGTAGCTGGGGCCCCTCAGCGGGCAGCCGTGCGTGTGGCGGCGAGGGCCCCGTCGGACTCCCCCCCGTGGACCAGGAGGCAGCATGACCAAGGACTCGCGCCACAGGGCTGCATGTCTGGAAGCGAGCAGACGTTGCATGTGGCATGAACAGCGGAGCGGCCGCAGCGCCCCCCACCCCGCCTGCAGAACACGGGCCGGGAGCCTCCCGGGCCGCGCCGCAGCTCTGCATGGGGCCCCGCGCCCAGCCCTGCCGCCCTCCCAGGGGACCCCGGGGCCCGAGTCGGGGAAGGGCACGGGGGAGGCACACAGCATGCGTGAGGGGGCAGGTGACCCGAGGCTGACGGCAGGCGTGTGAGCCTCTGAGCCAGGTGGCGAGCCTGCTAGAAAGGTCGGTGGGTGGCGGAGGAGGGAGCCGTCCCCGCGGACTGCGTGAGCTCTGGGGGCGCGGTCCCTGGGCCGTTCGGCCCTGATGCCCGGCCCGAGCCACACTGACGTCCACCTGCTCCCACAGCACATGGGTCCTGGGCGCTCTGTCGGCCCGGGGTCCCCGGAAGCAGAACTCTGAGCGTCAGCCACAGGATCACGTTCCGCTTTCTCAGTGCCCTGAGGCCCAGCCCGTCCAGAAACGTGATCGGAATCATCAAACTGAGGGTTTTTATTCACGTTAAGAGTACCTTTAAGACTCGCTTTCATTTATGGGTTTGAGTGTAATTTAAAAAGAAAAGGCCAGGAACCAAAAGAAAAGGTGTGTTTGCTTCCCTGTTACGTCCGTCCGACAGCAAGTCTGACGCCTCGGTTCTCCCAATGTCACCGTGTCCCCAGTCCACTTGGACATGCGCAGGTTTTCATGACCCAGAGTGTCCCACGCGTCCCACGAGGACGCCTGTTGCCTCACAGCTGAGGAGAAAGTGAGGACAGGAGAAGCTCCAGGTGTCAGGGGACAAAAGCAAGAAGCAAATCCAAACTGCTTCCCGGAGGGGTGGGTGCTCAGGGCCCCCGCGGGGGGGGGCCCCAGCCAGCCCACTGGTGGCCAGCGGTGGTGCCCCAGGGGTGGACCCTGAAGCCGGACGGGGCTTCGTGTCCCGGCTCAGAGGGTCCACGGCTCAGCTGAGTCACCAGCCGTGTCTGGCGGGAGGCTGGGCTGGGGGATGCTGGGAAAATACCGCATACCCGCATGGTGATCTCTGTGTCCGGCTGCAGAAAGCTCAGAATAGTCCTACTTAATACTGAATTCAAAAAAAAAAAAAAAAAGAGAGAGAAAATTATTGAATGTCTTACAAGTTAAGAAGCAAATGAAAAATTTTATCTTTCCTTGAGTTTCAGGTAATATCTCTAAGAAATTGTGCAGAAGTAATGCATACGGCTTTTAAGTGACCCGGTTTCTTTCCATTTGGGGAGAAAATTGCAGAGGAATGGCATAAGAGTCAGGATGTGTCATTTTTCCATTAGAAATATCTTTCTTTTGCACTTCTCTGAATTTCTTTATTATTTCCCATTTATATGAAAAAAATCAAAATAAAAAAATGTATTTTCACAACCATGTCCTTTAAGGCAAAAAAAAAAGTATTTTTTGAATTGAACTTTTTATATAAATGAAGCAAGGAGTTATATATGTGCCCGGAAACGTTCCAATTTACAAATACATTTTACTACTAGAGACAATGCCTAATTTTAACATTTTCATGATTTCTTTTAAAATCGAGGGTGATTTTGTCTATTTTTTTAATATATTTTGTTTCTGACTCAGTCTTCTTGTAGAGTTGCCACGGAAGACATGAGCAAGAGGGGCGGTCAGGGCCTGCCGTGAAATTCTGAGAACGGCCTGTGTCCCTCTGACACTTGGTGTCAGTCCGGGTCGTCAGTGAGTCCCGTTCTGTGTATTTTAGCTGCTCTGCTCACACAAGGGCCTGTCTGCAGCTCAGCCTTGCAGGGCGGTTTAACAAGTAGCTCGGCGACCCGAGAGTCAGTTCAAAGTGCCCACAGTGCTTTCAGCCTCCATCGGTATGAGTTTCAAAAATAAGTAACTGACCCTTATCAAGATAAGAGATCGTGAGATGCCTCCAGGTGTTTTTTCCTGTACGTTGATTTGATTTTGGGGGAGCTGAGCTCGGTCTCCCCCAGCGGGCCCGCCAGCTCCGACTGGGTCAGACACGAACGCCACAGGCCCCGGGCTGCCATGCTCAGGGAGGACTGCCTCTCGGTCCTCGAGGAAGGTCACTCCCCAGCAGGTGGACGGAGAGAGGCTGGCCCAAAGGAGACTGGGGCTTAGTCTTCTGATACCCAGCAAGGACGCCTCAGAGTCCCCGAGTACAAATGCTTGTGTGTGTGGAACCGGCCTTGGACTTCTTCTGAGGTGAGGACAGGACTGTCGCTAACGGGACGATGCAATGTGGTTGGCGGGTCGCAGCTCCCGGCGTGCAGTGACGTGCATGTCAGTGTGGACACACTCAGCTGGGAGAAGATGGCCTGTTTTAGAGGTCTTCCTTAATAGAACGATCAAATCTCCGAATTTATTTTCAAAAGAGGGTGGCAAGAGAGCACATGGAGGAAGCACTTTAAAGATATTCTTATCACTAATTAATCGATGACACAACTTCAGTCAGTGGGTTTGATGATTTCCATTTGGCCCACCCTGTCTCGGGACGGGAGTTCTGTAAATGGGGGAGGATGGCACGGTAGCAGGCTGTATGTCTTGCTGAGGAACAAATCAGGGACAAGCAAGAAGCACGGGGGTCTGCTGTCACATTCTCGAGATGTGCCCCAACGCAGAATCGTATTTTATCATGATTACGTAGTTTCACGTACAGACATTAAGTTATGTTTTGACATTAGGGGATACGTCTCCTGGCCTCCGTGTGGGTGTGACCAGTGACAGTTCCATGGACGTCCTAGCAGAATGTTTCCATGGCTGGGCATAGTTCAGAGGAGCCATGAGCGTGCAGGGCGTTCTGGGAGGCTCCGGCCCACAGGTCTCTTTGATGTCTTAGATCTGCAAAAGCAGCACAAACCCAGCTCACTCCTACTTAAGAAGGGCTAGTTCTGTGAAATCAGAAATCCGGAAGTTTGTGAATGGTCCTGGGTTGGTTTTTTTTTTTTTTTTTTTTTTTTCTGATTTTGCTTGGATTCTACAAAACTTAAAACACTGTTTAAAACATTTTTTCATGATTCTCCCAGCGCCATTCTTAAATGTTGTTTTAAGACAGATTTTTCCAGTCAGGTGATGACATGCATGTCCCCAAATTCTTTTCTCCCATGACAAATGCAAGATCACGGACAGGCACAAGTGTTTTTAGCCTTAAATACATCTGTGAGGCGACAAGGCTAGCTCTAAGGTTACTTGTTCATTATGTGTGTTCTCAGAGTATTTCCACCAAAAAAGCACCTTTGGAGGGGAAGAGAAGCGATATTTGAGGCAAGTGTTTCATGTCACAGAACTTTGCATCTCTAACCATGGGAACTTAAAATAGACTCAGTGCTATTGTCCCTGGTAACCGGCAGGAAGCGTGGAGGGGGGTGAGGGTCTGGTGTGCTTCCCCGCGGCTGCCGAGGACTTCAGTGCAGAGAACCTGCGCCTGCCTCATGGGGAGTTTCCATGGAAACCCAGTCAATCTCTTCTGCCGTTCCGAAACCCAAGCTGTGTGGCACATGGTACTGTCTGATTTTACCCACGGGGGATTTTGATTGCCCACATGGGCCTCCCTTCATGGAAAAGATGTGCTCTTAGATGGGTAGATGCAAATCGAACTCTAGTAAATCGATTCTACACCGCCCCATCGTCAAGGTCCTGGGGCTGGCTCCGTCTGAGAGGCACAGACCCCTTTTGTTGGGGGAATAATCACTCCTTCATTCACCAATTTCAGAAAACCATATTTTTGAGGGTTGATATTTCTTAAACCCAGGAAATCTGCATGTAAATCTAAGAGTTTAAAAAAGCTTCAAAGTCTTGAACAGCAACAGGAAATTGACTATGTAGAGCTGATAGAAAGAACCGTTCTGGGCTGCCTTGTGTGGTCCAGAAGCTCCACCTACAGATGAAAGAGCTGTATTGCCAGCCCCGGACAAAACCGGGAGCCGCTGTGTCAGGGGAAGGCAGCAGTGAAGGGCAGTGGGCCCCTCCAAGCAACCCTCCCGAGCCCCCGTGACAAGCCCAGGTCCTGGGCTGCAGGGGTGCGGGACGTGAGCAGATGAAGGGGGCGAAGGCTGGGGAGCCTCCCCCGGAAGGAGCTTAGGGCAGGCCCCCCGTGAGCTGGGCAGGGATGTGGCCAGGGAGGAGCAGACGCGGGTCCCCCAGCCTGGGACTGCACCCCATCTGTGTGACCGGAGCCCTTGACAAGAAGAGCAAACCTTTTAAGAAAGCGAGAACTCTTTCTGGACAGGGTTTTTCTTTCCCAACACAGTGGAAGCTCTGAAATGGGCCAAATCGATATTTTGTTTGTTGTTTTCACGGTGATAGAGGACATTTTCAACACCTCTTTTTTTTTTTTTTTTTTTAAACCAGATGATGCCCTTTGTAATGGCTTAAACACACAAAACCTGCTCTGAACATCTTTCTCTCTCTCTTTTTTTATAATTAGTCAAATCTGATTTTCATTTGCATTAGTTTGGTTATAACGCCTCACTTTAAATCTGAACAGAATATGTCAACCTCCTACAGCCCTCACCAAAAAAAGGCATATTGAAAAATTTCTACTCATGTTAAAATGAATAAATTTTAAATAAATTTGCACCGAGTGCTTAAAATAGGAAGAGTTTGAGGATTTTTTTAAAGCAAAAGGCAAGGCCAAGTGCATATTGTCAGCAAGTAGGAAACCTTTCTGTTTCCTGACACGTTTTCCAAACAGACTTGCGTGAGATGCGCTTCTCTGCAGCGGAGCGGCTTCGATTGCTCTCAGACCACCTCCTCCGCGCTCCGGGGCTGGCTCCCTCTGCACGAGGGGCCGGGCGGGGAATCACCCAGTGAGGCCAGGTCACTGCACTTAGTATTTAGAAAGTAATTACTTAGCGATCGGCAGTTGAGTCTCATGACCAAACTTTGATTGTACGTAACCAGCTGTTACTTTAACAAACATCAGGTCAAAAATCCGATTCTGTACAGATTCTGTCCTTGGTACAGATTCTACTTTAAAAGCCCCATTGTTCTGCCTCAAATGCCTGTTTTTAAAACCCTCGCTCCAAGCACGCACTCAGGTGCCGTGTGGCCCGGCTGCCGCTGTCCGCCCGCACAGCGGGGCCCTAAAGCCATCGCTGACTTTTAGCAAGGTACGGCCGGCGCGAGGTCGGTACCCTTAGAGCTAGTGCTCGCTCCCTTCCTCGGGACCGAAGAGGACGTAGACAGCGCCCAAATACCCAAAACGGACACGCATGGGTGTCAGCACGGGACCCCCAGCCCCCTCTGTGGGGTGCCGGGGAACGCGCAGGTTGACCCCGTGCTCCTGGGCCTGGCTCGGCGTCCAGCTGCCGCCGTGACTCTCCGAGCAGAAAGCAAACCGAAATCCCTCAGGGGTAGCAGATGTTTAGGAACTACCGGAAATGCGTGATTCTGTCCTTGCTGGAGCTCGGGTGCTCCCTGAGTAGGGGCGTGGGCACGGGGCATGACTCGGGTGCCGCTGCCAGGTGCAGGGGTGCTTACTGAGTCCCCTCCTGCCTGTTCTGTTTTGTTAAATATACAAACCTGATGGAAAAAACTTTTTCTCAATTTTTGCCCTGAATTCTCACATTCCTGGTGGGAGAAAACCAAACCAACGTGAAGGGAAATGTCTCTGCAGCAGCCCCTGACCGCTCCGGAGGCGGCCGCCCTCAGGAGTGGTGCGAGAGGCCGCGCTTACGAGCCTTGGTTGGAAGCAGGTGCTGTCCTGCTCGGGAGACCACAGCGTGGTCGCTAAGAATCAGGGGACGGGGCCTCGCGGGGCTGCAGTGGGTGTGTGCAGGTGCCACCCCAGCTGACCCGCAGCCCTGGGCTCCGCCACGCCAGCTGAAAAGGCTTTGAGTCCCCAGTGCTCGGCTCCGGGCGGCTGCCCTCATGGGGCTCAGGGCACCCGTTAGCCCAGCTGGACGAGGGTTCGTCTCCCGATGCTCCAGGGGGTGGGTCACAGCCAGGCAGGTACTGAAATCCATGATTCTTCTGGAAAGTGCCACTGGGCTTGAAAGGAAGAAGGTAGTCGAGGTTGGCATCCGGGGCCGCTGGTGGCGCAGTCAGTGGGCACAGGTCCCTGCTCCCAGCCGGGGATCTTCCGGCTCCGTTTGTCTCCTTCTAGTCGGGAGGTGAAGCCGTCACGAGTTTGCTTTCCTGGAAAAAGAAGGGACTTAATTGTCCAGGGCACTTGCTTTCTTTCCAGTAAATTCTGCCCGTCCTGTGTTCTTAATCGCAGGTGCCCCACCCCTGGATGCGACGGCTCCGGGCACATCACCGGGAACTACGCCTCCCACCGGAGGTAAGCGGAGCGCCCGTTCCCTCCCGCCCCTGCTCCGTCTGTGCTCGCTCGGTTTGGCCCCGGCTGCGTATGGTCTGGAGGCTCAGTCGGCAGAGCAGCGCCACGCCCCGGGGTCCCTCCTGGGATGGCAGACACACTCTCCTGACGGGCCCGGGGTCCGCCTGTGAGAACGTTGCTCGGGTCATCCAGCAGCAGCCTCTCCAGATCAGAAAAGCTCAGGGAACAGACCCAACGCAGGCGTGTTATAAGGTCCCTGGGACTGTCACGGACGGGCAGGCGTTCCGGCACCGCTGGGCGTTGGCCTCTCAAATGGGAAGTTTGAGCCGCTGGGCTGTCCAGCTGTTCCAAGGCAGGAGCAGAGCTGAAGACACGGAGCTGCGCTTTACGGGGCTCCTTGCAGGCCCTGGGGCTCCTGGGGAGGAGGGGTGTCGGAGACATAGCCCCGCAACCCCGTCAGACACGTCAGGCCGCGCGTCAGAGGTGAGCTGAAGAATCTTCGGACGCGAGGTCTTCACAGAAGTGGGTCAGGACCTGTGGCCAGGTGCCCCAGCTTCTCGTCCTGTTCCATCAGCGACAAGAGCCAGGGCCGGGGCAGGGACGAGGATGCTGGTGAAGGAAGACCCGTCTGATGGCGCAAAGCGGCTGCAGCACCAGATACGGACGCTGCTTCCTTGTCGGCGGGACGTGAGGTCATGGAGTGAGCGGCCCTACAGTCCAGGAGCCCGGCACTTCAGATGCATCCCCCCAAGAAGACAAAGGAAGAGGAGGGGGAGAGAGAGGGAGGCGGGGGGGGCTCTCGGACAGTGTTAGCCGGAGGCCGCCCACCAGAGAGACGGCACGTGCCCACCGACCACACCGAGTGGATGCGTGGATGGTGTGGAGCATGTGGCCGCCCGAAAACGCGTCGTCAGAGCAGGGGACATTCCGTGGCTGCTGGTGAGGTCTGGACGAGGGACACGGACAGCCCCCGCGGCGGGCGCCTCCCTCACAGAGATCCCCCACGGGCCGCGCTCCTGCACTCGCCGTCCAGGCAGGTCCCGGCAGCCCCCGGCTGGGGCGCGCAGACTCGGACGGCCACAAGGAGGACTGGGTCGTGGGGTTGTGGAGGACTCTCCGCGCTCATCCTCCCCTCCGGGGCCGTTCCCACGGTGCTGCTGTCACTCGGGGGTGGCCGGCAGCCTCCAGGCTCTACCCACGGGACGCAGCCGCACCGGCTCCACCGCTGGCGACAACCCAAGAAGTCTCTGGCGCGGCCGCGTGTTCTCTGGCGCCACCACGAACAGCAGAGTGGCCGGCGGTGCTGAGCCCGGGCAGAGCCTGCCGCTGAGCGCCGGGGGCCGACGAGGGCCCGTGCCCTGCGCACGCTGGAAGAGCAATGTGGCCGCTCTAGACCCTTCCATTCGATTCGGTCAAAATCAGCGACAACGCAGACCCTCTCCTGAGGCGGCCCTTCCCCGGGCGGCCATTTCCCCTCGGGCTTCCAGCCGCCCAGTGTGGTCCCGCCACCCGGGGTCCCGAGGAGCCCCCCGCCCCTCCGATGCGTCACCACGCACACGTGGCGAGAGACCCCAAGGCCAGGAGCTGTCCCCCAGCGTGAAGCCGCGTCTGTGCTGTTCAGGAGCCCCAGGTGCCGTGGACGCCCCAGGAACGCCTCCCGGGCTCAGAGAGCAGCTGCACGGGGGACTCCGAGATGTCGCCGTGACAAAGAAACATCTGCTGAGCACCTGCTGCATACCGCGAGTGTCCCTGAATGCGTCGCCGGTCTCGTCTCGCGGTCTCTGTTCGCCCTCATCTCCTGGAAGGAGCCCCACAGCAGCCACGTCACCACCTGTGGGGGCCCGACTCCCCAGGGCACGTCCGTGTGCGGGCGCCCCAGGCCGTGCTCGTCCGACGCAGATGGGTCGCCGGGGCTGAGGAGGCAGCGGAAGGAGAGGACGGGGATCGCCCGTGGGGCTGCGGGTCCCGGGCACAACCAGCCGCTCCTCAGGCCTCCTCAGCACGGCCGTGGGTCCCCACGCAGGTGCACATCTCTGCAGCCAGAGGGTCAGGGATGCGGCGTCTGTCTGTCCAGCACAGCGAGCCCTCCCGCGGCCCTGCCGACAGGCCTGCCTAGACCCCATCTGGACACTGTCGGGGCACCGGCCCCGGCCTTGCCTCCGGCCACACAGGTCCTGAAAGTGTTGCTGCTGTTCCCAAAGCGCATGAGATCTCAAATCAAGACTCAGACACACCGCGAGCCCCCGCATCAGTGACGGCGAACTGTGGGACATCTGTCCGGGATACGTCACCGCGTAGAGCAGTCACAAATGTCACCCAGGATTCCCGGGTGAGGGATCCAGAAGCGCCGCTCAGAGAAGACAGGCTCCTCCAGGAGGAGATCACAGTCGGGAACGGAAGCGGCGGTGGGCACAGCGGCAGGCAGCAGGCTCCCCCCGGAAACAGCAAGGCCGAGCGTGACGTCGCTGCGGCACCGACGGCGAACGGCCCGGACGAAGGGGAAGGAGCACATGGCTCGGGCGCCCGCAGAACTCGCAGCTGTAGTGGCACGTGCTAAGTAAGTGGACGGCTTCCGGCCCAGAGACAGGGCTCCCCAGGCCCCCAGGACGGGCAGTCAGAATGGCACCTGTGCCCAGGAAGACGTCTCGAACAACGCGCCTGCCGACAGCCAGAGTGGGGGTGTGGGGGCAGCGGGGCAGAGACTGGTGGGGGCAGCACGTGCAGTGAGAGCAGCAGGGACGGATGCTGGCGGCAAGGCCAGGCCCCGGGAGCCTCGTGCACACACGGGGGACTTTGGTGCTGAGCCGCAGGAAGGTCTGAAACAGAGCGCCTTAAACACGATGTCCGGAGGGAGAAAGTGGACGATTCCAGGGATGCCTGAGGACATGTTCTGCCTGTGGCTGCTGCTGGGAAAGAAAGGGGGCACAGGGAGTGTGAGCCGGGTCAGGGCGAGCGAGAGCAGGCAGGGCTTGGACCTGCAGGTGCACGGGGCTGGGAGGAGTGTCCCAGGGCCCACAGGCGGTGACCTGCCCAGGGCCAGGAGTGCCCACCGGCTTCAGGTCCCCGAGACCTGGGCAGGAGCACTTCTCCAGGCGGAGATCTCAAGAGCCGGACCGTGGTGTGGCCAGCCGCTGGGCAGTCAGGGGTGGGGGGAGGACAGCCACTCTCCTGGGTTTTACCTCCAAACGCAGGGGCGGATAAAGGGAAAGAATGCAGGCACATCTCCTCTTTCCGTGTCCCCGCGAGAGGAGGCAGGTGTGAGGGGGCTTGGAACACGTGCCATTGGAGACCGCAGGGCCCGGCGTGGGGTCCGAAGCCCCAGGCCAGGGCCCAGGGCTCTGCACCTGCCCTCTGCCTACGGGGGCCCCTCGTCGCTGAAGAGGAGCCTGGCTGTCTCACAAGAAGGAAAAACGTGAGGACACGGAGTGAGGGGCTGGGGAACAGGCCTCCTGTGGTCAGAGCCGCCCCTCCCCTGAGAACCCAGATGCCGGGAAGGGAGCTCGCGAGGACCCAGGAAGATGCCCCACCTGTGCCACAGCCGCGGCTCTGGCTGGAGTCCGTGGCCACGTGTCCAGCGTCTCGGGAAAAGGCCTAGTTTCCTGATCTTCAGTTCTTTGCAAGGAGTCACGGCCGTTCTCTGTGTTCTCCTGCGGAGTCACCGACAAGCCCTCTGTCAGCCTGTGCACACACGTGTCCGCGACTGCGCTCTGTCCCAGCCGGAAATCTTCCTGTAGATAAATGGGAGCCTCTATTTCCAAGCTTTCAACAATCAAATGAAGTGATAATATTCCACTTCCTCTGCGCCTTCTGTAGACACACTGGATTCGTAGTTCAGACAGATCTGAACAGACTGCCCTGCCCCCCCAGACGGCAGGGCTCAGGGGAGCAGCTCACCCAGAGAGACCAACGGAGCGTGTGTTCTCTTCCTCCATGTGGCCCCTTCTCTGTGCCTGGCTGCCCGGCCTCTTTCCATGCAGAGGGGCCTCCCCCAGAAGGACCTTCCTCCCAGACTTGGTGTTCATGGGGAGAAGCTCCGGCTGCTGGGGGACGCGGGGTCCAAGCGGCTGCTGCGGGGCGGAAGCTGGCCATGGCCGGCAGAGCCGATGTTTGCTGAGGCTGCGTCCCTTCTTCAGTCTTTCAGGTTGTCCGAGAGCAAAGAAAAGTGGCATCAGGATAGCACAGAGCAAGGAAGACAAAGAAGACCAGGAGCCCATCAGGTATGCGTGCGAGGCGGGCAGGGGCGGGCGGGCGGCCGGTGGGAGCAGCAGGGACGGGGGCGGCAGTCACCGAAGGCCAGATCTGGACCCGCACCCAGAGCACCCCTGCCGGCGGCTGAACACACCGTCTAAACAGTGGGTGCTGTGGCCAGGGACTGTCCACCCATCTGATACTCTGAGTATTGGGACCCCAGACCCTCTCCCGTAGCCCTGGGTGGACCCTGGACCCTCCCCGCAGCCGCCCAGCCCTAGGTGGAAGAAGCAGTTCTCTGACTGGGACAGGCAGGTTCACAAACGTCTGTGAAGGTATCGGCTACGACGGAAGCCAACATCGGCAGACTTCCCGGCTCTGGAAGGTCGCGTAGCCGCCGTCTGCCTTGCTCGGGGCAGGCTGCGAGAGCAGGGGCTCCTGGGGCTTCCAGCACATGGCAGGCCTCTCAGCCAGGCCATCCACCCAGCCATGTGCGCCAAACCAATACCCAGAGCTCAGGCCCCCAAAATCCCCAAAATAACCTGGAGTTGTCCTCCTGAAATGTTAGTCTCCGTGTGTTTGGAGAAAATTTTCGGTTAAAACAAAATAATCAATTCAAAGGTTTTAAAATAAACCTTAGCAAAGTACTATAAATTCTGTAGAATGTAAACTTTGCCATTAAAACGAAAATGCAACACCCACCGGCCCGGGGCCTGAATCAAGCCCACCGTCTCTGACAGGAGCAGGGATCAGCCTACCACTGGCCTTCAGCTCCCGCCCAGATCCCCCGGCTCTTCCCCCAAACGTGCGGACGGTGTACCGCCTAGCAGCACTACCCGAGACCTTATTACACGCCACATCTCCCTCCAAATCCCCTCTGGCTGGAGGCTGTGGGACGGCCTCTGGAGAACACGGCCGGGCAAACAAATGTTTTCTAGCTCTTGGGAAAACCACGGGTTTATAAAATCATAAAATTAGTCCTGCAATTCCTCCTTGACTCTGCATCCTTCCGTTGTGAACGCTGTGATTCTGTCCAAAAGTGGTGTCTTTTAACCAGACCCTGCACCATGCTCGCTCCAGGAGCGGCGGCTTTCTCCCCTGCCCGTTGCCGCCGGACCGTGCAGCCCCCTCTGGTCGCGGGCGGGAGGCCCCTCACCCCGGCCGCGTGGTGCTCTCAGCGGGTCCTCTTGCGTCCCCTTCGCTGGAGGGAGCGCTGGTTTTTCTTCGAGCCTGGTTATCCTGACCTTGCTGGAGAAGCCACCAGTATAGACGGCGCCAAGACCACAGAGTGTGTCTCTTCTGCCCCCAGGTGTCCCGTTCCCGGGTGTGACGGCCAGGGCCACATAACCGGGAAGTACGCCTCCCATCGCAGCGCGTCGGGGTGCCCCTTGGCGGCCAAGAGACAGAAGGACGGGTACCTCAATGGCTCGCAGTTCTCCTGGAAGTCGGTCAAGACGGAGGGCATGTCATGCCCCACGCCGGGCTGTGACGGGTCGGGGCACGTCAGCGGTAGCTTCCTCACCCACCGGAGGTGAGTGTCCTCGTCCTGGTGCCGGCCTGGGGAAGCCCCGCCGGGTGGCTGTCCGCCCCTAATGCCAGCCCCCCAAGCCGAAAAGAAGGTGGGATGCTGCCCCCAACTCGTGGCCTGCCCTGGTGAGAAGGGGAAACCCCAGAGGTGTTTGGGAAGCGAATCCCATTCCTATCCGTGGGTCAGGACGGAGGCTTTGGGAAGCGTGGGATCGGGACCCACAGAGAGAAGCAGGCCGGGATTCTGCACACACACGAGTATGTGCAGGTCAACCCTTCGGGCTGAAGAAGGCAGAGGCCCCATGTGGGGAAGGGGGCTGGCATTCAGCACAGGGCCTCCCGCTGTACGCCTGGGCCAAGAATGTATCAGGAAATTTCCAGAAGAGTCAATCGTCCCATTAATTTTTACTTGCTTGCTCTTAGAAGGAATCCATAGAGTTCGATGGTCTTAGCAGAAGCCCCGTTGAATCAAAGGGCTCCCCATGGAAGGGTTAGGATGGGCGTGTAGACAAATCACATGGACCCGGTTGGGCGTGGTGGCCCACGGTCCAAGCCACAACCAGCACAGAGGAACACGTCAGTTCACACACCAGGAGTTGTGGGAAGTTCGGGAGTACGGCACCGAGCCTTGAAATCTTCCTCGAAATGAAGGTCAGTTTTTAATTGTTAAAGGACTCCCTGCTCAGGTAGAAAACTCAGACGGAATCAGTGAGCCGAAAAGGAAGCAAGAACGTTTTTCCCTGACCCAGTCTCTCAGGCTGCGGCCCTCGTGTTTCCCGCGAGCCACGGCGGTGCACAGAGGCCTGCGCAGGTGCACGCGCTCCGGGCACACTCAGCGCCCTTTCCGTGTCTGTGCTCCAGCAGACCCCACGGCTAGTGCTGGGATCGCCCAAGTCCTGGTGTGCAGACACTGACCGTACCCCCGGGGTTTGCCACAGGCCCCCAGGGCCAGGAAGGCTCCTTCTTTGGCCCAGGCCCCAGCCAGAGCCCAGAGGTTCCCGGAGGTGACCCACGCCTGCCCCACGGGAGCATCACCGGCTGCAGCGGATGAGCCCGGGGCTCTGGCTGTGGCCCCGGCGGTGGCCCCCCCCTCCTGGCCGCATGGGACGGAGTCAGGGCTGGAGCCGGGGGACGTCTCAGGGCGTTCAGAGGGCATCCGAGGCAGGGGCCCTGCCGTGGGCGGTCGAGCTCCACAGATGGGATGCTGGCACTTAACGGAATGGCTGCCTCAGTGTGCCTGTAGGGTTAGGGCTCTGAGCCCCAGGAGCTGGGGTGGAGCCCATGTTTGTAGCGTGTGGCTGTGGGAAAGGGGACGAGCGGCACAGAGAGCAGAGCTGACAGCATTTTGTTTCCGTTGTGGTAAAAACACACCTTCCCATCCTCCCTGTGTTGGGGCGCACAGCTCAGTGGCATTGAGGTCACTCACGTTATGCGGCCATCCCACCATTCAACTCCAGGACTTTGCCATCTTTCCAAACTGACACTCTGTCCCCGTAAAGCCTTGCTCCCCACTCCCTCCCCCAGCGCCTGGTGCCCACCGTCAGCTCTCTGCTCCCACACCTCGGGTCCCCTCCAGGACCTCCGACGAATGGGATCCTGCGGTTCGTCCTACTGCGTCTGCCTCATCTCCCTGGGCACAGTGTCCCCCACGGGCGGCAGGTGTCAGAACGTCCCTCCTCAGAAGGCTGAACCACACCCCTTGTTTTCACGTACGCTGTGGGCAAACCACGATTCGTGCGAACAGTCGTCCGGGCAAGAACCCGGCCAAGAGTGCAAAGATCCGTCCGTTGGAGGCTGTGGCCCCGCTGTGCAGAATGACAGGCTGCAGTCCTCCCAAACCCTAAGGCCTCGGTTAGGAGGGGCCCCCAGGAAGACCCCATTGGTGCACTGAGACGCGGGGCTCCTCCTACGACCCCCAGTGCTGTGAAAACAGCAGGTGTACAATCAGAAGGAAAGACTCCACTGACCCAGAAGTTTCCTGCTCTTCCTCCTTCCGCCAAAATGGGACAGCTCCTGAGGGGGCGGGGATCGTGGCCGCGGTGCCAGGACGTAAGCAGTAGAGGAAGGCGGAGCATGGGTCTGGGGCTGCCGGGCCCACCGAGCCACTGTCCCCAGTGTCCTCCCCAGGGAGGTCATGGCCGTGGGGCAGCCGGGCACGAGAACAGTAGGAACCACCGAGCTCTGTGCGCCCCCCATCCCCACAGGCTGTGAAACTGTTTGGTTTACTTTGTTCCTTCAAGGCTGGGGTCCACACACTCTACCCTGTAGGGGAGGTGGGGGGGCTCCAGTCTGTATTCTGAGCAGGGCCGTTATAAAGGACATAGAAATTCTTATTTTATCTTAAGGGTTGGCTGAGTCTTCCTAAAAAAGCAGCATTTAAAATGAAAAATAAGTCATTCAAAACCAAATACGTTCTCATGTAAATCAGATTTCTATTGGAATGTGTGTCTAATACTCCGGCAACAAGGAAAGTGGCGTTCCTTGTTTTCGGATTGTGTGGCACGTTGCTGTAACTCCCGCCCACCACGACCGAGGAATACTTCTTGAGTCTTCCGGAGGGACCAGTTCTCCCCACTGGAGCTGCCCCCCGCTTCCTTCGAAGGCCAGCCGTGAGCAGAACGAACACCGTCGTTTGAAGCAGCAGCCACGAGGCCCATCCCCTGGCCGCACGCGCCTCCCTGGGGCTTCAGGGGCTTCAGAAAACCCAGCTGGGGACCGCTCAGCTAGGAGTCCCAGTGACCCAAACTGGCCTGGGATAGGCCAGAGGGCGGGTGTCGGGAGAGCAAGCAGGGGTGCACGGACGGTAGAAGAGACACAGGTGGGGGCCGTTATCCCCCAAGGGGTCAGCGGGTGGTGGGGCACAGCCTCAGGGAGAGAGAAACACGGACAGCCAGGGGCAGAAGAGCTGAGAGGGCGGGCTGAGCTCGGGGGAGGTCGGAGCCGGGCCGGGGTCAGGGCAGGTGCCCCGCGCAGAAGCTGCTGCGGAAAGGGGGCGAGTGGGCAGCGGGCAGGCCCTCAGGACCCAGTGAGTGTCCACCAGCTACTCGGGCAGCACCCGGGGGCCGTGGGAAAGCTACGCAAGTGGCCGCCTGGCGCAGCCTGGGAAACACCTGGGCACTCGGAGCCGGGGCTCACGGAGAGCGGGTGCGGGTGGGCAGGGGCGGCAGAGACTGGGAGGGGCTGGCTGTCCCGGCAGTGGGCCGCACCGCCCGGCCTGAACCCGCCGGCCCCTGGACCTGGCTGTGTCTCCAGAACCGTCCCCCCTCCCAGCCCGCCACTGAACCCGCTTCTCGCCTAGAACTCTCTTCCGCAACCTCTCCCTCTGCCCGGAAGAGGCCTCCTCACCCCCAGCGTGTCAGGGGAGCTCTGTGTGCCCAGCGGCATTGTGAGCGCCTTCCCGGGCTAGCCCTCGGAATCACGGTGACAGCCCAGAGACACAGCTGCCCTCGTGTCCCCAGGCCAGGCGAGGGACGGGGCTGCGTGGGGCGTGCACGTGACCGGCAGACCTCACAGTCCAGCAGAAATCAGTCCCCAGGGCTAACCGGGGAAAAGTAACCGGCGGTTAGAATGGAGCCTTACCTTTCACTGGGCTTGACCAGAAAGAAATCTATTTTTCAAAAAGCTCACGTCCTAGACCCTCTTAAACTTTCCTCCCAGACCCAAAACCTGATGTATTTTATTTTCAGTTTCCTTACAGTTCATCACAAGTGGGGAGACGGCCTTTTTCCGAATGTCTGTTTTGCCTGATACTTGCCAAGGGAATTGCATTAACATGAGTGCTTCCCCGGGGCTCCTCGCCATCGACCACCTCAGTGCTCTGGGGAGCACCTGCATTTCCTTCCCATCCTCCCCAGGTAGACCCAGGGCACGGCAGCCCCTGTTGCAAGGGACGCTGGGAGATGTAGTCTTCCCAAGGGATGCTGGGAGATGTGGTCCACCTTTGGGATGTGGGGGAGATGGTCTTGGAGAGCCCAAGAAGAGGAAAGCTGGATGCTGTCCTGCCGCCGTCGGATGCTGAGGCGCCCTGGTTTCTTACAGACACAGACGTAATCACGGAGCCACAGCACCCTGAGATCTGTGTGGTCCGGACGTTAGATCAGACAACCGATGCCAGGAAGGCAAGATGCTCTTCCCTGGGCGCACGGCCCACAGAGAGGAAAGTTGTCCGGTGAGCGGCCTGCATGGACCCCTGTGTCCACTGGAGGACCCAGCCTGGGCCACGCGCTGTACAGTGGCTTGGGAAGGCATCAGGCCGAGCGCCGGGCTCCCTGTGGACCTCCAGGAGGTGTCACCGGCTCTTCCCCACTGGCGGCTCACAGCCTGCGGGCACCCTGCGGCCCCAGGATTGCGTGCGCGCTCTCCAGAGTCACCCACACTCCTTGCGCTCCTCCGACTGCCTCCTGCCACGGCCATCACGGACCCTCACGGACCCTCGGGGCAGACATGCCCGGACCTGTGTCCCCACGCCGTGCGAGGCTGGGAGCCGTGAGTACCGTCCCTGCAGCAGAGGTCCCTGCGTCCACGCACCTGTCTCAGCCTGATCACATCTGCAGAGTCCCCAAACGGGGTCCTCGTTGCAGGTACTGGGGGCCGGAACATCAACGCCTCTTCTCGGGGGGACAACTGACCCACGGCAATGACAGAGGCTGGATTTAGCTCACAAGCAGCAGAAGAGACAAAAGCAAAACTGATTCCTCTCTGTTAGGACGAGCTTCCTCAGCACAAAACCCAAATGGGCTCAACAAGGTTCCAGTTCCTTGTCAGGTAAACGGGATGGTGCCGGGCTGTGCAGCGCCTGTGACCCTGGATCCTAGCCCCGTCGTACTGCCTGCCGGCAGACACTTGACTCTGCCTCTCGGGGCTTCTGCCACTGATGAGGGGCTGGGCACCGCTGTCACTCAGCCGCCCACTTGGATGTTCCCTCTGACCCCTTTACCAAGAGTCCAGGCCCTTGGCCGCCCAGGTCGCTCCAGGCCGGGTCATCCCTGAGGAGGAAGAGCCGCCGGGCTCCCTGCAACCCTGACCCACAGAAGGGGAGAGAGGAGCCGTCGATGCAGACTCTGGGCATACGACCCTGTGCCCGATGGTGGCAGCCGTCCCTCTAAGACTCCTGGGCCACAGCCCAAAAACAATTCATCTCCACTGACCTCAAAATGCCACCAAAATGGCCTGCTCTCCTTTTATAAACCCATGAAATAAAAATAATAAAAATGTAGAAAGCAAAGGGAGTTCCGTCCCTTGCACGGAGTCCCGGGAGCCGAGGTGCTGGGGGATGAGGTCTAGGGTCCGGCTCTGAGGGGACAGACGAGGGCAAGTGCCCGGATGGACACCGGGGAGGGGGTGGGGGGTGGAACCCAGGCGTGAGCACGCGGTGCGGCGCACGGGCCCCAGGACCCTGCAGCGGGACTCCGCGCAGCCTTGGGAACAGCAGGAGGCGGAAACCTCTGTGAGAAGAGCTTCAGACGCCTTGTGCCCCCGCGCTGGGCGGGAGGGGCGCTCCGCACCGGGGACCCCGCTGTGTGGGAGGCAGGAATGCCCCCTGCAGGACGAGGCCCTCCGCCTCCGCCTCCCAAGCTGCTGTGGGCACAGCCTCAGCCCATGTGTGTCCCCTCTGACCTCCAGACAGGAGGGACCCCCCCCCGCAACCTGCAGCCCAGGACAGGCCTCAGTGGGTGATACTCGGAGATGGGAATGAGCAGCCAGGATGACCCCACATGAGGAAGCCCTAAGTTACACTGGCAGAAAGCAAAGCAGACTTTAACAAAGAAAAGGACGGAGAAAACACATTTCAGGAAAAAGAATTTTTTAATTTGTCGGCAGATAGAAAGGAGCAGAAGCAGAGTAATAGGACTGACGCCTCACAACCCAAGAGAAATCAAAGGAACACGTACTCTTTAAAACAAAGACAAATGAGATACAAAGTTCAGTTGGAAGGTTAGAGGATAAAGTTGAGGAAATCTCTCTTAAATCATAAAACGAGAAAAGAAGACAGTTTTTAAAACCTAGAGAAGGATCCCTGGGGCTTGCTGGCCTGACGGGCTAACAGGAGTCTCCAGCAGCTGCGCGAAGAGAGGAGGAATGGCGTCCGCTCGCACGGACAGAGCAGGAGAAGCAGCCCCAGGCGCAGGACACTGGCCCCAGGCCGCCCTGCAGGTTCACCTGCCCTCCGGGGAGTCCCTCCTGCCGTGTGTCCCTCCCGCTGGCTGTCCCTCCTGCCTGGTGTCCCTCCCGCTGGTTCTGGACTGGGGAATTGAAGCCCCCCAGTGCCGGGAAGCAGGGGCTTGGCGCCTGTGGCATTGGCCTCTGGCCACGCACGCCGCACCTGTCCCCTAAGCGGGCTTGCAGAAGCAGGTGGGACCGTAACTCAGGGCTAGCAGGTGTCTGCGCTACAGGCCCTGTGGCACCAACCAGATCTGTTCTCTTGCAAGTGAGACATGAGCCGCCAACACCACCGTACCCAGCCTGTCTGAGGCCTGCGCCTCGAGATGTCTCCCCCAGCCTCCCCAGGTGGCCAGTGGCTGTCAGCTTGCTCGCAAGCCCAGGGGCCCTCCCGTGGACAAACCCTGCCCCCACACCTTTATAACCACGCCTCCCGGAAACATTCCCTTATTTCGCTCTCTCCAGCTGGAAGATTCTCCTGAAGGAGGTCCTGTGGGCCCGGTCCTGACCGAAGGTCTCCCTCCCTCTGTCCTTCTGAAGCACTTGCCTGTAGCCCACCCTGGTCTGGGTGCCGGGGCTGGAGCTGGACGGCTCGGGGCCACCCGTTGGCTGCATCTTTCCAAATCCCCACTCAGAGCAATGCAGCTTTACTTAGAGGAGTTTCTGGAAGGGCTGCTGGGCCCTCGGGGTCCGCTCCTCAAAGGGGAGGGCGTGAGTCCTGCAGCCATCTGGGCCTCCAGGAGCCGGCACACCACGACACGAGGTCGGCACGAGCCCCAAGGGGAGCCCACGGACCTGCCCGGCACCCAGGTCAGTGCCGGGGGCCCTTCCACGTCGGACCCATGTGGACCGTGCTGTCCCTGAGCCCGGGCGGGCATGTTTGAACAAAGCGCGTTGCTCCGTGGGCCTGTCTCTGCCCGATTCAGTGTCCCAGCTCCAGCGAGTGTCTCTGGGAAGGAGGCCACCCTCCGCATCCCTGGTCTGCCCTTTTGTTATCTCAAAACTGAGAGAAACGAGGGAAGACCAAACTGGGTTCTGCAGGTCAGCGAGTTCCGGAAGCCCGTGTTTCTGTGGTGTTCAGAGGCTGCTGTCGTGCTCAGGTCTGGGGCTGGCGTTCTGGATGCCCATGGGAGCACCTGAATGTGTCCCCTCTGTTGGCTTCACTCTACTGATCTCTCCCCTTCACGGATCTGCGTCCATGCACCGCGGCAACACTGACGTCTGACCACCTTCTTCTCAGGGCAGAGAGTCAGGCGGGGAGAGGCCGAGCACAGGGAGCAGCCGGACAGGGCTGGAAGGACATGGCCCCTGGGGAGCAGCCCCGATGGTCACAGACAGAGAAGACCCCAGACTGCCAGCTGGCCGGGGCCACTGGTGCTGGCCCGAGAGTCGGGGGCTGGAGACAGGCCAGCAGGACTGGGGGGCAGACACGGACACCAACCGACGGCCCTGGCCAACCTGGGGCACGGAGTCCTGAGAAGACGGGGGAGGCGGGCCGAAGAGGGACCTGACAGTCCTGGGGGACTGGCACCCGTTAGTCCAGAACCAGCACCAGCAGACGCGGATCCCAGATGCAGATCCCAGCTGATGGGTCCCGGGAAGAGGGACCAGGGTGGAGATGACTCAGCCTCTCCGGGGCCCTCTGGAGCAGCTCCCAGACACAGGCCTCTCACCGACGGCTCATCAGAGACAACGCGGACGTTGCTGTGAACCGTGAGAGGAAAGCTGCCTGAACATACTTAGGAAGCGTCCGCGCATCCACGTCGGCAGTACTTGTGTTGCTGGCAACAGTGTAATCCCCACTGTGGTGGGCTTCGGGAGGACACAGGTGGAGAGCTCTGGCCAGGGGCCGCCTGGCACCTAGTGACGGATGAAACGTCTAGGATGGAAACACACGTGTAATACTGGACACACAGCCACGTGCATGTGTGTCATTTCCATGTCACGAGGGCCAGGGGTCCCCTCAGGTGGTGGCCGGTGAGGGGGAGCCCCCAGGGGCAGGTGGGATGCAGCCCAGACTCAGGGCCATGGGGGGTGCCCAGGGTGCAGAATCGTCCTCCACGCATGCACAGCCCGAAAGGGAAGGACGGGGGAGCCGTCCTGGGAACACAGTCGTCGGAGGCTCGGACCCGTACCCAGGGCAGAGAGCACCCCCAGAGGGGCCCGTGTTAGCAACGTGCGGGCAGCGGGGCCGTCTGCAAAGAGGCTGCAACCTTGATGTTGGTGGCAAATGTGAGATCACGGTACTGGGGTCCTGTCTTTGCGCCTGTGCCCACCCCCCAGTGATGTACCGGGCAGGAGGGGAGGAGAAGCTGGGCTGAGTCTGGGCTGAGCTCATCACCCGCGCCTCCTCCATCTGTGTGCTTAAAATCCGATCCTCCTCCAGGCCGTGTGCCAGGCCGGCACTTGGCATAGTTGGGAGGACTTCTAAGGCCAGAGAGTCGCTCCCTCCAAACTCCAGGCAGCCCCGGGAGCGCACGGTGAAGGGGTGTCCTCTCGGCCGGCCCCAGAGCCTGGCTGCCGCAGTTTCCTCGGAGGCCCCAATCGGCCTGTGTCCCCCCAGAACTGCCCTGAGCCCACAAGCAGAGACAGCCACCCTCGTGTGTGGGGAGTGGGCCAGGCCGCGCCCACCACGCGGGCCCTTTGCCAGCAGCCAGCCTGACCTAAACGCCTGCGCGGTCCTCCCCGCCCGACTCTCCTCCCGAGACCCCCAACTCATGCCGCCTTGTCTTGTCCCCAGCTTGTCGGGATGCCCACGAGCCACATCGGCCATGAAGAAGGCGAAGCTGTCGGGAGAGCAGATGCTGACCATCCGACAGCGGGCCAGCAATGGTGAGCGCCCCTCCCCCGCCGGGCGCCGCAGCCTTGGCCCCAACTCCTCGGGCGCGGCCAGAGCCCCGGACCCACGGTTGCAATGTCTCTACTTCGAAAGCTGGGGCACGGCCATTCCGGCCACAACGAAGAAGCCAGTCCCCTCGGCTTGGGGGGGCCCAAACTCATCACTCGTCGGGACCCCTAACAGTCCAGGGATTTGCTCCCCAGAACTCTGGCAGCTCCCTCTCGTGTCTCGGCCCCCAGGTCCTCCTGTAGGGCCTGAGTCTGGGACGCACTCCTGTCCCTCTGTGCTCAGCTTCCCAGTCCTGACCACTTGCAAGCACCCCTCCCACCACATGCCTGTGGGCGGCCTGGGGTGCGGAGTGTGGGGTCCCCCAGGGTGCGGAGTGGGGAGGGCAGGGGAGCCGCTGACTGGGTGCTGGGGGACCCCGTGGGACGTCCCTCTGGGGCCTGCGGAAAGAGCATCACCGGCAACCACTCAGCAAACTGGGCCTTGAAGGGGAGGAGCGGGGACCCCTTCTCAGCATTTGGAGGCCGCTGGGAGCCGGGAGCCAGCACGGAGCCGGGCTGACCGTTGCGGGGCTGGCCAACGGCGAGCTGGGGTGGCAAAGGCCCGGGACAGGCACCACCCTCCCTGCGGGCTCATCAGAGCAGCAAGCACCGTGGGGCCGGGTCACGCCTGGGCAAAGTCCCTGGACCCATCCCTGGAGCCCCGTGCCCGGCTCCTCCCCCGTGGACCTGGGCCTCGCGCTCAGGCTCTACCTGAGGCCGCCGCCTTCACAGGAAGGCCAGGGGGTCTGGGGCCCCCGATGTTCATGACAGGTCCTGACCACAGCTCGGGGCCTCTGGGCGTGCCCTGCACTGAACAGCCTTTCCTGTGTGGCTGGCCACGGACGGAAGATGGCCTGGGCCACAGTGTTTGCATCTTGCCGGCGTGGACACCAGCATCCCGGCTTCTGCTTGACGGGCACGGGTGCCGGAGGCCAGAGCCCGATTAGAGGGAGCGCTGCCCCCAGGCATTCTGGGACCCCTGGGGCACCCACAGGCCTGAGGCCCCACATGGGACCCCCGCCGTGAGATGTCAGGCCCATCCTCACCGCTCTGGGCCATCACAGGGCAGCGCTCATGGCCAGGAAGATACCGCCACGAAGACTCTTTCCAGCCCAGCCTGTGTGGCCCATCGCCCCAGACAGCCCTGCGTCCACACGGACTCCGTGGGCCAGTGGGTCCGCTTGGTCAGCTTCGGATTCGTCCGGGAGGGAGGCGGCCGGGAGCGGGAGCGGGCAGGAAGCACGGGCAGATCACACACAGTGAGGAGGGGCTGTCCCCTGGGCGGGCAGTCGTGGCACACGCGTCTCAGGGCGTCAGAGGCCAGGGCTTTCCCGAGGGGCAGGGGAGTCCAGAGTCCTCTCTCCGGCAGTGCCAGGCACGGCAGCTTTAGATCCAGGGAGCTCCGCTGGATGAGAACGGTGGTGTGTACCGCCTCCCGGGAAGCGCCAGGACGCCCCGTCCCATGGGGAACCACACGCCCACTGGTCTGCACCCCGACACAGGAGGCCTGATTCAGGGCTCAGGGCCAGAGCCTGGCTCTCTGTGGCAGGCTGCGGGGTGCATGTGTGTGCAGCGAGGACACTCGTGTCCCAGAGCCTGGGTCAGGCTGCAGCCTGTTGCTTCCCGTCTGCGCAGACCTTCTTCACACAGGGACCAGAGTCCTTCCGGAGCCCACTGGGTTCGGTGCCAGGGCTGTGGCGTGGAACATGGACAGTCCGGACCTGCTCACGCCGGGTGTGGCCAACTCACGGGCAGCGCGCTGCTGCTGGGAACGAGGCCTGAGCCCCCCACTTTCCTCAGCAGCTCTGCTCCTCCTCCAGAACCTGGTGTGGTGCTGCCCTAGCTCCGTCTCCCTCTCGCTGGCTCTCGTTGGTATCTTGAGTGTAGGACCTTCCTGTTGCTTTTACACATCCATAACGAAGGTGCCGGAGGCGTCCCTCGCTCCACATCCTGGCCTGCACTCTGCGACAGGACCTCAAGGAAGCCGCCACTCGGTCGGCAGAGCCGTTGCAGCCAAGCTGCCCCTGCGCTGGGCTTCTGGCTCCTTCTGTCGAGTGTGCGCCTGCTTGGAAAGGAGCAGTTCTAAGTGTCCTTGAGGCTCTGAAACCCCTTGTCCGTGCTTCCTGCCCTCCTCCCCCTCCTCATTCTGACTCTTCAAGCTTCAAGAAGAGTCTGATCTCCTCTGCTCCCACACGAGGTCGCTGTGATCTCTGTCTCCCACTGAGCAGCCACCACTCCGAAGCCCCTGCTGTCCCTGCCCCCCGGCTCTGTGTTGGTTCTTCATTGGTTTTTACCGAGGAGGAAATGAGATAATCCCTCCTTTTGCCTTCCTCTGTTATCGTAGAGGACAGGACCCTGGGGGAAGGGACTGTGGCTTCTGTCACCTGCGCAGGCAGTTACAAACGTCTAGCTCTCCCTGAGCCCCCCGAGAGGAGGGTGTTGCTGGACACAGGCATCAATGAGCCGGGCAAGGCGCTGGCTCCCGGGGCGCAGCCACTTTCTCCCTCGCACTCCCAGGTCTGGTGTGCTCCCCTCTCCAAGAGCGGGCCTTGTGCGGAGCCCTGGGACCCTCAGGGGGTCCGAGGGGCAGGTGCACATTCATGGCTTTAAGGAGATTCATTTCCAGACACTCAGATTCCTCTTGATTCCTGAACCTAGGGGATGGAGGGTCCGTCCACCTCCTGCCAGTTCTCTCCCTGCCCCTCGTGGTGTGCTGCCCGCCCCACCGTCTCGGGGGGGAGGCTGCAGAGTTGGGCGCACGTGCCTCCTGGCACCCGACAGGAGCGGCCTGCACGGCCGGGCTCTGTGGGCACAGCGCAGGAGGGCAGAGTGAGAGCGGGTCTGGGGGAGCCGTGTCTGCTCCCGTTTCCCAGAGACGAAACCTCTGACGCAAGCCCGTCGGTCCGTCCAGCGCTACCAGAAGGGAAATCAGAGATGGGAGGAGGGCGTCATGGGGTCCCTGCTGTCATTTTATTGGGCTTACAACGACCTCTCCCAGGCAGCCGACCTGACCTGCAGACCGGCTCGGTGATAGCACTCGGCTCACGCAGCGGACGCCTCTCAGGAATCCTACGGACTGAATGTCTGGGCCCAGGTTCGGATGGACACATATTTAAGGCTGTGCAGCGCACGATTTTGGAGATATATAAAACTACTTAAATTTAGAATAAGAAGTTTAAAGGATAAGACATAAAAAGGAACTCTGTTTTTAATTCTTTAATTCAGCAAAAAATGAGACCCACGGCGCTAGACCGCATGCTGTGTCTTTCTCTTTCTTCTTTTTAACGACTGGTCAGCTCCCAGCACGGAGTCAGCAGGACGGAAGCCGCCTGTGCCGCTTCTCAGGCCGCCGAGCGCAGCCACGGAGCTCGGAGCTCTCTGGCTTCTCCGACGCCCCGGCTGTGCGGCGGGCGTCTCCAGCCGCCACCTGGCAAGTCCGGCGGAGTCAGGGGTCTGCTCACCGAGAGCAAGTGACCTCTTACTCCCGCTGTGTCCGAGGCGCACTTTGCAATGGAGGGTTGGAAGGACGAAGAAAACTCTCACCACGGAACTGCCACGTGGGAAGGTCCGATTTCTGTTAAAGAGCAAGTAGTCACCGTGGTAGAATGGGCCTCTGAGACGCCAGCCGCCCTCCGGGAGACGGCGTGCTCCCCCGCGCTCCGGCGGACCCGCTCGAAGCCTGCGTCTGCCACAGTCCTGGCCCAGCACAAAGGTGTCGACGTTCCGGCTGTTCTGGTCCCTTCGCGGCCCCCCAGCGCCGTGGATGGAGCACATCCAGCAGCCCGGCGGAGATGACCCACGACGTCCCCCACCGGTCTCTGGCTTTGGGATGACCTGGCGATCTCCAAACCGCCCGTCCCGAAACGAGGTGTTTGGTCTGGGATTCCACGCGTCCACGGCGGGCGCCCGCATGCTCTCCTGGTGCCGGGGCCCGGCAGGCGTGCGGCGCCGTCATCACCGTTTGCGTCGGGGAGCGACCGGAATCCAACGTCCCGCCTGGACGACAAGGAGGGTCCACAGCAGGTGGTCCCTGGAGGAGCCTCCCCAGCCTCCCGCGCATCCCCCGCCGCCGCCTTCGCGAGCCGCAGCGCGCCTGCTCCTGACACGCGTGGCCACCGCCCGTGAAGACGAGTCCACGCTCTTCTCTGACGTCTGTAGGAAACGGGTCCGTCTGCCGCTCGCTTTCCCGTGGGCAGCGCGTTCGTGTGCGCCGCGGTTAGCAACTCCCCGGGGGCCTCTGAGCGAATGAGGAACGGCGTCTGTCAGAGGAGCGTGGCCCTGGACGGGCCGCCAGACCTCGGGGCGGGGGCAGACAGGACAGGCGCCGGGGCTTCCAGAGGCCGAGACTGCGCAGCACGTCGATGCGGGTCTGGTGTCGACGGAGACTCACACACGCGGCGGAGGCAGACGGTCTAGGGTCGTTCGGCCTGAAAACCCGAAGAGGGATGACATGAAGACCCCGCTGGGAAATGGGGTCCAGCACGGCCGGGCTCGGGGCCACACTGGAAACGGCGGCTGCGCCTGGACCGTTTGCATCTTCGAGGACCGCATGGCAAGCCCCACTGGGGGCAAAGGTTTAGGAATCCGCACCCTCAGGCCTCAGCTGTGGCAGTGATGTCATCGCCGCCCCCCCCGCCCCCGGCACAGGTGTCCCGCCTTCCCCGTGTCACGGCTGGAACTCGCTCAGCCCGATTCCCAAAGGCAGGAAACTGCTGCCGCCTCGTGGTCACAGGCCGGAAGGGGACAGTGAAACAGTGCGTCCCCGAGGAAGGTCTCGCCCCATCGCTGGAGGACTTCCTGGGAGCTGAGAACCGCTTCCAAGGAGGCAGCTGATGGCCACTCGCGTGCCGGGGACATGTACCCAGGGCCTCTGTGATGGGCCACGAGACCCAGGCTTGGAGTTGGCGGGGGGGGGGGCATAGCCATTTCCTCTGGGCGGGAGGATGAGGGGGTCTTGGCAGGCTCAGGGCCTGTGTGTCCCCAGGAGTGTCTCTGGGGGACTTTTAGCAGGAAGGACCCGCTCACCTGGCCCCTGCAGGGTCTGGGTCTTGGGCCTTCCCTCCCAGTGGCCGCGCCCCTTCTGTCTGCAGAGCCAAAGAAGGGCGTCTGCCAGGGACCCCAAAGCCTAGGCTCTGTGCCTGTCCCACGGTTTCACAGGAGCGTCCCCGCTGTGCCCTGTGACCTGCATCCCGGCTTGTCAAGGGTGGTGGCCTCCGCGGACGTCCTGCTCGTCCCTGAGTACCTTCTGCCGCGTGAGACCCGATGGCCAAAATGACCCTGGGTCCGAATCTTTCCCACCCGGAGTGTCCCACTGCCAGCAAGCAGTCTGGCCGCCTGGCGAGGCCCCCGGGGCACACAGAGGCTGCCACCACCCTACCGGTGTCAGTAGAAGCACGTTTCCACGTCCAAACGGAGGAGGAGTTTGCATCAGTGAGAAGTCCTCTGTGGGGAGACCCCTTCGGAAGACGCCTAAAACCCGCCGCTGCCACAGTCTTCCCTGCAGTGCGGGCCGAGGCGGCCCTGAGCAGGCGCGGTGTCCGGGGCCTGACATCCCCCAGTGGCAGCAGAGAGACAGACAGACAGGGAACAGAACCAGGTCCCCACCTGCAGCACGGAGCCGCTCGGGGCCGGGACACTGGTGGGCCGGCCCGGGGGACCTCACCCTGGCCTGCAGGCGCTCGGCCGTCTCCTCCACGGTTCGGGGCCATGATCACGAGGCGGGCGGTGGGAGGGATGGACAGACACACAAATTGTCACTGTTATTTTTTTTGACATCCAAGAATATATTTTTTCCAGCACATTCACTCCCAAATACAGAAGAGCAAGGAGAAGTAACTCCGTGCTCACATTCGGTAGCCGTAACGCAGCCCCGTCCCCCGTGTAACACAGCCCCGTCCCCCGTGCAGGCATAGAGAATGACGAAGAGATCAAGCAGCTGGACGAAGAAATCAAGGAACTGAACGAGTCCAACTCCCAGATGGAGGCCGACATGATTAAGCTGAGAACTCAGGTAACAGTGTTTGAAGCCCCCGACTGCAGCCGCATGTGCTGGCCCAGGCCCTGCCGGCCGTCGGCCTCAGGCCTCTCTTGGCTCCCTGTCCCCCTGCCCCCTGCACCTCATAGCCCACATCCTGCTCGCTGGCTGAGGCCAGGGGCTGGGCGGCAGAATGCCGGGTGCTCTGTGGCCACTGCCGCGGGTTCGCACTGTGCACACGTTCGCGAAATGCCGTCGGTGAGCAAGTGCTGCGAACACAAGTCGCCCGTCCCTGCACGTGAGCCGCCTTCCTCCCGGGACACAGCAGGCGCTAATGCCCTGTGGTCACTGCCTTAGAAAGAGCTGACATGCCCCAGACAAGGGCAGGCCGGCGCCAGGGCAGGGTGGAAGATTGCGAGCTCCTGCAGGGGCCTGGCCCATGTGTCCAGGGACGGCGGCGGGGGTGGGGGGGCAGCCTTTACGGAGCACCTACTGGGTGCCTGAGTGTGGGGCTGCGGTGCATAGTCCTGCTGTGTGCTCACCATGCCAGCCAGATAAGCACCCTCTCCCTCGTATTATGCACGTGGTAACTCCTTCAGCTAAGCCAAGGTGGAGGGCCAAGCTGCTGCCTCTCAGTCTCCCATCCCTGAGTCCCATGCAGTGCCCCAGGCTCCCTGGCACCTTTCCCGGAGCAGCCCAGGATCCCGGTGCCGCAGGGGCTCTGAGATTGGGCCCTCACAGGCCACAGGTAAGGCGAGGCACTTCTATCCTGGGAGAAAGGGGGGTCCGTGCGCCCCTCCCTGCAGACCCCTCCTGGCCGCCAGCAGTGTGGCCGCCGACAGTCCGGGTCTGGCCCAGCCTCAGACGCCAGGTTGTGGTCACAGCTCTGCCACGGGCTGGTTCCGTCTGCCGGGCGCCCCAGCTCAGGGAGGCGCATCTCGGGCTGTGTCCCCAGCAGAACGCCTGAAAGGGAGCCCGTGGTGCCCGTGCGTGGGAAGGAAGCCCAGACGGCGGGCGCTGTCTCCTGGGCACGACTCTCCTGGGGGTCGTTCTCGCACCAGCTCCGGCCGCGGGCTCGGCTCGCTCACCTGCCCAAAGGCTCACCTGGCACAGGTGGGAAGCTTCCGTAGCATCTATCCACGGGCGCGGCTGCGATCAGCCCGTGGCCGGGGGCTCTCAGGAGGTGCAGGCCCCGAGCGGACTCCAGGGCCAGCCACACAAACCCCCGGGAGCCCCCGTCAGCAGCGACTCAGTTCACCAGATTCTGGGAAACGCCGTCCCTGACGTTGATCCTGCTCACGGCGGCGGCAGCCCTCAGACCTCAGCACCTCAGTCCTCGGCACCCTGAGGCGCAGAGCCCCGCGTCGGGGCAGGTGCCGGGCCGCAGCCTGCCGGGCGCCCACCTCTGACAAGGCGCACTCATGCCCCCGGGAGAGGAGTCTGCTCCGCGGGGCTCTCCCAGCCTGGGACCGGGGCTGCCCCCGGGGCTGCCCCCAGGGACAGGGGCCCGACCCGAGCTCCCCAGGCCCCCCCAGACGCGCTTGCTCCTGTTCCACCGCCACCCCCAGGCGCTTCGTCCCCGGGTAGGTCGCCACGGGCCTTTCATGGCTTTTTGACATCGACATGAAGACGTGCTTCTCCAGACGTCGGCTCACCTCAATGTCAAAAGTGAATTTTAAGCGTTGCTGTGTGTTCTCGCTGTCCTGGCTGAGGTCCCTCTGGGGCCTGCCCTTCTCTGACAGGCCAGTGTCTTCAAGGGACGGGAGGGTGCTGGGCTGTATGGTTCCCAGGGCCAGAAGGGCGCGGCAGGTCAGGACGGAGAGGCAGGGGTGAGCCCCTGGGACGCAGCGTCAGCTCCGCGGGCAGAGTGCTGCCGCCCGTTCCCGCAGTCCCCGGCAGGCACAAGGCGCCCAAGGACAACGAGGCTGTGGCCTCCATAGCCCACTTACCGGTCAGCCCCGGAGCACCTCTGCCTTCTAACCCCTGGCGTCCCACTTATCTCAGAAAGTGCTGGAAGGTTGAGGTCTTGAAGCAGGGCTTTCTGTGGCCTCTGCGGCCCTCACGCCAGTCCGGGGCGTGCAGGACCTTCCTTCACAGACACCTTCTACCAGAGCCAGCTCGGGCCTTTCTAACTGGGCATTGCCGCAACAGCCAAACCCATGATGGCTCTAGAGAGATTAGAGAGGACAGTATCTCCACAGCCCCTCCCCGAGCAGGAGCAGGGTAGCCCCATGCTCTCGCCGCTGGGGACAGGGAGACAGGGGCTAGGGGCAGGGAGACAGAGTCTGGGTCAGGGATACAGGTCCTGGGGCAGGGAGACAGGGCCTGGGGTCAGGGAGATAGGGCCTGGGAACAGGGACACAGGGTCTGGAGGCATGGAGGCAAGGGCTAGTGGCGGGGAAACGGGGCCTGGGGTCAGGGAGACAGGAGTTGGGAGCAGGGAGACAGGGGCTGGGGTCAGGGAGACAGGAGTTGGGGGCAGGGAGACAGGGGCTGGGGTCAGGGAGATAAGGGCCAGGGGCAGGGAGACAGGGCCTGGGGGCAGGGAGACTGAGTCTGGGGGCAGGGAGACAGGGGCTAAGGCTGGGAGACAGGGGTTGGGGGCAGGGAGACAGGGCCTGGGGTCAGGGAGACAGGAGTTGGGGGCAGGGAGACAGGAGTTGGGGGCAGGGAGACAGGGGCTGGGGTCAGGGAGACAGGAGTTGGGGGCAGGGAGACAGGAGTTGGGGGTAGGGAGACAGGGGCTGGGGTCAGGGAGACAGGGGCTGGGGTCAGGGAGACAGGAGTTGGGGGCAGGGAGACAGGAGTTAGGAGCAGGGAGACAGGAGTTGGGGGCAGGGAGACAGGGGCTGGGGGCAGGGAGACAGGGGTTGGGGGCAGGAAGACAGGGGCTGGGGTCAGGGAGATAAGGGCCAGGGGCAGGGAGACAGGGCCTGGGGGCGGGGAGACTGAGTCTGGGGGCAGGGAGACAGGGGCTAAGGCTGGGAGACAGGGGCTGGGGGCAGGGAGACAGGGCCTGGGGGCAGGGAGATAAGGGCCAGGGGCAGGGAGACAGGGGTTGGGAGCAGGGAGACAGGACCTAGGAACAGGGAGACAGGGGCCAGGGGCAGGGAGACCAAGGCTGGAGGCAGGGAGACAGGGGTTGGGGCAGGGAGACAGGGCCTGGGGGCGGGGAGACAGGGGCTGGGGGGCCAATCCAGGAGGTTTCGGGGTATGTCACTATAGTTGGGACCCTGACTGGAACAGAAATGTGGAATGACCTGTGTCTTCTTGAGGCAAACACTGTGCACGTCTCTCCAGGAGATGCTCTTGGGACAAGTATTGTCATTTCTGTTTTTGAGAACAACCCAGAACAACCCACTGCCTCACCTAGCCCAAGTGAAGCCAGCAGCACCCCACTGAGCCCCACATCTTGGCCCTTGAGAAAGCACCAGGCAGGGGATCCCATCCATGAGAATTGGGGTTGGGGGCTGACGAGGTTCAGGTAACTCGGGAGAAAGGCAACTTCCGGGGAGGGACGGGGTTACGTCTCCATTTCCCGGGCCCTAATGGTGTCCTCGGTCCCCACACCCAGTCGGCTGTGTCCTGGCTGTGTGTTTGCTCCCTGAGGCCCAGGCAGGTCGGGGCAGCTCCCCTCCAGCCGCCCTGCGCACCGGGCTGCAGGGGGCGGGACAGCTAGATTCCCTCTGGTCAATACCAGGAAGCCAAGGAGGCCCGCCTGGAGGCAGGTGTGAGGCCCGGTCCTCACCTGCAGATAAGGAGGGCGTCATCCGAGGACCGGCAGGGACCGGCCGGCCACAGACATGAACACGGGGCTCCGGGCACCTGTGACCTAGACGGTGACCCGCCTCCCAAATGAACTACAGTTCGGGACGTAGTGGCGGCAGATTTCGATCTGGGCTGGAGGGAGTTGGCCTCGACCAGGGGTCAGAGTGGTGGACAGGACGTCAGCCTCTGACAGGCCAGAGAGCAGAACTGGCGGACGTTGTGTAATAGTGGACGCGGCCGGGAGCCGCTCCCCAGAAAGACGAGCCGCACCGTCCAGTTACCGACCTTTCCGTGGAATGAATCAAAGTGTAAACACCAAACCCTTCGAATGATCAGCTCTGGCTGAGGAAGTCTTTTTTTTTTTAAGATTTTATTTACTTATATGACGGACAGAGATCACAAGTAGGCGGAGAGGCAGGCAGAGAGAGAGAGGAGGAAGGAGGCTCCCCGCTGAGCCTAGAGCCCGATGCGGGGCTCGATCCCAGGACCCTGAGACCATGACCTGAGCCGAAGGAGCGGCTTCACCCACTGAGCCACCCAGGCGCCCCGCACGGAAGTCTTTTGTTCGAGCAGAAAGGTTTTTTCTTGGCACGGGGACACCGTGACCCGCCTCCTGTTACATGTCCCCCAAATCTGTGCGTTGCAGATCACCACGATGGAGAGCAGCCTGAAGACCATCGAGGAGGAGAACAAGGTCATCGAGCAGCAGAACGAGTCTCTCCTCCACGAGCTGGCCAACCTGAGCCAGTCCCTGATCCATAGTCTGGCTAATATCCAGCTGCCGCACATGGTAAGTGACTCGGGACGCGACGCCGGGCGCCTGGGGGCCCCGCACTGCACGGCGTGAGGTAGACGTCCGTCTCTGTGTCCGTGGCTCTCCACACTGGGGGTGGCTGCGGTCGCTGCCCCAGACGGCGCCGCTGAGCGCTGGAGGTGTCGGTGGGGCAGGGCCCCTGCACTCCGTGGGGTGAATTCCGCTCTCGGCCCTGGTAGGGCCGTGTCCGTAGCGTAGACAGCGGCGTCCTGCTGTGATGCCCTTTTCCTATTAAGAAAATGAAAGTTGTGTATGAACCTCTATTTAATATCTCGTAGGATCCAATCAATGAACAAAATTTTGATGCGTACGTGACTACTTTGACGGACATGTATACAAATCAAGACCGTTATCAGAGCCCAGAAAATAAAGCCCTTCTGGAAAACATAAAGCACGCTGTCCGAGGAATCCAGGTGTGAACGTCCGCGAGAGGCAGGGTCTCGCTTGCACGGGCCCCGGGCTCCGCGCTGCCAGACGCACCCCGAGTGTCAGATTCTCATTTCTGTTCGAAACAGTGTCATGCTTACGAGACTTCATGATGATTTTCTGTCTTGCTTTAAAGATAGTTCCCCGCAGAACAGTTTTTGGATACATTCCCATTTTGTACGTTTTCATATGCGCTGACGTAGTGTGACGTTTCTAGCTGCTAATGTCTGCACACCTGGGGGCTGTGTGTTTCTGAAGAGGTGAGCCCGTCACAATAAATAGAGTGTAAATTCTTTTTAATGCTTTAGTGATTCAATGTTTTAGTATTTTGAACTGAAATGGACAAAAACAAACAAAAAAACCCACAGCTTTGAATGATCATGTGGTGGCCTTGCAGCCACTGTGGAAACATCCTCATTTTGCCTCATGTTGGAGGATTTTATGGAATTAAGAAATACATTTTGTGTGCATATTGTTTCATAGCAAGAATCGGTTGCAAAAAAAATGCTTTATTTTTGAACAATGCTTGGAAATATTATGTGATTTTTTTTGTTGTTGTTCGTTTGTTTTAGGAGGATGGTGTATGGTGGGGGCACTAAGTGAGGTTTTTTGCATTCCAAGGAAGTGGTATATGGATTAACTGTAAGAGATGAGATAAGTAATTTATTGTAAGACAACATCAAGCCATGGAAATCTGGCAGAAGATTCCAAGCAGCTTAAACAGCACTTTTAAGTTCACTGCTGAGCATTACGTGGTGGGACTCTGGGCACGTCCGCGCAGACGGGCTGGTGAGAGGCGGGCCGCGCGGAGATGCCCTGTTGCGGGGTCCGTAGACGTTGGAGCAGCCGTCCCCCTCTCCCCGAGCGCATGGTGCCCCTCAAACTGTCCGTCACGGCCACGGCGTGTGTCCCACAGAACCTGCGTGCTCTCATTTATGTTCGAAGCTCATTTAAGAGTATTTATGCTCCCCCCGCCCCGCTTTTAAAAATGATCACTGTCGTCGTGGCTGTAAATCTCTCTCCCCATCTGGGTGAGGCCCACGGTGCGCCACTCCGTGACCCCGGTACACGCCACTCCGCGAGCTACTGCACGCGCTTTCCGTGGGGTTGGGGGGCTGAAGGCCGCGCAAGGGGACCCCCGGGCCGAGGCTGGCCCGGCCCGTCCCCGGCAGTCCCCAGAGCCCGGCAGTCCCGTCCCCAGCAGAGCGCGTCGCAGACGACCCTCCTGTTCCGCCTCCCCCGGAAACTGGGTGACCGTGTGGCGTCCGCATAGCCTTGCTGTTTGATCTGTCACGACCTACTCTAAGAATGAATGCAATCAGATTTTCAGAGTAATTCTCTACACTTGAGCACTTTTTTGCTTTACACTAGGTCATCTTAGACTCGCCTACACTTGGAGGTTCCACTGTTTTCTTCCAGTGACTGCACTATGTGTACGCGTCAGACCACTTCTGACGGCCGCGTCCCCCGCCCCTTCCGAGTAGTCCCTAGGACGGCGTGTTGTGTTTTCTGGTGTTGACTTGAGTTACATGTGACAGCATCTCTTCCTTCCATGTCTTGATGTTATGCAGGAAGTACAGAAGTACTTTAAAATTTTGTTATGAAAAAAAAGATGGGTTTTGTAAAAATTAAAAAAAAATATTTTTAGCAGAACAGGACTTACAGGGTCATTGTCCCCACAATGTGCCAGTCGACTATTTGCACTTACCTTGTCCTCTATATCCGTACGGAGGTGTGCAATTCCTGGGGTCAGCGGCCTCGCGAGGCCGGCCCGACGGAGGAGGGAGCCCGCACGGCTGACCCGACGATGTTGCTCCGGGAGATTACAGGGATCCCACAGCAAACTCTCTGACACAATCCTCGACCTCGGTGTACATATGTGTATAAGTCAGCGTACGTCCCGGCGGCACTTTATGCGGCTCACTGTACAAACGCTTGCCGTTTTCCACGAGGACTTGAATCACGAGCTGGGACAGACGAGGTCACCCCCGGGGCTCGGCAGCGGCGTCCCCGACAGCGCCCCTTCCTGCGCCGCGACGCGTTGTAGCTGCCGTGCTCAGAATTGCCTTTTCGAAAGCTGAAGCCAGGTGCTTCTCGTCCCCTGATGCCCGGGACCCCGTGGGGGCCTCCCGCAGGGGCCCGCCGGTCCCTTGGGCACGTATGCATTTCCCCCGCCGCGTCGTGTCTCAGCTTTTTGCCGATATAGTAATGCTTTTAGTAGAGTGGTAGGTAGTATCCGTTCTGGACTCTTCGCGTCATCACCGATGTACAATGGAAAGGGGTTCTAAGCACAAGTCCGCTGCTCATCTAACGTTGGTACATAATATCAAATCAGAAGTTATCTGTGACGACTATATATAGGGTCACAAAGTGTCACATATTAGAATGCTGACCTTTCACATGGAATTATTGTGAGTCTCAGAGTCTATTTATTCTAACTTATTGTTCATGACCATTTCTAAGTTAATTTAAGTAATCATTTATTAAGACAGAATTTTGTATAAATATTTATTGTGCTCTCTGTGGAACTGAAGTTTCATTTATTTTTGTACGACACGGCATGGGTTGTGGACACTTTGATTTTGCTATAAATGTGTGGAATCACGAGTCACAGTGACACTTCATTTTTAAATTGTGAACTTTGTACAAATTTTGTCATGCTGGATGTTAACACATCTTACTCTAAATAAAAACGGTGTTGCCACATTTGTAGCACGAGAATCTCTACCCGGGCTCTGCGTCTTCACTTGAGTCGGGAAGCGCTGTGTGGGGCCCACGAGCGGCCTCTCGCCCCGGATCTGGGCAGGGGCGCGCCCTCCCTGAAGGCAGGGGGCTGGGAGACGTCCCGGACCCCCGCAGGACTCTGGGAGGCCCCCTGCCCCTCGCTTGTGCGGAGAGTCGCTCTGCCGCCTTTGCTCGTGGGAGGACACGTCACGTCTGGCGGCGGGTATCTCCCCAGAACAGGGACATCTTCTGACACGAGCAGGGGACAGCTCCCGTGCGTGATAGGACGTCCTCCTAAATTGCCGTGTGTCCACACACTCCAGCTGAGCCCACGATGTCCTTTACAGGCCTCCCTCATCTGGGATCCCGGAGGAGCGCGGGCTGCTCTCCGTGCTCACGCCCCTTGTCCTTTACTCCTGGGCGGCCCCTGGGCCCTCCGCGGTCTGCCGGGGCAGGAACGCACATTGGTTTGCAGACCCTGCCTAGGCTGACAGAGTCTGATGGCCACGTCTTGGGTGCTCGGGTGCCCTGAGCGATGTCCCCTCCTGCTTCTGGGGGCCCACATGGCCCCTGGCCCATGACTGGCCGTGGGTGCCTCATATCCGTTGTTTCCTCCAAGCTGTGAGCAAGGACCACCGTGAAGACTCGAATTCCCAAACACGACGTACAGCGAATTTCCCACTCCCCTTCATCTGTGCTAGGAAAAGTCACCCTTTAAAATTCCAGAAACACCCTAGTAATAGACACAACCCCCAAAACACAACATTTGAGGAAGAGGCCCAGTCATCTTGGTTAAACCCCAGTGTATCCCCGGCGGATCCTCTACCTCCCCGAGACTGAAGGCCACCTGGTACCCGGCGGCTGGTGCCGTCCGAGATCCTGCGGGTGACGGCTTGGCCAGCCTCATCACGGGGACTAAGGAGAGGGAGGGGCGGCTGTGCTCAGCCCTGGGGGCTGCTCTGTTCCAGGCCCTGCCTTTAGGGCCAAGTGGAGTTAAAGCGGAAGGGGGCGGGTCCACGAGGTGCTGTCTGTGACTTAAGTCTGTCAACCTGATTCCCGAGAAATCACTTTCGTCTCAGGGGCAACATGGCAGGGTTGTTATAAAGGTTTTGGAAAGGAGCTGAGCCGTCATGTCAAAGACCTCATGAAGTTCAAATTTTGACCCAATAACTCTAGAACTCTATCTTCAACTACCCTATACTAACAATTGTGAATGCACATAAATAAAAATAACCCAAAAGCCCTCTTTTATTTTTTTTTAAAGATTTTATTTATTTATTTGAGAGAGAGAGAGCATCACGGGGGAGCGGCAGGCAGAGGGAGGAGCAGGCTCCCCACTGAGAAGGGAGCCCGACACGGACTCGATCCCAAGACCCTGGGACCATGACCGGAGCTGAAGCCAGATGCTCAACCATCTAAGCCACCCAGGTGCCCCAAAAGTCCTGTTTTAGAGGAACAAGTAAACAATTGATGATAAATGTTCAGAGCCATTAGAAATGGGTTAAAAGGCCGGTGAATCAGGTGTTTGTGATGCCGTAAGTGGAGAGTGCCCAGAGCAGTATAAAGAGCTCAGCGAGGGGGATCAGCTCGCCTCACCCCCGCCCAGCCCCTGCACCGGGGTTCGGCCACGCTAGCCCTGGGGAGCAGCACCCCTGGACTGGGGACACAAGGCTGACCTCAGCCAGTGAGGGGACAGGAGGGGCCGGGAAGCCAGAGTGAAAGCGGGAGGTCCGGGCTCCGGGTAAGGACGGGAGCCAGTGCAGAGAGTAGAGGCCGCTGTCCTGGGCGGGCCCTTTGCTCCGTGTTCCTTGTCTACAGCTGTCCTGCTGAACACGGCATAGCAATCCCAAAATGTTATTAAATAAATAAAAATCCTGAGTCTAGTGAGGATTCTAGAAGGTTCTGGAGATCTCCAAGGAGGCTGTGTCGTGCACACAGTCCCATGGACTTTAAAAGCAGGAGGAGAACACGCAGCAGAGCGTGTTGGAGGGGAAGACACTGCAGCAGGCCAGGCCCCTGGGGACGCCCCCGGGAGGCCCCATCCAGAGCCCAGACTCCTGTCACCTCGAGGACACTCTTGTTTCAGGAAAGTGAGGCTCCCCGTTGCCCAGCCACTCCCTCCCCTCCACCCCGCCTCAGAGCATCAGGAGCCCCCAGCCAGCAGCCCAGCAGACCCCGGGCTTCCCTCAGGTCCGGCCACGGGCCATCTGGACAGTCCCTGCTCAAGGAAGACTCCGGAGCGGTCCAGGTCCCTCCCTCCCCGACTCACCTCCAGGCAGGTCCCCACAGTACAGCGAGGCGCACGGGAGGGCCAGGGTCTCAGCAGAAATATTTAAAAGTCCATGTTAAGGAAAAAAAAAAATCAAACTTTTATATTTTGTCTTTATATTTCAATCACCACGACACCCCGAAAAAGTTACTGGTCACTGTCGAGACTCTGAACAAAGTGGAAACGCAGCATCAAGGTACACGAAGCCCATCATACATGTGGGTAGAATTCACCCTGCAAAACGACAGCGCAGACGTGTCCCTGCTGCCCGCACACCTGGCCCTCCTCCGGGGCCGTGGCCCAGGACGCGGCTGCCACGGCAGCCCCGAGAGCCCCTGGTGGGCGGCGGCTAGAGCTGGGAAGCACTCCGGGAGCCTGTCCTGGCACACCAGGGTCCTCTCTGCTCTCTGACCCCATCCGTCCTCTGCCCCCTCTCTGTGCGGCCTTCTCCCCGTGATCCCGCACCCTGCACGTTGCCTCAACACTGCCTTCGGAGCACGACAGCGTGACAGTCCCCGGGCAGAGGCCGTGGGGGAGGAGACACAGCTGTGGCCCTCCTGGGTTCTCGGTCGCTCAGCTGGCACACAGTTGAAAACGGGGAAAGCACACGTTGGTTTAATGCAAGTTTTACAAGACCCTGGAGCCTCGCTAAGGAAATGAAGACCCAGGAAGTAGGGAGGCCCGAGTGCTCTCGTTCTGCCCTTGCTGCGCGCACAGGGCCCCGGGAGACGCGCGCTGGGGGACACCCCACGTGGCCTCTGGCCAAGACAGCCCCCGGGGCATCTCCCTGGGGAGACTAGGGTACCCTTTCCACGGCACCGCCTGGGCTCCTGTCCCCGAGGGGCTGCGACCTGCTACAGGGGGAGGTCAGAGACCCTCCTGGAACCGCTGTCCCCAGATTTCGCCAGGTTTAAATACGATGTCCAAAGGCCATGTTTTGCCATAGCATGTTCTGAACGAGCAACAGGTGTGTGTGTGAGTGTGTGTGTGGGTGTGGGTGTAGGGGGGTGTGGGTTGTGTCGCGTCATGAAGACAGAGATTAACATGAAAGACGAGGGCAGGGAGGGCAGTGGTGACCAGGAAGCAGGATGGGTCTCTGAGCGGAGAAGCGGAGCTGTAGGGGGTCCTCGCCGCGTGTGCGGTGTGCCCGGCGCCCCAGTGGCTCCCATGCCCGGCCGAGGTCTCGTTCTCGGAGCTGCGGCGGCGGAACGTGCTGCCCACACCTGCTTCGGTTCCCGGGAAGGCCATCAGCTCTCCGGCAGGCCCCGCGGACGGACCTCACACCTCCTCACGCCGGGAGCTCCTAGGCCAGAGGAAGGGGCAGTGGGCCTGGGACCCCCAGGCAGCAGCACTCTCGTCCCAGCACAAGCAGCTGTGGGAACACTGGATCGGAGAGCCGTGCTGACACGGAGGCGGACGCCGGCCCGCGGAGGCACCCCCGGGCCCCATGTAAAGCCACATTTATCATTTCCAAATTTTGATGGCGCAGACCTCCACTCGGCCCTCGACTAAACCCTGACGTGTGCAAGCTTACTCTTCCAGAAACGTCCATTTCTGGCAAACGCACACCCACCGTTCGGTGATCGAAGGTAAGGGAATAGGAGGGATGACCAGGAACGGTCAGCTGGGGTCAGAGCAAGGCCGGTGTGTACTTTCCGCTCCGCGCGGGAGGACCCCGTGCCTCAGCGGGAGGGCTGAGGCCGTGGGAGTTCGCTCCTGGAGCGAAGCTTCTAGCGGCAGCCGCCGGGGAGGCCACAGACACCCTGCGCGCTTCCCGGACGTCATCTGCTGCCATCCGCCGCCGTGGGAGACCCAGCTTCCCGTCGTACCTTCCGCACGACGTCCTCCAGGTTCGTTGGTATATTAGGGTGGTTCGGAAACGTGTCCCTGAGAATAGGATACGTGGGCAGAAGGATCTGTACGGTGAGAGGCGCCAAGGGCTGGGACGCCTGCTACGTTCCCCACGTGCGGGTGTCAGTGGGTCACACTGTCTACTGGAGATTGCTACAGAGTCAATGCTATGTCCCCCACAGGCCTCTACTGAAAACCTGACCAGTGGGACCGTGTCAGGAGACGAGGGCTTCGGGGCTCACAGGTCACGGGGACGGCACCCCCATGACGGTATTAGTGCTGCATCTGTGTTCCCTCTGGAGGAGGGGCCAGGTGGCCCTCTGCAGACCGGGACCTGGGTTCTGTCCAGACAGATCCGGCCGAGCGCGGACTTCAGACTCGCAGCCACGGCCTGGGAGGATACGTGGTGTTCCGTGGCTGCCGTGGCCAGCCTTCGCTGTCGCAGAAATACGCCGTCCTGAGCACTCTGGACCTCCTGCCCCACACCGTGGCCCTTGGCCGCGGCTTCGAGAGCTGACAGGGTTGCGGCAGACAGAACGTCGGTCCAGAAAGTACTCGGGGATCCTGGCCACCGACGGGACTCCCTCAATGCCGTGGCCACAGAAACCGTGGTAAATGAGCCACGGCAGGGACACGTGAGAGCCGGCGGGAGAAACTGAAGGGACACGGCCCGGTACTCTGAGGTCTGGTTTCTCGAACCCGAAGGACGTGAGAGAGAAACAGAAAGGCTTGAACTTCTAGGCCAGAGGACAGGCCGCATCTTGGCCAAGACATTTGGAGGTCACAGAGGAAAGCCACAACTCAGTCAAGATCTCGTGCTTTGTTTCCATGGATTTCCATGCAGCATTTCAGACAGTGTCAGGTCCGATCCACGTAGCTCCCAGGACGAAACCATCAGAAAGGCAAGCAGGACGTGGCGGAGGTGTCCAGTCAGGGCGAAGAGACCTTCAGGCCCGGGGCCTGTGTTCGCAGTGTCTGTCTGCAGACCAGCCATCCCCTGTCCTCGCCGTGCCCGGGGTGAGGTGCCCAGTGCCAGGGTGGCCAGGGGGGTCCCACCGGGGAGGGGAGGCCAGATGTGAGGGCTTCAGGAAGGGCCGGTCGCCGTTCTCACTGTTCTAGCCTGGCTCTGCTGCCTTGTGGTTTGGGTATGAAATCACAGCATTTCTTTGTCATGACAACGGCTCTGACCCTAGGAGGCCGTGTCCTCAGAGCACTCACGGCCCTTCCTGCCAGTGGGAGACTCATGGCTGGAGCTCGGAATGTGGAATCGCTTCGCACACAGGAGGCCCGAACCCCCTTTCCCAAAGCCAGTGGGTGTTGCCTCGCCTTAGTGGGGAAGCGAGCTTCACTCCTGAGAGAGGCCAGGCTGGGGGAGAGGAACGCGGGCCCTGGGTCCTTCTGCGTGCGGTGCCGACTGCATGACACCACGGCCTGCGTCCTCTGTGCCCGTGCTTCCGTCCCAGGGACGGGGACCTCCTGACTGCTGTTTGCTCTGCTTGCGGCGGGGCAGCGAGGCGCTGTGCATTGGAGGTGGGCTTGGAAGCAGGTTGCCCGGCACCCGGCCTGTGCAGCCAGCAGGAGGGGGTCCCCTGGGGAAGGGGCCCTCATGGCTGCACCCCCACTGACGCGGGCACCTTCGGGACCTGCGGGGCTGGGCCTGGGCGTCCTCGGGGCTGTCAGCCCTCCGGAACAGCCTCCCGCCTCCATGCCGGCTGGCTCCGTCCACAGCTGCTGCCTCTCCAGGTGGGAGCTGAGCCTTAGAAGCCGGGGCGCGGCCGCATGTGGCCACCGGCAACGTGCACAAAGACCTTGAAAGTCAGGCTGAGCTCCCAAGAGAGGGCCCTGGAATTTTCTCATGAAGTGAGCCCCCTGGCTCCTTCGCAGGGTGGAGTGCACACCCACGCTGAGCTCCCTGAGCTCCCGTTCCGTGGCTGGGCTGACCTTCCCCTTCCCGGGCGGCTGGGTAACAGGAGGCTTGTTTACAGGGACTGTGTGCAGACTCGGAGATTAGGAAGCATTAGTCAGCCGGCTGCGGCCGCTAGGGCCAGCCAGCCAGCCCACGCTATTGTTCCAAAAGTGCTTAACTTATTAGAAGGGATTACGGGCGTCTTTGGCAAGAGCTAATAGCGATTTCACCTGCGTTAGCCCAGCTCATGCTCAGCGAGGCTCAGTGCTCTTCTGGTTGGGAGTGAAAAAGGAGGTGCGGACTCCTCAGGGCTCTGTCCCTCCCTCGAGGGAAGCAAGAACCTCCTCTCCCCGACCAGGCCCAGGCGGCTCGCTGAGACTGGGGATTTTACGCAAATCACTCCCTCTTGAAGAGGCTTAGAATCTCCATGCTTCTCACGGCCTCAGTTTCCCTTTGCTGACCCCTCGCCGGTGAAAGGGGATGCCCTCCTCCCGGGGGGGTGGGGCGGCAAGCATCCTCTCTAGGGGCATCCCCATGACCTGGTCAGGGACATCTGGGCAAGGTTCTCTGAGCTTCAGACAAAGGGCTTCTTATCTCGAGTTAGAAACTTGCCCGGCAAACCAAAGTGGTCTGTTTTCACCAGGCCGGCAAGTTGGGCCGCAGGTGCCAGAGAAGGGCTGAGGATGGTGAGGGCTTCCCAAGGTGGCAGTGGGGCCAGGATGGAGGGGAGAAAGTCGTGCAGTGGCGGTTTTGCAGGCCTTTTCCGGAGAGAAGGGATGGACTGTGGTGCTGAGTTATTTGTGACCCCTGCGGGCCGTGCACGTGTCCCATGACTTAGGTCCCCTTCCATCTGGGTGCTCACGGAGAAGCCTGTGTTTGCCCCAAACTGTGGGTTTCTCGGGAAGGGGGGCCACCCAGGGGCTTCGGTCACTCGCTACACGGGCTCGGTCCTCACCAGCCTTCTCCAGGCCTCAAGCACCAAGTGGAGAGTCACAGAGACCCCAGAGGGGTCTGCGTTTGCCGCTGGGTGGGTTACAGGTCTGGGTTACCCAACCCCCTGCCTTCCAGGGTCTGGGAAGGGGGTGGAGATGGTCACGGTGTGGGTCTTCACGCCCCGTGGTTCTTTTAGGGTCCCTCAGCCTGCCTCAGACAGGCTGGCTCACCTCACCTCTCCGGGCTCAGCCGTGCATCTGTGTGTGTGTCCTCCTGAAACGACGGACATAGGGGCCCGGGAAGACCCCCCGCACATGTGTCGATAGGCTGGGCGGGCACCCTATGCGTGTGCCCAGGGCCTGGGTCATTGTCCTCCGCTGGGAGTCTCTGCTGCCAGACCCCGTCCGGCGGGCACAGGGAGAGCCGCCGCGGTCTGAGAAAAACCCCGAGTTCACGTGTGGCTCCACTTACACAGACACCTGAGCTACGTGGATTTTACGGACATTCCTCAGGGGCAGGAGCAACTACAACTTGACCCTCCAAGGAAAGAGGCTTGTTAAGATTTCTCCTGCCGGGCACCCGGGGGGCTCCGTGGGTGAGGCCTCTGCCTTCGGCTCAGGTCATGGTCTCAGGGTCCTGGGATCCAGCCCCGCATCGGGCTCTCTGCTCTGCGGGGAGCCTGCTTCCCCCCCGCCTCTCTGCCTCCTTGTGATCTCTCTATCAAATAAATAAAACCTTTAAAAAAGAAAAATATTTCTCTTTCCTTGACCGTTGGCAAGGTGTGGGGTGCCTGGGCAGGGCCGGGGAGGGGCAGGGCGGCGGAGAGAGGGCACCGCATCCTAGAGCACCCAGTTCGCGTGCCCCTGGCCTTCCCGGTGGAGGCCAGCGCTCTAGCCTCGCCTTCGAGCCCCTCAGCCACGCCACACGCCTTTACTTTGGCTCGGACCAGTGCCAGGCACCTTCCCTGCTGGGGCTCACGACGGCTCACGAGGGAGACGGGCCCTGCGATGGGACCACAGAACCTGACTCCACCTCTGCCCTGCTGTCTCTGACCCCTGAACCTCGGCCTTGCTGGGAGCTCAGAACGTGACCTTGCCTGAGAGAGGTCAGCTGTGGGGACGAAGCGCTGCGGGAAGAGATGGCGGGGACGGCTGGCCGCCGAGCCTGGAAGAGGGAAGGGCCACAGGAGGCACAGACACAGGGAGCCCTGAGAAGGGCCCTGGGCAGAGGCGGGAGGGCCAGGAGCACCAGGGTTGCTGAAGAGATGCGGGGGGCAGATTCTGTCCTGGAGCCGCCAGGAGGACCCCACGCAGCTGATGCCTTGCTGGCGGGCTCTGGGCCTCCAGGACAAAGCCACCAGACTCGTGCGGACCGGGGAAGGTCTGAGGGTGGCTGCAGCCAGTGGAGCGGTTGGGGGCTGGGCGGGGGCACAGGGCGCACCAGGGGAGGGATTCCCAGGAGGGGCGTGCAGGTTGCTGAGGGAGGCCGGAGCCTCAGGCACAGCCAGGTTCTGCAAGGCGCTGACTCATCGTCTGGGAATGGCCCCACGGCGGCCTTCCAGCCTTCCAGACTCCCAGACTCCGGGGCCCACCCAGACCCCAGGAAGCCTCCTGGGCAAGGAGGGGGCTCAGCCCACTGGGCTCTTGCACAGCACTGGGCGCAGACGGCCCCTGCACGTCTTTCATCCCCGCTGCCACCCGGTCTCCTGTCGCAGATGGGGAAACGGTGACCCAGGAGACAAGAGGGGCGAGGAGTGTGAGGCTGCCTGGGCCGGGTCCGAAACCCGCACCCTGTTCCACGCACATCCTCGAGGACAGCCCCGTCTGCCAGGGAGACAGGCAGGCAGACCGATGACATCGCTACTCTGGGAAGGGGTGGCAGGAAATATACGCGGCCGACTTGGGGGACCCTGTGGGCACGGACAAGGGTGGCTCTCAGGAGTGCGAGCAGCTGGCCGAGTCGGGGAGACACTGGCCCTGACCCCACACCCCAGCTCCACAGCCTCAAGGCCAGGGCCAGCCCTGGCTGGGGGGGCTGCGGCACGGAGGGCTGGCTCGGCTTCCCGAACGGACAGGCGACAGACCCCGGGTGGCCCCAGCCAACTCTTCAGAGAATAGGGGGGCCGGGGTGGAGAGCAGAGGTCTCGGAGGGTCCGGCAGGGCCCGGCACCACCTGAACACGGAGCCACTTGCCTCCCCCGAGGAGCTCCAAGCCCTCCTGATTCTGGCAGGTGGCTGGGCACAGAGCTTGCACTTTCTCCAGGGTCTCCGGGAGACGCCAGAAAGATGGCGTTCGCAGAATCCAGGGGCTGAGGCTGACGCAGGGTCTCTTCACTCCTCATCTTGCCTTCTTGGGGCGGACGCCGGAGCGACTCCGGGTCAGCAACAGCACAGAGGCAGCAGGGTTTGGGCCAGAGAACAAGACTTGCAAAGTCGCCAACAAAGGGAAACAGGGCTGTCTCACCTGGGTCCTGGGCCACGATGACCTTTACGTGGCTTTGAAGTCCTCAGACATTCTGGGACAGGTCAGGAGCCTGGGGCTTGAGGCTCCCCTGGGCCTCTAGAGGGCAGGAGCAGGAAATGAGGGCCCCAAGCCCAGGGAAGTGTGCTTACCCCAACAGGAGCTTCCTTAGCACAGGGCCGGGTGGGGGGGGGATGGCATCGTCCTCCCCACACCTCCCCAGCCAGTGCTCCGCAACGGGCTGTCGTTCGGGGCCTCCAGAGGAACGGCCCGGTAGGAAGACGGAAGGAGGAGGGACAGAGGGACGAGGGGCTTTAGGGAACCCACTCGATCAGAGCAGACACCCAGGCAGGGGTGGAGCCGAGGTTTGGAGGCAGGATGTCTTCCCAGGGAAGCCCTCGTTTTTATTCTTAGGACCTTAAACCGACTAGGTGAAGCCCAGCCCCATGGTGGCGGGTCATCGGGACCTCAAGGCAACAGAGCACAGACGTCAGCCAACGCTCATCTCACGCAGCATCACACCCAGATCAGCCTCTGGTCAAAGCCCGCGTGCAGGAGCCCTGCCGGACGCCCGTGTGGTTAACCCCACAGCGGGCAGGGCCGAGCTGCGGAAGGGAGAAGCTCACAGGGCGAACAGGGCGTGTTGGACGCCCCGCACACCGGGCACCGAAGCTGTTTTGTGAACCGTCGCCTTTGCCCACTTACATCTGAAGTCTGGACTGGGAAGGGGAGGGGTCAGCACTGTGACATAGTCTCTGTCCCCTGCAGGGGGGATGGGCCAGCAGGCCCAGAAGACAGGGTCCCCGGGAGGGAGGATCTCTGGTGATGGGGGCTGGGCTGGTGGGGGGGACGGTCAGCGGTTGAGGAAAGCGAGGTCAGGTTGAGGTGGCACCACCTGCGACTGAATTCACAGCTCTGCAAAGTGGGCCGAGGACAAGGGTGGGGACAACTTCCAGGCTGGAGTTTTGGGAAAGCAGTTTGGAAGATTGAATTGGTGATTCAGGAGGAAAAACACACGTTCAGGGAGAGTCAGGTTTCGTGTCGCTGACGTGGTTAGCTTGAAATTCTTGTGGGGCAATCAGGTGGGGGCCTGTAGACCGCGCAGTGCGCGGAGGCAGGAGTGTCCAGCGCAGGACGCTTGCGCCCGCTTAGAATACAGCACCCTGGGGGCGCCTGGGTGGTTCAGTGGGTTAAGCCACTGCCTTCGGCTCAGGTCATGATCTCAGGGTCCTGGGATCGAGTCCCACATCGGGCTCACTGCTCAGGGGGGAGCCTGCTTCCTCCTCTCTCTCTCTCTGCCTGCCTCTCTGCCTACTTGTGATCTCTCTCTGTCAAATAAATAAATAAAATCTTTAAAAAAAAAAAAAAAAAGAATGCAGCACTCTGGGACGGCTTATGCTGCTCCTCGGTGACCAGGAAAGTTGCTCCACATGGTCGTGGGGACAATGGCCTCGAAGACACGCACAGAAGTCTCAGGACAGCAGTTCAGCTGCCCCCAGATGGGGACCCTGAAAACCGTGTGTCATGCAGGCACATGCTCATCCGTCCCCAGGAGAGAGCCTGGCCACTCCCCTGTCTCACCCCAACACCCTGCGGCGCACCTGGGTTAGAGTTCCGCGCAGTGGACACGGCGCCGACCGGGGCTGCAGCTGGACACTGGTTCTTGGTGATGACCCTCATCTGTCAGACGCAGGCATTGGGTTCTCGTGAGACGCAGTGGATAACGCGCAGAGCTTTAGAACAGAATTGCAGACGTGCACGTGTGTGACTCGGTGTCCCTCCTTTCCACAGCTCGTCCGGACTGCAGGCGGTGCCGCCCAAGTCCCACTTGGTGGGTCCAGGGCTCTCCCCTCCGTGTGTCCTCCAGGGAGGGAGCGAAAGGGTCCTGAGACAGGTCCACCTGGCCCAGTCCTGAACCCAGGACTCGACACCATGTCCTCTGTGCTCCAAACAGTGCCCTGGGGCCAGCAGGGGCAGAAAGCAGGTATCAGGGCACAGGCAGGGGCCCGACTGGCCGGCTTCAGTCCTGTGGCTGCTTGTCTGTGCTCAGAGTGAATGGAGGGGAGGTTGACAGACGGAGAGGATAAGAGAGACGGAGAGAGGGAGAGGTAGAGCGCGGGAGAGAGAGAGAGAGAGTGAGAGACCCCTTGGAACCGTGCCTGGAACAAAGTGAGCCCTTGAACCGCTTCTACAAAACAACGACCAAAAAAAACAAACCACCACCAAAACCGCGACCCTCTCTCTGCACACACGCGGAGAGCGCAGCTGGCTAGGCGAGGTGGGAGGCCCCCAGCTCCCAAGTGCAGACCCGGACTTGTCCCCGGGAGCCCCAGCGACCCTCGGCACCAGGGAGCCTCCAGAGAGGGCTGCCGGGCGGCCCCTAAGCAGGGACCCGGTCGCGGCCGCTTCACGCCAGGCCTGAGGTCCCGCCCCGCCCCGCCCCAGCCCTCGGGGAGGGTGCGAAGGGAGGAGCCGCGCGCATGTGCACAGCTGGCGCCCCCCCCCCGCCCTGCGCCCCCAGCACACAGCTGGGACGTGGGCCGAGCGGGCGGGCGCAGTCCGAGCCCGCAGGGTCGCGTCGGGTCCTGCCGGTCCTCTCGCGTCCCAGCGTCGCGCGCCCAGGGCCATGGCCGTGCGCCCCGCGGGCCCCGCGCGCCGCTTCCTGCTGGCGCTGGTGCTCTGCTGCGGCTGGGGGGCGCTGGGCACGGTCGCCCCGAAGTCGGGCGCCGGCTGTCCGAGCCGCTGCCTGTGCTTCCGCACCACCGTGCGCTGCATGCATCTGCTGCTGGAGGCCGTGCCCGCCGTGGCGCCGCAGACCTCCATCCTGTGAGTGCGGGGGGCGCGCGGCCGGGGCCGGGACCGGTGGGGGGACCAGAGCGGGTAGGCAGGGCTCTGGGTTTGGGGCTGAGCAGTGGCCCTCGGGCCTTTGTCCGCCTTGGCCCGGGCGCGGAGGGCGGACCTGAGCGCGGGGCGCGCGGCCTCCGGAGCTTCCTTTGTTAGCAGCTCGGAGTCCCCGGCGGGACGGGGGAGCTGCGGGGGCCGCCCGTCAGAGTCCCGCTCGCCGCCCCTGCCCGGCCCCCTCCCTGGGTGTCCGCGCCCCCTCGGCGCCCAGCTCTCCCCGCTCCCGCCCCTCTCCGTCCCCGCCCTGCCAGAACGCGGTGAACGGGTCGCCCCCCTCCTCCGCCCCGTCCCCTCCTCCGCGCCTCCCCTGCCCGCTTCCCCGTCCTGTTGGTTTCCCTTCTCCGCGCCCCCTTCTCCCCTCGGCGGCCTCTCTCGGTCCCGTCGCAGATGGGTGCGCCCCCACGCCTCGCTGTCCAGCAGGACCGCAATAGCCGCGTCCCGTCTTTGGGGGACCTTCCCTCGCGGCCCCTCAGGGACCCGTAGCGGCGCCCTTTTCCCCGCATCCGCTGGGCGCGGAGAGCCTCCTGCCCGGGGGCCCCCGGCTCGAGGGGCGCGCGTCCCGCGGACTTGGACGGTGCCCCAGCGAGCGCGGCCGCCGCGGTGCGGGTCTGCGAGTTCCGGGGCGGCTCCGGTGTGCGCCGAGGGCTCGGGCGCGTTTCCGCCCGGGCGCGCCTCTCACGGGGCTGCCGCCCTCGGCGCCACTTGGCGCTCAAGTGGGTACAAAGTGTCGCGCACTTGGCCTCTGCGCAGCGCAGACACCGTGCGGACCTCGCCCCTCCCCGGAACGCCCCCTCCCCGGAACGCCCCCTCCCCGGAGGCCGACCCCGACCCTCGGCCGCGGCGCAGGCCTAGTGCAGCCTCCAGGGTTCCGGACGCGCCCCTGACGAGGGGCTCTCCAGATCTGTAGAGGCGGGCGCCGGCCATCTCCGCGTCCTACAGCTGCCCTTCTGGATGCCAAAAATAGTTTCCACTTTTCTTGGCTGAGCCGGTCTCCTTTTGGCACCGCCCAAGAGCCTGCAAAAGTTGTAAAATCGTGAGCAAACCGTAGGAAGTGGGCGGAGGGCGTTGAACTGTGAGAGGCAGTCCCGGGCGCAGCGCTCCTGGCCACCGACCGTGCCTCCGCGGCCGCGGGGTCTTGGGCGGGAGCCAGCAGCGCGGTTCTTCAGGGAGAGAGCGGGTTCCTTTCCGGAGGGCCTGTGCGGCCCTGGCCTCCGCGGGGGCAGCGCTGAAGCCGGGGGCTGCAGGCGGCGCAGCCGGGGTTGTCGGACAGGGAGAATTTCCTCCCTGAGTCGCGGTGGAAAGCTGGACCCCGAAGCCGCTTTTCATATCTGGCCGGTGCTGGGCTTTGCCGCCACATCTTAATTGTTTTTAAAAAGAGCCGGACTCCAAGTTAGGAGGGTTGCAGAACCAAAACGGGGTCTTCAGCCTACCCTGCCTGGCGCAGTGCGCCACAGAGACATCAGGTGTTTCTAAAATAGCCCAGGGCAAGCCCGGAAAGTGACAAAGTGACCTCGTGGTGAGCCCGCAGGGTTTCCAGACGGCTTTCATTGACATCAGCTTTACCTTCTGTCTGCAGGGATTTTGCAGTTTCAGAAATGTTTTGTTTTTTTTTAAAGATTTTATTTACTTATTTGACAGAGATCACAAGCAGGCAGAGAGACAGGGGGAAGCAGGCTCCCCGCAGAGCAGAGAGCCCAGAGCCCAGAGCCCGATGTGGGGCTCGATCCCAGGACTCTGGGATCATAACCTCAGCGGAAGGCAGAGACTTAACCCGCTGAGCCACCCAGGCGTCCCCAGAAATGATTTGCAAAGACCGTGCTTGGTCTCATGGAGTCCTTGAGGCAGACCAAACGCAGGCTCTGCCGACCAAGTCCCTTGCACAAGGAAGCCAGCTTGCACAGATTATTGGTGAAATGAGCACACATGCACTTTGTCACTCTGCAAAACGAGGTCCAGAAGAGGCTGCCAGTGGAGACCCTGGGACCTGGCTGAGGCCCGGTCCCGCTGTGATAGGGTCCCTGGGGGGACATTTTGCAGGTCACTGGACAGAGGTCACAGGAGCCAGGGTAGTCATGGTGAGGGCACAGGCTTTGGGAAACTGAGGGGACAGTCCAGACGGGAGCCCCTGGCAGGTACGCAGGACACAAAGAGGCCTGCGGCCCAGTTCCGTCCGTGCAGATGGGGGCATGGTAGGTGCTGTCCCGTGACAGACTGCGCCTGCAGAAATCTTCAATTTTCCCTTGTGGCTTGTCTCCCAGATCTCTGCTCTCGTACACCATGACTTTTTTTTCCCAAGAAATGACTTGGTAGAAATTGGGAACTCAAAAATAAGAAGATTGATCAGACAGAACCTGACCCCCCAATTAGCTGGACCATGTGACCCTGTATCGTCCCTTTGTTTTCAAGACCTCCCTGCTGGCACCCCCAGCCCCGAAAAAGACGGAGTCCGAGCCCCTGGTCTGAGTTCCCGCGCTCTCCGGGAGTGTGTGTGAGCTGGGCCCTCCCCGGGCGGTTGAGGTTCGTCCTTGGTCGGGGCCTCAGAAATCCTGGTTTGTGGCTGCGCTGGGATTCCAGATGGGTTTGGCCCCAGCTCATGCCCACTGGCCGCATGGCTGGTGTTCTAGAGGGAACCTCCCCGGCCCCGCTGTGGTCTGCAGCCTGGGGCTGCGGTGGGCCTCTCGGGTCCGCAGGCCCCCTTCTCTGCCGCCTCCAGGGCCTCCTTCCCCACCAGCGGCTGCACTTCCGCAGAAATGCTGTTCTGGTTGGGAATGTTCTAGTCTGCTGAGCACCACAGTAGAAGCTCGTCCCCACGATCATTAAAAAGCGAGGACTAAAGCAGTAGGACATTTCTGCCCTTCTGGCCCCCCTCTGGGGTTCTGGCCTCGTGCCCTCCTCCCTGCTCGCCCTCCCCAACCCCTTTCCTCCCCTGTAGCCTCCACTGTGAGGTCATGGGAATCAACTCCAAAGCTGACATCCACAGACTCCCCAGGCCACGCCAGACCACCGTCCATGTGACAGGAAGCCCTGGGGCGCAGCCCCAAAGTAGGCGGGGTCTCTGCCCACCAGACAGCTGCCCCGTTCTGCCGCCTCAGCTTGCAGATCAGCGGCCGGGTTTGGGATCTGTGCCTGTGTTCAGTCCCACCCCGGGGCACACGTGGTCGGGCCTGCTGGCGGGGGAGGAGGGGCAGCTAGTGCAGGGCTGGCCGGTGGCTCCACGGGAAGCTGCTAGGAGCGTCCCCAGCACTGTGCACCTGGGGACCCCAGCGCTCCACGGGCGCCTCTGGGGATGGTGGCGCATAGAAGCCCTCTCTCGTCCCTCAGTCCCCGTCCCCTGGAGATGAGCACCCCGGCCCCCCAGCCCTGACAGTCACCCACCTCCCTGGAGCTCCCCAGACTGGGCTGTCGGGAGAATCTCCCTTCCCACCAACTTCTCTATGTGCAAAGGAGTCTCGTGGGAGTTTAGCAGAGATGCGTCTGCGGGCTGGGAGGTGGCGGTGGGCGGTGGGGTCCCTCTCCCTGCTGTTCTCTGTGCGCTTCCGTGCTGTCGGCTCCTAGGAAGCGCCTCACTGCTGACCCTGCCTTCTGGGGATGCTCTCAGCGCCCGGGAACGCTGGCCTGAGCCCTAGGAGGCCAGTCCGTGGGCCTCCTCTGGGCTCTGCAGGACCCTTGGGAGCAGTGCTGACGTTCGAGCCTTTGGCTTACTTGGAGCAGGTTCCTGATTTTCCGCGTCCGGCTGTGAGGATGAAGTCCGAGTCTTGTTGATCACAGCTCGGATGTGTTTGACGGGCGCTCTAGGACTATGTGAAAATACAAGGTACTAGTGATCTGTCTTCCCAGAACGGTGGTGGACCCACTCCCTGCATGGCAGACGGCTCCTGGGGTCCTTGCACACGGGCGGCTGCTGTTATCACAAGTGACCCGTGTGCTGCGGTCTGAGAAGGAAACTGTTCTGCCTTCAGGGGAAGCTCTGAGGGACCTCCCGCTCGGGCCACATGCGGCGTTTGCCCTCAGGGAGTGGCCTGTGTGCAGTTCCGGGTGTTTGCAGGCCGGCTCCGTCTTCTGTGCTTTCACCCCATCGAGGGAAGGGGTGGAAAAGGCTCGTTGGTCCCTGCAGCTCGGCTCCGTGCGCGGGTCCTGCTTCACCAGCCTTCTCTGCCCGGCCCCGGGACTCAGTTTCCCTCCATAGAGATGCCCGGCCACTGTGGGCTTCCCTCCGACGACCCGGGTGCCGCATGGTGGACTCAGTGTCCGGGCACAAGTGCTCGGAGTTGTTCAGAGCCCGGACGAGTCTGCTCTGCCAGCCACGCCCGCGGGAGGGGGTGAGGGCCCACAGCCAGCGGGGGACACAGGCGTCCCTAAAAGGGCGTGTTGGGCAGACCCAAGGGCCATCGTCTGTGGAGAGTGAGGCTTCAGCATGACATGTCCGCAGAAGTGGAGAAAATCCCCGTCTGCAAAACGGATCTCATCATGGAAAACCAGGTAGAAGTCTGGTTTGTGCCGGGCGGGTGCCCCCTGGCCCGGGCGTTTTCTTTTTCTGATGGGAGATGCTGGCCCTCCCTCGGGCGTCACAGCAGGAAGAAACGAGCAGATGCCCACAGGACAGCGAGGGGGCTGGTCCCTGGACTCCACGTGCCAAACCCCCATGTGCGGACCCCACGTCTGTCCCCAGATGAGAGCGGGGCTTTACTGGTGTGGATGATAATCTTACCGACAGCTTAAAATCTTCTAAATCGATCATTTCGATGGTTTATATTTTGTCTTGAAGTTAATTTAGAAAAACCCAAGTTGTGCTTTGTCTTCCCCTGCCCCTGGGCTTCTCTCCATGCGTGTCCCGTCGCCAGCAGCCTCGAGGGTAAATCCTGGGTCTGCACCGGGATCGCTGAGGTTCCGTTGAAACAGATACGTTCCTGGTGTGCCGTCAATCCAGACAGACACGAAGTTAAGGAGAGCTTCCCGCGTTCCCTCGGGGGTCCCCATTGCCTGGCTGGCCTACATCATTCATCTCCTGACTCATGTCTTTACTCTGGAATCTGCTGCTCTGTCCCTCCACAGCCGGGGGCACAGAACTTCCGAGGAAGATCCCCCGCGAAGAAAGAGCGAGCAGACCCCAGCCGTGTTCCAGGCACCCCGTCCCTCTGTAGGATTTTCTTGGGCCCCCTTTGCCCGTGGGGTTCCGGATCTGCTTGCCAGGGGATCCTCGGCCCCGGAAGGTGGGGTCAGGCCGTCTTCCCGGTTGGAAGCCCAGGCCCCGCGGGCGGAGGAGTTGGAGGAGCCGGGCTCCACCCCTTGGCGGGAACAGGCTTGGTCTCAGGAGTCTGGGAGCTCAGAGGTTCATCCCGGCTTTTGTTCTGTGTCCTGGTCTGCAGAGGAAGCTTAGTCGGTGATTAGGCCCTTTTCTGACCTTTGTCCCGGTGAATTTTTGCTTAAGAAGAAAAGATTTGTTGAGGCACAATTGACATTGTAAAAGGTGCACCTATTCAAAGTGTTGAGTTTTGACCTGGTCCTTTTCCTGTGAAGCCCACACCACCATCAGGGTAGGGAAACTCCCTGACCCGGAGAGCTCCCAGCCCCCTCCCTGCCCCCTCCCTGCCCCGTTGGCCTCCCTGAGGTTGCTGGGTTGGCTTTCACGGAGGGGATGCTGGTCGGTCTTTGTTCTCTTCCTGGAGTGGCTGTGTCTGGTTTGGGCATCTCCGAGGATGAGTGCAGAACAGGCCTTCCTTTTCCATATTTGGGGGGAGTGTGGGCAGAACTGGTTTGGGTTCTTTCTCTGTCTGGCAGAGCTTGCCTGGGAAGCCTCCAGGCTCGGGCTGTCCTTGCAGGAGGGTTTTGCAGGACAGCAAGGCCCTTCCCGGGAGTCTGGGCAGGGCTGCGTTCCTTCCTGAATGAGCTGCGCTTGTGGTCCTCGTGGTACCCTCTCCCCAGGCCGGGACTCCCCCTGCCTCCGCTTCTCCTGCCCATCAGCAGACAAAGGGGCGGCTTCTGCTTCTTGAGCTCAGTCGGTTCCGTGAAACTTTGCAGAAACCTCACACTGGGATTCCCTGGTTTCTCTCTTGTTTTCTGTTTTATTAGTTTCTCCTATGACCTTTGTTACTTCCTTTCTTATACTTTGGACCTTGTCGTGTGTCTGCTCACGTGTCTGGGCGGCGCCCTGCGGATTCCTCTGGGCCTCACCCCAGGCACGGGGTCCTGCCACCCGGCTGCCTCAGTCTCCCCACATACATGGCACCGTCCCTGCTCCTCTGCGGTGACCTGGGGTGCTGGTGTTGTCTCGGGGATCCTGGGCTTTGTTGACGGGTCTGTGCTGTCCGCACAACACTTGTTTCCTGTGTTTCGGGAGTTTTTTGGTCGCGTGGGACAGGAGAGCAAGGCCGGCCCCTGCTACTCCCCGTTGTGTTCCACTGTGAGCCCACACTCCTTTTTATTTCTAATTAAAATACAAACAACAAACTTTAAATTCTTCTGCAACAGCGTGTCTTAAAAAGTAAAAGAAGGAAATACCCACTGCGTTCCCGTGCCCAAGTCGAGATTCAAAGAGAATTAGGATCCGTCTCTTCTGCCTCTGGAGTGCCCTTCTGTGGGTCCGGGCGGTGTGACCGCAGCCGCTGTCGGCATCCCGTGGCTGCCGCCACGCCAGCTTGTCCTCCTCCCACACCTCCCGCAGTGTGGGTACTCCTCGGTGGGCGGCTGCCCTTGGGGGTTCTGCTCTGAGCCAGGGGCCCGCATGCCGGGCCGTGGGACAGCTGCCCCTCGTGGGCAGACGGTCCGGACCGGAGAGGGCCCGGCCCCTGTGCTGAGGCTCGTATGGGCAGCCTCTGACTGTAGGGGCGGAGGTGAGTAGCTGTGCCCAGCCGGGTACTTACAGTCCGACTCCTGAAGAAGGTGTTGGCCACAACAGGGACTTGGGGACCCAGGCCGTCCGGTCGCACGGTCCCCCTTCCACCCTGCTCTGCGCCGTCCCAGCAGGGGAGGGTTTGAGATCCTGGGCAAGGCCTGGTGTGGTGGCTGCCATCCGCCGTCCCAGCCTGGGGACGCCGATCAGTGCGTGGCGGAGAGGGCCAGGGCAGTGCGGGCGTCTCCCGAGTGTGGGCGATGGCTGGGCTGCACTTGGTCGCCCGTGATGACCGCGGTCCTGGTCAAGCCCCGCGTCCTGTGCCCTCCGCCACGGCTGCTGCCGTCCCTGGACCCCGAGGGGCTCGGACCTCTCGCCCCTCTTCTCACTGAGGTCTGCTGGGGGCCGGGCGGCTGCTGGCCACTCTTTTCTGGACACCGTGACCCCCGCTTCGCTTCGCACTGGCCCTGGGCTGCGCAGATGCTGCCGCGGGGATACTTCTAACAGTTGACTTACCCCGTGCAGAGAGTTGCCCGATGTGGATCTGCAGGCGCTGTGGGACCGTCCACGGGTACCCAGAGCTCAGCCAGGCTCCTGTAAGCCGGTGGCTTCGCTGCAGGCTTCCCCGCGCGTGGCACGGCGGGGCTGGCGGTGGCCTTGGCTGAGCCCGGGTTCCAAGGGCCAGGGATGAAGCTGGCCGAGAGGTGTGTGCCCACAGGACCCCGGCTTTACCTTGTGCGTCCCGCGACCCTGTAGTTGTGAGGGAGCTGGGAAGAGCTCTGGACGCCTGCCGCTGGGCCTTGGGTCTCAGGCGGCCTCAGCGGATCCTCACTGTTGGCCCCACCTCCGGGCGCGGAGCCCACCCCCCACCCCCCCACCTGAAGGAAGGTGAGCCACGCTCGCGCCAGCAGACATGCAGGGGAGGCGGGGAGACCTGCCTTCTTGCCCGCTAACCACACGGTCCAGCTTCCTCTTCCTGCGACGTTTTAGGAGCATTTCGTGCACACGTTCACAGCAGAGAGACGTGAAAGAACAGAGGACACAGCACAACACTTCACTCGTGTTCTCACCTCAGAGGAAGCAGTTACGGGTCGGGGCGTACGTCCCCAAACATTCACGTGTGTCTGTGTGTGCAGTCTGTCCACCTGCAGACCTTCCGTCTGTCATCTGTGTGCCTCTGTCCGCCGTCTGTCTTCATCCATCTTTCCTCGCATCCGTCCGTCTGTCTGTCCGCCCATATCTACCCATCTGTGTGCCTGTCCATATCATCCATCTGCTGTCCGTCCATATGTCCTTTCTTCCATCTGTCCGTCTGTCTGTCCTATCCGTCCATCCATCCATCCTTCCTTCCTTCCATCCGTCCACCCATCCATCCATTTGTCCGTCCATCTACCCATCTATGTACCGATCCGTATCATCCATCCATCCGTTTATCCATCTCTTACCTACCCAGCTATTTTTGTATCCATCTGTCTCTCAGTCCATCTATTCGTCCGTCTATCTGTCCATCTATCTGTTCTTTATTCGTGACATTTATCTACCCATCCATCTGTCTGTCCATCCATATATCTGTCATCTACAAAGACTGGGACCCAGTTCCTGTCCTTAGTAGTGCACGTGGCATGTTCTAAGTCTTGGGACACACTGGGGCTCTGTGCCTGGTCCATAGTTAAAGGTCTGTACCATTATCGTTAACGGTCATGTAGCATTTATTGGCTTAAAGTCGCCAGTTTTATTGAACTACATTTTTATGGTTTGTTACTTTGTTTCCACGTTTCTGCTTCTTTACACAGTTTCTCCCAAATGCCACTGTCTGTGTGTGTTGGTTACTTTAGGGCACGTTTCTGTAATCTGCGAAGTCTTGGTCTGCACCAAGGGCTCTGGTCAGCACGTGGTGGGCTTTTCCTGGTCTGTTTTTTCCCGGACACTTTTCCTGAGGACGGCTGTCCTCCGCTAGCTGAGCATCGATCCCGCACCTGCCACTGAGCTAATCCAGTGAGGTCGAGGTGAGTGTGAAGAGGCGCGTGGCTTGTTGCAGTGGTGGATGGGAAGCGGGGCCCTCTCTGATGCCTGCACCGTGGAAACGGGATGCACGCACCTGCGTTTGCTCAGGAAGGACACGTTGGTCGTTACGAATTGTCTTCTCTCTGAAGACTTGGATCTTAGTTTGCCCTGAAAATGGAACCAGTCATAGATTTGTCTCCATCACTGGGCTTTTGTGGACTGGGTCTGCCGTATTTGGGCTCCTGACAGCTTCTGTCTGTGGCCTGGTATGGAATTCTGGGTTGGTCTCTACCTACGGTTGGCTTTCTCGTGGACTGACAGTCGCCCGGGAGCCTGCCCTGGGAGGAGCCGCGCGGTCCTGGCGCTCGGCTGTGGGAGAGGTGGGTGGCTGATGCTTGCTGGCGGTCGCGTTTGTGAAGACACTGCAGACCCTGGATTCAAGAGCACCAAAGTGTCGGTCCAGGGGACAGATGGGCCCAGGTTCCTGGGATCCCCAGGTCAGACCGCTTTCATCATCCGATCAGTAGATGACCTTCTTCTGTGTGTGTTCTGTTTAAAGACACCTGATTTAATGCAGCCTTCTAGTAGATGAACCGGGAGCTGGAGCCTGAAGAAGGCCCATCTCGTGCCCAACTTTTCCTGAGACACGTGAGGGTGTCTCGAAGTCAGGCACTAGGCAGACCCCAGAACCATGCTTGGGGACAGTTTCAAGCTGCAAAGTCACCGGAATTTAGCATAGAAATGCAGACAGCTTAACGCTCACGGGCTGGTGAGCAGGAGCCTGTGTACTCTCTGAGCGAGAAGAAGCAGGGAGGGTCCCCTTGCTCCCCGGCCGCAGGGAGGGCGAGTGTCGGCTGCCCAGGTTGTCCACCGCTCCCTGCTTGTCCCTGAGTCACTGCCAGAACTCTGCGAGGATTGATTTTAGGGTCACAGATAGATGTTAGCGAGTGGGAAAATTCCCAATATGGAGCCCCCAAATCCTGAGGATTGAGTGTGTGCTCTGGTATTGTGCGTAGAGGCACAGGCACCTGAGGACAAGGGAGGGGACCCCCCCACTGTGGACACCACAGCGCCACTCACGGCTGGGAGACCTTCTCAGTCTGGCCCTGCTTTCACGGAGGGGCTAGGACCAAGGCAGGTCCCTGCAGAACCCGAACACGTGAGCGACTTCAAGTCCTGGTGTTTAGTTATTTAGAAACGTCCTAGGGAAGTCACTGTGGGGGGCACTCCCGGTGAGGTGCTGGGCATGGGCAAGAAGCAGGCGGCCCCCGGTTTCCCACGCGCTGCGCTTGGAGAGCCGGGTGACCACGGCACGGAGAGCGGGGTGTGCGCCGCTGGGGGCTGACCTCGGGGCTGGCAGGTGAGGAAGGACGAGTGTCCAGCGGAGGGCTGAGGAAACGCTTGGTTGGCAGGCCTGGGGTGTGCCCGGAGCTGAGATCCTGGTGCCGCGCTTTCCGGTGAGCTCATTTACCCCCGAGGCCTCGGTTTCCCCCTCTGGGTGGTTCCAAGGATGCGGAAAGGTAGGCACTGGGAATGTGCTGACGCAGCCTGGCCCCGTAGATGGGTTTACCGTGGAAACTTGTTTTATCGAGTTTCTACTGAACTGGGGGACGGCGCCCGCGGAGTCCGGGGGAGGGACGGCCCCCTGCAGGCCCGGGAAGGAGGGATCTGGGACGCTGGTGATGGCCGGGTTCCTCCTGACGGTGCGGCCCTCGGGCTCCCAGCCTGCTGCTGTTCTGTTACTTTGATCCAGGGGGTGACTTGGGATTCAGACAGGAAATGCCACGAAACATAGTATTCTGTGCATTCTAGAAATGCAGTTTTCTAGACCAAACCCAGACCCTTAGAAAGCGTGAAGTTGATGGCACGTGGACAGCGCCTGCAAGGATTCGGGAACCCCTCGGTGACCGTGGGGTCCTGGCCTGCCCCGCCGTGGAAGCTGCGCTCTGGCAGGGCTCTACACCTGACAAGTGGCTCCGGGCTGGGCACAGGACGCACCGGCCTCGGCTCCTCCCGGGGAGCAGAAGCTGGCGTCCGTGCGCGGCGCCGACCGGAGCTCTCGGGTCACGAAAATAAAGCTTCTGTGGCCCTGGGCAGGAAGAGCTCTTCCTCCAGAGTGCGGCCGAAGGAAGCCCGACCTCACAGACCCTGAGAGTGTGTGTCCCCGGAGGACAGGCTGCGGCTCACGGCAAGTCCTTGCAGCTCAGGCTTCCCGTCCGGTCTCTGCTTGCGCGAGGGAGGGAGGAGCTGGGCTGGGCTCACGGCTCCCTGGAGCGGCGCAGGATCTCCGGGTCCGCAGGCGGCCGAGCGGCCCTTTAACTTCCGGAAATACCGGTGCGAGGGGCGGCCCTTAGTCATGGTTGTTATTTACCGGACACGGGGGATGTTTGTGTCGGCACGGCAACAGGTGGCTAAATACTCGTCTTGAGCATTTGTTTTCTTGTGGATTTTTGTTACGTCTGTGTCTGTCACCCCCTCCATCCAGCCACCCATCCGTTCTTCTGTCTTCACATTCACCATTTACCCTCCACCCACCCACCCCTCCTCCATCCCTCTGCCCGCCTGTCTGTCCGTCCGGCCACCCACCCGCCCGTTAACCCGTCCGTCCGTCTGTCCACCCACTCACCCCTCCATGCCTCTGCCCACCTGTCCGTCCGTCCAGCCTTCCCTCCCCACGTCCAGACTCCTCCGTCTGTCATCCACCCACACTCTCCCTACCCCTCCATCTGCCCTCCTGTTCCTCCCTCTCTCCCTCCTTACTGGCGTCCCCGCGCCGGGCGTTGGTGCCGAGACGTGGGCGTCCTGCTGCAGGGAGGCTCCCCGTATGGGGGACAGGCTACTAGGCACACCCAGCATGCCCACCGCGTCCTGACACAGCCCCGGGCCTGCCCCTCCTTTCCCTCTCATGGGTCAGGCGTGGGGTTGGAAGCCCAGCTAGACAGTAGCAGGAAAGGAAGTGGTTGTGGAAAGAACTTCCTGTAGACCCAAGACTCTTTCCTCCTAAGCTCGGAATGTGCCAGCTGTGAAATCCTCCTCGGGGTGGCGAGGTCAGCGAGGCATCGGCCTCTCGGGTTCGGTTCCGGTTGTGTCAGGGTTGTGAGATCGAGCCTCACGTGCTGCTCCGCACTCAGGGTGGGCTGCTCTCTCTCCCTCCCTCCCTCCCTCCCTCCATTTTTCTCCCTCTCTCTCCCTTTCTGATAAATAAAAAAGAATAAAAATAAAAACAAGAAAGCTGAAATCCCAGTTCTTCATCCTCGTCTTTGGCCACGAAGAAGCGGATTCTTTGCGCATTCCCAGTGCCCTGCGCGTGGCAGCGGCTGCCCGGCCCGGCTCCCGGGAGGACGGCGTCCGACGGAAAATTACGTGCGTCGTCGTGGGTCAGCTCCTCCAGGGCTCCCATGCGGCACTGGAGACTGGACAGGACCCAGCTCGGTACACAGTGGGCGCCGCAGTAGGGCTTCACGTGTTCTCCGTGGGGACAGACTCCCAGGCGGCAGGGACTCTGAAAACCAGGACCGAGAAAGGAGACGGCAGCACCGCAGAGCTGCGGGCCGGGCAGGCTGGTCATGCCGAATGACCTTGATTCGAAGGAAGCGCCCCCGTCTCGTGCCTGGGAGGGGCTTCGTGGGTCTGTGTTACTGCCCTTCTCTGCAGGGTGCTTGTCTGTGCCCTTCCCTGAAGGCTCCCCCAGACCCGTCTGTGAGGAGCGCCTTTTGTTCATTTCTCATGCTTCCTTCATCCTGGGGTATTTCCTGAGCGAGGGAACGGTGTCCTTTAGCACTCTACAATGCTTTCTTGTCCAGTAATTACCTGAGCTGCATCTCTTATCTTCCTAGAACTTCATTCTCTGTGTAAGAAGCCCCTTCGGAGAGGTGTTCTCTGCCTCCGGGTGGACTATAACTGCTGTCCCTACTTACCGATTCCATTTTCCGATCCAGTGTGGGTCACTAAAACACAGCCTGGTGTGAGACACGCAGCCGGCAGAAATCCGCTTTGGTTGGGCCTGAAATTGGTGACTTCCTGGGCTTGGTTTGTGTGGACAGAATGTGGCTCTCGGGTTACCAGGCGGTGAAGATTGGGTCCGTGCCCAGTGGGATAACATGCTTCATCCGATATTCTGCTGAGCTCAGAGAGCAGCTTTGTCTCCTGCTCTGCAGCTCTGCAGGAGTGATCTCCGTTAACCCCTTCAGCTGCTGACATCCTGGGATCCTGTAAGTAGGCTGTGCATCGGCCTGCCCGGGTGTGCCCGACCATTCATTCCGTGCGCCACCTTGGCTGGACCGTAATACCCTACATTTGGTGAGATGTTATTCTAGACGTCACTAAGTCCGTGGCCTTTGAGGAAAGCAGATCCTCCTCCACAGGGAGGGTGAGCCTCACTCAAGCAGAACTTTTGGGGTGCCCCGAGCAGCAAGGAATTATGTCAGCAGAAGGCCTCCGCACTCAGCAGCGCTTTCCCGGGCCTCCGGCCTGCTGGCCCATCCTGCAGATTCTGGGCTGACCAACCTTCCTCAGTGAATGTCTCCTTAACACAAACACACCCTCCTGTGTATGGATCCAAGCGCATGCACCCCCGTTGGGTCTGTCTCTAGACGGGCCTGACCCATGCCGTGTCCTTGTGGAATGTCCGGTGACCGTGCTTGTCCCGCCACAGCTGGGTGGATCTGGTGGGCATCTGACCACGGACAGTCAGTGCGTGTGCTGGCCAGTTGCTGAGGGTCAGGCCTCGTGTTGACGGCTCTCTGGGGAACCAGAGCTGGAAAATACTAAGGGACTCAGCAGTTGGCCGCGGACGTCGACACCTCCAGGCCGTGGCTGTAGACGGGTGCAGAGCCGCCCCCGAAGCCCTGTTGGCAGGCATAGAGCCCTGAGGACGCAGAGGGGGTGGGAGCGCACGCCAGGCCCGCAAGCAACCCGCACACCGCAGGGCGCCCGTGCCCCCGCCCCTCCCCACGGCCCGGCCTTGCTAGCTCCCTGCAAGGGACAGGAACCGGTGTCGGCAGCAGCCTCCGCTCGGGCAAGTCCACTTGAGCCAAAAATAGTGGAAAAACTTGATTACTTGGTTTCAGAACGTTGTTTCGAGGAGGAAGGAAGCTCCCATTTTTAGTTATGGATTATTACGTAAGCGAGACCTTTAAGAAGGCATCGAAAGTGCACTAAGGACAAAACAGAAAAATCCTTGTAACTTTGCTGCCGGTGCGCTGGGCATGGAACGTTGCCTGTCCTCCCGCACGTCCGTGTCCCTGTGCTGTGGGTTTGCTTCTCCCCGCCAGCAGGTCATCCACGCTGCACAGGAGGTGCATCCATGTCCCTGCAACCCGCTCCGTCGCCCGTGCTGTCCTGTGTGCTGAGCTCAGAGAGCGACCGAAGATGTCTCCTTGGCACCAGCAGCTGGTCCCCATCGGGCTCTCCCGTGCACACCCCCAAGGAGGTCATTTTCTGTGCTTGGTCATTGCCGTGACTCACTGAGCACCTGCCAGTAGCCCCACTTTTCGGAGAGGGAGGCCGGTCATGGTTGTTGGGGCAGGTTGGGGCGGAGCCTGGGCCCCTGGAGGGGGCTGACCATCGTCGGGTCCCCATGCACAGAGCTCTGCCGGGACACGTGCCCGGAACGTGTGCATCGGTGTGGGGGCGTGGTCTAGTCTGGCCTGCCCCTGTGCGGTGCGGGCTCAGGACGAGAGCGCTGCCAGGGACTCGTCTGAGTGTGTGCGGTCGGAGGAGGGAGTCCTGACCGTCGCGGGACTTGCCTGAATGGACCCCTTCTGTGGGGTTCTTGGCACATGGGGGCCGTGGGGGCCAGAATGCTGGGCCCTTCCTGCCCGGTGGTTCCCCCGGCACCCCCCCTCCTCCGGAGTTCCCTCTGCCCTTTCCACTCTGGCGGGCACCGTCCCCCGCGTTGGCAGGCGTCCACCCTGGTTAGGGGCCATCTGGTGGCCTACTTGCTCCCTCCCCTCCCAGCCCTGCCTCTCACTTCTGCAGGCTTTTCGGACTTCAGACAAAGGGACAGGGACTCAGAGAAGGAGGAGGCTCAGGCCCCCCCGGGAGGCTAGGGGGTCTGCTAGTGTGTGAGTGGTGGTGGGTTCATGGGTGGGTTAGGATCGACCCGCAGGGGGTGAGTAGCGTACACGCACGCGGCAGGTTGGTGACAGGCTGTCCTGCAGGGGCAGGTCGGTTCCAGTTTCTGGTAGATCCTGGGGTTGGTCGGAGCACAGAGTAACGGGGTGTGTTCCTGCCATAGGGGATACAGCGGGCCGGGGCCCTGGATGTGTGTGGTCTGTGGTGTGTGGAGCACAGACCAGGACTGTGCATCCGTGCAGTCGACCGTGGGTGCCCGGAACCCAGGTCAGCTGTTTCGATTCAAGGCTGGCGTCTGCCTCTGTGCCCACATGGAGGCAACAGGACGCGCCCCAGAGGCCACCCGCCGGATCACATCCGGGCTTCGCGTCCCGAGGCTGTGCTCTCGTCGGCGGTGCCTCTCTTCATGGGTTCCGATGTGTCCATGGCCCGGGGAGATCCTCCCGTTGCCCCGACCCCGTCCCTGCCCCTTTGCACCCCCTGCCTTTGCCCTGGCCCCATGCTGGGCTCCGAGACTCAGAGGCTGGTTTCTGTCGCTCTAAGGAGGGGGCAGCTCGGGAGGCCTAACTGGCGTCCAGTGAGTCGTGGTCTTTCCTAGTTTTCTGGAGCAGTTCTGTCGATTTTGGGTGCTTCTGGCAAGGGTTTGTGTGGCCTGCGGCGCGTGTTCCCAGGCTGAGTCACAGGAGACGGTCCCATATTCTTGAACACCACGGTCGCTTCCTAACCGCTTTGAGCCGGGCCCGGTTCTTCTGTGCGCACGGTGGGGACAGGCCCGGATGTGGACCCTCTCACCCAGGCCGAAGTCTGTATCTGAGATCCCGCCGCGTCTGTTTGCCGTCGGTGGTTCCCCGGATCAAGGAGGGCCCTCTTGCTGTTACCAGTCAGCTGCGTTGGAGGGGTCTCTGGGGTCATCTGTCCCAGACGGTGACGGCAGGCCTAGGGTGGGGGTGCGGCCGCTCTGGGGACCCAGCCGTGGGGGCGTCGACCACCTGTGCGCCCCCCCCCCCCGCCCCAGCCGAGATGAGTCAGGGCATTGCCTCCAGGGGCGGCTTCCTACTCGGCACCAGCGAGAACAAACAACGCAACAGAAACTAAACGGACCCATGTACTTAGGGTTTTTACCAAGTTTTGTTGCACTTGAAGGGAAAGGGCACGGACTGTCTTAGGAGAACGGTTGCTCCCGCGCCAGTTTTGTTCAGCATCTACTCCGCGGTGGCCGGCGATGGCCAGGCACTGGCTGCAGCGCCCCGTGTCGCGGGGGGTCCGCGGGCGGGCTCAGAGCGGGGCGGGTGTCCCGGTGACCGCACGCTCAGACGGCGTCCCAGACGTGTGGCGCCGCGTGAGGGCACGGGGCGCAGGCGTGCGGGCACGGGGCGCAGGCGTGCCTTCCCGTCAGGCACTTGGACAGGTGCTCACGATGCTGACTCCGACTCCGACTCCGAATGCCGGGTCAGTCTTGAGGAGCGAGGTATGGGGGAGCCTCCTGCCGGCCGTGGGGCGCCGTGAGCAGAGTCCGAGAGCTGGGACAGCACGGGGTGCGCCTGGGGACGGGCTGGCGGCAGCGTGTTCAGGGGGCAGGAGTGGCGGGGCCCCCGCAGGTGCAGGCTGAGGACCGGAGGCTCTGCAGGGTCGGGGGCAGGGAGCGGAGTGGGCTGCGACGACGGCCATCGATGCTGGGGTCCTGGCAGAGGTTTCGGACGGAGAGACCGTCCGGGTCCCGCGCTGGCGTCGACACATCCGCGGCCGGCCCGTGAGCAAACACTGCATTCCTGAGCCGCGCGTCAAGCTGGTGTTCTGGTGTTTGTTGGTCTTTTAATGAAAGAGAACTCTATTGCTTTAATGAAGTATTTTTTTGTCCAGTTTGTTAGTTCTGTTTCTCATTTTATCCACATACACTCTAGTTTGTGTTTCTGAATGAAAACACCTTCAAAAATAACCAAATAATGCGTCTCAAAATGAGCAGTGCTTTCTTAATACCGTCCAGTGTCCCATAGGTGTTTCCCTTCCCAAGCATCGGTGTGTGCACGTCTGGGTGTGCCGCACATGCGTGTGCACAAGTGTGCGTATGTGCGTGCGTGCAGGCCGTCAGTAGTGGGCTCGCAGTGCTCCCTGGCTCGCCGCTGCAGGTTTCGGTGCGCTCCCCGGTGCGTGTCTCGCGGCATTTCTTACAGAGCGAACAGATCGGGGTCCCGTCGGGTGTCTGTGCCCCAGACGTTGGCATGTCTTCTGTGCGTGACGGGCGTCTCACCGTGTAGCCCCATGGCCGGTTGCGGAGGCGTGAGGATCCGTCCGTCCTTCTCCGGCAAGTGGATTCTTGGTGGCGCGCCATGCCCGGGTGCACGGGGCGTGTGGTGGCCCTTCCTCTCCTGGAACGTTTGGGTCGATGGATCTTTGGTTTCCTGCGACGCCGGCCAGACTCAGTCCCTGAGAGGTGCCCTCAGTGGACTCTGGGCTGTTACCGCTGCCGCCCCCCACCCCACTTCCGACTGACGCCTTCTGGGTGGACGAGAGCCCCGCAGCCGCCGTGGCCAGTCTGGCTGGAGCTGCTCCCGCGGCAGGTGGGCGGGGCCTCCGTGGTGGCCCTTCTCCCAGCGGGAACGGACCGCGTCAGGGGCGTCGTGGTGCAGCGGAGTGCGTGTGTGCACACAGGTGTATGCGTGTGTACATGCGCGTGCACACACACACGTGCACACATTATTCTTGTCTCCCATGGATGAGGCCTGGGATGCAGGGTGGAGTTTGCTCGTGCCGGGGGAGGGGTGCCCTTTGAGGCCTGTGCTGCCCACTGTGGGGGCCCTGGGTCAGAGGCTGGCGTCCAGGTCTCTGTCCCCGGAGGGCCCCAGCGGCCAGCCTGGCAGTGCGTCCTCCGCACAGCCTGCTCGGCTCCCGCAGGCCCGAGTGGGAGCCCGGCCAGGCCCGAGGGCGGGTGGACCCGTCGTCCGGCCTGTGATGCACAGACGTCACCGGGCCCAGACGCGCTTCCCCGAGAGGGGACACTCGCTTACCCACACCCGCGTCCTGTTTTCAAAACAGGACGACTGCACATGCACATTTCCGGAAAAGCAGGAGCTCCCGCCTCCGCGGCCGGGATCCTGTTGGAGCCGTCCTGCTGGGACCCTGCCCCGTTTCTTGGCTGTTTTCTTGGCTGTTTCTAATTAGGACGATGTCCGCCGGCGCGGTTTTCCCTGACACACGTAGCCGGAGAGAATGGATTTCATGCTCACCCAGGCAGGTCTCCCTGCCTCCTTGCCGGCTTAGAAGAGAGACTGGGGCCGCTTTCCCTCAAATTACACGGCTGTCCTCGGGTTAACCCCTGCGTGCCGGGTTCTCTGGGACACAACAAAACAGCCTTGGGAAAAGCCTGGTACACAATTCTGCCCCCCCCCCCACTTTGGGTCTGGAAAGTAAGAAAAATACTGATTTCATCTTTAAACACCCGTGGAGGAAGTTTGGGATTGTTTTCCCCCAGAGGAAACAGACACATGAATAGTAGGTTTATTCTGTTCACGTGTGCGGGGAGGGAAGGCTTTGCGCAGACGGGCTTCGTTGCCTGTGGCTTGAAAAGGGCACGTTCTGAACCGTGAAGCCTGGGGGTCTGTCCGTAGGACACGGTGGGAGGGACACGGCGTAGGGCCCTAGCCGGGCCTCCTTCCCTGCAACGGGGCTCCTGGATCGGGAGCTCGCGGGGCGGCGAAAGGGACTGGTCTGCAGCCGTGAGCAGTGGTGGGCAGGGCCAGGCCGTCATCGACGCCGACTCCGGGGCTGGGCGGGCTGTCACCGGTGCTGCGGACACTTGGGAACTTTTCTGCCCAAGGGCTGTTTGCAGACCACCAGCTCCAGAGTTGCCGTGGGCATCCAGAACCCCTTCCCTCCCCTGCTGGATCCCCATGCCACTGGCCCAAGCACAGAGCTGCCCTCCCGCCTCTGAGATGTCCCCGCTTCCTTCTCAACCTGCAGGACAGCGTGGGGTCTCGGGCTCAGGGTAGCCACCAGGCTGCTCCACTTTGACCAGGATGTCCCCACACGTGGCGGACATCTGGAAGCAGCAGCGCGGGCCGTGCGTCCCCCGTCCGAGCCTCTGCCTGCTCAGGCCCCCGGTGCGTCCCTTCCGTGGCCGTCTCGTTCCAGTCACATTCTTGTTGGGTTTTCGTCTGCCTGTTGTCCTGTGTGTAGCTGGGGTCCCTCTGCTTCAGGCCACATGTGGGGACCCTGTCGGAGGCAGGGGACCAGCCTTGGAGGAGTTCCTCCCTTCTGCCCTGCTCCTCCGGGGTCACCTGGGTTGTGTCACGTAATGAGGCTCTGCCCTCCCTGCTTTCTGTGTAGCCCGTGGAAGTGTGAACCCTGAGCAACAACGTTACACAGGATCGGTTAAGGGTCGCACATTACAAATCCAAGTGATGGTGTTGCCTTTTGTGCGAAGGAAATAATGTCACTAAATCCCAGAGTATTCTAGTATTTAAGTATCATTGCTGCCTTTATACATTTACTAATAAAGGGAAACCTTCCAATACCTAAAACCAAAATAGAAACTTTTGTGTAGGGTTTTCCTTTGAATGGGTCAGTACCTTGATTGAGTTCTAAAAATCAGTTTTCTTTTAAGGTTTTCTGTCCCGGGCTTCGAACTGTTCTCATTTGTTTCTGTTTTGAAGTGTATATTGGAGAAAAAAATCTGCCTGCCTTTCCTCTTTTTATTATGTACATCTCTGCGTATCCTTACCAGGCAGACTTGTAAGGCATTGATCAGAAGGCTCCCCGCAGCTGGCCTTCTGCGGAGGTGGGGGACCCTGCAGGTGGTAGGGCCGGGCCTCCCCGTTCCGCAAGCACTGGGCGCAGGGACACGGTGACAAGTCAGTGCCTGTGAGTTGGGGGGCTGCGGCCTAGTCACACCCCATTTCCCAGCCTCTCCGTAATCGGGGCCCCTGGAGCAGGAAGGAGGCTCCTCAGCCTGGAGGCCCCCCTCCCCCAGGGCAGGACCCTCCTGGGTTCTCCTGGGACTGACTGTCCTCCTCCTGTCCACCTCCCTGATGGAGCCTCCCCCACCCCGTCCACACCGGTGAGCCAGGACAGGCCTTCCTGCTGCTTCGGAGGCGCAGCCGGTGAGGGACCGTGGCGGGCCAGGTTGTAGCCCGGCCCGGGAGCCTCTGTGAGCAGCATTATCCGGGGGTGAGCGGTAGCCGCGCGTGCCCCGGTCCATGGGACGCAGACACGCAGTCCGGTTACCCACTTTCTCTGGGTTCCGGGCCGAGGGCAGGCCGCGTGGAGCAGGAGGCCCCTGGCCGCGTCTCCCCATCTCCGGGGCTGCCGGCCGAGCAGAGGGCGGTGCTTGCTTTTGTCCTGGGCCTCCTGGCGCCCTTGTCCGGGAAGTAGCCCCCACGTCTGCAGGTTCCCGTGCGTGCCACCCGGAAAAGGGGTGCTCGGCCTGCCCTCTGGGATGGGGGGGCCAGCAGGGCTGGAGGGGCCCGCCCGGCGACGGGAGCCGTCAGAGCGTTACCGCGTTCTACAAGCACCGTCCGCAGCGGTGCGGGATAGAAGGCGAGTCCATGGGCCTCCAGCACCTGGCGTCCGGCCACCCTAGAGTTCTGGAAGTCGGACGTGGGTTAGGCCCTCCTCCTGTTCTGTCGCAGGCTCTTTGCACGTCAGGGCGTCACGGCCAGGGCCCTGCATGGCCGCCGTGTGTCAGCCGGCCTGGTCGTCTCTGCGGGGCGGCCGGCCTGGTCGTGTCTTGTCCAGAAACACCTGCTCGTATGCGTTTCATTACTCTGCACTGGGTTTCCCTTTGCTGACCTGCAATTTTTTTTTTTTTTTTTTTTAAATTTTAGTAGCTTGGGTAGAGAAGGGAGTTTGTGCCTTTTCCTTACAGACAACATAGGCCTCCCGGGCTTAGCAAACCCTTGAATGCGAATCAGGGTCAGAAAGACCTCTGGAGGCAGGACGGATGGGCCAAGATAAACAGGATGAAATTTGTGTCTGCGCTGGCTTTGAGTCATGCTTCAGAATCGCGCCGGTGGTCCCCGGGGAGGAAGGGGACCAACGGGGAGGGCCACGCCGAGTCAGCCCCTGAGCCTCCTCTTGGGACGTTGTTTACGTACAGTGACGAGCCGGAGGGGATCTGTGTGCCTCCTTCCCCGCTTGGCTGGGGATTTTCTGGGCTAAGCCACCCTGGGCCTCCTCTCGTCCTGCCTTCCCTTGCTCGCGAGGACGCCTAGAGCCTCCCTCCTGCCTCGGTCCTCTGCTCCTTCAACTCCTTCTCTCTGCCCTCGTCCTGTCCTCTTCTCCCTGCGTCCCTAAGCTTTTTATCGCCGGTGTTTTGTGTGCGTTTGTGCCGCCTCTAATTATCTCTGAAAGAAGGTAGAGACGGAAGCCAATGAACGTGATTTATCATCGTGTACAAATGTTCTGTGATTGTAGCCACGACTTCTGTTTTTTCAGATCTACTCAGGAAATACTGAATTAAACTGTATTTTTAAAAGATTTTGCTCATTTGTTTGAGAATGAGAAAGAGAGTGAGCGAACAGGGAGGGGCAGAGGCGGACAGAGAGGGAATCCCACACAGACTTCGAGTGGAGTGTGGAACCCCACACGGGCGCCGTCTCAGGACCCCAAGTTCAGAGCCTGAGCCAAAACCAACAGTTGGAATCTCAACGGACTGTGTCGCGGGGTCGCCCGTAAGTCACCCTTTAGAAAACGTGAGCTGCGCACGTGCGGGTTTTAGGGGAGATGTAAAGGGAAAGGCCCAGTGAAGCACAGGCCAGAAGGCCCCAGACAGGCGCTCGGTTCTGTCTTCGGAGAGGGTCGAGTTCCCGCCCAGGTGATGCCGAGCTCTGTCCGTCTGTCCCAGTGGAGGACACGAGGGTCCCGGTCAGAGACAGATGCCCTTACTGCTTCCACTCGGCAGCCAGCGCCGCGTCCTGCTCCTGTGGTCCCTGAGTCCTCGAGTCCGTTGGCGGTGATGTGGGGCTCTGCTCCGTGGGGGACGGGAGCGCTGAGCCTGGAGATGGCCTTCAGGGCGAGTGGGGGGCAAGCTGCCCTTGGACTGCACAGGACATGGCCTCATCCTTCAAGGCGGCCAGCTGCACACACTGCCCCAAGGGGTGGCCCCAGGGCAAGCGGTCTGTGCCACATTCTCAGGACAGCCTGCGGAAAGAGGCGGGCTTGGGGTGGGTGCTGTCCACGCTGGTCAGCCTGTTCGGGGAAGGCAGTGGGCTGTGGGAGCTGTGTTTGAAGATGGGCACACGCACGCCAGCCTCAGAGGTGTGACGGGTCTGTGCTTGCGTCTGCTGAAGAAGAGCAGACCAGAACCTGCTCTGGCTCAGGGAGTGTGTCCTGCGGGCCGCCCTCTCCTCCAGGAGCCGGGACGGTCCCGCCGGACTGCAGGGCTCCTCGTTGTCACTGCCCACAGGGCCCGCTGCCTGCCGTCCTCTCGTGTGCTGACCCCCACCGCGCTCTGCTCAGGGGCAGACCTCCATCTGTCTGTGCTTTCTACTCAAGACCTCCCTCCATCTCCTGAGCCCCAGCCCCGCCTCCTTGAGCCCAGCCAGAGGCATGACGGTGAGGGTCCCATGTGGGGAACACGTCAGGGCCCGCTTCCCCGCGGGGTCACGGACTGTGCTGTCTCTGTGGAAGTGACCAGTCTCCAGCAGGTGCACAGCACATGTCGGCTCTTCGATGGGTGACTGTCCTCTCTCCCAGCAGTTCTGCTTGCAGGAGCCTGTCCAGAAATACTACTGCAAAGATCCAGACGCTACTAACAGAAAGGTAGTCATTGCCTGCTGTTTGTAATGCGCAGACCGATGGCGGTCCGTGACCCCTGCGGGAGCCCAGCAGTGAGCGCAGACGGGGCCCCTGGGTAGTGGGAGGGCATGAACTGAGCTTACTCAGGGGAGGGAAGCGAGTGAAGGGCGCAGGTGCACGGCATGTGGCTCTCCTGCTAGAGAGGAGGGAACCGGAGCCGGCGGCAGTGAGCGGGGAGGGGTTGCAGGAAGAGCAGAGGGTCCCCCGTGAGGGGAGGGGGAGGCGCCCCAGCGAGGTTGGGGGACGGCACTGAACCACAGGCACACAGTGGTGTGCCCCAGGGAGGGCGCGGCGGGCTGTCCTCAGAGACGCTGGTGACGGGTCCATGTGCCTTTCGGGAGGGCGGGGCCCTGAAGAGCGGGTGCTTGCGTGCAGGGCTGGTCCCGGCTGCCGGCCGCTGCGTCGGGATTCTGAATCTGCCCCGGACGTTTCTCATGAAGGATCCCGTTAGCGCAGGTGCCTCCTGCAGTTCTTTGCCGTTACGCGGCGTAGACGGCCTCTAAACAGACGGTCGTGGCTTTGCCCAAAGTGGTCACTGCCGTTGGCACCAAGCCTGGCGCAAGTTCTTCCTTTTCTGCACGCCGGGGTGCGGTGTACCGACCGGAGATCGGCGTGCCCTGTAACCACCGAGCTGCAGGAATCCACCTAAAATGACGTGTATCCCCACAGGGCCGCTTGACCTGGTCTTGGAGGCCAAGTCCTGACCAGACGCGATGCCCTCGCAGGACAGGGACAGCCTGTGCAAGGGTTTCTGCGGGAGGGACGAGGGCATCCGGTGGGCGCGGCCACGGAAGGGGTCTTGCCGGAGAGCGGGGGTGACGTCTGGGTGCTGGGAATGGGTGGCAGGAGTGGGCGGTGTTGGGTCCTGAGTGACATGAGGTCTCCGATGGGGCCGGGGCTCTCCGTGCGGACTTTCTATGGCTGTATCAGCTCCTGCTGCAGCGCCTAACCCGTGTACCAGTGCGTTAACCGCTCTGAACTCGGCTCGCCACCCCCAGGGTGTTCACATCTGACGTGCGTGTCCCCGCACCCCAGGTCTCTGCGAGGCCCCCCCTGCCCGGGCGCTCAGAACTGGGGTGCGGCGGCTGACAGGTGCGGCCTCCTTCCATGCCTTCCCGGGGCTCCGGGCACGAGCCTCACACCCGCAGGCCGGGCTTGCGGCATCCGGAGGTGGCCGAGGCGTCTGTCCCGCAGCGGCCTGCTTGCCAGGTTCTGGGGCTTCCGCGTGTTTCCCTCTGTGTTGGGTCTGACAGGGAGCGGGCGTCAGAAGCTGCCTGTGCCCAGCCGCCATCCTTCCTGAGGACTTGGGGCCTGGCTTCTTGGTGGTGGTATGTCCCGACCGAGTCTGTTGCGCGCCCGTGCACGTCGCGTTCCCCGTTCCAGGGGACGTCTTCTCCACGTACGCCAGGGGGTTCTGACCGAGTCCTGGGCGAGCCCGCGTTCATCCCATGCGAGGACAGAGCTTCTCGTCACCTGTGTTCACGCTGCGGCTCAGCTAGCCCGTCTGTGCCCCTGATTCGGACCCATTTCCCACGGGGGACGTGGCCTTCGGAGACACCCACCCTCCTCTTGGGGACGTGGTTTCGGCATCTCAGCAGCCAAACCGCCGCCGTGTCCTCACTGTGGATACAGATCAGCTTCTCCTGGATTTAAGAGCCACAGATCGGTGCAGGGGGCCGCGTTCCCAGAGAGCGTGCTGGTGGCTCTGGGGACCAGGAGAGCGCACGGTGAGGGCCGGGTCCACCGCCCAGGGCAGCTGGGGACCGACGCCTGGGGCCTCCGCTACCCTGGACCCTGACCCAGAGCCAAGAAGCAGATGCCCCAAAGTTCCACATTTCGTTTGCTTGCTCCTGAGTCAGCACAATTCATTTTAGTGACTTAAATACTTTCTGAAAAGCCTTTTCTCGCACGGTAAACTAGAACTGATTGTTCAAATCATTTACGACGCTTGAGTTGGCTCAAAATGGTCAGATTCCTTAAAAGTTTATGAACATCAGGAGAGGTCAGTGAGGGTCAGGAGGGAAGCGTCACTCCTGACATAGACCAAGTGTTGCTCCGGGAGCCCTTTCTTGGTTTCCCAGGGCTGCCTGCGCAGAGCCCCACGCATGGAGCTCCCGCCGAAGTCGTCAGTTCGCAGGTCTGGGCGGCAGCCGCGGTCGAGGATCCGGTCCTTCCGGGGCGCTGGGAGAGAATCACGCCACCTCCCGTACTCCCTGCCTTGGCTGGCCTGTGGCCGGATCTCCCCCTTCTTTGAGGACAGCAGTCCTGCTGGAGCAGGGCCATCCTCGTGCTGGGGTGATCTTGTTTTAAGTAGGTGCCTCTGCAGAGACTCGTCCACATCTACTCAGTGGCACCGAGTCGGACTTCATGGGAATGGGGGCCCCCAGTTGCTCCCATAGTAACCCTGGGACTCCATATTATGGGGGTTGAGCCTGTGAGCAGGGAATCTTTTTTTTTTTTTAATTTTAAATTTTTTAAAAAATTAAAATTTTTAAATTTTTAAAATTTCAGTGTTCCAGAATCTGTTGTTTGTGCACCACACCCAGGGCTCCATGCAATCGGTGCCCTCCACAATACCCACCACCAGGCTCACCCAACCCCCCACCCCCTTCCCTCCAAAACTCTTAGTTTGTTTCTCAGAGTCCACGGTCTCTCATGGTTCATCTCCCCTTCTGGTTTCCCCCAACTCACTTCTCCTCTCCATCTCCCCATGTCCTCCGTGTTACTCCTTATGCTCCACAAGTAAGTGAAACCATATGATAATTGGCTCTCTCTGCTTGACTTATTTCACTCAGCATCATCTCCTCCAGTCCCGTCCATGTTGCTACAAAAGTTGGGTATTCGTCCTTTCTGATGGAGGCATCATACTCCATAGTGTGTATGGACCACATCTTCCTTATCCATTCGTCCGTTGAAGGGCATCTTGGTTCTTTCTACAGTTTGGCGGCCGTGGCCATTGCTGCTATGAACATTGGGGTACAGATGGCCCTTCTTTTCACGACATCTGTATCTTTGGGGTAAATACCCAGGAGTGCAATGGCAGGGTCGTAGGGAAGCTCTATTTTTAATTTCTTGAGGAATCTCCACACTGTTCTCCAAAGAGGCTGCACCAACTTGCATTCCCACCAACAGTGGAAGAGGGTTCCCCTTTCTCCACATCCTCTCCAACACATGTTGTTTCCTGTTTTGTTAATTTTGGCCATTCTGACTGGTGTAAGGTGATACCTCAGTGTGGTTTTGATTTGAATCTCCCTGATGGTTAGTGATGATGAACATTTTTTCATGTGTCTTTTGACTGTTTGTATGTCTTCATTGGAGAAGTGTCTTCATGTCTTCGGCCCATTTTTTTTACGTGATTGTCTGTTTTGTGTGTGTTGAGTTTGAGGAGTTCTTTATAGATCTTGGATATCAGCTCTTTATCTGTACTGTCATTTGTGAGTATCTTCCATTCCCTGGGTTGCCTCTTTGTTTGTTGGCTGTTTCCTTTGAGCAGGGAATCTTAAGTTTTCCAAGACTCTTTGATAAAGAAAGTGGTCTTTATTTACTTTTCTGTGACTTTCATAAATACTGCATTTATAGACTAATTTAAAATGATAGATTTTAATTAAATTTACAGCTTTTATGTTTCTTACTTTAATTGATAGATTTTAGTTCAGGGGGTAAAAATGGGCATGTGCACACCTTCTGCCCCTGAGCTTGTGGTCCCGGAGCCTGGCCTCGTACCTGTTCCGTGGAGGGGCCCCTCCACCAGCCGCTTCCCCCCATGCCGCCAGCAGCCGCGGGCAGCCCTGTCTCTCCGTGGACGTGGCCTCGTGCTCTGGTCTCCCCTGGGCTGCCCAGGTCGTCCCTCTGTCCGCAAGAAAGCAGTAGCTGTGCTCCAGCACACATGTACCATGCACGAGAACCGCGTGGAAGTGTGGAGTTTGGGCTGACACGCCGGGTGTGTGGATCTTCCCGGCTCACCGGGAGCTCTGAACTCATCCAGAAAACATTGCAGTCGGTTCGCGGCGGGACCCCCGAACCCCAGCTCGAGAGACTGTGGAGAGGCTGCCAAAGCACTGTGGCTCTCCCAGAGCCGGGGCCGTCCGCACCGGTCGACGCTGGGTTTGTGGGGGGAGGGCTCGCGCACCCTCAGGGTCGGCAAAGGTGGGGGTGTGGTTCCTCGCGCACCCTCAGGGTCGGCAAAGGTGGGGGTGTGCTTCGAGGAGGTTTTATTTGCCGGCGTCCCAGCACACTCCCGAGACGTGGTCTCGCCGCCGTCATCCGGACGAACGCTCACTCGTCCCGCTGGCCTCCGTGAAGGCACGTCTGGTCCAGGACCGGGGCTGCGGGGTTCCATTCCTTACGTGGCCCAGCGTCGTGCCGGAACTCCGTGAGAGGACACTGCACCGGTGACGCCTGCATATTTCTCTGCATAATTGCATTTCTTGTTTGTGTTTTCTCCCCTAGGGATCTGCGCTTCAACAGAATCAGGGAGATCCAGCCCGGGGTGTTCAGAAAGCTGAGAAACTTGAACACGTTGTAAGTCCGAACCTCACATCCTGTTGGGACCCGGCAGGAAACAAGTGTAGACATTGTCACACCTGTCACCTGGGGTCAGCCCCGGTTATCCGTGGTCGGGCAGGAACGGGGGGCGTGGACACGGGTCGCTAGAACAGAACGTGTGCATTGAGATGTCAGGCCGTGGAACCGGAGCTCGGCCGCTGTCCTGTCTTGTCTGACATCGTGGACCTATGTGGGTCCCTCATAAGTAGGTGTGACCCAGACCCCGTGGCCATGTGTCCTCTTGTCTTTCTGTGAGGGCCTCGGTCCCAGGCTGGGCCAGATCCTTCGCCTTGGTACGAGGTGATAGGCCCCATTGCAGGGGGCAGGGGGGGCGCTTCTCCTGGCTATGAGGGCCCAGCAGGGGTGGGGGCGCCATCCCTTTGGGCACCGATGCCGAGTCCCAGGGATGGACAGATGAAGGGGACAGGCCTGACGGGCACCCAGAGGTTCTGCGGCTGACCTGGCCTCCCGTCCTATCCGGAGCCTGCCAGGACGATGCCGTCTCTGGCTCTTTGCTCCGGAGGGTGGCTACTGGCACGGGAGCCCTGGGAGCAGGATCGGTTCCCTTGCCGTCCTGGGAGCCGGTGGGGGGAGCGGTCTGACCCTGGGGAGACCACCCTGCACGTCCACGCTGGCTTTCCCCTTAGCCGAGGTGGGCAGTCCGACAGACGGCAGGACAGAGAGACGCTGCTTTGCATCGAAGAGGGCATTTGGTCAGTGTGTGGGGAGGGGCATGGCGTGCGGTGACAGGGACACCGGTCCCCCGCGAAAGCGCATCGTCCCAGGGCGAGGGCTGGCACCTTCCGTGTGCGTGGGGTGCTTGGCCGGCGTCCGGGCCGGGCTCCGCGCCAGAGTCCTCTCGCGACCTTTTCCAAGCGGCCGGAGCGTGCCCCCCGCGCGGGTCGGGGCTCGGGCCTCACTCAGACTCTCTCGCAGGCTTCTCAACAACAACCAGATCAAGAGCATCCCCAGCGGAGCGTTCCAGGACCTGGAGAATTTGAAGTATCTGTAAGTGGACCGTCCGTGCTTGGCCCTCACGCTCACGCTTGTTCCCGACCGGGAGCCGCCGTTCGTGCGGGCGCGGCCGTCTCCGGGTCCATCTCCACAGGCACCGAATGGATGTTGGGCTCGGGTTTTAAATGCGAGTTTGTCGGTGTGAAGCACGCGGCCGTGGGGCGCTCGGGGTGTGTGCTCAGCCGTCGGGCACGTGGGAGCGCGGAGCGTGAGGGCCGGCCCCGAAGGCCGTGCGGGGCGGGGGGCTCGCGGCCCTGCTCGGCTGCAGGCGGCCTCTCGGGCCGTGGGCGAGGTGCGAGGGTGCCCTGGTCCGCTGATTGCCCCGTCGTCCTCCGACGGACGTCACCTCCTCCTCTTTTTAGGTAGTAAAATTGTAGTTTGCCGTTTGAGACTGATTTTAGTCAATCCCTACATGAGCACTGACACGTGAGCTCGGCAGTTAGAAGACGACCTTGCAAGCTCGTGCCGGCCTCCCCGCCGTCGGGCACTGTCTGCAGGGCGGGAAGCGTCAGGACCCACGTTCCAGAACCTTCCTGCTGTAGAGAAAATTGCGCGTCGTGGGCTTTGAGCAAGTTACTCTTTCTTTTAAGACTTCGATGAGCTTTTAGAGAGAACCACTTTAATGAGAGATTGAGATCAGGGACTTTTTTGGGAAATTTATGTCCTAAACGCACGTGAGTGTCTAGAAGTCACGTTGATTTTTAAAATAAAGTCACATTGTTAGTGTTGCTGTGTATTTTACAAACTGTTTGGTTTCCAATGTCATTGGTTCTTAACCGTGTTTACAGAGGTACGTACCCCTCAGTGAAGGCCGTTGTTAGGCATAAATACTTTTCCATTACTTTCGGCGTAGTTTGTTAATCTTTGCAGTAGAATAGAATTAGAATTAGAATAAAATAGAATAACATACAGAATTACTAAGCCTTGTTGCTTATTTTAAAAATGAGTGAAGGGCCTTTTATTCTTGAGTTTTTATTGATTTGATTTGTTTTATTTTTAAATTCTAAGTGCTGTACAAGGTCCAGAAGAAAGGTTTTGGTTTCGTAGAAAGTAGGTTCCATGAGCTGAGTGAGTGTGTGTGTGTGACTTCAATTTTTTATTTTGCTTTTGGCTTAAATTAATTAAGAACAACTTATTATTTAACCTGCAAACATTTCGTGTTAAATACTTTGGGATGCCCCATTTTCCACTTAAAATGATTTTTTCTAAGGAAGGCTTCGTAAGCCTCTCCTGCCGGCCGCTCCCCTTCGAGGCCCCGTGCCCCAGCCTCCTGCCCCCACGTCCGCGATGGCCCCTGGTGGATGACACCTGGTCCCTGCGGGGGGTGTGCCGTGGTCAGCGGGACCTGGGGTGGGGTGCTCGTGAGCAGGACCCCAGGAGCAGGGGCAAGAACGGTCCCCCCGGAGCCGGGCCTCGGCAGGAGACGGCCCCGCCGCGAGCCGGTGGAGGACACTGCAGCTGCAGGGCGGGCTCCCCCGGAGCTCACTGGTTACGGCTGCCGTGACGACTAGTCTGTGCTCTTCGAAGCTGAGCACGGGTTATGTGCCGGACCCCAGCGGCTTGTGGGACGCTGTCCGCCTTCCCTCCACGGACGCTGCCAGACGGTGCGGTTACGTCCTGGGAGGAGCCTCCCGTCCAGAGGGGACCCTGGTGTCAAGTGCTCTTCAGAACCCACTATCGGAGGACGGTCCGTGCCCATGATTTTAGGAAGATGGAGGCTGGTCCCACGCCCTCGGAAACACACACCGCCCGTGTTAGCTCCGCTGTCGCGCACTCCCGTGGCCTTTAACGTGTGTGTGGACAGACGCTGCCATCAGGCGGTCGCCCCGCCGTCCCAGAGGAATGAGCCCGAAACCCCGCTGGGCCGTAAGGGAGCAGGGGCTCCCACCAGAGCGTAAGTTCTGGGGCCAGGCCATGTTCTTTCTGGTTTCCACACGCTTGCTGACCCCCGGTGATCCCAGCGGCCGCCCCTGCTCTGCACACCGGCGGAGACTTTAGGGTCACAACCACACTAGCCGGCGGCCGGCGGACGACTCCGTCCCACGGGGCCCGGCTCTGCACCGGCTCTGCTGCGGCACTGGGTCCTGGGCCGGCGGGGGCGACGCCTGTTCGCGCAGAGGCTGTGGCTCTCCGTGGGGTCCGTTCGGCGGACGAGCGCGAGGGAGAAGGATTAGCCGCTGCGTGGGGTGGCGGCGGTCAGAGGCAGCGGAGCAGGGCCCGTGAGGCTGCCCGCCCCGACCGCAAGGACAGGCGGGGCCGCGCACACCGTCTGGGACCGGAGCGTGCGGTCGCAGGGCGTTAACACAGAGCAGGCCTGTTCGCTGGAGTGGGCGGGCGGGCAGACACCCTGCCGGCCGATGCTGCGGTGCCGGGAGACCCTGCGGATGGCAGGGAGGGGCCAGCGTGGCTCTGAGGTCGTGAGTGGGGACGAAGCAGGGCAGACACACGTCTCTGCCCCGATGCTCTGTCTGAGGCGCAGGACGCCGTTGCCTTCCCGTGACCTGCCACGAGCCGGTGTGTGCAGGACGGTGCCGACCCCGAGTCCCGTCCTGGGTGCGGGGCACTTGGAGGCGCCTCACCTTGTGGCTCTGCCCAGAAGTCGGCAGACTTTCTGGTACGTGGCAGCACGTCTCTGAGACTTCGTGGGCCGCTCGGCTCTGCCGTGGCGGCTTGGCTCTGCCACGTGGCCCCGATCGGCCGTGGACTAAGTTGATGTGTCCGTGTTAGTCACGGGCACAGAAGTTCAGGTTCCGAATAACTTTCCTGTGTCGTGAACTGTTAGTCTTCTTTCGCAATTTTCAACCGACGAAAAAGGTAGAAACCGTTTTTCGCTTACAGACTGCGTGAGAACAGTCTCTGACGCTCCCGCCCGCCCACCTTGCCCCCGTCTCGTGAGAAGGGGATTCTGCTGGGCGAAGACATGTCTGCTTCGTATTGGGGCTCTCCGGAAGACGGGGTGGGGGGTGGACAGCCTGCCGGGGGAGACTTCCCTTTGAGGAAGGGCCGGGAACCTCCGTGAGGGGAGCCGCGGCGCCGTGTCGGGGTTTGGTCCGTGTTATGATACAGTCGTGAATTTGGAACTGCCCCACGTGTCAGCGCAAGCCTTCTCTCCTCTGACGTTGTGGCCTGTCGTGTGCTAACGCTCCCGTTTCTTGTTTCAGCTATCTGTACAAGAATGAGATCCAGTCAATTGACAGGCAAGCATTTAAGGGACTTGCCTCTCTAGAGCAACTGTAAGTGTCCCCCCCGCACGTGGCTGTCTGGGATGCCACCCGCCCCTTGCCTCTTGTAGGGCCGATGAACTAAGTCTGCTGTTTGCACGATGCATGCCTGTACTAACGGGGACGTAGGGAGTGCGTGCATGCGGTAGAAAGAGCAGTTCTGTCTGAGCCCCGGCCCCACCAGGGCACGGCCCCGGTCTCTGCTGACGGCGGCCCGTGCCCAGCGTCCCTGAGACCAGGCAGGCCCCGCCTCCACGGTGCTCCCCATGCACAGCAGGGATGGACGTGTGAACCAGGGAAGGTCTTCGGGGCGGGTCTCCGGGCAGTGGGGGACGAGGAGGATGGTTTCATTGTACCTGTTTCCTTTAGTGACTCTGCACTCGTCCGCTTCCTTTCTGCATTTATGTCATTATTCTGGAGAAAATGAGCTTTTTTCCTGTGTTTCTAGTTAGTGTGTGTCGGATGTTGTTTCTTTGGCGGCATATGAAGGCAGCAGGGTTTTTTGAGTAGAATTCCTGGTGAGAGCTTTTTCTGGTGGGAAGGGGCTGAGCTGGTTCCGAGGCATTTCAGACGGCCGCACGGTTACGGTCGCAGGGCTGGACGCGGCCGTCGGCTGTGACGCGGCCCGACGTTCTTCCGCGGCGGCTGTCCACGCGTCTGCGTGGCTCCTCCGCTTGCCGGGCACAGGCCCGTCTCCGGAGACGCCGCGGCAGAGACAGGGCAGAGCCGGGGCAGGGGCTCCCCCAAACACAGACCATGCGCGAGGGTCTCGGGGTCTTGACTCCGGTGCGAGCCGCTCTGCTGGGTTTGCGGGCACCGCCGGCGGCAGGACGGGGAAGCCGCTGTGCGTCGCGTCCGTGCGGTGCCCCCGCAGGGGAGGAGGGACCGAAAGTTAGAGGCCGCGGTGGACGGCGAGTCGGTGAAGGACACAATCCGGACGCCTGACGCGCCTCTCCTGGGGCCCAGCATCCTCGTAGCCGTCGCCCCGGGAGCCGTCGGACTGAAACAAGCCGGAGTCCGGCGGTGCTCGCCCTGACGGGGGGCGAGGAGGACGCAGGCGGCGTCTGGGGAGACGTGAGGCTCCGGCCCCGGGAGCGGCGCGTCCGGTCGTGCTGGAGACGGCGGGTCCGGGTCCGGAAGCCGCCACAGCCCGGCTCGGGCAGCGAGGGTCTGTCCGCCAGGACGCGGCTCCCTTCCTTCCGTGGGTGTCTGACGGGCCACAGACACGCTCAGGACCGGGTCCCCGCCCGCAGACGAGGCTGTTCCTGTGGGTGCGCGCTGTCGTCCGGGGGGCTGGGTCCTGCCGGGGCTCCCCCCCATGCCGGGAGCCCCTCTCGCCCTTCAGAGGCCAGCTCGAGGGTGCCGGGGGTCTGCGGAGCCTGGGCTGTCCCGCTCGTCCTGTGTGCTGAGCACGTGTGACCAGAGTCAGGCAGCATAGGTTGGGGCTGGCGCCCATGGCTGGCTTGGGGCCGTGGAGGGCAGGGGTGCCCCGCCTGCCCAGAGCTGTGGCCTCAGCCTTGTCTCTGAGGGCCGTGGAGACAAGCTTCAGTGAATCAGGGCAAGGAGGCTCTCCCTCCTCCCTCCTCCCTCCTCCCCCTCCCTCCTCCCCCTCCCTCCTAGGACGCCTCCCCAGCACCCACCTGCCTGCTAACGGGGGGGGGGGTGGTCTCCTTCAGGCTTCTCCTGTGACAGGGACTACATTCCCCCCCACCCCCGCTTCAGGCTCCCATACACCCTGCTCGCGGGCGTCCCCCCAGGAGTGGAGGACGACGGGCAGGACATGGCTCTGTGCTCTGCAGCCGCGTTTGCGACCTCCCAGACTCGGGGTCCCCGTGGTGCCCTCCCGGGAGCTGGGCCAGGGAGGCACAGACAGGCAAGGAAGCACAACTGACCTTGGGTGACCTTGCAGTCCCAGGAATTTCAACATTGGTGATGGTCTCTGAGCATCCAGGGTGCGTTTTGAGAACGCTTTCTGCCTGGTGTTACGGTTCATGATGAAACCCGTAACCGCCCGTGTCCGTCTGTCCCTGCCGCTCTGCCGGGCCCTGCGTGAGTGAGCTGGGGGGGGGCAGGGATCTCTCTTCTCCGCATGTTGTGGGGGGGGCACACGGGGCAGAGCACCCTGTCTCACGGCCGCGTCCAAGCCTGTGTCCACTGTGTCACTTAAGGGGAAAAACACCGATTTTCACAGTGAGAAAGGCAGTATTTAGGAAAATGAGAGGACATTAGTTGTACTGAGAAATGTGTAGATTGTGGAAAGCCAGGAGACACAGCAGAAGATGAGTAAATGCTGGATATTTGTGTGATTGAGCACATTTGAGGAAACGTGTGACTTTGCGCTTCGTTGTTTCTGTGGTTACCTGTGTGCTCGGTCAGTGTAAGCCCCCCGCCCCCGGGAAATTCAGAGGTTAGAGGATCGAAGGTGTTCATACACGTACAGATGTGCCGTAGGGGGGCTACGGGAACTCTTCCTGCAAAGGCCCACATACCGCGCGGAGGTCACGGCCGGGCAGTCTGGCCCCGTGCGTGGGGGGCCTCGGTCAGGGTCACCGATAGCCGTTCACTCCTCCAGTCTGTGCCCAGTTTTTAATCGTATCTAATCTTAGGATTTGATGATTTCACTTGTTTTCCATGTAATGTAGGGAATCTAGGGAGGTACTGACATAAGAATTTGAAAGGCCTTAGGAAACTTTTTTGAGCAGGAAATCTAGATCTGCGGAAGTAAAACTGTTTCAAGTCTGTTTCTTCTCTCTGTCTCTCTCTCTTTTTTTATATTTGTCTAGATATCTGCACTTTAATCAGATAGAAACTCTGGACCCAGAGTCCTTCCAACATTTGCCGAAGCTGGAAAGGCTGTAAGTTGCATTTCCTCCCGTCCCCGAGTCTGCCCGCGGCCCTGGGCCGTGGCGCTGTCCAGGTTCTGTGGGAGGTGGGGAGGCCACTGTCTGTCCAAACCTCAGAACTGACCGTGCAGAGTGCCTGCTCCTTGTCTCTCAATTCAGAAGCAGGACTGACAAGGTCTGTTTCTTCGGGAATGGTGATAAAAATAGAAAAAAAAAAAATGAAAACAAAAAACAAACCTTGGATCTTTTCTGGGCTAAATAATATTCTCAGGTTCATTTGCATGAAATAATGCAATCACTGAGTTTTTTTTTTTTTTCAAATTTTTAAATATTTCCAATTTATTTATTTTCAGAAAAACATTATTCATTATTTTTTCACCACACCCACTGCTCCATGCAAGCCATGCCCTCTATAATACCCACCACCTGGTACCCCAACCTCCCACACCCCCGCCACTTCAAACCCCTCAGATTGTTTTTCAGAGTCCATAGTCTCTCATGGTTCACCTCCCCTTCCAATTTACCCAAAAGCACATACCCTCCCCAATGTCCATAACCCTACCCCCCTTCTCCCAACCCCCCTCTCTCCAGCAACCCACAGTTTGTTTCGTGAGATTAAGAGACTGAGTTATTTTTTTAGAAGCTGCGTTTTTGGACTGTTCATACTCTTTTCTACACATGTAAGAAGGATTTTAGATGTTGGTTTGTTGTATTGTCTCTTTCAACAGATTCTTACATAACAACCGAATCACACATTTGGCTCCAGGAACATTCGATCACTTGGAATCCATGAAGAGACTGTGAGTGTGTGTTCTGCGCAGCCCCGTGTCCCCGCGGCTTTGACCGGCCCCGAGCTGGGCTGCGGAGTGTGGGTTCCTCTCAGGAAAGGGCAGGAGGCCCTGCACCCTTGGAGCGGGCACAGCCGGGGGGCCCGGCGATGCGGGGGCTGTACCAGCAGATCGACCCTTTCATAGGCAAGCGAGACATTTCTAAAATCAATTTGAAATTCTTCAGATTAATTTTTTTATTATTTATTTATTTGACAGAGAGAGACACAGCGAGAGAGGGAACACACGCAGGGGGAGTGGGAGAGGGGGAAGCAGGCTTCCCACCGAGCGGGGAGCCCGATGTGGGGCTCAGTCCCAGGACCCCAGGATCATGACCTGAGCTGGAGGCGGAGGCTTAACGACGGCCCCCCCAGATGCTCCTTCAGATTCATCTTCAATGCCATGCTGCGGTTTCAGTGGTGGGAGGAAGGTCCCCCGAGAAGGACTCTGTCCTGTTCCCCGCGCTAGGCGTTCCCACACCTAGACGTGAAGCGCGCGGGCCTCCCAGTGTCTCGAGGCCCCTGAAGACACGGCGTCTTGGGCCGGGTGGTCCCGTCACAGGAGTAGAGGAGCGTGAGGGCCGGTTACCGGACGCCTCCCTGCGCTTTGCCCAGGGGCCTCGGGCTGCTGTGCGGCCGTCCCCGAGGGTATGTGGGGAGCTTGGCGTCCGGCGGTGCAGGTCCGGCGCGGAGAGCCGTGAGGTAAGACTGCGTCGCTGGCTCTCACGACTCCTGGATAAAGCCGGCGGCGGCCGCGCTGGAAACGGCGCTGTGGGCAGCTAGGAGAAGCACTTCCGTGTTCGGGAGATAAACGGCAGCAGAGAAGGTGCCAGAAACAGGGTGCTGGGGCAGCCGGCGGGGCCCCTGCATGGGGAGCTGGCCGACGTGGGTCCCCTTCCCACTCTGCCTCCGTGGACGGACGCGGCCTCCGGCCGACGCTGCCTCCTGTCCTGTGCGCGGCCGCCCCAGCGGCTTGTGGGCCCGGCCCGTGCGCGGTGGGCCAGACCCCACGTCCCACGGTCTTCCCCCCGCCAGGCGGCTGGACTCGAACGCGCTGCGCTGTGACTGTGGGATCCTGTGGCTGGCGGAGCTGCTGAGAACCTACGCCCAGTCGGGGCATGCGCAGGCGGCCGCCACCTGTGAGCACCCGCGGCGCGTGCAGGGCCGTTCGGTGGCCTCCGTCACACCCGAGGAGCTGGACTGTGGTGAGTGAGCCCGGCAGAGGGAGGCGCCCCACGCCTGTCTTCCGTGTCGGGGTCCCCAGATGGCGTCTCGGTGGGACCCGGCCAGGATGCTCCTGTGTGACCATCGGAGCGACTGTCGTCTTCCGGCTCCTGGCACGTGCTGTCTCTCCTGCCCCCCACGCCCCTGCCCCACAGGCCTCCAGTGCACATGAGCAGGGGTACTGGGCTGTGGGCACCTCGGGGACAAGCCCGAGTGCTCCGCTTCCCCTGGAGTCAAACCTGTCCCACCCGGCAGAGTCCCCTGGGCCAGCCCTGGCGTCCTCGTCGGGCGTCTGCTCCCTCGTCTGGAGCACAGGCCGTCCTGGCTCCCACCACTGGCCGGCTCGGACTCGACCCATCGGGGCGTCTGGGCCAGGCTCGGCCGCGGTGGGTGCTCTGTCTGCCTCCCCAGCCCTGTGGTCGCAGAGACAGAGGACGCGGAGCAGCCGCCAGTTAGCAGACTGGAGGAGGGGTCATCCCCTCCGGCCTGGGCCGTGGGAGGGGGACACACCTGGGGGACAAGGGACAAAGTTCCACTGCCGTGCCCTGCATGGGAGAGTTTCCTGCTCTCGGGGCTGCTGTAGCTCGAAAGCATTATCTTCTGTCTTACTAAAATCTTCCGCGGGGTGCGCCGTGCACACAGGTCCCTTGCTCTCCGGGAGGGTGAACAGCCGCTGGGGCCTTGCCGGGTGCCCGTCGTCACCCAGGCTGTTCGCGGCACATCTGAGGGTCGGGACGGGCCGGCTAAGGCCTCAGCGCATCTCTGCAGAGAACCCGTCTGTCCTCCTTGTGGGAGCATTTGTGGCTGGGATAGATGGTTCGCTTGGGATTTTCTCCGGAACATGAGGAATTTGGTTTGGGTTCTTGTTTGCTTTTACGGGATGGTTAAGACCCAGAGATCTCCATTTCCTTCTTGGCACAGAGAGGCCCCGGATCACATCAGAGCCCCAGGACGCAGACGTCACCTTGGGGAACACCGTGTTCTTCACATGCAGAGCAGAAGGCAACCCCAAGCCCGAGATCATCTGGCTTCGAAATAAGTATGTCAGGCGCTGGCCGGGCTGCCTCGGGGGCACACTGTACCCCCAGACGTCCCGTGGGCTCCGCCAAGCGTGGCCCCACCCCGACACCTGTGGACGGCCCTCGGATCTTTCGTCCTCTGCCATGGAGGAGAAGGTCTAAAGGAGAGACTTTCCTGCATCACTTCTGCTGGGGGTGGGGGCATGTGGCTCCTCCTCCGGCCGTGGGTGAGGAGTGGGGTGACCTTGGTTCTTAACCCACTCATGTTCTGTGGCCGGAAATGGTGTGTCCGGTCCCTGGGGCTCTGCTGCTAGAACCCTGGGACCCGTCCTCCTGGCTAAGGAAGGCCCTTCCTGCTGGGGCAGCGCCTTCGGGGACGCCCATCGAGCGGACACTTACGTGCTTAGCTCCTTGGGCATCTGATTGGCCTCAGGAAATAGGGGTCTCCTGCCACGCACAGGCATTTTGGGGGTGTGGGGGCAGAGCTGTAGGAGGGGGCAATCCAGGGGTCAGCCCACCGAGGGCCCCTTGTTAATGAGGCCACGTTCAGGCATACGGTGAGAACCGACTTAACACGAAAGCACCTTGTCGAGGCTCCTTTTCCCGTCCTCAGGGGGACACGGACAGGCCCTCGCTGGTCGGTAGATCTCGGCTCCGTGTGTCCGGTCGTGACCGGGCGAGGACGATGCTCTGGGGACGGGAACCCAGACCGGACACTGCCATCCATCGTCCTGCCCGGCGCCGGGCGGCCGAGTCCCGCAGGCGTTCACAGAGAGAGGTTCAGGGAGCTTAGCAGCGAGCCGTCGGCGCAGGAGGAGAAGACGCCTTCCTGCCTGGGTCTGGGGCCATGACCTGGGCCCAGCGCCGTGTGGGGTGTGGCCGGCGCTGTCCCAGCCTTCCGGTCTCCTGTTGCTTTGGGTGACTCTGGGCTCGCTGGGGGTTAAGATCCAAGTTAATACGAGGAACAAGTGTGTACTTAAACGGCAGGAAAACATGGATTTGTCTGAGCCCTTTACATCTGTTTTCCTAAATAAACACGATGATAGCAGAAGTTAGAATGTTACAGCCAGGCACCCCGAAGCCTGGTGCCCGGCTTTCCTCCACCTGCTCGCCTCTGTGGGTGTCTCACCGGCCCTCAGCCTACCCGTGGGCCTGCCCCATTATCTTGAATGAATTTGCCAGAAACCAAGGAAAATGTTTCCTTGACTTTTTCCTGCTATGTTCCTTTTTCACCTTTGGAAAGGTGAAACTTTAAAACCTTACAGGCTGAACACGTGAATAATCAAGTCGGTGAATTAGAGATGTGGTGGGTCAGTCCCTGTCCTAGAAGCAGTGAATAAGCAGGACCCTGGGATGTAGGACAGTTTCCTGGTGTCCCCCAGCCCCACGGATCAGCTGTCCTGTGCTTCACGCACAAGTGCCTGAGAACCAGACGTCTGTCTTTGTAGTAATGAGCTGAGCATGAAGACAGATTCCCGCCTCAACTTGCTGGACGACGGGACCCTGATGATCCAGAACACGCAGGAGACGGACCAGGGGATTTACCAGTGCATGGCCAAGAACGTGGCCGGGCAGGTGAAGACGCAGGAGGTCACCCTCCGGTACTTTGAGTCTCCAGGTACGTGCGGAGGAGGGCACGCAGGCTGCTGCAGAGCCGCGCTCCCTCGCCGCGCCCGGCCGAGGAGGGCTGCGGGTGTGATGTGTTGGGACACGGCTGTGCTCAGTCCACAGCCAGGTGCCCTCCGCTGCAGCCTTGCAAGCTTGGTCCTAGGTGACCCTCAAGCTTTGCTCTGCTTTTTGAAAAAAAACCCACACCGTGACATTTCCTCAAAGGGGCCCGCTCGCGTGTGCTGTGTGAGCGGCGTGCGTAGGGCCACGTCCTGCTGCTTTCTTGGGACTGTCCGTGCGTTTCTGAGCCTTCCTCGGGGGTCGCTGTCACCCTTTTCCGTTGCTGCCAGCTTGGAAGTCCCGCCGTGCCCTCCGTGTCGCTGCTTGGCCCACAGCGTCTCACCCGCCTTCCTGGGTGATCCGAGTCCCAAGTTCTCGCCTCCCGCTGTCTCCAGAGCAGTCCGTCCGTCCGTTCATGCGCGCAACACTCCCCTGGTGCCAGGCCCTAGTCCTCCCGCTTCTGAATCCCGTCTTGTCTTTCTGCGTCTCTGCTGTCCCGCTGGGGCCATGACCTTTCCGCCCCGGGGAGCAGGCGTCAGGCCACTTCCCCACGCGAGGACCGGCTCTCAGGTGACACGGCCCGGAGCGAGATCACGTCTCCCACGGATTCTGGCTGCCTGTCCCTGCGGGGCGGCCTGGGGGTCCGCGGGTGACGGCACGTGGGCGGGCCTCGCGTCACGCACTTTGCACGTGTCGGCTGGAGCACGGGCCCTCCTGGTGGGCTCTGACGCTGGGGTTCTTGTCCCTGCGAACGGCGTCACGCTGCCTCGCCTGCCGTGCCAGCAGCGCTCACGTGAGGGTTGTGTCTGCGTGTCCTGTCCTCCGCCGTTCCTTAGTCACGGGGTCCCGGGTCCTGGAGCCTCAACGTTTGCCGGCACGAAAGCCGCAGGAACGGGTCTTCCCTGCCTCTTTCCTCTCCGCGGAGTTCCTGCCTCCCTCCTCCCGCCCCCAGGTGCCGCCGGCGCCTCCTTCGTCCCTGCCTTACCGTGTTCGCGGCGCTGGCTTCTCTCACGCCTGCCCCTCAGCCCCGCGTTACCTGTGGAAGCGCGGCCTGTGCACCTGGTTCTGCGGCGGGAGTCTGGGGGGCTTCCCCCGAGTCCTCGCTGTTACAGGTCCGCGTCCCTTACCCAGAGCTCCTCGGGCCGTCTCTGGAAATCAGGGATCTGGGGAGTTTGCGCAGGGGCGCGTGGCGCAGGGTGGGCCGAGCGGCGGAGCGCTGCCGTGGGGTCCGGGCGTCACCCTGTAGTCGGCGTGGCCCCACCGCGGGCAGGCCAGGTGTTACAGATTAGCGATGAGAAAAGTGTTCTGTTCGGGGAGCATTTCTGGATTCCAGAATCGGGGAGAAGGGTGTCAGCCAGAAACGTTCTAGCAACTTCCCTTTTTGCTACTTTCCACGTTGCCGAGCCCCCAGCAGAGTAACTTCTGGGTGCCGTGGTGCAAGGGTCTTGCTGGTCCTGACGCACGTGGTCGCTGCGGCCCCCGGGGGAGCGGGGGGTCTACAGCCGTGGACACCAGCGAGTGAGTTCTGTTCTGCACGGACGCCCCCCAGCAAACGCACTGGAAGGGCGTGGATTTTTCTGGACTCACAGCTGAAAAGTGCTGCAAAGTGTGGGTTGAAGGTGCAGTTTTGTGTTTGCGAGGGGAAGGGGCTGTCGTTGCGAGTTCCGAGTGTGGACGGAGTGTGTTCCCGCGAGGAGGAGCATCCAGCCGGTGTGATCACCGACCCCGTGTCCAGCGCCCACAGAAGTGGGGCCCCTGGGACTCGGGCCCGTGCCGAGGGCGACGGGGACCGGCTGGGAGGCGCTGGCCCCGCCGCGCACTTGCCCCCACCCCCCACGCGGGAGGGCCGACGGCGTGTGTGGTTCAGCCGTGTCGCGTTGCCCACCTCGAGGCCGCAGGCAGAGGGACGAGAAGGAGCCAGTGCGACCGGAGGAAATTAACGCACGACTTGTGTTTCGTTGTGACAGCTCGACCCGCTTTTGTAATCCAGCCACAGAACACGGAGGTGCTGGTCGGGGAGAGCGTCACCCTGGAGTGCAGCGCCACCGGCCACCCTCCGCCGCAGGTCACCTGGACCAAAGGGGACCGCACGCCCCTGCCCGAGGACCCTCGCGTGAGCATCACCCCGTCGGGCGGCCTCTACATACAGAACGTCCTGCAGGCCGACAGCGGCGAGTACACCTGCTTCGCGTCCAGCAGCGCAGGGAGCATCCACGCCGCCGCACGGATCATCGTGCAGGGTGGGTCAGGGCGCTCCTGCGTGCACGCGCTGACCACGGGCCCCTGCCCTGCAGAGACCCTGCCCCGCAGCCCTCCCTGCAGAGACCCTGCCCCCGCAGAGACCCCGCCCCCGCAGCCCTCCCTGCAGAACCCCCCCCCGCCCCACCCAGGTGGTCCTGCCTGTGGAGGCCCGCCCCCCCGCCCTCTCCATCCTCTGCCCACGACTGGCCGCACCTCACCCGCCAGCCCCCCACACCCGCTGCTTCTCGGACCCGGTTTCCTGCGTGGCAGCTTCAGGAGGCCGTGTGTCGGGCCGTGTTTATGTCGGGCTGTGTGGTCCGTGGTGCCGAGGGCTCCCGGCGCGCGGACACGGGTGGCGGTCGGGGGAATGTGCGCTTTGTGTGGGTGCACCTGGGTGTGCCTCACGTCGGTGAACCCGGCTCGTCCCGCGGCTTCCCCCACACCAGCGTCGGGCGCAGGGCGCTGAGAGCACCGTAGCGTGAAGACCTGGGCGGTGTGAGTCCGCGTGTCCCAGCGCGACAGTGAGTTTCTTAGTTTAGAAACACATCGCAAATTGGGGCCTCTCCGGTGTGGAGGCTCCGAGACGGGCAAGTGCCGACTGCCGATGGCCAGGGCTCCCCCTGCTCTCTTGTCACGGCGTGTGTGACACAGGCTCGCGCTCCGCACACGTGACCGTGCGGGCCTGTCTCCTGGTCGATCCTTCTGTACAGACGGAATCGGTCTGGGTTTGGGGCCCCGGAGTCACGGAGCAGCTCCTGTCCCCACACAGCTGTGTTACGCGACACGGGACCGCTTCCAGGTCTGACTGAGGACCCACAGCCAGAGGGACCTTGGGGTGCGCTAACCGCAGAAGCAGAAGCAGGGCATCCGGCACAGCCTCGGTGCGGTGTGGCCCGCGGCCGCATGGACGTAGCAGAGGCCCCCGCAGGGTGCCGGGGAAACTGCTGCTGGACATCCGGCTGTCAGGCCCGTCCCCGGCGGTGTCCCCTGCCGCAGACCGTCCCCGGCGGTGTCCCCCTGCCGCAGACCGTCCCCGGCGGTGTCCCCCTGCCGCAGACCGTCCCCTGCGGTGCGGCCCGTGGCCATCGGCTTTTCATGCCGTGGCACTCACAGGGATCGCCGATGCGCACGCTGGCTTGTGACCTTTTCATCCAGAACGGTCTTTAAAATGGCGTTTCGATGTTTTTTTCTTCCGGAAGCCCTTCCCCAGTTCACCGTGACCCCTGCGGACAGGGCTGTAATCGAGGGTCAGACCGTCGACTTCCAGTGTGAGGCCAAGGGCTACCCACAGCCCGTCATCGCGTGGACGAAAGGAGGTGAGAGCTGGCCTGACGCCGGCCGAATGGGCTCCACACTCGGGAGGCGAGTCCGCCCAGGCCCAGCCCCTGGGCGCCAGGGTGGGGCCTGACCCGTGGCTGTGGCGGAGGACATGTGGAGAAACTGTCCTTCCCGGGGGTGCCGGCGGCCTTCTGCCTGCTGGTGGCCCGTGTCCTGGCTTTAGTTCACTTAGGTAGCGTCCTGATGAGATTTCCTGGCAGGTAGGATAGAACTTTCTGGAAACCGTCACAGCCTATGTTTGCAGCTCACTGTTTCTGAGCTTCTCTGGCGCTGTCTCGCCCTCTCTATCCGAGGTCAGCGGCTGATCACGTTGATCCTTTGGGGGTGACCCCCCCCGTCCCCCATCCTGCTCCAGCTGGTGAGCCCCTGGCCTGATGACTCGATGAAGACAGACGTCCCCCAGGGTGCTGGTGGCCTGGCTGGGAAGTGCGAGTGGCCTCGGGCTCTGTCCTGGAATCGGCCTTGAGGGCGTGACGAGGGGCCCTGCCTTAAGCCAGGGCCAGTACCTGCCTTCGTCCCCTAACAAGCGCAGGGCAGGCCGTGTGGGCAGCCGGCACTGGGACCCCCGTGTGCCCAGGCAGGGGAGGGCCCCGCGCTGGCTCCTTGCTGGGGTGTCCTGTGCTGTCGAGTAACTCCACCCCTCCCCCCCCAGCGGCCCCTCCCCCAGCCCTTCCCAGCCCCTGTCCTGGCCCCTGCATTTCTCATGTGCTCCTCCCGCCTCTGGGGCGTTTCTCAGAGCCGGGGGCTCCGTCTGCCCCTGATCCGGCCACACCCGGTTGTGTGGAATGGCGCCTGCCAGCGTGACTGGAGCAGAGACCAGTCTATCCCACCGTCCCGTTTGCCGTGGGCAGAGACCAGTGTGTCCCGCCGTCGTGTGCTCCAGGGAAGCTCTGCTCGACCCAGCCTTCCCCAGTCCCGCTCTGACCCCGCGCGTGGTGTCCGGGTCGCCCGTGCCTTGCAGGGAGCCCGCTGTCGGTGGACAGGCGGCACCTCGTGCTCTCGTCGGGGACGCTCCGGATCTCGGCCGTCGCGCCGCATGACCAGGGCCAGTACGAGTGCCAGGCCGTCAACATCATCGGCTCTCAGAGGGCCGTGGCCCAGCTCACCGTGCAGCCGAGAGGTACGCGGCGCCGGCCTCCCCAGGCCTGGCGGGCGGGCTGCTCCGTGCAGAGCCGCTGTCCGGGGAGACGGGCAACGGCGGGAGCCGGTGGGGGCTCGCGTCTGTCCCCCCCGCACAGCTCCTCGCGGGAGGGCGGCCGCCGGCCCCCGCTCTCCCCTCCGCTCCGGCCCCCGTGCTTGTGCAGAGGAGGCTGAGGGAGGGCCGGGTGCCGGCCGCGAGCGCTGGGCCTGCTCTGGCTGAGGACAAGGGGCCGGTGCTCCGAGGAAGCTTTCTGGGTGACCGGTGGGTGTCCCGGCTTCTGTCCCTTGTCAGCTGGGTGTCCCTTGCCTTGCAGTCACGCCGGTCTTCGCCAGCGTCCCGAGTGACATGACCGTGGAAGTGGGCACCAGCGTGCAGTTGCCCTGCAGCTCCCAGGGCGAGCCCGAGCCCGCCATCACCTGGAACAAGGTACCACCGGGGTCGGCCGGGCCCGGGTGTGGCGGCGGCCCCCAGCCCGCGGCTCCCCACACCGTCCTTGGCAGAGGGAACCTCCCACCCTGGCCTGAGTTACCGGCTGCTATGGGACCCTCGGGAGCCGTCCCATGTCTTTCCGCCTTCTTCGCAGTGACGCAGCACAGAAAACGCTGCCACTAGGGCTGTGGCCCCACTGTCAGCAGAGAAGGGTTTTGTGCTGTTCCTCCACTTTTCAGGGTTGTGTTTGAGAAGAACAGAATTGGATCCCAGCGTTTGGCCGTTATGAACGAGGGCTTCAACGGGACATATCCCTGGAGGACAGGGTGGCCACAGGCAGGGGACCCTCACAGGGAGGTTCGAGTTCTGGGGGACAGCCTGGCCCTCTCCCACATGCCCCTGTTGCCCGCCAGCTGTCGCCTGCTCTCTGCCGGGACCGCACGTGGCCGCCTCCCTGTTCCCTTGGGCTTGTTCTTACCCTTCCTCGGCCGGGCCTGTCGCCTGCCTTTTTGGGTGTGGCTTGGGTATCCTGTTTCCCAGAAGACCTTGCCCAGGGCCCTTCTCTGTCACTGGGCGCCCACACGCTGTGCTTTCCCCATGGTCGTGTGCATCCCACGGTGGGTTTCTTTCCGGGCCCCCAAGCCCTGATCCTGTAGACAGACTCCAAGGGACCCCATCCCTGCCTTAGTGTTTTCTGGATCTTTCACAAGAGCTTAAGAAAAGTTCCTCTCAGCAAATTGGACTAAGTCTCTTTCTCTGCAGGTTTGGATAGAGCTGAGCATACCCTGTGCGCCTTGTCCCCCAGGGAGGGCCCGACAGTGGACCTCCACCCCAAGAAAAGCCGCTTCTGCCTCTCGGACTCATTCTTCGTATTGTTTCTGTTCTGCTCCAGGACGGGGTCCAGGTGACGGAAAGCGGGAAGTTTCACATCAGCCCTGAAGGGTTCCTGACTATCCACGACGTCGGGACGGCGGACGCAGGCCGCTATGAGTGTGTGGCCCGGAACACCATCGGGCAGGCGTCGGTCAGCATGGTGCTCAGCGTGAGCGGTGAGTCCCGCGGCAGCACCACGGTCCCCGGCACGAGGCAGGGGGGCTCTCGGCCCGGCGCTTGCAGGCTCGCGGCCTGATGACCGGAGGGCCGCGCGGCCTGTTGGGGACGGCCACAGCGCACACTGGCTGCTGCCCCTTCTCGCTGCGGCGGCCGCTGTGGTCACATGCCTGTGACCCGGCTGCCCCGGGCGGGACGTTGTGGCTGGCGTGGCCGCCGTCCGGACCACTGGGCCCCGACGTGGGTAATTTACGTCCCCGTCTGGCGGGAGCGCACGTGCCGCTGCCGTTTGAGCGGCCGGTACCCCGTGGCCCTGCCTCCTGTCGCTGTGGGTGCGGCCGCGCGTCTTCCCGAAATGGGGACAGCGCCCTGTCCCGGCCCCTGACAGCCGCGCTGGGCCGGCCTCTGTGTCTGCCCCCTGCCCGCCTCCGTCGCCTGGCCCGTCCCTTCACTCGAGTCTGTGTCTGCCTTTCCCAGCACGGCTCACCCACCTGCTGCCTCCATGGGCCTGTGAGTGGCCCGGGTGGGAACGGGGCCCCTCGGTGTGTGTGCCCAGCACCCCGAGCCCGAAGCCTGTAGGTGGTTACCGGATGTGAGCAGTGAAGAGGAACTGGGAGCCTGGGGGAGGGGAGGGCGGATGTTCTTTCCCGTCACGTATGGTGTGTGAAATGGATGTAACATTCAGTTGCTGAATTCTATGTTTTTTTTGTTCTTTTAATGGCAAATTTTGATCCCTAAAAATAACGTTACTTTGATGTAAATTAGTTATATATGAGAGTAAAAATAATCTCTTATTCACGATCCCGCTTCCAAGAAATAACCGCTGTTAACATTTTGGTCAATTTCCTTTATTTTTTTCTAAAGGTACGTAAATATTTTCTAGTTATTTCTGTGACTGTTGTTTGGAGAATGACAAATGCAGGTCATCTGTAATAACGTAATGTTAAGAGTCATAAAATGGTATAAAATTAGGAGTTACTTGTCGACCACTTGGCATAAAAGTATTAGGTTCCAGAAATGAGAACTTTTGTCTCTGTTTGAGCTGCACTGAGGTGGGGGTTGTGCCTGGGGAAAGGCTGTCGGGCCGCGCCTCCGACGTGTGGGGCGACCGCGGACAGCGGGGACCGGGCCGATTTGCGGAGTGCGCAGGGGCAGCTGCACCGGGGCCGCGGGGCTGCCCCCTCCGTGGGTGGGGCTGAGCGTCGGGCTCCGTCAGGGGCCGAGCGGTGAGTCTGGCGCCTTCCCGCTCAGGTTATTTTCAACTCTGTCCTTCTGTGGAAAGGCTGACCAGGTTGAGGGAAGAAAGGACCCTTTCCGAGCCGCGTGTCCTTGGTGACGTGGCACCGGCTGCGTCCGTGGACAGGTAGAGGGCGGATTGGGTTGGCGTTACTTGAGCAAACTCTGGTATTCGGTGAGAAGAAATGAGAAGAAGGAAGTAGAAGGTGAGGAACAGGGACGCCCGGGGGGCCCCGTGGGTTAAGCCTCTGCCTTCAGCTCAGGTCATGGTCCCGGATCCAGGTCCCGGTCCAGGATCGAGCCCAGATTGGGTCTGCTTCTCCCTCTGCCTCTGCCCCTCCTCCTGCGTGTGCTGTGTCTCCCAGATAATAAATACAATCAGAAAAAAAAAAGGGAAAAAAAAGAACGTCCAAAACAGCTTCAGAGGGTTGCCGGCTAAGCCGTGTGCGTGTGTGCACTTGCGTGTGCGGGTAATGGTTCCCCCATGGCTGTGGCAGGGGCCCGTCCAGAGGAGATGGAAAAATGCAGGGAGCAGAGTGTTGGGGGGGGGGTGGGGGCAGCTGGAGGCACAGGTGGCCGTCGAGGGTCTGGCCGTTGGTGGGAAGAACAGAATCCCCGCCCTCCCTGGGTGGCCGTGCTTTGCTAGAACTTCCGTGTTTCACGCTGGGAGCACTTTTCCCGTGTTCTTCTGGGGTATCACGTGATTTCAGACACCAAGGTCTGTGATTTGCGTACTACTTGAAAACAGCTTCTCGTGTCATTTGAGCTTCCGTATGAGAGACCGAAGCCTTGGGGGAGACCGTGCCCACATGATGCAGCGTCCAGACGCCGCTGCGTGCGTAACATAGCGTGCATTTTGTGGGTAACGCGCGACTTCTTGTTTTCCCAGTTCCTGATGTCAGTCGAAACGGGGACCCATTTGTGGCCACATCGATTGTGGAAGCGATTGCGACCGTGGACAGAGCCATCAACTCGACGCGCACTCACCTGTTTGACAGGTACCGTGGGGACGGAGACGGGCGTAGACCTCCGCTCCTTCAGCGTCTGGGGCAGAACAGAGCTGTGGCCTGTTTCATCCGAGGGAAAGCCTTTTAATTTAAAAATCGTAACGTGGGCATTAGGTCTTGCGGGGTTCGGACAGCAGAAAGACGCGTCCTTTCTGAGTAGAAGCGGAACTAGGATTCGTAGGTGAGACGCTTTAGGAAACAGCTCGTTCCGTCGGCTCGTTAACGCACGACTCGGCAGGAACAGAGTCTCAGCGGCGGCGATTTGTTCGCGCCGGTGATCGGGGACGCAGTGAGACTGGACGGTCATCTTCCCTCTTTGACTTAATGATTTGTTTTTAGTCTCTTTCTTTCTGTTTGTGTTTGCTGCCTTCCGCTTGGGATGAGTCAGGTACGCGACATTACGTCTCTACAAAAGTAGCTACAGACATATTTGGTGGCAATAATTACATTTTTGGACGTGAGTAGTTTTTCCTCAAAGTTGGTTCTGTTCTTCCTGTCTGCTCCCGCACCCCTGCCAGCCGGCCCCGCTCTCCCAACGACCTGCTGGCCTTGTTCCGGTACCCGAGGGACCCCTACACCGTGGGGCAGGCGCGCGCCGGAGAGATATTCGAGCGGACCCTGCAGCTGATTCAGGAGCACGTGCGGCACGGCCTGATGGTCGACCTGAACGGAACAAGTCAGTCCCCCTCCCCCCCGCGAGAGCAGGGCCTCCCCACGTCCCGCCTCCCCGTGTCTGAGTGAGCACACGGTTGCTCAGGTTCGGGCCGCGCTGGGCCCCGTAGCAGCCGCCTCACGTGCCCTGCGAAGCTGCGTCCAGCTGACCGCGTGCTCTGCCCTGACCGGGGCCCGACCGGTGGGGCCCCTGCGACCCGGCAGGGCGGCCGCTAGTCCGCGAGGCTGTGCGGCTGGGACGCAGGGCGGGGGGCGGTGGGGAAGGAGGTTCGTGGGGTCCGGGTGACTGAGAGGCGGCCGCCCCGGGGTTGTGTGGACGGTGGGAGCCCGACACCCGCCCGCAGCCTGAGCCGCGCCGAGCCCCCGGGAGCCGCCCGCGCAGGCGCCACAGGCCGGTGTCTGCTGTGTGGAAGCGGACCCTCGGGGCGAGTGTCTGTGTAAAGCTCTCCGGGAGCGCGTGTGCGCCGTGCCCCCCGGGGGTCACACTCCGCAGGCTCCACGGGCTCTTCCGACTCCACTTGAGGGAGCCCGGCTTGCCCGTCGGGATAAAAATGTCTTTCGAGAACCGAGCGGTCTTAGATGCGAGCGTGCGGCGTGAGGATGTGGAAACGGGCCCGTCTCTGCTGCTTGGAGGGAGGGGGGCGCCCGAGCCTGTCCCCATCCTGCCCTGGCTCGGGGCTGGGCTTCCTGGTGTTTGTGCGCAGACACGTAGACCCTGGTGCCTCCTCCTCTTCCTGAGGGCTCCGGCCTCCGTCGGGGCCGTCGTAGACGATTCCACTCCACAGACGGGCCAGCCGGCCTCACAGGCGCTCCCAGGGGAGGAACGCGAGGGGCACCCCCCTCTCCGCTTTCCTTTGTTGGGCTCTTTCCACCCTTCCGGGCCGGGGGGGGGATGGGCACGTGGGACATGTGGCCTTTTCCCCGTGGCGCCTCCCCGTGCTCCCAGCTCGGCCGCGTGTGGAGGGCCCGTGGGGTTCTGTGGTGCTCCTTTCCGTGCCGTGGCCTCCCTCCCGTGGCTGGCTCACGTGGTGAGTGCGGCTGCCGTGGCTTCAGCAGGCGGCCGTGGACCTTGTGCGGCCGCTTACGGAGGCGGAGCCCGTCTGTAGCCCCTGCTCGTGCGGGACGGTGCGCTCACCCCCGCCGCGCACAAAGAACCGCGGGGCCCTAGACAGACCAGAGCAACTGAACCGACGCAGCGCCCGGCTCTGGGCCGCAGTGGGGTGTTCGCGGGAGAGCAGGTCCCGGCGCGGCTGCCCCACGTGCAGGTGCGGCCAGTCTTGGATGCTGGGTCAGCTCTGGAGGCCAGAGGATGGTCCTGTCGTGGTCTGTGTGACGTGGGAGCCACGGGGCTTCCTGTAGAGAAGTGACCTGGTCACGGGATCAGGTCGTCGGTGGCCCTGCCACAAAGCGGGGGGGCGGTACAGGAAACCAGGGCGTGCGTGCTGGAGGGACCGGCGGGGCTGGAGGCGGCCGGCGTCCCTGGAGTGGCCCCGGGGGGATCTGGGGCGGCAGGTGCCTGTGCAGTGGCCCAGGGCTCCAGGCTCGCGGGTGTCCGTGGAGTGGCCCAGCGCGGCGGAAAGTGTTGGCACCAGGGAGGCCGGTGAGTGGAGTGAATTCCAGGTGCCTTCGGGGCAGGTGGCACATTCTCATGTGGCTGACCCGGTTTCTGCCTGAGGGGCCAGCAGGCCAGAGGTGACACTTAGTGACATGGGGAGGCTGGTGGGGGACGGGGTTAGGGGCTGGGGAGTGACTGTCTCACCTCTAGGAGCTGCAGGCGCACAGGAGGCCTCGGTCTCCAGCGACACCTGGGTCCTGGTTCCACAAACCCCCGTCTCCTACTCACCCTGGAAGAAAACCGCCTCCTGCACACGGTCCTCCTGGCGTTTCTCTGTCACGAAATAGGCTTCTCGCCGGTTCCCCTATGCTCAGGGGCACGCTTGCTCTCACATTTCCGCGTTTTCAGTGGTCAGACTTGCCTGCATTCAGGGATGGGTTTCATCTCTAAAGCAGAGCATGGTGGACGAGTGTGGTCGGAAGCGGTCGGGCGGTCGGCAGGACTCCTGGTGAACGGCCCGTGACGTGGAACAGCCCGCCGGGTTTGCAGGAAGGCGTGGTGTGGCCTCTTCTCATCCGGGACACTTGAGGGGGCTTGGCTCTCAGAGCCCGGCAGGCACGTCCAGGTTCACAGGGCGGCCTGTTACGTCCAGCCTGGGCTGGTACCCGCGGCCACGTGCAGAGAGGGGCAGCGCAGGGAGAAGGCTTCCCATGGGGCTTGTGCGTGAGCCCGGGGCCCCTGGGGTTTTGGGACTTCCTGAGCTCGCTGGGCGTGGAGCCGTCTGCCTTCCCCTGTGTCCGGGAGGTGCCTGCTGACGGGGTTTCGGCTCTTCTGGGGGCGGGTCTTCTCGCGCACCCCGCCAGCACCCGTTTCTGGTGGCGCCCTCTCCCCACCTCCAGCTCGGTGCGGGGGTTGTTCAGACGCTGCCCTCGCAAGCCAGGACAGGCTCTGTTCCCTTACATGTCGCCGAGGCCGTCTGGATCGGCTGTGAGCGGGGACTTGGGCTGTGCCCCCTGCGGGTCAGCCTGCGGTGCGTGTGCGCACACGCGTGCCCCCGCGGGCATCCGGGGCTCTCGGGCAGCCCCCAGAGCCAGCCTGGATGCAGGTCAGGTCCTTCCAGCTGTTCCTGCCGGGACCCCTGGCTCGGCTGAAGGACCCGGGTTGTCCCCTGCCTGTCACGCACGGGTCCCCTCCCCCGGCTCTGCAGCCCGACAGGCAGGGTTGGGGAGGGCCGCGGGGCCTGGGTCGCGTCCCTGGGTGCCGTCCGCCGTCCAGGGAGTAAGCGGCCCCCCTCCCCCGCAGGTTACCACTACAACGACCTCGTGTCTCCCCAGTATCTGAGCCTCATCGCCAACCTGTCGGGCTGCACAGCGCACCGGCGGGGCAACAACTGCTCGGACATGTGCTTCCACCAGAAGTACCGCACGCACGACGGCACCTGCAACAACCTGCAGCGGCCCATGTGGGGCGCCTCGCTGACGGCCTTTGAGCGCTTGCTGAAGGCCGTGTACGAGAACGGCTTCAACACGCCCCGGGGCATCGACCCCGGCCGCCTGTACCACGGGCACGCGCTGCCCATGCCCCGGCTGGTGTCCACGGCCCTCATCGGCACAGACTCCATCACGCCCGACCCGCAGTTCACGCACATGCTCATGCAGTGGGGCCAGTTCCTGGACCACGACCTGGACTCCACGGTGGTGGCCCTGAGCCAGGCCCGCTTCTCGGACGGCCGGCACTGCAGCTCGGTCTGCAGCAGCGACCCCCCGTGCTTCCCGGTGGCCGTGCCGCCCGGCGACCCGCGGGCACGCAGCGGGGCGCGCTGCATGTTCTTCGTGCGCTCCAGCCCCGTGTGCGGCAGCGGCATGACGTCCCTGCTCATGAACTCCGTGTACCCGCGGGAGCAGATCAACCAGCTCACGTCCTACCTCGACGCCTCCAACGTGTACGGGAGCTCGGAGCACGAGGCGCGCGCCATCCGGGACCTGGCCAGCCAGCGGGGGCTGCTGCGGCAGGGGGTCGTGCAGCGCTCGGGGAAGCCGCTGTTGCCCTTCGCCGCCGGGCCACCCACGGAGTGCATGCGGGACGAGAGTGAGAGCCCCATCCCCTGCTTCCTGGCCGGCGACCACCGCGCCAACGAGCAGCTGGGCCTCACCAGCCTGCACACGCTCTGGTTCCGCGAGCACAACCGCGTGGCCACTGAGCTGCTGGCCCTGAACCCGCACTGGGACGGCGACACCATCTACCACGAGGCGAGGAAGGTCGTGGGCGCCCAGATGCAGCACATCACCTACCGGCACTGGCTGCCCAAGGTGCTGGGCGAGGTGGGCATGAAGGCGCTGGGCGAGTACCGCGGCTACGACCCGGGCGTCAACGCCGGCATCGTCAACGCCTTCGCCACGGCCGCCTTCCGGTTCGGCCACACGCTCATCAACCCCGTGCTCTACCGGCTGGACGAGAACTTCGAGCCCATCGCGCAGGGGCACGTCCCCCTGCACAAAGCCTTCTTCTCTCCCTTCCGCATCGTGAACGAGGGCGGCATCGACCCGCTGCTGCGGGGCCTGATCGGTGTGGCCGGCAAGATGCGCGTGCCCTCCCAGCTGCTCAACACGGAGCTCACCGAGCGGCTCTTCTCCATGGCGCACACGGTGGCCCTGGACCTGGCCGCCATCAACATCCAGCGTGGCCGGGACCACGGCATCCCCCCGTACCACGAGTACCGCGTCTACTGCAACCTGTCCTCCGTGCACACCTTCGAGGACCTGAAAAACGAGATCAAGAGCCCTGAGATCCGGGAGAAGCTGAGACGGTGGGTTGAAGGACGCGGTCGGGCGTCTCACGTGTGTAAAGGCCGGGCGTGCCGCAAAAGGGGGTCCCAGCGTGCGTGGCCGTTGTTCTTTGGGTTTGAGTGTGTGTGTGTGCGGCCGCGTGTCAGAGGGGAGCCGGGGCGGGGGAGCCTGAGGAGGGGCCGACTCTGGCAGCCGTGCGAGTGCAGGAGGCCGTGGTCATCGCCGTGTGGGTGTCCCACGTGTCTGTCCAACGGGGCCTGACGACGGAGGGGAAGGAGCTGCGGGGAACCCAAGGGCCCAGCTGGGGTATGTTGGGCTTTGGGGGGGCTCCTGCGCTCCCATCAGGCGGAGGACCCCAGAGCTCACCCCGCACAGGGCCAGAGTTGCTGGCCGGACCGCCTCGATTCCAGAGACCACCGTGGCGGCCTCTGGAGATCACGCGGGCTTCCATGGGGGGCTGCCGTGGTGGGACCGCGAGGGCGTGCCGGCCCCTGGGGACCACTGGAGCAGGGAGGTTAGGGGCCTTCATGCAGGAGGATCCGGACCGCCGTCTAACGGGGACCTCTCCGCGGCCTCCGCAGCCCCCCCGGCAGATTCGACTTGCAGTTCTCTGCATGCTCAGCCCTGACCTTTCTCTGTGGTCGCCGCTGCCCTTCGGGGGGTGACTTCTGTCACGGTCGTCGTCTCCGTTTCCTTAATGGCGACCGCGGCTCGTTAGAGTCTCGCACGATCCCTCGTCGGCCGGGGACTCGTGAAATCGGCCCTCGGGTCCCTGGGTGTGTCCGTGTGTCCGTGGCCGAGGGCAGGGAAGGCTCCCCGCGGGGCTCCTCACGTGTGTCCGGACTCTGCTGTTGGCCGCGCGTGATCTCGTGCCCTCGGCGCTGGAGGGAGGGCGCTCGCTGGTAGCCTCCCGCCTGCCTCCGGCAGAGGACGGCTTCCTGTGCGTCACGTAAGCTGTGGCCGCGTGTCCGGGTGCGGACGAGACACAGCACCGGCCGCGGGCGGGTGACCTGCCCTCCACGGGTGCAGGACGGTCGGGGTCTCCGTGCCGCGTGACGAGCGTGTACGGGGACGGTCTGTCGTGCGTGTGCTTGCACGGCCTCCTTTGCTCTTGTCCGGACGGACACGGACGCCCCCGTGCGTCCCCCCTTCGCAGACTCCCTTCCCACGGCCCAGAGACGCTCATGCTGCGGTGCAGCCTGCGTGGTGGGAGAGGGACGTGCCCGTGTGTGCCGGGGACCCAGAGCCCGTGTGTGCCGGGGACCCAGAGACAGACCCTCCTTGTTCACTGGCCACCCGGTCGCTCGTTCACTTTGCTGTCTGTCGGCTGCCGTGTGGGGGAGGGGCCTGCGGTTGGAGGCCGGGTTGGGGGGGGCGGACACTTCAGGGGCAGAAGGGCCTTCGGGACCTTCCTTCGGGTCGGGGGAGGGGAGGGAGCAGGGCCTGGTCAGAGTGGGGCGCTGCCTGCTGCTGTGTCCCCGTCCCTTCTTGAAGCAGGGGCCGCGCCCGTGTCAGCAGTGGGTTGTGGGAGGGGTGCTGGCAGAGCTGGGGCTCCGGGGGCCTAGGCAGGATTCTGGGTGGCTCCCTGGGGACCACAGCGCGTGGCTGCCGTCTCCGTGCGCGGTGGGTGCGGAGACCACTGAGCCTCCCTTCCAGAAGGACCGGTGTTGCCGCAGCCTCCCTCTGTCCCCGCGGGCCGTGGGGCCCCTCCGCGGGGCGGTGTGCTCCGGGCTCGGAGTCCCCATGGAGGAGCTGACATGTGCGTCTGGGGAGCTGCTGGGGTGTCCCCGATGGGGTGCGGGCCGCTCGGCTCCCACGGGCCTCCCTACGGAGCGGCAGGAGCTGGACGAGCGTCCTCGTCCTGGGGCATCGAACCCTCGCCGTCTCAGGCGTGTGGTCGAGTTCTGCTTCGTCAGTAGCTTGCGGCACGAGGATCTTCCGCAAAAGGTCGAATCGCGGCGTTACGGCGATTCCTTCGGGGGCTGCCTTAGCTGCCTGGAGCCCGTTCCTCTGTGTTCATGAAAGGAAACCGGAAGGACCTACCTTACACTGTCAGGTGTGGTTATTTCTGAACAGAAAAGGCCTGAGTTTAGTTTTTCCTCTATTAAGTTGGTTTTTCTAAAGTTACAGTAAATTGCGCGTGTGTTTTGTGTGTGCGTGTGTGTGTGTGTGTGAACAGTACAGGAAGCTTCTAAAGTATGACATAGATGCTCAAGTCACCGCGAATTTCTTGGCTGACAAAAGGTATGAAAGGTGCTGAGGGATACGGAACAGGGAGGGCCTTTTCCTCTTTGTTCTGCTGCGGCCTTCTCGGGCAGTTCGAGGTCTCAGTTGTTTGTTCTGCAGGTTGTACGGGTCCCCGCTCAACATCGACTTGTTCCCTGCCCTCATGGTGGAAGACTTGGTCCCAGGCAGTCGGCTGGGGCCCACCCTCATGTGCCTGCTGCGCACGCAGTTCCAGCGCTTGAGAGACGGGGACAGGTAAACCTAGGTGCCACGGGGACAGGAGAGGGCAGGTGCCTCGGGACCGGTGAGGCCGGTGTGAAAGGGAAGAGCCTCTGCTCTTAATGCCCCTTTCTGGGGACCCGGGGAGGCAAGGAGCCGTTGCCAGAGCTCCGTGTGCGGGTGAATCGTGAAGGAGGGCCGTCTCCCCTCACTGTGATCGGCTCCCTGTGCGGACTTCCCTTCCAGCGCGCCCGAGAATCACACAGCCTTGTTCACGGCTGCTTTCGTGACCTTCCACTTAAGACATTTCTGTTCTAGGAATAGAGAATTCACAGGGTTCAATGCTGTGGGAGTTTGGAGGAATCTGAACTTCGGGCAGGACCGCCAAGTTTCAGGTTTCGTGGTGTTGTTAGTGTAGCGTCACGTAGGGGAGGACACCGTCCCCGTCCCTGGGAGCCCGTCGGCGCGGTGCGCCAGGCCGTACGTTCTAACCGTGGCCCGTGCTGCCTTCTGAGCCGCCGACACGCTGCTGGTTTTCGTCCAGATTTTTTGTTCTGTTTCTGAGTCAGAAAGCCGAGTGGAGACCGAGTCCCTCGGTGAGCCGTACCCGGTGGGTGCCGGCGGGGTCTAGACGGTCCGCAGAGCTGATGGCGGAATGTTTTAATTCACCTCCTGTGTGTGCTGTGTCTCTTCTGGGGAAGCGCAGGTTATGGTATGAAAACCCGGGGGTGTTCTCCCCGGCGCAGCTGACCCAGATCAAGCAGACGTCCCTGGCCAGGATCCTGTGTGACAACGCCGACAACATCACCCGCGTGCAGAGGGACGTGTTCCGTGTGGCGGAGTTCCCCCACGGCTACGGCAGCTGTGACGAGATCCCCAGGGTGGACCTGCGCGTGTGGCAGGACTGCTGTGAAGGTGCGTGTCCTGGGCCTGCCGTGTGGCGGGGTGTGCGTCCCGGGGCCGGCCGCGGGCACTGGGGAACGCCGTCCGCGCTCCCTACGTGCCGCAGCTCCGCGGTGGCCGCTCGGGGACGCAGCAGAGCCCGGCTGTGACCGTGAGGAGCCGCTCCTGACCCGGTGCGGTTTCTGTGAGAACTCAGGACCGAGGGCCACGGGTAGGAGGCAGAGTGAGCGCGGTCCGGCCGGCTTCTGCTGCTCGTTCATGCCGAGCCGCGTCTCCCAGGAGGACTTGTGTGTCGGACGAGTGTCATGGGCCCCTGTGGACGGCTCCGGACTCAGATGTCCGGAAGCACAGCTCACCCCCGACTGGGGGCACCGCGCGTTCCGAACGCCGTGACGACACGCGTTGCTGGAGTGTCGTGGAAGGTCTGGAGGGGCGGCCGTCTGCGCGCAGGCCTGGGACGCGTGCGGCGGGGCTGCTGGGTCCCTGCCGCCGGGGCCGTCCTCGCTCCGTGGCTCCCTGCGTGCGCAGATCCCGCTGTCGCTCACCTGGATGCTCGTTTCCTGACCTGAGTGTGATTTGGGCTTTACTCAGACCACAGTCACACCCGGCAGGATGAAGCGGGAGGCGTCCGCAGCTGCCCTGAGACCCTGCTCCTCGGCGGCCAGAGGCCGGGACCGCAGCGGCCCCCTGCGGCGGAGATGGCTCCTCCCGCCTGCACGCTCGGCCTCGAGCGGCCTCTGCCCCGCCTCCTCTTCCCGGGGAAGCAGCTCTGGCCGTGGCTCTCCGTGGGCCGTCATGTCCGTGAGCGTGGGACTCTGGGTGGGTCGGTCAGCGCTGTCGTCTGCCGGCGTCTGTGCATGTGGCCGTGCCGGGGGGGCGCGGCGTCTGTCCGCCTGGCCGTCTCTGCGTGAGTGTGTGCGTGTGTGCGTGCGCGCCACGTCGTGCCACAGGGCAGTTCGTGTGACCACTGGAGAGACGGAGACTCAGAGCTGGGCGGCGTCATCGGGGCCGTGCCCTCGTCCGTGCCGCGGCGGGGGCCGTTCTGACTTCCCGCCGCTGGACGCGTTTCCTCCAGGTCCGGAGCCGGCCAGGTTCAAGGGTGCTTCGGAAGCTCTGTCTTCCGTCATAGGTCAAAAGCCACGTCTCAAACACAGCCGAAAGGAAAGAATTAAGGTCTGACAGGACCAGATGTCGGTTGCTGTTTACTTTCCAAAAACTCCCAGAGAGCAGCTCGCGCTCCCCGCGGGTCCCGGAGTGCGTGCGGAGCCCCGGGCGTGAGGCCCGCGCGCAGGAGAGCCCAGAGAAGCGGCGCCCGGGTGGGCGGTTTCTCCTTCTCGTACCGAAGTTAGAAATTGCCCTTTGTGGGGATTGATGGGGCGCGTGCACGCACACACACACACACACAGAGTTTTGAAATAATTGCATTAATTTTAAAATAGTACAAAGAGTCCTTGTACTTCATCAGACTCACGGTTGTTAAAGTTTCGTCCGGTGTTACTGTTCTCTCTCGCCCCGGGATACGGCCGTCTGCCTGTGAGCACACGTGTGTGGTACGCGTGCGTCCGTGTGCCTGCGCGGACACGCACGTGTGTGTGTGAAGGAACATGGCACGTGTTTCCTAAACCGGCCGAGGAAGTCGCAGGCAGCGTGCGGCTCCCCTGAGTGACTTGTGGGGGGGTCGGGATCGGGGGAGGGTGGGCACGCACTGAGCGCTTCCCGTGGGGGTCTCGCGCCGAGCCCCGTGGCCCCCACTTGCCGCAGCAGGTACGGGGCCGCCTTCCTCCAGACCCACGGTGGACGCGCCCAGCCAGCTTTTCTCCGCTCAGACCCAGGCTTGTGTCCTGGGCGCGGGCGCGGACGGGGCAGGCTGTGTCCCCTCGGGGCAGCTTCAGGAGGTGCCCAGTGCCATGCATCCCACCCCCGTGACCTGGACGCGGGGGATGGGGCTGGAACATGAATTCCAAATTTGCCCAACGGGGCGGCTTTGACAACGGGCACGTTTCTGGGTTTGGAAGGCGAAGGCCATTCTCTCCGACGGGAGCTCCTTCTGCCTACCCGGGGGGCGCGTGGCTTGCGAGCCGGGAGCCCTGCTGGGGGGCGAGCGCTCCGGAGGCAGCGCTGTCCAGGGCCTCCTGGGTCCGGTGCATTTACACCGTGAACCTGCCTCAGGGTTGGAGTTTCGGGCTGTGGGTCCAGGTCCGAGCGGGAAGCACGTGTTTGGGCGTGGAATCAAATCGCAGAACGCTCGGCCATCTTGTCTCTGGGCCTTTGCCTCCAGCGGTGGTTGCGGGCCCGCTAGGCTGGGGCAGGGGACAGCAGCCTGTCCTCCATGTCCTTTCTCTCCGGGGTTTCCACGCTGCTCTGCACGCATCAGTGCCTGGGAAGGGCCGTGTGTAGCCTCTACCACCTTCCTGGACAGGCCTGTCCGGGGCGGATGGGGCGCAGCGTGAAGCCAGGTGTTTGTGGGATGGGGTGGTCGTGGGCAGGCGGGAGGGCTCTGGAGGTGGGACGAGGGGCACGGGCGTGCGTACGGTGCCCTGTGAGCACAGCACCCGGGCCGCGGGGGGCCGTGCTGCCGTGGTGGGAGCCAGTGTGGGGTTGAGAGGACGGGGGTGTGGGGCGTTCGTGCAGGAGGCGGCCGTCCTGGCTGTTGGCGGGAAGCCTGGCACGCGGCTGCGGCTTGCGTCATCGACGTGCGGCGAAGGCCGGTGACGTTGCTCAGGATGTGCCCGGCGTCTCCTGAGCCAGGGCCGACCCTCACACCCCGCACACTCGTTTCAGACTGCAGGACCAGGGGACAGTTCAACGCCTTCTCACACCACTTCCGAGGCCGGCGATCGCTGGGGTTCAGCTACCAGGAGGACGAGCCTGTTGGGGAAGCGGGCCCTGGGGGGACACCGAGGTATGGCCGTCCCTGAGGCAGGTCCCGGGCTCTGGGCGGGGGTGCCTGCGGCCACGTGTGTCACGCTGAGGTCTGTGGGCGTCTCCTCCCCCGTGCAGCATCGGGAAACACAGAAAGCACCCAGGAAACGCCACAGCGCCCTCCCGCGAGCGCCCCCAGACGCCAGGGACGAATGACTTCAAGGACTTCGTTCAGGAAATGCAGACGACCATCACAGACCTCAGAGAGCAGGTAACTGTCCCTGCACGTCCCATCCCGCACCGCAGACGGCGTTCTTGCTCCCGAGGCTCTCCCGGGTGAAGTCGGCTCCAGCTCCCCGACCAGGCGCCTCCTGCCTGGGCGACTCTTCTCTTGTGGCCCGTCCCCGGCCCGGCCACATGGGGCTGCGCTCCGGGTCCCCCCGGCCGGTGAGCGCTCGCTGTGGGCTGTCCACGGGCACCGCTGTGACGGCTGTGGGGTCCCTGGAGCCGCCGTAGAGATCGTAGGCCAGGAGGGGCTGAGGGTTAGGGCCACGGAGAATTCAGACCTCGGTCCTGTTCCAGAGCCGCTTCTCCCGGGGTGTCGCTCTAACCCTTGTCCCCAGGGCGGGGCCAGCAGACATTCTGTGGTCTGGTCCCCCAGATGTGGGGGGGCAGCGGCACTGAGGCTCTCCCCACTGGGCTCTTCTCCAAGGAGGAGCTCTGATTCGGCGGACGGCCTGCAGGTGTGTGAGGGCGGAGACACAGGAGGCCGGGTGGGAAGGGACGTGGGCACCCGGCAGGGCGCGGGGCTTGTGGCTCCAGGAGAGAAGCCCCTCGACCCTCACCTACAGCCAGAGAGACGGCCCGGCTGTGGGGCACGAGCCTCCTGGGACTCCGCCCTGGGCAGGCGGGTCCTGTGGGTCCTGTGGGTCCTAGAGACGGTCAGTCCAGGACGGCGGGCTGGACGGTGACCACGAGGTGTGCACAGCTGAGTGCCGTGCAGCGAGAAGGGGTCACACTCTGCAGATGGGTCAGTGGGAGCAGAGACAGGAAGGGGTTCAGGTGGCCCCGAGGCCAGCCAGCTGCCAGCCCCCTCCCGCCCCTCCTTCCACATCTGCTGGACCCGTCCTCCACGCCCACCGGTCCCGCCCTCTGCGCCCGTGGGCCCGGCCCCTGTGCCCACCGCCTCCCCTGCCCCTGTGCCCACCGGCCTCCCCCGCTGCACACGCCTGTGACCCCCTCCATGGCTTCTCCCAGCTGCGGGACGGAATAACGCCGGTGTGATCCGCTCCGCTGCGCACCCCGCACGCCAGGGCAGGCCGCTCGCTGGGCAGGGCCGCCGGGTGTTCAGAGACGCGGACAGAAACTCTGCCCTGACTCCTGGCGGGGGTGGGGACGGCGTTCGCCGGCGACTCTGACTCTGCAGGGCCAGGCCTGGTTCCCGCAGCTGTGCCTCACCCTCGCTGTCTCCTGGGCAGACGCGGGCGAGGTCTGTCCTGCAGCTTCCGGCTTGAAGTCCTGTCCGCAGCCGCCGAGGACAGCCCCCCACTGCCCCAGCCGCCCTGCCTGGCCCATGGCTGCTGCCCACGCGGCCTCGGGGGTCCTCCATCCTTCACGACTTGGAAGACGGCTCTGAGGTCGGGGGACGCCAAGATCTGTGCTAACGAGGGCCGGAGTGCAGGAGGCGGCCCGCTTCAGAGCCGCAGCTGGGACCCGTCCGCACCCAGGCCAGGGCAGACGGCGCTTGGGCCCCGGGCCGCAGGGCAAGGTGGCCTGGACCAGGGAGGCCGTGTGGTCGCGCAGCCTGGAGGCCGCACGGTGATCCGCCGCTGCCACACGGGGTAGATGGAGAGCGTTACCTGCCAGGAGCCCGCGGGGTTTCTGCGTGTTGGATCCCATCTCCGCGCCCTGAGCTCGATCAGAGAGACCTCCCCGGCAGGTGCTCCCTGGAGTGGCCGTGCCCGGTTGTGTCCATTTCTGTTTCCGGGTCGCGAGCTTTGGTGCCTTCAGCGGAAACCCCGCTCCGGGACCGGTAGATGAGGTGGGAGTCTTGCGGGCTGCCAGGCCCTCCCGGCACAGCGAGAAGCACGTCCAGCCATGCAGACGCTGTCCGTGTCGGCAGCCGCAGCGGGGGTGCAGGAGGGTCGCCCGGGGACGCCTGTGTCTCAGGATGGTGACCGGTCGGGGCTGTCCATGTCCGGGAGTCTCTGTGCAGGACGTTCCCGCACGGTCCCGTGGAGCCTCTCCCATCCCCTCCGTGATTCTGTTCTTTCCCCGGAGCTGCCGTACGCGGCAGCCCCTGCCCCTTGATGCCCGACGTGGCAGGGCTCGCCCAGGGCTGTCGCGGAGGTCTCGGGACCGAAGCGTCCTCGCTGGGCAGGAGGTGGCAGCACCGCAGAGCTCAGACCTTCCCCCCCAGCGAGCGGGACACGTGTTTGCTTTGCTGCAGATTAAGAGGCTGGAGTTGCGGCTCAGCTCCATGGACTGCGCGGACGCGGACGGGGGGCCTCACGCCAACGGCGCCAAGTGGAGGCGGGACGCGTGCTCCGTCTGCGAGTGCCGGGTGCGTCTGGGGCTCTGTCGTGGGCAGCGGGGGCACAGGCTGCGCTCTGCGGTGGGGGATCTGCACACCCCCGGGCCAGGCTGCCTCAGGGTGTTTGCCAGTGAGGCGGGTGGGCCTCGGTCAGGTGGTTCTCAGTCCCCAGAGAAAGGGGACGGAGGTGCCGTGGGGGCCACGTCGGCCATGGTGTCCAGGCCCCGGCTTCAGGGAAGCGCGGGTGTTTGGTGACGCGGGGACGGGAAGGGGTGTCCGTTGTGGGTGTCCCTACCTTGCCCCCTGGTGGACATCCCACATGTGAATCTGGGGGCTGCACTGAGCCCGTATGGGGTCCTGAGCTCTCCGGGGCAGGTGGGCAGTGGGGGTGGGGCGGGAACCTTGGGAGGGAGCGCAGGGGTCAGCGGGGGCGTCGGCTGCAGTACAGACTGCACCGAGGGGCCCCGACCGGTCACGGGGCCGACGGGCAGGGGCGAGGCACAGGCCACGTGCCCCGGGAAGTGACAGGTCCTGGTGCCTCTCTCTCCCAGGACGGGCAGGTCACCTGCTTCGTGGAGGCCTGCCCACCTGCCGACTGCCCAGCGCCCGTGAGAGCCCGTGGGGCCTGCTGTGCGGTTTGCCCGAGAGACAGCGCGGGGAGGAGGCCTTAGCTCGGCCTTCGGGGCCCTCCACGCGTCCTCGAGACGGACGGCCGGCACAGGCGTGTGGACGAGAGGGACCCCGTCCGTCGCGGCGGAGCGCAGGAGTTCAGAGCAGAGCATTCACAGAGGAGAAACCACGGACACGTGTCCTGACTTCACGTTAGATTCTCAGGTCTTTATTTAATGTCTTTGATGAGATATTGGTGCTACTATTAAATTGCACAGTTAAGTCATTTAGGCTCCTCAGTTCACTTCCCTGGATACCACCGTTTCTTCTCCACCAAAAGTGAGTCCCGCTTGGTTCTACGCCTGGAGCTTGCAGACGAGCCCCCGCCCCCACCCCCGCCAGCCCGGCCGCCGGGCAGGTCACGGAGCCGCCAGAAGGACGCACACCGCGCTGGGGAGGGAAGACCGGCGCGTGGCCGACGGACGGACTCGCAGGAGAGCTGGGTGACGGTCTGGGCGGTGGGTGCCCGCGTGCGGTCCCGGAACAGACGGCCCCGCTTGCCTCGGCGTCCAGCGCTCGCCGCGGGAGCGAGATGGAGCCACGTGCAGAAAGGCAGAAAGAGGCTGCTTTCCGCTGGGGCTCGTGGGACGCTGCCCGGCGCGGGCCAGACGTGAAGCCCATTCCTGCCGGAGGCCGGCCCGCGCGGCCCGCGGCACACACTGGGCTCTGGTCCAGCCGAGCGCTTCGGACCTCTCCGCGCGGAGGGACTGCCTACGTTCAGGTCGTGTGAGTGCCTTAAAGAAACAACACCGACCCCTTTACCTCATTTGTATTTCTGAAATGCACGACGTTGTGTGAGATTCTGCGCATGTTCCAGGTGTCGGGGACGGCAGAAGAATCACTTCCCACTCACAAAAGTTGTCTTAGAATTCCGAGAAAAGCAACCATCGTACCTCATGGTCTCTCTCTGCGCAATCGACCAGCAGCCTCCTCCTCGTTCTAGCCACGAGTGATGCCTGTCCTGAGGAGCGTGCACAGACACGGGCCCCCCCGCGACCCCCGAGGACGCAGGTGGTCCCAGGATGTGGTGGCCAGTCCGGGGTGGGGCGCTGTGGGCTGGCCGTCACCCCGGAGGCGTGGAGGCAGGTCTCCGGGGGTCGGGCACGTGGTGGGCGGGTTCCGAGCCTGGTCTGGCCCGGCGCGGGCGTCCTTCCGGGAGCAGGAGACCCTGGGCGCTGACCGGGCGGCCACGACCTCGGGGTGAGGCGACCGCTCCCGTTGTGAGTGTCCCCAGTGGCTTTAAGCACGGCCGGCCTGAGTCCCGGGCTTCGGGACGCCTGGTCTCAAAGACCTGCTTGTGTCTCGCGGGGCGTGGGCGTGTTTGGGGATATCAAGTCACCTTTGACCACCAAACGTTAGAGCCGTGTCTGCCGGCGGGAGAGTGGGTAACCGTGTGCCCAGCGTGGTTGGGAAAGCCGCTCTGGCGTCGGGACGGGGCGGTGCTCATGCCCGGGGGTCTGCCATTCCCGGCGGCCACGTGGCCTCGCCGCAGACGCGCGCACGCGGGTCAGGATGTGCGGTGGGACCAGGCTCTCGGCGGGGCGGGGGGCGTCTGCGGCTCACGGTGAGGGTGTGTGACTGCGGCGGGAGCGGCGGCCCCTGGTTTCATCGCACACGGGGTGTCCGAGCGGTGGGCAGGGCCCCGAGGGACCCTCTGCGGCCACTGCGGGGGGATCACAGCCTCACGAAGCGAATGTACATATTTGTTTACTTTCCGACTGTAGCCGACAGCCGGGTGCCTTCTGTGTTCGTTGTAATCCGTTCATTACCAAAGAGACGTTTGCACTATGTACCGATGCTGTCAGTTCAAATAAACATTTCCAGATGGGGTCTGGCGTTCTTCTTCCCTTCAAGCCTGCCGTCGGGGCGACCGCTTGCTGGCCCCGAGTGGCCGACAGCAGGTGGGGAAGGGGGCAGCTCCTGGAGAAAGCCAGACTGCTCCGGGCAGTGTCCTGGGCAAACGTGAGATGCGAGAAGCAAGGAGAAAGGACAAGGGGGTTCACGTGGGCTCGGACCTGCCGGCAGCCTGGGTGCTCTCACGGGGCCGCGGGGCGGGGTCCGGACGGGGGGCTGGGGTCTCAGCTGCCCCTGCCTCTGGGCACCTCGTGCTGTGGACAAGGACGTGTCCTTGTCAGAGGGACTGTGTCGCTGCAGCAGACACGTGCTGTGGCAGGGACGGGTCCCGTGACGGGAGGGTCCCCGAGGGACCATGCTGCGGGTCGCGGGGGACACCCGTGCCTGCCCTGGGCTCCGGGTGCAGGGTAGGAGTGGACGCTGCTCCAAGGGGAACTGGAGGGAATTGGGGCACCTTCACGAGGCTGAGAGAAAGTCCCTACCGTGGACAGAATCATCACGAGAAGAACATTTGAAATACTGAGAAAAAGGTTTCTTAAATTGCCCAGTTGCTTCAAAATCTGACACTTGCGCTTCCAGCGTGCACGTGCCGAGTCTCGGGAGCAGTGGTGCCCCGTCGTCGGCCGCTGTGACGGGGTGTCCCGTCGGTCTCGGGGGCCGCACGCCGACAGGCGGGCCTCTCCTCGCGGGGACGCGGGGAGCTCGAAGCCACCCGTTTTCCGCTCTCGCGGGGTTCGGCCAGCTTTCCGCAGACGCGTGTGGTGCTGTGTGCTTCGTGGGACCTCGGAGATTATCCATTCCGCTTAAGCTCGACTGCTTCAAGGTCGTCATGAGCGGAAGCTTGGGGGGCACCTGTCCAAGTAGAGCCGCGACTGTGTTGGCTGAAGGTCGCGAGGACTCTGGGTGGGGTGCCCTGCACCCGCCTGCCTCGGTCGCCCTCGCTGGAGACAAGCGTCCGGGCCGTGCTCCGGCCTCCCCTGGGAGGGCAGCCCCTGGAAGGACCGGCCGTGGGTCTGGAGGGGGGTGGGTGCGGGGAGGAGCTCTCCTGGCTCCTGCTCTGAGCAGGCACAGGGACGGGCGTCACCAGGACCTTCCCCGGGAGGAGCAGGACGGACCGGGGTCCACAGTCCGGTCCTCTGCGCTAGAGGAGCCTTGCGCCGTGCGCCGGACGCAGGAAGGGTTCGGTTCACGGGGGCCCTGCAGCTCCGCCCAGAGACAGCCGGTGCGGCCCCCGTGGGTGCCGGGCGTGGGGGGCAGGGAGTGGCGCCTCGGACTGCTTTACTGACCATGTGAAACCGGCAGAAAGTGACCGTTGGCTCTTAAGAACTGTGAGGAAGGGCTACAGACGTTTCTTCTGCCTTTTTAAAACATCTCACACCTGCTTCCTGTGTGCGGAGTTACACACCAGGGGACCCACTTATTTGTGTGGTGTTTGCCAAGCGACTCACCAGAAGCATTTAGTGAACTCAGCAAATGCGTTTTCGAGTATTTCATGTTTAGGAAAAATCGTATCTGCCGTGGAGACCAAGTTTCGGGAAGTCCTGCGGTTTGCAGGTTTTGTTCTGGGGCTCGCCCCGCCGACTTCCCACGGCGGAGGCTGAGACAGGAGGCAGACCGTCTGGGCACACGGCGGGTACTCGGCCGAGCCTCGTCCCGCGGGTGCAGACGGGCATGTGGCCCCTGCGGTGGGGGACACTGTGCCGGGCCTCCTGCGGGTGCAGAGCAGGACTCCGGATGCGGGCCCTGCCCTTGGTGCCACCAGCAGAGGGGCTGAGCCGCGGGCCCCTGCACGTCCCCCACTTGACTGTTCCTCCTCCTCTGGGCTGTCCCCCAGGTGCTCTCCGACATCACGGCGCTGGTGACCAAGGCCCTGACCAGGTGGCCTCCTATCTCCTCGGCTGTTCAGTGCTTGTTTTATGCTCGATCCTCAAGTCGTGCTTTCGAGGGCTTTTGTGTTCGGGGAGACGAGCATCCTCCTGCCCCAAACTGCGAGGCATTGGCCTTGGGTGACATGTTGGATTTAGAAGGTTCTGCAGACTCCAGTGGTGCCTGTGTTCGCGTCTGTGGAATGTGTTGAGAGTAACTCGGCTTCTGTCCCCTGTTTCGGTGTCCGGCTTCCTTGTGCAGAGCCGGGCGTCCCCACCGGCCTCGGTTCCTGTCATAAGCGTGTCTCGGCCTTCACATGGCCGTCGCAAAGTCACGTTTTTCCGTGATGATTCCTGACAGCTGCTCGAGGGCCGTTCTGCCGGGAAGCCTGCGCCGTGGGCCCGTGTGTGTCGCGGGCATGTGCGGATCGCCCGGGGTGGGCTCGGCGCCCCGAAGTCGGGAAGGGCCTAAGCCCAGGGTCAGTCCCGCTTCGGCCCTGGGGCCAGTACTCCCGTCCTGTCATCGAGCCCGGAGGGAGTGAACACGGACCCTGGGCTCTGCGCTCTGCCCAGGCTTCGACGGGGCTGCGTGCCTTCTGAGCGCGGCTCGCGTGGGAAGGACGGGGTCCTGGAACTTCGGGAAACTGAGTCTCGTTTGCGCCGGCCGGCGGTGTACACCGGCCTCCTCTCCCTGTGTGCCTGTGCCCGCCGCGTCCCACGCCGCCGCGAAAGCCCTCCACCCCGGTGACCAGACCCCGGCGTGCTTGCGCCCCAGCAGGCACAGAGCATGAGCCGGACCGTCCGCCCGGCCCCTGTGCGCAGCCTCGTTCCTGGGCAGCCCTGCCTGGACACTGCTCCCCGGGTTCCGTCACGTTTTCACACAAACCAGGGAGGCTGTGGACGGTGGGGCTGTCCTCACTCCATTTGCCGTGCAAAGTGTCGCCGAGAAGCTCCCCCCACTTGACCCGCAACATCTGGACGTAGGATCCCGACGGGGGTTCCCCATCCCGCAGGGGCCCGAAACCGCTCCTGAGAGACGGAGCACCTGGTCCAGGATGAGCCCCCGGTTCCTGCCGGCCGCCTGCCCCAGCTTCCTTCCGTGGATCCAAACACCCGTTCCCATGTCCGTCGGCCCCGCTGCCTGTCCCTGTTCTGTGAAGGGGTCCCCTGTCCCTACACTGCCCGCCACGCTGGTCTGCAGAGGCCGCCGCCGGGTCGGGTTGTGAGGGCAGCGCCGTGCTCTGCTGCTCACCGCCGGTCTCCGTGGCCCGTCTCGTGGGCACGGCCCGTAGGTCCCCAGTGGGCTCACGGCTCGGTCCCCACACCGTCTTACCTTGGCCGCCACGGAGTGCCGGGTACTCAGGAATCCTTGCTGACCTCGCCCCTCGTTGGCAGTGGTCCCCGTACCTCTCAGCACGAGGGTCCCCACCTGTGGGCAGATAACAGTGTTTCCATTTCTGCAAATAACTTGTCTGAAGACGTGGGGTCGGGCGGGCGTCTGGCTGCCGTCACTCCGCTGACTCCCAGTTCCACGGCCCCTCGGGCTGTCGAATGACCAGCTGGTACCGCTTGTGTGACAGGAGCACAGTTAGGGTCCGTGGGAAACAGAAACGTGTGGTCTGTCGGAGAACGGCACCCCCCGAGCTGTCGAGTCTACACCGCAGGCGGCCCTTCTCTCCTGCAGGGAGAACGTGGTCCGAGCCCCTCGGGTGCGGCCGTGCGGAGAGTTACCCGCGCGGTTACCAGGGAGGCCGGCTCCACCGGCGACGCCGCAGCCGCTCCTGCCTGGGGCCGTCGTCCTCGCTGTCAGCCGGGCTCTGGTCAGGGCGAGGGGACACAGCACCGGCCTCGGTCCGCGGATGGGCCGTCAGCGCGCCCAGGTCCCCCACCCCGCTGGCCGCCTTCCCTGCTGTGCGTGTTCAGTGGCTCTCTGGGCGCCTGCCGTGGCCAGCTCTGCGGGGCTGCGGACAGGGGTGGGCAGACGGCGGGAGCGGACACAGGACCAGGCCAGGGGTGACGGCCACGAGGACCGAGGTCCCTCGACTCCGTGTGGTGTGACCTCTTCACGGAGACCCACACGGCCGGCTCCTCGCCCGCCGGCGGCCATCACACACGCGCGCTGCGTCAGACGTGTGAGGGACGGATCAGGTCTGACAGGTGCCCCGCGGGGACGCGTGCGGTGCCCTTTGCTTCCCAGGGCCCCGTCTGCGGTGGGAGGGCAGAGGCGCCGTGCCCGTGTCCGCGACGAAGAGCGGCTTGCGTGTCCGCAGGCAGAGCCACAGGCCCCATCTAGAGAGCCTGCCTCAGTTTCCCCACAAGCCGGCGCTGGAGGGACACGAGTGTCTCAGGCCCCTGTTGCTGGGAGGCGGTTCCTGTGGGATGGACCGTCCGGGGGCCTGGACCTGAAGCGCCCCCGCCCCCCGCGTGAGGGACGTGCAGCTGCCACTCCTGGTGCCACAAGTTCAGTGTGGACAGTGGGGGGGTGCAGAGCCGGCGGCTGGACCCCGGGTGGCAGCGGGGGGCAGCTAGCAGGAGGGTAGGGGCATCCTGGCGAGGAGGGGGCGCTGGCGGGCGGGTGGGGCCCCGAGAAGAGGGGCCCAGAGAGCAGAGGGAACATTGGTGGGTGGGGGCAGGGCACCTCGCTCGTGTTTCCGGCCCGTCCACCCCACGGCGCACTCAGCCCCGTAAGCAAATGACTGAGCCACGCGTCTCCCCTCAGGTCTCACGTGGCACCAACAGTTTCTTCTGAGGACAGGGAGGAGGGTCGGGCCGCCAGCAAGTGGGAGCCTGGCTGTAAGCTGCCGGCCCCGGGGCCCAGAGAACGCGGGGCGACGCCACCCGCAGGTGTGGGTCCCGGGGGCTCGAGGGGTCGGCGGGTTTGTGGTCGAAGGCAGACGCCCCGGGAAGGATGGGCCGGGACCCGCCTGCGGCTGCCCCCGGCGGTGTACCCACAGACGTTGCTGGTTCTCTGTTGGGTGCAGACCCGGGCTCTGGGATCGCGGTGGAGCCGTGCCCGGGTCCCCCGACGCACGCGTGCCCCACTGGCAGGTGTCTCGCGAGCGGGACTGAGGATCCCACCCTTGCTCTTACCCACCCCATGAACGGCTGGAGAAGGGACGTGACCACAGTCACGGCTCCCGTTCACAGGTAGGATGTCAGGTGTGCGGAGACGGCAAACCCGGACCAAATGCCCCATGACCTGTAAGTGTGGGGCGGCGGGATTTGGGGGGAAAGTGCTCTCGGCCGGAAGGCGCTGGGCCGCAGCTGGACTCGCCTGGGGGCGCACTGAATCAGGGGACCCGACACGGGAACCCAGACACACGGGGTGCTGGTGTGGGTGTTGCGTCGCAAGCCTGGGCTCCTGCCTGACCCCTTCAGAAAGCCGGCGACCTTGAAGGTTAGTGAAAATGCTCGTTCTGGTGGGTGCTGTGCTTTGAGAGGGAATTTGCCTGGTCCTCCCCAGTGGTCTGCAGGCCCGGCCTGCCGAGCCCTGCGGGGCCCTCCTGCTGCCGGACCCTCCACTGGGAGGCTGGACTCTGGAGCCGTCCCTGGTCCAGGAGCGGACGTGGCCCTCGTGCACACATGGCAGCCGGTGTTCCATACGGCACCCTCCAGGGTCACGCTGGGGTGGATACCACGGGACCACGGTCAGACGCTGAGCACGGGTCCGAGGGCCGGCCACTGTCGCGCGCTGTGGGCTGACAGCGTGTGGTCAGGAAGTGTTTGGGCAGGAAGGTGGCCGGTAGGGGAGGGTGCCTTGCGCAGCCAGCCGTCCCGCCCCGTCTGGGCCTGCCCTGCCGCACCACCCTGTCCTCGGGGCTCCCCGGGTTCTGTGTCCTGACGAGAGTTCCTGGCTCTTGGTGTCTCCCACCAGGTGCAGACTCCCAGGACTGTGGCCCCCGCTATGACCTTGCCTCCGGCAGAGCTGCAGCCGAGATCGGGGTAAGCCACCGTGCCGTCGGGACTGCCGCTCCGTGCCGGCAGAGCGGGGAGGTCACGGAGGACGGGCTGCACAGACACTGGGGGCCCTTTCTGTGGCGTCGCCGTCTCTGCCCCAGCGGCACGCCCCATAGGCTGCTTGCGTGAGGCAGACCCGTGGTATCAGGTCGCTTCTGGGGTTTTCGGGATATCATGTGCAGAGCACGTGAGCCCGTGCATGGGGTTCGCCTTCCCAACGTGCTCCGGGCGGGGCAGAAGGCACGTTCCGTGGGGCGGACGTGGGGTCGGTCACAGACGGAAGGGGGAGTGCGTGCATCCCCTGCAGGGTGGGGTGGGACGCCCCTGGAGCGAGGTTTGGTACGAAGTCCTCTCTGTGACGGGTTTCTGGACAGAAGTTTGCTTTTGCTTACGCATCCCACTAATTTGCGCGGCTACGGACTCGTAGCAACAGAAGGGACCTGGATGTTGAAATCAGTTTGTCTCTTTGCGGAGACACTAGGTCTGGGGGACACGTGGGGCTCCGGCGTCCCACGGCCCCTCCTGGCGTCTGTCCTAATGAGAAGGTAGGGTTCCCGGCATGGCCCCCCGTGCACACGTGCTCTCCCTGTAGGTGAAGATGTCACAGCGTCCTTTGCTGGGATTCCCCACATCCAAGGGGCCATGAGTCCGTCTGGCCAGAGCAATTCCCTCACTGCAGGGAGCGGAGCCCACAGAGCCCCTGGCACACAGCCCCGAAGGCCCCCAGCTGGGCAGCAGGTGGGAGGAAGGCCAGATAGCGGCTTTGAGGTGCCTTCATTTCTGTTTGGGCCGGTGACCCCCCTGAAGTCCCCACGTTGGGGCTGGCCCTCCTCTCTTTCATGGGGCCCGGAAAGGTGACCAGACCAGGGAACACCTTGCAGGCCAAGTGGTGACACCAGCCCCACGAGGGGAAGGGCCAGGGGCAGGCACGGGTGCCTCGGACACCTCGCTCCGATTCTGCCTGGAACCCCCCCTTGGTGGACCCGAAGGGCCCTCCGCTGTCCAGCTGTAAATCAGGGACATCTGCTTTCCTCACTGCATCGTTTCCGTCTTCCTGGGAACACTTTGTCTCTGCCGCGTGAGCACAGGGACTGGACGCCATCCAGCTCCTCCGTGCGGCCCTCCACCCTCCCCCTGCAGCGGGGGCCCTGGGACCCCGAGAGCGAGCCCGGCCCTTCTCTGCCTGACACCGGACCCCCAGCCCCAGGGCAGGATGCCTCGCAGGCCCGAGGGTGGGGGCCGGGTCGGGGCATTCTGGTGGGTGCGTGTGTATGTGAAGATGTCCACGCCGGCCCCTCGTGCTCCCACGCTGCTGGGCTGTGCGGGCCCCGGGCAGAGCTTCTCGGGGCAGCTGTGTCCTTTGCTCCTGCAAATGCTGACCGAGGCCCGCCTGAGGCCCCGGGTGCTGGAGGGCACTGCCCCAACCCCCAGAGGAGCACAGGCCCCGTGGCAGATGATGCCAGGGGTGAGCCGGGGCCCAGGGGCCTGGGGATGAGTCTGTCCGCCCGGGAGGGGGCTGGGCTGAGCCTGGGGAGAGGGGCCTGCTGGGGGCGGGGTCAGGAGAGGAGCCTCCCCCAGGCGCTGAGGGGGCGCTGGTGGGGCCTGGGCGTGAGGCAGGCCCAGAGGAACCCCCATAAGGGTTGAGCAAACAAGGGCTGTGGGAAACGGTCCTCGGACAGCGGGAGGGGCCGGCCTCTGGGCTCCCAGGCCACTGGGTCCCTTCCCATTGGCGTCAGCCTCCAGCAAGGGGTTGGGGGGTCTGTCCATGGGGCCTCCCGTTGTCCCCCACAGACCGCCCACCCGGCTGGAGCCCCTTCAGGCGTCAGGGACAGTCTGGGGACGCAGGAAGAACCCCGCCCCTGCCACTAAGGCCACCTTCAGTAGGACTGATTTTTTAAATTCAACGGTATTTTTGAGGAAAGACAAAGTGCGTGAGGTTGGGCTTCCATCCTCGGAAAGGTGGCCGCGGGGCAGCCCCTGCTGGGTCTGTCGGAATCAGCGGCTTCTCTGCAGACCTGCGCCCCGAGCCAGAGGAGGCCCGTCCTCACGGCGCAGGAGGTGCCAGGCAGCTGGCTGTGCTCGGGGAGCTGTGGCCCCGGGGGACGTGCAGAGGTGCCCACCATGACGCGTCTCAGGGGTCGTGCTGGGTCGGAATCCTGCGCGTTTGACCCCCACTGCGTCCGACTCTCAGGAAAGCTGCAGCAACACCGCACCACATTTGTTAGGCGCCCGGTTGCCGCTGGCCACGTGACCTCGCGCGCTTGCTGTTTTAGCCTGAACCTTTTTCTCGTTCATCTTCTGCTGCCTTTTACGTGACATCTGCCTTGGGGACAGTTTCCAGTGGGTCTGACCCAACTGCAAGGTATTTCCTCCAGATTTGCCAGGTGTCTCCTGCATGGAAATCCGACTTCCTGGAATTATTACTGTCTTCCTCAGTGCGCCGAGCTGTCCGTTAACCAGGAGTGGATGTCTCCGTTCCTATCGAGTTCTGGAATCTTCCAGCCGGGGCCGTTTCTGTTAGAAGGCTTGCGTGTGAGCTCTGGGACGTGTTTGTGTTTGGTGATGGATGGAGCACTTTGGGCCTAAAATTAGTCCTGGAACCACCCACGTGGGCTGTTCGGGCCAGTTTCTTCTGTGTCTTATCAAGGGGCATCTCCCTCCCTCCCCAGATGTGCGTCCGGTCACCATTGCTCTCCCAGCCCCGAGGCCTGTCAGGTCGCAGCAGAAGTTTCTGGGGACCAGACGAGAGGGTGCTGCCCCCTTGTCCCGCGGCCGCCTTTCACGCAAACAGGCCGGGCCATTTTCTCATCAGCCATGAGCCAGGACCCCACACCCTGCGGCTCCCCGACCAGCCGGATGGGGCTTGGCTCCGTGTGGCATCGTCCAAAGCCGCGTTTCCTCGTGGGCAGTGGAAGCAGTGACATCTGGCACGGCCACGCAGATGGCTCCCTGAGGTGTTCCTCCAGCCCAGACCCGTCCCCTGAGCTCAGGTCTCGCCACGCACCGCCATCCCCCGGAGAGTGTCCCTCCCCAGCCACAGGCCACCTCTGTCACCAGCCGCCCACACTGAGCTCTAAAGTGAGGCTCCGGCACTTGTGGGGGAACGTTTGGTCCTGGGACAGCAAGCGCATGACCCTCCCGGCACTGAGGTCGCCCCTGGGTCCAGCCGGCCCTGGGTCTCGTGGACCAGGTTCCCACAGGCGGTCTCGGGCCAGCCCTGGAGCTGCCATCCCGACGGCCCCCCATCCCGAGCTGCACCCCGCCCGTGGTCACACGAGGGGTGCCGCGCGGCCTGCAAAGGTCCTTCCTGGGCCTGGCGGGGTCGCGCCCAGTGTGGCAAACACACGACTCGGCGAGTGACGTGTCTCCGCCACGTAGCCTGGCCCCCGGCGCCCCACGGGCCCATGTCCGTGCGGACGGGTCAGAGCCGCGGTTCTCGTGGGGCCTGTCGCCCTGGGGACACTGACGTGCCTGCAGACCCTGCAGTGGCGGTGGGCAGCCGGCAGCAGTGGGGACAGGGTGCTGGTGGACAGCCAACGCTGCCCACAGCAGCCACACAGTATCCTGGTCGGGAGCCTGGACTGCCATCCGCCCGTCCCCTCAAAGCCCCGCGGGGACTCAACTCAAATCCTCCCCTGCCCTCTCGGGCTCCCTGTCCCCTCACCGGCCCTGCGCGACACCCCTTCCTTCACCCAGAGGGGCCCGTGCCGCTCCTTCTTCCTCTGTGGCCGGGCCGCTGACTTCCTGGGGCTCCAGGCCTGCTGTGGCCTTGGCCTGCAGCCTCGGCCCCGGAAGCCGCCAGTGCACGGGGAGCATCTCGGCTGTGCAGCTGCGTCCTTGGAGAAGGCCCCCCCGACCTCCACATCCCAGTGCCCCTTCCTGCGGCTGTGGCTGCTGCTGGCCTCCCTGTTCCTGACCTTAGGGCACGGCTGTCACCCTGAAAGGACCTCAGAGCCCTTTGCTTACTGTTGCTGCATTGGTGGCTGAGCTCAGCAGCCGAGTTCCCCGTGAGGGTGGAAAATTACAACAGGAAGCCCAGATACAAGTGCCTTTCCAAAGAGAGGGAATTGTTTTTCTCTCCTAAGTCGGGAGCCGGGCAGTTCTCATCCTCATGCTCTCAGGGAGGCTTCTGGGGCTCCTGCCATTGTTCGTTCATTCCGAGCAGCAAGAAGAACGTAGGGCCAGGAACAAAGCTTTGTCCCGAGACTTGCCAGGGAAATCCCCCACCCATGCCCCCACCCTGGTCACCAGGCATAGGATGCGGTCGCCTTGAGGACACAGCACTGAGCGTGGAGACGTCCCCCCCGCCCCCCGTCTTGTTCAAGCATTGGGGAAAGAGGAGGCACTTCCCGGCGGCTGTGGGTCACGGGCCACCCCCACCCCGCGTGGCTCCAGCCACGGGTGCAGGACCGAGGGTCATCTCGACAGACTCCCCAGCACCACACACACCAGGGGAGGTAGGGTGGCGGCTGCCGGGGTGCCCGCTGGACGAGGCTGCGTCGGCGTCTCCCGCAGCTGCTCCCACAATGGCGTGGGCAGGGCAGGCCCACGCTGCAGGCTTGGATGTGGGGCTGGTCCCCCGGACGGTGGCCGGACGGCTGCCTCCCACAGGGGGCACTGCCCAGGGTGGCTACCTTGGGCAGCATGAGAGCCTCATGGCTTCTCGGAACTCAGAGCCCCATGCTTTTGCCTCGCAGCTGAGGCTCCCTGGTCTGAGCGCGTCCGTGGGCGCCTGTCCCGTCGTGCCCATCGGAGCTTGGCCGCCAGGCGGTCAGCTGCATGGCCGGCCTGGAGGCGTCTGGGGAGCAGCTCCGCGTCCTCTGCTTACTGTTGCTGCGTTGGTGGGGCCTGGGAGAGGAGCCCGTCACAGGGAAGGAAGGCTGTGTCCTCGTCCGGATGCCCCATTCCTTCCCACTGGGTGGCAGCCGCCGTCAACCCTGCCACGCACCAGACGTGGTCACTTGAACCGCACGGCATCGCTCCCAGGGAGCGGAGGCGGCCAGAGGCCCGGGGCTCCCTTAGGGCCGTGGCTGCAGCCACTGGATGGGACAAGTGTCCGTGAGGAGGGCTCGGGGGTGGGGGCGTCTCCACCTGTGCCGGGGACCTGGTGTCCCTCTTCCGGAACCTGCCACGTAGTGACACATCTGTCTCCGGCCAGGCAGGAGACGGAAACACTCTCTGACACGTATCTGGAGTGAAGGGGGGGTGGGCTCTGTCGCTTCTGGAGCACCAACCCCCACCCCGTGGTGCCAGCCCTGCGTCCCGGGGGCCTGGGTCAGGCCGGGTCGGCCAGGTCCCCATAGTCTGGGCTGCTGGGCGGGGGGTGCTTACATCTGGAGATGTCTGAAGCCGCTGGAAAAGTCAGGAGCGAGGCCAGTGCAGGACCCAGCGCCCCGTGAGAGACGTGTGGGGACAGGCACGGGCCACTGGAGGGGACGGCCTGTTTCGCCACTGAGAGCCCAGCCACGCAGCCTCAGCCGACCCCGTGCAGAGGCCTCCCTGAACCCGTGCCTAGCGGGCACAGCTTTCCATGGAGCTGAATTCTAGGCGAGTGTGGCCTCCCCTTGAATGCCTCCGTGACGGGGAGCTCAACCCTCCACAGGCCTTCAACACTTGAGGTCAGCTGCCAACACCTGGAAGTCCATTTTTAACATTGATCCAAAATAAGCTATTCTGAAACTTCCATTCCTGGGGTCACCTGGGCTCTCATGTGTAGAATACGGATGAGCCCCTCAGAACCCAGACCGTGGGCCAGGTGCGGGCTCTCCTGTCACCGGCTGTAAGGGACTCCTCGATCACACGCAGCCCCGGCCTCCGAGGAGGGATGGCTCTGAGGACACGGCCGCCTGTCCCTCCGTGGGGCGGACGTCCTCCTCCTCGCTCGCACACAGGCACCCACGGAGCTGAGGGCTCTCCCGGGCCGGAGAAGTCTCTGCAGACCGAGTGTCCGTAGTAAGTAAATGTCCAGTGCACATGAAGACGTGGGCCGGTGGTCGCGGAGTCATCGCTGGCTGGTGCGGACGGGGGCGAGCGGCCACCCTGCAAGCCGGAGCCTGCCTGTGCTCCTTCCATGGACGCCCTCCTGGGCGGCTCCGGGCGGAAGGTCAGCGCTTGGCTGCTGGGCGGCTTCCTGCCTGAGACCAGCCGTCCACCCAGAGGCGGGCAGCTTTGCACCGAGGGCCTTGGCGGGATGTCCGTGTTGAAGGATGCGGTTGGAGCAGCCTCTGGGGGGCAGGCTGGGTCATCCTTCTGGGAGGGGAGAAGGCCTTGTGTCCCGCTCACCCGAGCCCTGCCCCACGGCCGTCCGCCACTGACCCTGGGCCTGCGGGAGCGCCGGCTCCGCCCACCTCGGACCTTGTTCCCGGTCCTGTGGGGCCAGTGCTCTGCCCCCTCCCCATGACCGACTGTGGGACTCGTGGGCCTCGGGAGGGAGAGGCTGGGGCCAGCGGAGCAGGGAAGACGCTGGAGCAGAGGCCGGAGGAAGCCCAGCGCCCCTGCGACTCCTGGGAACGCGGGTTCGGGTCCGCAGACCCGACAGCCTGAGACAGCACCCTGGGGTTCTTGGTCTCCCGTGCAGCCGCCGCTGCTGGGGGGGCGTGGAGGGGGGCGTGGACATGCCTGCTGTGGGGCGTGGCCCGGGGGAGCCACACAACCCCGGGCACGGCCGCCCCGAGGCAGTGCCCGCTTCAAACTGAGCCCGCAGCTAAGGGCCTGGGGCCGGGAGCCGCGGGCGCCTCTCGTCCAGGACGGGCACCCCGGGGTCTGCGGTGTCCTGCGGAGCTGCCTCGGGGTCCCGCAGATGGACGCCCGCCCCGCACACCTCCGGGCTGAGGCACGTGTCGTCCCCGCAGCCGACACAGGACGCGGACCCGGCTTTGGGGCGCAGCTGTGCGTCGCGTCCCGGAAAAGCAGCGGCGCAGAGCCCAGCCCCGTGTCCGTGATGTGGTGGAGCGAGTGGGTTTCTCTGCTCACCTGAGGGTCAGGGAGGTTCCACCCTGGGGGCGGCTTCTGCCCCGGCTCTGGGATTCGCCGGCCTGAGGATGTGCCTCGGGTTCACCCGCAGGAAGCAGCGTCTTGCTCGCTGTGTCTCCCGCGGTCTGGAAGGACTCATCCCTCTGCCCTCGCGTCCCCACCGGGGCTCTGGAGGTTATTCCCGGGCTCGTCCCCCTCCGGGCAGGGGCTGCAGGGGGCCCTCGGGGAGCAGGGAGGGGAGAAGCCCCGGCTGTGCGGGCTCACGGCCCTGCCTCTGGGCCGCTCTCCCCCGACCCCGTGCATGCGGCGGTTCGCGGCAGGAGGAGCCGAGTGCCACCCTGGACGTAACTGGAGGTCACCTCGACACCCCGCACTGCCACACCCGGGAGCACAGGTTTATAACCAGATTTTCTGGTAAAATGTGCTTTTCCGGTTAGCGGGTCGGTCGGTCCTGGGTGTGAAGCGTCTCCCGACCAGGTCAGGACTCCCCAGGGAGCAGGACTGGACGGTGAGGGGGAGCTGTGGTGTCCCTCCTCGGGAGACGTCCCTGAACCCTGCAAGCACCAAGCCGTCGCGGCCCACAGAGACGCGGGGTGGCTTGTCTCAAGGGGGTTGGGAACAGGCCCTTGCCCAGGAGGTGCACTGGGGCTGCGGGCCCTTCCAGGGCTTGGCGGGAGCGTCCCTCGCCCGCCGGACCATGGTCTCTCCGGATGTGAAGCTGTGTGAGGAGACGCGGGGAAGCAGGGCAGCAGGCTGCTTTGAGGAAGCGTTTTGGGGTCCACTGAGCTCCCGCGGGTCACGCTGGGCACTGGGACGGCGTCCGGCTGCGGCAGACGGCCCCCGGCAGAAGCACGCTGCTCCGACAACCGGGGTCCAAGCTGGGACGCAAGCCTTCCGGTGACCCCGCGGGACCCCGAGATTCCAGCAGAACGACCACGGCCAGAAGTGCGGGGAGGGAGGCCCTCTGCACCCCTCTGCTTGTCCTCATACCCTACACTGACCTCAGCCTCCTGGACACACAGCTCGGGCTTCCCCTGCCAGAAGAGTTTCCTCCAACAGAACACCCCGTTTCGGGGTGGCAGACCCCAGAGCAGAAGGGCTTCAGGGAATCTTCCTTGACGTTCCAGCTAGAGCCGACTCGCAGACGTGGGCCCGCGGCAATCTGGATCGCGACGTGCTGTCAGCGCAGCCCTCCGGCCGGGACACAGGCCAGGGCGGGCGCTGGAAGCTCCACATGGGAGCCTTCCCCTCGGAGCGGCCGCCGAGTGCGTGTGCAGAACCGGGGCCTGGGCCTGGCCTTCCCGCCGATCACGCCGTTCGGCTGCGGGCTCCCCTGTCACTCGGGCCGTCGGTGACCGTCCCCACGGCACTGTGCGCCAGCCCCGTGCTGGCTCAGACAGCGCGTCCACCGTGGGCCCCCACGGTTGGGCCCATTTGGGGCCCCCATGCACCATGTGGCCATGGACGCCGAGAGCGTGGGCTCAGCTTCGTCAGAAACTGCTGGAAGGTTTTCCAGACCGGTTTTGCCGGTCTGCATCCCGCTGGCGGCAACATGTCCCCGGGTCCACGGATGTCCCCAGTGGGGGACGCGGCCTCTCGGGCGGCCTGCGCACCGGCATGGTCATGGCCGGTCGTCTGAACACCCTCTCCCCAGGCCTGTCCTCACGTAGCCGGCCGGGGCTCTGGGCGGTTCCTGGCTCCGTGTGTGCAGTCCTCCTTCAGGGACACGTGCCCGGCGTCCCTCACTCGCGCCTCTCCTCCTGGCACCTGTCTCTTGTGCGGTTTCCGTCGGGTCCTACTTACCAACCCTCCCTTTACGAGCTTTCCCCACCCTGCGGGAGAAGTCTTGAGGACCATCATGTATCCTCATGTGCTCCAGAAGCCTCACTCCCCCGACTGTTTTTTAAAAAGATCTTATTTATTTGTCAGAGAGAGCGAGCGAGCTAGCGAGTGCCCGAGGAGGGGGAGACGCAGACGCCCCGCCGAGCAGGGAGCCCGACGCGGGGCTCGATCCCGGGACCCCAGATCATGACCTGAGCTGAAGGCAGACGCTTAACGAATGAGCCCCCCAGGGGCCCCTGGAAAGTAGTTTTAGGTAGAGCACGGGACGGTCGGTGCTTGTCCACACACGTGCACAGCTGACCTGGCCGACCCCTGGTCGGGGGTTGCTGTGTCTGTCGCGGCTGGACACGTGCGGTCCCTGAGGCGCTGCTTCACCTGGGCTCCTGCACGGAGCCCACACGGCCGAGGTTCGTGTCTGGGAGTGGCCCGTCGGGGTGTCCTCCTGAAGCCTGTCCTGGCTGTTCTCGGTCCGGACCTTGCTGCCTGTCTGCCCGTCACCGCCTGCAAGGTCTGGCCCGAGTTGGATCTGCTGCTGCACCGAGTCTGTAAAGCAGTGTGGGCTCCACCGACATTTTTAACAACATTCCGTCATCTCGTTCATAAATACGAAAACGTCCTGCATTAACTTACGACTCCTTTCAGTGATTTTTCTACCTTTTCTAAACGTTTGACACATTTTTGTCAGGCATATTTCCCTTTATTGCTATTTTGTGTACTGCAAATGTTGTTTCTTAACAAAATTAACCTTCTAGGGGCGCCTGGGTGGCTCAGTGGGTTAAGCCGCTGCCTTCGGCTCAGGTCATGATCTCAGGGTCCTGGGATCGAGTCCCGCATCGGGCTCTCTGCTCAGCGGGGAGCCTGCTTCCTCCTCTCTCTCTCTCTCTCTGCCTCTCTGCCTACTTGTGATCTCTCTCTGTCAAATAAATAAATAAAATCTGGTCGCCTGACCCCGGCCCCGCGCAGGGCACGGGACTTCCTGTGGGCGCGAACTTGCTGCGCGGCGTAGAGGACTCATGTGCAGCGGGAGCTCAGGCTCTGGGCAGCGGCGGAGACCGCGGAGCCTCCTGCGGGGACTGCCGGGGGTTTCCAGGTGCAGCGGGTGTGCGGAGGTCGGGGTGCCCCGGGGAATAGGGGACCCGGAGGTCAGGGAGTGTGGATGTTGGGGTGCATGGGGGTCGGGGCGCTTGGAGGTCAGGTCAGGCTCCGCGTGCAGTGGGTCTCCATCCCCGCCTGGGTTGCCCAGGGAGGCGGCGGCGTCCCCCGCAGGCCCCCAGCACAGGCAGCTGTGTCCACACGACCGGCTCCCCAGCTCCAGACTGGGCAGCTGTGCTGCTTCCGGTGGAGGCGGGGCTGTCCCGGCTGCCGGGACTGGACGCTGGACCAGGGAGGGGACGCTGGACCAGGGCTGGGTCCCACCCTTGCAGGCCGCCCCGCCGGAAGGGCCGCGCGGCAGGGACTCGGACCGACACAGGCGTCCTCAGTGCTGCCTGCAGGCGCGTGTTCCAGCCCCGAGGCCGGAAACCACTGTCTGGGCCTCAGTGTCTCCCTGGTCAGACGCGGAAGGAGTGAGCAGGGAGGCTCTGCCCAGACCACGTTGCCTGGTTCTCTCAGCCGCAGGTCTGGAGCCCTGTTCCCCTGGTGGGTGCGGCCGTGGGTGGTGGGTGCTGGAGGTCGGGTGTGCTGACCAGTGCGGTGTTGGACGTCTGGGGTCGGCCCAGAGACCACACACGGACTCAGGGGCTGGGGTCCGGTCCTGCCCAGGACGCACATTGGTCACTATGTGCCCCGCTGAGCTCTCCAGGGGCAGCTCTGCCAAGTGCCTCAGGCCTCCGGCGAGAGCCCTGACTGAGACTGGAGAAAAGGTGAGTCTGTTACCGCACTAGGGACATCTAGGGACAAATCTGTCCCATGTCCCGGCGGCCCCGGGCGGTTCAGAGAGGTGGGGGGACTTGGTACCTTGCAGAGTGACGGGGTGGTCTGCTCGTGCTGCCCTCGCACTCCTGTGACGTGCCAGCTGCTCTCAGAGGTAACCGCCGAACCCGGCTTTGCTCCAGAAGAGCCGTGCGCACGTCTAGGCCGTGTCAGCCTCAAGGGTCAGTCCATTAGGGGCGCCTGGGTGGCTCAGTGGATTAAAGCCTCTGCCTTCGGCTCAGGTCATGATCTCAGGGTCCTGGGATCGAGTCCCGCATCGGGCTCTCTGCTCAGCGGGGAGCCTGCTTCTCCCTCTCTCTCTGCCTGTCTCTCTGCCTACTTGTGATCTCTGTCTGTCAACTAAATAAATAAAATCTTAAAAAAAAAAAAAAGTCAGTCGATTACTGCGTTCGGTGGCTGGAGCTGGCCTGCCCGAGAGGTCCTGCTCAGTCCTGGACGCCCAGCTCGGAGCATGCTGGCTGGTGTGGAATGTGCCGTCCCGTGGACCATGGGCTGGGTGACTCCTTTCCTAGGGGCTTCCAGGTGTCGTGGGGGTGAGGACCTTCCTTGGGTGGCTCTCCATCACCCAGGCTTGCTGCTGAACCTGGGAACGCACTCTGCACCTTCCAGAGACCCGGGCCGGTCTCTGGCTCAGCCAGGGGCAGGTGCGTCCAGAAGGGCCAGGTGCGCAGGCTCCTGCCCAAGCCCCAGTGGCTGTCATAGAGAGACGAGTTCAGGGCTGGGGGAGGAGGGCGTGGGGAGGTTGAGCAGAGACACCTGCCTGTCCTGGTTCTTTGGTTTCCAGATGCCAAGAAGTTCCAGCCCTGCCAGCTCTGCTCCCCGGCTGGGGGAGGGCGGCCGCGTAGGTCCATTCTCTTTTGTTTTTGCACCAAAAGCAGCCGCAACAAAAGTCCAAACATGTTGACACTGGAAACCAAACCCTTTATCTACCCGGACCTTTGGAAACAGGTCTACGATAGGACATGATTTCGTTCCTCTAATTTATAAAAAATGCACATGAATAAAAGCAGAACTTTCCAGAATCACATTTGGTAAATAAACGGGTGTCAACACCGAGTCGTACACATTTGCTCTGCTGGGTAGGTAAAATCGTACCCGATTCGCGCTTCACGCTACGCAGTACGTGGTGTCTGTGGGCCAGCCAGGCCCCGGGCGGACGCTGTCCTCAGGGCGGCTGGACCCCACTGTTCAGGGCACGCTGCCTTGGCCAGAAGCCACTACAAGGTGAACTTCAAATAAGAAGGGGCAGATGTACATTGTTGTGAAAGAACACTGTACACGGTTTTTGGTAAGTCCTTTATTTCTCTTTCTGACAGTTTTTGTCATTGTCCCCCGGGGTCACGTCCAGGGTGAGGGTTGCCACAGTCTGTCCCTCCCCAGGCACTTAACCCCCTAACAAAGCAGGTCCAGGAAGGGGCTGCCTTGCACTGGGCGCTGTCCTGCACGCAGCCCGGCTGGGAAGGCGCCCCGCGGGGCCCCGGAAAAGCGAGGGGGATGGGTTGTGTCTCCCGCTGTGCCCAGCAGGTGGTGCTGTCGCCCAAGGAAAGCGGGACGTTCCTGGCCCTGCTGGGCCTTTGTCCGAAAGGAGAGAGGTCTAAGCAGGGGTCGTGCCCCACCCACAGCCCTGGGCTCCCACTGGGGTGAGGCTCACGCGATGGGCCTGTCCAGCGAGGGGGGCCTGGCTCCCACTGCGTCATCCGGTCTGATGGTCCCAAACAGCTCCCGCACCTTCGGGAGTCCAGCTTTGGTGCAGAGGCTGGGACGCTTGGTCCCAGGTGGACGGGCAGGTGGACGGGCAAAGAGCCACGGGGACGGCCTTGCCAGCCCTCCTCGGGACGCACAGCAGTTCCCAGCTCGCACCCGGGACTCAGCTGCTCTGCTGAGACGTGAAGGGGCCCCACAAAGTGACCTTGGGGGGGACGTCCGGGGCTAACATGGCGTGAGGCTGATTATCCCCAGGAGGCCGCCAGTTTGCACGGTCACCCTCCTGGGGACAGCCAAGGAGGAAGGGAGACGAGCCGGGGACAGTGACACAGGGGCCTGGGAAGGGAGCGGACAGACCCCGCACACTCAGTCCAAGTGCTTCGATCACAACAAAACGGTCGCCGATCCTGACAGTGTGTCCCCGAGAACTGTGCCGGCAAAGTTACCAAAACCCCAAACCATCTGACTGCACGAGAGCAAAGATCCCCTACAAGTGACAAGAGGGGCGCACGTAAGGCCCAGCGCAGGGCCCCTGGGGTCGTGGCCCGTCGATACCTAATTATCCTGGGACCCTCACCATCCGCGACTGTCCCTTCTGGCTCCCTGTTGTTCATCAGGAGCTTATGCGGCGACACGAAGCACACGGGCACCTCGGCACGGAAGACCAGCTCCCAGAGCAGACAGCGCAGGGACTGGCAACCACTGCCCGCGTCCTGGCCCAGATGCCGCTAGGAGTCGGAGCGGCCGCGGAGGAAGACGGGCCTTCAGGGCTCTCTCCGTTACCGTCTTTCCTCCGGAAATCCCGCAGAGTCGAGCCCGGGATGCCTCATGTCCCAGGCCCGGGAGCACGCGCTCCGCGATGTTTGCGGGCTCCGAGGGGCACGTGGGCTCCTCGTGGTGAGGGGGCCCATGGGCTTTCCCCAGGGGGCCTCTGGCAGCAGTTTAATCGCTGTGACTGTCGTACTGACAGCAGTAAGATCTGGGTCCCCAGCTCCTGCGCGAAGCAGCCCCGTGGGCAGGTCACAAGCAGTGGGACCCGTGTCATAGACCTTCCCGTTTCCTCCACCACGTCCTCCCTCCTGGTGCATCAGGAAGAGCTGCCCAGGCCTGAGCGGGTCTCTGTCCCCAACTGCGCTCCAGTTCCGGGGCAGGGCCGGCTTCCCACCTCCCATCTCCCCATCTCCCAGTGGGGCTGGCAGGGACGGGCCACCTGGGCAGGGGCTCAGCCGGCCACTCGGTCATTCGTGTAGAAAACTAGGGCCACGATCACTGCTTTGTGGGGGTTCCCAGCCCCTCGATGCCGCTGAGGCCGGGAACCCTCAGAGGGGTGTCGGACTGTTACCTGGGGGTGTGCCAGGTGTCCGGAGCGCAGCCTGGCAGGCCCCTTGGGGCAACAGAGATCTGAGGAGCCAACCTCCTCCCACCGCTGCCCGCGAGGAAGACTGCCCGGAGGGGTCACTGCCCGCAGGGGCTGTAGCGGGGAGGGGACACAGGCCTGGAGCGTCCGTGGCTCAGAGGTGGCTGAGACGCAGGACGCAGGGAAGGTGGGGGGTGGGCAGGGAGGAAGGAGCCGCGACAGGCCCCCGGGGAAGGCAGCCCGGAGCACAGGGAAGATGGCGTGTCCCGGCGTGTCGGCTGAGACGGCGCGGCTTGTGAGCGTGTGCACGCGTGTGGAGGCCGCCCCGGGAGCGGGGGGTCAGGCGGGTGCGCGCAGCCCGTGGCCACGTGGCCTAGGGTTTCCTGGCCCGTGCAGGGTCGTGACTTGAGCAGGCGCTAGGTCAGCCTCGGTTTGGGAAACGGCCTCAGTGGTGATTCTGGAAGCTCGGAGCTGCTGTCACAGTGACCCGGGTCAGGGTGTCCTGCTTCGCGTCCGACAACGGGCAGGGCCGTCGTCCACCCTGTCACCCGCCCGTGAAAGCGAGCGTGAAGGACACGTGACTCCGGCTCGGGGAGCAGCGCACGCTTTATTCAGGACAGACACGCCTGGATCGAGGCTGTTTCCGGAGGGAACCTCCTCCCCCGTGTCGTGCGGGAAGGGGGTTCCCGTCCGAGAAGGACCGTCCACTCCCAGGAATCCGCCCGCGGCCGCCCTTCGCACCGGCTTCCGCGCGTGTCCCTGCGGTTCCTACTGGCAGGGACGGACTTGGGATCCGCAGGCCGGGTCCTGCGGGAGAGAACAGCTCTGAGTGTGCGGACAGACCAGACCGGGCACCCGCCAGGGCCCCAGGACTCAGTCAGCTACTCGGGGGCCCAGGGACACGCGGGGTCCCAGGGTGCCTGCAGGGGTCCTCGTGTGTGTGTCTAATGGGGCGTTTCGGTTCCCTGCTTCGGGGCGGACGCAGGTCCTGCTCTGTGGGGGGACGCGTCGGGGGCAGGGCCGGCCAGCTCCGAGTGTCCCAGGGCCGGCCGCCCACTAGGTCTCGGAGAGGCGTGCGCACGCCGACTTCAGTGTCGCCCGTCCTGTGGTCACACTCAAAGAAGAAACAGCCACAGGCGAGTCTAGACCAGGTGTCTCCACACTGCTGGGAATGACTCCATTTTTTTTAATAAAAAGTGCTTTCTAGAAGTCAACATTTCCTTTCAGTTTCTGGCTGTCGTGTTCGGCCGAGGCTTGGGGTGACACGGAGGCAAGCGCCCGCCACGGGGTCCGTTCCGACCCAGTTTGCACAAACGGGAAGCCTCGTGCCGGCTCCCGCCCGGGCTTACGCGTCTAGTCTGTCCGCACTCTCGGAACAAAGTAGGTCACACCTGTCACAAGGCGTCCTCCTGCAAGCTTGACCAGCTGATCGCACAGCGAGCCGTGCGCGGAGGGACCGGACCGGCGCGGGCAGCCACGCGGGGTCAGGGGACCAGGGTCTCCGTGAGGGCCTCCTGGTCTGAATGGGAGCGGGGGCGAGTGGGGACCCTGTGCCCTCCCAGACGAGCACCCACCTGGCCTGCGCCCCGAGTGGCGGCAGCAGGCTGTGACGCGTGCGTGTCCCAGTGCGTGCCGAGACCCGGCTGGCAGGTTCCCCTTCCACCCGAGTCTGCGATGCACAGCGAGGCTTTCCGGCCGGCGTGTGCCCTGCGGACAAGCACACACCTGCTGACGGAAGTCACGACTCAGGCGAACGCCCAGGGCCCGTCACACACACTGTCCTGCTGTCACTGTGACTGGACGGGGTGCTGGGACCCCGGGCACCTCCTGATCCCTCCAGGGAGGAGCCCAGGGCCACTGTTAGCTGGAAGACAGCACCAGGTGCGGCGCGGCCTGCACCGTTCTCCGTCGTCCGAGGGGCGTCAGGAGGCCCCGCAGCCCGTCCCGCGCCAGGAGCCCCGGCCGCAGCCGCGAACGCCCTGCCCAGAGACACCCCCAGCCCCAGGCCCGCCGAACGCGTCTGATCCCACTTCTGACTTGTGCGGGAGGGTTCGGAAAATCACTGTCCCCAGGAGGAGAAGCTGAACTGGGGACAGGCCCCCGTGCCCGCTTTCTGCGCTCTGTTTTCCAGGCGACTGCACGCACGTGGCGTCCGGACGCAGGTTTCCTGAGCCGGGGCCGTCTGGGAAGCTGTGCTCCTCTCCGGCTGGAGCCGGGCCTGGCTGCGGCTCTCCCTCGTCAGACCCTCCCAAAGCCGGGGACCCCCAGGGCGAGAACAACACCCCCAGGGTGACCCGCGGCACCAGAGGCGTCACAGGGAAGTCAGGAAACGTGACAGGAGGAGTGGACATGGACAGGATGCCCTGGGACCCCCGGGCGCACTGAAAGCCACACGCAGAGGGGACGAGCCAGCAACCCGCGTCTGCGTGGAAGAGAAGACAGACTTCGGCTAAACCATGTAACTTGGCGGCCGTGGGAGTGGGAGCAGCGGAGCCCGAGCTGCGGAGGGAAGGACCGGACACCAGAGCAGACGTGACTCAGGGGTGTGGCTCGACCTCAGCCCTGCCTCCACCCCCGCCCAGCTCTCTGTGGGGTCAGTGCCCCGTGGGAGCGGGAGAGGGTGCGTCCTCCACGGAGCCAGGACAGTGGGCCGGGTGTGTGGCACCGTCCCCCCGGAAGCCCACCGGGCTGAGGGATGAAGCCACGCGGCCTCGCGGTGAAGGGCTGGGAGGGAGCAGGTGTTCCGGTGCCGGGGCGTTTGTGGATTGTGGGCGCGGAGTCCCTGGTGTGGACACAGCGGGCCGAGGGGCCGGGGGGGGGCCCACTCACAGGCTGTCCGGCCAGAGCTCCCGCAGAGGGCAGTCCTTCGGGGCGGCCACCAGGGCCAGGGCCCCTCGCTCTGCACCCTGCGCCCTTCCAATCCCTGAGGACAAATTCCTTCCCCCCAAGCTTCCCTCTCCCTGGGAGGACCACAACCAGGAGGCTTCAGGCTCTCGACCAAATTCACGGCCAAAGGCCTTCTGTTGTGGGGACGGGAGCGGATCCCGGGCGGGGCGCATGGGGGCACTTCTGGGCGCGGCTGTAGGTTCGCCTCCCTGGGCTTAGGTGCTGTCCGTCTGTCCCCACAGAGGCCGTGGGCCAGCATGTCCGTGTCCGCCTGTCCGTGCCGCTCTGAGCGCCTCTGCGGCCCGACGGCTCTGCTCTCTGCCACCACAGGTGACCAGCCACCCAGCCGAGCTTCGGGGCGGGTATGAGGGCTCCAGAGTCCAGACTCCAGGGCAGTGGACACTGACTTCCCAAGTGCCCATGTGACGGACAGCTGTCCGTCTTAACCAGAACCCCTTTTCCTTGTGTGGGGCCTGAGGCGTCTTTGCATCCCGTAGGGCGGCCGAGGTCTGACGGAGACGATACGTGAGCTTAAGTCATGGTGATGCTGGATTTCCACAGCGTGGACGTTCAGTCCCCGGGGTCGCCGCTCCCAGCCCCTCCACCGTGTGTGCCACGGCCTGGCTCATTTTCTCTGAGTGGTGGGTGGCCGGCTACGGGTTTCTGTTACTGCCCGTGTCGGAGCTTCTAGGACCAGGCGGCTCCTTCCTGCCGCCAGCCCCGCCGAAAACTAGAGACGCTGCTCAGCAGTGGATGTGACGGCCGGCCGTCGGCAGGGCGGCCCTGAGGAGGACGCTGCTGCTGGCCAGTCAGTGGTTTGTCGGAATGACAGCCTGGCGGTCTCGGCTCTGAAGGCGACGGTCCAGACGGTCCGGTCCGGACGGGGACGGTCCGGTCCGGACGGGGACGGTCCTGACGGTCCAGACGGGGACGGCCCTGACAGTGTAATCACACTCGGTGCCAAAGCAACCTGAGAGGAGGCCAGGGGCGCAGAGGCCAAGGCCAGGCCCCAGAGCCGACAGAGCCCGGGTCTCCTCGCTGCTCTAGCTCTCCCCGGCGCAGGCGAGCGACACCTTCCACCGGCAGACGCCCCAGCACTGCTGTATGCGATTCCTGGGGCATCAGGAACACCGTGCCACGGCCCCACGGGTTTGGCCACGGAAACTGTTCTCTCCCCTTCCTGCAGTGTGGACGTGTAGGGTCACAATGTTGTCAGGGCTCCTCCTTCTGAGGTTTTGGGGGGTTTTCTGGGGACCCTTGGCCGGTAGCCGTGTCCCCCCATCTCTGCCCGGATCTTCATCCAGCCTTCGCTCTGTGTGTCCCCGCCTGTCCCTATTCCCCCTTCCAGGGAGGACAGCGGTCCTGTTGGACCAGGGACACCTACTCTGACACAACCTCATCTCAACTTGTGTCCCCAACGACACTGCTTCCAAATACGGCCCCATGCCAGGGTCCCAGAGGTCGGGTCTCCATCATGTGCATCTGGGGGACGTGTTTCAGCCTGTAACAAAGACCTCACATGATCGAAGGGAGAGTTTAATGACATCACGGCTGGATTCACCAAGCCCATGAGACACACGGCCGTCGCGTGTTCCCCTTAGCTGGTAGACTGAAGGAATTCCCGTCTGAACTGTGGTGTTCGTTGGTTCCGCCAGAAATCACGAGCCTATTAAAAGTGTGTCAGTTAAATACCATTTACCAGGCAGAGGTAAACCCACGTGTCAGGTGAAGAAGTGGGGGCAGGGTGGTCATGGAGTTTAAATGAAGTGGGCGTTGGCTTTACTCCTGCGACAGGACGCCTGGGCAGGAGGAGCACAGCCGTCCTGTCCCAGAGCCGCGGCTCCCAGGGGCTCGGAGAGGGGCCAGGCTGCGGCTGGCCGTGGTTGGGGACACCTCGGAACGTGATGGTGACCTCCTGGTGGTGACGGCTGACCACCAGGCTCTGGGTTTGCGTGCAGCAACCTTGCTGCTGCAGAGGGGCGGGGTACGGGCCGTGGCGAGGGCACCGCTGAGCTCCGTGGTGTGTCCCAGTAGACGCAGGGCCGTGGCGTGTGGGCCGGCCCTGGGCAGACGGGCCAGCAACGGCGTCTTGCGGTTTATGCCGCCGGGAAGGCTGAGCAAGACTCTGATCTCGAGTCCTCGGAGCTGCTGGTCCGGAGCAGGAGGACAGGTGCCGACCCACGTCCCGAAGAGACGCCCAGATCCGCTCCAAAGGCCCCACCGTGGGGCCGGTTTTGATGTAAAGGTCCAGCTTTATGTCAATTCAAGTTCCCTATTTGCAGGAGTCTGCGCCAGGGGCAGGGCCGCTGACAAGCTGGTTTTATCCCGGGGGACCTTTACTCTCCGAGACATCTGGGCACAATTTCGGCTCCTAACGGGAGCATCCCCGACAACCCGCTGCCACTGCCAAGCCCCCGCCCCGAGTCTCCAGCCACAGGCCGCGGATGCCCCGAGGTGTGTGGGCTCTTCCACCTGCACTGCTGAAGGCACAAGAGCCAGAAATCGGAGCTTTGTACAGAGTCGCTCTGGGGCTGCAGGGGTTCGGGCCACCGAGCATCTGCACTGGCTTCTGGAACACACCAGCCTTGCCACAGGGGAGGAGACGGCCTCTGCCAGCTTTGGGGGGAGGACTTACCACCTGCAAACCACCGTCCAGGTGAGACCCGCCAGGCCGCCGACCAGCAGGGTGCCCAAGGCGATGGAGACCCAGGACGCCTTCGGGAGCCTCCCAGAGTCTGGGGAGAGGGAGGGGTTAGCGAGGCCCTGCCGAGGGCTGCGGCCAGCGTGCCCCACGAGCTCAGGGCCAGCCTGGTCCCGAGGGCCTTGCCTCTGCCCGCGACTGCCCAGGGAGGCCATTTCTCAGATGGGCTCTCCTGGGTGCGAGGGGTCAGGACAGCCTCCGGGAAGCACAGCCCACGCCCAGCCGCGCATGGCCGTGGCGGGACACGCGTGGCCGCGGGAGGACAACCTGCCGCACCCGCGAGGTGTGCGCGACCTGCTCCCCCCTCCCGCGGAGGAGGCCCGCGGAGGGAGCTCTTACCGACGCACATTGTCCCGTCCTCCGCCGGCACGTAGGGGTCTGTGCACTCACAGCGGAAGCCACCCTTGGTGTTCCTGCACCGGGCCGATGGGTGGCAGGGAGGGGCCGCCGCGTCTTCACACTCGTTGACGTCTGCACAGACCACAGGGAGGTCAGGCCGTGGCCCTGTCCTCCCTGACCCCGCTGCGGCCCTCACCCTGGAGGCCCCGTCCACTCCCTGCTCCGTGGCGAGAGAATCGAGAACCGCGGCGTCCTTCTTGGGCCACGTCCGTCCCCGAGCAGCCGCTTTCTTGCCGCCAGAGGGTGCCCTCCGAGGTCAGCTCGGCAGACAGCCACGCTGTGACCGAGCTGCGTGGTGTGGCCGTGACGCCGTGGGGACACCCGCCCGCACTGAAGCTGTCCCGTCCCACCTGGGCTGCTCACGTCCGCCCAAGCTCTGTGCCACGTGCTCCTGCGTGGGCGGAGGTGACTGGGGCCTGGGCGGGCTGTGTCGTGGGGCCACCGGCAGCTCACGGCGAGCTGGGCACACTGGGCAGTGGGCCTCGTTCCACGTGGGGCCAGAGCCTCTCCAGGAGGCTGGCATCCTCCCCCTCGAGTGGGATGTGGCCCGGTGTGGGACAGGGGACGGGGGGGACAGGGCAGGGCTGGGTCTGTGCATCCACGCGGACTCTTCCAGCTGGACGGTTCACCCTCAGAGAGCATGTGAGGCCTCGGGCCACGACCCCACGACGCTTGACCCTGGCCCACAGGAGAGCACAGGCTGCCCGGTGCAGAGTTGGAGCTGAGGCTCCCAGGCCCGGCGAGCCGGTGCCCATGGCTGCGCTGCCGCCGGTGAGGAAGGGGAGCTGCCCTCACGTTTCCTTCTGCCTGAAACCTGGGACCCCTCGCTGGATTCCTGAGGCCTGTTTCCTGGTGACTCGCTGAGTCCGTTTTCCTTCAGATAAAACGTTTCTTTTTGGCCAATTCCAGGAAACACAGGAGGTCTGAGTGTCAACAGACGCCGTATTTTACGGGTCCCTGGGCACGTGTTGGAGGACACGGCCATCACACCCTCCTGGGCCATCCTGTGTCCATGGAATGACGCAGAGTCACAGAGGCCATGGGCCTGGGAGGCAGACTGGGAAGCCGCTGAGGCGTCCAGGCCAGGCGCGTGGGGTCACGGACCAGGTCACGGCCAGTGGGGAACGAGGTCCAGCGAGAGGGGGTCGGCCTTCCCAGGCCTTCCCAGGCCCGTCCCCTGAGCGCCCCCCGCCCCCGACACTGTTCTAACCAGCGGAGTGGGGCACGGAGCCCCGGGGCGGACCCTGGAGGCTCCCACTCACGCTCGCGCCGGCCGCGTGACCACAGTCAGACGCATGCGGGGATGCGGACAAGCCTGTTCCGGGCCGGTGCGAGCGGAAGCCCTTCTCTTGGGCTTCATCGGAGGCGGCGGCTCTGGAAGCTCTTCCCACGGGTCACTAACGCGTCCCCTTCCTGCCGGCGTCACCCCGATGGCCGCGCCGGGACGCGACGGTCTCGGGGCTTCGTTATCGGGCACGAGGCCTGGGGGACGCCGTGTTCGGAGCCAGCACGGCTCCGCGGAGAGGACGACCCCGCCGGCCCCTTCTCCCCACGACACCCCTTCTCCTTCCTGTTCGCAAACCGCAGACCCGGGGAAAGTCAGGAGCGCCGGCGTCGGGGGAGCCACTGACCTCGGCACACGGGCGGCCGGAGCAGGCCGCGGGGGGCACAGGCCACCTGCTCCCGGCCCTGCAGCTGGAACCCGTGGCGGCAGGAGAACACGAGCACGCGCCGGCCGGTCTCGCCACAGAGCGCGACGTCCCCGTTGTCCACGCCGTGGGGGAGGCCACACGCGTCACCTGCACCGGACGGCGACAGACCCCACCCGGCGTTCACTCCCGGCCCCTCCCCGTCTCCGTGGCCGCCAGCCGCAGGGACCCCAGGTCCCACGGATCCGTCCAGGCTGCGCACGACGGGCGGCAGCGGCCATGGGGGGGGAGGCTCCCCTCCGCGTCTGTCCTGCCCTGAGCCGACCCCGCCGGGCGCCGTCCTCGACCAACACAGCGCTCGGCGCCACGCGCCTTCCTCCTGCTCACACCCCTCACCCCTCCCCCCTTCAACCCATCACCCCTCACCCCTCACCCCTCATCCTTCACCCTCACCCGTCACCCGTCACCCCTTCAACCCTCACCCCTCCCCCTTCAACCCATCACCCCTCACCCCTCCCCCCTTCATCCCGTCACCCCCCACCCCTCCCCCTTCACCCCTCAACCCTCACCCCTCACCCCTTCAACCCGTCACCCCTCACCCTCACCCGTCACCTGCTCGTCGCCCCACCCTCTCTCGCCCCCTTTTTAACCCACCACCCCTCCCCCCACCTCCCCATCTCCCTCACTTCCTTCACCTCGGCCCCCGTCCTGCCTCCCCCCACGTCCCCGGCTTTCCCGCAGTCTAGCGGGCACACGGCTCCTCGGCTCCGGGTGTGTCTCTGCGCACGGCGTCACGGAGGCCGGTGGGAGCCCTGTGCCCCGACACCCCGTGCTCGTCCATGCACCTGCCCACCGCACTGGGCGTCCCGGCGGCGGCGCAGACGTGGGGCAGCTCGTGGGCAGCCTCGTGGCACAGACCCACATGCTACAACCTGATCTAAAACGGGCTTCACGTCACCTTGAGGAGGGGGCTCCCTCCACACGTCCAGGTTCAGCCCCGGAATGTTCTCGCACGCCTCAAAGTCCTGCGGGAATCTCCCGGTTCGGAAGGCGTCCACAGGCACGCGGGGGAGGCCCGTGTTGTCACAGAGGACCCGGGACAGGGAATGTCTGGCCAGCGCGCGCCGCTGGGCCTCGGTGAACACCCCGCGTCTCTCCCACCAGAACCTGCACGGAGAGGCGAGCCCGCGGCTGAGGGCGCCCCCCGTCGGGCGGACAGCGTGTCCTGTGCTGTCGGCGCGTCCGAGCGCTCCCAGACCCCTCCCCGCTGACCCACTGGCCCGGGAGCGAGCGCCTGGCTTCCTGACTCCCTCGGGGGCCTTCGCGGACACGGCCGGGCCACGCGGACAGAAGGGCAGCAAACCCGCCCCCGCGCGGACGCCGCCCCTGGGCCTAGGCCTCCTTCCTGGGTCAGCGCCCCCTGCCCGACTTGGCAGACCCGTGAGAGAACCTGCGGAGGGGCTTTCTGGGCGTCACCACGTGATGGGCCCACAGCCCCACAGAGACAGCCGGGGCACGTGGACCCACGACAGCTGTGCTGGGGCCTGCGTGGGCTGGGGGCCGCAGACATGCCCAGCCGAGGCACCTACCGGTCTCCGTCCCTCAGGGCCTTCATCTGTCTCCCGATGAGGCACGCGAACAGCGGGCCCGTGCGCGCCTGGGGCAGGAAGGTCTCGGCCAGGCCGCCCAGCCAGACGTCGATGTTGTCGGGGTGCCCGTACAGGTCCATTATCCGGCCCGCGATGCTGGCGTTGGCGAAGACGGCACGCAGGTCGGCCCGTGTCTGCAGTCTGGGCAGGCCGCAGAACTCCCTCCACGCGTTGTAGCCTGCAGAAACCACCCACGACCTCGTGCCCAGCAGGACGGAATGTGCCGGAGTGTTCCAGCACCACGGTCAGGGGCTTACTGGAGAGTTTGTTCACAGACACAATCGGAAGACACCGTATTGTGCAGTGGTCAGGATTCGACCTCCTGGGGCTTTGAGAGAGAGGCCAGAGCAGCACGTGTCCTGACCGATCACCTGGCTCCCCGGGGGGGTCCGTGAGAGGGGCGTGTGCGGGTGTGCCCTGACCTGGAGCAGCGCCCCAGGCGACAGGCAGGTCTGCACTGGTGGACCAGCCGGCAGGAGGCCTTGCATGGCTAGCAGAGCGGACCAGACAGCTGAACCACGGGGGCCCCAGGAGGAAAGGCCACGGGGGCAGGGCGTGAGGGCAGGCCTCCGGGAGCAGTGGGGACCATTGGGACAGATGGAGGGTATCGGGTTGGAGTGGGCACAGCAAGTGGAGGAGCAGCGGGGACCAGCCTGAGAAGAAGGCTCCCGCCCCCAGAGTGGCCAAGGGATGGGCCACCGGTGGGAGAGGAGTGTGCCAGCCTGGGGGCGGTGAGGGGCGCCCACGGGCCGACAGTGGCTGTCGAACTGCCCAGTACATGCCAGGCCAGACCACTGCCCCTCCTGTTCGCGAACAGCTCCCGCCCCCCCAATGGTCCCTGATGGGGCTCCCCGTGGACGGACCAGCGCTCTGGAAGGTGGCCGGGGATCGGAGACACCGCTTCCGATAGAAGAGGCTCTGAGGGGCCGCCCCGCAGCCCAGGCGGGAGCAGGGAGGAGCGGGGCGGGCGCACCTGGCAGGCCGTGGTCCCGGCCCCGCTGCAGGTTGATGGACGCCAGGTCCAGCCCGCCCGAGCTGCCCAGCACGAACAGCCTCTCCGTCAGCTCCTCGTTCATCAGCTGTTCCGGCACCTGCCGCTTGGCTGGTCTCGCCAGGAGGCCCCTCACCAGGGGGTCCAGACCCCCTGGAAAACACCAGGGGCGAGAGGCGGTCATCCCATGAGTCCTGGTGGAACTCGGCTTGTTCTGAACCGAAAACCCTTCCAGATCACGGATGTGAGGTCACGACTTCACTTCTCGCGAGTCTGAGGATTTCGGAGTGCTGCTGGGGTTCTGCCGTGGGGGTGGGTGAGCCCCTGTCTGGGCTCCCGGGGACTGACCAGCAGGTTGCACGGACAGGCGTCGGGTTCGAAGGGAACCCAGAGAAGGAGCGCGGCAGTCCTGAAGCTTCCGTGTTGTTTCCCGCAGTGGACGTCTGCAGGAGGCGGAAGCTGGAGTCTAACGGGCAGGGGGCGCCGAACAGAGGGGGGTCGGTCCGGGCACCTGCTCCCTCACCTCTAAGGACCAGCCTGCTCCACAGGACCCTTTATGGAGAAGCCCACCTCTCGGTTCCCCCCCACCTGATCACGTGGGTCCTTTATCACGACTGTCTGGTCTCTGGGGGCCCCCAGAGCAACAACAGGGGTGGCCCAGGGCCATGACAAACAGGGTTGGGGGACGTGGGCAGGGACAGGGCAGCCACAGGAGGGACGCCGAGCCCCGGCGCGAAGGGAAACGCACCTTCCTTGAGGAGCCTCCAGGGACTGAAGAAGGCGTCCTGCAGCCGCAGCGGGGGGAGGCCCGGGGGCTCCTGGAAGTCGGCGTCCAGCCGCCTCACCAGGGGGTGCACGGTGGCGTGGCCAAAGCGGAAGGCAGCCGTGGAAAACACATTGGACACGGTGGGGTCCACGGCAGGGTCGTAGCCCTCATAAGGGCCCACGTGCTTCTGGAAGGCCTCGGGGCCCAGGACTTTGGGGACATAGTCCCGCATGGTGATGATCTATGGAGAGAAGAAAACAGGAGAGCTTCTGAGCAGGGGCGACTAGCAGCAGGGCCCACGTTCCAGACTGGGCCATCCCAGAGCTGGGCCACGTCCAGCGACAGGGAAGGACTTTCTCCTGCACATCCGCTGGGGCCAGAGTTGTCCCGGGAAGGACACGGCATCCGGGTCAGGGAACAGGTGAACAGGTGAATGGATCCCAAGAGCACCCTCATAGCTCTGAGACTTATGGGGCTTGGAGGGCATGTCAGCAACACCCCCAAACACCCCCAGGGCAGGGCAGGGCACATAAAGCTTGGGGTGCACCACACAGGACTGGCTGCCATGCTGCACCCCTCCCCCAACCTCCTCGCCCCCTTCACCAGGGGCACCAGCAACGCCTGAGCTCAGGAGTCAGGGATCCTGGCGCTTCAAGAAGCCTGAGCCGTGGAGTCCCAGGTCCCGACCCGGGAGTTCCAAGCTCCCCCTACCCCCCCACTCCGTGGCTGTGCGACTCTGGTGCGTGGGGAGCTGGGTGGCCTCTCTGATCTGGCTTCCTTTTCTGGAAAAGCCTTTTTCATGAAGTTTTTGTGAGTAGAAAACATACACGGTTTTCTCTGTTGGGTCTGTTGTGTGGTCTCCGTACGGCAGATGGATTTGTTACCCGGTGGGTTCCTGCATGCGGAGGACCCTCCCGAGAAGCCGTACGGAAACGCCCCCCATTGAAGGGCACCCACCCCCTGCCTGGCTCTGGGAGATTGAAAGGCACGTTGGGATCCTGTGATGCTCCTTTTTCCCTGAGGCGCGTCTGCCAGCTCGTGAGCTCGCCACAACAGACAGGAAGGAAAGGGGCTGGCGGGGGTCTCACAGGAGCCCAGACCGGGCCTGGGTTTTGTGAAAAAGATGGAAGATACAGCGTGCTCTCTAAAGGGACCGGACAGGTGTGACCCACGGGCTGGAGCGAGCATCTTTCATGACGGCAGGACCCGCGGTCCGCTGACGGGATCGGCTCTGTCGTCGCCCGGCCCTGCGCTAGGGCCTCTGGCTGACTTCTCAGAAAGGTGCTGGTCCGTTTGTTCTGGTTCTCGGGAGTTCTGCGAGCCAGATGCTGGCCCCTCGAGGGACGGGGGTGGGGCTGTGGCCACCCAGGAGGCTGCTCGAGTCTGAGGTCCCCAGGGGTACAATGGTGGGCGGCCTGGGTGTCTCCGGCGTCCATGCCTCTGAGGAGCCCCGTCAGCGGCAACAAGGCTACCCACCCTCGTCCTGTGGTTTCTGTTCGGTGCCCCCCGCAGGATCAGGCACAAGGGCTCTGCTGGGAGGTTTACCAGTCATCCTCTTTCCTGTAAAAATCAGCATCAGATTCTTCCAGGATTAAAGGGATTTGGGTCAATAAGTGGCGTCCGATGAGGTAAAAGCCAATAGGAACCGTTCTGTTGAGAACATAAAGGTCTTTGCTTGTAGCTTCTCCGTGCAGCCGGCAAGCTGCCCCTTCTCCGGGCGCTGGAAGAAAGCTCCCACCTGCACCCTCAGAACGGGTCCCTTCCGAGAGGGACGTGTTTTCTCATTTGCACTTTGTGGGCGCGCAGCGGGGAGCGGCCGTGGAGCCTCCGAGCCGGCAGAACGGTGGACGCACAGAGCCCCGGGCTGCCACTGAGCCCGCTTTCAGCTCCGGGTCTGGAGGCTGGTCCAGTGCTCCTTGTCTGATGGGTCATCCCAGAGCCGGTTCGGGGATGAGTGAGAAGCACCTGGGCCACTGACGGGTACGGCATAGGGACGACGTAGTCACGCAGAACCCGGCCCTCGGCCCAGACCCCAGACGTGTCCGCAGCCTTCCCTGCACGGGAGCTCAGTGTGGCCCTTGCAGCCCGGCGTGAGGACGGCTCCACTTCTGCTTCTTGTCCCCACAAGGGAAATGGCCTTTCTCTTCCCCGCCAGGAACACGAGACAGCTTTAAACCCCGTGGAAGAGATTCTAATGACCTCTGCTTCCCTCTCCCCTTCTCTGGAGCTTGACTTGGGGTCCCAGGGGGCATAGGGCCCATTGTCCTGACCCACAGGGGCACCAGTGGAGACAGAGACCCTGGGGACATGTTCATATAGGGCTGTCTGTCTGGGGCAGGGGGGTACACGGGGGACTGAGCTGCTAAAGTTGGTGAGGAGCACCGTGGGGCTCTGTTGCACAGATTGGGGCTGTCGTGGGACTTTGTGGGTCAGGAGGCAGAAGGCTTGCCTCTGCTTCGGGTGCGGGGGGGGGGACAGGCGCTAAGGCCAGGCCACGTGTCCCTGGGCCTGGCTGCTCAGAGCTGAGGCAGCGGCTGAGAGACCAGGCGTGCTCTCCGTCTTCTGACCTGCAGATGTTTCTTTCAATGACATGAGACTTTCAGGACGGGAGAGATCCACACCACAGAAGCAGGAAAGACGGACGGCCTTGCAAGAACCCCTCCGACGCAGCCCACCTCCCTGCAAGGGTTTATCAACACTAAACACAGCCTCTTGTCATTTTGGAGTTTCCAAGATATTTCCAAAAAACACCGAAGAGAAGCTATTGACTGAAAAAACACTCCAGGAATCTGAAAGCGAACAGTGAAGCTGAGGAATGTGGCCCGGTCCCGGGCAGACGGGGGCGGGGCTTCTGGGGTGACGCGGGGACGGGGCCGCACACACTCCCCGGCGTCCACTGTGTGCGTCCGGTCCAGCAGCCGGAGCGCAGCGCCAGGCTGGACAGCATGTGCCCACGGAGCCCTCGTCCGGGGTAGGGGCGTGGGCACACGGCCGTCGGGGGACAGGGCCGGAGGACTCCATGGCGGGGGAGGGGCAAGAGCCCCCGACCGGGAGCCCCGGGAGCCACCTTGTTGGAGTTCAGAGGGGCCTGGCGGGCTGGCGGAGACGGGGACGGGTTCCCGCCCTCCAGCTCTACCGAACCCCGTTCGCACGTCCCTGTGGTCTCCCTGTTCCTGCTTCACCGGCTCCGCGTGTCCTCGCCTGGGACGCGAGGTTGTGACCCACAGGGGCGCGTCCAGACTGTGGCGCGTGTCCCAGAAGCCCGCCCCCCCGCCCCGTCTGTGTGCTGGGATCCCTCGCTCTGCTCCGCCCCCGCCCCCACGCCCCCAGCGCCCGCGGGAGCTCGCACCTGGTGCAGGGCGCCCACCACCTTGCGCGCCTCCTGGTAGGCCGTGTGGGCGCTCCAGTGCGCGTTCAGAGCCTTGAGCGCCGGGGCCAGCCGGTTGTGCTCGCGCAGCCACAGCGTGTGCAGGGCCGCGAGAGCGGGCACCTCGCTGGCCCGGCTGTCCCCCGCCAGGAAGCAGGGCGCGGCGGTCGTCCCGCGGGGGCTGGGCTCAGGCGCGCAGGCGGTGGGCCGCGCGAAGGGCAGGTAGGCGCGGCCGGCGTCCCGGTGGCGCGTGTTGACCCGGAGCAGCCCCTCGGGGCTCGTCCAGTTGCGCAGCTGTTTCTCCACGGCCGGGGAGCTGCCGTACACCGTGGACGCGTCCAGGAAAGACGTCAGCCCGTTCATCTGCTGTCGCGGGTTGGCCGAGCTCAGGTTCCCGAAGAAGGCGCCCTGCATCCCGGTGCCACAGGCGGCGGAGGACCGGTAGAACGGCAAACAGGAGCCACCGGCGCTCCCCGAGGCGTTGCTGGGCAGCTGCGGGAAAGGGGAGACGCCGTCACGGCCTCTGCGGGCACCCGGGAAGCTCCAGGCTGGCCACGGTCATCGGCCTGGGGGCCACTCTCTGACCCGTCCACTCCTGTCCCCTGCCCTCAGTCCTAGCGTGCCACGGGCTCCTGCCGGGGTCAGCGTGGTGAGAAGGGAAACGAGAACCGTATTTAGGGAGACCCGTTCTGCAGGACCCGTCATGGCCACCGCCCTCTAGCTCTGCTGCCCGACAGGCAGACACGGGCACCGTGGCTCACGTCCGGACGCACGCTTCGCTTTGCTCTTTGTGTCGGTGTGAAAACAGCAAAGCTTGAAACTTAAATGCTCGTGCACAAGCACATGGGTTAACGGGTTCCCGCGCAGACTTTAGAAGTCGCGTGTCTGTCCGCTTAACAATATGGTGCGACATCGGCCAATTACAACAGGTTCTGAACGACACACACAGCACGGCCCGGCAGCTGTAAGCGTCAGAGCACGCACTCGCGTGCACACACACGCGCACAAGCGTGCACACACACGCGCACACACACGCACACACGTGCACACTCAGGCACACACGCATGCACACACGCGCAATCACACACACATGCACAGACACGCACACACACAGGCACACATGCATGCACACACGCGCGCACACACGTGCACACAGAGGCACACACGCATGCACACACGCGCACACACACGTGCACACAGTGCACACACAGGCACACACGTGTGCACACACACGCATGCACACACGCACACACGTGCACACACGCACACACGTGCACACACACGTGCACACACATGAGGACAACTTCTGGACAAACGCACAAGATACTCCTCACAGGCGTTACCTCCCGCCCCCGCGCAGGACGAATGGGGATGTGGACCCTCCCTTACACCCCCTGCTTGATTTCTAAATGGCATCTGTTACTTTCATAGTAAATAGTCCCACAGTTTAAAATTCTACCTGTATGGGGAAACATGGGTTCTGGTTTTCACACGTCAGCTGGCAGTCAGCCCCTCCCCCAAACGCAGCTTTGCTGGTGCTCTGGGGGGTGAACGCAATGTCGTGGTCAATGTATTGTCCCCACGCCGCCAGGAGGTCGGAGTACTGCTCGTCCTCAGTGACGGCCTCGTTGGGGACCTGAATGACTTGTCTTGTCACCTCCCGGACCTGTGAGAGAGACCAGCGTGTCATGGGGTGTGGGTATCTGCAGAGAGGACACAGGGGAGACCGCGGGTCGGGGCGCCCGCTCACGGGCGGGGAGCATCGGTGTGATGGCCGTGACCCAGAGGGCGGGCCAGGGGCGTGAGGCTGTTCTCAGGCCTCCACAGGTTTGCAGATGTGACTAGTGCCGGGACCTCGACACAGGGGCTCTTCTGAGGTTCCAAGTGGGTCCAATGCAATCACAGGGGTCCTAAAATCCGAGAGCCTCTCCTGCCTGTCGTCGGAGGGGACGTGGACCTGGAGGCCCGGGAATAGAGTTCCCCACAGCCTCGTCCACGCCTGGCGGCAGCCCAGTGAGCCCCACCTCTCCTCCAGAGCTGGACGGTGGAGACGTGGAGTAGTTTGTGCAGGAGCCCAGCAGCCCACGTTAACGGTGTCTGAGCCCCGGTCATTGCGAGTAGCCACGTGATTCCGGGAAACAGGGTTTACAGAATCCTTGTCCCTTCACGCTGGGCCCAGAGAGCCTTGGGGCATCGGCAGGATGGGGAAGGTGTTACTACGTCTGTTAGCGACGGTCAATCGGAGGCCGAGAGTGTCCTGCAGACAGGTACAGGGACGAGTGCAGCCGGGGGGCCATGCCCTCCCCCAGGGCCCGGCCACCAGCTGCGACGCCGCTCCCAGCTTGAGGGGCACCCGTCGTCCTGCTCGGCGGCCGTCCGCGAGCACGGCCCAGGGAAGCTGATCGCCTCAGATGCCATTTAGAAATCAAGCAGGGGGTGTAAGGGAGGGTCCACATCCCCATTCGTCCTGCGCGGGGGCGAGAGGTAACGCCTGTGAGAAGTATCTCGTGCGTTTGTCCAGAAGTTGTCCTCGTGTGTGTGCATGAGGTACGGGTCTGGGGACAGAGTTCCGGTCCCCGAGCGTGCTCACACGGAACAGACTGTCACTATCGTATCTCTGGAGAATTCCACCGTCATACGTAGTATAAGACCAGGCAGACTGATTTATTCACCAAAGCAAATAGGCAAATTGAGGGCAAAATATCCACTTTTTAGCCAAATTGATCAGTGGCTTGTATATGAGTTTTCTTAGCAAGTAATTTGCCTCCGGGCGTAAAGCAGCAACCATCAGTTTGCATAAATGAGTGAATTACTTAACTTTTAAGTATCTTTGGTTAGACCTCCTCCTCTGCCTACAGGGAAAGGAACTTGTATCAAAACGCCAAAATAAGGGGCGCCTGGGTGCCTCGGTGATCAGGCAACTGAGCCTCGGTTTCGGCTCAGGTCGTGATCTCAGGGTTGTGATGTCAAAGGCCACGCTGGGCTCCGGGACCAGTGGGGAGTCTGTGTGGGACCCTCTCCGTCTACTCTTCCCCCCAAAACGAATACATGTTTAACAAAAACAAACCCCCAAATACTGAAATGACTGTGAAGAGCCAACAGTCAGCTGAGCCTTAATCTAAGTCTGCCTTGTCCCCGTCACTGCTGGTGACGCTCATGTCTCCGCCCCTCAGCCCCCGAGGGAGGGAGCAGGGCACAAAGCCGCAGGGCACAGGCCTGTGGGGACGGAGAGCACGGGGCTCTGCGCCCGCTGCCCGGAGCCTGGGCGGAGCCGTGGGCGTCCTCCCCGGTGGGGGTGGTCTGGCGGCGTCGCGGGGACCAGGTCCCAGGGTGGGGGTCACCTACCGGGGGCAGCGGGAAGCCGTTGTACAGGAAGTGGGGGTTCCATCCCCGGGGCTCGCTGAGGCCGTCTTCGTAGGCCGGGGGCAGCCATCTCGCCAGCGCCGTGTTGGACGCCCCCCATCGGGGGTGTTCTCTGCGGAAACAGACGTGGGACCGTCAACCACAAGAGCCTCCATTTGGGAAGAACCAGAATGGGAATATCTGTTTAAAGAACAAAAAGAAATGAGGATCTTCTGTTGGGGATTTTCTTTTTTTTAACAGATACTTTGGGCATAAAATCCTGACGGTGTTCGTGTTCCCGTGACATCTGTGCGCTGCGTCCACGTGGCGCCGGCTGCGGGGGTCTGCGCGGTCGCTGCAGGGTCTTCGCAAGGTGCGTGAGGCCGGCTTGGAGGCTTGCCGTGGACGAGCGTCCGCGTTGGAGAAGGTCGGGGCTAGACTCTCCAGCAAGCCCCCACACACCCGCAATGTTGACACTTGGAACATCTAAGTCACAAAATCCAAGAGGTTTGGGACGGGCCACATGACTTTGTGAAGTTTTTGGAGTGTTCGAAAATACAAACGTTTAAAGATCCGTTGCTTTGTTCTGACTCGTGGTCATCACGACGGAGGACGTCACTGACGTGGGCCAGGCCTCCGTCAGCGGGGCTGGTTGAGAAGCTCTGCCTGGCGTGAAAGGCGCCGGGAGCTGCCAAGACCACGGCCACACTCACGCCACGTCCGCACGTCGGAGGGCGAGACGCCGCGTGGCGTCGGCAGATGGAACAGACACGCTGCTCCTCGCGGGGCCGCAGGCTGGGGACACGGGGACACAGAGTCGCTCACGTGGCCGCTGCCCCGGCCAGCAGCCCCGGGGGACTTGCCAGCGGGAGGCGGGGTGGGGACATGGGGGCATGTGCAGGGCCACGGGGTGGGGGACAATCCTTCCCCAATCCCTCCTGGAGCTCCCGCACCCCAGCCTGGCCCCATCTGTGGAATGACGCGGGACCGCGACGCATCTCGTTAGCGGCAGGAAGTCAGCGTGGGAGACCACGTGCTCCCCCGGCGTGGATTCCTGACAGTCGGTTTACGTCGTGGAAACTCTGCTGCTTGGGGGAGGTGCAAATTTTCTCCATTACAAATAACGAAATGTTCATTCGACTGCTTAGGCCGTGATGTTTCTGCTGACTGACTGGCATTTCAGTAGCTTGTAGGCTGTCCCGAGAGCCCAGGGGCTACCAGTCCTCGTGGACACCGGGAAAGGGTGTGCAGTCGCCTGCCTGGAGGGAGTCCTGGAGGGAGAGTGGCCGGTGCCGGCCTGGTGTTTGGGGCCGTCGGGGGCCTGTGCGCGGCCTCCCCACGAGGCACCTGGCGCACTGTCGTGTCGGAAGATCCTCGGCCCAGCGTGGGACCAACATTTAGGTCTGCACCACCTGTCCATTGGGTTCTCGGCTGCAGGGAGGACATGGTCAGGAGCGGACGGGGTGAGCGGACGGAAGCCTTTCTGGAGAAGAGGTCACGGGGACACAGCCATCTCTGCTGTGACGTTCGGGAGCACGGGCTCTCCTCTCCGAGGTGCAGCACCCGATGCTGAGAGAGGCAGGTCCAACGTCCAGCCTGAGGGGAGTATGGATGGACGTCCACGGTGGAGGCTGGGGGGCTCCCGCGGGGGTCCTCCTGGCTGTGGACGGGTGTGGGCGTGCGGGGGCTGTGTGGGGTCTGCTCGAGGAGCCGCGCCATCACCGAGAATGAGCTCAGAGCCCTGTGGTAGCGCATCCTTCCCACACCCACCCACAGGAGGTCCCCCCGTGGCCCAGGGCCGGGGGCTGCAGCTGCGGGCAGCGGGGCTGGGGACGGCTTGCAGACCCACACGGTCCCCACGTGGGCCCGGGACCTGGTGTGGCTCCTACCGTGCCCGATGTCCCATCCGCCGGCTGGAAGCCTGAGGACACTCAGCCCCTGGTGTGCGGTCACGGCTGGAGCCCCCGAGGGCAGGCGGCGCCGACCCAGGTGGGCGCGGTTTGGCCAATGCGTGCTTTTCCTCATGGGTTGGACGCCACGTGCTCAAGGAACTGTGGAAACTTCCCTGTCCTGGCGTCATTCGTGCCCGTGTTATGGTCCAAGTGTTCCATGCCAGAGACCCACCCCCGCAGCATCTAGGTTTCCTCAGACGCACGAGCGTCCTGGGGCCCCGGGGGCCGCGTGCACCTGTCAGGGGCTCCCGTTTGTCTCTGTTCGGGTGTCAGAACTGTGAACGACCTTAGTGCCGCCCGGGCTCTGCGCGGCCCCTATCTGTGGTCTGGAGGCGACGGTTCGAAGCAGGATAAACACGGGCTTCCCTATGGGAGTCGCCGTGCCGAGGACGTCCCCTCCAGTGAGCTCTGCAGGGTCACCTCTGCCGGACGGCTTCCCGTGCTCCGTCCAAACAAATGAGAAGACGCATGGTGGGTGTCCCGACGAACAGGAGCTGCCAGGGAGGACATACGCCTCTTCACACAGCTTTGGAAGACTGACCCCACATTTAGTTTGGGTTTGGGCAAGTGTTTTGAAAATTAATGCAGGGAATTTTATGCACAGCCAGTTACACACTAAACCCAGGGAGGTCAGGGGCTCTGTGGGCACATCAAACGCACGAACCAGACTTCGCCGGCAGAGTGCGTCGCCTCCTCCGGGAACTCACGGGTTCTGAGGTCAGAGACTCTCCAAGGGCGAGGAGGCGCCACGCAGAATCATGCCGTGGTGCAGACGGGGCCTGCCTGTGTCCATGCGGGACGCCCCCTCGGCAGCCCCGTGGTGCTTTCCCTCCGCTGAGAACATGCCGGGTGCCAGAACCCGTCACTATGTGGTGCCCACGTTGTCTGATTCTCCCTCCGGCGGGTGCGGGTCAGAGACGGCCAGGGCCAGGCTGGCGAGCAGCTGTCTGAGCCGGGAAATCTCTGCTGCCATCTTGAGAGTCGGCATCGCCCCACGGGAGTCGCTGACGGCTGCGGAGCTGGGAGCTTGCTCGGGGGAGAAGGTGCCTGGAGCTGTGTTCACAGTCCTCTGTGGCTAAGGCCTTGGGCAGGTCCCAAAAGGTCAGATACTGTCCGGTCGTCGTGGTGACGATCACGGCACCGCTTCCCTTCGCGTTGTTGCACGCTGCACGCAAAGACCTTCAGAAATCCTCCCAACAGGCAGGAACGGCTGTCCGGGGAGTGTCCTTCCCTCTCGCGGACGCAGAAACAGGGCCCAGAATGCCCTCACCTCCAGCAGCCCCGCCGGGATCCGGATGAGCCGCGACGGATGACAGCAGCCCACGCCCACACGCACACCCAGAACCCGGGCAGACGTGGGAACCGGAGGACCATCGAGGGCAACGCTCCCGAGAGCCGCGCCGGCCCGGAAACAGGCCCCGCCGGCCTTCACGCACGCGCCACGCGGGGGGCGACCCCCTCCTCCCGGCAGGCGGGACCGTGCGGCGCAGACGTCCTTCTCCGCTCCGGTTACCTGGGTTCGCGGGCTGCGTCCCGGCGCGCGGCATCGCCTCCGCGAAGGGGAAGGGCCGTGAGGGCAGCCACAGCCGCGACGCCCACCCGTCGGCCGCACGCAGGGAAACCGGCAGAACGGAGTCCCCTTCCAACCCACCATTTGGAAATCCAGACGTTCCACGTCAGATTCCAAACCACATTTGCTCAAAGACGGGACGTCGGCCGACCTGCGGCCGACAGGCGGGGCCGGAGCCCGCGGTTCGCGCCAGGAAGCGGCAACGAGCGGGCTGAGCAGGGACGCGGCTAAGGCAGGAAAAGAAAGTGGGAAACAGCGACTGTGCGTCCACGTTGGAGTCGAGAAGAGAGACGGCAGCCGACAAGCCCAAGAGATGAGAGAATGAGACAAGCGCCGGCGGACATCCCGGCCAACGCAGGAAGCCGACGCGGTGCGAAGACCAACGTGCTGGAGCCCGAGTCCCGGGAAACCTGGCAGAGAAGCGTGACCCGGCGCGGCAGACGGGAGCCGAACCCCGGCGCGGCAGACGGGAGCCGACCCCGGCGTCCTGCCCTGACCAGCCTTCGGAACGGGGCAGAAGGTGCCCCTGACCGGCAGGGCTGCGGACGCTCGCGCAACAACCAGAACTTTCTGGAAGGAAAGTGCTCCTCCTCAGGGGAAAATGTGCATCCGGATGAAACCCCCGCCCTGCCTCTGGCTCCTCGATGTGAACACACCGGGGTTAAACGTGCCGGCGGGCATCGCACAGAACCTGCGAGCACGCGGGCCCCAGGCCACGAGAGCACGGCGTGCGGCACAGACACGGCGCAGGGGCAGCCCCGAGCGGGTGTCCGTGTGCACAGAGGACTCCCAGCCTCTGCAGCCTGGGCCTCGGGGGAGGACGGGACAGAGGGGCCGGGCCCGGCCGGGAGAGGGGCCGAGACAAGATCCCTGGACGGGGCTCCCCAGGGCTGGGCCAGGGGACGGTCTGCCCCTGCCGAAGGGACCTGGGCGGCCGAGCTGAGGGGCCCGGGCCCTCCTGGGGAGGCGGCTGGCGGGGAGGGGGATGCATCCCTGGTGCAAGCAGCGGCTACAGCAAGTGCAGGAAGAAGTCCGGGCATCTGGGAAATCTCATACCCCGGATGGTTTGGTTCGCTCGGGCATCACCTTCTGTCCTGAACCACAGACGAGACCACACGCCCCTGCCTGCTGGCAGCAGCCCCCGTGAGCCCTGTGACCAGCCCCGTGACCGGTCCAGGGAGCCTCATGACCAGCCCCCTGAGCCCTGTGACCACCACACGGCCAGCTCCGTTCTGGGTCATTCTGAGATGCGCTCTGCACTTCTGTTTAGTCTAGGACTGTGGTCATCACAGACCTAACCTTCAAACTGCAAAACTCTTTGTAACAAAAATGGGAACCAGTCCTGTTTATGCTGGACCCACTGGCCAGGAGTCCCACTCACCAGCTGCGGGAGGACAGGGCTATCGTGTTCCCCAACACGTGTCATGGGGCCTGGCTCAGAGCAGGAGGGAGGGAGGCAGGTCTGCCATCTTGCCCCGGCCCCCACTGCGGGCACAGCCACAGCTGCGCTGCCCTCTGGTACCCGGGCGGCTGCTGTGTTGCAGACTTGTGTCACGGGTCCCCTGGCCGTCCTCCACCTGTGGCCCAACTGACATCCGGGCCCGACGGAGCCACATTCCTTGGCCCTGTGCCTTCGCAGGGTTCTGATCTCAGTTGAACCCATGGCTCCTGGGCCTTCCCAGAACCTGACTCTAGGGGACACTTTGTGGGAGGGGTGGGGCAGCATCCAAGGGACGCCTGCAGAGGGCATGGACAGGTGTCTATGGGACACCCACAGACGGGGTGGGGCAGCGTCCAGGGGACACTAGTGGATCGGGTCAGGTCGGGGACACACCTGGCCACAAGCGGGACAGGTGGGGGTCCAGGGCGTGCCGCGGTGGGACAAGACCCCGGCGGTCTGCAGCCTCCCGGGATGGAATGCCGCTGCCCCTACCCCCCGAGGTGGGGCCGGTCTGGAGGACACACCAACCTGTTGTTGCAGGCGCCCGTGATGAGCCGGTACTTGTCGGCCAGGCAGGTGTCCGGGCACTGGGGGGGCAGCATGTAGGGCAGGCATCCGGACACATTCGCGACTGTGTTCAGCACGTCTTCCGGCAGGACATCTGGGGAGGAAGCCATGTGTGAGGACGAGCCCACCCCTGCCCTACACGGGGCACGGCGGTCGCAGACAGCCCCGCCACGTCAGACGCGTCCGCGCTGGGGCCAGGGCTTCCTTTTCCTTCAAACCCGCGCTCTCGACAAGGCCCTCGCACACCCTCCACGCGAGGAAATGGGCTTTTAAAACCCGTGTTTGCTGTGACCGTTCAGGAAAGCCGGTCCGCGCTCTGGTCCCCTGGAGACAGGGCACCCGCGGGGTCGCGTCCCCGACAAGCCTCCGCACCCTGACGGTGAGACGGGGCGGCCAGCAGAGCTCGGCCCCCGGCCGGTCAGGGGTGCGGGCAGCATTCGCGCCGGAGCTCGGGGCCTGGCTCTCTCCAGCTGGACTGCTCCCTTCTCGCCGCAGTCTCCGGGTTGGGACCCAGAAGTTCATGTATTTCCCCAAGCACGTTGCTGCCGGCACGCTTCCCTGTTGGTCCCAGAAGGAGCCTTTGGTCACTTCTCCAAGACGAGTTGTACAGATCTTCAAGATAAAGCCGTGAGGATGACCGAGGAGGGACCATGAGCTTCCCCAGGGGACCCTGGGAAGGGCGCATCCGTTTGACACAGACACAAAGAGGAGCGTCCCCGCCAGGGCACGAGCCGGAGGGTTTCACGTCGTAAGTCAGCGAGAGAACCACAAACACCGTGTGACCCACGCGCACCAGGGATTCACGGAGCAAAGCAGATGGGGCGCTGGGTGGCTCAGTCCTTAGACAACTACCCCCGGCTCGGGTCCTGGTCCCAGGGTCCTGGGATGGAGCGCTGGGTCCCTGCTGGGCGTGGACCTGCTTCTCCCTCCCCCACACCCCCTGCTAGTGCTCCCTCTCTCGCTGGGTCTCCCTCTGTCAAATAAATAAATAAAACCTTAAAAAAAAAAGCAGATGAACATATGGGAATGGGGGAGGGGAGAGAGAGGGAAATGAACCATAGGAGACTCTTGGAGGGAGGGGCTGCTGGAGGAGGGTGGGGGGTGGGCAGAGGGGGGAGGGGCTGCTGGAGGGGGTGGGGGTGGGCAGAGGGGGAGGGGCTGCTGGAGGAGGGTGGGGGGAGGGGCTGCTGGAGGAGGGGGGTGGGCAGAGGGGGGGAGGGGCTGCTGGAGGGGGTGGGGGTGGGCAGAGGGGGAGGGGCTGCTGGAGGAGGGTGGGGGGAGGGGCTGCTGGAGGAGGGGGGTGGGCAGAGGGGGGGAGGGGCTGCTGGAGGGGGTGGGGGGTGGGCAGAGGGGGAGGGCTGCTGGAGGAGGATGGGGGAGGGGCTGCTGGAGGAGGGTGGGGGTGGGCAGAGGGGGAGGGGCTGCTGGAGGAGGGTGGGGGTGGGCAGAGGGGGAGGGGCTGCTGGAGGGGGTGGGGGTGGGCAGAGGGGGAGGGGCTGCTGAAGGGGGTGGGGGTGGGCAGAGGGGGAGGGGCTGCTGGAGGAGGGTGGGGGTGGGCAGAGGGGGAGGGGCTGCTGGAGGGGGTGGGGGTGGGCAGAGGGGGAGGGGCTGCTGGAGGGGGTGGGGGGTGGGCAGAGGGGGAGGGGCTGCTGGAGGAGAGTGGGGGTGGGCAGAGGGGGGAGGGGCTGCTGGAGAAGCCAAGTTCTACTCCTGAAACCAATTTTCCCATATGTGTCACCTACGTAGAATTTAAATAAAAATGTGAAATAAATTAAAAACATAAAACTCAATAAAAGAAACAAAGGCTAAGTCCGCAAGAAGTGTCTGCGGCTCTTTGGGGGAGGGACCTGGGGACCACGTGGCTTCTGACGCCGCGCTAAGCCCGGGTTGGTCTGCTCGTTCCCCGCCAGGGCTCTTGCGCTGCCCCCGGGTCCGGCCGGCCACGCCCCGTGTGCACCAACGGGCGGCCTTCCTCGGAGGCTCTGCCGGCAGCCACTGCTGTCCCCCGTTCAGAGTCCAGCAAACCGGTTCTCAGAGGCCCGGAGGAAGTCACGGAGGCCACGGCCACCCAGCAGGGAGGGGCTCGCCGTCCTTGCTGGCTGCCCAGGCTGCGGCCACAGGAACGGGACCCCTCGCACAGCCCCACGCATGGCTCCCGCCGTCTGCGCCATCCCTGGCCGCCCCGTCTCACCACCAGGGCTCGGCGGCTCTTGGATGCCGCGACACAGGCTGCCAGGGGCTGAGCGGCCGCCCCGCTTCAGTCTGGACCACAGAGGGACCATCACCTCCCAGGCGAACCCAGACGCATCCCACGCCTGCTGGAGCCGCGGTGACAGACCCACCGCGTCTGCCTGGAAGCGAGCAGGGAGGCAAGCGAGAAGCGCTCTGTGCAGCTCCTCCCAGCCCAGGCTCGGCCCCTCGGGGCCGCTGCTGGGGGGGCACCTCAGGGGCTCACCGGTGGGAGGCCAGGATCCCCGGAGCTTCCCGGAGACTCTCGTCTTCAGGGCCTGCACGGAAGCTTCCATGATCTCGGCCGCACGGGAGACGGCTCGGCTGGTCGGCTCAGGGCGTTTGGAGAAAGACAGAAGCTGTGACGGAGACGGTATCCCTCTTTGGCTGAGGTCTCTGCGGCACGAGGGGAGACGTCACGCGGGTTATTCGTCTGGGGCTGTTCTCATAAGGAGCCAGTACTCACTTCAGCAGAGTATGTGCAGGGCCTGCCCGTGTGGGGTCAAAGACGGGCGCATCCAGAGGTGCTGGGCCGGACAGGACTTGGGGGCGATAAACCTCGTCAGCATCGAGTTAGACACCTGCGCTGTGCCCCCGCTGGTGAGCCAGGGGCCCTGCGCGCAGCCCCCTGGAGCTCCTGGGTGAGCCCGTGCTCACAGGCCGGCCCCGCTCCCTGTCAGAGAACCGGCCCCCGCGGGGCAGGACAGGGCAACAGAGCCTTTGTGGTGGGACCAGAAGCACCGTGCTGGGTCCCCAGCGCCCTGCGTCCCCGACCTCGCGCACCCAGCAGCTCCAGCCCCCGGGGATCCGTCCAGCCCCCTGCCCACAGCACTTTGGGGCCAGTGCCCTGGGGGCAGGGGTCTGAGCTGGCCCCTGCCCGGGTAGGGCTGCAGAGTGGACCTCCACGGCCTCAGGCAGGAAGCCCCTCCAGCCTCCCTGAGACGTGCGGCTCCCGACGCGGGGGACTCGGCGGGATCAGCCAAGCTCCCGCCTCCCGCCGCGACCCCGCAGGCCACCACACATCAGGAAGAAGCCCGAGTCGCACCGAGGGACCGGGGTGGCCGGTGCTGGGCCGAGAACACTCACCTCGGGCTGTCACCCCTGAACACCTCGGCCGCCCACGGCCACAATGAAGCTCAGTTTGCGACACTTGTCCTCGAGAGCCGAGCAGCCGGCGTCGGGGGCACAGCCGGCGACAGACGCGGCGGACGCGGCGGAGTGAACCGGGCGTGACCCCGACGCGCGGCCCAGAACCTCCGTGAGGAGCGACACCAGGTCACCGCGAAGTTTTCTTTCTTTTAAGATTTTATTTATTCATTTGACAGAGGGACACAGTGAGGGACAAGCAGGGGCCGTGGGAGAGGGGAAGCAGGCTGCCCGCCGAGCAGGGGGCCTGCCTTGAGGCTCGATCCCAGGACCCCGGCCTCACGACCTGAGCTGAAGGCAGAGGCTTTAACCCCCTGAGCCCCCAGGTGTCTCTGTAATGAACTTTTGGTAGAGGCTGACACACCCGTCGGCAGAGAGACGGGACCCCGGCCCCAGACACGGGCCACCACAGTGCCAGCCGCGGCCTTTCCGGGGCTCCCTGAGACTGCGGGGCAGGAGAACAGTCCCCCAAAGAAGTCCGTGTCGGCGAGCGAGGAGGGCCACGGGCTCGCCCCCGTAGGCACCACGCACCCCAGAGCACGTCTCCGGGTCCTCCGGAAACGGCGTCTCCCGGATCGAACCGTAAGGACCTCAGTGAGCTGTGAGTTTGCTTTGCACCTTCAGTGCCTCCTTGCGCGATGCTGGTCTTCAAAGGTCTCGTGAAGAAACTTCTAGAAGCAACCTCAGACGACCTCACCGATGACCTTCCTGGTTGGCTCTCTTGTCTTTGCGTTTCCACGTACATCCCCGCAAAACCGAGCGGTGAGCCCCATCCGCAGCCCCGTCCTCGCACGGGGAGACTCAGCAGGACCGAGACGCGACGCCTTCCTTCGTCGCTTTTGCTCCTCATGAGCCAGGAGCCCCGTGGCCCCGACAAGGGCCGTGAAGCCCGAGGACCCCGTTTCTTCGTCCTCGGAGTTCGACGGCGGGAGGAGACTCAGGCCAGCCTCGCTCGTCGGCAGACCATGGACGAGACCGCCGGGTCGGGGGCCCTGAGACGGCAGACGCCCTCCCCTCCCCGGGTGACACCTTGGCCGAGGGCAGAGCTCGGCTCAGAATCCAGGGAGAAGCCCGGGCGTCCTGAGGAAGACCTCGAGGGACCTGGTTTGCACTGCCGGGAGGATGCCACACGCAGGGCCGGTGCAGCCCAGAGTCATGGGGGCGGCCGCCGACCCCGGGGAGCAGGCTGGGGACAAACGGATGTGGCCCCAGCCCTACTGGTCCCTGGACGGACGGGGTCGCGGAGAAGTTTGCAAGACGCCAGCGTGGCGTGCGCACGGGGACGGATACTACTGGGGACAGTCCCCACGGCTCTGGGTTATTTCTCAACCCCTCGTGAGACAAAGGGCGTTGACTGTCTTTGCTCCCGCCCACCCTCAAGGATGCTTTGAAAGGGGCCGCTCTGAGGGGCGCCTGGCGGGCTGTCAGCAGAGCCCCCACTCTCGTTCTCAGGGTCCCGAGTCCAAGCCGCACGCTGGGCGTGGAGTCTGCGTAGAAAGGGGGCAGCACGGGAGGCAGAAGTGGCGTCTCCCTCCGTGGAACGGCCCTAGTGCCCGCACAGCACGGAAGCCCTCCTCTCTGGGGCAAAAGACAGAGGCGCAGACCCTCCCCTACACCGGTGTGGGTCCCACGCCCCCATGGTCAGTATGCCCAGTGCTGGGTCCGGGAAGGGGCGGAGCTTTAGGCGATGGGGACCACGGGTGTAGGAGGACGTTCCTTGGGGACTCCGGATGCTGCCTCCCTGGCAGGCACGAGGAAGCAGAGTGGGAAAGAGCCGTCAGACGAGCCACAGTAAGACTGTGTGACTGCACCCACCGCCATTCCAGAGGAGAAGGACCCCGCGGTGGCAGCCGCCAAGGAGCAGGGCCTGGAGCCTGGGCCCCCCGCGTGGCCTGCCCACGGCAGCAGGGGCCGCGCGGACCAGCCACGCTCAGCGGTGCATGGCCCGCAGGAAGGCTCCCCGGCAAGTGGACCAGGGACAGGTTTGTTGTAAAAACAAAGTGTGGGTCCATGAGTGCAGGGGAGGGTGACGCCCCGCCGGGCATCCAGGCGTCCAGGGAAGGGCCCCTATCGCCCTGGGCCCGGGTCGCTGCTGATCTGGCTCCCGGGACCGCAGGTGGATGTCACCATCCCCAGCCAGAGCGTCTGTAACCATTAGTCAGTCACCAACGAGACGAGCTTGTGAGGACAAAACCCGCTTGTTAGCTGTCCTGTTTGTTTTACAAACATCCCATGTGAGACCACCGTGTCCTCAGCACGGAGGTCGACTGCGTGTTAGAGCCGAGGGGTTTCTTCCGACTGAAACCAGAAGGACAGGCTTGTCCTGCACTGAACGTCAGTGTCCGGCGTTGTCCTCCGCCCCCGCTCTGGTCTCGGCTCCTCCCTCCTACCCCAAGACAAGTAGCCCCCTGCCCGGGACCCCGTCCACCGCCGAGACCGCAGATGCGCGTCACGGCGAGATCACCGTGGTTTGCTCTGGGCTACCCTAGAGACAGAGTTTGGGACTGAATACCGGTTCTTTCGGGATCTTCCCTTTGAAACCAGGAAAGTGAGCAAATGCACGGGAGTTCCCGGTTTGTAAGGAGGAGATGGCGATGCCGGCGAGGCCCGGGCACCGGTGCCCCCCGTGTCCCCGCGGAAAGCCTACCTCTTCACGGTGTGGTAGATGGCGCGGTCCACCATGCGTCTGGTCTCCTCCACGACGCTGACCACAGGAGAGTCTCCGCTCCGTCCTATGGAACAAGAGGTCATGGTGATCCCTGTCCGAGCGCAGACTTCTCTGCCACGTTCAGTGTCCTCCAAGGGCAGCGCGAGGCAGCGACAAGCCCACAGCCCCTGAGCCCCGTCTGGAGGGGTCCTGGCCAGCTCCCCCGTGGGCCTTGTTTCCACATCTCACAGGAGGCACGAGCCCCCCCCCGCCCCGAGCTGCCCACACAGTGCGGGGGAGCACAGCGTCCTGCCCACTCCCCGCCCCCCCGCACAGTCTCACTCCCCCTGGCGCAGACCCCTCCGTGACTGCAAGGAGCCAAGTCCTCTGTTCCCTAACCAGGACACAGAAGCTCGTAAACTTTCCCCATTTTACGTGTGCACTTAAGAAAGGACGAATTACTGAAATGTGCCGGCAGTCTCCAATGACAGGACTCGCGTTTAATTTTATTTCATGCTTGAAAGGCTTCACCGGTCCCCACGTTCACGTCCCTGGAAATTCGTATGCGGAAGCCTCGCCCAGTGGGACCATGTGAGGACAGCCACAGGCCGACCCTGTGATGGGATGAGTGAGACGGGCCGAGGGCCGCGGCCGGCAGGGACACAGCCCGGTGCGTCTGGCCGCCGCCTCACCCGACACGAAACGGGCTCCGGGCCTGCACCTGCGGCAGCCAGAGTGTGAGACGCGCTCGTCTCCTGCGTGCAGGCCGGCCGGTCGGGGCGGCTTGTCCGAGTGGCCCAGACTAACCTGCAACCCAAGACTGCGCTCCGGGGTTCAGACGTGAGGCTCCAAACGAATAATGTAAAGCGGCAAGTGCTCCGAGGGGTGCCCAAGTAGCTTCTGTTACTAACAAACCTTGCATAATCAATACTTCATGAAAGGAAATGCACAATTTGTAAAAATAAATAGACTACCAGAATACTTTCAAACACATACACCTTTGTAGGAATTAAACTGTTTAGGATGGAAATGTCTGTATTTAGGAGGAGGTGGGCACAAGATACCCCAGAAACTGTGCTGACACAGTGAGAACTCGGCAGCTCTCTTCTGTCCCTTTTTTGTCCTAAATCTTCACTAATGACCCCACTGCAGGAAGAACCAGTCTCTGAGCTGGGAGGGGCGTCTACACGGCCCGGGACTGCAGGTGTCCGAGGCGGAGACCCCAGCTGCCTCCCAAGTCCGGGGGGAAAGAGCCCAACACAGACCCCCTCACGCGCCCTCTCCAGCCCCCTGCACCCCCTGCAGCCTCTGAGTGTGTTATGGGACAGACACAATTCCGTGCATCATCCCGGGACTCTGGGGGACGGGACTGGCCACGAAGAGCTGGGGGACCTCGTCCTTAAGGGCCTGGGGAGCGCGCTGCGGGGCAGGTGCCGCTTGGACACAGCTGTACGTGGGGCTCCTGGGGCCCTCCGGGGGTGACCGGGCCCTGGATGCAGGCCTCTGGGGCCTTCCTGGGGCCAAGCCTAGACTGGAGCGAGCCCGCCGGCAGCCCCCCGCCCCGGCTGCCCCACGAGGACCCCAGCGCTGTGATGAGAACGCAAACCCCGGGGAACAGAGCAGCATCGCGAGTTGGACGGGGGCCGAGAAACGTGACCCACGACAGTGACCTTTCGGGGAACTGCGGTGAGCTGGTGGTCGGCCGGGAAAACACTGTCCTCTACCAACGAACGCGAGGTCGGACACAGTGAGGGAAATGTTCTCCAAATAGGCAATTTGTAAACGGTTAACAAGCCTCAAAACGCTCCGGTTGATGCTAAAACGCCCGCGACGCGGCATCCCGAGCCCCGGACAAAACCCGACGAGACGCGTCCTCGTGCGCGATCAGGGCGCGGCTCGAGTCCGGCAGACGTGGGCTGAGGCCTCCGGCGGGCGGTGGCGTGCAGGGCCCCGCGAAGCCGCAGAGACCACGCGCCCCGATTCGTGGACTGTGACGTCCACAGTGTGCGTGACGGTCCGTGGGTGCCTCTGACCCACGACAACGCTGCCGCCACAGCCGCGTGACCCGCTGGTGCCACAGTGGTTTTACACGGGGGGGGGCGGGGGCTGTCCGGTAGAAGGACAGATTAGGTAACTCACAGGACAACCGTCCAGCAGCGCGGGGACCGCGGGCCCACGTGGGCGAGGTGAGCCCACATTACCCGAGGCGCCTGATGTCCCTTCCTGCCGTTGTCCAGATGCAGGGCACTCGGCACGGCGTGGCCTGTCGGGGTCCCCGCGACCGACAACTTCCCAAGCTCCTGCGTGTGGCAGGCGCGGCGAGGGAAGGGGTGCGTGCAGACCCACGTTCTCTGAGCCCGGCACCCGCTCAGGCTTCCTGCCGCCTGGGACGTGTTAGGCGCTTTGTTAGGGGCACGGGGGTCTGTGAGGGACATCGGTGCAACTTTCCACACGGTCACGAAGCCCTGCGTCCAGTGGAGTTGGGAGAAGTGGGGCCCAGCAGGGATGGGATGGGGCTGTCAGCGCGAGGGTCCCCCCACTGCCAAGTGGTCCGTAGACAGCCCCACCGGGCTGCGGGATGCAGGAGCCTGCTGGGGACAGTGTGCGTCCCTGGGGGGGAGCCAGAGGCCCCTCCGACATTCTGCTCAAGGCAAATGCCTTCAACGTGTTTGGTGCCCTTTCTTTCTTGTTCTTTTTCTTTTTTTCTTTTCTTTCTTTCTTTGTTTTTTTTTTAGCCAAACAGACGCCGAGCTTGAGGCCATTGCAAGCTCCGGACCACACCTGACCCTGCGCACCCCGTGTCCCAGACGCACACCACGCCCAGAAAGAGGAACAAGTGATTTCTCCCAAAGACAGTTTTCTCAGATAGTCAAGCCGGTGAAATGGAGAGTCTCGTGGTGGAGACCCCGGATGACTCTCCCGAAAGGACCGAGTTGCGACGCGTCCACCCTGCAGACCACGGCTCCCTTCTCGGGACGCAGGAGGAACACGGCAGGCGCCTTCCTGGCTCTCAGGGCCGCCGCGCCGCTGTCTGTTTCCGTGGCTGCGGACAGCGGCTTCCCGAGGCCGGGGCGGTATTCACTAGTTACTCACCCCACAGCAGGTCCTGGCCTCTCCGGAGGAAGGGGACGAGGCCGTGGGCACAGGCCGCCGCCAGCGTGACGCCCAGGACGGCGAGGGCTCTCCTTCTGACGGCGGAACCGGCGGAGAACAAGCGGCCCATCGGGGCGACGTCCGCACGAGCGGCTTCTCTGGGACCTTGGGAGCGGGACGCCCTGTCATTGGGCTCTTCCCCCGCGTCCAGCCCCGCTCAGCGTCCCCCCAGCTGGGTCTGAGGCCCGAAGACTCTGACCTGCCTCCCGGACGGCTGCGGCGGCCCTATAAACCCTCCCGCTCTTCCGTGCCCGCTCGAGCGTCACCGGCCGGGCGGCTCCCACGCCCTTGGCTGGCGCCAAGCCTCTGGAATGTCGCCAGGAGCAAGCGTCCCCGTCCAGGTCCTCTCGGGCGGAGCCCCCGCCCCCGCCAGGTAGAAGGAGAAGGCGTGTGTAGAGGAGAAAGAGCCAGCTACAGTCACCCCTCCTGTCCTTCCTTCTAGAAAAGGACCTCGACCTTCAGAGGCCGCCCAACCACATGCCGGTCCCGCTGGGCCCCTGGGGCCTGGCTGCTGGGGCCGTTATTCCCTCCTGCCTAGACGGTGAACAGGCGCCTGTCCCGGGGTCTGACGCGTAAGGTGTGTGCAGGAGCCAGAGCTCCCCACGCCGACCCCGGCGGGTCTGCGCCACGAGCCGGAGACGGGCACGGGGCTCCCTGCGGACGCCGAGGGAGGAAGGGTTTCCGTGCTTGGCCTCCTCTGAGGCTGTGCGACTCGGCAGGAACGTGGTCAGCCCGGCACGAGTCCACGGCGGCTCTGGGGGCGAGGACGCCGCCGTCCTGCCTTCCCTCCCGGCTGTCCTGTGGAGATGCAGACGCGGTCTCGCATCCAAGCCTCTCGGGTTTCTGCTACATGAAAACGGTCTCCCTTCTCCTTCTCTCCCTTCTTCTCTTCTTTCGCATTTGCTGCGCAGGACCCGCCTTCTCCAGGAGAGCAGCCCCCACGCTCTCCTCTCCCGATAAGGAAAAAATAGGCAAGAGCTTCCAAGGGAGACAAGGAAATTCCTGGTGGAACATGAAGCAGATGTGGGAAGTGGCGGGGGTTCTAGCAGGGCTGAGGGAGGAGGGACCCCGTCCCGGGATCCCGCACCCACAGCAAAAAGCCAACCAGTGTCACCTGTGACCGTTGTAGGGTCTCGGAGCCGACGCCCAATGGCTAGGGGAGTAAGCTGCTTTGGCCCGTGTTGACCTGTCTTTCCAAGTGCGAGCACTGAAGGGTCGGTGGGAGCGTGGGTCTGGGGGTCCCTGGAAGGCCTGGGCGAACCCACTCTGATGGGAGTCACCCCCGTCCTGGGCCCCACCCCAGGGCTCCCAGAGGGCACCCCTTTCCCTGGGGCCAGGCTTTTCCTTTTGGGGGTTCCATGCCGATGCTACGGCAGCCAGACACGTTACTTTCGGACAAAATGCTGGCATCCGGGGGAGTGTGGCTTCCTGAGAAACAGCACATTTTTGAAGTCTGCGTGTCTGACGTATTTGGGACGCACTATACTCAGAGTTCATCCAGTGCTTTTAGAGACTTAGTATCAGCAGAAATCCCGGGCTCGCATTTGAGAAACCCAGCGCCCCGCGGTCCCAGCGGGGGAACGCGAGCAGACTTGAGGTCAGCTCCGCCGTCCAGCTGCGTGAATGCCCCTGCCTGCCGGTCAGGGGCTGAGACTTGTGTGATGGTCACCCAGGTCTACGCCGCAGTCCCCACCCCCTCCGGACGTGCCGTGTGCCCTCCTGAGAGGCGCTCCGCGGGGCGGCTGGCTGGGGCTGGCAGCCGTGGAGGGGTCCTGTCGAGCTGACCCGGGACACTGGGGTGCTGGGTGGCACTGACGGCCCCACGGACGGCTTCTGCGCAGCTAGTCCTGCTGGTCCCTGACGGCTTCCCTCCAGCACAGCGAGGCACGTGGGGACAGGGGAAGACACGTCCTGAAACACCGGGGTCCAGTGCAGAAAAGGCCAGGCCTGGGGACGTCCCCGAGGAGATCACTCTTACGTCGCAGCATTGAACGACGTTGTCAGAGGATCTAAAGATCTACAAGGGCTGAAATTAGGTCGAGAAAGTTGGCTTTTGGGAATGAAGGGAAGGAGACATCTTGCTCTAACTGTGGGGTCTTCCCGCAGGACGGGGAATCGTGTGGACGTGAGACAGATGAACAGGAGAAACACGAAGATTTACTCGCCGTGCTCCGAGGCCCAGCAATGATTTTCCGACCTGAGGTCGGCCCGAGGCAGGCGGTGTGTGGGCTGTGCGGAGATTGGACAAGGACCCTGCCAGGAGCTGGAGGACAAGGGGCTTCCGACCCAGGGAGATTCCAGTCGTGAGGAATTCCACACGGGTTCCAGGGGTGTCCACACAGTCTTCTCGGCTCTCAATGTCCTGGCGACGAGGACGTCCCCGCTTGCCGTGGAGGGCACCCCTCACCTGGAACACCTCCTTCCTGCTCCGTGGGGGACAGAGGAGCGGCCGAGGCCCCTTCCCGCACGGCTGTCCCTTCAGTAACTGTTTTGGGGCGGCCTTCCCTGGACCCCCTCAGGGACAGTGATGGAGGTCCCTCCTGCCCAGCCCAGTCGGAGGATACTGGTTGAGTTGACACAAAGTGAACGGTTCAGCCAGGATCAAAACCCACCGGGTCTTCTCCTTGCGAAGGACAAGTTCTGGTCGCTGGTGTGTTTTGTCCGAAGTGATGGCACTGGGCAGCCCCACAATCACCGTGCTGGAAGTGGACACCACCTGTCCCACGGTCCCATCTGACCTCTCTTACCTGACGGGTCCAGGTCACGGCTGGGAGGACCTTGTCCTCCAGGTGCAGGAAGCCCTCGGTGACAAAATCCAGGAAGAGCTCCGAGCTCCCCTGGCTGCTAGCCGTGGGGGTGGGTTCCGTGCCGGGCCCTCAGGGGATCGTGTGGGGGCACAGGGTCCTGGAGTGCAGGGCAGGCCCGTGTGGGGCAAGGGGACCAGGAGTTTTCTCCCACGTTGGCTTCTGCTGGAATGCGAAGGACTTTCCCAGCAAAAATACATTTCAGTCCTTTCCCTGAAGCTCCAAGGACAGGACGAAGCCGGCGGGAAGTGGAGGTAGGACGTGGACCTAAATCATCACAAACAGAACGCCATCAATGCCAGGGAGGTGGGTCAGAGCAGAGCTCGGGGGCCCGTGTGCCTTTGTCCTGCAGGTGGCTCTGACCGATGGTGAGGCCCGAACGGAAGCCACGGGGCACGGGGACACGTGGTCAGGGGGCTGCGTGGCCTCAGGGTGTGGGCGGCAGATGGGAAGCATCCGGGAAGCTGGCCTTCTCGCCGTCATCGTCGGCACCATCGCCTGTGTGTGGAGGAGGGACTGGGTCTCTGGGCTCACACAGGAACGAGGGTCTGCACTGCCACCTGTGTCCTGGGGACCTGTGCTCCTCAGGGGCCGGGAGGGATGCCCAGTGGGCCAGCCCGAAGGGGACAGCTAGTGCTGTGTGCAGCTTGGGTTTTTGTCTTAGAGACAATGGAGGGAGGCTTGGGGGGACGGCGACATGGTGCCAGCTGGAGGGGGACACGCAGGAGACTGGTGGCTTGTGGGAGGCTCTGAAGCATGGACCTGGGCCCTGAGGGCCTGGGGGGGGACAGTGGGGGCCTCGGCAGGTCAGAGAGGAGAGCCTGGAGTTCGGAACTGGTGGGTGCTTTCGCTCATCCTTTCCACTGCTGGTTCGCTGGCTCCACACGCAGATGCCAGGACCCCTGTCACCCGTGACGGCTCCTGATGGACCGCTCCTCCTCTTCCCGCCTCCACTGCTCAGTGGCCTCCCCATGCCCAGGGGACACACCCTGACCGTGAGGTCGGAGGGGAACCCTGGCTTTGACCCCCTCTTTCCTGCTGCGGACCCACCAGCATCACTGCGGAGACTGCGCTTACGCATCTGAAAGTACATTCGCTGTGCACACACACGCGTGCGAGGTCTCCGACACAGGCTGACGCCGGCCGTCGAAGAGAGGACTGTGGGTTTTGTCCTCAGAGAACTCGCATCCTGAGAAAGCTCCTGTGCAAGTTCGAGCAACCGTTCTGGGTGATTGTTCTGGGAGTCGGGGGTCCATGAGCCGCTCGTCCGAGCAGGGAGCTCGGGGCCACTGATGCTTCGGGGGACGCGTGGTCACAGATTTCCAAAGCGTCAGGCTGGCGAAGAGCATCTTCCCTCCTGCTCCGCTGGCCTCATGCCTGCCGGTCCCTGAGCTCTGCGGGCCGGTGTCATGCCTCCTCCGGGGACTCACCCGACTCTGAGGGACACAGGCCTGTGGCTGCATTCAAAGCTCGCCCACCCCGGCGTGGCCCCCAGCCCCGTTTTTGCAAACCGAAGCCCATGCGTGCCCTTAACTCACCGTCAGCCGCGTCGTCTGCCCCTCTGTTGGCCGACTTGTGCTCACGTCCAGACACGGCTCGTGCTTGGAACGCGCGGCTTTTTGCGACCCAATAGGTTCTCTTGCCGTGAGATGTCCACGTAGCACCGACAAGCGTCCAAGCAGGACAGCGGGTGGAATCCGGACTCAGGCAGGCCCCCGTCGGCCGCAGTAACGAGCGGCCACGTTGCAACTGCTGTCAACACGGCCGCGGGGTCGTGTGGGCTCTGCCCTCACGGTCACCCCGGCCCGGCTGTCAGGACAGAACTCGACTCCTGCCACTCTATCCTACAAGCGACGCACCCGCCCCAGCCCGTCCCTGAACTCCCCGCCCCCTCCAGCTGCCGGGAAGCCACCCGGCTGCTCCCATGTCCCTCAGGACCCTCAGGACCTCTGGGGCCTCTTTCTCCACCAGAGCACGGGTCGGCTGCTCCAGCTGACCCCAGCCACATGCGGGCCCCGGGGAGGACCAGCCTGTAGGGGACACCCCTGAGTCTCCGTTCTGGCTGAGGCTGGGACCTCCACAACCTGGGGTCCCGTCAGGCGAGAGCCCACAGGGCCACTTAGGGCAAACAGGAGTCCCCGGGTGGACAGGGCTGGGGTCTTCTCACATGCACCCCAGGCTCCTGGGCTCACGGGAGGAGTCTCTGATGTGCACATGCCCGAGGCCCTCGCTGCCTGCCCGTCCACAAGAGCCGCTGTATCTGCTCCTCTAGGGGTCCCCGGGCCAGTGGTTGACTTGAACTCCCAGGTCCTCTGGATGCAGCCCACACGGGGGATCAGGAAGGACCGCTGTGCAGGGTCCGCTCTGGGGGAGACCCGTGGCCGGGACTTGCAGTGTACGCTGCTTCGGGGGGCTGCTACCGACTGGCCCCGTGCCCCGCTCCCCTCAGGGGCCTGGACGCGCTGCCCTCCCCACCACAAACGAGGACGAGGACGAGGACGGTGTTTGTCGAGCAGCAGGGGAAACGCCAGTCACTTCAAGGTGTGCAAGCCGGCCGGGCCGGGACAAAGGGGCAGGAAAAGGAGACCTTCCCGAGGGCTTCTCTCTACCTGGATTGCTTAAAAATTTAGCCACGAGGGTGTGTATTAGAAAACCGTCTATATTTTTGTAAACAATAAAAGGGATTCAGAAAGATCTCCTGTAGGCTTGGTCGTTCGCGACGGACCTGCCGAGACATGAAGACTCGACATGGAACCAATGCTCGGCTTTTGCTAAAACCCCCGAGTCCGCTCGCACCTTTCACAGAAGCACACGTCGGATTGGGAAAAAAAAATGAAAGAAGGTGGGTTTGGGAGAGAGACAAACCGTAGAAGACTCAATCTCAAACAGCAGACCGAGGATGGCTGGGGGTTGGGGGGGGTGATGGACACTGGGGAGGGATGTGCAGTGGTGAGGCCGCGAAGTGTGTAAACCGGGCGGTTCACACACCTGTACCCCTGGGGCTAAAAATACATTATATGTTTATTAAAAAAATACATTTACATTTAATTAAAAAAAAGGTAAAAAAAAAAGAAGGAGCACATGTCGGCTCCCTTGTGACTGAAGAGACGCATTTCTCTTGGTCTGTGTGGCTGATCTCACACCTCTGGTGCGGAGGTTCTTTCTCAGAGGCACACGCGACTCGGGTCAAGACGTTCTGGGGTTTTACCTAATACCAATCACAACATCGTGTGTGTTCTGGAACCAGGAGTTTCCCTGCTGGCTTTTAGTGATATTTCACAAATGAGTTTTCTGAGTGTGAGAAACGTAGGACACGGAGGGAAGGAAAGTCCGTGCGTCCGGCAGGGAGGGCGCCTCGCCTCGCCCCCCGGTCAGGTGTGTGTTTCCTCGTCCGCGGGTGGGACGCACAGCGCAGGCTCGGGGCTCACGCTCCGCGAGCAGAGACAGCCTCGGAGACGGCCGGTGTCTGTGGGTCCTGCACACGTCCGTCCTGCGGCCTCCACACAGCGTCCCCGTCCAGCTGCCCCCACATGTGAGGGCCGGCCGTGACTGCCATGTCCTTGCCAGCTGCCGAAATCGGCAGGTCGCACAGGGTGGAGAGCCATCCTACCCCCGAACGCGCATGTGACATCGCAGAGTCTGCGGACGGCACCCGGCTGGCCTCCAGGGGCTCCTCCGGGAGCGGCACTGCAGGGGAACCAGGGCGGTCACAAACACAGCGCAGGCCGCCGTCCTCAGACACCGCGTCCTGGGGTCCGGGTCCCGAGCTCTGCTGTCTGTGACACGGGGGCTTGCTCGGGCACCCGCCACTCCGGGAACTTGGGGGCTTCGGTGTTCCAGGATGTTACGTTTCACCCACGCCTGGAGGACCTCAGCCACCGCCACTGCCTGGTTTTGGAAGATTCATCCAACCTTCTTCCGGACTCCTGAGGTGCTGGCTTCCCTCCCGCCCTCCTCCTGCCGGTCTCGTGGCCGCTGTCCGCCCGGCTGGAGAGCTGGTCTGGGGTGCGTCGGCCGTGCAGACCCCCGCGGGCTGCTCTCTTAGTGACACTGTGAGTTTTCCGATTAGTGAACATATTTTTTATCAAAGAAGAGCTCAAAAGCAATTAACGTAAAATATTCCGATTACAGATGAACTCAATGTCTTCTTGCTGCCCAACGATACATGATCCGTCCCGGACCAAACCACACTTCCCTGTCACGTCGCAGACTTCCCTACAGTGAAAATCATCAACTTCGTACGTCTGCCAAAAATTACATATCGCTGCTTACTTGGAGCTCTTCATGCTAGACGCTGGGTAAGGAGCGGCCTCCAGGCCCCGGCCTCGGTTCGTCTTTGCGCTGGAGGCGTCCCACTACACCGCAGGCTCGAAGCAAACGACGCCGAGTGGAGGGACAGTCCAGGGCTGTGTCACGAGGTCACGGGGGCCGGGAGCAGGGCCCAGAGGGACTGGCCGCAGTGACAGAACGGAAGCTGAGAGGGAGGACGTGAGCACACGGGGGCGCGGGGGTGGGGGTGGGGCGTGCAGCCGGGGTGATGCGGGCGGACGGACGGCCGGACGCCGACAGACGCGGACCAGGGAGCAGGGAAGACGGGGAAGTTCGGATAAGCGAGAAATGAGACTCTTACGGAGGAAGGAGCCCCTTGTCTTCCATAGGAATTCCTAAAGGGTTCCGGGATGTGGTTTTCTTTGCTCGTTTACGGTCTGTTTGTCCTTCATGCGTCATCATCTCTGCGAATTTCCAGAAGCTTCCATCACGAGAGCCACTCACAGGCCCAGTGAGGCCAAGTGCCCCAGGCCCCCCAGGGCTGGCTTGCGTCCACCTGCAGAGAGCACACACCTTCGTTTCATGCCCTCACTGTGTTCCAGAACATTCTGTTTCTTCTAAGAAAACCTCTCTGAGGTCACGGCCCTTCCCGCTGGCGTGTTGCCAATGCTGAGACCCAGGTAGGAGGTTCCGAGGCTGAGCACGGTGGTCCCTCCAGGAGCCTGGGAGGACGCCTGGGGCTGCTTCCCCGCCCTTCGGCCGGTGTCTGTGCGTAGGGAGGGCCGGGCGGGCGGCGGGCATCTGGCCAGCTCCAGGCCACCTTCCCGCACACGTTGGCCGGGAGGCAGCCGGGCCGCTGCGGGGCACCCACCGCTGACTCACCCTCCGCGGCCTCCGGGGTCAGAGGCTGCCCCGTGGCTTTGCCCATGCCCCGTCGCGCTCCGTGAGTTCCTGCCGGACTCAGGCGTCCCTGACGCTCGTCCCCGCGGGCGCCGGTCTGGGCTCTAGTCCAGCTTGGGAGGAGGCGCCGTTCCCCGCGCTGACCGCCCGACACGGGGCTGACCCGGAGCGGCCCGGCCCGGCCCGGCCCGGGCAGACCGACTCCGCTCCCTGGGGTCGGCCCCTGGTCCGGAAATGCCGCACGACCCAGCGCACCGGCGGGGGAGGGGTCTCCGGCCGCGGCTGCCCAGGGCGCATCTGGGACCCCTGGGGCGAAGCGTCCCCGCCGGGCTCCGGGCTCTTGCACTGGGGACGGTGACAGCCGGCAATGCATGCGCGGTTCCCGGCGACCGTCCTGATGGCCACGGCGGCGCCGGCTGGTCATGGGAGGTCTTGGCCCCGACGGGGTCTGACCTCCCTCGGTGGGCTGGGCGGGGCGCGGCCGCCCCTCCTGGCCACGCGAGCTCCGGGAACAGCCGGTCGTGAGCTGTCCTGAGGCTCCTCCGCTGTCGCCCCTGCAGCTGCCCTCCTGTGCTCACCCCGAGCCGGGAAAGCCGCCTCCACCTCCGCCGCCCTCCGCACCCCCATCCCCGCGGCCCGCGGTCCGGACACCCACGTGTAGGTGGCTTTCCCGGCTCTGGTTCAGAGGTCGCGCCCTGGGGCTCCCAGCGCGGCCCTCGCAGGAGGAGGGCGGAGCCTGTTCAAGCCCCTGGGGGTCCCCCAGCCGGGTCAGGGGGCTCCTGCTCCGTGTCCACCTGTGTGGGCTCGCGGCCCCTCCGGAGACCCGGGATTCACACAGCCGCGTCCGCCCCGTGGGCAGAGTTTCCCGTGTCCGTCCGGCCGCCTCCCCGCACGCGCACCTGTCACAGGAGCCGCTCCGCCCTCCCCGCGGGACCTGGACCCCCCGCCACCCGCGCTGAGCCCCGGGGCGTCCTGCCCAGGGCTGAGGGCCGGCCGGCCTCCCGGAGTCTCTGTGGCCTCGGGCAGCCCCGGGGGAAGGGTTTGGTCACCGGAGGCGCGTGCTCAGAACGGAAGTGGATGAATGCGGGGTCCTGAGGCGTCATGATGCCCAAATCCTCGGCAGCCGTCATCGCCCTTGTTCCGGGGCCCCCCTCGCCTCCCTGCCCATCTGGGGTCCGCATGCCCCAAGCCATCGGAAAGCCCCCGCATGCTTCCTGCCCTTCTCAAGACCTGCGCTCTCGGGTCTGCTCCTCGGAGGCCTGAGCCTCCCTGGCCCCCGTCCCTGTCCCCCTGTGGGCACAGCACAGAGCAGCCTCCCTGGGCCAGCAGGGCCAGAAGCCTCCGGAGGGCCCCGGGGGTCGGGGGGCGCCGAGGGCACCTCTGTGTCCCCAGCCGCGAGCATGTCCACGCCCGGCCCGTGCTCCAGAAACGCTTTTGATGAAGCAGGAACGCGGCCGCAGCGTTTGAGTCTGAGCCCCGGCGCCAGGTGTCCGAGGCCCCGGCGAACCCACCAACCAGGTTCTAATGAAGCCGCCCGGACAAAAGCAGTCCCCGGACCAGATGCGGCCCATGGTCTGTGGCCTGCTGACCCCTGCTTTCAAGAACTTAAGGATTCCCGTTAATTAAAAAAGCAGAGACCGCCACACTAATTATTTACATGACACCTGCCGTGACCCCAAAGTCCTCAGCCGTGGCTCCAGCCCCACCTTCTGGAGCTTTCTCTTTAGGGCAGGAGGGAGGCTCAGGCTGAGGCTGGCATTGTTTTGTCTGTCCGGAGGACGGAGGATCTGAAGACAGGAAGGGGGTCCGTGGCCCAGGCCTGGGTCCTGACCTGGTCCTTTTCAGACGGGTCTGGGCTCATAGTGAGCTCTTACGAAGGCACAGGAAATCCTCATTCATCAAAGAACATTCCATAAAGCCGCCAGCAAGCCTCTTGGCTCCCAGGCTTCAGTGAGAGGAGGTTTTGCACAGAAACCCCCGGAACACCTTGAAGCTGATCTCAGCAGCCGTGACGGGCTGTGGTTCTCACACATTAATCTGTAAAGTTCTCGGAATCTACCCACCACCCCGTCTACGAGGGTCAGGCTCTGTTCCAGGGTGAAAGTCGAGGTTAGACAGAGCCAGACATGTCTACCTGAAGGAACACGGCAATGCTGGCTTCCCCAAAGGAACATTCTGGATGATTTTCCTTTTTTTTTTTTGGTTTTCATTTGCCTTGATTCCAATTTTAAAGGAAAAGTTTATTACAGGAGAACAGTTTTTCTCAGGATAAATACATATTATTTAATATTCTCAAATCTGGTGTATATTTACTGTTAGGGACACATGAAAAAATGCTCCACATCACTCGGCATCAGGGAAATACAAATCAAAACGACAATGAGATCCCACCTCACACCAGTCAGAATGGCTAAAATTAACAAGTCGGGAAATGACAGATGCTGGCGAGGATGTGGAGAAAGGGGAACCTCCTACACTGTTGGTGGGAATGCAAGCTGGTGCAGCCACTCTGGGAAACAGCACGGGGGTTCCTCAAAAAGTGGAAAATAGAACTGCCCTATGACCCAGCAATTGCACTACTGGGTATTTACTCTAAAGATACAAACGTAGTGATCTGAAGGGGCACGTGCACCCGAATGTTTATAGCAGCAATGTCCACAATAGCCAAACTATGGAAGGAACCTAGATGTCCATCCACAGATGACTGGATCAAGAAGATGTGGTATATATACACAATGGAATACTACGCAGCCATCAAAAGAAACGAAGTCTTGCCATTTGCAATGACGTGGATGGATCTAGGGTGAAATAAGTCAAGCGGAGAAAGACAACTGTCATGTCATCTCCCTGATTGAGGAAGTGGAGAAACAAGACAGAGGAGCATAAGGAAAGGAGGGAAATAATACAAGACAAAAACAGACAAACCAGAAGAAACTCTTAATCATAGGAAACAAACTGAGGGTTGCTGGAAGGGAGGGGGGGGTGCGGTAACTGGGGACCGGCGGGAAGGAGGGCGCAAGATGGACGGAGCCCTGGGTGTCGCCTGCCCGGACGGACCCCCGGGCTCTACCTCTAAAGCCAGTAGCGCACTCTATGCTAAGTAATTGCATTTAAATTAAAAAAATACTATATTCATTACAATAAAAATTACTGTTAGGTACTAATAAAATATATATCCTTTTCCTCCAACCAAATTCTGTATTATATTTTGTCATTGCCAAGATATAAAATAAAAGTTTTAGGAAAGAACTCACTAAAAGCTGCCTTTAGTAATTCTACACCTGTTTGCTGCCAAAGCCCTTGGGAGATATTTTTAGAAACGTGGATTTGGTTTTCCTTTTGCCAGAAGCATTTCAGTTTGTTTTGCTTTAACAGTAATAACATCAGATTTATATGTGAATATTACATTATTACGTTTTTGTGATAAACGTCGTTACTCTTACTTCACGGGGAAAGGCTGGGCCGTGCATTTGGGAGTCCGAACACGACGGGACAACCCCTCCCGGTCCTCTTTGCCTCAGCGACGTGGTCTGTGTGCGCCGTGGCCCTCGTCTGCAGGTGGAGAAGAGAAGGGCCGGGCGGGGCAGGACCCGGCGGGCTGTCGGGGAGCTTACAGCCGTGCCGCCCCCACCAGGGCACCGCGGCTCTCCACCGGACCGCGTCTAGCTCTGGGCGTTTGCTGTTTTACGACAAGAGGGACTCTTGGACCAAGTTCTAAGCAAAAAACAAAAACCAAAACAACCTCTGGGGGCCCCGGAGTAGCTCCTCGACGGCGTACTTGATGCGACCGAGCAGACTTGGGAATGCGGCCGTAACGGACCGTGGAAAGGAGCCGAATGGTCAGCCAATGCCCTTCGCCTCTATGCGCGTGTGGCTGTCGCTGGAAAGGAATCAACGGGAGGAACTTCTCTTTCTCCTTCTCCTGCTTTGCACAAATCTCTCGGAACTTACCACCGCTTTGAGAGGTGCACCTGACCTTTTCTCCCCGACTCAGGTCTTTTCCTGTGTTTACTTTAACTGCAGGCTAGTCAGCACATGGCGTCCGTTGCCGTGACCCTGGCCTGGGCACTGACTCGGTGCCACTGGACCGAGACCCTCGTGCCGCGTCCCCACCCCACGGCCGGCCGGCGTCCGAGCCGGCTTCCTGGCTTGTTTCTCCTTCTCTCTGGACTTTCTCCCTTGATCGTTTGTTTCTTAAGTTCCACAAGCGTCTGTTTCTCTGACTCACTTCTCTCCGCGTGATACCCTCCAGCCCCACTCACGTTCTCGCAAATGGCAAGATTCCACTCTTTTTGGAGGCCGGTAGTGTTCCGTAGTGTGTCCACCCACACCTTCTTCATCCATTCGTCGGCGGGTGGACAGTCAGGCTGCTCCTGTGTCTGGGCCCTTGAGGACACCGGAGACATCAGGGTGCCCGCGTCCCTCTGAATCAGTGTTTCTGTCCTTTGGGTAGCTTCCCCGTGGCGACTGCTGGGTCATACGGTAGCTCTACTGTTCACTTGTTTTCTCCCCCGCACTCCGTTTCAAGGGGGCACACTTCTGGTAGGACCTGGGACCTGGCCGACCCAGCACGTAGGGTCACCGCGCTCTAAGTGGGGCTGTTATCCTGAAGGGAGAGACGGTGACTCTCTCGTGGACGAGAGAGGAGGACGTCGGAGCCGGCGCATGGCCCACAGCCAGCAGACGTGCAGTGCGCCCAGCGAGAAGCCGCGTTCACCAACCACAAGCACGGAGCCCTCTGCTGACCTGCTGCCTGACCTTCCTGTCCAGAATGAGAGGGGCACGCAGCACAGAGGCTTGGAAAAACCTGCCTCCTCGTCTGCACACCCCGAGAATGGATATTTTCCTTATCTTCTGTAGGGGCGAACAAGGACACTTTTGGCCACATAGTTCCTATAGCGTTTACTCGTTCTGCGTTTTGGAACCGAGGTGTGTTTAGGGAAACGAGGAAATTGTGCCATTGGCATGTAGTAGCTTCTCCGAAAAGCAGGAACAGAGTTTAGAATCGGAAGCCCGAGAACTGAGCTTAGAAAGACACACTGAGTAATTCCCGACTCTGGGGATGTTTCCATGTGCGCGGTGTGGACTCTTTCTTCTGTTATCAAGCTGAGTTTCTTCATTCACCGAAATACGAGGCTCCTGCAGATCTAAGTGGAGAGTCGAGGGTCTTCCTTCCATCTTCCGCAGGGTTATCAGCGTAAGGCAATGTGCAGAGTAGTTCGGTAAACTTTTCTTCATGACTTTTCCTTTTTTAAATTTCAAATGAGGAAAAAAGGATAAAAAACACATTTTTTGTTTGAATTTTCAAAATTCAGTAATGTCTATTTCAAAGACAAATCTACAATCTAAAGGTCTCACATTTCAGGCTGATGTTCTTTTCAAGGAACCCCTTTGCCAGCATGTTTGCATAAACGCCTTCAAATTTCTGTGAAAACTTCGACCCCCAAAAGGGCCGACGTGCAGTGTTACCGACGTCGCTGAGGAAAGCGAGAGTCGTTTCCTCGACAAACCGCGGGACATCCGCGATCCGTGTCTGCGTGTCGGCAGCAGGTCCGCTCAGCCCCGAGTCCAGCCCCAGAAGAGAAACAGAAAGTAGAACGGAAACGCCCAGACTCGTGTTTCACGCGAAGCCCCTGACACGACGAGGCCGTTACCTGCAGCCGGTACGTCCGGGTCCCGCTGAGACGCGGCGTGGGCTGGACGTCCACACCCCTGAGCACGGACCCCACGGGCATGACCGCACAGGAGCCACCCGCCGCCTCGTGCCCGCGTCCTGACCGCACGCCCCCTCCGCCCCCTCCGGCCGTGGGTGCCCCTCGCTGCCTGGCACCCCCGATCCCTCCGCAAACCTTTGCCGAATGAAGGAATCCAGTGCGTTTGCCTCGAACGTCCACGCTCTGCGCACGGAAGCCACCAGGGAGCCTGGCTCGGGTCTCCTCCCATCTGCGGACGGAGCGGGCCCCTCGGCGACGAGGTGTCGTCGGAAACCGCGCGGGGCTCGCTCATCCCGGGCTGTACCCGTCGAGAGCCCCACGGACTTTCCACCGGGCGTTTCTGTCCAGCTCAGCGGTGCTCTTCCTGCGAGCCTGTGGCTCCGGCCCCGACGGTCGGCCCGTCCAGCTGGGGCTTGACCACCCGGTGCCTCTCGGACACAGAGAACTCGCGGTCCGTGGCACGCTCACGTCCGGCAGGACCGTTACTCCGACAGAACGAGCTCGTTGTCAACGGCCTCACCCCGGCCGTCCGCACGGCTGCATGTTCCAGCGCGTGTGCCTGGAGGTCGTGTGTGAACCAGGAAAAAGATAAACGTGGGAACGCAACGATTTCCCCTATTTTCTTCCTTATTTACGTAACGGCGCTGACACTCACTACGTCTGGGGGCTCGCGCTAGAGCAGCTTTGCTGATCGGCACAACAGCCAAGGAGGCCGGCGGCCGGGACCACGGGGGTGGGGGTGCTTCCGGGGGCCTGCCCTGGGGGTCGTCCGGTCTCCCACCGGTGGGGAGCGGCATTCCCAGAGTCCTCCAGTGAAAAAGCCGAATTTCTGACCACAGCTCCGAGAGAGACCAGCTTCTCACCGGTCAGTTTCTCTTTTAAAACATGATCAATCAAAGGGGCACCTGGGGGGCTCAGTGGGTTAAGCCGCTGCCTTCGGCTCAGGTCATGGTCTCAGGGTCCTGGGATCGAGTCCCGCATCGGGCTCTCTGCTCAGCAGGGAGCCTGCTTCTCTCTCTCTCTCTCTGCCTGCCTCTCTGTCTGCTTGTGATCTCGCTCTGTCAAATAAATAAATAAAATCTTTTAAAACACGATCAATCCACAGATACCCTGGAACGCTACATCGACACGATCACGGGTGAGAGACGTGAGCCTCTGGGAGGTCTCTGCGGGGACCAGAGCCCGCCAGCCGCCGGCAAGCTTCCTCGGAACAGGAGCATCGTGGCTGTCGCCACTGCTGGCCTCGAAATTCGAGTCAAGAAGCGCGTTTTCCACTTGTCAGGAAAGAAAAGGCCAACTGAGAGACGGGGAAGACTCTGTCAGCCAACAAACCTTCCTATTTAGGAGGAAGGAAATATCTTCCTTACAGAAGTTGTTCGAGCAGAAAACGCGTTCTTGCCAGTTTCTACACTTGCCAAAAAGGAAAAACACCACCAGGTCCTCATGTTTAATGGAAGCGGGCACATATGTCCTGGGAGACGCGCCTTTATGGAAGCCGGTACACGGCAACTGAGGGAAAGGCAGTCCTCTGGGACTGGACACGTTTCTGTCACGAAATACACTTTTTTCCTTCAGAAACCAGATTGTGTCTAAGAACGAGTGTGATTTGTATATATTTGGCTTTCTGGCGCACTTGATGATTGGATTTCGAATCTTCACAAATTGGGGTGATTGCTTTCCAAAAAAAATAAATAAATAATAAGTTTCCTGGGAAGAAAAATGACATCGTTCTTCTGCCCGGAAATCTCTCCTGGCAAACTGTGTGCGTGTACTGTCTCTTTTCTAGCATTACTGAGGAAAACCCTTTAGAAGGAACTCAGAGGCTCACGTCCATCTTTGCTAAATTCTGCGAACTGAATCCTGGCTCCGCTCTAACACTATCAGTCTGGACCTGCGGGCGTGAGGTCCGGGCGCAAGAACTCCGAACCGTGGGCTCCAATTCCGGTCGAGCACGTAGTGTCCCTGGGTGTTCTGTCACCAGAACCCCAACTTCAACGTGGTCTACTCCCCCCGCTTGCCTTGCTCAGAGAGATGGACACGCTCAGTGATGCCCTCCGGATGCTGCGCTCCCGCCAGATGCCCCCACGGGAGAGGCAGCTGCAGGAGGACGAAAATGCAGGCAAGCGTGGTGTTTAGGAGATGTGTGTACACACGTGTGTACTCAGACATATGTGCACACACGTGCATATGGGCAGGCATGTACTCAGATGTGTGCACACACGAGGCAGGTGTGTGTGCATGTGCACAAGTGTGCGTGTGTGCTGTGCTCACGTGAGTACACACATGTGCAAACACGTACCGGCATGTGCAGCTGTGCACTGATGGTGCCCGCACATCGGTGTACATATGCACATGTGTGTGCAGGTGTGTTTATACGCACACATGTGCGTGCCTCTGTGCACGTGTTCCTTTCAAGGAAAACTAAGAGGATTTTTTTTGTGACACCGATACTAAAACAAGGTCTTCCTACACCCGTTAATTTTTTATTCATTGAAACATAAAATACTGCATCTGTTCATTTTGTTCCACTTTCATCAAGCAGTTCAAGGACCTAAACTATTTCAGGGAAGCATCTGGCAGAATATAGGAACTTTGCAGAAACTGCTGTGTTCTTGGTGAAATAGATATGCCGAAATTTCACTTTCTGTCCACTTTACATATAAAACAGGGTGCATTTCTCAGATCCGAGTGACAGGTTTGGGCTGTGCCGGAATTGCTCACTTACGTGTTACTTTCCCCAGGAAATGAGGCCTTTGGGACCTTTTACCTCATACACTCAACTTTGCAGACTTATTAATTAGCACAGGAAAAAGCAGTGAATATTGGCTAAGTAAACAGGTGGCATTTCTTTCTCTTTAGTGCTATCGTTCGGGAGATGTTACATCTTATCTGCGAGGGCTGAGATAAAAGTAATACAATGGTTTTAAAAATCCAGAACTCAAAATACTAACAAGACTTGTATTATTCCTTTACACATTTTTAAAGTAATTACTGTGTGCGGGGACCCGGCTCTGGTGTGTGGATCCAACGACAGCAGGACTGACTCCACCCGCAGCGTGTGGCCACGTGCCGGCGCCTTCACCAGATGGAGAGAGGCAGCCTCGGGCCGTGCGTTATCCGCGGCGTTCGAGTGCCTTGAGGAAGGTTCTCTGCCCTTGCAAACGCGCACTAGGCTATCTTTTCTCCACATTTGGATGCTCAGTCGGCCTTTGGAGTACGCTCCTCAGAAACAAGCCCTTGACCCAGGGAGTTCCTGGGGCTGCATCTGGGCCGATGAGGAAGGAGAAGACGTGCCTCGGCACAGTCGTGTCCTGCCGCCCAGGCCCTTCACGCTTCCAGCCTCGCTTACAGGTCACTGGCAAATCGGCGTTCCCAGCCCTCGTGGAAACGTCGTCCCCCTCTGCTGTCGCCAGTGCCGGGTGCCACGTGGGCCATTCAGAAAGCTGCGTGGTCCCTGAGCGCCCGTGGAAGGTGCTGGCTTATCTCTGCCGCCCGGAGCTCAGCTCGGCTGGGACAGTGCATTAGAATTCATTTATAATTTATTACCGTCTTTAAGAAAAGCTTTCCATTACGGACAAGGACACCTCTCTCCCCATATTTTCACTTTATACGTAGTCTGAAATATTTGGGAAAAAGTATGAGGAAGTATGAAAAAATGAAATACTTTAAAAAAATAATGAGGAAGTCCAGATATTTAAAAATGCAGAAGAAGTTAAGCAAAATCCCATTATGTTGGTACAACCGTGGGTGGACGTCTTCTCAGACATCACTGCTGGTGAGGCGGGAGGAACCGGAACCTCGAACTGGATACGTATTATCCGCCTGACGGGGAGCCGTGCTGCGGCGAGGCCTGCTCTCCACGGTGCTTTCTCAACTGAAATGTGCCTAAACACTTGTCTGTGTGATTCTGAGCTTAAATGACTTTAATTGCTGCATAACATTTCCATTTTGGGGTGCGGCGTAAGATATTCAACTCACTTTACATTGTAGAATACTGGGACGGTTGACCTTATGCGTCAGCTTGAGGGGGTGCCCAGATACAGGGTCAAACATCATTCTAGCATTTCCGCGAGGGTGTTTTTGGATGAGACACACATGTGCATCCATTAACTGACCAAAGCAGACTGTCCTCCCCATTGGGCCTCAGCCAACTAGTTCAAGGTCTGATTGGAACAAAAAAGGTTGATGTCCGCAACGTGAGAGGGAATTCCTCTGCCCCTCTTCCTGCTGGGGTGTGGGCTTTTTCCTGATTTCAGGCTCGTTCTGGGTCTCCAGTGAATCAAACTTGGGACTTGTCAGCCGGCACAATCACAGGGTCCCATTCCCTAGAACAGGATTTGTACATTATTATATTGTATTACAATATTATTATCTTATCGCGTCATATTATGTTATCGTATTATATCACGTTATTATAATATTACCCAGATGCCTGACTTGTTCTGCTTCTCTGGGGAGCTCTCCCCCTGTGGCGCCTTCACACGCTCCATCCCTTAGGAATTTTAAAGAGCGTTCCCGTCAGAAACCCCCACCCCAACTCCGGCCCCCCCACGCCGGCCTTCGCGCACTGGCTTCTTCATCGAACAGGCGTAGGTGGACGCGGTTGGAAAGCCCTCCCGAGGGTCTCTGTGGCCCAGGAGTTCTCACACTCTGAACTCATCGTGGGGCCCACGGCATCCAGAAAGGCATTTTCTCCCCTGCCTGCCTTTACGTGGATCCCACTTTCTTTCAACTGATTCATCCTTTCGTACCTGGTCTGATAGTGACTTATACACGTGTGTCTATTCTACACAAACCCTGAAGGAAAAACGCCCCCCTTTTCTTATCGGTAGTCCCAAATAAAGCACCCTCGGCACACAGCGGGTGCTCGGGGAGCCTCTGCAGAGCAGGGCTTGGAGAAGCGAGTCCAACATGCAAGGAAGGTGACTTTGCTTGCACAACCCCAGATAAATCAAGAAGTTGCTTATTTTTGGATAGCTCTCTCTAGAGGTATGACTACATTTTAAATGGATTTGCTTAAGTCACATTGAGCAAATTTGTCCTTGGCGCGACTTCAGCTTACTTGCTACCGTATCTTAAAAAACATGTGAGACAAAAATACAGCTCCCAAGGGGTTACGTACCAAATACCAAAGGTAGGCATAGGGAGAAACTTCCAGTAAGTCTTTTCTGGTGTGACTTCTCAATTGCTAGTAATAGAGCTAAAATAGCTAAGTTTTATTTATTAGGAAAGGATTTTTTCATTTGCCTCTTGTTACGGTATTTTTCCCTTGAAAATAGCTGTGATGGCCCTGGGCATGTGTTTGCCCTTCAGATCTGCACGGCCGTGGACCCGCACTGCTCGGGTGAGGCTGCCTTCTCCCCGGGGTCCCCGGCCCGACTCCCCGAGCACTGCGTACCAGAGGGATGTCCAAACAGCCAGTCTGGTGGCCAGCATCGTGTGCACCGCTAGAATCAAACACAGCGGCGTATGAGACTCTCGCGACAGTTTCCTTCCCACGGCGCTCCAGGGACATTCACCGCACCCGTGCTGAGGTCCCCGTCTTGGAGAAAAGTCGTGTAATGCACGACATTTTGCTGCTGTTTCTTCTTGTTCTCATGTGCTACCTTCATGAGGTCACATCTAATTCTGAATTTTCGTGTTTCTTGGCCCCCAGCACTTTGCTATTTTCAAGAAAGCTTCTGCCATCAATCCCCTCTGTTTGTGAAACTTGGGGTTTTCACCTTGAATCTTGCTGCAGGGCCATGAGACACGGAGTTGCAGGACGTTGCCAAGGCGCGGTCATTAGCTGACAGGAGGTTTTTGAGGTGGGGATGCAGGGAAACATTTTCCCAGAATTTCTGAATGCTCCAGGCAGATGCTACATAGGCATGGGCCGTGGTCGACAACTCTGGTTTCCTCTGGCGGAACTCAGGCCAGGGCCGGCGACTCCGGGGACGCTCAGGGTGGGGTTTCAGACAAACCAGATGACGCTCTGAGGCTCCTTTGTCCGTCCAGACTGCATTTGGTTCCTTCCATGTACACTGACCGGCACACGCACCTGCAAAACATGCACACGCCACAGGCACACACTGAAGCCAGCACCCCCGTGGCAGGTTTCACACAGCATGAGACCTGGCGTCTCCGTCTGGACACGCGTGCACCACCGTACACATCCCCGTCTAGGAGCCGTCTTACTTCAGAGCTGTGCTAACGTCTCCCTTGGAAATGACCACTGCAGAAACTACGGGTCAGCCAAAGTGCAAGCTTAGGTGTGTCTCCTGGGCCCCGTGCGAGTGCGCCGTGGCTCCCTGTGGGGGCCGAGTCCCGAGAACTGGCTCCGTGTTCCGTCCTCAGCTGATCCCTTCCTGGAGTTGGTCCCGAGGAGATAACCAATGAGTGACTCTGGGAATTCAGAGGAGGCACCCTCCCCGCTGCTGCTCTGGGTGCCTCTCTCCCTCCCTAGCTCCCCTTCCACTGCTCTGTTCCACCCAGAATGACCCCAGGCTTACGGACAGACCAGCATCTTCCCTCCGAAGCACCTATGGCTTCCGTAATAGCGATCACCATCCTGGGTTTTGACTAACGGGCCCCTCAGTGGCAAGATTTTTGAAAGCTGCTCTGTCAGTGGGATTTGAGGAACGAAATGATGGTTCATTTAAACACGAATTAGCCTCAGGTGTAAAGGATAGGAGGAAGCGAGTCTCATTGCACAGGGGACCGGGTCCCGTCTCTTCTCCAGCTGTTCTTGCACAGATGCGTCGTGTTCCTGAGGATACTTGGGAATTCATGCCGATGATACGAACGACACAGAGAAAATGCTTCTGGGGCTCTGTCTTGGCCTCCTCTCCCTTACCAGGACTCAGGCGGGAAACCGAGGCATTCCCTGCACTGAGGCGTGCTCCACTCACACGTCCACCATCATCCCCGGACTGCAGGGAGTGCAGACAGTTTCTGGAAAATGCCAGCTCTTGATATTGTGGCTTTTATGAGCCATGAATGGTGTCTTTGTCACATCAACCTTTCAATTCAGTTAAAGTGTTTACCACCCCTTAAAGAGTAAAGATGTGTCTGGGAGACTATCGTGTGTCCATAACGGTCCCATACGGAGGCCATCGGAGAAGCCCCAGACCCACTCAGGGCAGGGTTCATGTCTTGCCTCCCACCTGGACAATATGGCGGAAGTGTTGGGGTTTCGCTCTGGTGGCCACTCCGCGTGACAGGACACCTCAGCAGGGTCTCTTCCTCTCCTGCTGGCCAGGAAGAAACACCTGCGATGCGACTTGCCCAGGAGAGGCCCAGACAGGGGTCCGCAGGAAACGCAAGCCACTGGGGCCCTTCAGGTCACGGCAGCGAGGGACGGACTCCAACACCCGAGTCACTGGGAAGTGGCCCGCAGGCGAGCCCACACATGAGAACACAGCCCAGCCAAGCCCCTGAGAGAAGCCTGAAGGACCCCCAGCACCTAAGCCTGGACTCAACCCATAGAAACGGAGCGACCGCAAGCGTGAGTTTTGTCACCACCGTATTTGCACACACGCGACCGCTTCTTGATCCATCCATCTGCGGAGGGACATCTGGGCTCATCCCAAGTTCGGCTCTCGTGGACACTGCCCCTTCGAATCACTACGTTTGTATCCTTTGGATAACACCCAGCAGCGCTATTGCTGGGTTGTAGAGCGGCTCCATTTTCAACATTTTGAGGAACCTCCATGCGTCTTCCAGAGTGGCCGCAGCAGCTGGTGAACACCGTGCAGCCGTCAGAAGATGAGATCTCGCCACTACAGCAACGCGGATGGAACTGGAGGGGATTATGCTGAGTGAGGTCAGTCCGACAAAGATAATTACTCTGTGATCTCACTGATAGGTGGAATTTAAGAAACAAAACAGATGAACATAGGGGAAGGGAAGGAAAAATAAAATAAGGTAAAAATAGAGACGGAGGCAAACCACAAGAGACTCTTACCTCAGGGAACAGACTGAGGGTTGCTGGAGGGCAGGCGGATGGGGGATGGGGTGGCTGTGGAATGGGCCTGAAGGAGGGCTGAGATGTGGGGGGCACCGGGTGCTCGACACAGCTGATGAGTCCCTGACCTCCGCAGCACGTGCTACACCGTGGGTTAAGCATACAATTGGAATTCCATTGGCCGCCTGTGTGGGGGCGGGGCTCAGCCACCCCCATAAAGGTTGCTCTGCCAGGCTGTCGGGGGGCTGCTGCAGGAGAGCGGTGGAGCCCGCGGAGAGTGGGAGAGCGGTGCGGAGAGAGGTGCGGAGAGCGGTGCGAAGAGCGGTGAAGTCGCGGAGAGCGGTGAAGTCAACGGCGAATAGAAGAGCTGTAACAGCTCTTGTAAGAGCTATAACCGCGTTTGGCGGTCCAGCCTCCCGCGGCCCCAAACGGCCGCCCGCAGCCTCCAGCCTCCTGCGGCCCCGAGCCGCCGCCTACAGCCTGCATCCCCACGAGCTGCCGAGACCCCAGCGGTCCAGCGGTCAGCGGTCAGCGGTCCCGATGCCTACACCCCCTGGACGCCAGCGGTCGGCGGTCCTGACACCTGCAGCCCCTAGACGCCAGCCGTCCCGAGGCGCAAGCAGCCCTGAGATGCCAACGGCCCCTAGACACCAGCAGCCTCGCCGCAAAGTGCCTCGCCACCCCGAACCACACGTGGCCTTGTCCGCAGTGGTGGCTTCCTCCGGGTGGAAGCCTGGTCAGAGTAGCATCGTGGGGAGCAGAGTCTGTGTCATCTGGGTTGTCCTCCTTGTCACTGTTGCTGTCATTGTTCCTTCTTCGTCGTTGGGAGTGGCCTCATCCAGGAAGTGGTCTTGTCCAGAACGGCCTCCTCTTGGGAGCGGCCTTGTCCGGGGAGCAACTTCATTGAGCAGTGGCCTTGTCTTGGGAGTGGCCTCTTCTTGGGAACGGCTCCAATCATGGAGCGGCCTCATCTGCGGAGCAGCAGCGTCATCTAGAGCGGCCTCGTCCGGGGTGGCCTTCTTGGAAGTGACCTTGTTGGAATCATCGTCACCACCTTTTCGTAAGAGGTAGCTCTGACCGGTCGTTTGATTCTTGATGCTTGGCGCGAAATAAAGTTTTGCTTGACCTTCGCTTTGTATCAGTCTCGTTCCTTTGATCACGGACCCTAACAGTCCCTGCCGCTGGCCCTCCTGCCCCGTGGGTGCCCTTTGTCTCCAGGACGCCTGAGCAGGCGGGACTCCTAGTTGGGACTCCAGTTCCCATGGCCCCAGGGACGCAAGCGAGGGGCCTTGCCCCCTAGGACTGAGGCCGGGCTGGGGTGCAGACCTCAGTGCGGGGAGGGACGGCCCCTGAGTCCCCGAGGGCTGGCTGCTGGGGGTCTGGCCTGCACCGCTGCGGTGCTGACGCTCGGGGCTGGGTCCTGAAGAGCCCGTGGGAGGATCGGGACCTGGGTGGGGAGGGCGGTTCCCTTGTCCTGACCTCCCCCCAGCGAGGTGGCCCCGTCCCATGGGGTCTGGCTCTTGCAGGAGGTGGGCTACTGTCAGGGGATGAGCGACACTGTGGGACTCCTCCTGATGCTCCTGGGTGAGGAAGACGCCTTCTGGGCCCTGGCCCAGCTGATGAGCTTGGAGACCCACGCCATGCACGGTCGGGGGCCTGCAGGGCACCTGGTCAGGACCTGGAACTCAGGAATCCCTCCCTGCAGGACGGCAGCAGCAGCGGAGCCGTCCGGGACCCCCAGCCAGCCCGCCTCCCCACCGGCAAAGGGAACGGACTCCTCAGGGTGTCTGTAGCCATGGCCACTGGCCCCAGCACTTGCAGACCGTTCTCGCCTTCCCACGGGGCCTTCACCCCCCTGTCTGGTGGCCGGCTTGCCTGCCGGGTCCCCCGGCAGCCCACGGCCAGACAAAGCCCGGGTGGTGGCGTCTCCCACTCCCGTGTGCCCTCAGTCCAGCACCTCAGCCCAGGCGTTGGGCCTGCACAACCCCCTCACCCTCCCCGTGGGAGGCTCGTTCTGCCCCTCAGGGCTGGTGACCCCCTTGCCCCTGCTGCGACCCCCGCAGGAAGTGTGCTGGGTCCGACGGGCCTGGTGCTCAGCCCGGCCACACACTCAGCTGGGTCTGTGAGGAGGCGGGACCCCTGGCCCGGCCCCCAGGCCTGGACGACTCTGCGGCGGCTGCGGACGAGCGGGCGCAGCCAGGGCTGGGAGGGCCGTGGGCACACACTCCGGTCAGGGCATGGGAGCGGAGCCCCCGCAGACCCACCGCCCACCTGGTGGGGACACGGCCCTGACGGTGGGGTGCCCGGGGCCTTCTCAGGGTTCTTGGCTCCGGGATTCCCCAAGCTGGCCCGTTTCCAGCGGCGCCATGACAGCATCGTGGAGAAGGAGCTCAGAGGCCTGAAGAAACACCTGGCGAGCAGACGCTCCCCGACGGCCCGGGCAGGGGTAGGGGACCCGCAGAACCCTGCCCACGCTGCCCAGAGCCCCGTGTCCTGCTCTGTCTCCTGCTGGGCCCAGGGTGCCCTCGGGGCTGAGCCAGGCCGCGGGGAGTGTGTCCCCCTGGCTGCAGGGGTGGCGTGCGGCCGCCGGCTGGGTCCCGAGCACCTTGTGTCCTTCCGCCAGGACGAGCAAGGGATGAGCACGGGGCTGTACACCACCAAGTGGTTTCTGCAATGTTTCATCGGCGGGGTAAGACTCCCCTGGCAGACCCGGTCCCTGACCTGCTCCCGGCCCCGGGCCCAAGGGAAGCCCGAGCTCAGGCTCACGTTCCAGACCAGCCAGGCCAGACCCCGAGGCCCTGACTGGAGGCTCGCGGTCCAGACCCGTCCTGCAGACTCGAACGGGGCCCCTGGAGGAGGTTCTGGGACGGGCGCTGTCCGTCTCTGCCTCCCCAGGAAGGCCAGGTCAGCCTGGGAGCGGACAGGCCCTCGGCCCATTCTGCGGCCAGCCCGCAGGCCTGTCGGGGTGTGTGGGCACCGAGGGTGGGGCAGAGTCTGTGGCCCCCCACGTCTGCGGGTCGCACTGGCCTGGTGTTTCCAGCCCAAGGTCATCTGCAGCCCATCTTCCCCAGCAGGAGGACATCCACACGACGGGCTGCGGGGTCCCGTCCGACGCAGCCAGGGGGACGGCAGTGCCTGGGCAGAGGGGAGGCCTTCGCACAGGCAGAGAGCCCCTGGGCCCCCCTGAGGCTGCTCCCCCCACACCCGCTCCCCCGCAGACCCCCTTCGCGCTCACCCTGAAGCTGTGGGACGCCTACATGCTGGACGGAGCGCGCATCCTCACGGCTATGGCCTACACCGTCCTCAGGCTGCACCGCAGTAAGGGACCATGTGGGAGCCCAGGGGTGCCCCATGCGGGTGTGGGGGGCCAGGGAGATGGCCCACTGCTCCCGGGGGCGAGGAGCAGGCAGGCTCGGTGGAGGGACACAGGCCGGCCGGTGGCTTGGGGGCCCCCCTGCAGAGGAGCAGCGGACACGGGGCCTCTCCCGCGCGGCTCTGCCCGTGGTGCTCCTGGGAACAGCGGGATGCCCAACCGCTGTCCCCGGGCAGGATCCTGGGACGGTGGGGAGGCGCTCCTGTGCTCTGACTCACACCCATTGCCCAGAACGCCTCCTGAAGCTGCCCCTGGAAGGGCTGCAGGCCTTCCTTCAAGACACCCTGGCCCAGCCCTGGGCCCTGGAGGATGAGGCCGTCCTCAGACACCTTCGGGCCTCCATGGCCCATCTCCGACGGAGGAAGTGCGACCTGCCCCCGCCAGGTGGGCTCCGGTCCCCGTCCCCTCCTGCCTCGCCCCCCTGGGGAAGCTCACAGTGAACCCAGTCCCCGGGGGCCCTCCTCTGTGTCTCTGTCCCTCTGGTCTTCTGCTCCAACCTCAGGGAACCCAGGCCCGGCCCGGGCATCGGGGTGCTCCCCGTGGGGGCAGGGCATGCGTGGCCTGGATGAGCTGTGAGGGGCAGGGCGGGGTGGACACCCAGGGAGCCGGGAGCACAGCCTGGGGGCCCAGCCTGCTGGGCACAAGCAGCCTGCTGGAGACGCTGACCCAGTCTGCCTCTTTGCAGCCGGCCCTGAGGAGCTCCCCAAGATGCCCCTGGGCCAGGAGCAGAGGTCCCCAGCCCCGACGGCCCTCCTCCCTGCTCCTACCCTGGAGACGCTCTCCGGAGCGGACGGGCTGGCCTCCCCAGGCCCAGCCACACACGCTGAGCAGCCGGGACCCCTTCCCCGCCAGGCCGTGCTCAAGGCCGAGCAGCTGCGGGAGGGAAGGTCGACGCAGCCCTTGGATGCACCCCTGCGGCCGGGAGCCCCTGGCACCCCGGTTCTGTCGCGGCTGCCCCCGCAGCGATGCAGTTCCCTCCCCAACCTCCCCGGACACCAGGGGGGTGTGTGCAGGGGGCCTGTGGACATGGCCTTGAGGCCACACCCGTGGGCCCGTTTTCCTTCAGCCCCTGCCGGGGCCACCCGTGTGGCCACACCCCGGACCAGGCCCCAAAACATCTCAGGGTCTCCCGGCCCAGGAAGGAGGACGCTGTAGGGCCCGGGACACCCTTCCTGCCCTGGGGCCTCTGCAGCTCCTGCCCCTGTGTGTGCTTGGACGAGCCCAGCCGAGACACCTGCGGGCCAGCTCTGAGCCCGCAGCCCCAGGGCCTCAAACCTGCCTGGGCCCCTCTGGCCGCCTCTTCAACAGGGAACGTCGATTCTCCTAGGCCTCTGGAGAAGAGCTTGGGGGCCGAGAGGCTCTGGGCAGCCAGCACGGTGCCCTGCCTCCTCACTCTGGACTTTTTAGAAGATGGCACCCTCGCCAGGAGGTACAAGTCACTGACTTAGAGGGACGTGCACTGGCCTGACCCCAGGCCCCTGGGAGCAGAGACGACCAGGCACGAGCTCCCATCCGCCACAACGACCAGAAGGAGAACTGAGGGGTCTGAGGCCTCATGGCCTCGGGCAGTCCTGAGTTCTGACCCGAAGCCGGTCAAGTCCACGGAGAACTCTGTGTCCGCCTGGGGACTGGGCTTGCCCCACGGGTGCATGACTCCCACCCAGGGCAGCGCTGGGGACCACAGGTCACCCCAGCCTGGGCGCAGCAGGGACAGGCTGGTGGGCCCCGCCCTCCCCTCCCCTACAGGAGGAGGCAGAGCGCAGGACTCCAACGATCACCTGGCAGCCACGGGCCACTGGCCGAGGCCCAGCAGACGTGTCGGGACCCTGTCCGGGAACCCCGACGCTGCTCAGGTCAGCATCCTAGCACCCGCCTCTCAAGACCCCAAGCTCGGGAAACGTGCCGACACACGCAGTCAGCACAAGCGGAGGCCACAAGTGGGGGACGCTAGCGCCAGGCCTCCATGGGATTTCCCCCTTCCCCTGAAGGAGAAGCAGGTCTCTGCCCCCAGGGGAAGTCTGGCACCCTTGGTTCTGAGCCCCTGTTGACTGCTGGAAAGCTCAATAAAGTGTCGTCGTGGTCGAAGGCAAAGCCGGCCTGTCCTGTGGCGCCCAGACTCTGGGAGACGCGCCACACAGACGCGCAGACAGAAGAGGGCGGCTCGGCCCAGGCCGCCTCCCCAGTCCCCGCAGGGCTCCCCGCAGAGGGGCCTCCAGGCAGACAACGCTGTGCGACCCGGGGCCCTTCCCCTCTCGGCCAGACGCCAGGGTCCAGACCCTGAAATAACGGACTGAGACCCAGCCTGTGCCCAAAGAGCCAGGACAGGGCCGGCTGGCAGGAGAGTGACAGCCGGGGGCCTGTGGCCTCAGGTCACCACAGTCTGTGCAAAGCTCGTCCTCCTCCCCTCTGCCCACCCAGGCTCCCACACAAGGGGCGCCGGGCCCTGCTCCCTCCGCAGCCCCAGGCCTGTGCCCACCAGGCCGCTCGCTCCTCAGGAGGTTCCCCCCACCTTCCCACACAGGGCGGGCCCGGGGTCTGGCTCCAGGCTTGAACACCCTGTGTCCCACTCCTGTCTGACCTACCGACCTTGTCCCCACCGGGCCACGAAAGGGGTAGGTCCAACAAGGGCCCACAGGGCTCTCTGGGAACCTAGGGACCAGGGCCCCAAGGTTGCCGCTCGGGCCTGGCTCGGGGCTTCCCTGTCCAGGGAGCTCCCCTCTCCTCGGAGCTGGGTCAGCCCAGACCCTGAGCCCCGGGCTTCTCTACCACCCCGCCGTCCGGGGACACTTACAGCGCTAGGGGCCGCAGGGTCCCGGGGGTCCCGGGTGTCAGAGAAGGTCCCGGAGCTGGAGTCCGAGCCAGTGCGGCTGCCCTGTGTGGGAGGAGAGGGGGCAGGGGTGCTGCTTGCTGGCAGGGGCGGGGCGGGGCGGGTTCCTGACTGGCTGTGGGGTGGGGAGCCGGCTCACCAGGCCCGGCTTGACCCAGGCCTCCGTGGAGGGGACACCACCTCTGTGGGCAAGGTCCTGCCCCGGCCTGGACTGCACGGAGCTCGCAGCCAGAGGACGGGCTCTTGGCCAGGGGAAGGGACCGACCCAGGGCACAGATGCCGTTTGTGAGGGCCGCCATGCTGGACTCGCGTTGGTCCGCTCGTTCTCGGTGACGCTATTGTGACTGGTAATTTCTAGAAAGGCCAGACCACACTGAACCGGTTTTCAAACGACATAAAGGGTGCTCTGGTTCCAGTGAATCTGGATGCGTTAACATGGGCGGGGCGGGGCTGGAAAGGGGGCACTTTTCTTGGGAGGGTCTTGCTGTTTCCCAAGCGTCCGACGAGGTGATCTGAAGCTCTACGGGGCTTCGGACACCGTTCCTGATGGGGCGGCCTCCCGTCTCCCGGGGGAGGAGGGCGAGGGGAGGGGAAGGTGTGTCGCGGCAGGACATGGTCGTCATACACAGAAAAGAGAGGATTTGGAGTGAGGTCACCTTCATTTGGGGACAAAAGGGACTTAGTAGGGGGACCAGCTCATCATCATCTAGGGATGGAGAGTGGCCGTGGGAAGGAAGACCTCTGTGGGGCTGACCAGTGGAGACCACACTTCTGGGGGAGCTTTGAAGGGTCGACGGGCGACTGAGCCCCAGGGTGCTGACGTGACCCAGCCCAAGTGACCCCGTTTGGGGCCCGTGAATTTCCCTAAACAGGACACAGGCAGGGAGATGTCACTCACGGACTCTCGCCCCGATTCCTGAGCCTCAGCGTGGCGTCGACTAGGATCCAGGCTGTTAGGGGTGACTGTCTCCCGTCACACTGTATCTGCCGACCCCTTTCTACTTGCCCTTTGGGAGCCAAAAGGAGACTTGGAGCCACGGACCGATCCACAGCCAAGGGCTCCGAACCTCGTTCTCGTGATGACACAACTGGACAGCAGGATTTGGAGTCCCTGGGGGGCTCTGTCAGTGAAACGTCTGCCTTCAGCTCAGGTCATGGTCCTGGAGTCCCAGGATCGAACCCTGCTTTGGGCTCCCTGCTCAGAGGGGAGTCGGCTTGTCCCGCTGACCCTTCCTCTACCTCGCTCTCTCTCTCTGCCGAAGAAAGAAAGAAAATCTTTCGTGGTTTCTAGCTGGTCAGCTTTTGCGTCTGCTGCCTGCTCCCTCCGCAGGGTCCATGAGTCTGTGTGCAAAAGCCCCGAGGGCCCCCAGAGCCCCTGGTACCTCTCCAGCCCGCGGTGTGACGGTTGCACGCATATGCAGATGTTCCAGCTCGGCCCACCCTGCTTGTCTCTGCGGGGGACCACCTTTCCTAGGGCTGCTGCGCTGCTCCTGAAGGCGGGAACTCAGGGTACTGTGCTGCTTCCCCCCGGACGGCTTCACCTCCTTCCCGGAAATCTCTGACCCCTTGCATAGGCTCTCAGGGCCCACCTTCATTCCCCGTCAGCGGCTCGATCCCCAGCCTCGAGTGCCAGGGAGGACACGCCGCGGACGTCCCAGGTCAACTCTCATGGAGGGTCGGAGCCTCCAGAGAACTCAAGAGGAGGGATGCTCAGAGGGCTTCCCAGTGGGTGAACCACATGCCGGGCCCCTGGGCCCCAAGCTCTGTGAGGCGCAAGGGAGCAGAGACCCTTGCTGCCCTCCCCGTCTGCATCTCTGGACCTGGAGGTTCACTCTGTTCCTCGAGCATCCTGTGGACAGTGCCCATTATACACTCCGTCAGCGGGTCTCGCCCATTCTGTGAGCGGCTCTCACAAATGAATGGACCGGAGGAGGGGGTTGTGGAGACCTCTGATTCTTCTGTGGTCAGCAGCAGCACGGGAGACAGCCGGATTGCTGTCTCAACTGGGCGGCTGTCTTCCGGGACGGGGTCCTCCACGGTGCTCTCCTCAGGCAGGTACCGTCAGAATTGAGTTCATCTGGTGGGCCACATGGTCGGTGCCAGTGAGAACTGAGTGAATTCCTAGAAGATGTGGACACACACACACGCACACACACGTGCTAAGGGCAGTTCTAGTTCTCTCCTGCCTCTTGACGGTGATCCCAAGTGTGTGGCTTTGAAGAATTATTCTATGTCATTGGCGTGGTCCAGTTTATGTGTGCCGAGTTGTTTGCCGTTTCCCTTCCTCCTCTTTTCATGTGTTCATGCACTGCGGTGATTTCCTCCCTTTCCTCGTCTTGCCACATGCTGTCTCCTTTCTTTTTGCCTTTCTGTCCTGCTAGCCGTTTCTCAATGTGCTGAGAAAAAGCGACTTGTGGAGGGACATACGCAGGGCACCCTTTCTCCACAGATCACAACCTGCAGAATAGCCTTTGCTCCCTTGGATTGCAAACCTGTGTGACCGAAAATCTGTGGGAACAAGGGACCTTAGAGAATTCGTTGTGAGATTGTCATCCATTCCGATGGCTTGGAACAGCTTCCGAAGAATAAGGATCAATTCTTTCATGTGGGTTAGAATTTCACGTGGGGCTGACCAGTGGAGACCAGAGTTCCGGGGGAGATTGGAAGGGGTCAATGGGCGATTGAGCCCCAGGGTGCTGACCTGTCCAGTGCTGTACTCTTGTTTGCTGGGAGAGTTTTGATCACTAGTTTCAATTTTTCTTTGTTGTGCTTGTGGGTCTATTCAGGTATTCTCTTTCTTTTTTGCTTTCAAATTTGGTCGTTTCTATGTTTCTAGGGATGTGTCCATTTCTTCCAGATGCCTAATTGTTGGCCTATTGTTGCTCATAATATGTTCTTAGAATTGCTTGTATTTCTGTGATGTTGGTTGTGATTTCTTGTCTTTCAATCACGACTTTATCAATTTGGGTCTTCTTCTTTCCTTTTTGATACATCTGGCTACAGTTTAATTGATCTTATGAATCCTTCCAAGAATCAGCTCTTCGTTTTGTTGATATGTTGAACTGGGTTTTTTGTTTATTTTTTATTTTTTTTTTTGGCGGGGGGTCGGGGAGGTCAACCTACTGATTTATTCCTCCAGCCCATTTTCCTGCTCTTCTCCTGCTGGAGTTCAGCTTTAGTTGCTGTTCTTTCTCTGGCTCCTTTAGGTGGAATGGGGAGGTTGTGTATTTCAGAGTTTTCTTGTTCCTTCCGATACCTTTGCATGGGTCTGTGCTTTCCTCTGAGGACTGCCTTTGCTGCACCCCAAGGGTTTGGGAGAGTTGTGTTTTCATTTTCATTGGTCTCCAAGAATTTTTTGGTGCTTTGTTCATTTTTGGCTTCATCCATTTGTTCTTTACTAGGATGCTCTTCAACCTCCGACCTTTTTGTGTCCCTTCTGCATTTTCTCTTACGGTTCAGTTCAAATTTCAAAGTACTGTGGTCTGAGAAGATACAGAGGGTAATCACAAACTTCTGGCCATGGCAGAGACCTGGTTTGTGACCTGGTAGGGGGCCTATTCTGGAGAATGTTCCAAGTGCACTGGAGAAGAATGTGTCTTCTGTTGCTTTAGGATGGAATGGTCTGACTCTCTCTGTGAAGTCCCTCTTCACAGAGTGTCATTCACAGCCCTTGTTTCCTTGTTGGTCTTCTGCTTAGATGATCTCTCCATTGCCGTGAGTGGGCTCTTCAATCCCCTATGATCATTGGATATTACCAATTCTTTCTTTAATTTTGTTATTCATGGGTTGATCTAATTGGCTGCTCCCAATGTGGGGGCTTATCGATTTACAAATTTCTCTTTGTCTCTGACATTTGCAAGCTTCAAAGTCCTACATTGAGGTGTTCGCCTCATTATTGATTTTTGAAGGGGATCTCCATGCCTGGACTTGGATGTCTGTTTCCTTCCCCAGATCAGGGAAGTGCTCAAGCTACAATTGGCTTAAATATCCCTCCAGCTGCCCTCACTCTCTCCACTTCCTCTCAGATCCCAGTTAGTCTAACATGGTTTTGCTTGATGGTACTCCTTGTCTCTCGAATTCTCCCTTCCTGATCCAGGAGTCTGAGTCTCCAAGGATGACATGCAAATGGTTAGGTTTTAGTTATTTTATTTTTCCAGAAAGGATTCTCTTGTGTCTTCTGTGATTTTTCTCAAGCCCAGGTAGTCTCTTTAGAATCATTATTCTGAATTCTAGTTCTGACAGCTAACTTGTGTCCATACGGATTAAGTCTCTGGTAGTAAGTACCATGCTCTCATGTAAAAGTTGTAACAACAGTAAATGGCAAGCTTGGCGGCTCGTAGGAAAGAAGTTGGACAACAAACTGGAGGACTCTGCTCTTGCTGCCAACACCCTCCACACGTACGCGCAGCACACAGGGACCCACCCGGCATGCTCTCCCGTGGCACTGGGCTCTTGTGACAGCCTCGAGGATGTGACAGTGAGCCCACTGTGCCTGTGCCCTCAGGGGGAGGTCTAGTCCTGCTGGATGTTCAGCTGCTCATCTCTCACCCCCTGTGTCTGCAGCAAGTATTTCTCGTGCCACACATCTTGGCTTTCCAACCCTTCACGGTGTTTTTTGATCAACAGATGTGCTTGATATCACCACAGTCAAGTCTGGTCATCACTTCCTTGAAGCTTATTGATTTTCCATCTTATTTAGGGAAGGTGTTTTCCTAGAGGAAGGAGGTGAAGACCATTTCTCACATCATCTTCCAACGTCCTGACCCTTGCACCTTGCTGTGTAGACACTACCTGTTCTAGTTTCCGAGTATGATGACAAACATTCATCTACTTTCTTATTTCCTGCTCAGAGAGTTTGCGCTCACAGTGACATTTCACCAAAGCGCCCATCTATTTGCATTTTCCTACAGCACCTTCTCTCAGAAATCCATAACCTGTCCTACCTGTATTAAAGAAAGTCTTGATAGATTTTGGGGAAATGTTACAAAGATTAAAAAAAAAAAAAACACCTTTGTGGTTTCTTTGCACTATAGTATATTCTTAGCACACCCTGCTGGCTCAGTCAGTGGAGCGTGAGGCTCTTGATCCAAGGGTCATGTGTCTTGCCCCATATTGGGTGTGGAGATGACTCAAAGGAATTAAAATAAATAAATAAATAAAACTTTAAACATTATTGTTGAACTACGCAGTTTGGTTTTCAGCTTCTTTGTTGTGCATTTGGTTGGAAGAAGGCCTTCCTTGGACAATATTCCAATCCCTCCATACTTTCTTCTGTTCGTAGGGCTTTTCACATCCTGCTTCAAGGTGCATTTCCTCCCCAGTGTTGTAACTGTACTGTCACATAGTGCCTTCTCAAAGCTCTGGGGCTTTGCATGTCACGTGTAGACATACAATCTTCTTGGTACTGAATCTTTGTGCAGGGAGACAAAAGCTGCATTGTGTTGTTTTGAAAAATGTTTGATTGTTTATTATTTGAAAGAAAGAAAACATGCGGGGAGGGTCTGAAGAAAGTGGGGAGAGAGGACCCCAAGGAGACTCCCTGCTGAGCACACAGGCTTACACGGCGCTCGGTTTCAGGATCCTGAGATCACGACCTGAACTGAAACCAAGAGTCAGGTGCTTAACAGACTGAGCCATCCAGGCACCCCTGCACTGTGTTTTTCTCTATGGATGCCCAGGGTCTTGGCACCATGCACAGAGAGCCTGCCCTATCTGCCTGTACTTGCTCCTTAAGCGAGTCTGGTTGAGAACCAGCATTCCATGCATTGATCAGGTTTTCTACGCTTACCAATAAACCGCACCGTCACAGCCTCGGTGTCCATCGGCAGACGAAGGCATAAGCCAATGTGGTGTATATGCACAACGGGTAGACTGCTCAGCCACTTGTGACAACGTGGATGGAACTTGAGAGAGTCATGCTGAGTGACAGCAGCCAGACTTCCACCATGTGACGTCGCCTGTATTTGGAATCTAAGCAAGCTGAGCTTCTAGAGACAGAGTGCAGAACGGCGGTTACCGGAGGGGCTAGGGTCAGGGGAAGGATGGGGAGGACGGGGATAACGGGTGTCAGAGGGGACACACTCTCCTGAAGGTGAGCAGTCCTGCAGATCGGATGCCCAGCATTGTGATGATAGCCAACGGTACTGGACCAGACGCTTCAAGGTTCCCGAGACGAGCTGCAAAGGGACCCTACCTATTGACGGAAGTAGAGTTCATTATAAATTGGAAGACAATTTTGAAAAAAATTACTTTCCACTAATAACAGAGCCCAATTGATCAAGTGTGAACATGGTTAAAACTGACACCATTTCATATCATAACAAGAAAATAGATATTAATATGCCCATTGTCTTGTATATGGAAGGCTTTCCTAACTATACCTCAAAACACACAAGCCATCCAATAAAAGACTGATCAGTTCAAAGTATATAAAAAGGCTGTACACCACAAGAATAATAGTAATAAAAAGGAAGCCCAACGCGAATGAAGGAAGTGGACATGTTATTCGCACGTCCGGGCACCCACTTGTAGGGAACTGTTGCCCTTGCTGACCAGTGTGAGCTCTGGAACCTTCCTGTCTTGATCCCGTTAAGTCTGGACGGCTCATGTCTGCTTCACCAGTGACTTGGGAGCGTTCATGGTCTGCTTCCCCTTCTTCCGTCGGAGAAAGTTTGCTGGGATTCATGTCTTTCCTGTTTTGACGGTGACCTGTGAACTTTGGCAGAGGAGCCCTTGGGGCTGTGCTAGCCGAGAGCTAGAAAAGAAGCGGTGCCCTGTGTATTCCCAAGGTCACAACTGCATGAGGGACCTTGACCTTCAGTTCTTGTCCCAGGCTGAGCTTGTCTGCCTCCTTGATGAGTTGCACTAGGGCTGCTAGCCCCTGAGACACGGTGGCCATCCTGTTGCCACGGGGTCTAGCTTCTTGGACAGATCTGGAGCTGGATGTGCCAGGGCCCCACAGTCCAGATGAGTACCCTGAGTGCTATCTTTTCATTCTTGTGTACAAAGAGATTGTAGGGTTTCTCTATATCCGGTAGGCCCAGAGCCAGAGCCCTTCCCAGGGCAGACTTTATCTCTGTGAAGGTGGTTTCTCCTTCCTCAGTCCAGAGAGGGGGCTCCCGATCTGGACTTCCTAAGAGATCCTACAGAGGTTCTGCTACTGCTGAGAACTCTGGGATCCAGATGCGGCAGAACCCTGCAGCCCCCCAGGAATTCCCGTAGGCCTTTTCTTGTCCAAGGCTGAGGCAAAGAGATCATGACTTCTTTCTCTCTCCAGCCCTAATTCTCTCTTCCCTCGGGTAAAGGGGAAACCGAGCTATGGGACCCTGTCCTTGGCAGATCTGCACTTTCTTCCATGAGCCCCTGAATCCCGAGCCTGTCCGAAGCCGTAGGAGGGCCTCTGTGCCTTTCGTGCCACCTTCTTGTGCGTCACTGTAAGGACGAGGGCACCGTCCTTACCGGTAGGAGGGGGAGGAGGAGGGTACATCATGTGGCCTTTCTTGGGAAGCTGTTGAAGTCTGCAGCCAGTGCTTCCCCAAAGACAGTCGGTACGTCCTTGAACCCCTGAGGGAGGCGTGTCCAGGCTGTTTGCTTCTGACACCCTGTGTCGTGTCTGGTCCACTCAAAGGTAAGGATTGGCTGGCTCTGGGAGCCAAGAGAGAGAGAAGAAGGCTTCCTGGAGGTCCGGGCGAGCAAACCATCTGGCTGATCCTCGGATGGGGCTGAGGAGGGGTATGGATTTGGGCCCACGGGGTGCAGAGACATGGTCACTGTATTGTTGACCTACAGGTCCTCAACTGGTCGGTGTCCCCCTTCTGCTCTCTTGGCTGGCAAGAGTGGGGTATTCTAGGCTGAGGCACACTTGGCCAGGATGCCTGCATCTTCGAGTTCGGTCAGCTGTTCCGGGAGGCCGGTCGTAGCTTCTTACAGAGGGGATGTTGCCTTTGTCTTTGGGGTTGTGCTCTTGGTTTCAGTTAGACAAGGTTAGGGGCCCGATTCAGGGCTACTCCGGATGGGTTGTCCTCGGCCCACAGTGCAGGGAAGGCGAGTCTGGTTCCGGCAGGCTCTTCCATTGGGCCTGAGCACCGCATAGCCTCCATTCTTTGTCTCGGGTGTGGTGACCGCTAGTCCCACAGACCCTGCCTCTTCTTGTCTTGGGTGTAATCGGAGGCTCATATGCTTGGTGGGTTCAAAATGTATCTGAGGCCTGAGCTTGGGGAATAGGTCTGGACCTGGCAGGGGAATGGGGCGATCAGGCCAGTAAAGGAGCTCATGTGGGACCTTGTGGCCCCTGAGATCCCACTGTCGTGTTTGGCAGAAGCGATGCTGTATTCCTTTCCTCCCGGATGCCCCAGTCCCTGTTCTTGTGCTGACGGGGGCCACCGGGGAGGAGACAACAGAGTGTCCAGCTCCAGTGTCAACCACAAAAGTCATTGATCAGCCCCCTACTTTCATTCTAATCGTGGGCTCCCGGGGCCAAGGAGGAGGAAGCCTGGCCCCCCTCAGTCTGAATCTCTGTGCTCCAGGTCTGGGAGGTCCTTTCCCTGAGGTTCTTGCAGCGCCTGGGCTCTGGAGCCCTTCCCCGCGTGGGACACTCGTTCTCCCAGTGCCCCTTTTCCTTACCGTAGACACATTGGTCTTTTGCCAGGGGGGTTCTCTGCTGACCCTTTTGTGGTGGTCGGAGGCTTCCGGCCTCTTCATCGTCCTGTTCCCTCAGGGCAGCGGCGCGGAGGCTGACGTCTTGCTTCGCTTTCTTTTTGGCTTTCCTCATGGCTGCGACCTCCCTCTTCATGTAGACGTGAGAGCAAACTCTCTTTGCCGGGCGGTGGTGGGGGCTCATCCCTGCAAACCCTCCAGTTTCTGGAGTTTCTTCCTGAAGTCTGGGGGAGCTTGAGCCGTGGAGGAGGTGTTTACCATGCGTCGGCCGTCCTGTGCCTCAGGGTCGGATGGAGTGTACACACGGTAGGCTCTGAACAGTCTTTCTTAGTAGTCCGCGGGCGCTCCCTGGTTGTCCAGTGACGGTGGCTACCTTGGCCATGTTCATGGGTTTCTTTGCTCCTGCTCGGATTCCCCGGAGGAGGGCCTCTTGGTATTAGGGGATGGGGGCCTGTCCTTCGTCGGTGGGTCCCATGTGGGGCGCGCCTCGATGCTGATGTTCTCGCCGGGCAGCAGGGTTGACGACTCCCGCCGTGGGCTCCTCTGCGCAGGGCCTTGCTCCTCTCATTCTTCTTCTCTTTGCCTCCGCGTCGAACAGGTCCTACAGCTTCTGTGATGAATGACAGCACACTACTGGGGGACGCGAGCAGCAGGTCCACACGCCCCTCCTTCCCGGGCTCGTGCTCCTTCCCCATCTTCAGAGCCGGCAGCCCCAGCCACCTGGATCCCGGGCTCTGCTCTTCTGCCTCACCTTCCATTCTGCAGGAGCCTCGTGATGACCTTGGCCCCCAAGGAGGTCCCAGGGCCTTTCACGATGTCCACAAACCTGCCCCTTCCTTTACACCACAGCACAGAAGTCAGAATTTCTCCAAACTTTAAAAATCTTCAGTTTTCTGTGTAATATTTCATTCAATTCATGAATCCTTAGAAATTTTTAAATACAAATTTTAAAAAAGTGGTGGAATTAGGAAGATGCTTGCATTTCTGTGCAAGAGAAGAAATGTCTATATTATTCATCTTGGCTTCTCCCTTTGAAGTTCTGTCTCTTGCCCACCACTGACCAGCTCAGAGCCTTGTGGGGAGACCAGGAGCCGCACCCTGTCTGCTCAGCTGCTCCAAACACCTGCTTTTTGGGACCAGGCCCTGCTCCCGTTCCCTGCACAGCTTCCCACAGGGTTGGTCTGCAAGCTTTACAGATGGAAACTGCACGCACACAGACACACCCACAGCAGAGAGCGTGCACAGGGAGAGGACCTCGTCCACCAGATGCACCAGTGGGACTGCTGAGGACGAGTCCCACACCTTCTTCCTGCCCAATCTCATTTGATGTCTGAATTCAGAGTGAGGGTCCAATGCCACGCTATGTCAGGGCTGTAGGAGATGAGCTCTACTTCACAAGATCATTTCTTCAGTAAAGGCTCTTCAAACACCACCACAACCTCCGTGCGCCCCGGCAGGGGGAGCTGAGGCTCCGACACTTGCAGTCGCCAAAGATCTCACAGCCAGTGCGCAGCCCACGTGGGAACCCAAGCCTGTGTGTTTCTGTGTGTGTGTGCACACGCGTGTGTGTGTGAGAGAGGAGGGAGAACGAGGGGAGGGGGGGAGATCCAGAGACAGTTCAGAGGAAAGTTTTTTTCTTTAAAGTAGATTTTTTTTTAAAGATTTTATTTATTTGACAGAGAGATCACACACAGGCAGAGAGAGAGGAGGAAGCAGGCTCCCCGCTGAGCAGAGAGCCCGATGTGGGGCTCAATCCCAGGACCCCGAGATCATGACCTGAGCCGAAGGCAGAGGCTTCACCCGCTGATTCACCCAGACGCCCCGAAAGTTTGTTTAAAAATACGACTAGCAAGATCATGGTGTACCTTCGGTCTTCAGACGGGTGGAAAGCCTGGAGAAGCAGGCTTGGAGACCGTACGACAGGGTTGTGCTCAGGCAAATCTAGATGTCGGCCTTCACTTTTTGAAACCGTGGTAAAGGCCAAGGCGCGTGTTCATCCTGAACGTGAGATGGGGACGAGGAGGTACAGACGTCCGGGGGAGCTGGCGGCCTCCTAGAGGTGCAGTGGGGCTGGGCTCTCCTGAGGGGACGCCTGCGTGGGGCTGGCGGGCGGACCCGCACCCGAGCGCCCGCTCCCGGCCCTCCGTCTTCAAACCTCCAGCAAGCACAGAGCCGCGCCTGCCTCTGGGCCTCTCTGAAGTGCGAAACGAGGGCCTTCTGTGTTCCTCGACGTCTGTCACGAGGAGAGCGGAGGTTTGTTCTGCAGCCGTAATGTGAACAAATCACCACAGGCACTTTTTTTTTTTAAGTTTTTATTTATTTGAGAGAGAGAGAGAAAGAGCGCCCAAGAGCGAGGGGAGGAGCCAAGGGAGAAGCAGGCTTCCCGCTGAGCAGGGAGCCTCATGTGGGACTCGATTCCAGGACCCCGAGACCATGGCCTGAGCTGAAGGCAGACGCTTGACAGCTGAACCTCCCAGGCGCTCCTGCACGTCAGTATTAAGAATTAATACAATCTATGTATTGGATTGGATATCATCGTACTGATGAAATTAAAAGTTTGTCCTGATCTTAATAGACACAACAAAGATTTTTTTATTATTATATTAAGCTAATAAAAAGTAGTGATGTCTCTGGAAACACGTCTGCCTGAGGAAGACGTACGCAGAGCTCGTGGGGGTGATCTGCGTCAGTGCTTCCCGCACACACTCGTCCGGTGGACGACTACGGAAGGCGAGCGGAAGCAGCCATTTCAGTCCAAGTTAGACAAATATCAACAAACATTCATTCCTAAAAAATAAATTACTAAATGGATATACAGTCATTTGTTTTCTTCTATCTGGAGAATGCGCACGCACTTCAGAGGGCTCTCCTTTCAAAGGCCCCTTATTTCTGAAGTGTGTAAGGGGAGTGAGTAGAACAAGGTCTTACGCGGTCGTTTTGTGGAAAGACCGAGTTCTGAAAGTCAAAGTCTCTTCGATTTTAGAAAGAGACAAACGATGGTCCCCGAGGAACTTCAGTAAGAATTTGGAGGCTCAAGAAAACACTTCGGCCTGATTTTTAAGACTCTCAGAAGTCGTTCTAAAAAAGTAATGCGTTGGGAGACAGGAGAGAGGGATGTGTCCCAAAACCCCGTACGCACGTGGCTCCACGCCTGTAACGCTGGGCTGCAGGGAAACGTTTCCAAACACACAACGCCGTGGAGAACGGGAGCGTGTGGCTTTCGGGTTGTGGTCACGCATCTCCCAACAGGACACTTAGGTGAGGACGCTTCCTAACTTACAAAGATGTGACGACATAACTTCCATCCCCTTCGTAATCACATGAAAATCTCCACCTGGACTGTGAGTAGAGGCACGGACGTTGTTAATATGCTTTGTTAGATCAAGAGAAAGAGAGGAGGCCCTCCGAGTGTGCGTCTGGTGACAGCAGAGCCCAGGCCGGCCTTGCCTTCGTGGGCCGGCTTGGAGTGCGGCCGCGGGCCGGCGGAGAGGAGCAGAGGGAGACTGTGCCCGGCAGAGCCCTTCTGTTCCCCTCCATGCAGAGCGGGGCGCGTGCCCTCCTGCTCTGCGTACTTGCCGTGGAAGGAGTCCATACTTGATGGATTCTGCCTCAAAAAGCAATACGACCTTTGATCAAGGGACAGATTTAGCCTCGAGAAGCCGGGAGGTTGGGACTGACCATGGCACGTCCCTCTCCCAGTGTCGGATCCTCTGCAGAAAGGGTTTAGCTGGCAGCCGGCCAAACGCACGCCCCGGTCACACCCGCATGTCCCATGGTTGGGAGACACAGCCGGACACAGCCCCGGCCTTCCGCACCCCTCCTGAGGGTGACCTCGACTGGGGTCACGTGGGAAGCAGACCCCCGGGGGCTGCTTCCCCACCAGGCACATTCAGCTGCCATGGGATGGGCACCTGATGCATTTCCAGTACACGGGGCACTTGGATAATGATCTGTTCTGGGAGGTCAGGAAGGCACAAGTTTCAAGAATTACTTTGGCGACAGTGGAGGGGTGTTGTAGACACTCAGTGTCCAAGGAACCGAGGGGAGAGACGCGGGTCCTGACAGAGATGAGGACAGAGAGGACTCGGGCCAGGGGCCACCTGCCATCTAGTGGCCGGACCTGGGGACGGACCACTCTGCGAGGACGGCGGGCGCCACCGGACCGGGTCCTGGAGTGGCAGAGACTCCAGTTACCAATGCAGACCATAAGCCCGGTGCAGCCAGCAAATCTAGGGCCAGCAGAGAGCAAGGACAGACTGAAGGGGACGGTATAAATACCGAGCAATCGCGCTGTGCCCCTTCTGAGCCCACGGGAGCCGGCATGACGTGCGGCGTGACGTAGGTCGGTCAATCACAGCGCGTCGCACTTTGCAAACGGCCGACCGGGGACGGAGGGAGGGAAGGGCTTGCCCACCGTCACGGAGCACTGCGGGAGGGAAGAGCAGGCCCAACATGGCACACGGCCGCGGCCCCGCTGACTGGACCCACACGGCCTCTTCAAGACCCAGAACCCCTTTAGATCTCCACGGTGGGGGCCACGGGCTGCCACCCCTAGGCGGGACACCTGGCATGGAGCCAGGTGCAGCAGAAAAGCAATCTCACCCCGTAGATGGAGGAAAAGCTCCTTCCCCCCTCCTCCCCTGCCTGAAGAGCTCAGATGGAGGACCCAGCCCAGGAGCGGAGCGGTCCCCACATGGCGTGCAAGCCGTTTGGGCTGGACAAGAGGGAGCCTGGCCGGACCTGTGGGATCACAGTCCTCTCTGTGCCCTACGGCTCGTGAGAGGCCCCCAAAACTGTTTCATCCCCCTGTGAAAGGCGTCCCTTCCCTCTGAAATCCCAGAGCCCCACCCCCCTTGCTTGTCCAGAACGACGTGCACACCTCTTTCTGTCGACTGTCTTTGGAATTGCCATATCTGTGCCCCTTTTTTTTTTCACACAGGCTGTCACGCTGGCCTTGGCCCAGTGACTGCCCTGAGCAGAAGAGAAAGCCAACCCAGGAGGGGCAGGATTGCAGGGCCAGAGCCTGGCCCGAGGCTGCTGTGATCTGAGGACCCCCAGGGGCCCGGTCATGCCCCAGAAGCTGGAGGAGGCAGGAAGGACCCCACTAGAGCCTGGAGAGGGAGTGTGGCCCTGCGGCGCCTCGATTTTGGATTTCTGGCCCCACAGCCGAGAGGGAGGAGACTCCTACTGTTGTTGGGATATTTAGGCTCTGTGGGCAAGGCCTTCGATGCCTTTCTGCCCCGAGTCCAGGAGCTTCTCTCCGTGGCGTTGCTGTGTTCTGGTATTACCCTCCCTGTGGACCTGCTGTCCTCCACACGCTGAGTGCGGAATGAGCACAGGACGACGGGTCAGTGCCCTGGGGAGGCTGTCAGCGAGAAAGAGAAATGGACCACCCCAAGTGGTGCGATGCCACATGTGGCGTGGCCCCGTGGTCACTCGCAGAGGTCACCGAGGTTGGGATCCGTTCCTGGGTTGCAAGAGGCGGAGTGGAGCGGCACTTGGGCAGGGCAGTGGCGCAAGCGCTGGATGGCTGGTTTCGGCTCAGGTCGCGACCTCAGGGTCCTGCCAGGCCGCAGCCTCCCTGGGCTCCTGCTCAGCCCACTGCGGCTCCAGGCCCCTCTCCCTCCCCTGTTCGCAGACGCTCTCCCGCTCTCTCCAGTAGGTAAATGCGTCTTTTCTTCTTGCAAGCAGAGAAGGCAAAGTGAAGACACTGGGGTTGTTGGGTCCAAACGCGCATCACCCGTCAGGGAGGAGTTGCCCACGAGCCACGTTTAAACGGACGCGATTCCGCAACAGCCAAAACCGTCAAAAGGCACAGATGTGACTCCCCGTGACCTCGGAAGGAACATTCCTCCAACCCGGAGGACACGGGGCCCTTACAGCCTCTGCACCGGACACTCACTGTCGCGGGCGTGGAACCGGGCACGAGGGTCCCCAGGCCGGGCTGGAGGCGGGCGCGGCGCTGCCTCCTGCTGGCGCCCTGCGGAGCCGCGGTCGGGGCCCCGTCCACCGTCCACACCGCGACCCGGCCCGGCCCCTCCCCGCGGCTTTCCCGGGCGGCGGGGGGTACCCCGGGGAGACGCGGTCCCGGGGCGGGATCAGCAGCTCCGGGCCAGCTGCGCGTGGGATCTTCCCCGCGGGGGAGGCAAGGCCGCGGGCGCCTGACCCTGGCAAAGGTCCCTCGTGCGGGAATCGTGCCTGAAGGATCGCGGGGGGCGCGGGCGCGGGGAGCAGGGAGGACGCGCCGAGCAGCAGGTCAGGTGTCCACACCGGGGCCTTCCGAGGTCCCCGAGGGACGGGGAGCGGCAGGGGCGCGCGGGGGGCCCGGAACGCGCGGACCCCAGGCGCCTGCTCGGTCCCCCGACTCCATGTCGGGCCCCGGGGCGGCCCTGCAGCGGCCCTTCTGCCGGACGCCGCAGCCGAGCCGCCCTCCCGCCCCGCCCGGTGCCCCGCAGGCCGGGCTCCCCGCAGCGCGCGTCCCGCCTCCGCTGCCCCGGCGCGGGAACTCGCGCGTCTCCCCGGCCCCGGAGCGCGCGGCGGGGTGGTCAGCCCGGCGTCCGCAGGCACCTCCAGGAGGCCCAGGAGGCCGGACACGCCGGGAGCCCCCCGGAGCCTATTCCCGACGGCGGCGCCGCACGGGCAGGACCCTGACCAGCGCCTGCCGGACGGAACCGCCGGCCCCGCCCCGGGGGCCCAGGCCGCGCCCAGCCGGTGCCCCGGGGAGCTGCCTGCGCCCACGGGTATTTGCCAGACGGACCCTCCCAGACCCTGCGTGGCCCGGGAGCGCGTCGCTGTCCCCCTCGGTCCCCCGGGTTGGGGTCGGACGCTGGCAGGGATGCCCAGCTGCCCCACGCCCTGCAGCGCGCCGCCGGCTAGGGCGGGACACCCGCTCCGCCGCTGCCCCCGGCCCGGGCCGCAGCGCACCCGGAAGCCCACCCTCGGGGCCCTGATTGCACGTTTTAAAGCCGCAGAAAACCGCGAGATGTGGACGCCGTGCCAGGCCCACAGGGAGATATCGCGAGATGTCTGGGAGCGGGCGGGCTTCGCGACAAGTGGAAATCCCGCGAGAGGAGACGCCGGAGGCGTTCCCGGCGCGATCCGACTGGGGCGGGGACCGCGAGACGGCGGTGGTCAGGGTGGGCTTTTCCGGGCACGATGCCCTCCGCCTTCTCAGTCAGCTCTTTCCCCGTCAGCATTCCTGCCGTGATCACGGTAACTTGCTGCCTTCTTGACCATCAGTTCGGGCGATGGTACTTGGGACCACTCGGGGCTTGACCGCATCCGCTGTCCACACCGACTACCGCCGAAGGGGACGGGGCGGGGCTTCTTGGTGGGCGGGGCTTCTTGGTGGGCGGGCTCTTCCGGGGCGGGGCTCGGCGGTGGGCGGGACTCTAGGGGCGGTGCCCGGCGGTGGGCGGGGCGCTCGTGGGCGGGACGTGCCGGGGCGGGTCCGGGCGCTGTGGACCGACGCGGGTGGGGTTGGCGGGCGGTGTGACCTGCGGACGCTGCCCTCGCCTGGTCGCCGCCCTCTGCTCCGCCTTTCTCTTCGGGCCCCTCCGCGCGATGGTGGGGAACCGGTGGTCGTGGCCAGTGTTCCGTGCGGAGCGGCCCGGGACACTTAGAGTCCCGAGGGCGCTGCGGGACCGGAGGCAGGTCCGGCCTGGTCGGCTGGACAGAGGGCAGGGCAGGGCATGCGTGTGCGCTTGCGTCGGGGGGTCTGGCGTTGTGGGGGCACCGAGCCCCTGGAAGGAGATCCGGGCATCTGGGTGGGGGCATCGGACCCCGCAGGGGTGCGGCCCGACTCCGAGTGTGGACCGGCCCGTCTCCGGGTGTGGACCGGCCCGTGGGGACGTTGAGGAAACCCCCATCTTGGCACTGCTGGGAAGGTTGCCAGAAAGCTTGGAGAAGATGCCGTCGGGGAATTGGGACGCCTCCGACCTCCCAAGCCCCGAAGTGTGAGTCCGAGGGTGTCCAGAGTAGGTCTCGTTTCGAGTCTTGGGGCACCAGGGCCCCCTGAATGAGACACTCGCCCGCTCAAGTCCTCAGAAACCCACAGACGCGGCTCTGTTCATACGCAGGGAAAGCCAGGGGCCTCCGATGGGAGGTGCCGCCATGGATGGGTGATGCTTCCCTGTCCAGGCTGGGGCGGAGGTTGCAGCGTGGCCCCTTCCTCTCCCCCAACTCTGGTTTGCCCGAGGCCTGTGGGGACGGCTGCGGCTTCTCTGGCAGAGGGGCCGCTGCCCTGCCTGACCCAGGAGGCGTGAAGCGGGGCCCTCTTGAGCTGAGGACGGCGAGGTGATGGGTCTGGTGCTGTGTCTTCCAGCAGACAGACTGGACCGAGCCGTGGCTGCTGGGACTGGCCGTCTTCCACGTGCTGTGCCTGCTGCTCACGTGTCTGTCCTCCCAGAGGCAGGGACTGCAGGTCGGACACTTCCTGTGCCTGGGTGAGTACAACAAGAAGCACTTCTGTGCCGCGGGTCCCCACGATGTGGCCCGCGCCCGGCGGCATCTTAGCAGAAGCTTGACTTAGCACGGGAGCGAGGTGGTGAGCCTGTGTTGCACAGGCAGCCGTGTGCGGCGAGGGGTGGGTCGAGGGCGCGCTGCCTTCCTGCCCCGGAGGGCTGCCGTCCAGTGCGGCCGGGCCCCAGAGAGCGTGGCGGGCAGCGCCAGCGTTCAGGAAGTCCTCCCGCACCTGGCTGCCGTCTCTCGGCTGCGGTGACTACCGGCGGCCGACGGAGGGGCCGCCGGCAGCACCGTGCAGGGCCTGAGCAGGCTGCGCAGGAGCCGACCCTGGCGTGTGTGGGGCCTGCGGCGGTAGCCACGCAGCCTCTGTGTGGCCTGGGGCCCCGGACGCGCACTCCCTGTGGCGATCGTGGCCTGGGCTCGGAGGAGGGTGACGGCCTGCCCAGGTGCGCTGGCAGGTTAGAGACAGCCTGCGACCCTAACAGCTCCGTGGGGGAGGAGAGGGCGGACTTGGCCCCTGGGGACAAGGGATAGGGTTGCTGTGCACGTGCACACGCGTTCTGTGACCCCGGAGCCGTCCCACCAGCCCGAGGCTGATTCGTCCCATGCAGCATCGTTTGCCGCGTTTGTGTGGGTGAAGCACAGAGAGGTTCCCTGACTGCCCGCTCCGCGCCTGGGTGGCTCCGCCGAGCCCGGACGCTGTCGGGGGTGGGAGCCGTGCTCCGCTGCCGCCTCCTGGGCCTCAGCCCGTCTCCTCCGCTCTTCTCCGTCTCTTCTGGGGCTCTGTTGGTGCCGCTTTGGGTCCACTCATGGAGGAAAGAGTCGGGACATTGCAAAGCCTGGTGCAATCTCTGATTTGGGTCAAGAACAGGAGATTTTGCACGTTAATGAGTTAATTTCTGCGAGAAACGAAAGCACTGGGTGCTCACAGCGGCTGCTGGCCACGGTGCACTGCGTCCTGTCGTCTGGAGGCCGGTGTCTGCCCCGTGTGTTCCGCAGGCTCCGTCAGGACTGCGGCAACTGCCTGCTTCTGACCGCAGGGCTCAGGACGGCCGTGGGGCTCTTGGAGGGCCGTGGCCTCCGGGACCAGTGGGCGGGTGTCCGCAGTCACCTCTCCCGCGTCCCTGGCAGGGGGAGCATGAGGGAGGAGAGCAGGTCACTTCACGCACTCGGTCTCGCAACCCTGGGCGTTCTGCGTGGCCTCTGGAGGAGGGACCCGAGACCGGGCCGGGTGGGAGTGTGGGGTCGCGTGTGGGCGATGGCTGTCAGGCACCAGCCCTGGGCGCTTGCGGCTTCGTGCTGTCCATGGGGGCATCGGGGCCTTCCTGCGTCTCATCTTTTTTCTGGGAAAGGGAAGTTTTACAATTTAAAAATTCTCTGAATTTGACCTCACAGTCATCTGAAACGGAAGTTATGTTTCCCATCAAATTCTTGCTTTTCTGTGATATTTTATGTTAAACCATTGCAAAAAGGACGTATGATTCTGTTACGGTGAATAATCAGTCACCCAAGTCCCGACACGTGATTTCTCTCTTTTCCAGTGATTTTGGTCTATGGTGCTGAGTATATCAACGAAGTCGCGGCCATGAACTGGAGGTAGGCCAGCGCCCGCTCGTCCAGACCGTAGTCGGGAACCACACTGCAGAGGGGCTCATCCAACAGGGGCATCGCACGCCGACCACGGGAGCCAGAGAGACGGGAGGAGGCGGGTCACCGGGGCCCGGGGCAGACCAGGGGCCTCTGCACTGATAGGGTTAGGGTTGAGGAACAGCTTGTCAGCTACGTGAGGGTTTGAAGATCGCTTAGCACAGTGCATGGCAGCGTGAGAGAGGTCGGGGCTTTCGTAAAGTAGCTCTGGCTGCTGCCAGATGAAGGCCGTGGCGTTTTAGGAGAGCTCGGCCGCGTGTGGTCAGAGCGGCGGGTGGTGTGCTGCGAGACCCCTGCCCTCTCTGGGCCGGCCGTGTCTTCTCGAGCCACAGAACGTCATCCTGGCAGAAACCCGGGGCCGCCTTCTTTGGATGACCACTCCGCCCCCCACACGCCTGCAGCCGTGGTCGGTCAGGGCAGCTCCGTCACCCCGCGTCCAGGGTCACGGCCCTCCTTCCGTCCTGCTCGGCGTCAGGTCCTGTCCCCTTATAGCCCCACGTGTGTGCTGTGCTGACGGCGGGGCTGCGTCTGGGACCCTCGGCCTCGCGCACTGGCTGGGACCCTCGCGTGGGCGTCCGGGATGCTCCACAGGCCGCGTCTGGCCCACTGTCTTTTTTCGACCTGAGACCTTAAAGTGCTTTTGACATTTTTAAGTGCAGGGGTGTTTATGCTCTTAAACTTAAAGAAAAGAGAAAAAGTTGTAGACTCTGAGCAGGAAGGATTCGAAGACCTTCCCGTGGAGCCTGCACACCCGGGTGTCCAGGAGGTTGCCGGGCCGGCCTAGACGGCTGTGCCTCCGCTGACGGCTAACACCCCTCCCCCTCCGGCCCCCGCGCCTCCTCACTCAGCCGAGGAATGAGGACACGGTAGACACCGGACCGACGACCTCGTCCTCCCTCTGCCTGGCCGCCTGCTCCGTGCTTTCGGGGTGTGGCTGTGGCCCCAGCAGCCCCCTCCCGCATCCTGGCTCTCCCCTTCCGCCGGCGTCTCCTCAGACACCCTGACGGTTCCCGCTTCTCTTTGTCGAAAGGGCTTCCTGGGTCTCCCCCATCAGGGTCCTTCACGAGGAGACTTGAACGGGGGTCACTGTCCCCTTGGGCCTGCACCTCTCCTCATCGCAGAAATGCTCTCGTGTGTGACAGCGTGGTCTGCGTACGGCCCAGCCGCAGTTACTCCGTCTGCGGGTTACCTGACCTTGATCTCTCCTCCGTGAAGCCACTGGCTCCCTGGTTTCGGGACGCCCGGCTGCCAGTTTCCTCCCTTCTCAGGGCTACCCCTGTCCGGCTCCTTGTGGTTTCCTCCGTGGGCCGAGGGCACCGGTTTACCTCTGCCTTGTTGCCGGACCATCGCTTGGGCGTCTGGTGAACATCAGGAAAGTAGCACTTTCCCAGACCCCCCACCCCGGAGCTGTCCGCAGGGCACTCGCCTCTGGCAGCCTCCCCCCCCGGTGACTGAGGCCGGAGACCTCATCGTTGTGCAGAGCTTTCCTCAGGCCCTTGTCCTCTGGGACACACCAAGAGTGTGGCTCTCTCCCGTCACCACGGGCCCTGCCCTTGCACAGATGACAGCGGCCACCTCCCAAGCGGGGCTGTGCTTCCCCAGGTCCCAGCCCTTCTGCATCCCTGACCGGACAGCAGGCGGCCTCAGCCTGGCCACGGCAGGGTCTTGGCCACGGATTGGCCACTCCACGCTTCATCCACGTGGAAGGGGAGCGCCGGGCGCCTTCTGCAGCCCATGCTCACGTCCGCACCCTCCCTGCTTCCATTCTCTGCGGAGCGTCGACCACTACGTGTGTGTCTGACTGTCTTCATGACCCGAACCTTCCCTGTACCGTAAGCTGCGTGTGGCTCGTCTCGCCGGTTCATGGCCACGACCCCAGGGCCAACGCCTGGCTCCTCTGCCCCGGTCCCTGCGCTCCTGGATTGCTGGGACTTTGCACAGAGTGCTTCTGCATGTGCCCGTGCTGGCCATGGAGGGACGCTCGGCTGCAGCCGGCTTCTGCCATTCACTGGTCCTGCTGGCAGGCAGCTTGGACAACCCTGTGTCCCTGAGCCTTTCATGTGAAAGTGGCATGTGGGCGAGAGTTCCCCCAGGCGGAGAGCCGGCGCTGTCCCTGCCTCGGACAAGCTTGGGGACGATGCAGCCTGTGTGACCGGATGGCCCGTGGGAGCCCGGGAGCTGTTGCCGCAGCACACGTTCTCGGGGGGTCAGGTCTGCCCTCAGACCGAGTGTGCGAGTGCGTCCTTTGCCCGGACAGCCTCGGGCGGTCGATGTCCCTCCCGCTGCCGTCTCCCTGGCGCCAAGGGTTCTGGCCACCTTCGCCGTGGGGCCGACTGTGTGTGCTCCCGACGGGGGTCATGGGCAGCAAGGCGGGGCTGGTGGGTGGGCTGCGGCTGTGGGGCCGGCGGTGGTGCCTTGGTTGACCCAAGAGCTCTCCAGGGGTCTCCGCGAGAGGGTGGCACTAACGGCGTTTTGTTACGTCAAGTAATTTCTCTTTTTCCCTAAAACAGGTTATTTTCGAAATACCAGTATTTCGACTCACGGGGGATGTTCATTTCCATAGTGTTTTCGGCGCCGCTGCTGCTCAACGCCATGATCATCGTGGTACGTGCGGGCCGCCCTGGGTCCCCGTTCTCTGGGCACTTCCCTCTCTAACGTCTCACGACGATCGCTTCCAGGTGATGTGGGTCCGGAAGACGCTGGATGTGATGACTGACCTGAAAACCCTGCAGGAGAAGAGAAGACGGAGGAAAAAGAAAGACTGACGCGGGCAGTCGTGTCGGTTTCTCGGGGGCACCGGGTTCCTCCGCGGCGTCGTCTCGCGCCTCCCTGTCGGCGGCCCGCACGTCTGCACGGAGGGTCCGCGCCCCAGAGCGCACCTCCCGTTGCCTTTTAAATAAACGCCGCCGACGCTGCCGTCCGTGTGGGTGTGTGTTCAGCCTGGGTCTGTGTACGGTTTGCTCCCTTCCCGGCTACAGTGTCCGTCGGTGGGGTCTGCAGCGAGCCCCGTCCGCTGAGCCGTTGCTGTCGCTCGTGTGATTGGCCGTAGTTCCAGAGCCTTCAGGCAGCATGAAAACCTGGAACCAAGTGCTACACCGTGCTGTCCTGTGTAGGCACCGTCACGCTCTACTTCCTGGGCCATGGCCACCGGCGGCCCTCCCATGCGGCATGTGGCCGAGTCCGTGACATTCTGGGTCGTCCCTGGAGGGCTGGAGCCCAGGGATGCTCCTGCTTGCTGCGATGTCTGTGCTGGGGAGGGTGCGGTTCGGAACCTTAGTGGCGCCGAGGTGGGGAGCCCTGGCCAGAGCCGCTGTACTCGAGGCCCCGGCAGCAAGGTCCTGAGAAGACGCGTGCCTCCGAGCACGGGGAGCCAAGTCCCGGGGGCGAGGCTTCCGCGAGCCCCACACAGTCATCCTTGGACAGAGGGAACTCGGGGCCCCTTGGGTTCTCACAGTCGCTACGGGAGCTGTGGCTCGAAGGCCTCGATTCAGTGGAACGTCTGAGAATGAGCCTGTGGGGGAGATTTTTAGGAAGTACGTTACGAGTACAGGTGTCGGCACAGATAGATTTTCATAACAAGTAGCAAAATCACATTCCTTCCTAAATTTCGTTTTTAAAGAAGTAAATCCGTGTGCTCAGGAACATGCTGTGGGTTTTACGGGAACAGATCTGCCCTTACAGAGTCCCCTTCCCAGTCTGCCGTCCGTGCTCCGGGTTCCGTCCGGTGGGGGCCGGAGGACCACCGGGGAGGAGAGGTCCGGGTGTGGAAGTGCACAGTGTTCGGTAGAGAATGCTGCCGGCTGCTCACGTGGGCTTGAAAAACAGTAGTTGGCGAACTTTAAGAAACTTTAAGGAGATTTTTCTTTCTAAGTGAAACATATTCTTCAAGTTTCAAAAAGAAAAAAATGTCCTCATGAAAGTACTTCACGTTCAGCGGCTGCAGAGGTGACGCCGAAAGGTGTTGAGATCCCGACACAGGACGTTTTGTGGACCGTCACGGAATTGTGTAGAGAAACGTGGATTCTGAGTTTTACAAGTGAGCTGACAGAACGTTCTAGCTAGATCCGGCGTTTCTACCCCGACGCGTTTCCAGTTCGGCCCTGGTGGGTTATCTTCGGTATCGAACACGGGAGACGACTCAAAGGCGCCATCTGTGTTCAGTCCGGCCGCCAGCCCGTTGTGCCCGCAGCCCGTGCGTGGACGCGCCCCTCGGGGGCGGACGGGTGCCGTGGCCCCTGGGAGCCCCCGGAGGAACCGCGTGAGCACATGCGACGCAGGCGCAGGACGGCTCGTCACCCTGGCTGTGGCGGGAGGGGCCCAGCAGAGTCCGCTCCGCGGCCTGATTCGGAGGGTCAGAGCGCAGGACCGTCTGGATTCCGCGCTGTCACCTGTGCGCTGTGGACACGGGACCGGGGCCCTTTGCCTTCCACTCGTGTATGTAACGTTGAGGGGACGTTGTACTTGGCCTTCACACACACACACACACACACACGCCTTTTTTCCCTGTCAGTTCACGTTCAGCGGCCAGAGTTCAGTGGGAACCGTGGTCTTCCAAGCTAAGGAAGCTCCTGCGAGCCCGACGGTCGGCAGAGGGCTGGGCAGCGGGAAGCGTGCAGACTGCGGCCGTCCAGGAGCCCGGGGCTGTGTGCGGGGGAGGGTCCGGAGGGCGTGTCCCCTGCTCGAGTGAAGCAGATGTTTAAGTATTTATAAACAAAGACAAGAAAAAGGAGATTTATGATAAAAATACACTATATTCCAAATCTGTGGCACCTTCAGTTTCTTGACGGGTGTGAAATGAAAGACATTAAATAACGTGTAGCATTTCCCCCCCGTCCATTCGCTCCGACTTCTGTGCACACGGAGCTCCAGAGCGTGGGCTCTGCTGGTGGGGCCCCCGCTTCCTGCTCCTGGTGCTCCCTCAACCCAGAAACTCGGTTTTGTCAGAAAACCAGCACAGGCACAGGCACGCGTGTTGAGTAAGAAAGCAGCAGAGAAGCCTGCGTTAGTTCCTTGACGAAGTTGCCAGGACATGCTAACATGTTCTCACCCTTTACAAAACACTCAAAGACAAAAAAAATTAATTTGGAGTATTTATTGAGTAGGGATTTAGAATACAGAATTTCAGTGGAAATGACACCGAACACAGACAATGAGCTCTGGGGGTCCAGGTCACCCGCTGGGCCCTTGACAGCTGCTCTGTCTTGGGAAAGTACTTCCTGTTCCGAACATCCTCCTGTGACTGCGTTTTGGAGAACACGTTTTCAGGCCGTCCTGCTTCATTATCGGAAAGATGAGCAGCAGCGAGAAGCCTTACTAATCCTTAAGGACAAATGGTCTTTTTAAAAGAGCTGTGTTTTTTATTATAATAAATAATAATATATAATAAAGAATAAGTTAATGTTTATTAATAAAACGAATATAAAATATAATAAGAACTATCGTTTATTAAAGAGACACTCCCAGGCAGGTTCCACGCCTGATGCAGGGCTCGATCTCCTGACCCTGAGGTCACGACCTGAGTGGAACCGACTGAGCCCGCCGGGCACCCCCCTGAGTAATGACCTCAGCAAACACTTACATGTGATGCCCAGCGCTGGGCCGCTCGTGGGCCGCAGGACGCTCCAGGGGCCTTGGTGGAGAAGCAGGAGCACCTTCTGTCCTCCTCAGCCCTGCTGTGGCCTCTGGCCAGCCTGGCCTGCTGGCTCCTGTCTCCAAGTGTGCGTGATGCTTGGGGTCCATCGTGGCCCGTCTGCGTTGGTTCTCGGATGGACGCGCGGCCTTCACCCTGGGGTAAGTGGCAGCTGTTCTCTCGAGAGCGTCGTTGGAAAGCTCTGGCTGGTAGCCCAGGAGGGACCCCGGTCTCCATGCACACACCGTGGACACTGAGCCAGGGGGAGCAACTCCCGGAGAGCCTCGCTGGCCAAGGGGAGACGCAGAGTCCCTGCACTTCTGCCCGCCTGGCGCCCCTGCGCTGGTTCTGGCCGGTCCGTGCTTCTGGAATGCCCGACGATGCCTCTGTCTCCACTGTCCGTCTCGTTCAGCTCATATTTCCTCCGTGATTCCTATCCCCCTTCCTGGTGCCTCTGCAGCTTGTCGGAGCCCCTGTCCCGGGTGCATAGGACCCGAGAACCTTCAGTCTCCATCTGTTGACTCTGCCCATGATGGTGCGTTTTTGTCCATGGTCTTGGCTTCCCTTTGTAATTTCCTTTTTGCCTCCTCAGCCTCGCGCCCGGCACTGACCCCTTCGGCCTCCAGCCCTGGTTCAGAGATGGTCTGGTGATGGCATTTGGGGCTCTTGCTCCAGTGTGAGCCAGATCATCCCCAGACACAGAAGGTGACTTGACGGTCCCCACCTGTGCCCCTGCATGACCGCAGCCCAGGAAGCCGAGGCAGCAGGCAGACCCTCTTAACTCTGTTTTGCTGTTTTCTCTCCCAGCCAGCTCTGGCCGTGGTCTCCTGTGGACTTCATCCGTCCCTGAGAGACTGGGCGGGTCCCCCTGGGCCTGAGCCCTGCCGGCCACTTGCGAGGTTTGCTCACGGTCATCACCCTTGGGTGGGGGGACTCCAGCCCGCCTAGGTCTGCCCCTCTCACAGAGTCTCCGGTGTGTTCCAAACAAGGAAACGATCATGGGTCTATTTGATGCCCCTATGTTTCTCCTGAAAGTCAATTTCCTATTAAAAAACAGTATAAAGGGCGCCTGGGTGGCTCAGTGGGTTAAGCCGCTGCCTTCGGCTCAGGTCATGATCTCAGGGTCCTGGGATCCAGCCCCGCATCGGGCTCTCTGCTCAGCGGGGAGCTTGCTTCTGCCTCTCTCTCTCTCTGCCTGCCTCTCTGCCTACTTGTGCTCTCTGTCTGTCAAATAAATAAATAAAATATTTTAAAAAAACAGTATAAAGTGTTTTTTCAGTTCCTTTTATCAGTCCTATTTCAACATACGGCATCATTTTCAATGACTACACAGTAGCCGAGCCATGTACATTCAGTTGGTTTAACCAGTTACTGGCACTGGGGATTCAGAGTTTTTCTCCTTGTTTTCCTAAGGTTAACAACACAAAAATCTCTGACTTCAGAGGCATACCTTTACGTGTTAATTATTGACCTGGGCAATAGCAAACTGTGGAAGGAGCCGAGCTGCCCTTCAACAGACGCATGGATAAGACGCGCTCCATCTGCACAACGGAGCACCACGGACCCGTCAGAAAGAACGCCCGCCATCTGCCCGGGCGTGGATGGAACTGGAGCGGACGATGCCGAGTGAAGTAAGTTAGTCGAAGACAATTTCCCTGCGGTCTCACTCGGGTGTGGGGCAGAAGGAATAGCACAGAGGACCACAGGGGGGAGGGAGGGAACACTGGATGGGAAGAAATCAGAGAGACAAACCATGAGAGGCTCCGACTGCGGGAGACAGACTGAGGGTTACGGAGGGCAGGGGTGGGCGCCGGTGAGCTTGGTGGTGGGTATAAGGGGCCCGTGCCGTGATGAGCGCTGGGTGTTATATGCACTAAAGAATCACTGAACACGACACCAGACAGCAATGCTGTGCCATATGTTCGCTCATTGAATTAAAAAATAACCGACGTGGAATAAATCCTACAAGTGAAATGAAGTCAAAACATGTAACGGTTTTATCACAGTTGATACGTACCGTTAAGTCAGGCTTCAGGGAGTGTCCGCACGCGTTTCATCTACTTGAGGCGACATCAAAGACGCTTTCCTGTGAGCTCAGGTTTCACCTCATCACTGGACTCCCCTTGTCTTCGGTCTCACTTCCAGCAAGGCTGACAGTCGTCAAATGACTGTTGACCTTTTGTGTTTCTGTGAATATGCGCATACGTCATTCCTCTTTAGTGCTGTACGGGCTCTTAAGAGCCCATTTCTAATGTTACGTATTGAAATCAACGACACGTGTAAGGCAAAAATGTCCAGTTTGGGGTTTTGGCCTTTGTTAAGAGTTTAGAACTTTGACAGATTCCCGTGTTGCTGTGGTGCCCGCCCAGGCCACGAAGGGCCGAAACCTTCCCGGGCTGCACGCCAGCGGGCACGGCTGCTGCTGCCGCGTGCGTCCTGGGGAAGGGTGACAACCAGTGACAATAAATCCGTTCAAAGCACTTACTCCTTTTCAGTTTTACTTATTTATTTTACATAGATTCTGGCTAATGTTAAGGGTTTGTGGTTTGCTCCGTTTGCTTCCACGAACTCCTGTTACCGGTGACCGTGACTAAGCGCGGCTCTTTACGTCCGCCCTGCGAGGAGATCGTGAGGTCGGAAAGGTCAGAGCAGAGCGGCCCGTCCGACGTAGGCTCAGTCAATGCTGAGTGAAGTTAAGTGCGTTTGATTGTGAAAACGGCAATGTTAGAAAAATAGTAAATTCAGATGATTTACATTTGCCACGTAAGCATTTATCCAAGGATCTCTGGAAACGTAACTGGTGTGTAATATTGTAAACGTTCACGGTTTCGAAATATATTTAGTGGACACGTGGGATTTGTCTTTTCTCAGCGTGAGCCTCAGCCCGAATCCCCACTTCCCTTGCTTCTTGCCGCTGCTCGTCTGCTCTGGGGCCGTGTGAGGAAAGGGCACGTCTTCCTGCGGCCGTCGGGGGGTGTGTGGCTGGCTGTGGGGGTTCGTGCCCCCCGAGATCTCGACCGGGCAGAATCACGGAGACCCTGAGGACCACAGAGGGCGGGCACACAGACACGGACCGGCCGGGTTCCGTGTCCGCGGGCCGGGAGAGCCTTCCGGAGCTCCCGGGTCTCCCACGCCCCGCCCTGCCCGTGAGGCGACATCTCTTTGACAGCAAGTTAAAATACACACTTCGGGCCGGAAAACTGCTGGGCGCGGCTGCCGCGGAATTCCACACACGAGCGCGCAGCAACTGTAAAATGTGCTCCTGAAAACGAGGTGTTTTTTGAGGCCGACTCTGGGTGAGGGCGCCTGCTCCGAGTCCTGCCGGGCTCCCGGCTCCAACCTGTGCAGGCCGCGCTGGTCGCCGGCGTGAGCACCGCCGTGTCCTGCACGAGAGCCGGCTCGAAAGGCCGCTTTCCGGAGACCCTCAGAGAGTCCCCAAGGCTCTGGAGGGTCTTACGGGAAGCGAGACCAGGACGGAGGGCGTCTCTGGGGCAGGGCGGGTTGGTTTTGACGTCTCGCTCTCAGGACTTAGAGAGACAGCGTCCGCCGCATCGCTGGGTTTTTCTGAATTTGTTTTTCCTTGAGAAAAAACTGTACGAACGGTCACTTAGTCAGGCCGCAGTCAGGGCCGGGAGACACGGGACCCGGTGGGTTTCCCCAAAGCGCTCGTACGTGAAGCGCGCTGGTGACGGGGGACATGGTGTGGACCGGGTCACGAGAGTCACGCACACCGGGACACCCGCAGGCGTCGGCTCAGACAGGGGCCCGGCGGAGAGAAGGACGCACGAGGGAAGAGCTCACCGGAGCGGCCGTTTACTCGGCAGCCCCCGTCCCCCAAGCTGGGAGACAGAAACGCCGAAGTGTGGACGCTCCACCTCTCCTCGGTTCTGCAAAACTGTTCTTCTCAGGGGAGGGGGCGCGTCTTTTCTCTGACAGCTGCAGAGGGCACGAGGGCCCCAGAGCGGAGCCTTGGGAGCCTCGGAGGCCGGGAGCTGGCTGAGGGGAAGTGTGGTCGCCGCAGAAGGCACAGAAGACCGCTCTCTGCTCCTGGCTGAGACGCACTCCCTGATCTGCGGCAACGGGCCAGGGAGAGCCCGATTCCTGTCTCCGTCCGAGCTGAGCCAGCCACGTCCAGAGGATGTCGCAAAGTTCATTTTTACCTCTCCAGGAGCCGACGAAACGCGTGCGCGCGCGCACACACACACACACACACACACAGGAAAACCAGCAGCGGGTCCCCGTCCACCACACTCGGAACCCCCGGCCCCTGCCGTGTGCATGCGTGCCCAGGCCCTGGACCCCGTGAGTTCATGAACACACTTCATTATAACATATTTGCTCGTTTCTGGGACGTTTTTTGAAGATTAGACTTAAAGGTGATGGAAAACGGAGGGGACAGTGAGGCTGCTGTGGGAAGAACGGGCCGGCCCGGGGCTGAGAGGCACGGGGAGCTCATCACCTGTACCAGCGTGTGAGGCGCTCACCCGTGCAGGTCAGAGGCCAGCTCGGCCCTCCGAGTTCAGTTTCCACGGGGGGTGTGTGTGTGACATAATCGAAGGCGGGGCTTGCAGGGTTAGTGTTAGGGGGTTGCCGGCTCCTCGTCTGGGCTGAGGCCCGGCGCGGCTCCCGAGACTCGGAGGAGAAGCCTGTGTGTGGGGAGAGCCCGCCGGGTCGTGGGACCCTCCCACTGCCCCGAATCTCCCGCTCCACCGGGCACGGCGTCGGGAGCCCACAGACCGCGGCTCAGCACGGAGACGAGGCCCCAGACCGCGGGCGTCCGACGCGGCCTCTGCCCTGGAACGTCTGCCTCCGGCCCTTGACTTACCATCTGCGTGTGCTCGGCCCCTGTCCCCCGTGCGCCGACAGGCAGCGCCCCGCACGCGGCAGCCACGGCTCCGGCCACTGTCTGTGGAAGGTGTGCTGCTTCCGCAGGGATCGTCACGGCTGTGACCTCCTCCCACGCAGAGATGTGCCGTGAAGCTTCCTCCGTGCCTTCTCCTGGCCTGGAGCTCATTCACGCTTCGTGCAGAATGAGGTCGCCGTCCGGAAGGACCACGGTGTGTGTATCCGTCCCCTGCGGGGCCGTCGGGCCTGCGCCCAGCTTGGGCAGCCGTGAACAAAGCTGCCGAAACACCCGTGTGCAGGCTTGAGTGGGGTCGTGAGGTCTCGGCCCCTTCGCTGGACGTCAAGGGGTGTGACGGCCGGGCCGCTGGTGAGAGCACGTTCGGGTCAGTCTGAAACCGCCCGCGGCCGTCCGCCTCCGCACGGGCGAGGACAGAGCGTCCCCACGGCCCACGTCCTCGCCGGCGCCTGGCGTCAGGGTCCCAGACCGCGGCCCTCCTCATGGCCGTGCGGTGGTGTCGCCTGTGGTTTGATCCGCGTGTCCCTGAGGCGTGGGACGCACGCGTCTCCTCATGGCTTCTTTGCCAGCCTTGTAGCTTCTCTGGCGAGGCTTGTGTTCAGAGCTCTTGCCCATTTTTAAATTGGGTTGTTTGTTTTCTTAGACTTGTTTTAAGCCTCTTGTGCACTTTGGATAAAGCCCCTGTTATTAAAAACGTCTGTAGGAGAAGCCCCTGGCTTGTCTTCTCCTCCTTGAAGACGTTCCTCACGGTCGTGAGTCTGACTCACCAGGTGTCGCCCTCACAGACCGCGGGGTCGCGTCGAAGACATCGGCCGCTCAGCCGCCTGCCTCCTCGCCCGCTGCCGCCGGGGTCCGAGCGGGACTGGGGTGAGGAAGGAGACTCTGGACACACAGACTTCCTTTCGGGAGAGCCCCGATTTGGCCGCTGGGTGTGGGTGTCAAGCCAACAAGAGGAGGGAGGGGCAGAGGGGACGGGGCCCGTCTTCACTGCCGGGTCCCGCGCGTTTCTTCTCCACGTGTTACAGCAAACGGCGCTCTTCTTCCCAAGGTCGTGTTTAAGTTTGCATTTCCCAGAACGCTGCGCTTTCTGGGGATGTCAGTGTTTTTCTCTAGACCCTCGGAAGGTCTTCGCGCGTGACAAACCAGAGGAGGGTAAGCGATCGCGGCGGGTCTGGTGGGTCTGCAGCGGCGCAGGGCGTGCGGAGGAGACAACGGAGGACGGAGTGTGGGTTCGAGGTGTCCTCCCCGGCGAGGGGCTCAGTTGTGACCCCGGGGGGTCAGACAGGAAAGACCCCAGGACACAAGGGCTCATCTCCGGTCCCACCAGAGGAGACAGACGGGCGGTTGAGCGTGAATCCGGTGCTCTGGGGCGGCCGGTCCCAGCCTGGAGCCTTTCAGACGCCGGACGTGCACCGTGTCTCAGCGACAGGCGAGGCTGTGAATGACCGAGACCTTATGTATACTGGAATTGTCCGAGACTCAACTTTAAAAACCAGAACTTGATTTGGTTGTCGTCCTCACAAGAACTACCCAGAGAAATGACGACAGGCGGAAGTGTGGGGTTTCCGCACGGACCGCACTGCAGGCAACAACCCAAACGGCCGTTTCGAGAGAAAATAATCCTTTTCGTCGTAGCACATCAAGGCTCAGCTTCTTTTTCCCCTTGTTTCAGACTCTTTGTTGAGAACATCTCTGTTTTTAGGAAGAACCTGTGGTCTTTATTCATTATGTAGGAGGCTAGCCTGTTCCCAGGCCTCAAAAGACTGTAAGTTCTGGAAGCTTCTGCTGGCGGCAAGGGCTTGTCGCGCTCACCGAACACTCCGCCACCTCCCCTCGGGGCCTTCGGGATGGTCCAGGCGAATCCGGGCTGGGGAGGGCACGCACAGAAGACTAAATGCATGCAGAGAAGAAAGAGCTATTGTTTTCAGCATTACTACTGCGTTGTTCCTGTGCTAAGGATGTTGTGAGACAAGGCAAGGGGACTGAATTAAGAACAAATACGCTTTAGTATTTACCGCGCATGCCAGGAAGGTGTTCAGGCAGGTGGATTCTAACAGAGGCTTCGAGCCACCACCCAGCCTGGGAGAGGGCACCCGTGTCCTGCCTGGGGAAGGGCAGTGGCTCTTGCAGAATTCCCACGGAGAGTCAGTGTCCATGTGTCCCCTTCTGTAAAGACACGGTCACACTGAAGTAGGGCCGGCCTGGTCACCTTCTCTTAGCCTTTAGGAAGTCTGTGAGATCCTGTGCATCTAAGGTAACCTAGCCCTGTGTGGGATGGTGGCACCCAGGGAGGGGCCGCTGAGACGCGGACGGTGGGTCTTGCGGTCCTGCTGGGATCCGGCCCTCAGTGGACCTACAGGAATTCTGCATCTCACTTGCTGTGCACACAGTTAAACAGCGATGACCTCAAAACCATTTTGGCGTCAATGTTTTTACGCATACTGCCGTTTAGCATTTTCTGTTTTTCTACAAAAGTCAACTTTGAAGAAAAATAAGGAAACTTTAAAGACTTACAGCAATCATGCAAGCCAGGGTTTACACAATTCCAGGCAAACCCTGAGCCCTTTGGGAGTGACTGTTTCCTTTCCCGTAATTCCTAAATAAGGAAAACATCCGATGTGTGATATGTCCACATTCCTCTTACCTCAAATCAGTGATAAAGGAAAATAACGTTACAGTCTTGGATCTGGGAGCAGGAAGTCCCAGTAGGTGTGCAGTGAAGTCGGAGAAGGAGGTTAACACGGCCGGGGGCTTGAGCCCGCACCAGGCAGCTCCACAGGGACGCGGGAACTGGTGTGTGTGCCCCCAGGAAGCTCAGACACGTCCACGTCTTGCTCACGGTCACGTGTCTCTTGACTGAGCACTTACTCCCGGACGACATTGCCCCCCAGCCCCGTCCGTGACAAGGTGGATGCTGGCCGGAGAGGAGGTGAGGTTCTGGGGCAGGACTTCACTTGAGAGCAGGAGAACCTCCAGCCACGAGACGGAAGAGAACGTGTGAGCCATCGCGGGGTCCCTGAGGCCAGGAGCCAGGCTGCGGGCAGCTCTGCTAGGCTCACGAGGGTCCGAGTGCTCCCAGCCCACCCCCCCGCTGCCCAGCAGCTTTGCTTGGATACTGGGCTTGGACGCACAAAGTATGGCCCGGTGCTGGTGAGGTCTCTGTTAGAGACTTTCTTCTCGTGTAGAAACTGGAGGAACTCCAGGAAATCACAAAAAGCGGTATCTTTGAGAGTCTGATCCGCCCTAAGTAGAGGGTGTGGCCAGCCGATGCTAAGGGGACTAGTGGGGTGTACTGGGGTTGGCAGGCTCCGTGGGGGCAGCGGCAGGGGTCAGCTCCCTGTCCCAGAGGCTCTCACCTGGCCGGCAAGGCGACGCTGCTGTGGTCCCTCCGTGGATCTGGAGCAGGACCGGCCCTGGGGGACTCAGCACAGAGGCCGCATGGGTCCCCTGGGGAAGCACCTCCAATCCCCTTTGGGACCGCTCTGAGCATGAGTGTCACAACCTAACACGGAGGCCTGCCGCCTCCACAGTCCCCTGGTGTGTGTGGATGCCCCCTGTGTCCCAAGGACACTCCGGTGCGTCTTTGGCCAGCATCTCCCCCCTTCACCTGTTCTATTGTCATTCTGAGAGAAATCCCTTTGACAAACTGCATGTCCGAAGGAAATCCCAGCAAACAGCCACCTGGAGAAACCCAGGACATCAGGCCTGGAGGAGGTCTGGGGGTCCCCTCGACACCCACGGTGTGTCCTGTGCTGCTCAGTCTGCTCACGTGCAAACCCAGCGGCATGGAGACCTCGGCCTCCGGGACGGGACGGGGTGGGCAAACTGTTAGCTATTCCTGTGAACTCTGAACTCCTGGTTCTTCATGGGGAGCGGGGCTGAGGAGAGCAGGGGGAGAGAGGGGGGTCTCGGGCCGCTGCAGGAGAGCCGACCCCACCGACCCGATCGCAGCGGAGGGAGTGATGGCCCCGGAGGCTAACTCCTGCCCCCGTCACAGAGGGAAGCCTTCCGTCCATCAGGGAGGGCCTGCACTGGCCAGCATTGCCGTTTCCTCTCTCGCCCATTCCCCAGGCGGCCAAGGGTGGGGGCTCCATCCCGGCCTCGGAAGAGCCGTTTCTGTTCCGTGACTCCTGGAAGAGAAGACAGAGCCTGAAGTTCGATGTGTCAAGTCCCTGTACGAGCGGCTGCGGGTGAAGTAGCCTGAGCGTGGGGTGAGTCCGGGTCATCACAGCTCCGTGAGCGACCCCCGCCCACCCCCACCCACGCCGGGTTGCAAAAATTTTAGAATCCCTTCCAGAAAACCCCTTCCCAGATTTCTGAGTACCACTGGTATGGATTGCATTGCTTCTCCCCAGTAAACGGAATATTTCGAATACTTACGTCTCCCAGGATGTGGTGCTGCGTAAACCGAGTGGAGGCTCGGGGCAGAAGGGACTCGGTGCAGGGAACTGTCTCCTGAGACCCGTCCCCAGAAGACACAGATGTCCTCGGAGTCCACGCCCGGGGCTGTGTCACCAGTCCCAAGGCCCGATGCTCCTTCACACGGCCGTGGGTCAGAGGTCCAGCCAAGCCTGCCTACAGCCCTGGCATCCGGGTCATTGTTCCCCGTGGACAATCTCCTCGGTGGTGACAGAGGAGCCCCGTGTTTCCTCCTACCCTGCGGCACAGAGTGATGAACGGGGCCTTGCCGTCCGCGGGTGCGGCAGATTAAGGAGGAAATGCCGGACCCGCTGCGCACGGGGCTGGGACCTCAGTCAGCCCTCGGGCATCGTTCCTGCAGCGGTCACCGGCGCCGCCCATGTGACCAGCACAGCAGAGCTGGGGTCCCTGTGAGGGGCCACGCTGTCCAGCTGCTCTGGGGACAGGGCTCCGCGGTCTCCTCGGCTTCGGTAAAGATGCAGACTCAGGAGGCAGAGACTCCCGCACCGCCGTTCCCTGGGAACCGGTCCTGGGGCCTATCCGGGGGCGGGGCCAAGCCAGCCGAATCCCCCCACTCCGCCTCCGCGTCCACGGGCTGTCCTGGGGGATCCCCTGGGCTCTCGGAGGCCTGGGCCCTCCCTGACCCCCATCCCCCGCACTGCCCGTCCTTCTTCAGGCCAACCCGGCTCTCAGGACCCCGGCCGTCCAGCTGCTCTGTGCTTTCGTTGTTGTTTTGTTTTGTTTTAAATCCTGTTCTTGAATTAGAATGAAATTTCATTCATTCTTAACCTAATTCTGTATCTTGGCTCTGTCGGCTTTTTTGAACTTCGGTAAAATACTCAACCTCTCTGGCCCCGAGTTTCCATGGACAAACGGGAGGCTGATCCCCCCACAGCGTTGCTGGAAAAATCAGAGAAAAGGGAAGACAGCATCTGTCTTCTCCCGAGTCTGGCGTATTGACCTGACTTAATGAGCATTGATATGTGCTATTGTGGTTTCCAGGGTCTCGTTAAATGCTGTTTTATCATCCATCTAGTCGGACAACAAATTCCATGAAGGGAGGAATCAGGTCACACAAAAAATAAAATACTACAAAAAATACCGTCATTTTAACGTCTTGTCGTTATTTCTGTGTCTTCCCTGCAACACCTGGAGTGGATATTTACTGGAGAATCCGCGTGGCTCTTCCCGTCTGTCTCTGGATGTGTCTGTGGAAGCGTGAAGCCTCCGGGAAAACGGTGAAGAGGTTTGCCCTGAACTATAAATTCTAAAGGGTACTGCAGCCGAGCGGCAGCGAGGTTGGAAGGGAATGATTTTCTTTCTGCCAAGACAGATGTGCTTGGCGCAAAGCCCGTATTTGGGGAAAAAAGAGCGACCTCGGCGGTGATTTGCCGTAACAACCCGTGGGTTCTGAAAGCCTGAGGTTGTACCTGGAGGGACGTTACTCTGATCGTCCGCAGGTGCGCTGCACTTAATCCATTAAAGATGCATTTCAGAGTCATTTTGAAAATATTACCTCATTGATGTGGGCGAACTGTTGCCAGGAAATGTGAATTACACAGGCCTGAACCCACCTGACCAGCAACAAGCATCACCTGCGGTTTCTGGAGGCTTCCCCGGAGACTCGGGTGGACTGGAGTTTTGAGTAAGAACATCGATTAGCTCATCTCTGACCCCCTATCTGCTGAGCACCCTGGCCCCCTGGTCAGCTCAGATTGCCTTTTGAAAAAATTCTTTTTGCCAAATCTATATTTGAAAGGAAAACCACAGTTCTAGTTAGGAAATCTGTAGGAAGAAACGTAGGGTTTCTTAGTCTACTTAGCTGCATTTTTCATATAGAGAAAAACACTCCGAAAACTTACGTCTGAGCCGTGTTCTGGTGTTTCTATCTGGGGTCTCTATCTGGTGTTTCTATCGGGTGTTTGGATTTGGCAATTTGTGGGGCGAACTGGAGAGTTTCACTTCTTTCACACTTAACTCTTTATGCGGCCGGCGTGGCCCGGGAAGGTGGCTGGCGAAGGAGCAGAGCCCCACGCCGGCCGGACCCTTCCGACAGAGTCACCCCCACACCTAACAGGCAGGAGGGAGCCTGGATCTGTTGCAGGGGTAGAAGCGTCCTCATGGTTTTGAATTTCTGAGTAGAATGTGCAATCGTATGGGGATCTGACCCACTCGGGATCAATGACCTCGTCCACGTTCACGGGGAGAACGCCTCCTGCCACGGCCAGGGAACGTCCCCGGGGCTGAGAGCAGCTCTTGACCCTCCCCAGCAGTTCTTAATGACGGGGTTAACTGCAGATTCATCCCACGCGCCCCGTCGCAGTGGGTATCTGACGGGATCAGCCCAGAGGGCCCCACTAGCTGCTCTTACAAACACGCCTCCTTCAGGGGCCTGACCTCCGTGGGAGCCGTTGACAGGAGAGCCTGTCCTTGGGCTCCTGGCTCCTAGGGGCTGTCTTCCAGGGCTTCCACATTCAGCCAGCAGGTGGGGAGAGAGCCCGAGCTGCCGCTGGGCCACGGGGAGAGACGGGCCTGAAATGGTGTCGTTTCTGCGGACTGTTGTTGGCCGGAATCAGCGCAGAGCCCACCCGGTGCAGGGGCGTGTGCCCTCGGGGACAAGGGCCCGGCGCTGGGGCTCTCCACCAGCTCAGCTCTGCATCGCGCTGTGTGAGTGTGCACGCTTGTCTCAAGTACTTACGGTGAAAGGTGCACAGTATGTATAAATAGTTGTGATCTTTTTCTCTCTGCAAAGTCCCATTCGTAACCTTTATGCATATGTTAATATATTGTAAATATGTAAATGTATTATAAAAACATGATGTATTGAAAAATATATATATGTAGTGGTTAAAAATTTTTAATTATACTTGGGTTTATAACTGCAAAGAGCCTGGTTTAATACTGTGATATTATGATTTACATCGTAAAAAATACATATTTGCTGTTTATCTAGTTTCTGACACAAAATTCCTAAAACTATTGCAATTTCCTAAGTGATAAGAGGGTTAAACGCGTCTTTGTTAGTGACTTGACTGGGAACTCCCTGGGGGTGGGGGTGGGTGCCTGGGAGACCGGTCAGTGCCCGCCTCCCGACCTCAGGGCAGGGGAAGGGGCTGGGGATTAAATCGAGACCCAGGAATTGAATCAATCTCGCTGATGAAGAAAGCCCAACCAGGGACCGGGTCTGGAGAGCGTCTGGGCTGGTGAGCACAGGGCCCTCGAGGGCTGGGCGCTCCCTGCCCTTGCCCACACCTGCCTCAGGACGTCTCTTCCATCTGCCTGTTGGGATAAAGCAAAACGCAGCCTGGGGAATGAGAAGACTCGCTTTGCAGGACCCCGTGAATCGGGCAGCGTCCCGTCTAGAAGGCAGGGGAGCTCGAGAGCTTGTACCAAAGGGAAGGTTTTCATGGGAAGGAGGGTGGGACACGACGTTATGGCAAAAGTAAAGGAAGGATTGTTTCGGCAAGGTCACCTTCCGCTGGGGGAAGGGCTCGGGGCTCCGTCTTCCTTCGGGGGCTGGAGAAGACCCGGGGACAGAGGCCTCCCTGGTGCTGGTCAGAAAGTGGCTGTCCGACCAGTTCGGACTCACCTGGCAACCTAGACGCCGGGCTGGCGCCTGTCGCTGCCGGAGCGTGGGCCTGCAGGACCAAGCCCTTTGCCGCTGGGGCCTGAGGCTCTCAGGGAGGCTTTGCAGAGCCGGGCTCCACAGTGCTCCCAGCTGGTGTGGACGCTGCGCCTGGTCTGGGGGGCCCCCCCACTGGCCCCCGGGAATTTGCTGTCAGAAACACAAGTTAAATACAAGTTAAATTCATTTTATTTTAAATGTCTATTCACATATTTAACATTTATTTAGCCGTCCGCTCCACGGTTTTGGGATTAGATGCCGGCCCAGGAAGGGAGCACGTGGGTGTCGTCCCTGTCTGCCCTGAGCTGGCCACGGGACCGTGCGGCTACTGGAGGGTCGAACCAGACGAGACCTGGGACTGTGTTCTCGGGGGAGAAGAGACAGCCAGTTCGTGCGAAGTTCAAAGAAAAGATGTTGGTGGGGAGGGGAGCCCACTGAGCTGTTTGCCCGTTTCCCCTTTGAAACGACATGGGTTCCTGTCCAAACATTTTTGGTAACTTGCCTAAAACAACAGCCCTGCCAAGTAGGGTTTGATTGCCGATGACAAGGGAACCAGGACTTGGAAACCAGAGCCTCTGTAAGTGAAACCTGACCGGTCCACTGGACCCCGTCACGGCGGGTACGGACACGCGTCTCCGCCTCTTTCGCAGGGTCGGGTTCGGAAATGGCACTTTTGTACAAACTCACGTAAAAGTAAACTCCAGCCTTGCCCGACCTGGGCAGGCAGCAGGCAGAACTGGAGGGGCCCCAGCCGTGCCCTCCGTCCAAGCTGCTCCACTGTCGGGGGCGGCTCCGAGGCCGCTTCGAGGTCGCTCCGCAGGGCCTGCCGCTGGGACCCCAAGCTCCCAGGTGGCCGCCCGGGGCCTCCAGGCCCTTAAGCCCCTTCACAGGGTCTGTTTCCCAGCGTCAGCCACAGTGTCAGAGTCCATGTGAGACCTGGATGGGTGAGGCCGGAATTAAATTCAATCCAGATGAAGGCAAATGGGCAGGTTTGGGGGTCAGTTCTGGTGAGACGAACGTGGAATTGCCTGTTCTGCACGGGGGCCGCGGGTGTGCAGAGATTTTCTGTCCACACGGCAGGAGAAGGGGCAGTTTGTGACGGAGCCCAGCAGGTTTCCGGAGCCTGGGACCCCCCTGGGCTCACGGTGACACCCGCCAGCGCATGGGCGGGGCCAGTAACCCTGACGGGTTCGCCTGGTCCGCCTGGGGACCGAGTCACGGACCGGGGGCTTCGTGCTGCCCGAGGGGAATGTCCGCAGCAAGCGAGGGGCACAGAGAGAAGCCCGGGCGGAGCGGACCGTCCCCCGCTGATGGAACAGGGCGATCCCGGCCGGCGCGGACACTCCGTGTGCAGAATTTGTAAATCCGTCTCGACAGCAGAGGCCTGCGGTTCCTGTGTTTGGACCCAGATTGTCTCCGCGTGCACAGAGCCTCTCCTCGGGATCGGCGTCGCACGTCCTCGGTCGCCTCCGAGCTGTGTGGCGGGGAAGGGCTACTGCTGTTGGTGGCCCGGCCGTGCGGTCCCTCCGCGGTCGCTGCGGCTGGGGGAGGCAGCTCCTCCTTGCAGAGCTGACGCGGTGCTGGGGCCTCGGGGCCCCACTGCGTGCCGCCCTCACAGGCCCCGGACGCACTCGTGGCCCACAGCCTCACTTCGGCAGTGTGGACTAGAAACAGGGCCCCGAGTCGGGGATGGCCTCTGCCAGGCTGGGTGCAAGGGCAGAGACGTTTCCAGCAGTGACGCCGTCTGCACGGCAGTGTCTGACTGTCCTGAACGTGTGTGAGGCTTGTCTTGCCGCTCAATAATGGTAGAATGCATGAAATGAAATTTTAGTCTTTTAGGCCAATAGTTCACAGATTAAGTCCAGGGGACTTGGGCCCATTTATTTGGGTAAACGGAGATAATTTTCCTACTTTAAAGTGTGCATCTGGGGCCGCTGGCTGGTTAAGCATCCGCTCAGGTCGTGATCCCGGGAATCCCGGAATCGGGTCCCACGTCCTCGGGCTCTGTGCTCAGCGGGGAGCCTGCTTCTGCGTCTCCCTCTGCTCTTCCCCTGCATTCTCTCTCTCACAAATAAATAAATAAATAAATAAAAATCTTTAAAAAAGTGAATCAAGTGCACCTCCATTTCTCAGGTTGGATGCAGCTGCCTCTGCTCCAGCTTCTGTCTCCTGCCGCGGCCGGTCCCGGCTCTTGACCACATTCTGAGCTGCGTCTGCCGCCACCGGGCCCCGGGCTCCTGTCCTTCCTCACGCCTCCCCACCCATGTGCCAACTGCAGACATAAGGGGATGCATGTGAAAACGCTGTGTGGTTTCCTCTGCGTCTGCACAAGACACCCCTTGGCGGACTTCTTCCTGTGGTTCCCTCCTTGCCTCAGGAAGAGGGTCGTCATCTCAGGGCTGACCCGCTCCGGCCGAGGAGGAAAGAGCTGCGTGAAGGAGTCCAGGAAACCAGTTCCCTGAAAAATGACTGTTTTTGATAGAGGTGGGCTCGGAAGAGGCAGCCAAGGGGGTGGGCTGAGCCTCCGCTTCTGGAACCTTCCCCGGGGACACGGCAGACACTCGCATGTTTGGAGCAAAAACGTGATCTCAGGGTTTGTGGGGGTCATCGGGGTGCCCCACGGCGTGGACTCACCGGAGGCCACTGAGGTTTGCACGCCCGGGGCGCAGGGAGGTCCCCACGGAAGGCCGATCGGGGATTGTCCCGGGAGCTCACAGACGACAGACGCAGCCTCCTGAAATCGCTCCTTCTGTGATGAACTAAGGGGGACCCTGCGCGAGTGATGGGGTCTGTTCTGCTTCACGACACGTGCTGACCATTCCAGGAGCTCGGTCCATGTTACTACGGGTCTGTGGGGCTGCTCTGACGCAAGGGTCCTTTCCCCGGCCCTGCTGCCGGGATAGACATTTCTTTCAAACCCGACCTGCAGCCCGTGAGGCTCAACCACGACCGGCACGGCTCTTTCTTGCCTGTTTGCCCCCGTCGGCTCCTCCTCCTGTGCCCCGGATGGAAATGCTCATAGTCAGCTCTTCTGCCCCATGGCCGGGTCCCTCTCCCTCAGCTGGGCCCTTCTCCCCCTGCCCCGAGAACACTTCGGGATGACGTCTCCCTGCTTACGAAGGCCTGATTGCCCCCTGGGTCTGCAGTACTGTGTTTCCTGTTTGCCCTCCCGGTGAGGGTGAGAAACAGCCGGGTTAGCGCACAGACTGTGTCACAGGCACACGCGTGAGCCGCGCTCCACTGCGCCGTCGGTGACGGTTTCCGAGCCTCCGTCGGTCTCTGAAGCAGGAGCCGCAGGAGCCGCCCCATGAGCGCAGCAGGTGGCACCAGAGGTTTTCCTTTTAGCCAAGAGCCCTCAAGCCGGTCTGTGGCTCCGGGCTCAGACCCGCGCCGCGGCCCCGCGGCGTCTCCCGCCGTTGTCCACAGCAGCCCCGTCCTGCAAGCGCTGCGGAGTGTTGGCCCTGACGGGAGCACAGGGTCGCGCTCTGGAAACACGTGGGCACTGTCACTACTTCAGCTGAAAGATCTGCAAAGTCCCCAAAAGTGAACACTTGCTTTTCAAACGGCCCCTGTCCCGTGCATTGTGGACTCACGGACCCTTTCTATTTACCCTAAAACACGTGTTCTGTAGGTGTCAAGGTTGGCCTCAGATTCCCGTATCCGAAGCTGGTGGTGGGGCCCGTTCAGCACGTCTCCCGCATCGGGTGGCTTCAGAGTCCTCCTCGGCTTGTGTCTGCTGCTGGTGAAGGGACCCCAGTTGTCGCTGGCCCTGAAGAGCTGGGGACGTCCCGGATGGGGAGAAGGGGTGTGGAGGACCCCCAGGTGGGAGGGGACCCGGGCACCAGGGCTCTAGGTCCCAGGCCGTGTCACTTGGGAAGCAGTTTCTCTGCAGGTAAAACTGGCAAGGCTGGCGTTGTGACTTCTCCCCGGAGGGGACCACGCCTGCAGGCTGTCCCTGCCTTGTCTATGCCCATGGTGCAAACCGTGCGTCCCTGTTTCTTCGTGATCCGTGCTTGACCCTTTCCTGATTCCCTCCTTCATTTTCTTTCTGGATGTTCTGCCTGACCTGAACTTTCACTTGTGCTGGGAAGGCTTCTCCCCACCCGCGTCCTCAGTGCCCTGGCTGTGCCGTTCCCTGTCGCTCCGTGGGGCTGCTGCCTCCATGTCTGCCCACGCACTTCCTCGGCCCGTTTCTTCCTTCCCCAAATTCTCCACTTCCCAACCTTCCCACTTTGGTTGGTGCCGCCATCCTGAACAACGCTTGCACAGTCTTTCTCATCTTTGAATTTTGGTCCTGGAGTTTCCTCCGCGTGAAACAGCCGCTCTCACCTGCGCTTACACGTGGCTGCAGGGCAGCTCTTCCCCACCTGCTGCCACAGGCCTCCGGGACGTGGCCAACAGGGTCTCTCATGGAAAGAGACTGGGTTTGTGTTGGACCTGCCCATTGACGGCCAAGTGCAGGCCCCCTTTGCTCCCTGCTGTGCAACTTCCCAGAGGACGTAGCTTCCCTCGGGGACGGGAGAGCTCCCAGACTTTGGGCCCACGTTCCCACACAGGAACAAAATACCTAGTGGTCAGTCAGAGCTGCTGGGTTTCCTTCTGGTCTCACAGAGCGCCCCCCCCCACAAGGCCAAACTCACAGGCACCACAGGGCGGACCCAGTGCCAGCTCCTCAGAGGGGAGACGCCACAGAATGGTGGCCGGGTCTCCGGAGAGGCTAATGGGTCCAGGGCCTCCAGGGTCACACATGCCGGGGGACGTGCAGTCTTGTGGGGCTCAAGATGGCCTGCCTGTGTCACTGCCCTCCTCCTTCTCCCGAAGTCCCCCAGTGTCTCCTTGTCCTGACTCAATAGGAATGGCCATCTCCCGGCTCCTTAGCTTCTAGGTCAGGAGCTAGCAGAAAGGGGGGCGCCCAGATATCCCCATGGTCCTGGGGCAGCAGGATCTCAACGTGCTCCAGGACCGGACGTGCCAGGGGTTGCCAAGTCAGTGACCTTTCCTTGGATGGCATTTCTGGGTTTCTCAGACTCCTCGTCTGTAAACCAGGGAGTTCCTTCAACCTCGGCTGTGACGGTTTGGGTCCAAATGACCCACACATTTGGAAGTTTTGAGAACGCATGCTGGCTGTTGAGAAAGTGTGATTTCTCTTCGGTTCTGTTGTTAAACATGTCAGAGAAGTGACGCAGCGTGTGGAGGCCGCGGACGGCAGGTGTGAGGCTGGTTTCCAAGCGTCTTAACGTACTCACCTGAGCCGAAACCCTCACTTCAGATCGTGAGCTGGTCACGCCTTGAGGAGTTGGATGGTAGAGCTCCTTCTGCTCCTTAAATAATAACAACGAATTCATGGTAGAAAAGGAATTTCAGTCATTGTAAAATAATATATGTCTGTAAACTGATTTTTTAAAAACTCAGTATACTGACAATTCACACTCACCGTGTCCATGACAGATGTTTAAGATCCGGCAGATCCAAAGCCTTAGTAACTCAGACACAGTCAACCTGAAGCTGTTGTGTGTTATGGGACTTCACAGGCAAGTGCGAAGCCCAGCACTTGGCCGTTGTTATGGAGAATGAGGCGCACGGTGGGTGTTTGGTCCTTGTTCGCTGAAGGGCCGACTGCATTATTGCTCGTATATTCCAGAAGGGATGGCGTGGAGGGGCGCGGAGGGGCGGGCTGGGGGCCGCCCCAGATGTGAACACGGGCCCTCGGGCTAGAGGCTGTCACTACCCCTCAATTACACTGTGCAAACCTCACAGCCTCGTTTGCCAGAAAACAGCCTCATTCACGTGTCTCCGACCCAGACGGAGGCCAGTGGCTCCACGTAACTCAGTGGCTGTAACAACGCTTGGGGAAACGACCCGAAAGCCACAAACCCTGGGACACATGCTCCTGAGTAATCACACACAACGGAGAAGAACTGAAACAAGTGAAAAGGATTCAGGTATTTTGAGGATATCAGTGTGAAATAGAACGAGGGAGGTCACGTTAGCAGGAAAATACTGAGATCATAACATTATCTGCGGCGATGAAGCACCCATGGGGGGTCTGCGGGGCACAGGGCTTGACTCCCGGGTTCCCCTCAGGATCCCCCCACCCGCCCCTCCGCAGCTCCCCTGCCTCTCTCCGCCCACCCTCTCCCAGGGGAATTCCAGTTCACTGAGGGTCGAAGGTAAGTGACCGCGGCCAGCCGAGCGAGGCCCCAGGGCTGGAGTCAGGCAGTGAGGGAGGCCGCGGGGCATCTCAGCTGAGAAAGACTCTCGTGGGAACTCTTTGGCCTTTGCCACAGAAAATGGAGAAATAGAGAAATACACACCCAAGTCAGAGCACAGATGCGCCCTGCGTACCCAGCCAAACGTCCCCTCATGGTCCCTGCAGACGGGTGGCTGGCCTCCCCCCCACGGGTGCCCCAGGGCTCCCAGACCCAAACCCACAACTCCTGGGTCCACGCCTCCGCCACCGTCTCGGGGCACACGAGTCTGGAAGCCCCTGCAGCTCAGAGACAGGCCCCCGAAACGCCCTGCACGGGGCTCCGAAGACCCCAGGGGCCGCGTGAGCACACTTCTGGTTCCGGTGAGACTAGCCTGGTGATCTACGTGTGCACTGTGGTTGGCAAACGTCCTCTCAAGGTCACGTTAGACTACTGCCTGGTCACAGGACAGAAAAAGACGGCTCAGAAGGGCTGCGTGGCTGCATCAGGGCATGGTCAAGGACCCTCAGTCCCCCATCCCCAGACGTCGGCTCTGGGATGTTCTCTGCACCCGCCTTCGCAATTGTGCGTTTAGTCAGTCAACAAACACTGGATGGACACCGGTTACGTGTGTGCTGGAAATAGAAATGAGTGAAAGAAGTTTCCTCCTCCCTGAGCAGACCTGCTCAACAAAGGAATTAGACAAAGACACATATCACGGAACAGGAACCTTCTGATGGGGCAACCCCGTGGAAACCAGACCAGCCTTGAGGCAGAGGCTGAGAAGAGAGAAGGTTCCGTGGGACAGGGCAGGGGTAGTGACAGCAGGGAAGCGAGGGTGCGAAGGGCCACACAGGAGATGCTCCCAGCAGGGGATCCAAGGGCCGAGCTGTAGCCACAGGCTGTGTGGCTTTAGGGGAAGCTGGAGAGGAGGGCGGAGGGTGGCCCCGGGGCCCCCAGGAAGTGCATCCAAGTGGTGTGGAGGGGGTTGGGGGGAGGGAGCGACCGCACGTGGCAACCTGCCTTTCAAAGGATGGCTGCATCCGGAAGGGACGGTAGGTCAGTGTGGACCCCAGAGCTGCAGTGGACAGTGCGGAGAGTGTCACCTGTCAAACGTGGGGCCACCAGCGGCGTCTGGGGGTCAGCTGCTGGGCCACACGGATGCATTAGAGAAGAAGGGAGGCTGAACATCAAGTCATGGACTCAAGAAGTTAGAACAAGATAAGAGGGGTCATTAGTGAGATAGGAACCATATGCATCAGAGAGCCTAAGACAAAGAACAGATCTGTAACAACTCTATTAGTATTGACAAATCTCTACAGCCTGGTCTACAAAAGCCAGTTCGGCGTTGCCAATATCAAGAATAAAAAGGATGTTTAACTATATAAACTGCAGACTGAATAATAAAATAATTGTTATAAGCATTAAATTATAACAATAAATAATTAATTTAATATCACTAACAAATCGTTATTTAATAAACACAATAATAAAATAAAATAAATTAATACAATCATGTGATAAAATAATATCATTAACAAATTGTTGCAATGAGTTAATAAGTTCTTAGAAAAATATAACTTACTAAAACGGGCTCACCAGTTTCCCATCAAAACTTCAGGACTGACCGCCTTCTGCGTGTTAGGACACACGTCAACAACTCAGGAATTGTTACTAGAAGAGAAAAAAAAGGAAGTCGATAAGTAACTTTGTAATTACAAAAATGGAAAAGATCTGGAATGAGTCCATCAGTTCGAAGGCGGCAGGAAAGGAGGCGATAAGGTAGTCTGGGCCACAGGGACCGTGAGAGGAGGCAGCTGCCCCAGCAGGCAGGGCCGCGCACGAGGCAGCACGCGAGGCCAGACCCACGCGCTTGCTCAGCGGAATACGAGAAAGGAGGTAGACTCAAATTCTCGTGTAAGGGGCTCATCAAACAATTTTAAAAAGCTTTTCTTTGTATTTACTCCCGAAGTGGTTTGTGTAGGTCTGGGATTATCCCTACATTGATGTATTGATGGAATTCATACAGAACCTGTGAGCCTGTTAGTATTTTTGCAAGCAGATTAAACCATTCCTTCAGTTAGTCTAATGGCATAAGCATTTAGTTATATTCTTAAATTATTATTTTTCAGGCTTTAAAAAATTATCTCTACTATGAGCACCTATGCTCATAAATTGTCTCCTAGGTTCTACTTTACCTGCCTCACAAAGTTTAATGCATAGTATTTTTGTTATTCATCTGTACATATTTCCTAACTTTTTTTGGTATTTCATTCATTTGTGAGTGATATGTGGATTTCATTTGCTTTATAAACATATGCCATTATGTGTTAAAATCACATGTTACTTTTGTTTCTAACAATGTTGCTATGGTCAAGAAAGTTCTTTTTTTTTTAAATGTCTTTTTTTAAAAGATTTTATTTAATTATTTGAGAGAGAGAGGGAGCACAAGAAGGGGGAGGGCAGGGACAGAGGATGATGGAGAAGCTGCTGCACAGGGAGCCCGACACAGGACTTGATCCCAGGACTCTGAGACTGTGACCTGAGCAGAAGGCAGACGCTTCACTGAGGGAGCCCCCAGGCTCCCTGGTCAGGAAAGTCCTATTGTCGTCACTGACTTTTTGTAGTGATCTTAACTTGTTTGCTGTCCTGATGCAAGTTCAGTTCTTGAGTGATCCGTATGAGCTTAAGGACAATACATCCAAGTCCTAGGTGTGAAGTTTTATATTTGTAGGATTAAGATTGTTAATTTTGCTACTCAAATCATCCGTACCAAAACATAGACACAACACACACACACAACAAAAGAAAACAACATACCAGGACACATTTAGGGTGATCCCAGGAAGGAGTTGATGGTTTTAGTCTTACAGATATATTACTGTAGTGAAAATCGCCATCAAGCTAAACAGAAAAACCATGTGATCTTCCTACTAGATACAGAAAAAAGAAACATCACTGGAGTAAATAAACACCCATTTATGATGAAAAAAAAAACTGTTAGGAAACCAAAAGAACTAAACATCTTATAAAACTAATGAAGATTATTTGCCAGAAAACAGAGTAAGCATCGTACTCAGGACACACCCTAGACACCACTAACGGCGCTCTACTCCACATCATACATTAAGTGGTAATATATTCTGCAAACCAAAGAGATAAAAAGAGCTATAAAGACTAAAAAAATAAATTATATAACTATTTGAAGATGATTGTTTAGTCAGCAAAACCAAGAGGATATAATGAGGAAAATTATCAGTTTTTACTGAGCAAAACTAAGGAGCAATCAGCTAACCCACAGACCGTATTCCTGGACAGGAACGCTCATCATCAGAGAGACATCGTGTCCTGTGCTGACCGCACGCTAATGAGTCGCTGAGTCTCCGTCCGAGGCGGATGGCGTCCCGCAGGCTGGCCCACCGAACGCCTCGTCGCCGTCATCATCCGCGTCTCCTGCTCCCCGGTGCATCCAAGTTCTCTGTAGTTCTGGTAAAATCCCAACAGGTTTTTACGTGGACCTTGAAACTGTTTTTTAAAAATTTCTGTAAACAGACAATTTGGGGGGAAAATTACATGGAAACTTTTTGTTTTGTAGGTGGTTCATACGCTCTATAAAGAATTAGCTTCCACAGAACGGGGGAAGTCGATAGAAGAGTACGAAAACGCCGAAAACCCCATATAACGAGCAAACGTACCGAAGGTCTGTTCACAGAAGAGAAATACCCCGTGACCAGCAAGCATTTTGACACATACGGGAAACCGCGGCAGCCACCAGGTGGTGGAGACCAAAGTCCGGCGAGATGCCGTTTCACACTCATCAGCTGATGAGAAACACAGAAGCCCGACCGCACACGTCCAGGACGCAGGAGGTCTCGAGCCCGGGTGCGGAAGGTCAGCGGTTCAGTCCCCTGCAGCGGCCGTCTGGGAGCCGTCCGCTCCGTGCGAGACGCGTGCACGCCCTTCTTCCCTTCTCCTCCCGCACCCGCGCCCAGAGGAGTCCGTCCCACGCCCCGCGGAGACGAACGCCAGCAGTATTTGTAAGGCCAGCGCCGGACACGTCAGGAGAACGGAAAAGCTGCATCACGTTACAGCCTGTGCAGAGTCGCAATACGCTACTGCCAGGGACGTAGTGATCCTTCTCAGGGAAACTAAGTGATCCGAACTGAATTCTTCAAGATGTCAAGATAACAAATTACCGTAATTTCAAATTCTGTTCCTAATAAAACTATTGGTTTCAAGCATTTTCCTCCTAAATAAAGCACGTTTCTTATTCTCTGTCCCACTGTCTCCCGCACGCATTCTGAGTTATAAAGTGAAGAGTGAGAAAGTCTAGCTCCTTAAAATATAGGCTGCCTACTTGGAGGAAATACCAGGTTTTTTTTTTTTTAATCAGTTTTAGTGAGCCTGGACCTCTCCGCTCAGCAGATTTGCTCGAACAGATTCTTCGTGGACGGAGACCGGCTATCCGAGTGTCTGTGACGCCGCATTCCAGCGCGTGGCCCTTCTGGCCGTGACAGGTTGCGTCTTCTCCCACGACACAGGTGCTCTCCGCGCTTCCACTGAGCCAACGGGAGATGTGGAAACGCTCCCGCAAGCCGTGTGCACCGCAGACCTGGGCCAGCTCTCCTGCTCTCCGACTCAAGCCGTTTCTTGCCTGCAGTTCTCGTCTGAGCAATACGTCCCTTCCTCTGTGTCCCAGGTTCACCAATTGGAACTGCTTTACCTGTGTTTCTTCTCTAACTAGTATTTCTCTGGGCTTTAATTTCAGTGGCGAGCTATTCCGATGCGTGGCATCTCTCTTTTAGAATTTGTTTCCCACTTCTGAGTCTGACAGTTGCCTATGTGAAGCAACTTTAGTGCATTTTACTTGAAAATTATGATACCATAAAGAACTACATTGCTAAGAATCAGAGCTAGTTACTTATTTTTAGCAAAAGCATCGCGCATGGGTTGATGATAAGAGCAGTTTAATTATCAGTGGAAACGGTGCAGAGCGGTCACCGGGCGTGGCGTGTGCCGTGGCCACTGGCTTCTCTTCGTGCACAGCGAAGGTTCAGAGTGCGGGATCCTTGCTACAACCGAATCGTGCTGCCGCACGGCAGGGAGATACACTTTTGTGAGACGACGTGTTTGCAACAGAATGAGCCCTGACGGCCCTGTGTTCGCTTGGGGCCATCTCGCAGGCAACCGTGAACCAACGCACCACGGCGCCAGGGCTCCGCGCACCGTGCGATCCGTCCTGGCGACTTGGTGCATCTGTGCCGCACGGACAGCCGCAGGCAGGAGAAAGGCAAGCGTCCGCCCGGAGCCGTGGTCGCCCGGGTGGGCTGGCGGTGTGGTTCACGGTCGTCTGGGGTGCGCCCTTCCATCTCGTGTGCTGGGCAGCAAGTGGGCGGACGGAGGGCCACGGGGCAGTCTGCCGGGAATCAGGCCGGCTCTGTCGGTGGAGCATGTGGCTCTCGATCACAGCCACACGTTGGGTGTAGAGATGATTGAAAAAGAAATTTTTTTTTTTTAATAAAGGGTTTTATTTAGTTATGACAGAGAGGGACTGAGGGACGGAACACAGACAGGGGGAGCTGGAGAGGGAGAAGCAGGCTTCCCGCTGAGCCGGGAGCCTGACATGGGGCTCCATCCCGGTCCCCGGGACCATGACCTGATGCTCAAAGACTGAGCCCCTCAGGCACCCGTTAAAAAGAACATCTGGGAAAAAAACCCCCCACAAACAGTAATAAAGTCAGTCTAAGCGTAAAGCCATTCCCGTAATGTAAGTGATGTGTGCTGTGCCCAGTAAGACAAGTTCGCGGGTCTCGGTTCCACACGACGGTTTGGTTTCATGACCCTACGGGGTAGCTGCAAATCCACACTTGTAGGACTTCTGCCTTCATCGCCCTCGAACACAGGAGGGAAGTGCGTCCGTGAACGTCCAGGAGCGCATGGAGTCCTTGCCCCCGGCGAGGCCGGTGCGGAGGCCCTGCCAGACCAGGCCGCTCCTGCCAGACCAGGTCGCTGCTCGGGGCCCCGTCCTGCGGTCCCCGGCCCTGCGCTGGGAGGCGACCGCATTTCCACGGTGGATCTGACACGGCAATGGCGGCCGACAGAGGAAACGCCGATGCGTGCAGGGGGTCCCGGGGAAGCCCATGCCGGGTCCGTGCGTCCGGCAGACCCTGCAGAGGACGGGCTGTCCCCCGGCCCCGGCCCCGGCAGCGCACCCGGCCGCCGCCTCTGGCTGACGAGGAGGTGAGGACGGAGCAGTGGTGCGGCCGCAGGGGGACCCGTGGGCGCGTTTTCTGCCACGGGCGAACCAGCAGAAGCCCGTGGCCGCAGGAGGCGCCGGCGAGCACCTTGAGCGGGTCCGAGAAGCGCGGAAGCGGCCGCACGGCCGTCTCTGGGACGCGTTGCCAAACGGGCGCCTGCGTCTCGGCCAGAATCGCCGTCATGCTCATGTTGCTTCCGACAGACGCGCGGCTGCCGCTTCGTTAACATAAGTCCGGACGGAAATGAGGGCGGCGTGGGTATCCGTCCCGCGGGAAGCCGGCGGCCCTCGGAGAGGTCGGCGCTGCGTCCCGGTGCGGACGGGGCTCGTGTCCGTGGAGCCAGGTCTTCCCTCGCGTTGTTCCTCTTACCCCATAGTATCTCTTCATTCAGAATGAAGTTAGTGTCTTCGTCACAAACAAAATTCAGGAAAGGACATTTCCAGTGGCTGCGTTTCTTTTCTGGTCACTTCATTATTCTCTCCTTCCTGACTATTAAGGCTGTTTCTTCTCTACTGGAGGAGAGAATGCCGACAGCCACCGGCTTCTTGGAGGGGAGCCCATGCCGCGGGCGCGAGGGGCTGCACGGCCGCCCTGCTCCGACGCCGCAGCCGCAGACCATCCGTGGAAGTGATTTACAAGCACGAGGGGGAGGTGAACCTTTTTTAGGGACGTTCATTGCGAAGGGGAACCGGGGAGCTGGGTTGGAGCTGCGTCGAGCCACGATCAGGACGACGGACGTACTGAGCCCACACAAGCCACGAAGGGCTGTAAGAACTGTTTACTGTATCGACTTTTCATTCATTTTTATTTTTAAAAAATTTATTTGACAGCGAGAGACAGCGAGAGAGGGAGCACGGGGCGCGGGGGGCAGTGAGAGAGGGAGACGCAGGCTTCCCGCCGAGCAGAGAGCCCGATGCGGGGCTCAACCCCAGGACCCCGAGATCCTGACCGGAGCTGAAGGCAGAGGCTTGATGCCGGAGCCCCCCAGGCGCCCTGTGTTTACCTGCTGATGTCCGTAAGGAAGGCACTGCTACTAATAGAGCAGACGCCAGACGCTCTCGAGTCCTCGGCCCCCTGACGCCCGCCGGCTCCGGGTCGGATCTGCCACGCTGCTGGCCCCTCCCGCCGGACGCTCCTCGGGGAACAGCGTGGGGTAGCCCCGACCACGTCAGCAGAGCGATGCCGGCCTCACAGCAGGGGATCCACCCAGGCCGTGGAAGTAAGGGAGGCGGACTGACCAACAGCCTCGGACAGACGCCCGCCACGTCGGTCTTTCAGATTCGGAGCTCAAGGCGGGACTCGCTCGGGGAGCCGCGTGGTCCCGGCACTACTCCGGCTGCCTGGAGCTGCCGTAGGTCACGCTCCACGCGTGCCTCCATGGGAAGCGCCGCGGTCACAGGACAGGACCTCGCGATTGGAGAGGAGGACCCGGGACCGCGGCTCACCGTCCAGTCGTGGCCCCAGCGTTGGCACAGTCCGAGCTTGCCCAGAAAACCCAAACATCCGCCTCCTTTCCCAGTCCTTAGTGCTGCATCTCTGAGCGCGATACCGGCCCTTTCCAGGGAGTCAGGAAAGCAGAACTAGCATAAATGGGAGAATTCTGAACCGTGAGGCCTCCCGGACAGCAACCCCGCCGGGAAGGTGTGCCTGACCCCACAGCCCCTCTTCGCTTCCCCACCGCCACCGGCCGCCCGAGATTCCGGGCCGGGATCAGAAGGTTCCTGATCTGACAACGTGGTGACAGGCAGCAGGGACAGGAGGCCGCCTGCCAGGACCGTTCTCTCCCCCTAATTTCAGGCTGAAAGCCAAAAAAATCACATTCTTTCTCACAGCAAGATCGGAAAAAGAACGCCTTCCGAGCGGGACAAGGCCCGCGGCTCCGGACGGAGAGGGAAGGACGGAGCCCGGCCCCGGCCAGCGGCGACCGCTCACAGGTCAGGAAACGCCTCCACGTCTGATTCCTGGTGCTCGCGGGGTGACATGCTTTCCTGGAGGCTGCATCTTCTTAAAATGGGAGACGTTCGTCGGACCGTTTCCTCCCCGGCAGAAGCCGGGTTTGGGTTGGGCCGTGCTGACCTTCTGGTCCTTCCGTGAGGTTCCCCCGATGTCCTCCAGAGTCCTGCGCTCCGGCGACGCCAACAGAAACGGGTCGGGGGCAGCAAGACGTCGGTGCTCGTCACGCCTGCGACGAGCCTTCCTCCACCCGCGCCCGCCACTCAGAAGGCGACGGGCCGACCCGCGCGCTGCCTGGGTCACGGACGGCAGCGACAGAATCATCCCGAGAGCCGCCGCCCGCGGACCCGCCCCGCGTCTGCAGGAGCCCGTGAGGAAACGCGGGCGGCCACACGCTCTCGTCTCCGCGGGGTCGGGGCAAGAGGAAACCCCCGGCTTTCCCCCACGACCGCTGTGGAGGCCAGAGGGCGCCGTCCGCTCCGCGAGCCGCGGGAGCGAAATTTCGCATTTGTTGACCACGGGAGCCTGGGTGCAACGGGCATCGGCAGCGCTTGCCACGGGCTGGACAGCGGCGCAGACACAGGGGACCGCGGGGGCCTCAGGTCCACGGCCCGGCGGTGCCACCAGCGGGTGAGGGAAGGAAGAGGGCAGGGAGCGCCCAGCATCCCCCGCCCTCCGTCTGAGGGGTCGCCGCCGGCAGCGACGTGTGGAAGGAGGTTTCTGGAAGGTGCGTCTGGGAAGGGGGGAGGCGAGAGCGGAATGTGGACGCGACCGAGGGCCGCCTGGTCCCCGGGGCGCACGCGGGCTCGCTGCGGGGCTTCCCGCTGTGATCCCAGGACCGCAGCCCCGAGGCCCGTCCTGACAGCCCGATGCCTCTTCCTAACTGCCAAGAGACCTGCAGCGTTCAGCTGGCAAGTTAGGAAATTTAATTACTGTCCAGTGTGCTGGGAAAACTCGATTTCCAGTGTTCTCTGTGCTTCTGTACAAACACAATTCTATTTCCTGTGTTCTTTAGGGTTTGTGACGATAATATGTAAAGACACCAAATGAGATGAGAAAAAGTAAACAAATAAAACCAATTATTTTGGGCGCGTGGTGGATCTATTGTCCTCGTCCGACAGGAAGACCGTTGCGACTCTCCTGCCGCGGCCGCTGCGCTGGAGACGACGCTAGACGCGTCTGTGTCTGTCTGACAGGTCGGACCAGGGACCCCCGCCCTCAACACGGACTCGCCCACCCGAGCAACGGGGGGGGTGACCGGGCCTTGGCGCACAGACCACATGCCCCGGGCTGTGCCCTCTTCCTTTGGGAACGTGGGCTGCTCCCCACCAACACTGCGGGGACAATAGCGGCAAGTGCGACCCCATAACCGTGTCATCGGGGACCTCTGCCTTGTGCTGGTCACCGAGGATCGCCAAGCGCCGCAGCTGTCTGCGCGTCCACAGCAGCTCCTGTCTCCGCGGCTCCGACACAGCTGTCCCCGCACCGCACGCCCGCGTGTCCCGGTCCGCGCACGCCCCCGCCCGCCGCAGCGTGGCCCTCCGCGGCAACGGCCCGCTCCCCGTGCCGGGGCCATGAGGAGCGAGAAGGAGTCCCCCATTCGCGTCCCAGGACACGGAGGGTTTCCACCGGGAAGAGAGCCCAGAACCCCAGCCAGCAAGGCCTGCAGCGAGAGGCCACGGGAGAGGCTGGCCGGAGGCGTGTCGTCCTCCAACCGCTGGCCGTCCGTCCCGTGGAAGGAGGGGTCTTCCCCGGGTCCCGGCAGTTCTACGAGCTCTCTCGCTCGGTCCCCGCGTGTCCCCGAGCGTCCCTATGCTGCTTCTTTGTCATTTAGCCCTTGTTTAGCCGTTGACTCATTCCTGTCACTCAGCCTGGAGCGTGGCTGGAGAACCCTCGTGTGCTTCTGTCCAACTTCTCCCCGTTCGTGTGTCTGGAGCCCGGAGAAGGAGCTGCCCGGGGTCAGGCCGTGAGGGGCTGTGTCAATGCCGCTTGTGGCTCGGATGATCGCTGAGGAGAGAGAACAGAGGGCTTGCTTTCGTGTCCGTCTCGAGGGCTCGCAGGCCCCGGGCCCCTCCCAGCTCCGTGCCCGGCCGCGGCGAGGGCACCAAAGGGCAGCTCACGGTCCAACGTGGCTGCCGCAAGCCTCCGGGTCGCAGACGTGGTCCTGCTTCATCACGTGACGCCGACACATCGCCCTCGGCTCCGGAAGATCCAGCAACCCACGGGGGCCCCACGGTCGTCCCAGATAAGCGTCTGCCGTCCACGCAGGGGGCATCCCGGGGTCCTGGAGTTAAGCCCTGCGTTGGGGCTCGTCCTCCAGGAAGCCTGGAGGACGGGTTTGCCTCACAGAACAAGCTGATGAGAGCGGGGCCCACACTCCCAGGAGCCCGCGGGGCCGTGTGGACGGTTCCGTGGCAGCCGACGGGGGACCCGAGCGGCGGGAAGCGGTGCGGACAGTCTCACACGGAGCTGTTTGCGCCCAGCACGGCCCCTCCCTCGGAGAGGACGGATCGGCGTCCGGCCCTGCGGAACGGTGACACCAGACCAGACTTCCGCGTGTGACATCCGCGTGGGCTCCCGTGCGTGCCGTGGGAACCTGCCGTCTGTCCGCGTGAGGAAACACCACCGGTCGTCGCCGGGGCTCCTGTGCGGGGAGGGTGTGCCGCGTGTGTTCACGTGAGTCCGGGATGTTCCGCAGTAAAACGCAGCGACTGTTCTCCCGAAGCGCGAGCACCAGCGGTGGGAACACGGGACATGGACCGTGGGCTCCGGGCCCCCAGGCTCACAGCTGTGGGCTCCGGGCCTCCCCTGGCCCGGCCGGCGGAGTGGGGTCTGCCACGCGGAGGAGGCCGGCCTCCCAAAGCCGTCCCCACCGCCCAGCCACCCAGTCCTGGCACGCTCCCCCAAGGCCATGGCCGGCGGACGACGGGAAGGCCCGTCCCACCCCGCCCTACCAACAGTGCCGACCCCGTCTCGCTGCCGTCTCCAGTGAGTGCCCGGGGAGCTTGTAATGCTTCTAGAAACTTCCCCAAGTACTTCCAAACTATCTAACACGCAATGCTGAGGACGGTGTATTATCCCGAGTGCGGTGTCCTGCTGACCTGGAAAAACCAGTCCCGGAGGGTGTGGAGGCCAAGATTCTCTGGTCACGAGTGACGGGGAGCCGGCTACCGCCCTGTGCTGGCCGGAGAGGACAGACCTTTATGGTTTCAAGCGCGTCTCACGCTGCTCCTCGGGCTCTGCCAGCGTCCCAGGGAAAGCCTTTCCGTGTCAGCCCAGCGGTGCGCCCCGTCACCAAACACGCTCCCCGGGGAGGAGCAGGCCGCCCTGCTGTGCCCGGGTCCAGGCGGACGGGGAGCTGGCGGGCCCGGCGTTCTCCAGCTGGCCCTTGGGGGCCTGGCAGCGTCCGCACGGGTCTGGGCAGACTCGGACGAGGAGGTGTGGCCCCTCCGCCGGGTGGAGACGGCAGAGGTGGGCCGGAGGACGGGCTTGTGCACGGAGCCGCTGGGGGCTGGGACTGGGCCGGGGCCCACGCTCTGACCCGAGCGGCGGGATCAGAGATGGAGACGCAGGGAACCGACCACACAAATGAGCGACGTGGGACCCTCCTAGCCGCGACGCAGGGACCCCAGGGCGCATCGGCGCAGACAGGCACGCCGTGATCCCATTGCACAGGGGGACAGCCCGGCCCTGGCACCCTGCTCTGTCCTTGGGGACAGCCTGGCAGGAGGCCGTGCCTCGGGCAGGGTTCGAACCCGGATGTGGGAAGCCTCTGCAGGGTGGTCGGTCCGGCCTCAACACCACAGACGTTTACAGACGATCGTCGGCCGCTCCTTCCCGTGTTCCCTGGGCCGGGAGGGACGCAAACCGGGTCGTTTTTCTGTTCCCCTTGTGGATATGAGGGCTCATCCTGGTTAGTAATTCACTCCAAGCTAAATAGGGCTATTTGTTAAGAACAGGCTTCTCTGTCTTTTTCCACCAGCTTCTTTGTAATGTCACGGTTGAATAATTATATTTAGCTTGTCTTTTTCCTGAACGTGGATGTCACTGCTGTTCCTTCTGTGGTTAGGCGTCCCTTCTGAATGTCAGCTGCGTCATCATCACGGGGCTCGTCACCAGCTTCTCAGCCGTTCGTAGCGAGAGGAAGACAGCACAGACTCCCCAAGACCAGCTCTGGGCACCGAGCAGACGCGCTCCGACGCGGAACACCCCTGCTCAGCGGCGTCCGGCCCCGGGCTGCCCTCCCCTGTGCTGTCCACCTGGCACACGTTTTCTGAAATTCCGTGTTCCCTGAGCATGTTCTTGCCTCAGGACTTGATTGATTGATCTAAATTCCAAGGTGAGCAGGAAGTTTGCCAGAGGCATGGCCGCGGACAGCCGTCTCTGCTTCCCGGCCAGGACTGACCGTTCTCTGAGACACCCGCTGAGACCGTGTGGGCCGTGCGGGGTCTCAGCGCCTGCCCTCAGCCACGGCTCAGCACCGTCCTCCGAGACCGCTGTGGTGTGTAGCTGAAGGGGAAGCCCCCCGAAGGGCCGGCATGTTATGGGAGGTTCACAGTTGAGACCCAGGCTCCTTCATGGACCCCACGCCACCAAAATTACACGAAAGCAAAACCCGCTCCCTGTGACGACACTGAGCTCAGAAGTGGAGGGACGTGTACATCACAAACACTGACATCGAGATCACATTTGGGCGGCCGGGTTACGTAAGGACGCCCGTCGCCGCAGGGACGTTTGTTATGTGTGAGACACGGACGTGCTGCTGGGGAAGCCGACTGAGCGGCTCGAGCGAAGGTCACGCACGTTGATGACACAGAGCGCGACGGAGAAGACGGGCTAGGACGCTCTCTCGGGGCTGCGCTGCTCGTGGGGTCCCAGGTGGAGGGGAGAGCCAAGCCCCGGGAGCGGGTCCGCGGCCTCTGCTGCGGGTCTCATCTGGAACAGCCGAGATGACAGGACCGTCACGCTCGCTGCTCCGGGGACTGCGGGTCTGCTGCGTGCCCGGCCCCGCCGAGGAAGGAGCCTCTGCCCTCGGGCCGCGGCGGCCCTTTGCGGGGACAGCCAGCCCTGCACCCGCCTCCTCCTGTTCTCCAGTTTCCCTCGGACTTTAGCGTTACCGTCCGTGCAAACAGCCACCCTGGGAAGAATCAAGTGTTGGGCAGAAGAAGCATCGACCTCAAGGATGCCCCGAACGCGGCTTCTGCGTGTTTCCCTCACCCCTGCAGGGTCTGGCGTGAGGACCTGGACCCGTGACAGCAGAGCCGCATCGGTGCGTCTCATGCTCCGGATCCTGCGGCACCCGCGGTCCGCACACCACGCACACCCGCTCACACACACGGTCCGCACACCCGCGCACACCCGCACACACCTGCGGTCCGCACACCGCGCACACCCGCAGTCCGCACAACGCACACACCCGCGCACACCCGCGCACACCTGCGGTCCGCACACCCGCGCACACCCGCACACACCTGTGGTCCGCACACCGCACACCCGCAGTCCGCACACCGCACACACCCGCGCACACCCGCTCACACCCGCGGTCTGCACACCGTGCACACCCGCGCACACCCGCGGTCCGCACACCGCACACACCGCTCACACACACGGTCCGCACACCCGCGCACACCCGCGCACACCCGCACACACCTGCGGTCCGCACACCGTGCACACCCGCAGTCCGCACAACGCACACACCCGCGCACACCAGCGCACACCAGCGCACACCTGCTGTCCGCACAGCACGCACACCCGCGCACACCCGCACACACCTGTGGTCCGCACACCGCGCACACCCGCGCACACCCGCACACACCTGCGGTCCGCACACCGCGCACACCCGCTCACACACACGGTCCGCATACCCGCGCACACCCGCGCACACCCGCGCACACCCGCACACACCTGTGGTCCGCACACCGCGCACACCCGCAGTCCGCACAACGCACACACCCGCACACACCCGTGCACACCCGCGCACACCTGCGGTCCGCACACCGCGCACACCCGCAGTCCGCACACCGCACACAGCCGTGCACACCCGCTCACACCCGCTGTCCGCACACCCGCTCACACCTGCGGTCCGCACACCGCACACACCCGCTCACACCCGCGGTCTGCACACCGTGCACACCCGCTCACACCCGCGGTCCGCACACCCACTCACACCCGCGGTCCGCACACCGCGCACACCTGTTCACACCCGCGTGTCTGCTCGAGGTCGCCGCCTGTTTGACTCGAGCTTCTTCCACAGAGGAGTGGGGCTTTTGCTCTGTCACCGATCCAAACCCCCGCCGAGAACGCGGAGCCCACTCTCCCACTCTCCCACTGGTATCGATCCCTTGGTCTCAGCTCGGCCGTGTCGCTCGAGTGGCTTCATGACCGCGTCTGCCGGCCGAAGGGACACTTCCCTAGGGACGTGCCTTTCCGTCGCTCTGTGAGCGTTGCCCCAGTGCCGACGTGCTGCCCTGGTCCTCCGCGGGAACGCGGCCCTCAGGTCTCCTGTGCAGGCGCCGTGGGGCGGGCGGGGCCCTGGCCCTTCCTCCTTCCTGCCGTGTCGTCTGCAGTGACGTCCTTTAACCCCAGGTCAGCACCTCTTGGGCGACTGACGAGATGTTCTCCGACATTGCACATTCTCTTCGCATCCCTGCCCCCGTCCCCGCACGTTTGCGGGACCCTCCTCCGTTGCACAAGGACGCGGGCACTGGTCACAGCTCCCGCGTCCGCCCTCACCCGCTCCTGTTCCCCTTGAAGACGCCCCGACACTACCCTCCCGGCCCCCGCGTCCTATTGAGACGTTCGTGGTCGGTCTCGCCTCCTGCTCTCGTGAAAAGGAAGAGGTCTTCTCTTGTTCAGGCTGTTTTAAGATTTTCTGCTTGTCTTTTTTATTTTTCTTTCTGGAACGTTATTTCAAGGGGCCTCCATGGGATTCTTTTTCATTTATTCTGGCTGGGATTTACGGGATCCTCAAGTCTGTGGCTTGATTTCTTTCACCGGCTGGAAATCTTTCAGACATCGTCTTCCCAACGATGTCCGTCTGTCCTGCCTCCGTGTCCGTCCTCTCCTTGCAGGCGCACGACAAGCAGGGGCTGCGCTCCGCCTCGAGCACGGTCTCGCACGCCCCCTCCTCGCTCGCAGCCTTGGCCGTGGAGCCGCTTTACACTCTGGACGGTCAGCCCCTCCTCGGAGCCTCCGAGCGCCGCAGGGTTTCCTGTTCCTCTTCTGACGGGCGCACCTGCTCGAGGAGGCGCGGGCTGGGCTCGCTTCTCAGGCACCACCGCGGCCGGCCGCCCTCCTGACCGCCAGCCAGGGCAGACCCCACGCCAGCCACGCCGCGTGGGGTCCCGTGGAGCCGCCGGGCGTGAAGCGGCCCCTTCGCTGGCGCGCGGCGTTTCGGTCCCGTGTCACCACACACACGCTCGCTGAAGGAGGGGTCCGGTGACCGGGGATGGACAGGCTGCAAGGGCTTCCCCAGCTCTGGGGGGCTCAGCGCCGTGGACGGACACACCGGCAGCCCCACGGCAGGGCCACGCAGAGCAAACTCGGGGAGGGCCAGTGGGGAAGGCGCTTTGTCCGAGGGAGGGAGGCCACCTGCCGGTCGGACACGGAGCCCAGGCGAGTGTGCCGGGATGTGACCTTTCCTGATGGGCGGACGCGTGCTCGTTGGTTCACCTTCATTGTGGCAAACGTACTTCCTTGTGTCCCCAGCGTGTTCCTGGGTGACGGACACGGAGCCAGGACCTGGGCGCCCCTGGGGTGACCTCCAGTCAGGAGGGAGGTGGGCAACACGTGCGGAAGCTGCAGGCCCCTCTGCCCAGGGCAGTGATGACAGGGCCCAGCATTTTCCTGGGAAAACACACAGACCAAAGCCCTTGAAGCTCCCGGATAATAGCGACTCTGCCGAGCGCCATTAGCATCCACTTGTGGCCAGCTCCTCCCGCTCGTGCTTGGAGGAGCCCCGAGTGCCACGCATGGGTGCGGGAGCCAGGCCGGGGGTCCGCACGGGCGGTCTGCGTGAAAACCCGGACTCCAGGCTCCCGGCCAGCTTGGGGGCTGCTCCGTCCCAGGGAGCCCAGCGGGCTGCGGAGCCAAGGCCCAGGCCCCGGTCCCGACCGCCCCCCACACGCTGCCGCCTGACTCACACCCAAGCCCTCCAGCGCCCGAGGAACATGATTTTCGCATTTGTATGAGCTTTTCACGAAGGTCTTTTTTAGACGACTCATTTCCCCTTATTGAGACGTGTCTGCAGCCAGTTCCATAATTAAACTTTGAAAGCCCCCTCATTTCCATGGACATAAATGCGTTTAAGAGGAAGCAGCTGTGTCGTTCTTGGCGTCTTTCAAAGAAAACACACAAATTAGAAAGTGTGGAAAGAGAGGCTAACTGCTCCCGCACTTGCGCAGAGCCGGCGACCTCGGGCTTCCGGCAGATCACGATGGCCCGGCTTCCCAGCGCGAGAGGGGCCCTGCCTCCCTCAGGGGTCTGAGTGCAGGGCTCTGACCCTCGCAGGCGGGGGGTTGTCCTGGGCCTCGAGGAAGAGGAAGACATCGGCTCCTCGCTTGAACCAGTAGGAGCTCGATTCTGGCAATTCTGATTTTCCCTCTCTGTGGGGATAAATCACCATCTTTTCCCACAGCTTCGACCCCAGTAAAGAGAAATTCTGTGTCCGTCCAGGCCACACACCCAACTGTCCAAGTTCCGCCGGACTCGGAAACAATGAGGTCGATCTTGGACCAACAGAACATGTCACAGCTTCGTCACGGACTTGCCAGGTGACGAGGGCTAACGGTGCGTCAGGGCGTGGAACTCAAACGTGATATTTTCCCCCAAGAACCGGGACGTTTACCTTCAACAGAACAGAGTTTTTGAGGGAAGATGTCGGTCAGACAGTCGGGGTCCTTACAAAGGTGCTGCGTGAAGGCGGGTCGTGCAGAAACCCTCTCTGAGCCCACTCCCTGGACGCTCGCTTGGCTGGGACGTTTGTTGGACACACGTCCCTCCCCGGCTGAGAACCACTGAGGAGCCGGCGTCTGAGTGGCTTTGTGCCATCTGGTCGGGACGCAGAGGATGGCTGTGTCTCACCACGTGAACCTGCAGCCTGTCCTCAAGAGCTAGTCATGACCCTCTGGGGGCCACAAGTTCAGGCTTGTCCTTAACTTCCTGCCTTTCCACCTGGGGCCTCGACACCATTTAAAGACAAGTGGGGGCAGGCAGCTGCCTTGTAACAGAATTAAAAACCCTAAACCAGAGTGGTGGAAGCTATTCCTTCACTGATGGCAGGGTCGGGGACAGGGATGACCCCCAGCCCTGAAGTCCCAGGGCTATGCCGGCCACCAGCTCTATTGGCCACGGAGCCCACGTGGCCAGGCCCCCCAGCAGCAGCCCAGCCACCCCGTTTCTACCAGACACCACGGCTGGAGACATTTGCTGTCATAAACGTGCACAGATGCAAGCGTCTCCACGCCCGGTCGACCAGGCTGGCGGGAGAGCTCAAGAGCGTTCTGAGGAATCACGGTCGACTCAGGGCCCTCTAGTCAGTTGTAAAATACCCAAGAAGGAAATCAACAAAGAAAACAGAAACGACCCACAAGGGACGCAGATGACTTTCCTCCTCTGGGAAACCGCTCACGTAATTTTGCAAGTCCTCCCCATCTCCCCAAACGCTGTACGAAGACTGAGCTCCTGTGGATGTGCGTACCGCGGCATCTACCCTGCGCGGACGGAAGCCTTGAGGCTGCGAAAGGCGACCGTGTGCTCTCCGCCCTCTGGTTCCTTCCCACAGTACCTCCTGCTGTGTCAGAACCGGGCCTGAGTGACCTCGGAGGGCAGCAGCAGACATCGAGGCTCCATCTGTGGCCGGCAGGCGACGTGGAAGGGTGCGTGTCCACGTTCCTTTGCGACGTTGACGTCCGGCCTCTGGGCTCCTCCGCGGCCCACGCAGCCTTGTCTGCCTCTCGCAGACGTGCAGGGCCAGGACACGCTAGACGCCCCTTCTTGTAGAAGAAAGGAGAATGTTCTATAACCCGAAATACATTCACAGTCCTTACAAACTCTACCCACAATTGAAGGGAAAACCCCACTTGTAAATATTAGGCAAACTTAAAATCTTCCATTTAAAAGTGACTCTTTTAACCATTTTTCATCAAATGCAAAAGCTTCGATAGTTCTCACGAAAGCAAACCTTACTGGGCTTGACAAAGGCCAGATTTGAAAGTGGAGGTGATGATTATTTCCAGAACCACGCACGCTAGTTTTCTTGGCACAGAGAGAAGAGCATTTCTAAAAAGAGAGAGAGCCAGAGAGAGAGCAGAGGCCCCCGTCCTCCGTGTGTGGGAACCCAGCTGGCCTCGGCCAGAGCTGCTGGCTCGTGTGGCCCCTCCGAGGCAGGTGGCCGAGTCTCCGCACACAGTGGGCTGGACCCGGATGGACAGTGACGGGGAGCCTGCACCCATCCCCAGGGGCCACTCCTGTCCTCCCCAGAGCCAGAGGCCTTCCCCGGGGCCTCCTGCTCAGCCTAGGGTTCCGGGACCTCTGAGGACACCCACTTCCCCGGGCTCGACTTCTGGCAGATGTACCCCTTTTCCCTCCCAATTGTCTGTGAATTGCAATTACGAAATGTGGGATTATTTATCTTCTTCCCCTAGGTCTAAAACCGTTGAGTGATTAGCCGTCCCTGTGTCATCTGGACACGATGATGTCTGAGAAACGGTCCCTGAGGGCAAGTGGTGACTCTGTGTGCAGACAGCCCTCACGGGGGAGCGGAGCCCGGCGGCACAACGAGGCTCCTGCAGGCAGCGGGGGGCGCAGGTGATGGGAAGTCCAATCAAACAGGTAAACCGACGAAGCCCTAGGGGCACGGCAGAAATAGACTCTTCTGGACACAAACTCAAATACGAAAGGCGGTCGCAAGTCAGTGTTATGCGGCTCTCCTGAGAAGGGGCGTTTCTGCTATTCTTCTAGACAAAGTAGGAAAAACTCTGACGTTAAGGTGAAGACTCCGTTTTTTTGTGCTGATGTCAGAAAAATGGTTACGATATGTTATCATTAGTGCACAATTCTGTGACATGTGTTCATATTTTTAAAGAAAAATACTTTTCTTCTTGTAAAAGCCATTTATGCTCAGTGTAGAAAATTCAGAAAACAAGTAAGAGGAAACTGAAGTCACCCGTATCTCATGAGCGGCGATAATCGTTGACTCTTCGGTGTGTGTTCTTCCAGATGCTGTCGGTCTGTATGCACGAGTTTTCCAAGGTAAGATATGACGATATTTCCACTTTCGTAAACTTTATTTTTCTTAACTTAATGGCAGATCACCCACAACTTCCCAAGCCAGCCTCTCTTATGTCGCTTTTCTATCATTACCCTTATTTTTATTGTAATTCCCATGTGGGTCACATACGGCAGTGCCTGCGGCCAGGTGTCTGTTGGGGTGGCCCGGCGTCCCCACCGACCGTGCTGTGCCCGAGTGACCTCGTGTCATGACGTCTGATGTTCAGAGAGTTCTGCTACGGATTTATCCTAACTTGCTATTTGGTTATTCTTCGGAGCGTCTTCGTTCCAGGCGTTTGGTTCGGAGTTTTATCAACGCTACTGGACACCTGTGAACTCCCAAGCCTGAACCAGGAAGGAGTTGAAAGCCTGAACAGACCCATGTCTATAAGGAGAGTGAAGCCACGATCAGAAACCGGCCAAGACACAAGAGCCAGGACCTGACAGGTTCCCTGGGGAATTCCAGGGAATTCCACCAAACGTTCAGAGAAGAAATAACACCTGTTCTCCTGAAGCTGCCCCAAAAGCAGACACAGAAGGAAAACGTCCAGACTCCGTGAAGCCGGCCTTACCTTGGTCGCCAAACCAGGCAAAGACCCCCCAGAAAGGAGAGTCTCAGACCAACATCCCTGATGAATGTAAAAGTTGTCCTTAAACACACATATTTGCTTCTCAAACTGTTTTCCCTTACAAAGACTTTCTGGAAGTGTTGTACGTATTTATTTATTTATTTATTTATTTATTTATTTATTTTTTATTTTTTTTTTTAAAGATTTTATTTATTTATTTGACAGAGATCACAAGTAGGCAGAGAGGCAGGCAGAGAGAGAGAGAGGAGGAAGCAGGCTCCCCGCTGAGCTGAGAGCCCGATGCGGGACTCGATCCCGGGATGCGAGATCATGACCTGAGCCGAAGGCAGCGGCCCAACCCACTGAGCCACCCAGGCGCCCCTATTGTACGTATTTAAATACCGACAGAGCGTGTTTCCAGACGGGCCTCTGAAACCCTTCCGGGACGTCCCACTGACAGACACCAGGATGATGCCGGTGTCCTTCCCTTCGCTGGCCAGACGGACTGGCCTTCTCTTCTATTTGTGCCAGTTTGGCTGGCAAAGGAAGAACATGTGCTTGTTTTCATTTTTACTGCTAGAACTGAAGGGACTGTAAGCCTTTCCTTACGCTTCTGCTGGTCTCTGCGCTCATGTTGTAGTGATGACGGTGTGTGCATCGAAGGATGCACGAGCCTCTGGGGACAGAAGACACCCATCGTCTGCTGGGACCCGGGACTCAGAACAGGAGGGAACGGCCTCAGCCCGAGTCCGGGAGATGCATTTGCTTTTGTTTCTGAGCAGGTTCTGCGGCGTCCACGCTTGGGGAGCACGTGTGTGCTGCGTCAGAAAGCGGACACTGACTGTACTCCTCGGCTAGATTCTCGGGATCCGAGCTAATTCAGAAGGAGCAGGAAGCTGGTGAGATGTGACGCAAACACACAATCTCCCAAGGAAATCCCGGAAATTTGGGAGAGGGTTTTGGTCCTCCCCGGGCGTAAAAACGACCTTATTTAGATTCTGAGCGTGCACACGACTTCCACGACACCCGGAGCCGCAGAAGCGCGTAGGCCTCGGTGACCCCGCGGCCAGGCTTTGTGCCCTCTGACCCAGGAGATGAAGGCACTTCTCGCTAAGGACGGATTGTTAGGTCCCTTGCACGCACGCAGGTGCGGCGCCTCCTTCCCGGGACGAGCTGACGCCCTGCGGGTCAGCACTGCTGCCGGCTGCTCTGAGCTGCGGACGCCGGCTCCCACCCTCTCCCCTGCGCTGCTCCCGTCCTGCCGTGAGAAGGGCACTCACAGAACGCCGCGTGTTTTACTGGTGATTGCGCTGGTTCTCCCTGGTTTTTTTAAAAGCAATGTGTGCACGTGTACTCAACATTTTACTAGATGGTATAAATATTTTTCATTTTTAGTGTGGTTTATGGAGCTTTTATGATATCACAGGCAGATCCTAGGTGAACCCCCAGATCTTCACCTCCCGGTGGCCACACCTGAGTGAGGGCAGAAGCTGGGACTTGCTCCTCATCCAGGCAGAACGGTGTGAAGGAGATGGATGTCCCCCCTTCATGAGGCGACTTGCCGGGAGACCCCATTTCGGCGGAGTGGAGCTTGGCAGTCTCCGTGTTGGTTTGCTCGAGTGCGGACCCCGGAGGGATGGCCGCTCGGCCCGGAGCCCCAGCTGCCTTCTAGAAGCTTCCCGACAACGAGCAGCTGGAGCCCTGGGCCGCCGAGTCCCGAGGAACGGAGCCGCGAGCCCCCGCGTGGGCAGGGGTGGGTTCCTCCGCGACAACGCGGCGCAGAACGAGACCCAGGGTCACGTGGACCCCGGCCCGCAGAGACCGCGAGGTAGGACGTGCGTGTTGTTTGTTCGGTAACCACAGGTTGTGATGTGACGGATGGTGTCGTCGGGGGCGGCACGTTTCTGAACAGGCATCAAGGCAAAGAAAAAGCCACAAAAACAAAAACAAGACTGCAACACTTGAACACGTGCGTGCTGGAATTAGAAAATCTACTGCAGGAAAATTCAAGGAGAAAAGGAGAAGGCGGACCGGCCAGCAGGTGGGCGGGACACTCGGCAGGGCAGGGAGCCCTTGAGAGCGGCGTGGCGGCCGGAGAAGCTCAGCGGGCACGGCGGGGCCCCTTCCGTGCCGCGGGTCGCTCTGGCCAAAGGAAGGAGGGGCCCTGAGTACAGGAGCACAGAGGTCGGGTCCTGTCCCTGGGGTCGGGCTCAGCACGGAGGTCGCAGCCCCAGCACCGGAGAGGGCTGGGCAGGAGCCGCCCGTGCGCACCTGAGACCCAGGTGTCTCTCTGCAGTCTGAGAGGCCGCCATCCCTCGTCGCTCCCCGTGGGCGGGAAGTACTGTGCGCTCAGGCACAGCTGCCGGGGAAAGGACCCGCCGCACAGAAAGGCCCGGGCGTGCCGGCGTGACGTCCGGGGGTCAGCCCAGCTCCGGGTCCTCCCCCAGGCGAGGCGGTGCGGAGGGGGGGCAGCTCCTGTGGCCGCAGTGCTCCGAGGCTCCGGGGCCTTGAACCCGGGAGCAGCGAGAGCCGCCGGGAGCCAGGACCTGCCCTCCAGGCACGGAACCTGCGGACACCTCGTCTGAGGACGGGGGTTCCCTCCAGGCGCCCGCAGCTGGCACAGGCGTCCTGGTTCCCTGCTCCTGGGAGAGAGTTTCCTCCAGGAAGGGTCACTCTACACATTAGGGTTCCCGAAAAGCCAGGGGAAATTGTCTGGCGTGAAGCTAATGACCTCGGGTCTTACATTAAAGGCCAGTCAGTCAACAGTCTTGATCACACCGTCCTCTGCCTTCACACGCCCGACTCCCCTGCCCGCCCACCTGCAAGACAGCCACGTCCCAGGAGAGGAGGGAGGGCTGGGGCGGCATCCCCTGGGTGCCGGTGGGGGTCCATCAGCTTGAGGAAACCCAGGTGGGTTCTCACTGCTTCGGACACTGCGGTACTCGAGCGCGTCCTTGTCTTTGGCGGAACCCTGGAGAAGCACACCTGCTTTCAACCCTCCGCACGTCCGTTTTCCTCGGTCCCCGTCAAACGTGGGGCGTCTACGGCTCCGAGGGCAGTTTGGAAAGGCAGGTTCGTGCACATAGACTGGCGTGGCTCACACAGCATCCGTCCGTGTGTGCAGCCCGTCTCCCCCAAGAGGCAGCCTCAACTGTTGCTGCACGCGGCAGGATTTCCCTCATTTCTCAGGGTCAGAGGCAAAGGGGAGTAACACCGCAGTGTGCGATGTGTTCTTTACGTGTGCGTGTGTGTGTGTGTGCGTCTAGTGCGTCTGTGTGCGTGTGTGTGTGCGTGTGTGCGTCTGTGTGTGTGTGCGTGCGTCTGTGTGTGTGCGTGTGTGTGTGCGTGCGTGCGTCTGTGTGTGTCTGTGTGCGTGTGTGTGTGCATGTGTGCGTGTGTGCATGTGTGCGTCTGTGTGCGTGTGTGCGTGCACATGTGTGTGTGCGTGCGTCTGTGTGCGTGTGTGTCTGTGTGCGTGTGTGCGTCTGTGTGCATGTGTGTGTGTGCTGGGCTATTACACGGCTTCATGGCGTCCGCACATCTGTATCTCACAGGTTCGTCACCCATTTGCCCTCGCACGCGGGGTCAGAACGTGGCTACGGCGGTCGAGGCTTGGTGACCGTGAGGGGGCAGGGGTCTCTTGGCGACGGTGATTCTATCTCCTTTGTATGGAAACCCAGGAGCGGAGCTGCTGGATCGTAGGGAAGTTCGAGTTTGAGTTTTCACAAGACTCCGTATGGTTTCCCACGGCGGCCGCACTGGCTCACGTTGCCACCGGCTGAACCCCACGCCCGAAAATCATCAAGATAGTAAATTTCATGTCATGTTTATTTTTCCACAATAAAAAGTTGGAAAAGGAAGAAATGGAGGAAGAAGCCTTGTTAGCGGCAGAGACTTCCGTGCCCAACCGGACCCTCTATGTCCCTCACCCTGAGGCCCTCGTAGACCCCCCGTAGTTAACTCCTTCCTGATGCCAGAGCCGACCCCTGAGACTGTGTGGAGCCTTGAGGAGGAGAGAGACCGCGGCGGCGTGTCCCCGTCAGGGTGACGTTCTGGCGGCGGCGGCGTGCCTGTGCATTGAAGACGTTGGGGGAAAACAAACGTAAGAAGAAAAATAATCAACGGATCAACATCGAATTTCATTTTTCAAAGATGTCAAAACAGGCAAGTGGGCAAAGAGGGGAAACAGAGTCACCGCCCCTGCTGAGACCTCCCCGAGGGCGTCGTGTCTGCCGGCCCGCAGCGGGGAAGGGTGTGAGGGCAGTTTCCGGGGGGGCACGAGGGCCCCGGTTTCCACCCTCCGGTGGGGCGGCAGCTTCTCGGAGGTCACGTTTCTCAGCATCGTGACGCCCGGCGGGTCCGTCAAGCAGGAGCCGCGCCCGACCCCGGACGGCTGTGATTTACGCACGAGGCTTCCTCCGTCCTCGGAGCCAGACGCGACCTCCTTCTACCTCTCCCCTTGCCCACGGTTCACTCCTCAGGTGATGCTTGAATTTCTTTTTAGCTTCTCCCCAGCCAGGGCCGTGGGGAATCAATAGCTTATCAACACGGGCTCGGTGCGTGTGCGCCTGCCGGCTGGGCCGCCAGAATAATGCGGCCAGCTGCGTGCAAACAATGTGCACAAACAATGTGCAAATGAACGAAATGGCGTCAGGACAATGTGAGACTCAACATCGGCAGATGTGACACTGACAGTCCGGGCGCCGGGATGAGTCAGCAGCGGCGAGAACAACGGTTCTGGACGCACTTAACTCCTGCATCTGAAAACACTTACCCACCTCCCTGGAATAACGTGGAAGACAATCGTGATTGATTTTTGGGGGAAAAATGACTATAGATCATTCTTTCTCTAAGCAGATGCTAGGAGGGCGTCCGGGCAACCGTGCAGGAGGACCCCGGGACGTTGCTCACTTCTTGACCTGCAGATTTATGCGTCTGTGTCCATGTGTGGACGTGTCTGTGCGTGTGAGTGTGTCGTCCACGTGTGAGGTCATCTGTTCTCTACGCAGCCATTTCTTAAATATTTTATTTTTTTAGAAGCAGTTTTAGGTGCCCAGCAAACTGGAGGGGAGGACCCGAGGTTTCCTATAAACCCCCACCTTGACACAGGCACAGCCTCCCCACCGTGGACCTCCACGGACACGTCATAACCACCCGAGGCCCATGGTTCACCTCAGGGGTCACTCTCGGTGCTGGGCATTCTACGACTTTGGACAAGTTTGCAAAGACACGTGTCCACCTTCATGGTGTCGTAAAGAGTATTTTCATTGCCTTAAAACTCGGTGTCCCGCTGGCTCACGTCTCCTTCTCCTCAACCGCTGGGTACCCCAACCTTTCACCGTCTTCACAGTCTTTCCAGAACTTCGCACAGCTGGACTCACACAGTCTTTAGGCTTTTCAGATCGATTTCTGTCACTTAGTCACACGCATTTAAATTCCTCCCCTGTCTTTCCGTGGCTTGTTAGCTCATCTCTCTTGCGCTGAGTCACATTCCATGGTTTGCATATTTTCATTGACCTCCTGAAGGGCATGTCCGTTGCTTGCAAGTTTTGGCAACTGTAAGTAAACTTGGGGCAAACCTCCAGGGGCAGGTCTCCGTGTCCGCAGAGCTGTGTAACTTCTTTGTGTGAATACCAAGAAGTGTGATTCCCAGATCGTGTGGTCAGAGTGTGTGCACGTCTGTGAGGAGCGGCCGAGCCCCCTTCCACGGAGCCCGCGGCACTGCATCCCCCCCGCGGGCGGACCGCGTTCCCGCCGCGCCCGGCCTCGCCGCTGCCTGGGCTCGCAGTTTTGGCCGTGGGGATAAGAGTGTCGTGTGAGCCCCCCTGCGTGAACAGCAAGCTTAAACATAATACTAAATGATCCAGTACCAAGAAAGAATAGGAACCTCTCATTCTACCGCATCGTATTGCTTGCGCTGGAACAATTCACTCTCCCCGAGCCTCCTCTCGTCCGTTGGAACCGACTAATGACCGTGCCGACGTCAGGGGCGCGCCGGTCACAGACGGACCAGAATGGGGACGTACAGAAGAGGGCACCGGCAGGTTGGTGAGTTGGACACTCCGCGAAGACACGAACCGCGCCCCAAGTCTCCCATGACATTACTCAGAGCCTTAAACACTTGCTCCGCACGTGGGCACGGCCCCTTCGAAGCCTTTGTCCTCAGGGAGGTTGTTTGCAACCCACCAAAGTTGTCCAGGGGCTCATCGCGCTGACTGAACAGCTAGGTCTGACCCGGCTTGGCGAGAACGTCGGCGCATCTGGGCTCCGGGAGTAAAGCCACCGGGCTCCGCGAGCTCAGACGGGAGCCGCTGCAGACGGGAGCGCGGCCTTGCGGCGCTCACACGCGCCGAGAACCCGGAGAGCTGGCTTTCCCTCAGGATCACGGCTCTGGGCGCGGCCTCTGCGGGGCACGAGCTCGCGGCCCAGGTGACTCAGCGCGCTCAGAGCACCCGAGTCTGAGTCACAGGCGTGTGCTGCTGTCGCCGGGCCCCGGAGGAGGCGGTCATGGGGCTTCACGTAAATGATCCAATCTCTCTCTTTGTGAGCGCGGAGCAGCCACAGTGGAAGCAAGCGCATCTGCTCATTTCTCAGCAAACAGGGCGACGTCAGTACACCTCCCAGCCTCCCCGTCTTCTGCTCAGCAGGCAGGGCGCCTCCGGTCCCTTCCGCTGATGACCCATCCGGATGCCACGTTAGCCCACGAGGCTTGATGAGCTCTCTTCCCACGCAGTTTGAAGATGTCACCCCATCCTGAAAGAAAGACGCTGGGCCCGTCCGTGTCCTCCTGAGTGTCTCCACCCGGTCTCAGGAGGACCCCACGCCCTGGGGGCGAATCCGGCGTGTCCTGCCGCCGCCCCGCCCCCCGCCATCCCAAACAGGCCATCTGCAAAGTCGCTCGTTCTCAGCGACTCGTGGCTGCGGACACCCCCGTTAGGTGGAGCCCACGGGATGTTGTGCAGGTCTTTGTGATTACGCTTCCCTCCACCTGCCTGCAGCTGCTCCTCGCCCCCCACCCCTCCCTTCTCCCCTCGCCACTTTACCCCGACACCCTGCAGGTCCTCCTCATGGGGGGCTCCGAGGGAAGACAGGTGAACCACGGCCAGTCTGATCATCAACCCCAAATTTCCCTCTGCCCAGAACTCACCCTTTCTGGAACCCGAGTCCATCGGGCATCCACACGGACGCGCCCGTGTCCACTTCCCGTCTGTCCGCAGGTTTGAGTCCGGTTTCCAGCTGCCTCGTCTCGGTGAGGGCTCAGCGCCCGGCACGGAGAGAGCGGCCCGGGACAGGCGAGTCGTGGGCATCCCGACCTTCTGACATGGGGCGGCCACACTGGACACTCCGGCCACACCGCCACGGCATCGGCCCATGGCGAGTGACAAACTGCCTCAGGGACACCAAGTTTCTGTGTCACCAGGCGTCCTTGTCACATGGGCTTCTCCTATGGGATCCACAAGCCTCCAGGGCTCTTGAACAGGAGCATGTGGCACACTGCTGACCCGCCACGGCCGCCCTGCGGGTGCTGGGCGAGCCTCACTTTCTTGCGTGCTGGGGCCATTCAGGCCAGAGCCGTGGCCCTGTGTGCCTGCAGGGTCAGCACCCTCCCAGTCGCTCCCGGTCCCCTGTCTCCTGGCAGTGGCCGTTTTCTCCCTCCAAGTGCACAGAACCAGTGGGATGTGCACAGACGGAGAAGGGGTTTGTGTGAGGAGCAGCCCCCGTGGCGATGGTGGCTGGCCAGTCCGAGAGAACCCAGCATACAGGTCACCCAGAAGGCCGGCTGGCTGGAGACCCACAGAAAACCGATGTTTCAGTCCAGCCTGAAGGCGGGAAAGAAGCCGATGGCCCAGCTCAAGGCCATCAGTCAGGAGGAATCCCCCAGGCTCGTGGGAGGCTCAGCCTTTTCTCCTATTCAGGCCCTCGACTGATCGTATGAGGCCCACCCACACGGGGGAGAGTGATCTGCTTACTCAGTCTACTGACCTAAATGTTAATCTTATTCTAAAACACCTTCACGGACACACCCATGGTGACATTTGACCTGCTGTCTGGGCAGCACGACCCAGTCACGTTGACAGACTGGCCCACGTCTCCGAGATCTTCCCTTGCATCCGAGCCTCCGAGGGTGTTTCTGGGCACTGCGGCGCTGTCAGTGGGCTCCAGGGGCAGCCTGGAGACACACATCCCCTTGTCTCCACGGCATGGGGATGTCCGGGGCCCAGATGTTCCAAAGCCGGGGTCTTCGATATCTTCACAGGCAGACGCTGCTTCCCAGCACCCACGGGAAACTGTCCAGGAGAACCAGCTTGAGCCCAATTACTTCATAGGTCAAGTGTCGGAAAAAATAAATGACCTTATTTTAGCCAGTACAATGTGTCGGAACTGGAACGGGTTCGCATCAATATCCGGGATGACTCCTGCCGGACGTGGCGCCGTTAGCGGGGGAGGTGTGGCGTGCGACTGACTCACCCACCCGCTTCGCACACAAGTCGGACTTTTTCTTGATTTTCCTGGGATGACGGGAGGCAGAATGTGAAGGAAGGCCGCGGCACGAGCCGGAGACTCGGTGGCACGCTGGGGCACCCCGTGTGCCCGGGGCGGCTCTCCTCTGCACGACGGCGGGCCTGTTCCCACGGAACGACGCGGCCCTGCCAGGGCCGCCGGGACCCAGCCTTCGGAGGCCGGAGGCTTCTGGCTGGACGGCAGAGGTACCGCCTTCTCGCAAATGAGATTCAGGAAAAAATAGGCTTGTCTCGGAGACTGCTTGTGACCCAGGCTGAGCAGAGAGTCGCTGCCCTGGAGGACACTGTGAGAAATCAATTACGACTTTTGAGATCTCTAACAACTTACAGAAACCAAGTTCCTTTGTTTCAGACTAAAATATAGATGCTGTATTTGCTCACAGGACTTCAGGCCTACGGGCTGCAGTTACCGCGCTGATAAACGCAGTCACACACGGAAAGTGGAGCGTGATTCTTGCTGTTAGCATTGGACGGGCCGCCCGTTCCCACCGCGGGGACAGCCAAGGTCTGGCTCCTGCCCCGGCCCCGTGCTCCCCCTTCAGCAACTGTCCGTCTCCAGGTCCCCACGGCCTGCGGGCTGGTGCCACCGCTGAGCACACCTGCGGTGCAGGTCCCTCCCCGTCTGCAAGGATGCAACAAGCAATTGGGCACATGAGGTCAGGTCCTGCTCCCACGGCCGGGCTGTCTGAATAAAGGCGGATTGTCCGTGCTTCTCTTTCCCGCCATCTTCTTGCTTACTCCCCCGCCTTGAAAAACGCCAGGGTGGTAGCAGGCTGTCTCGTCTCCTTCGTCTCCGAGAGGGAGGGAGACTGGCACTCCCTCGCCCGCTGTGAGGTTGTGGTAGGTTTTCTGCCTCCGACCCCTTCAGACCGAGGAAGCTCCCTTCCCTTCCTAGCTCGGCAGATCTTTGCTGATGTTACCAGTGGTGAATGCGCATTGCATTTTGCACTTCTGCATCCGTGGCTATAACTTTCCTCACTCTCTTCATGAGCTGATGCACGTCAATCTGTCTTAGGGTGTGTGACTCTCACGTTGGCTGGTTTCTCGTCCCCCGTGCAATTAGCTACCGAGAGCTGCGTTTGAAAACCAAACTGTGACGAGGGATTTGCCCGTTCCTTTGTTATTATTATTACTTTTGCTTCACCATCGCTTCACTGAGGTATGCCTGAGAAAAACCATATGCATTGGGGTGTGTGATGTGATGCCTGGCGTGTAAACCGTGCGGACCGGCTCCGCAGTCAAGCCCTCACACGCTCCTTCCCTCCCACGGTCAGCTTGTCGCATCGTGACGTGGCTGAGGGCTTACGAGCCACCGTCTAGGGAAGGTTCTAGGACGTGGTACGGTACCATTTACTGTGGCACCTTGCCACCCATTTTCTCCCTGGAGCTTATTCTCATACTGCCCGAACCTTTGTGCCTTCTGGCCAACCCCTCCCCATCGTCTACACCCGCAGCCCCCAGGTAACCCGGCACCTGTTCTTGGGTTCGAGGAGTTCGCTAAGTGAAATCATATAGTGCTTGTCCTTCTGGGTCTGACTCATTCCACTGTGCACAGGGTTCTCTGGGTTCATCCATATGGTTCCAAATAGGTCTTATTTTCAAACTTTTATTGTGTTGAGGTATGTCTTTAGGGTTTTTTTGTCTTTGTTTTCATTTGGAACTTTTTAAATGATTTTATTGGAGAGGATGTGGAGAAAGGGGAAGCCTCTCACACTGTTGGTGGGAATGCAAGTTGGTGCGGCCTCTTTGGAGAACAGTGTGGAGATTCCTCAAGAAATTAAAAATAGAGCTTCCCTATGACCCTGCAATTGCACTCCTGGGTATTTACCCCAAAGATACAGATGTCGTGAAAAGAAGGGCCATCTGAACCCCAATGTTTATAGCAGCAATGGCCACAATCGCCAACTATGGAAAGAACCAAGATGCCCTTCAACGGATGAATGGATAAGGAAGATGTGGTCCATATACACTATGGAGTATTATGCCTCCATCAGAAAGGATGAATACCCAACTTTTGTAGCAACATGGACGGGACTGGAGGAGATTATGCTGAGTGAAATAAGTCAAGCAGAGAGAGTCAATTATCCTACGGTTTCCCTTATTTGTGGAGCATAACAAAAAGCATGGAGGACATTACGAGATGGAGAGGAGAAGGGAGTTGGGGAAAACCAGAGCGGGAGATTAACCATGAGAGACTGTGGACTCTGAGAAACAATCTGAGGGTTTTGGAGGGAAGGGGGTGAGGGGTTGGGTGAGCCAGGTTGTGGGTATTATAGAGGGCACTGATTGCATGGAGCCCTGGGTGTGGTGCACAAACAAGGAATCTTGGAACACTGCATCAAAAACTAATGAGGTATTTTATGGTGACTTACATAACACAATAAAAAAACATTTAAAAAGATTTTATTTGTTTATTTACCAGAGAGTGCACCTGTGCACAAGCAGGGGGCGGGGGAAGCAGGGTCCCCACTGAGCAGAGAGCCCGATGCGGGGCTGGATCCCAGGTCCCTGAGATCATGACCTGAGCCGAAAGCAGAGGCTTAACCCACTGAGCCCCCCAGAAGGTGTGTCTTCTGTAAACCAAACATAATTGGATTATTCTGATCCAGTCTGTATGGGTAACATAACATGAGATATTTATCAACTCTGAAAATTTTTGTTTTTAAATTAAAGAATTCAGGTAATTAACATCTACTGCAACTTTAATATTTAAATAACATTTAAATCTTTTCTTTGATTTCTATTTGTCTTTCCTTCTATATTCCTTTTCCTCTGCTTTCTTAACTTATTTTGAATTAATTTGGCTTATTATCCCTCTCTTAGCTTGTTAATTATACATCCATTTACTGTTATTTGAGGAGTTTTCGTGGTGATGGTACTGAACATATTCTTGAGTTATTAAAATCTAATACCAACTAGAAATTTAAAGTCTGTCAAAAAGTGCGAAGGTCTTAAAACATTTTAATTTGTTTACCAGACTTTCTTTCTATCACGGCTTTTTTTGCTACTGCTGTCATATAGTTTATAAAATAAGTAACCAACGGCGCACCTTACGACATGAGCCCGAGCCCTGGCCGCCCCTCACCCCTGCGGGCGGTGCTGTTGACCAGGACCTGCGCGTTATTTGTTACTACTCTTTCGGTTTGTATCTTCAGGCTTCCCTCCGGGTTTCTTTTCCTTCTCTTTAAGTGACATTTGTTTATGGGGCACCTGGGGGGCTCAGTGGGTTAAGCCTCTGCCTTCGGCTCAGGTCATGGGCTCGGGGTCCTGGGATCGAGCCCCGCACCGGGCTCTCTGCTCAGCAAGGAGCTGCTTCCCCCTCCCCCACTCCCCCTGCTTGTGCTCTCTCTCTCAGAGAAGTAAATGAAATCTTTTAAAAAGGTCTCTCTTTAGTATTTATTTATCGTGAATTTGCCGTGACGTTCTCGTGCTTTTCTGGTTGTTGCCGACGCCTATTTTACTGTTGGTGTTTACGGCGCGTCTCTGGGCGGAGAGACCCTCTCGTGGCTCTGACGGTGCTTTCCAGGGACTTCGGACTCCCTCGGTCTGTCAGTCTCAGTATTTGTGCTTCTCGGGAGGTGGTCGGTATTTCCACTTGTCTGCTTGTCAGCTCTTGGTTTGGGTTCGGTTTTCAGCTTTTCTAGCATTCTGTGCTAAGACGGGTTTTCGTCATCCTACCCTGTTTGAGGCTGGGGGGCCTCGTGGTGGTGGTGTGTTTCGTACGTTTTAGGCCGTTGCATGAAATTCTTCCTCCTCCTCATTTTATGTGTCCTCCCTTCCGAGGCTCCCCGGCACGCACTGACTGTCACCCTCTCCCGTTCGCTTGCGTCTCTACCTTTACTCGCTGTGTTTTCACGCTGTCCTGTCCGACCGTGTTTTCCGTCTGTCTTGTTAGCTGTGTCTGAACTCTGCAGTAGACACTCAGGTGTCGGGAACGACAATACCAGGACGGTGAATGCAGGCACGGAGTTTCCCGTTGACATTATTCTCTTTTCAGCACTAAGATTTTCATTTTATTTTATAGTTTCCAGTTTCTGTGCCCAAATCCTCCGTTTCAGCTCAGTTTTGCACGTTACCGTAGTTATCGTAAGAGCCGGGTCTGAGCCTCTCAATCCCAGCATCTCGTACGCGTCCGACTTTAGTTTTGTTCACTTTTCCTGCGTGCTTGTGACTGAACGCCAGACACTTGCTATAAATAATCTTAGACTTAATGTGAGGTTCCAGCTGAAGGCTTCTTCCCTAAGAATTTAAACTGGCTTCTGACATGCACCTGGCCCGAGGATAGAGCGCCTCCGCACGGGGGTGCTCAGGGATGTGGCCCCCACCCCCGGCTGCTCAGGCTTCCTTTCTAGGGTGCAGCTCTCTGAGGACGGCTCCGAGGCCCCGGCTGCTAGCCCGTGTCTCTGCTCCAGAAACAACTCTAGCTCCTGCCCTCCTGCTCCTTTGAGACTGTAGGAATCTCTAATGTGTTTTTCAGTTTCTCGTTATTGGCGATTGTCTCAAGTGGCAAATTACCCTCAGATGCGGGGCTCCTGCCTCCTGATTCTCTGGTCCTCGTGATCCTGGGCATGCGAACGCCCCGGGCCCTGGGAATTCTGCGGTGCCCGCGGCCAGATTCCGAGAAACGCCGCGTCCGGCTGCTCTAAGTGCTTCCAGCCCAGCAGCTTGGCTTGTGGCCACCATGAGACGTGCAAGTCCTCACTGCAGCTCGTAGAGGCCTAATTTCTGTCTCTCCCTGGGCCAGCAGCCATTCTGCCTAAGCCGGGCCCTCCCACCGCAGGGCATTCCAGGGGCCTCGTCCTTCACACCCCCCTAAAATAACAGGAAGATACTTTCCTCTCAGGTTTAAAAACCTATTGTTGAAAAGATAAACCGTCTTGGGGAGGCAGCAGGGACGAGTCTGAGATGTGTGTGCAGGGGCCGGTGTCTCTGGCTGGAAAGGGGATGCTTTCCGCCTTCCTCGAGATTCGCTGTCCCAGTGCTGGCGTTCCTGTCTCCTCAAGCTTTAAATAAGGAAAATCCCTGCATTCCTTAAGATAAAGGACTCTTTCCCTAAGAGAGGTACCTGGGGCTCGTGGGGCCTACAGCCGCAGTGCCCTCCAGAGCTGGCCGCCCAGAGAGCCTCCCTTGCTCCGTCTCATCAGCAGATGAGTCACAGGGACAGGCATCCCGTGGAGGAGTCAGACCTAACATGACTCCTCGCCCAGCTGATGTCACAGTGGACTCAAGTCAATGGTCACCAGCTGCAAGGGCGCATGTTTTGGGCAGGGCACGGGGCTCGGGCAAGTGAGATTCCAACTCGGCCTTGTGCCAGTGCCTTCTCCGTGAACCCCAAAGCACGCCGCTCCAGGTCTGAGGGTCTATTGGCCACATCTTTCTAAGGTCCGTTGGTGCTGCTGAGACACTGGACGGTACGCGTCCGAGGAAGTATTAGGTCCTGTGAGCCTCGAGGCTCCCGGCGGCCACAACAAATCACATGTCAAGAACTTACAGAATTACCTTTCAATTGGGCAAGAGAACGAGAGTAATGGAAATTAAATTTCTGCGATGGGCAATATTCTTAAGTCATTGCTACACGGTCCAGGAACAAAAAAAAAAGGAAGACGTTTCTGGCCTCCCAGCTTTGTTTTTGTTTTTTATGGTCGGTTTCCTAGAACCCAAGAGACAAGGACTGTCTCTTTTAAAATTAAATTTTATAATTACTCCCAGAGCTTGAGCAATGGAAAAACTAGAAACTGGAAATAAACAATGGATTTCTGCTGCACAGGCTGAAGCTGTGTGCCCTGTCCCTGCCGGCGCGTCCAGGACCTACCGCCACTCAGCGTGAGGGGGCACCGAGGGGCAGGAGACGCTGTTTCCAGATGTGACTGTATCAAACACGTTCTGTGATTCTGTCTCTTAATTCCTTCGTGTGCAGCTTTCTCACTTGTAAAAGGGAAATATTGAAACTACAAGCCTGTCCTACAGCCTCGTGTGTAGGTGAGGAAAGCATGATGCCTACGTGCGTGCCGTGCTCTTAGCCGGCAAATGTGGCGTTGCCGGGCTGTTACTAGGACCGTGGGAGCATGAACTATTCAGAACTTCAGTATCCAAAAGGAGCATCTGTCAAAGTTCTCTGCACCCAGTGACAGAGTTTAAATAATCAGATATAATAATACCTCAGATTATTCATTCCCCGTAAAGGTTAACATCATTTCTTTTTCATTGCATACTTTTTTGCAAAAAAAAAAAAAAAAGTGGGAGTATGAACTGTGGCTTCAGTCCCAGCTTCTCAGGCTCACTGGCAGGTCTGGAAGCTCTGCCGATCCCAGATCGTTACGACCCGTCGTGTCCATGACAAAGGCCTCCCCCGTCCAGCTGGTCGGCAGCACCAGGAGGCCCCAAGAGGGAGACTCAGACACCCACGTTACAAGAGCTCGCAGCCTTTCCTCATGGCTCCGCGCTTTGGTGCAGCTTCGGCCCCAGACTCCTGCATGGACCTCCCTCGAGCCAGGCTGGCCGAGCCTCCGTCATGGTCGCCTCGTCAGGATGCGGATGTTCTCTTTGTGGTAAACCGCGTGTCAGTTACTTGCATCATACGGTGAAGAAGGTCTTTAGCCAGAGAAGATTCGGGGCCTGCGGCCTCCCCTTATTGTTCTCTATTTCCCCAGGTCTCATTAACTTGGTGTTTTTCCAGTTTTATTAATTTATTCTGTTTCTATCAACTTCCCTGGAAACTTGTAACTACTTATGACTGCTCCAATATAATCCGTTCATCCTCAGATTAATACTTCTCCGCTCAGTAGAAATAAATCAACATCATTTCCTTTTTTTTTTTTAAAGATTTTATTTATTTATTTGACAGACAGAGATCACAGGTAGACAGAGAGGCAGGCAGAGAGAGAGGAGGAAGCAGGGTCCCTGCTGAGCAGAGAGCCCGATGCGGGGCTCGATCCCAGGACCCTGAGATCATGACCTGAGCCGAAGGCAGAGGCTTAACCCACTGAGCCACCCAGGCGCCCCCCAATCAACATCATTTCCTCATCCGAGATGTGACCCGCAAACCCAGCAGCCAGATCGTGTCTCAAACACCGCTTTCCGCAATGGAAGTGGGCTCCCTGGAGAGATGGCCGATCTAGGGCCGGATCAGGAGGGCAGCAATATGAGTCTGCACCGTCCTGCAGCATCAGGAAGTCACGGAGCGATGAGTGGACAATAGTGCCTCGATAGAGGTCTGGGTGTAACTGCTCAGTGGCCAAGCCTGGGACAATTTGAGCAAGAAGATAAATAAAATAGGACTGGATTCTAACTTAATGTATTTAGCAAATATTGAGGAGTTCATTCTTACGTAAATGACTGAATAAAGTCATGGAAAAGGACAAATCTTCCACGCAGAAGAATTCCAAATAATTTATGTAGATGTCATGATCTGAGTGAAAGAGTCCATAACGCCCTTCCTTAGGCGGTATGTACTTGCGACTGCCTTCCAGTGAGCACGGACCGGACAGGGGCCCACGGTGCAGAAACCTGACAGCACTCCCCGACCAGGTGCTCAGGTCACTATCGATGGGAGTAAGTCGGGTTGACGATACGTTCCTTTGTGGTCCTCTTTCCGACGACACGGAAGCTCACTCTTCCCATGAACAGGAAAGCGTGTGATTTCCAGCTGTGGGCATCCCACACAGTGCTCGCCTGGCCAGTGTCCCTTAAAACCGTTGACACCACCAAAACCCAGGGCAGTCTGGTAACTCTCAATACCCAAGACAAGCCCAAGAAGAGCCACATGATGTCCCAGAGATAAAACCAGGAGATCTGAGTAAACTGTGGGTTTTTGTGAATAAGAATGTATTAATATTGGTTTTATTATTGTAATACATGTACCACCTTAATGTGAGACATTCATAACGAAGGAAACTGGGTGGAAAATAGAGGGAAACTCCCTGTACTACTTTGCAACTTCTCTGTAAATCCAAAACTGTTCTAAGAACTAAAATCTATTTTAAAAAGATGAAAAATGACATTGGTAGTTCCCCAACTGTATTCAACGATTTTGACAATTTTTTCCCAGCTATTGATAGAAGAAAGAGATAAAAATCCAGTAAGATCATAGAAGGCTTGAATAATGCTATTAGCAAACCTGACTTACTTTCGCTTAGAGAGCACTCGACCTAACTACAAAAGACATGTGTCTTCAAGTGAAAATGAACATTTTTCAAAATAGATCATATGTTGAGCCGTAAAGAAGTTTCAATAAAATTAAAAATCAAAACATAAGGAAAATATACTCTGGCTCACGTGGAATTAAATTAGAAATCACTAACAATAAGATATCTGGAAATATTTGGAAATTCAAAAGACGTATCTAAATAATGAATAGAAAGGAAACTTCAAGGGAGTTAGAAATATTTGGAAGATAATGATTATAAAAACCCAATATATGAAAATATGTGGGATTAGGCTAGAACCATGAAGAGAGGGAAATGTGTAATTAGAAGAGAAAAAAGGTTTAAAATCAATGAGCTTCGGGTATCTGGGTCACTCAGTTGTTAAACATCTGCCTCTGGCTCAGGCCATGATCCCAGGGTCCTGGGACAGAGCCCCGCATTGTGCTCCTTGATTGGAGGGACCCTGCTTCTCCCTCTGCCTGCCTTTCTACCTACCTGGGCGCTCTCTGTCTCTCTCTCTCTCTATTTCTCTTTCTCTGTCAAATAAATAAGTAAAATATTTTTTAAAAGTTAAAAAATGAAATAAATCCAATCAGCTAAGTTTCCACTTTAAGAAACTAAATGAAGAGGAAAGTAAAACTAACATAATTAGAAAAAAATACATAGTAACAATAAGATCAAGAAATCAGTGGAATTGAAAACAGAGAAAATCAACAAAGGCAAAAGTTAATTTTTTGAAAAGCTTCATAAAGTTAATAATTCTCTGCTAACACTAATTAAAAAAAAGGGGAGAATATGCTATTACCTATATCAGAGATGAAAGCTAGAACACCACTACAGACCCTATGCACATCCGAAGGGAGATACGGAAATGCTACGAATCTCACTGTGGACATATGTTTGTCCAGTTCAATGGAATGGACAAATTCCTTCAACAATCGAGCTTGCCGAAACTGGGACGCTGAAATACGGATAACCTGAAAGCGAGTGTGTACTGATTTAATACATACTTCCAAATCTTCCCCAAGAGAAAACATCAAGGTCATGTGGTCTCCCTGGAGAGTCGTGCCCATCCTCCAAACTTGTGCAGATATTGTCGGAATATGGAGAAGGAAGGGGCAACCCCGACTCCTTTCTGAGGCCGGACCTCTTGTGACGGTGCAAAGGGGCAGGGAGTGACACCGTCCCTACCCGTGTTTGCGTAGTTGCCGCAAGCTGAGGGCAGCTGTCCAAATTCCCAAGGCGGTACCGTCAGCGTCGCTGCTTTTTAGACCAATTGTAACTCAACCAGACTTACACATTAAGAAACGATCTCAGATTGACCCTTTTCTCCTTTCTGCCCCCACTGCTTCCGGCTCGACCCAGCACCCGGTCAGGAGGGCTGTGGCAAGGCCCCTCCTTCGTCCTCCGGCACGCCCATGGAGCCCCCAGCCATTAGGTCTCATCGCCTGTGCGCCCCATCTCTACTGGCTTCTCCTTGCCTGTAGGGTGAAGGCCTACAAGAGCCAACGTGGTCCTTGCGTGCCTCTTCCCGGCACCTCGTTTCCGGGACAGCAGTGCCCTGGGGCTCCGGGAGCTCGGCGTGAGGCGCCTTCGTGCAGCGACGGTGCTGGGGCTGTGGCCGAGAGACGAGGGCTGTTGGCTGAGCCGTCCTGCACCAGCCCCCGCGCTGTTTCGGCCGCCACTGCCGGCTGCTTCTGCTCTTTGGTCCCGTGAGCGGGACCCCCACCTCCTGACCGAGCCCCGCTGTCTCTTCGCCCGGAGGGCCCTCGGCGCTCACGAGCCCTCCTTCCTTGATGCGTCTCTCAATCACTTTAGCTTCATTTGTTCCAAGAAAGATGGTTTTGAATTTAAAAGAAAATTAAAAAGAAAAAGAAAAGAAGACAGGGCCAGTGACACTCCCTGAGACTAGCCCAGTCACTCACCTCTGGAGGTTCCCGGAAGCTTTCATAGACGTGTGGCCCACGAGCATCAGTCGACGTCGGCGTCCTCACACCTAACCTTGAATTCACTGACTGGAGAACACTGGGAAGACGGCCAGTGTGACCGCAGGCGTCCGCTGGGCACCCCTGACGTGGGGACGCCTCAGATGTCTGCCTGTCAGACGTTGGCCTTGAGACCACGAGCAACCTCATGGTCTTTCTTTCTTTCTTTCTTTTTTTAAGACTTTGTTTATTTATTTGACAGAGATCACAAGTAGGCAGAGAGAGGAGGAAGCAGGCTCCCCACTGAGCAGAGAGCCTGATGTGGGGCTCAATCCCAGGACCCTGAGATCATGACCCGAGCCGAAGGCAGAGGCTTTAACCCACTGAGCCACCCAGGCGCCCCTTTTTTTTAATTATAAAAGCCAGTGACCATTTTCAGGCCCTTAACCTGTCATTTTTTTCCCCAACACAGGCCATCAGCCAAACTGGGAAAGCACGGCTGCCAGCGGAAGTCTGGGGGACCCGCAGGCCCGCGTCCAGGGGTCATCAGGAGCCCCCGTCACACGCAACTCGGTCCCTTGGAGGGAAGCTGGAAGCCGATGCAGCCCCGTGGGGGCCTCAGCCAGACCCCGCTCCCACTCGGGTTCTGAAGCGTCTGCACACGCCTTCCTCGTGCTGCTGGGAAACACCTCCCGGCTGCGGGGGTGGCCCTGCCATTGTCCCGGGCTGCCTCACACGGCCGTCTCCAGAGTGGGCCTCCCAGGCCGCTCTGTGCTCCAGCCCAAGCCCACCACGGCCCTGTCATCGCCAGACCTGGGCTTCAACCCTTCTCTGAGACAACAACACTGACCCAGCCCCCCACCAGGTCGCTGGCACTGACGTGGTGACGCTCGTCGGAGTGCCCGAAGACGCGCAGAATGGAGCCACGCGCTGCCGATTGCCAGCGGGTCGTTGAGATCGGCGCTTCCGTGTGCAATTACCCGTGTTAACAGCGACGGAAATGACCACAGGGGCGCGGCCGCACAGGCTCTGCCCCGGGTGGAGTGGTCCACCCCGGCCGTCTCGGGCACAGGCTCCGGCCCCAGAGGAGCCGTGCGCCGTGCTCTGCGGGCCTGGGGGAGAGGTGAGCGGCGCACCGGGGCGCGGGTGTGTCCGTGCCCGTGTGTGCGGTTCCCGGCAATCTCACACTTCTGTATCCCTCACTTACTTTACCAGTGAGTTACCAACGCTTCCATCAACGCAGGGGTGGGCGCCTGCGGTCTTGGTTTCGGCTCTAGCTGTGACCTCGCGGTCGTGACACGGAGCCCGGCACCGGGCTCTGTGCTCAGCGGGGCGCCGGCCAGAGAGTCTCGGTCTCCCGGGGCCCTTCCCTCCACACACGTGGCCTCTCTCTCTTTTTCTAAAATAAAAACAGAAATATTTTTTAAAAACCCAGCGCTAAGAGGAAAACCGAGATGTATTAAAATCTGAAGGTTCTATTTGAGCCAAACCCGCGGGGATGGAAGGCACCTCGGACGTGTCGGACGGTTCGGGGACAGACGCAGAGCCGCGGCCGCAGCCATTCCCGACGGGACGCGCTGTGGAGCCTGAGGCGTCAGCTTTCACCTCCGGGCGTCTCAGGCCTGGGTTTGGTCTGACGGCCTCTGCGTCTAATCACTTTAACGCCACTGCCGGCGCTGCGTGGGGCGTACGAGTCACACCTGTCCGGTCCTGTAGGGTAAAGATGGAAGACGGCGAGGAAAGAAGTAAGGCATTTGCCAGACATCAGAAAGCCCTCAAAAGCCACAGCGGTTAAAGGCAGGCGTGGTGCGGCCCTCGCCGCGGACGGGCCGATGTACACAGCCATTCCCCTGCGGAGCCAGTGCTCAGAGACGGCACTGGGGGCGTCCTGCTTTGGTTTTCTAAAGATTCAGTCATTTTTGAGGACAGAGAGGGACAGCATGCGTGAAAGGACTCCTCACTGAGCAGAACTTACCACCAAGAACACACAATGGGAAAAGCATTGTCTCTTCAATAAGTAACGCTGGGGAGTTCTTTTTGTTTTCTTTTTTTTTTTTTTTCAGATTTTTATTTATCGATCTGAGAGAGACAGAATGAGAGAGAGCATGAGAAGGGAGAAGGTTCGAGGGAGAAGCAGACTCCCTGTGGAGCTGGGAGCCCGATGTGGGACTCGATCCCAGGACTCTGGGATCATAACCTGAGCTGAAGGCAGAGGCTTAATGACTGAGCCCCCCAGGTGCCCTGGGGAATTCTTAATAGATCCTGGATATCAGGCCTTTGTACTGTCATTTGCAAATATCTTCTTCCATTCTGTGGACACAGACGTAGTGAAAAGAAGGGCCATCTGTACCCCAACGTTCATAGCAGCAATGGCCACAGTTGCCAAACTGTGGAAAGAACCAAGATGCCCTTCAACGGACGAATGGATAAGGAAGATGTGGTCCATATACATTATGGAGTATTATGCCTCCATCAGAAAGGATGAATACCCAACTTTTGTAGCAACATGGACGGGACTGGAAGAGATTATGCTGAGTGAAATAAGTCAAGCAGAGAGAGTCAATTATCATATGGTTTCACTTATTTGTGGAGCATAACAAATAGCTGGAGGACAAGGGGAGATGGAGAGGAGAAGGGAGTTGGGGGAAATTGAAAGGGGAGGTGAACCATGAGAGACTATGGACTCTGAGAAACTAACTGAGGGTTTGGGAGGGGAGGGGACGGAGGTTGCGTGAGCCTGGTGGTGGGTATTGTGGAGGGCACCCATTGCATGGAGCCCTGGGTGTGGTGCACAAACAAGGAATGTTGGAACACTGAAAAGAAATAAAAATTTCAAAAATTAATAAAAAAATAAGTAGTGCTGGGGAACCTGAATTTCTGCGCACAGAGAATAAAATGAGATCTTACGTCACACGAGATCAAAGCAGTGTGTGTCAAGGCTTAAAGTTAATTTTCTGCAGCAAAGGAAACTATCAGCAAAGTAAAACGGCAACCCACAGAATGGGAGAAATTGTCTACAAACCATGTATCTAGGCAAGTGTTAATATCCAAAATACACAGGAAACTCCTACAACTCAATAGCAAAATAGACAGATGGTAGGGAGACAGATGGACAGATGGACAGTTGGATAGATGGATGGACGGATAGAAGGACGGGTGGGTAGATGGATAACCCAACTAAAAATTGGGCAAAGGGGAGGCACCTGGGTGGCTCAGTGGGTTAAAGCCTCTGCCTGGCTCAGGTCATGATCTCAGGGTCCTGGGATCGAGCCCTGCATCGGGCTCTCTGTGCAGTGGGGAACCTGCTTCCCCCTCTCTCTGCCTGCCTCTCTGCCTACTTGTGATATCTCTGTGTGTGTGTCAAATAAATAAATAAAATCTTTTAAAAAATGGGCAAAGGACCTGTATAGACACGGTATAGACCTGTATAGACCCAATGGCCAGGACGTACATGAAAGGGGGCTCAACGTCACTGATCGCAGGGGAATGGGACGCGGATCCACGTGGAACTCCCACACGCCTACGGGAACGGCCGTCGTTACGGTACAGGACACGCATGCTGGTGGGCACGTGGACAAGGGGCTCCCTTACAGCGCGCATGTAAGAGGTTCGACGTATGCGGCGCCTCCAAGACAAAACTGCTACGGCCCACGGTCCCACTCCTGGGGGTTCAGCTAAAGGGAATGAAGAGACGGCACCCCGGCTTCACGAGGCGTCCGTCACAGCAGCCGCGACGCGGGAACTCCCTCAGCGTCCTGCGATGGCTGAGCGGGTCAAGCAGAGGGGACACGTGGTTACGGCAAGTCAGGGGTGGAGACAGACAATGCGGACGCGTTCTGCTCGGCTGGAGCTCAGTGATGAACGCACATGGATCGAGACGCTAAAACCCAAATATGTGGACGCGATGCGTCATTCACGTAGCTCCTCGCTGGCTTGAAGTCCTAATTCCCAAATGTATTCTTTGCCTGTTTACTTCCTTCAAATCTCCAAAGGAACAACATTAGTCAGTTTTCCTGTCTCTCTCTTTTTCTAATTTATTTTGTATTTATTATATTTTTATTATATTGTAATAAAAAACTATTTATTTTTGGTACAAATGGAAGGGAATGGTGGATTGGCTCTTACTGGAGCGACGTCACACCACCCCCTTATACAATCAGGTCCAGCAAGGTGACCCAGGAGGTCACCCAAACCAAAACCTCACTGCTTTGAGTCCATGGTTTGATGACCATGTTTGAATTGTGAATTGCTTTCCCTCATGGAAAAAGAAGGATTTTTAAAACCAACAATTTAAAATTCACATTAAACATTTTTATAATTCATTATTTCTCCTCAGCTTCTAAACTGTTGCCTTGTAAGTAATTGCATTTAAAGAACATATTCCCAGGGAGCCTGAGGGGCTGTCATTTGAGCATCTGTCTTTGAATCAGGTCGTGATCTCAGGGTGCTGGGGTCGAGCCCCATGTCCGGTTCCGGGCCCAGCAGGGTGCCTGCTTCTCCCTCTGCCTCTGCTGCTCCCCTGCTTCTGGGCTTGCTCTCTCTCTCTGTCAAATAAATAATTAAAATCTAAAAAAAAAAAAAAAGAAGAAGATATTCCTTCTGTCCTTGCTTCATGTCCTCCCAGGGCAACACCGGGTTTCCTTGGCTACAGACACGCAGGCGCGAGGGCTTTAATGGAGGAGACTGTCCTGGCACGGAGGAGGAGGGATGGGAGGCGTGTCCGTCTTCTGTCTGGTTCTGTCTTTTGTTCTGTCCTTGCAGGGATTGTACGCTGGGGTGAAGCCAAGGGCTTGCAACGCCAAAGAAACTTCCAGGGCCGAGGCGGGAGCCGGACCTCCCTGACGGAGACGGAGCTTCGGCTCTGTCCTGCCCCGCACACCCTTCGCCCGCCTCGCAAAGCTGAAACAGAGAGAGGACATGGCCCCCCTGCCTGATGGCCGTGCTGTCCGCGTCCTCCAACCTGGGCGAGGCAGACCGTCTTTCCTGTCTTGTTGGTTTGAAGAGATTAAGAAAATGCTCTGCTCCTGCGTTCGCGAAGCGAGGAGGAGCAAAATGACCGTGAGGACGGGGCAGAGCTTGCGGACAGACCCGGTCAGCAGGCGCCAGACACGGACTGCGCACGGACGTAGGTCCGATGGAGCCTGGCCTTCGGACTCCAGGTCACCGCGCTGTCTGTGGGAAGCACCCGGAGAGGAGCCACGGTCTAACCGGAGGGTCTGGCCGGGCTGTGCTGGGGACGCGGGACGTGGCCAGGCGGAGCTGACGGCTGGCGAGTGGTCTGGGCCGTGTCTGGAAAGCGGCGTCAGCAAACTCATGACTGCGACCAGCTGTGAGCTCGGGCTTTGGGGGGGTGAAGGGTCACCGGCGAGGAGGTGGGGGAGTCTCACGGCTCCGCGAGGGCCGCGTCCCTGGACGGCCGACTGATCCAGTCCCCAAACCCGCCCCTTTCACAGTGCGTTGAAGCACAGAGAGGTGGTGGTTGGGCCCGCCTCACCCGAGGGCCGTGTCCAGCCGTGGGCACAGGGACACATGTCTTGGGAACCGTGTACAGCACTGGGCTCACGTGCTCGGAGCGGCCTGCTTCTTGCGTTCTCCAAGTTGTTGCAAAATTCCTCCTTCTTCGTCAGCCCTTACAGAATTTGAAGACGGACGGTGTGGTGCTTCCTACAGCCCCCAGTGACCCCGACAAGCTTGTGTTCTCTGATCTGCTTCAGACACACGTGCTGCAGAAGAGGGGTCACAGCAGATATTTGCTTAAAAACCAAGACGAGCATCTCCAGAATCACCACCACCGTTTGGACCAAAACTTGGGAGAAGGTTATCCGAGTTTAGAGCTCAACAATTATTTTCTGAATTCTTGCTATAAGAATCCCTGAAAATGTGGCCCCGGGCCTCGTGTTCCCTGGTGGTGTGGCGGGACCCTGCAGCCCTCAGTCCGGGCACCCCCAGACCAGCCAGGAACTGTGGCTAATACTCGGCCTAGCGAGGGTCGACTGAGAACAGAACGTAGGGTAGTGTAGCCTGACTTCTGTTCAGTTAATTAATCCGTGAACCCCACACCCGGGGTGCTCCGGGCTGAGCGGCGGAGAGCGCCAGGCGGATGGCCCCGTGTGGGCGCGGCTCCTGCGTGAAGCTGTCACTGGGCTGGCTGGACAGACGGCGGCGGGCGGCTTACAGCTTCTGCCCTGTGGCCCTGCTGCTTTGTGGGGCTTGGCCCCCAGTCGGGTCTGGGCTGTCTGTCACAACAGGAGTCTGTCCCGTGCTTGGGAATGCTTGGTGCGCTGCTGCTTCGGGGACGGAGGGAAAAGAACTCTTCTTTGCCAGGGCAGCTGCCTGTCACCCAGGGGCCGGTCCGGGGGACATCCCTCACCTACAAGAAGCCGCCGGAGGGAAGTGGGGTGAGCCTCTGCTCCTGCAGGGGTAAGAGAAACCAGAGTAGAAAAGCAAGGGTAGGGACAATATCTTGCTTAACACTGGCACTCAAACAGCATTGCCAAAAACATCCTTAATTAATTTTTAAAGAAATTACCCTTTTATTGGGACATAACGGACAGAAAGGGTCATGTTAGTTCCCGGCGTGCGCCGCAGTGCTTCCGTGTCTGTGTCTCATCAGAGCTGATCCCACAGGAAGCCTCGTCAGCGGCCAGTACCACAGTTGGCCATTCTTCTCTCGTGTCCAGAACTTTCTAGAACTCTGTCAGCGACTTTCAAATATGCAGCAGAGTACTGTTGACTCTGGTCCCCGCACTGGATGCAACATCCTCGTGGATTATTTTCTAGTCGGAAGTTGGTCCCTCTTGGCCCCTTTGGCCCATTTCAGCCCCTGGCTCTGGTCTGTTCCCCGGATCTATAAACTCTTCAAAAAAAAAAAAAAATAAGATGCTGCATGTAAAGCTGTCATACAGCCTTTGTCTTGTCTGACGCCTTTCCCTGAGCACACTGGCTCTCAAAAGGCAAGGTTTCCTTTTTTATGGCCAAGTAATGGTTTATTACACACATATACCCATTTCCTCCATCCGTCCGTCCGTCCGTGCATGGGGGGCTGTTTCTGTCTCTGCTGGGGTGGGTAGTGCCGCAGCAGCCTCGACTCTACCGACGCCAGGAGGTTTTGCACAAAAGGCATCACCAGCAGAATGGAAAAGCAACCTAAGGGATGGGGGAAATATCGACCCACTGTACGTCCGATAGGGGATCGGCATCCAGGACGTATTCGGAACTCCCAGGAGCGATAACAGCAAAACAACGGACAACCCAGCTAAAAACTGGTCGACGTCCTGGAACAGACACTTTCCCGCGGACGACATCCGGGGCCGCAGAGCCACGAGGAGATGCTCGTCCTCCCTCATCGTCAGGGGTGCGGCTCACTGTGGCGATGCGACCGCACCTCACGCTGTGGACCACGGTCATCGCAGAAGGAAAGATGAGAGTTTGAGGGAGGGTGTGGGGACTCCGAGCCCTGCTGAGCAGCCGGCTCAAACCCGTGTAGCCGCTGTGCGGAGCTTCCGCAAGATCCAGAAACGCTGCTTTTGGACAGTGTCTGAAGGAAGCGGAAGTTAATTTTTTTTTTTTAAAGCAAAAACGATGTAAACACAGTAGTTACAACATATAATTATGAGTCGGATTCTACCAAAAAAGTTAATCTCATTATCTTGTAAGCAGTATAGGCTCACTGTATCGAGTGACTTTAAACAACAGGATAACCGTTAATATTTAATCTGTTGTTCCGCTAACGTTATTTTGCTCTCTGGACATTCAAAACAGACTGAGTCGTGTCTGGAGTTCCTGGGCTGATGATGAGGACAATCTTATCATTAATTATGATCTACAATGAATCATCCTGTATAAACCACAAGCGATCAGCCATCAAACATTTCCCGAGAGCCTGGCATGTTGAGTACCGGCCGAGACTGCGCGGTCATTTGCGTGGTAGGACACTCCGACAGTGTGAGCCTGGCCGTTGGCCGCTGGGCCTCAGACGGCAGCACAGCTGGGGCTCGGTCCCTGGGCCCCGTCGGGCCATCTTCCCTGCACGGTGTGTCTGACTGCGGCGGCCTCAGTGGTGGCAGCTGCTCTCGTACGAGTTCTCACCGCGCGTGTCCCACAACTTCTGTGACACAAGCATTCCGGGCTGTGAAAACTCCTCGAGATGGAAAGACTCAAGTCTCTGAAGGAGAGAAGATGCCAGTGCCCTTCCCCTAGAGTCTACGGGCCCCGGCAAGCACTTTGGAAACGGCCCTGCTGCACTAGTCTGTCTACCACGCTGGGTCTGTGAACCGTGCAGAAGTCAGTAGCTTGAATTCTCTGGAGGCGTTCATGCGGGGCCATGTTGGCTGAAGCCCCACACCATGTTGGGACCAGTGACCACAATCCCTGGAAGGGCCCACCCACGTGGCTAGCTCCACCTCTGGGGGGATCAACCAAGCAGGACGGCACGGGCAGTGAAGACATCATCGCTCCTAGACTGGGGTCTCAGGGATGCTGGTGGACCTGTGGGAGGTTGTGGGCTGCCATCCCTTCGAGTGGACCGTAGAGTGCTCAGAGGTGGGGTCGTCAGCCACTATCACGGCAGCACTGTGACCTGCCACAGCTTCCCTGCAGGACAGGACTGGGGTGCTCTCTGCATACGAGTCTCTTCCTCTAGGAGCACAGACAATCCCTGCGTGTTTGTAGAATGACACTGAAAGGTGTAATCAATCCTCTACAATTGGAGATGGTTTTGAGCAGATCTCAGGGGGGCACCAGTGAGCCTGCAGGGAGAGGGAGGGTCTTGCCAAGAGCCAGGGTGTGTGGACCACACCTGAGAAGGGGTCAGCAAGGAGCATAGACCCTGGGGACCAGGTTGTGCCTGTCAGTCCACTGACTTCTGCTGCAAATCAGGCAGCCAGGAAAGTAAGAGGGAAGGGCCGTTGGGAACTAAGGATCCTTCATCAGCAAGAACAAGATGCTGTTTTATCCAGGCGGCACTCCCAGGCCCCTGTCCCACCAGAGAAATGACAAGCTTCCCTGTCAAGAGGCCCACGGTCTGCAGACGTCTGGGGATGGTGCAGCCGGCTGACACGGAGGCAGGAGTGGGAACTCAGCAACGTTGGGGACGAGCACCAGCTGCTATTCCCTGGGCCAGACCAGACATGGGACAAGACCAGCCAGTCCTCGCAGGAGTCAGTTGAACACAGGAGAAGCAAGTTTCCCCAAAACCAACTTCATTGCTGGTTGGTGTGCAGACCAGACTCTGTGTTTGGAGCCAGCCCCTTATGCCCAGGATGTGTTTCCTCTGGAGCGCGACTGTCTTGCTGGTGCTCCTGCAGTAGCCCAGCGCACACGTGACGTCATCCTGAGACCCTCGTGGGCTGTAATCACCAGCTCGTCCTCCAGAGCCAGCCCTCCTTCAGACGGCACGACTTTTCCTCTGCAAAGTGGAAGAGGCACCACCACCTGGGAGAGAGTAAGAGGCTTCCGTGGGGATTAAGTTGGGAAACAAGACCTGTGTGACGTATAGTTACGTTCTCGTAGGTTTCCTGGAGCACTTCACAGGAAGTGCCTCGTCTACTGACCTGGAAACCAGACGCCCCTTCTCCAGCGGCGCGGTCCTTATGCACGAGGCACAGGGCGGCACCCAGCTGGAGGGCCAGCAGGCACCCTGGGTCCAACCTTGATTTAGGATTGCATATTATTTGGCCACCAAATGGTCCTCCAATCAGGTCCCCTTAAGCTAATGCTAAATGTGTTTGCTTCTCAGCATGGAGCAGCTGGTCAGTGTTGGGGGTGGAGCAGGGCTGGGTAGGAGGAGAAGGAAGTCATGCTTTTGTAATAAATTAGCTTCAGAGACTCCTTAAGATATTTCCTGTGCACGTGGACATCTGAGAAGTTGCTGGTTTAAGCGTATGTTTATCTCTCTCGTCAGTTCCCATTACCGTGCAGACTTTCAGCACTCGTGCGCTGGTCAGAGCGTGGCGCGGTGAGGGGGCTGCTGGAAGGCACGTCCGCATCGTCAAAGTTAGATTAAGTCAGAGAACTAGTGTTATTTATCTACTTGTTGAGTACTGTACACTACTTTCTGGAGTTCATCACTAACCAAAAGGAGCCGACTGAGTTTCCATGAAGGTTGCCTTCTGCCGGCAGAACGCGGTGGTGCGTGGCGAACGTAGGTGCCGGGTACGCAGCGTGGTGTGTGGCAGGGCTGCTGCTGTGACCTCTTGTGCTCTGGAGTTCAGAGGAGAATCAGGGCAATGGGAAGGGGTTGTAGGGAGGCACAGCGGCCACAGCAGAGCCAGGACAGCCTCGCCGAGAAGGGGACATCTGTGCGGCAAGAACATTCCAGACAAGGGACGGCACTTGCAAAGGCTCTGATGTGGGCTGGGCTATGCCTGCATGGCCACGGACGAGCAGGGAAGCCGTCTGAAGAGGACGAAAACAAGGAGTGTGGGGAGTCAGGACGATGCTGGGCTCCCTCGCAGGCCTGGGAGGCGGCCACAGCTTTCACCCTGAGGAACCAGGAGCCGACGGGCCTGTGGGAGACCCTCCCCAGCCTCCCGCTCGCAGCAGGGCGGCTCCTCCTCTGGCAGAGGCCGGTCGGGAGGCACCTGCAGGAGCCCAGCAAGACCCCACGGGGCTTCGACCAGCCTGGCTGCACACGGTTGTGGAACGGGCTCATAGCCTCAGTGCGCGTCCGACCTTGACCGAGGGGGTTTCAGCTGTGCGGGTCCACGTAGACCTGGATTTTCTCATGCTATAAGTGCGTTTTCTTCCTTACGATTTTCTTAAAAACACTCTCTTTTCTGAAGCTTACTCATGGCAAGAACACAGTCTCTCATACTGGTGACGCACAGTATAGGCGTCAACACGTTGTACGTGAGGCTCCCGGCCAACAGCTATTACCCGTTCTGTCTGGGGGAGTCAAAAGTTACGTACAGACTTTCCACTATGTGGGGGTCACTGCCCCAGACCCCCCCATGTTCCAATGCCAATTGAATCTGGGGTGTCAAATAAAGGAAAACAGTAATGATTAATTCAGAATCTTTGGCCTAAGCCACTGAAGGCTGGGGTCGTCCCCACACGGGACAGGTGGACAAGGGTAGCGCATAGTGACCGAGACCTGCAATTCCACATTTCCTGCTTCTTTCCCTTAGGTTAAGTTAGAGTCATTCTGCCCAGGGCCTGTGAGGGGAAACAGCGCGCTTTATCCATAATACCCTGTGCCTCTCGGCCTCACAGTAGCTGCGGGGTCTTGGGCTCCAATGCTTGGTGGCAGGACGACAGAAGTCCTGAGCCCACACAGACAGGGCCAAAGTGTAGAGGGAGAAGGACTCAGACTCCTGGTCGACTCTGGGGGCACCCGGTGCACTTGAGGCGGGGTCTGGGCAGAGTGTGTGCGTGGGCCCGTCCAGCACGCCGAGTAATTGCCGCGAGATGTCAGGAGCTTCCTCGCTCGTGAGTCTGGGGTGCAAACATGGACGTACCCTTCCCCCAGAAACACTCGGCAGATGAACTGATACTTTTTAATGTTTTCGGTTTAAGAGCTTATTTTCTAGAAAGCAACCCATGTAATAAAGTTAATGTGGGAAGGGTTTTCAGATTAACGTAAAACTAATTTTATGTGCCTGTTCCTTTTTATCCCAAAGCCATTTTTTTATTACTGGTTACTTTAGACAGTTTCTGGGAGATGTTAATCTGCAGAGACATCCCAGAAAGCCTGACCTCATACAGCATAATAAAATGGACAGTATTAACAGCCACGATTCTAGAAAAAGGGCGACCCCATGGTACTGGGGCATTGGGATCCCTTATGCTCTTCTGTTGCACAATTTCCAGTTTCAGTTCCGAAGGGTGTTTCATTTTCAGCAACCACCTGTATAAATAATTCATTCTCTTCAAATACTCTGCAAACACAGCCACTGGAGTAATAGGCAATTTTGGGAGGAAGCAGACAGACACGCGTGTTATGAAGAGGTCGTATTTCCTGTAAGTTATTGTCTGAGGATTTGTGTGATGCTGAATAAGGTATTCTAGGTCGATGAAAATTTTTTCCTGAAGATCTCAGAACATTTAGAGATACTGTTTCCTTCATGTGAGCTACATAGAAAAGCAATTTGTAAACGAGACATTTAGAATTTTATCCGCTTTGTCCTGCTTTAAGGAAGGCGGGAAATAGCCCATAGGACACACCGTGTGAGGAGGTCATTTTGTGACCGTCTAGCTCCTTAAAGTCAACAGCATCTTAATTTTGTGTAAACTTAGTAATATAGGATTTGCCAATTCTTCACATTCTTCAGAAAAAGGCTGTGACTCAGGAGGGGAGGCGGGCCTGGGGCGGCGCCGGTGGTGTTCCCTGGAAGAGATCACGTCCCTCGCCGGAGGGGCGCGGGTGCTCCGACTTGTTTTTAAGGCCAATTCCTAGAGAAATCGTGGGGACTGTGGACGGGCGAGGGAGTGAGCAGACCCTTCCGTGGCTCCCGTACCGGCCCACCGGCGCGGAGATCTGGGCTCGGCGCTCACACGGGGCACAGGCCGCCCAGAGAGCGGAGCGGGAAAGCGACGGACTGGACCAGCACTGGCCGCGCCGCCTGCAGGTTCCTCTGTGCCGTCCCTCCCGCCGGCCGACTGACTCTGCACACAAGCGGCGCCCACTGAGTATACGGGATGACCGACTACACGCACTCGGAAAGCACTTGAAGCATTGTCGCCGTTTCCCCCAAGAATCTATACTTTTTAATACACCGGCTTTTCTTCAAGCCGGATTTCAGTCTCATTTGCTGAGAAGACCTTGAAAGGGAGAGTGGCAGGGAGGGTCAGGTGCGCCCGGAGCCTCGGACAGAGCACGGCTCCACGTGCTGCTCCGGAGCCCAGCCACAGACCCTGCCGCCCGGCAGATAGTCGCACACGGCCGACCTCCAGCGGGCCAAACCCCTTCCCATCCTGACAGAGGCCTCCTGGGTCAGCCGGGACCGTGGGAGGCGGAGGGTCCTCGAGGACGGAAAGCAAGGGGACAGTCCATCGAGTTTAATGTCACTTGTGTACCCGATGGTCAGAAAACAACTTCTCTGATATAAATGTCTTCAAGTCTGCACGTGACTTTGTGCATTCCTCAGGCAGTTCGGAACGGGAAGTAGAATTCCAGGTGAGCAAGGAAGCCCTCGGCCCTGGTGGCGACACGGGCCCGGAGCTGCGGGTCTCCAGGGGCCGGAGACTGAGATGACACGCCAAGACGCGCAGGAAACCTTGGTCGTCCTCTTTGACCTCTTACTCAAAAGGAAATCCTTGAAAATATAAAACGGGACTTTGAAACAATAGTTCCACCTAGAAAATTAAATGTATCAAAAAGGCCATGATTTCTGCTTCCCTCGAAGAGGAAGCCAGGTCCCCTCTGCACATGTTGAAAAGCGGCGTGCCTCCCCGACGGATCGCAGAAGCACATGGGGCGCCTCTGGGCCAACAACGAGGCACGTCTGCTTCCAGGGCCAGTGCGGGGCCCGCGCGGCCTGAAGGAACACTTCATCTCCGACAAAAGGCCAGCGGAGACAGCGGTCGCCCAGCTGGGGCCTCTGGGGTGGCCACCGTCCGTTTGTCCATGTGCAGCCTCACGGCAGCGTAAATTGTCGGAGAGAAGCCTCCGTCTGACCAGCCCGCCGGGCCCCTGCGGAGGGGGGTCGGCCCCCAGGTCAGCAGGTGACTCCGACGCGGTGCTGAGTGACCGCGGAGCCGAGGGCCGGGCGCCCAGAACCGCTGCCCGGGGAGCAGGTCCATCCCGCGCTTCTCCTAGACTCCGAGCAGGACGGTTCCTCCTTCGCAAACGTCTCCTTCAACGGTCAGTTCCTCTGTGTGTCTCGTCCCTCCTCCCTGTCCGAGTCCTGCCGCTGCCTGTCCCCGCCGTTCTGCACTCGTCCAGTTATGCCATCAACAGACTCGTCGTGGCTCCAAGTCTCCTGGCTCAGCTGCGCCGTGGGGACGGGGACGGGAAGACACCCCGGGCCTTGCTGGGCTGCGGCCAGGCTGCCGACGGCCCCTCTCCTGAGGGACACACGATGCCTCGTTCTGGAGGACAGGACTGCGGGCCGGCCGTCCCTGGTGAGAGGTGGCGAGCGCCGGGGAGGGGCTCAGGGTGGCGTCGGGGACGAGACGCCGTCCCCGCCCTGCTCTGTCAGGAGGCTGCCCTGCTCTGTGCTCTTTCCTAGAAGACTCCGCAACTCCAGGTAAGGAAACGCTTTTTTTTTTTTTCAATCAGAGGATGCACAAATGAGAAAGCTGAGCTGTTTGACCACAGACGAAGGGACGGTGGAGAATGACAGGGTCGGGGGTTGTGGCGGGAGCCTGGCCTGCACCCCTCCCCCGCAGACTCACTCGGAACTCAGGACCCGCCTGCGAAAACGAGCGTCCTTGCAGGAACCTGCGCTGGGCAACGGTCCGGCTGAAACGGGAGCTATGGCGGGTCCGGCAAGAAGGGAGGCTGGAGGCAGGGGCGCCTCGGCTTCGACCAGTCCAGACAGAGGGAACCGAAGGCCCCGGACAAAGCAGCCAGAGGTCTGAGAGCTTCTCCCGCGGCCCGGGACGTCGCCGGCCTTCTGGGCCCTCGTGCCCTTCCCCGGTCTTCACGTCTGTAAACGTTTTCCTCCTCATTATAACACAGTCACGATGCGTTATACATGAAATGTAAACTACGTCCGACGCTTTTGTGGAAATCAGTGTGTTGCAATTAATGAGTTTTTACATAAAAAATACTCTCTCTTCCCCAAGTATCATGATCGTCCTCTAGAACAAGCTGTTGGGAGGGCAGCATGTGCGTGTGGGACTACACCTCGGGAGACTGTCGTGGTCAAACACGCGTCCCACCACAGACGCATATAATCGAAGACGACGACACCGACCGTTTCAACCGGCTTCAGAGACCCGGCCCTGCGCGGCTTCCTCTGGCGTCGTTCACGCGGCTCTAGAGCCTCGCGGACGCTTCCCGTGACGGCCCCCGGGTCCAACCAAGCAGTAACGACACGCGGTCCGTGCGGATCATCCCGCTGGAACCTTCCCTCCGGCGCTGGGTGCGGCCGCGCCTCCCCGTCCACACCGTGCTGCTTCCCGACTCCCCGGGCCGCGCAGGGAGGAGGTGGGGTCTGCTTCAAGGGTGCGGCGGGCGCGGGGTCAGAGCAAGCACGGCCCCTCCCCTCGACGCCCGCTCTGGGCTTGGCCACAGCTCGCCCCAGCCTTTGCCTCCCTCTCTTCAAAGAGCCGTTTCTGCTTTAAAAATAGGAGCAAGGCAGGACGTCGTTTCCAGAAAACGCTTTTCTGGACGTATTCCCGGCACAGAGCCTTTTCCTTTCCGTATTCTCTGGAGCGTTTTCTAGCCGTGCGTCTGCTTCCAGGAAGGGCCGACCCAACGCCTAATGGATGCGGGTGTCGGATTCGACGGTGAGGCTTGCCCAGACCGGGGCGCCGGCTGCCTGGAGCTTGCCCCCCTGCCCCCCGGCAAACACCTGCTCCTTCCTGTCTGTGTGGAAACGGGCCGCCCTGCCGGCAGGAGCAGTAAGCAGCCGGCAGCGGCCCCTGCTCGGGAACGACCCCTCCCCACCCCGTTCTATCAGACGCAACTGAAGTTCTTGCACTGGGGGACATTCGGTCCACGTCCACCGGTTGGCGTGGCCACGGCGCAGAGAAACAGCCGAAGGGCAGGGCCTCTGTCCTCCGTGAGGAGGACTCCAAGGAGCGCTCCAGCCCCGTTCTCCCGCCGCACCCTACCCTGTTCTCCCGCCGCACCCCTGCAACGAGAGATCCTGCTCTGCAGAGCTTTGCCAGGTTGATGCGGGAAAACGGAAGTCTGGAAGCAGAGGGCCCTGAAAGTCTGTGGAAGATGAACCAAGAGCCCAGAAGGGGAGATCAGGAGGCGGCATGAGACCCGAGGCCTCCGGCAGGTCGGCAGGGCAGGGAGGGGCGGGGACACAGGACCCTAAGAGCCGCTGGAGACCCCGGAGGCCTCGCGCAGGTGCAGCGGGCGGTGCGTGTGCCATGCGGCCTCCCCCGCCCACCCTCCGGTGCCTCCTCTAACTGCGGGTTCCTGCGCCCACCCGGGTCTTCCCGCCGCGATCCGTCCGTCCAGTGGCCATCAGCTTTAAGGCTTTCGTGAAGAATGCCCCCCATGCCGGCGTCCTCACTGCGGAGCCCCAGACTGCGGCCTGTGTTGTGCCTGGCAGGTGTCTACAAGCCGAGGGCCGCGAGGCTGGTTCCGCACGGTCAGGGCACGGCGCCGGGGTCCTGCAGCCGCTGTCGGGGGCTCTGCTAGTAAAACAGGAGAGCAAGGCTGGATGGTGGGTCAGCGATGGCCGGAGAAGTGCTCAGGAGTGTGGACAACCCAGGCTCCCCTCGCCAGCTGCTCCAGAAGTAACCAGTGGCCAAGGGAGGGTGGGATCCGGGCCAGGGGTGGCAGAGGAAGATCCAGGTGTCGAGACAGGTGACCTCGCAGATGCCTCTCCCGCCGCCAGGGCCACACACGCAGTGCAGGAGCAGTCACTGTCCTGCTTGGCGCTGTGGTTCTCCTCGTGGGTTTGCGGGGCTGCCAGGAGGGCCGCCATGGGCGCAGACTCCCCAGCCTTCACCCCTCCGCAGCCACCCCCGAGACGGTCACACAAGCTTTGGAAGCACCTGGAACTGCACAATGAAGGTGCCCGTGCACGGCTGGTTTTCCTCCTCCGAGTGTAGCCCGCGCAGGAGCCGTGGGACGCTGTGTGAGGTCACCGTTCGCGGGCACGTGTGGCCCGGAAAGTCCCCTTCCCTGAGAAAACGAGGTTTGCTCTAGGATGTTTTCACCTGAATCCAACGTAATCCGTATTTACCTGTTTCGCTGCTGACGGCAAAGAATGACGCCGACGGAACCCGGGAAAGACGAGAAGCGCACGCGGACGGGCAAACGCTTACGCGAGGGGCAGGGAGGCGCGTTCCGGAGATTTTTCTCCAAGTTTTTAAAAGTCCTTCTTACGCATCATAAAACACGGGAATCTCTAAAAATTTGTTTCACTTAAAAATAGTACTGGAGGGGCGCCTGGGTGGCTCAGGGGGTTAAGCCGCTGCCTTCGGCTCAGGTCATGATCTCAGGGTCCTGGGATCGAGTCCCGCATCGGGCTCTCTGCTCAGCGGGGAGTCTGCTTCCTCCTCTCTCTGCCTGCCTCTCTGTCTACTTGTGATCTCTCTGTGTCAAATAAATAAAATCTAAAAAAAAATAGTACTGGAAAAAGCCATTAAAACATTTTTAATGTTAATTTTTACCTACATCTTATTTCATGTATTTTTAATTATATGTTCTGTATCTCGTTATGGCTTTTGCAGTGAGTCCCCCAACAGCTTCTCAAGGGAATTCCCTGAGGAATGGTTTAGACTGAAGGACAAGAAAATATTTCGGAATTGTGAGCGGAACGGCAGTGCGGAAGGAAAGTGACGTGAATGGAAGGTTGTGCTCACAGGGGAGGGACGGTGGGGGGAGAGTCGCAGACCCTGCGGAGCCCGAGCGCGGCTGGACCTCACGACCCCAAGACCACAACCCGAGCGGAAGCCAAGGGTCCGGTGCTTCACGGGCCCAGCCACCAGGCGTCCCCGAGAATGACGTGAATTTAGGAGTACATTGGAAAAGAAGCAGCAGAGATCCTTCCAATTTTTATTACTTACCATGGCTTCCTTCCCTCACTTTGTTTTGTTTTTGCTAGATATCATAAATTTATTTGGTTTTTCTCTTCATAAATTCTCTTTTCCTGATTTCTACAAGAATTTCCCCTTTTGTTAACTAAAAAATAATAATAATAATAATAATAATATGAGACTATCCAGGGTTTCTCTTCAAAGTAGGTACAGTTTCGACTTGTGAACGTGTGGGCTCCCGAGGAAAGACAAGTCCCTGGTGCAGGGTCTGGAGAGGAGCAAGGCCGGGGGACGCCAGGGACAGGCCCCTCCGTGTGGGTCGGCAGCTCACGCCCGTGCACCTTCGCGGCACGCCAGGCCCCTTCCGACCCATGGTCTGTTGGAAGCTGCTCTAGAACTGTCACCGGACCGAGCTCACATTATCTCTTTTGCCATTACTAAGTTACTTTTGTGTGTATTTTGTAAAGCGCTGCTGTATCGGCGGCCGTTTCTAAAATGGTGTCTTGAAGCTCTTTGGGTGTGGGAGCGAAGAACCAGGCTTGACTTCGTTTGTGAACCAAATCATGAGGATGATCTGTGGCCTCCCCAAAACGGGGCCATCGCTCTGCTGGAAGAAAGTGGTCACCCTCAGTGCGAGAGGACAGGTCTGAGCCCGACGGCCATCAGGAGTCAGAGGGAAAGAGCCTGGCGGGCGGCTCCTTCGTCCGTGCTCGCTGTCGTGGGTGCTGTGCTTCACTCCCGTCCTTAGTCCGCTAACCTCGTCACGTGCCAAATGACCCGCCCGGGGCAGAAAGTGCTCTGCGATGCCTAATTTTGGGTTCTTTCTAGGCTGGTGGAGTCAGGGCCGCGCCGGCAAGGGAGGGGCGGACGGTCAGTGCAAACATCAGTTATTTCTGACGGTCATTTCCTTGCAGAGCTCATGCGTGGGTGAGGAGAAATGCCACAGGTTCAGGGAAGTGACACAGGATGAAATCACCCCCACGAAGGAGGCAAAGCCACGCGTGGTTTCTACCTGGGCGCATGATTGCTTGAATGCTCCCGAGACCAGCTGGTTTTCTGAAGAGCTTAGCCGCCCACGGAACCCTGTTCACAACCGATCGCTGTCTCCGTGCAGATCTGTAGACCAGGACGTTGGTGAACTGCCAGATCCTGATCCCGTGTGCGACGGAGGGGACAATGTGGAGGAACGCCCCGTGTCGTGAATCTCCTGGCTTTCATTCGAATTCTGGAATATCTTCCGGCTCTGTCGTAAGGATTTAGTTCTCTGTTATTTTTCCTATTAAGAAAATCAAAATATTGTATTAACTCATTGTGACAGGAAACAACCATTAGAAGAAGATAAAGTTGCTCATTATAAACAAGGATGCTATGCCCCGGAAAGAGAAGCCGGTAAATTAGAGGGAGAGTCTCCCTCAAGAAACCCACCCAACTGTCACCAAGGGTGACCCACTTACTGGACATGCAGTCGGTGCGTGGGCCCAGCTGAGGAGGACACCTCCAGCTTCTCAAGTCTCCACGGAGGAGCACGGCCCTACGGAGGTGGCAGCGACGTCCGGGGTCCGTGCGGAGCTGGCGGGAAAGCATTGGGACGCGCAGCTCCGGCTGGAGGACGGGGAGATTGCGGGGGAGCCGAGGTCTGCACCGGAACAGGAGGGCCGCGTCACTGCAGCCTGAGGAGTCAACACTTGCAAGGAACGTGTAGGTGTGAGGGAGCGCGGTGGGTCTGCACGAATGAGCGCTTCACATGGGCTCGTTCCTTGAAGATGCTCAGATCAAACACGGCTGCTCGCTGAGCACTGGGAATGCTAACGTCACGAGAACGTGCGGCCAAGGGAAGCGCCGCGGGCGGCGGGCGCACGGAGTCCTGAGTCGCGGTCACCGTGCGGACTGGGGCCGTCACACGCAGGGCAGGAATGTGGGAAGTGGGTCTGGCAAGTATTCGCTGAGAAGTAAGCCAAACTGTGCTCAAGGACGTGCCCCTCCCGCGGGCTCTCCCCTCGCCGCAGCCCCCACCCCGGGAGGGCTCTGTCCGCAGCCCCGCGCCCGTCCGCGTGCCCCTCGGGCGCTTGCACAGACACACGGATCTCATTTTCTGTCTGTTCTCACACCTTGTGCAGCTCCAGCGCCGTCTGTGCCTCGTCGAACGTCCTGGAATCATCTTCCATCACTTCGTGGAGATCTCCCTTATTCCTTCTGCCTTCACAGCGCCGTGGCCTTTCCCCGTGGGGACGCTGCACTCTCACGTGCGGACGCTCCGGTTCTGTCCCACACTGGGCCGGTGCCGGGCCGCAACAGGAGAAGACCCCACGGTGAGCTTGTGCGTTGGTGCTTGCACCGTGGGAGACGCATCTTCAGGGAAAATTCCCTCAAGAGGGTTGACGAAGAAAACCATAAATGCTTATACAGTTTCGATAAACGCCACCTGCTACCCCCGCGAAGGGCTGTGACTGCCTTCCCGCCGCTGGAGATGCGTGACCGACCGCACCAGCCCCGCGGGCTCCCTTCTCCTCCGCCCAGGTGGTCCGGTGAGAAACCGCATCGCGCCCCCTCTATGACTCACGTTTCTGGGTCTATGTGTGAGTCCGTACGTCTTCTCGGACCAGTCAGAGCCGTGACCTTTTCTCACAACGGCTTCACTGACGCGTCCTCCCCAGAATTCAGCCTTCCAGATAGTTTGGCTGGAGGCTTCTTGTCGGCTGTTTGCTTTCGAGTCCGTTCACAGAGGCGTGCCGCTCCGGGCAGAGCGCCGTCCACCGGCCCGGAGCGCCCCCTCCCTGTCCTGCCGCCCCGGGTCCCGGGCCCTGGCCACCACCTCGTGTCTCACGCTACCGCCTGCTCGGACATTTTCTGCAAACACGCTCACACGGTCTTCTGTGATTCCGTGGCTTTGTGATCCCTGTGGGAGGTAACACACTTTATTCACCCAGATGTCGTCTGATGGAAGTTTGGGTTGTTTTCCCACCTTCGAGATCGTGAACCGCACTTCTGTGTTGGGGGACGCATGTTTTCAGGTCTACGGAACACACGGCACGGAGCCGGGTGACTAGGCTCTGTGTTAGGTCCGTGTTCACCACCTTTAGAAAATGCCAACATCATAAGATCTTTAATATCTTTTTCATTTTAAGGAGTTGTCAAAGGAATGAACAGATACTTTATCAAAGTACACATGACCAATAAATATATGAAAAAACTGTTCGATACGGTATTCGTCCTGCATCAGATTGAGATAGTGACAAGCAGTGTGTGATTCTGTCAAGTCACTGAGGAGGGCCGTGTTGGCCTGGGTCCGTGGGGAGGAGGGATTCCTAAGTCCACTGCTGGAAGTTTCAGAACATATTTCAATGTTAGAAGTATTTGTAGGCCTCATTAATAAATAAGAATGGTATAATGTTGACTAGTTATATAAAAATAAAATTTACATGTAATGATGCTTTGAAATACTGTGTTTATTAGCAGAACAGAGTTGAAAGCAATAAACAGTAGTTAAATGAATTTTGGTTCATTAATGTAATAGTAAGCAGCTCCTACAAATGGTGAAAAAGAATATTTCATAATATGGAATATAGTTCACACTAAAGAAAATGTTGGTAAGGGCGCCTGGGTGGCTCAGTGGGTTAAAGCCTCTGCCTTCAGCTCAGGTCATGATCCCAGGGTTCTGGGATCGAGCCCCGCACGGGCTCTCTGCTCAGCGCAGAGCCTGCTTCTCCCTCTCTCTCTGCCTGCCTCTGCCTACTTGTGATCTCCGTCTGTTAAATAAATTAAAATCTTCAGGAAAAAAAAAAAGAAAATGTTCATAGAATACTGTATAGTGTTACATACAGTGTGTCTACCCCAGACTCTCATGTTGAAACCATGACTGCCAGTGTGGCTGTATTTGGAGAGAGGGCATGTGGGCGGGAGGCGGGTCAGCTGTTCGTTCTGGTTGGTGTTGGGTCCGGTGAGCAGGTGAGCAGAGGAAACGAGGTCCTCAGCGTGGTCCTGAGGGGAGAGGCGTCCGAGCTGTCCCTTCTCCACGGGAGGACGCGCTGAGAGGCAGCCTTCGTACCCGGGGAAGCTCTGACCAGGAACCAGCCTGGCCGGCACCTGGTCTCGGCCCCCGGCCTCTGGAAGCAGGAGAAACCGTGTCTGTTGCTTGTAAGCTGGACTGTGGTGCTCTGGACAGCAGCTCCTGCTGACTAAGGTGTACAGTGTCATTCCATTTTCCACTTTTCTAAAATAAAACCTCTACGTGTAGAAGAAAACAAAGTACCACCTGCAGTTTTCTCACAATTGTGGGATTTCTTAGGGATTTTGTTCCATTTTATCGCAGTATTTTGAGTATATAATTTTTCATTGAAAATATAACAAATTTCAAAACAGAAGCAATGAATAAAGAATACCCAAACTTGCCAAAGTCACTAGTCCTGAACCAAAGAATCAAAGAAGTCTCGCTTACCAGGGCTCTCTGTGTGCCCCGTTCCGTCTGGTCCTGTGCGTCATCTTCCAGGAGAATCAAATGAGTAACGTGAATTATACCTGCAGAATAAAGAAGAGAAAATTAAAGTTTTTAAAGTGTTTTATCTATTTTTAAAAGAAAGATATATATATATATATAAAGATTTATTTGAGAGAGAGAAAGAGAGAGAGAGCAGGCAGAAGAGGGAGAGAGAGGACCCCAGGCAGACTCCCCGGTGAGCTAGGAGCCCGATGGGGGGCTCGATCTCATGACCCTGAGATAATGACCTGAGCGGAAACCAAAAGTCAGAGACTCAACCGACGGGGCCACCACGTGCCCCGAAGATGTGTACTTTTGTGTTTATCACATGTATGTGTGTGTGATACAGAAATACTCGGAGGAGGTGTTTTTTAAAGAACAAGAGAAGACCTAAGCAAAGCACGGAGAGAGTCCCCTTCTTACACTATCGGACGAGCAGCATCTCCGTCGCGTCTGTCTGGAGAATGCCCGGTGCGAGTTCTCCGCGCGGAGAACAGTGACAACCAGGAAAAGCCCCGCGTGCACGCCGGATGGAGCAAAGCCCCGCCTCGCTGGAGCGAAGCCGCGGCCGCCTGCGCACACGGGTCCGCACGTCTAAAGCAGGCGCGTGCACACGTGGTCAACGCCAACACACGACGGCAGCCACGCCTGCAGCCGAACCGTGCCCGCCCCGAACAGCCGGTCCTCCTCTAACGGACGAAAGGCAGCGTGGAGACTGATGTGTCGCGACTTGGCGTCCTTCCACACAAGCTGAGACACAGATCATTCACCAGGAATAAAATGCACATTTTGGTGAAAAAATCATGTGCCCCTTGAAGCTTAAGTTGATGTTTTTAGCGTACAATCGTGTTTCAGCTGCACTAGTGTTCTAACGAGCTCAGGCGTGATCGTCTGTGAAGCAGAAGCAGACGACATGGAACCACTCGGTGCTCTTGGCCAGAGAGCCCACCGGCCCCACTGCTGTTTCTAACTCCAGCGCGTTTCTGTACATGCGAGCTGGACACAAAGTTAGGGATACCTGTGGTCACTCAGCCGTTGGATGATGATTTCTGTGCATTTTAGTCTCAACATTTGCACCCAGCTTCTGCCTCGTGTGACGTGCAGCTCTGTGTTCTCGCCGGCTTCCTTGCGGATGGACACACGGTTGTTCCTGTTTTCCACCCCACGGTCCATGCCTCCATGCCCATCCATGGCCCGGCCTCTGTGCGCTGATGGGGAATTCCCTTAGGGTGGGTGGTTGGGTCACCGGTTTCATACCCTCCAAGCTTTTCCAGATGTTGACTCATCGCTTTCTACCGTCTCTGTGTCCATTGCTCTCCTGTCCTCGAACTGCGGAAGGTCATGTGCTGGGACTGTGGACCTGCCACCGGTCAGGGTCCTGTAGGGCTGTTATCACAGGTTAGGGTCATGTAGGGTCACTATGGGTCATTTAGGGTTGTTCTCATGGGTCAGGGTCATGTAGGGTCATGAAGGGTCATGTAGGGTCATGTAGGGTCATGTAGGGTCCTTGTCACGGTCAGGGTCATGTGGGCTTGTCAGGGCTGTGCCAGGCCTTGGTTGCTTTTATTGTCTTGGGTCCGTTTCCATGTAGAGCCCCCGACACCACATGCCTCGGGCTGCCCTTTCTCACATGTAACTGGTTGTTTTGCAACCGACGTACCACCTTGACGAGGGGCCTTGTCACCGTCTCTCAGACGCCCAGGGGTCCCGCTGTCCCATCACGAGGAAGGGGTTATGTGATCCCTGGGTTTCTGTGCTCAGTTCCTTCTGGACTGTGTCCAGACTGTCACATTCAATCGGGATTAAATACGCAGCCACAGAGTGAGTTATGCGCTAGGATTAAACGAGTTCTAGGCCATCCAGTGTCTCATGTTGGGAGAATCCCACGTGTAACCCAGGCCACAACTTTCATCCAAAACATGTGTCCTTTCGGCCTGAAGGCAGCAGCATTTTCTGTAAATGTTGGTGGTGGGTACTTAGGCCATCGAGCCATCGGCCTCGGTCACAAGAGCAGACACAGGCAACCCACACAAGAACGGGAATGAGTGAGTCTCGGCCTGTCCGCGTCTGGACGTGGCCCACGGCTGTGGTTCGCTGATGTGTTTTCCATATGTGATCCCAGGAGGCGGGTTTAAAAAGCTAACCTGTGGCGTGCGTGAGGAAGTGCTGCTTAAGTACAAACTGTGCCACTCGCCGTCTCGTTCGGGAAAATAAATCTGTGGGACAAGTTAATGCTGTCCTCCTAGTTGATTTGAAAAGGATTTTGTGTAGTAGTCTCTCAGTCCTCCCTCAAGCTTGTGTGCCACTAAGCTGATCGGCTTCTTTTTTCCGAATTCCACGTCCCCCTGTGGGTCCCTGGGTGTGGGAGAGCCGCCGCACACCTGCCGCGTGGCCTCCACCGTGGGGGCTGCCTTCCCACCGCGCGGGAGGCGGGAGCGGGTCTGCGTGCGGGTCTCGGGCTGGGGCTGGGCGGCCGCTGGGCCCGACGGGCTGCAGAGTCGTGACCACACCGGTGTCCTGGCTCGGGTCCAGCACGTCCTGCCGGCCGCGGCCCGCCGAGGGGGAGCCAGTACGGGACGGGCCGTGGGCGTCATCATGGACAGCCGGGGGCACCGCACTGGGAAGCCGCCCAGGCCTGCACGTATTTCAGTGAAAGAAGTGCATTGTGAGGCTCCAAGAAATCTTCCCCCCCCCCCAAAAGCTCATTCACGGTAGAGGTATTTGTGACCTCGAGTGAGAGGATTTCAACTTAATTCCTCTTTGGAAAGCAGAACTCTGTGCTGAAAAGGTGACGCAACACAAAATGATACGTGTTGGGCTTTGAATCCCAGCTCTGTCCCCGCATGCCCTGTGGCCTCAGGCAAGGGACTGACCCCTCTCAACCCCAGGTCCCAAACACCTGTGTTTCCCTCTCCCTAGGAATCACTCACCCCTGCGGAAGTATCATGACAATAACTAAAAAAAAAAAAAATTAAAGTTCCCCTGTCCCGAGCAGCCCCTCCACCCAGGGCCTCCGCCCAGGACCCAGGAGCCCGGCCCCCTCTGCCCTGAGGCTTTGGAGGAAATCCCAGAAGCCCCGTCCCCTCCCACTGGGGTCATTCCCAGAAGGGACAGGAAACACCCTCAGTGGGCAGCTGCCCTTCCTGACTCTCCCGTGCTCAGCCCGAGACCTTCGGCCCCAAGGGCACCTCCGGCCTGAGACTCTACAACAGCTCAGGGCCGCGAGCCCCCCACCCCACTCGCCCTCCTGCGCCCCATCTTCCTCCTGGCAACTCCGCTGGCCTGTGACCCTACCCCAGGGCCCCGGTCGCCCGCTGACGTGGCTCTCCTCTCCCTCTGGTCTTCGCCCAAACTCACGTGTGTGCAGGAGCCGCAGTGTCCGCACCTCCCAGGGACCGGCCCGACGGCCGCACGCCCCAGGCAGTCTGTTTCCAACAACTGCCAAACATGTCACCTGGGACAGCACTGTCCCCCTCGCGGAGATGGTCAGCCGACCCTCATCCACCCTCATCGCCGTCTTCCTCGGTGCAGAGCTCCCCGGTCACCTCAACCCCCCCAGCCTCCCCACGAGCCCCCCACCGGCCCCACATACTGCACCGTCCTCTTCATGCCTCTTCAGCCTGGTGACGTGCGCCCCGGCGGAGCCCGGTCCGTCTGGAAGCAGGTACCCTGTCCCCTCCCCGGACGGTGTCCCCAGAAGGGGCTCCCTTCCCTGAGCTGCACCTGCTCCTGGGGCTGGAGGCTGCGCGTCCCACAGGGTCACCGGCCTCTGTGGCTGTGCTGCCCCGTCCGTGGCCCTCCCAGCACCTGTCACGGCGGACCTCTCCGCTCTGTCCCCTGCTGAGGGCAGCCATCACACCTCCCTCCCTGGAGCCTCAAGAAGACTGACGTAGTTTCCTAACCCAAAACAGGATGCGTTCGAGGGCCTTGAGCTGCCTCCGTCGCCTCAGGCCATGGTCCTCAGCCTCCCCTTGCATGTGGGCTGACGTCCACCCACCCCGGCCACTCCCGGACGCGCCCCGGCCCACCTCCATTCTTGTCAGCCGGACACCCTCCATCCAAGAGGACCCCCCCACGGCGGCCCCCAAGGGTCGGACCCCTTAGTCACGTCTCTGTGTGTGTGTCATCTGCCGTCTGCTCCTTCTGTGTCCCTTCCCGGCATTTTGTCGGCTCCCTGGCCCACCACGTCTCTGTGAGCTGAGCGTCTGACCTTTGGAAAAGGACAGAGGGTCACCGAGTCTGGGTCTCTCTGTGGCTGTTTCTTACAGAACATTTCAGAGTGTAACAGCACAGATTTTTACCAACGACTCTCAGCAGGTCCCGGCCTATCGGGGCACTGGAACTTCCACAGAAAGCTAACTTTTCTCTGAGACATACCGAGTAAATAAAAGTTGAAATAGTTCAAGTACCCGAACTCGGAGAGTGGACCGGCGAGCGCCACGGGCTGGCCAAGTGGTAGGAACGCCCAGGTGTACTTGGAGCAGGTGCTGGGGAGTCACGTGCAGGGGACGAGACTGAGGGACCCCGCGGCCTGGGAAGGGGCACCCCTCCCTCCACCGAGCCGGCAGGTGTTCTCGCCACACAGGATGGCAGCCAGGCCAGGGACGGTGTCTCGTGGTGACCACCGCACGGGCACGTCCACCACGGTGGGCACGTCAGACTCACACAGTGCTACGTCTCAGTCACAGCCGAGAAAGCCGGAAAAAACAAACTTCCAGCCATAAATGCACACCGGGGCTTCGAGCCCCACACGCAGAGGTGCGCGATCCATCCGGCCTTCTGACGGCCCCTGACGTCCGCAGACCTGGGGCGTCCTGAGAAGAAGGTAGACGGACACGGCGCCGTAAGCAGGTCGAAGGGCAGCTCCTGACGGCCGCGGACGGCGCCCAGATAGGAGAGAGGTTATCTGGCTCCTCGCTGGGGTCGGGGATAAAGGAGGAAGCTCTTTGCCGAAAGCTGGCTCTTGGGATAGGAAATGAGAGCAGAGCAGAGCCGAGACTCGGGGAAGACAGGGGCGTCCGTGTCAGAGGCGGGTGCGGTCCCAGGAACCCGCGGAGGAACAGAAGCCGCGAGGGGGCAGACGGCACACGTGCGTCTCAGAGGACGGCGGGGCTGATCCGGACGTCCGGGGCTGAGGCTCCTGGGTTCTTCCCATGGCGGGGACCCTGGTCTGAAGGCCCAGGTGCACGTCCAGCTGCAAATCAAGGCAGCTTCCGACGGGAGACGACCCTGGAAACGGCCCGTTTCCTACCGGGTAGACGTCCCCTGAGCGGGAAGGAAGCGCACGCCCGTGCCGACCTCCCAGGAGGACGCTCCGACGGTCCTGCGTGGGCATCCCGGGACCCTCCCGCGCGAGCCGAGGGCCTCTCCAGCCGGCACACCCCAACTCCCAACCCCAATCCCGCTGTTTCCACGTGGTGTTAGAGTCTGCGAAACAGAAATCTCATTTATTGTGCCTGGAGGACAGCAGACCTGTACTGGAGCGAGCACGGGCGAGAAAGTCCCAGAAGTGGGTCAGGGGAGACCCAGCCCCCTCGCCGGTAACCCCGGGGGACGCGCACAGGCTTTTCTTCTGCGGCCTGTTCGCTCTCATACGGCCACAGGCCGACCCCAACTCGCTGCTTCGAGTGAAGCGTCACTCGCGTGGGGAGGCGCAGCGCAGCCAGGCCAGTGTCTACGGAGCAAGTATTAAAGTTGGTCTGAAAGTCCAGTTACCACCATGATGACGCGCATTGCAGGCATGGGACGCGGCAGGACACGGGCCGGGGTCGCGGTGGGCGAGTGCTCAGAAACGTTTCCGTCTTGATCACATAATTTTTCCTAAAGCAAGTCCACGAGCGCAGTGATCGAAGACGATTTTCATGGAGAAATACATGGTGGAAGCCGGATCCACTAGGAGAGTGTCGTCGTCGCCACAGCGGAGGCCTTACTCACAGGAACTGCCCACGAGCGGGGCCTTGCGGTCCTGGGGGAGACGCTTCCAAGGGCGGGCGGGCTGCCCCTGTGCAAACCGTGTCGTGCCTCTGCCGGCCGAGGCAGCTCCTGCAAGTGCACTTGGGGACGGCCTCGTGGGTTTTCACAAAGAAACACAAACACGTCTGAAAACGGGAAGATTCTGCATCTGTTCACAGCCCGCACCCACCGAGCCCCACATACCCGTGGTACCCACTGGATGAAGCCGGCCCAGCCCCAGCAGAACAGCAGGATCCTGTGGCGCCGGACGCCCGACCGGAGCCTCCAGCTGGGACCCACGCTCCGGCCGGCAGCTCGCGGGAGCCAGACCGCCTCACCGGCGCGGTGTCGGGCTCCGCTCTCCCCCGGACGCCCAGGCCACGCAGAACCTGCTGCAGCAGAGGGGACGCGGAGGCCCACGCGGGCGGGGTGAGGGCGAGCTAGTGGGGCCGACAGCGACGCGGCCGCTTGCACACTTGCTTTTACTGTCTGTGAGCACTTCCCGTACAAAGACAACTGTTGTCGGGTTTTTAAAGCCAAGTTTGGGGTCTGACGAGTAGAGCACTCAGAGGAGACAGTGCACCGCGCCCAGCAGGGCCCACGCGGAGAGGTGTGCGGGGCGCTGTGCGGGGAGACGGGTGAAGAGACGTGTGTGCGGGGACTCTGCAGGGCTATGCGTGCGGGGCCCTGCGGGGAGACGGTGCGGAGTCCTCAGAGGGCAGGAGCCGTCCCACGTGCCTCACCTCATTGCTTGTACACTTTAAATATGTGCATTTTTCATTTAAAAATACGTAAAAAAGAGGCAGAGACAGCAAATTCTGGGTTCCCCTCCTGCTCTGGCCTCCAGGGGTCTAGACACGTCCACCGCACAGGGGAGGGTGATCTCCTACCCAAGCCCGACAGGAGCGGTACCTTCCTCTGGACACATCCTCGCAGACATCCCCAGAGAAACCTCTGACCACACGTCTGGGCGCCCCGGGGCCCAGCCACAGAGACACATAACCCTAACCATCACGGTGCATGTGTAAGTTAGTACTCTTAGCCCAAACCGACAACGGGTTCTTCCTCCAAAGCTGCTGGGGTCCGCGGCACACGGTCCCTCGGGCCCCCACCTAGTGGTGCTTCCCCAGCGGCGGAAGCAGGAGTCCGGGGCCCCTCAGAAGGGCTCCCCAGGGCTCCAGGCGGGGCTGGGTCAGGGCTGGAGCCCCAGTCCGTCAGCCCTCCCGGCCCCAGCCTCTTTGTGCGATGCCCAGCAGTGCAGCCGGGAGCTTCGCAGGCTCCTGACGCCTCTAGGACTGTGGTGTCGTATCTTCTGAGTACAGGTCTGGGGTGGGGAGTTTCGGCTGTCCATATGGCGGGTCTCTCCTTAACAGGAGACTTGAGCAACAAGGTTATGCCTTCTGCTGGGGAGACAATCTGAATCACCAGGTCGGAAAATGCACCCTCCACGGTCCCCTGCCCTGTGAGTTCTTACGGCTGCAGCGGGAGTCGCTGGTCTTTGCACCCCGAGGACTCCCGCAGGGCCCTGGCACACAGTTCGTGTATATTACATTCGTAATGAATTACTATGTATCCTTCAACCTCAAAACATTTTATGCAATGAAATGTTTTTAAAATATGCATGGTATGTATTAAAAATAAGTATTTTAATACATATTTAATAAATAAATAGTATTTATTTAATAAAAATCAAAGTCATTATTTTTGTCTTTCGTTGTGTCTATAACAGATAAGCTTACTTGTAGGCACGCACGAGGGATGGCCTGGAAAGGACTCTACCTGCCAACCCTATTTACTATTATTAGACTCAAAAGTCATATGCCTGATTTTAAAACATTTCTGTATGTTTGGCAATATTAAGATTGACAAATGTTTAGGGGAAAAACCTCTAACTTAGCGAATATACCCGAAGATGGTTAAGGTCTGTAGATTAATGCTTAGGAAAGCATTAATTAGGAAAAAAATTTCCTAATGCTTAGGAAATTACAGTGTCTACACAAACAAATTATTTATTACAGAGCGAAATCAAGTGATGAACCAAACCATTTAAAATCTATCTTTCTGGGGGACCTGGGTGGCTTAGTCGGTTAAGTGACGGACTTTTGGTTTTGGCTCAGGTCACGATCCCAGGGTCCTGGACGGAGCTGGGCAGGAGGCTGTGGATTTGGTCTCCCTCTCCCTCTGCTCCTCCCCACACTCGCTCTCGCGCAGGTAAATAAATAAACAAATAAATCTTTTACAATACATTTTCCAGAAGCTGCGAAGTGGATGGCTAACACTCAGATGCTTTGAGGTCTGAATGTTGAAACGCTGTTGGCAGGGAGAAGCGTGAAGGCCGACTCTGGGTGTCCAGTACAACACGCAGGGAGTGGCTGTCCCTGTCCTCACAGCCGGACAATAGCTACGAAGACCACAAACCTGCTCAGATTCATCAGAGAGCTGGGGTCGTGGGGTGAATGACACCCTGAACGGGAGGCGGGAGCAGGAAGACACAGCGCGTCCCTGCTCACGGGAGCAGATGCGGCTCGAGCCGGCAGACGGCAGGAGCACAGGAAGGGAATGAGCAGCTGCTGGACACAGCGCAGACAAGCGTGAGAGATTGGCAAAGCCCCTTTGGGGCCCACCCCTGGAAGGCCCGTGGCCGTGGTGGGTTTTACCTCCAGGAGGGGCCCCAGGTTCTCAGAGTAAAGACTAGACAGACTTTCCCTCCAGCTTACAGTAGTGGGAGGGCAAAGGGGGTTGCTCCGATTTATGCCCAGAGCCCTCTGTCCTTCCTGCAAGGGTGGCCTCCTGAGGAAACTGCTCCACAGAGCCCGGACTGGCAGGTGCTGTCGGAGGGTGCCTCCCCGGGGAAAGGAAAACCCAACCCAGTGGGCTCTGACTTCCCATGTCCCCTTGCGGGGCAGAACCAATAGGATCAGAAGCCAGAGCGTGGTCTGACTGCGGACGAGGCTGGTCGCAGGACCAGGGAGCTCTGTGACCCCACAGACCCTGGCATCTGCTGGCACAATGTCACACCAGGAAGACCTGCATGTCTGAGACACCAGCCCCAACGGAAGATGTAAACAAAACCAAGAGCAAGAAAGAGTTTTGGCCTCTGAGGCCCAGACGCAGCCAACAGCAAACACACTCGGCTTAGCGGGCAGACAGCCTCACACTGAAGGCCTCGGTCCTTGCATCCAGCGCATCGTGTCTGACTTTCCAGCAGAAAATTACAAGGCATGTTACAAGGCAAAAACTCAGTCTGAAGACACAAAGCAAGCATCGGAACGAGACTCAGATTTGACACAGATTTCAGATCATCAGACTGTGAATTTAAAACACTTATAATTAACAGGCTGACAACTCTAATGGGAAAAGTAGCAATATTGGGGAAATTGGGATCATGGAAGCAGGAGAATGGAAACTCTGGGGAAGAATTTTTAAAAGGCTGGAAACGGAGACTTTGTAACAGTAGTGAAGACTGTTTTAACGGCCTCATGAGCAGATGGATCACGGCCAGTCAAAGAACCAGTGAGCTTGAAGAGACGCCAATAGAAACTTTCTACCTAAAATGCAAAGAGATAAGTAAATAGAAAAGAGAACAGAATGTCCAAGTACTGTCAGACAATTACAAAAAAAAGGGAGAGAGAGAGAGAAACAGAAAAAACAATATGTGCAGTAATAATGTCTGGCTGTGAATTTTCCAAAATTAGTGGCAAACATCATACCACAGACCCAGAAAGCTCTGAAAACACCAAAATAGGCAAATACCATAAAATGTGCACTTGGCATATCACATTTAAACCAAAGATACAGAGAAAAGCTTGAAAGCAGCCAGAGGGGGACACACCTACTTCACTTAGAGAGGACGGATGAGAATTTTATCAGACTTCTATTCATAAACCACACAAGCAGGAAGAGAAGGGGATGAGATTTTTAACACGTTGAAAGAAAATATTGCTGCCACAGAACTCTGTATTGAGCAAAATTATCCTTCACAAGTGAGGAGAAGCAAAGACTTCACCAAACAAACAAAAATCAGTTCTGGCCAGTAGATCTGCCCTGTTACAAGAATTCTGCAGAGAGAAGGGAGCGTGTCTCAGCCTAGACTTGGATTTAACTAAAGACAAGAAGAGAAGGAGCCCACGAAGGGACCCGCCTGGCCGTGGAGCCGCTGAGCAGGACAGGGTGGTGACAGGTGGCACATGTCCCGCGTCACAACAGGCACAGCACAAACCATGCGCACGCGTCACAGAACCACGTAGGAACGGGCCATCCACGGTAACGACTGGCCCGCTCGTGGGTGACGTTCCGAGGGGAGCGTGCTGGTAGGGGACAAGGGGGCAGATAGGAGCTCATTTCTCTCTGCTCAGCTTTTCTGCAAATGTAAAAGTGCTCTAAAAATAAAGTCTCTTAATTAGAAAAAAAACAAAACAAAACAAAAACTAAATGGCAACAAATAAGGGGCATCTCAATGGTCCCCCAGACGAATCTGTATCAGGCTTATCCACAAGCAATTACCGTCCAGACAATACTAATGTGTTTCACCTCCAGGAGAAATAGCCCGTGTCCCGGCGCCATTCTGCCTGTTAACGCTTTTCACACGCTTGCATGTTCCTACCTTTCTGTTTGCACGTGGACACGCCTGTGTGCGTCCGATGCAGGGTCAGGATCCCAAGGAAAAGGGAATTGTGCGATATCTCAAAGGGATCTCTCTGGAGGAGAAAGAAAGAGAGGGCTGATTTTTGTTATGACAACGAGAAAGGCTTCATTTTTTCCTGTTGAATTACATTTGCACGTCCCTGCTGTCAGGGAGCTAGCCAACGGGGTCTGGTTAAACATTTGGTGATTATTAGACTTCAGAAGCTAAATTACAAATCTGGCCTCATCACTGTAGAGATGACAGATGGGGCTCAGACGCGCGTCCCTGCTACCCACACTGTGCTGCTACTACTACTCTTGACTTTACAAACTTCAAAAATTGTCTTTAAGAGCATAAAGCATGATGCATTCACACGAGGCTCCAAGCTGCCGCATCTCTGACTCGGGCGCTAGTTAGGGGTCAGCCGTCTCTCTTACAGTACCCTCCCCATTCTCGCAGACCACAGGGTAGGCATTGCGAGGGCAGGCCTAGAAGCACCTGCCCACAGCAGGAAAATTAGCGTGGGGGCTCTAGTCCAGAGACATATCAAGGGGTCAGGGATCGGAGCGGAGCTTTTCTGATTAAGATGCAGGAAAGGCAGCGGTAGCTTCTGACCTCAGACCTGCCCCCTTTGTTGCCGCAGATTCAAGGGTCACACAGACAACGTTCCGCAGATGGGAACTTCCTCTCTCTCTTTCCTTTTCTCTCTTTCTCTTTCTTTTTTTTTCCCTTTCCCTTCCTTTCTCTCTCTTTCTTTCTTTCTTTCTTTTTTTCTTTCTTTCGTCATTGTTTTGAGTGTATCTATATATTTCTCTGACAACTAGAGTTGCCTGTAATGAAGCAGACGTCCTTGTTCTGGGGTCCTTCCACCTGGGCGGCATGGCACTTCCTAGAGGATACGGACGACCAAGTCTCCAGTGCAGATGGCCTGCGGGGGAGACACAGAAGGTGAATTTTGACAGATGCCAGGTGATGCTCAAGCAGGTGGGCAGAGAGTCCAACTTAGAGAAAACTTCTACTGGAAACATCCAGACACAGTATCTAAGTTCCTAGTCATAGCGCTGGGAAGACCACCCGTACCATCCCTTCTAATTGTGAGGCTCTAGGGTTCAGTGACCCAAACTCGTTTCCAGAAAGAATAATCCTCTCCATGTCCCCGCACGTGGCCCATGCCTCCCATTGGACGTCCTCTGCCTCTGCCCCAAGTGCAGCAAATGCTTCGGTTCTGGGCACTGTTACTGGGTCCTGTCCAGACTTCCCACGGCTGCCAGACTGTCGCCCGGTGCAATGACCAAGCTGCCGTGGCTTCGGCCGAGCGACAGTGACTTCGCTGCAATGACCTAGCAAGTATGGAAGGAAAAACTTAAATCAAATTCACAAAATAAAGACTTAGCAGTTGTTCTTTTCCTTGGCCGTGGGTCATAGGCTAAGAAAACCATAAAACACAGGATCGCACTGTTCAGTTCAAAATACAGTAAAGTGGGGAAAATCGACAGTCCGTTTCGGAGTGCTTCGATATGAAGACATATGAACCCTCTTCAGACGGGGCACACGTTCCATCGGCCATGTCAGGGAGCAGGGAGCAGGGTCCGCGCCCTGTGAGGACCAGACAGAAGCGCCGACCCCAGCTCACGGGCCGGGCTCTGAAGGCGGACGTGTGGTGGAGACCCGGGTCTGTCCCCTGCTGCGTTCTGTCTCCTCTGAGAACCAGCGTCCATCTCCTGTTCCTTCCGTGGAAGCAGCACAGACTGGGCGCAGCCTCTCCTCACCCACCCTGCCCGCCCACCCCTGCAGAAGCAGGTCTTTCACGACTCACTAAGTCAGGAAGTTTTTTGACCCTGAACGGCCCGTCCGTGTGGGCTGGGCTTATGCCCTTCCACGGCGACTCCGCTCCCAGGAAAGCCGACGGAGAGGGCTGACGCGGTGCCGTCCCCGCCTGTGCGCCTATCCCCGGGCGGCCTGCTGGCTCATCGCAGATGCTCCTGCAAAGATGCTGCCTCCGGGGTCCCGCTGGAAATGCCACGGGGCTCTGTCCCGGCCCTTGGGGCCCCTGCAGGGCCCCTGCATTGTTGGCAGGGTTAGTCCTGTCCCCGGGATAGTGCCAGTCCCAGGACACCAAAAGTCAGAGGAGTCCTGAACGTCCGGACCTGACTCGAAGTGCGCTGAAAACGGTTCCCTGCGCGTGCGGTGGCTGGACGCGGAGGGCTGCCGACCCGTAGAGCAGGACTGTGGACTGTGTCTTCAGAGGACACTCCCTTTGGAAGGATTCTCCCCAAAACTCGAGGAGTGTGAGGGTTAGGGGCTTGGCCGAGCTGCAGGGTCACCGCCTCACACAGGAGGCCAGACTGGCCGGGCGCAGCTCGTTAGCGAAGTGCAAAGTGCCTCCCACCTCGAATTAGGGCGACGCAATTTTCAGTTGGTCCTATTTTATGTCAATTCATGGAAAATGTGGCATTTTCAACCAAATATAAATGGAAAGATTCAGCGCTGAAAGAGGTCGTGAGGTTAGCGTTCTGGGTTTAGCACAAATAGGACAATTACGGTACAATCTTGCCTCGATGGCAGTGGCGTTCCGTGCGTTCTTCCCGAGGATCTTGATAAGACGTCCACGCAGTGTACGTGTCTGCAAATATCTAATTGGGGACATTGGCTGAGGAAGCTGAGACCCTCCCAGGGTCAATAGCAGTTCCGCAAAGTCACCCTGACCAGACCTTTGTCCAAATGCCAGGGTTTTCTATGCAGGAGAGTTGCCTTCGGAGCAGAGGCTGGAAGCGCATGTGGCAGGAAAGGAAAGCGTATTTCCAGAGACTCGGGAGAGACGCCTGAGCTGGAGGAGGCTGGAAGACGGAACCATCCCAAGTTCTCAGGGGAAACCTTCACTCCGGCGCCTTGAGCTCCAGGCCAGGGACCTGATGGGGACCGCCGCCACAGAGGGCACAGGAACGGAAGCGGGTGCGGACGTGTGAAGCCTGAGGGCAGAGCTCACCCTTGCACATGCAGGACCCAGCCCGGCGGCAACAGAAGGGTGGTGAGCCCTGGGCCCGCTGGGTAATGCAGCGGGCGTGGGAACGAGTACGTCTGATCCATTCGCAACCACGGGTGTGTGAATGAGTGGGTCTGATCCATTCGCAACCGCACACTGTCACGGGACCCTGACATCTCGGCAGAGCACGTCCCAGCAGTTGGGTCTCAGCCCCCACGTCGAAGAACCCCAGAAACCCAGTTAGTGTGCTCAGATGGGGATTCCAGCAAGAGGGGTAGCCCGGAGGGGGGAGGGGAGGGGGAGGGACAGGAAAGCGTGGGGAAGGGAGACGCGGGCGGGGGGGGGGCGAGCTATCCGAGCACACCGGTGCCGGGGAGCTTCGCCTTCCATTGCAATCCACCGACGTGTTTTCCGAAGTAGATGTAGGATAGAAGAGAAGTCGGTGTATGCACGGGGCAAGAATCGAGCACACGGAACGATCGTAGAGAATTCCAAAAGCCGTACCCATCCGTAAGATCCAGCCAACGCGTGGGTCAGTGAGTGTGGCGGCAAGTCCCTGACGCCGAGGGGAGTCGAGCACATTTTGGGAGGTTGGAGCCGCATCTTCCACACCTCCCAGAGGCTGCTACTCGGAGCTGTTTGGGACATGCCGTACCACCTGCCGGACGTCTTTCTGACGTGATTCTCTGTGTAGTCGCTGCTTTACTTGAGCTCACGCTTGCCCCGAAGCCGCATGTCAGCCACTGGTCCCGGTTCACGAATCCTGTTCTCGCCGCACGCGGCAGCAAAGGTGCTGTGTATCACAGCTGTGTCCCCGCGGCCCCGTGAGCGGAGGCTCCGTGGCTCATGCGTGGCCACGCCGCTGAACCCTCTGGAAGCTGCTGTTTCCTGAGCAGCGTCTATGAGCAAGTTAGTGACGGGGCAGACGAGCACGGGGCTGTCTTCCACTTGTCGCCCGAAGAGAGCCAGCTCGGTACCCACGCTCAGCGCGGGCCGCAATGTGCTCACCGTCCGGCCGAGGTTCTGAACCCCCTTGGGAGGAAGCGAGGTTTCCTTGTTCTGAGGAGGAACAATTCTGGCCCGCGGGCGATGTGCGTGTGAGCAGACTGAGCCCTCTAGAGCTGGCAGGAAGGACGGAACGTCACGCCTACCCCAGCCTGCGCGTGTGCTGACCCCAGCCTGCGCGTGTGCTGGCATGTTGGGGAGGAACGCATAGGAATTTGGACAGTAATTATAAAAAGTCAGATCTAAATTATCTGTCATTATATTAAAGTGTAATTCAGATAAATTGTCGGAAAAGTGCCCAATGTGCAAGTGATCTTTGGAGGAACCTAGTGGGACACGAAAGTCCTCTTTCTCCTCCAAACTGTCCTCACTGAGCCCCTTCTCTTCGGATGTCCCGATGGCCTCTGGTGTCTGGGAGCAGGAGGGGCGGCTCGCCCGTGTCTGCGTAGGGCCACATCCTCCAGGGCTCCTGTCCTGCGTCTCCGGGACCTAGCTGTCCGGACCTTCTGTCCCTTCATGTCATCGGCTTCTCTTCCCACAGGTCTGTTCCAGAAAAACACGAGGTACTGCAAGGACCAGTCAGGCCTTTGACCAACTCCGACCAGGAAGGTTTCCTACGAGTGCAATCACAAGAAGACATCATCGAAGCAAAGCAAAGCTAATTTCTTAGCGTATTTTCCTTTTTCTCCAACTGGACATGAGCATAGACACCCAAACATCTGGTTTTAACATCTGTCATTTTTTCCCCAACTCATTTTCTGTTCAAAGTCTAAACGGAATACTTTAGGAGAAGAAAAAAATTAAGCCTGAGCAACGGGAATTACTTGAAAACGAATGTGCGGCTTAGGCACTTGAGCTACGGACACCTCGCTCTCTTCCGGCACCCGAAGAGCGAGAAGAGAACGTTCCGCGTTTCTGCCGGTGGAGCGGGAGTGACGGGGCGGCCGGGCTCCAGGGCCTGATGACCCGGGGCGACTGGTCTCCACGGCCTCTCGAGGGTCAAGACGGCCCCGAACCAGCAGCGCTTTACTTCTACGTAAATCTCGGAACAAGGAATCGTAACAAATGAGAAACCCTGGGACGCCAGCCAGACCCTTTCCCCTTTCTCTGAGGGGCTGTGCCAATTCCTCAGACAGTGAACGAGGACACACAGGGACACGCGTGGACGCGCAGACACACAGAGGCCCGCAGCCCCGCTGTACACGCAGACACGCCCCCACCTGCAAACTCACGCTGCTCCTCGGGGAACAGCCGAGATGCGCTGAAGGCCAGACGCGGACTGCGCACGGCGGCCCCCGGGTGCTCGGGGCAAGGCACGCGGATCTCCCACGGCCCACGCTGAGCCACGGCTAGTCTGCCGGCCTTATTCCAGAAGCAGCAGAGAGAATTTGCTCCTTCAGCTCCCAAAGGTCACCCCCCACCTGGCGCTTGCAGCTGCGTCCAGGCCCCGTGACTTCTGGGACTCGGGAAGAGCGGGCGTCGCGACTCTGCGGTATCAGCAACGCTCGGCCAGGAAACTCCCGCATCAGCTTCTGAGGGCAGGGGAGGGTCTCTAACATCCCAGGGGAGCGGGCCACCCGTGCACGGAGGGACACGTGTCCGGGGGAGATGCAGAACGTGCGTGACCTTCGGAGCGTGGTGAGTCATCAGACTCGCTCCTTCTACCAACAAGGCCTCGGTGCTGCTCCTGGGAACCCTGGGGTTCTGGCAAGGGAGCACTGTTCGGGTTATTTAAAAACATCTCAAGAGCTGGTCTCCTAAGTGGACGCCTTGCCCAGTTTCACTTGAATTTCAGAGTGTGGGTGTTTGTAATTGACGGCATATGCTCCGTGTTTCACGCACCATGAATAGATCGGAATCATCTCTATTTCCTTGGCTTGGTTATTTAGGATCAGACTACGGACAAAGGACAATGTTTCCTGGGAAACAGGAGACTCTGCGAACTTCTCAGGCTCTTTGAGGAGGGACCTGCGTCACCTGGTGAGGGCAGAAGACCCCCAGCTCTGGAGAATGAGAACGGTCTCTGAGTCGGGACACGCTCCCAGCCCCACCGGCAGACCGTCGCGAGGTGGTCGTTGCTCGCTGTGGCCAGACTACCTTACCCCAGTTTCAGTTTTTGCTCCATCAAAACATGCTGCAAAGAGGCCCCACTGTCTCGCGCTTGGCTGCCCCGTGTGCCGACGTGGGCCCCGTGGTGGGCGTGCGAGGGCCCCGGGGCACGGCCGTCCTCTCCCTCAACACTCCTTTTCCGTGGAAAGTCGGACGGAGCTGTGAGGACGCGTAGGTCTTGCTCCCGCAGGTTCTAAGCTGCTGAGTTCGAACCTTCTTTGGTCAGCTCCGCTGCCAGCATCCGGGATCGGGATAAAGCGTGAAGGGTGGATCCGGTGAGTGCTGGGGGTCACTCGCCCACACACGGGCTCCTGCAGACCGACGTGTTTCCCGTGGTGCCCTTGGGAAGACTGTAAGCCTCAGACTTGAGAAAGGAGGCTGTTCGGGCTCGGGCAGCGATGGGGAGAGGGGCCGGCCCTCTCCGGATGCAGCGGGCCTGCCGGGGGAGCTGGTCACTCTCTGGCCGGGGATCCTGGCGAGTTGTTTCAGCTCTCTGTGGCCCGGTCTCCAGCGGTGATGGGAAAGTAGCAGGACGCTCTGAAGGTGCGGGCCTGAGCGGAGGGGACACCCGGGTCTTTGTCAGCACAGAATGGAGGCTGCGAACCCCCAGCCCATGAGGTCCCCCAACGTCGTCTACCTTAAATACAACTGTGAGTGTGTCAGGCCCAGAACAAGCCACAGGTGGCCAGTGACCAGCCGCTGACCGAAAGAGGACAGAGGCCTGGCAGGGGCAAGCGCAAGCCTGGAAGCAAGCTCCGTTGGAGGCACAGAGGCCGTCAGAGGCAGCGACGGGGGAGGCTGCGTGGGGAGGCGGCCTGTGTGGAGCCACAGCGAACCATCCGGCTCCCACACAAGCGCTGGGCGCCGGCCGCTCCATCAGAGGGACAGCGCGGACCTCGTGCGGAAAACGTGGAGGAGCAGGAAGTCACCCGGCTTTCCTGTCGTGTCATAGTGACGCCGTCATGTGTCCTAGAAGGTGCGTCTCGCACGAGCCCTGGGATTCCCACACGCTCTTCTTTGCCCTGGTAACAGCCACAGGCCGGGTGTGGAGCTCCCGCGCTCCAGACGAGGCGAAGGCTCGCTCCTGCTCCAGGGCAGGCGGTGTCGGGCGTCTGAGGGCGGCTCGTCGCTGGGCCCCTTCTGGACCAGCCCCTCGGACGTCCCCGCACCCAGACCCTCTCCCAGCGTCACCCACAGACTGTGTGGGAACAAACGCTGCCTCTGGGACACCGTCGGCACTAACGACACTAATCCCTACCCTGGGCTTTTGTTCACTCCCACTCACACCCCCGCGCACACAGGTGCCCCTCAGGACCCATCCGGCCACTTCCTCCTCCTTCGTCTCTGGAACACGTGGTAGGAAAAGACAAGGCGACGGGGAGTTCACTGGCAGAAAACGAAGATCTGGCCGAATCGTGGATGGCAGGTCCCCGCACATTCGCAGCTTGAACAGCTGCTGCTCGTCCTCCAGACCTGTTCTCTAACGCACACCCGCACGCCCGGCTCTCGGGGAGAACACGCTGAGGGTCAGCCTCCGCCGGACCCGTCTCTCCCGCAGCCGCCCGGACGGCACGCCGCCATCCTGGGATCCCGACCGAGGGACAGAGCGCCCGGCAAACAGACCCGGGGTCCATCGCGCCGTCGTCAACGTGATCCGTTTCTGGACCCAAGTCCCCAGGTGGACGGCGGGCCTCGCCGAGCTGCCCCAAACCGGTTCCTGTGGGATCTCTGCGAGCAGCTCCCAGCCCCCCGGGGACTGAGGTCACCCGGGACGGAGAGTGGCGTGCAGGGCCTGTGCCGAGCGAACGAGCTGACGACCGGCTCGTTTCACAGAGTGGCCACCGCCAGGACCTGCCGAGAGCCTCTGGGCATTTGGTGGCCAGATGTTTGGCTCATTTTCTATTTTCAAGAAAAAAAACAAAAAAAGGAGAAGAAGGAGAAGAAGAAAGCCTCTCCGAGGGTGTCCAGACTTGTTAAGGGAAAGGACGAGCAGTTTTCTCAGCAAGTTCCTCATGAAAAAGCACTTTCAAAGCAGCCGCAGGCCCACAGACCGGGGCCGGGCCACGCTGCGCCCCGCAGACACCACCGCCGCGGAGCCGGGGGAAGACCTTCCCGCACGCACGGCCGCGTTCTCACTGAAACCAGGGCCTGAGCATCTCCTCTCGTCTCGAAACTCACGGATGCTATCGCGGCTTTGAGTTTGGACCAGATCTTGGCTTAGCGTGCGTCCTCCGCCACGCTTCCTGACGGCTCATCGCCGAGCTGCTCACCTACGACCGCCGGCCGGAGGCAGGGGCTGCGGCCCCTGAGAAAGCACAGTGGCCGCCCCGCAAGGAGGGGACGGCACCCGTGACAAGGTGTGATCACGCTATGAATGTCGAACGCTATAAGCAGAGTGAGTGCGAAGACCCCGAGACCCCAGCAGACCGGCTCTTCCCTCACCAAACGTGCGTTCGAAGACGCACCTTGGGAACGCCGAGGTTCGGGTCTCGTCACCCTGTGATCGCCGCTTATTAAAACTCGACTCCCTGCCCCGTGACAGGACAGGCTCCCTGTGTTCTTCCTCCTGCAGACCGACCAGCTGAGTAGATGCCGAGTCCTGACGCGTCTCGGGAAGCTGCTGGCCCTCAGCCCGTCCTGTCTCTTTTCTGAGTGTGAGTCGAGGCCGCTTGGCCCGCAGTCCTGCCTCAGCCCCACAACAGTAACTCGCCAGGCGCCGCTGACTCGCCACCTCGAGGAACATTGAACGAGGGGACGTTCTGCACCAGACACTCTTCTTGAAGAGCTAGAAATACCGAAATGAACAAAGAGAAAGGGCTGTGCCCTCCTTGAGGAAAACAAACAAAAACATGATTAATGGGTGAAAACGCGGGCGTCTTCAACAGTGTAAGTGCTGACACTGAATAGGAACCGGGGACGGGGTAGGGAACGTGGGGGAGGGGCGGTGTCGGCAGACCGGCCTGCGGGGGGAGACTGTGGGGATAGACAGGGTCAGGGTTGTGACCTGAGAGAGGGCGGGGGGAGGGGGGCAACTGGATGTCCAAGGTCCGTGTCGGCCTGTGGGTGAAGGTGGGTGGTCGGGGGAGCTCTCGTCCATGAGAGGTGGGGCTGGGGGCCTGACTCTGCTGCCCTCGGTGCCCAAGGTCGTATGGGACAGGAAGCCAGAATGGAGAGAGAAGAGGGTCTTTGGCCTCCTCTGAGGCATGCTGACCCCAAGAGGTGGCAAGGGGGAGGGGAGGCCAGGAGGAAGTGGGAAGAGCCAGTGAGGAGGGGGCAGGTCCTGGAGGGTTGGTCCCGGAGGGCAAGTGACAGAATCGCTCAGACAGGACAGATCGGCACCCTGGGTCTGATGGCAGGGAGGTGCGCCCTGAAAGAGGGGTTGGGCACAGACGTGGGGTACGATGAGGTGCTGTGGAAGGGAGGAGCCGTTCCAGGGAGCGGGAGGCCCAAGTGGAGAAGGAGAGAGAACAGGAGGCCGGGGGTATAGTGAACAGATCATGCCTCAGGGTAGTTTTGCTTAAAGAAAAGCAGAAGATCGGAGAGTGTTTGGGGAGGGTACATGTAATCAAAACAGTTATTTTAAAGACAAGGAAAATTATTTAAGTTCGTGGATGGGGTTATCCAATAATGAACAAAAATCATGATTCGGGAAACAGAAAGGGTGCCTGGTGAAGGCATGTCCTTGAGTAGACGGGAACGGATGGACTCTGCCCCCCGACCAGGAAGAATCCACCAGCCTGTGCGTGAGAGCTCAGCGCTGTGCAGGGTGGGAGTGGGCGGAGGGCAGGGCTATGGAGTGAGGGGGCAGCTTTGTTTCTTCATGGAAACGAGGTATGGTCACCCATCAGACATGGAGACGGAGAGAGGTCCTGTAGCTCTGGGGAGAGAAGAAAAGGTCCTCTGGGAGTCCAGGGACAGTACCGGCTCCGTCAGGGGATGTATGGTTGCAAGACAGGCCCCTGAGAGGTTTGCCCAAGAATTCGAAGGCTGGTCAAGCCTGGGGCGGCTGCAGAAAGTGCAGATTTAAATCTAACCTGGAGAGGCTTACCCAAGCAAATCTGCAAGGGGCAGTGGGCTGAGAGGGCCAAGAAGAGCTCAGATGACGTCCCCAGTGAGCCGAGCGGTGCGGGGACAGCGGCTGAGAGAGAAGGTCAGGGTCTGGGAGGCGGGGTCCAGAGGAATGCGCTGGGGCTGGAGGCCCATCCTCCTGAATTTCTTGGTTCCTCCACCTCCTAACGAAAGTGGGTAAGGTCCTGCACATTCTGTCACCTCCTCTGAGACCCGCTTCAGGCCACCTGCTCGTGATCACTTGCAAACGTTCAGATGCCGTATCTCTCCTGGACGTTATAATGTTTCACTGTCGCCATTTTTCATGGCTAATATTCTCATACCTTGCTTTTTCTGCATTAAACCCTCATGTACTGCATATTTAACCAATTGGAACATCTGCTACATTTGATTTATCTAAAACATGATCATTGCTCTAGGGTTTCTTGAGACCCAGAAGTGAAATATCAGCATTTTAAATTCCACTAACCAAGATAAAATCTCCCTGCCCTGAGAAAGAGGGGGAAGGAGGCAGGAGAGGTGAGGGAGGAGGGTCAGAACAGAAGAGAGAGATGCCAGAATGCTAATTCATCCCACTATCACATAAACAACAGGTTTCACTCATCCATTTAATCGAAAACACAACTGCTGTCAGGTATCAATTATCCCTACATGCTACTTTACTTAATATATATTTATTTTTACAAAGCAATGTCTTGACTTAAGGAGCACAAAATTTAACCAACTTAATGTTCCAGAGAAAATCTCATTATACCAACACTGGATGATATTCAGGCATAGGAAAGCTAACTATAAGACAAATAGGAAATAGCCCCTGCACTGCCCATCTGATTTTTTTTAATTAAAAAAAAAACAGTAAATTAAAGACCTACTACATTTTAAATATTTGCTAGGTGAAGGGGATGTAAGCCAGATGCTATCATACCCTCAAAGAGTGCAATAAACTTCTGGTGTAAATATTTTACCAATGTCCAGTTGTTGCAAATTTAGCCCAAACAAATAGTGTGTTTGTTACTCAGGTAAATAGTGGGGTCTTATTGCCAAATTTAAATGGAATATAGCTCATCTCTGACTTAAGCTCGGGTAGACTTCCCCACTAATGCTCCTTTCTCCTTTCTCAGAGTGTCTCTGTAAGTGGGTGCATTTTCACTCAGCTTCTCTGGCCGCTGCTCCTCCAGCCTCATGTGGTTTCTTCTGTCTACACTTTCGGTGCTGCTATTCAGAGAGGACTGATATCTTGTTTTCTGTGCCTCAGCTTCTATAATTGTCTCTGGCTGACTCCTCTTCTGATGAATGATATTATTAAATTTCCAGCTCTGAGGCCCCACCCAAGTCCAGGTGTTGTGTACCAGTCATGACTACATCCATGTCATCAGCATTTTCACCAGCACATCACCATCTCCATCACCACCATCACCATTACCACCACCATCATCACCAGCACCATCACCATCAACACCACCATCATCACCATCAACACCATCTCCATCACCATCACCATCAACACCACCACCAACACCATCATCATCAACACCATCACCATCAACAACACCACTAACACCATCATCATCAACACCATCATCATCAACACCACCATCATCAGTACCACCATCACCATCACTACCATCACCATTACCACCACCATCACCACCACCATCAACACCACCATCAACACCATCTCCATCACCACCATCACCATCAACAACACCACTAACACCATCATCATCAACACCACCATCACCATCACCATCAACACCATCACCACCATCACATCACCATCAACACCATCTCCATCACCACCACCATCATCACCACCACCATCACCATCACCACCATCACCATCATCACCATCACCACCATCACCATCACCACCATCACCATCACCACCATCACCATCACCACCATCACCATCATCACCATCACCATCATCACCATCACCACCATCACCATCACCACCATCACCATCATCACCATCACCATCATCAACACCACCATCTCCATCACCACCACCACCATCAACAACACCACCAACACCATCATCATCAACACCACCATCATCAGTACCACCATCACCATCATCACCATCACCACCATCACCATCATCATCACCATCGATATCAGTATCCTATCAACATCATCATCATCATCATCATTATCACCATTAACCATCTATCACATCATCATCACCATCACATCATCACCAGCACCACCAGCACCACCAGCACCAACACCATCATGACCATCAATGTCCATATCAATAACACATCAACATTGTCACCATCATCACTATGACTATCACCATCATCATTACCATGACCATCATCACAGGCGCCATTACCATCACCACCACCATCATCATCATCAATATCACATGATCACCATCATCAACACTATTGCCATCAACACCAATATCAATATTATATCAATCTTAACACTAATATTTGTAAAGTAGTTTTAAGAGTTTTAAGTCATGTTTGTATAGATTACTTCACTTTATCCCCCTAAAAATTCTGTGAGGTAGACAGAATTTTCATTTAACTCTTTCAATCAATAAATGTTTATTATAAGTGCTCTAGGACAGGAATGAGAGATATTAAATGACACCAGCCCTGGGGTATGGGCAGGTTCAGTTTAGTGGGATAAGCACATACACAGTTAGAGATAATAGAATGAAATAAGTGCAAAGAGATTTACAAAATGTAATAGGACCATGGAGAAGGTGGGTCTAACACAGCTTGGCAGCAAGCTATAAAATGAGTCCTCTGGAGCAGTTCCAAATATGAGTAGGAACTTCCCAGGTGTGCAGGGTACAGAGGAGGGAAGAAAAAGCATTCTATATGGACAGCACAGAATGAACAAAGACACAGGAATGAAAGGCATTAAGAAGAAGACGGCAATTATAAGTGGTCTGAAGTACATAGAACATAATTTTCAGGGTATGGAATGGACAGGTAGGCATCAGGAACTTTAGGAAAGTCTGCATGACCATGCCAAGGGGCTGAAGTTGTTCTCAGGTGAGGGGGTACTTGTCAGTTTTCAGCAAATGCTTGCTATGGTCTTATTTGTGTTCCAGGCAATGTGTCTGGCAACTGAGAAGAGGCTGAGTTTTACAGGCACCATCCCAAAGTGTGGAACCCAGGCAGTTTCTGTAGGAATCAGGGAAGAGATGGTAAGAACCATCTGACATTGGCACTGGAGATAGAAAGGAAGGGGCATTACTGAGGCATACGTAGGAGGTTAAGGAGCAAGAGTCTGATGGAGGCACCTCAGAAGATGCACTGAGAGTAGGAGGGAGGTAAAGGGTGTGTGCCACATTCCCAACTGAGTGGGTGTAGGGATGGTGCTGTCACAGAGTGTGATGGAGCAGGGGGGAGCAGTGGAGGGACGCTGTGGTGCATTCATGCTGGGTACAGAGCGCTGTGGCATCCTAAAGAGGGGACCCCTGAGCTGGGAGTCCTCTGAGTGTGGGCCGTGACGGGAACCAAGGGTGCTGATGAGAGAAGCCAGCAGACTCGGGACAAAATCACAGAACTGGGTAGTCAGAAGTGAGGTCAGAAATGAACTTCATGTGATCAAAACAGAAGTGGAGATCAGCATAAAGGTGTCAGAAGAGTCATTCCAGTGAAAGAAATGGTATGATCAAAGTGCCTTGGCATGAGAATCTAAAGGAATATTTGGGAAATAGTAAGAAAATTAAGTTTGGTGGAACAAAGCTGTATGAGAAACTGTTATAAAGCAAAACATAAAATAAAAAGAATAAGTGTAATTGGATTTGAATATACTTTACATCAGCATCTATTGATTGACTATCTGCTAAATGCCCACCAATGTTGAATAAATTACTTAATGAATGAATGAATTCTGGTTCTTCTGGCTAGCCTAGTCATTGTGCAACCCTAGATAAATGATAGCATCTACTCATGAGATAATCTGAGCTCCAGTGTAATCTATGGGAATATTACTTAAATATTAAAAATAACCTATTATCTCTTTTCTAGCAAAATAAGTAAAATCCCCAATTACTGTAAAACCCAGAGGGCATTCTCTTTTAGGTTTTTGATTTCCAGTCATAGAGTCTTATGTTGATTTTCCCAAATAGTGTTAGTCTCAGGCCACTCGGGACAGTCACATCCACCATGTCCCAAATAAACCTCCACCTCACCCAATTCCTTCCACCTTTCTACTTCCTCAGAACATAAGGGAGCCATTGAACTGCTCAGCAGTCACCACTCAGACCATTTCATTCACAAACCCATATACACTCATCATCATCACACCACCACCGCCAACACCATCTTTTCTTTGTCACCTGGTAATAAAATTATAAAGATCAGATGTTCTGAGTTTTTTTTCTATGAGAGACCCAACATTAGCCACCAGCTGTGTTCTCCAATGCTTACCTCCTTTGGGGTCTTGTCAGGGTCCACTACGTGAGATGGGCCAATGCAGAATTTTGAATTACTTAGCTTGCACTGACTCTTGGGGTTCCCTAAGAATCCAGAGCTGTTGATGCCATTTACAAGAGAAAATATTTTTGTGCACAGGACATGCCTGCCTTTGTTCTGTGTTAATGGGTGGGAGTCATTACATGGAGATCGTCATAAATCGTGATTTTAAGTCATATAAACTTCCCCATTACTCTCCATGATGGCCATGGATTTGCCTCTCGAAGTGGGAAGGAACCTGCTGCAAAGAGTGCGTCAGTAGTTTCTACTCCAGTTCGCAGGTCATGGGAGAGGAGGCTGCAATTCGGGCATGAGCTCATCTTCCTTCCACGGCACCTGCTGCCAAGGAGTTCCCTGTCTACAAGGATTATTGCCACATGAAGTGAAGGCCATGCAGGAGAAACGCAAGAACCATGTAGGATGTTGTGCCTCAAGAACAGGACATCTTTGCAGTGTGAGAGCATTGGAGGTGAGTTTTGGAAGAATTGGGGAGGGGGCACAGGTGGTGGTGATGGAAGAACGGAAAGGTGAGAGGACCGGGAGCCAGAATGAGGGACGAGCCTCAAAAGTCCTTCTAGGTCAAGTCATGTGCAAGAGAGGTTGGCCAATGTGGTAAGACTGACACGGAACTTGGAAGGTGAATGGGACCAAACTGTACCACACCTTCAGGTCACCAAATTCCCAACATTCCTGCTTTCCTTGAGTCCCCGCTTGATTTCACCTCCCAAGTGACCTGCATTCTCCTGCCTATTTTCTGTCTCCCAACACTAGAAGTTAAGCTACATGAAGACCGATCGTCGTGTTTGCTTAGCATTAGAAAGAGGCCTGGCCATAGTAGAGAGCCAATGAATATTTGGTGAAAAAATGACTTTGAACTGTAGGAAAGGAAATCACAAAGATATTTTGGAGTAGGAACAATACATGAAGCTGTGTGCTTTGAGTTAGTGGACCGAAAGGGTTGGCAGAAGTAGAGAGGGCACCAGGAGGTAGAAAATAGAGGAGCTGGAAAGGATCCAATGGTCACAAACTCGAGAAACACACCTCACTGGCCTGAATCTGAACCAGAATCACATTCCCTGGTTTTGGTCTGTTCACAGGCCAGCCGAGAGAGGACTTTGAGAGCTTGCAGATGTGTTTACTGAACCATTTCCACGAACAGATTTTGCTTTACGGATTTTGCTTCTCCGAAAAGGCAGTTTCTGAATCAAGGACGAGGTGTTGGAAGGACTGCTCACAGGAGGCTGAGCCCCCGGTGCTGGAACTCAGTCCAAGTGCACTCAGAGCATCGGGCTGTGCTGTGAACCAAGGGCCCTGTCCGCCTTAACCAGCCAGATATTCTGAGAAAGCCACTTCGCTCATCACTAGCATTGCATCTGCTTACAGCGTGGTTTTGACTGTCGGATGCATCTTAAAGGTAAATGTGTGTTGTACGAAGTGCCACCGTCACTGCTCCATACAAAACTCACACAGTCGCACACATATTCGTACGGATGGGCTCATGGTCTCACAGGACCGCGGAGGATACAGACTTGGCAACTGAAGAAAGGAAGATAGATAAAGATGGAGATGTTCCCTCAAGGATCCTGAGCGTGTTTCCTCAAGAGAGGCACACAGTAGTGGTCAGTCCTCGGACTCGGAGACACATGGCCGTTGGGGTCCTTTGGCCGGACAGTCCCTCCTCAGTGTACTTGAGCATGAACCACAGATGACGGCAGGACCTGCCTCATGGTTGTGTTTCATTTGGAATTAAACCCGTTAGCATCTATAGATGTGTGGGGGACACTCCCCAGCCCATAGGAAGTGCCTGAACAAGCCAATGCCGCGACAGCCCCAGCTGTGGAGGCTTAAAGCCAAAGGTGTGTTTCTTGTCTCCTAACAGTTCAGTGCAGGTATTCAGCCCTCGGACACCACAAGGTGATTCAGAAACTTACGGTTCCACTCTCTCCTAATACTAACTGTCTTCCTCCGGATTTCTGCAGATTGCCAGCATAAAGGGCAGAGGGCAGACCATGAGGAACTCATCCTTTCTTCTCAACCATGCTGACCTGAGACTGACAGACAGCACTCAGCTCGTTTCATTGATGAACCCCGTCTCATGGCCACGCCTCAACGCAAAGAGGGGCTGGGCGGTGTCCTTGTCTGGGCAGCGACATCACAGAAACACCAAGCTCTGAACCCAGCCCGCTGTCCTCCCCAGCACTGCACAAAGAGCAGCAACGACCGTTTCCATGACGCCATTTTGAGAGAGAGGAACCAGTGCGGGTTACGTCTTATTGCAGTAGCGAGATCTCATAACTGAGTTACAATATTCAAAGAGCTTACTCTGGCTTAATTAATGAAATTATGGAAGAATTATTCCCAAAGGGAAAAAGAAGTTATAAGATCATCACATATTCACATCTCAATGCAAAATGTCTCACGTTTTCATTACTGAATGAGTATGTTTAGAAGATACCTATAAAAACGTGTGCAGTCCTTGCCCTGGGTACACATCACGTTTGTTTATGAGCACCTTGAATGAGAAGATGGTGTGTGAATATGGTTTAGAAGTTACAGAAATTTAGGCAAAATACAGAGTATCTAAGTGACAGGGCTGGGCCTGCCTGCAGGACCTCAGCCGGCCGGCACGGACGACGGGACAACCCGGTGACGGTTAGTACGGCTGCACGGAAGGTCCACCACTCAATTTCCAAAAACTGCAGCTGGAGAAATTTAGAGGCTCCACCCAGCTTCACAGAGGTATTTATGATGAATATTTGGGAATTTCATTCAACTGGAATTCAACATAATTTAACACTGCAATTCAGCAGTCCAAAAGGTGGTTATCTTCCAGCCCATACCAGCCCAAGTGTATAGTTTAGTGGAGAAAATGTAATGTCTTCAGTACATTTCCCCTGGTCCCCACTCAGAGTTTTCTACCCAGAAGGACTCGCATGAAGCTGACAAAAGACTTGGCAAGGAACCCATGGCAAGGAACCGGAGGGAAAGGCCAGGAGACGTGAGGGAGCCAGTGGCTCCCAGGAGGAGAAGGCACAGCGGAACTTGCGTCTTCTCCAACAGTGAAGGGTGTGACATGGGCTCATTCTGCACGGATCTGAAAAGAGATTTTTTTTTTAAGATTTTATTTATTTATTTGACAGAGAGAGATCACAAGTAGGCAGAGCAGCAGAGAGAGAGAGAGAGGAAGGGAAGCAGGCTCCCCGCTGAGCAGAGATCCCGATGTGGGACTCGATCCCAGGACCCTGAGATCATGACCTGAGCCGAAGGCAGCGGCTTAACCCACTGAGCCACCCAGGCACCCCTCATAAGAGATTTTAACATGAACGGGCAAAGCTGCTCAAAATCACAATGATGAGTTTATTGGCAAATTCTAAAGGGATAAGTTCTTAGTGTTACCTACATAGTTTGAGTGTTTTAAACACAGTCTCTTCTACTTTTGCTGGTCTTGATATAGACCCTGATGATATTTTATTTATGTTGGTAACATCATCATAATTCTGAGAGATCCTCATTAGAATTAAAATAATCATGGACAAAAATAGCATTCCGGACAGGGGGACGTACGTTAGAGTTTCGGGCAGGGGGACGTACGTTAGAGCTTCAGTTCATGGCTTCCCACTTTCTATGTTACTATTTATCACTAGTTAATGTCCAATATTAAGTTTTGTAGCCTCAGGTATGTCAATAAGTTCTGGTCAATTCTTTTTGGGAATATCATCACCACTGTGGTATTATTACTGTTATTATTAATATGACTTTTTACCTGTAACCTTTTTTCTATGATGTGTTCTTGAGGTCCTAAAAATTTTGTTCCCTAAAGCTTCCCGGGAAGACAGACTCATCTCCATAACACTGAGTGCCATTCCTTGATTATCTTACAGAAAATTCATATTTTAAACACTAATGAGTCTTGAAAGTAGGAATTGTCTTATTGAATCCTAAATATGAACCCACGGAACGTAGCATTGTGGTCTTGGTGAGCTGCACCAGGGCTGATCCCACGTGCTGCTCACCTGCCCTTGCGGGGGCTCACCTGCCCTCCCCCTCCCAGGCTCCCCCACCCCCCTCAGGTGCTCACTGCCCTCCCCATCCCAGGCTCAGGTGCTCACCTGCCCTCCCCCTCCCAGCCCCACCCCCCTCAGGTGCTCACCTGCCCTCCCCCCTCCCAGGCTCCCCCACCCCCACCTCAGGTGCTCACCTGCCCCTCCCACTCCAGGGCTCCCCCACCCAGCTCTGCACCTGCAGCCTCCAGGCCCAGCTCTCCAGGTTCGCATCCTCATGTGGCTCCTTGTGTAGGTCTGTCCAACCTGCAAATCACTCTTCTTGCCCACAAATGAAGAGAAACACGGGGCAGGAAGGATTTCCTCACTGCACCCCGTTGCTTACTCTGATGCATTGACTCAGTGGCTGTTGGGGTCTATGCACCACTATCGGCCTCTGTCCTACAATGTCTGCACATCTTCATGATTGCCCAAGTGACACAACGACTTGTATGAAGAATATCAGACTCCACAAACTTCTAGCAAACGTACTTTCCCGTGTGGAGAGAGTCTTAGTCCACGTGATGCAGACTCTAGAGGGAGTCTCTGTCGCCGGCTGAGGCGGGCCCTGACTTGCATGAGGAGTAGTTTGCTTCATGACCTGGTAGACCAGGACACCACGTCTTCTGCCCATCCAGGAAATCTCATTCCCTCTTCAAAGATCTTTAGAATTATTCCACAGCACCTTCAACATGGGTAGAAGGTTGGAAACTGTTTTTCTGGCCTCACAGAACCTTGTACAACAAGAAGCGACAGGCGCACCACACCATGGGCTGATTCGCAAGCCAGCTCCTGCTCCGCCCACATGCGGAATCTGGGAAGGTCCTACTGCGGTTTCCAGAAATGACCTCGTCATACGTACGATGGCTCCACCCGTCAGCCATCCCAATAGTGGCAAAGTGTCCATTTCTGTCACCTGAAGATTATGAAAACCTCGGGTGTTGAGTGATAATGCGTATCATCCCCTGTTTTTAATTCGGATGAAAGGAGTTTCCTTGAGGAGGGTCCACAGGATGGTGGCCACCGCTCGCTCGCAGATCACTGGCCACCATACACTGTTCTCACGTTTTTCCCCCGCAGGTGCAGACTATGAGGATTTGTGGCCCAGCGTCCTGCTGCCCGTGTGGGCGAGGAAGACAGGCTGGCTGTCAGGACGGCCTGGGAACAGCTCTTGATCAAATTAGTCATGAATCAAAATTGCTAATTCTGCTGATTTGTTTTATTTCAAATTAGAGCAAACATAATAACAAACCTTAGATTTTTCATATTTTTATTACTATTATTATTAAAGATTTTCTTTTTCTTTTTTTTAATTTTTTTAAAGATTTTATTTATTTATTTGACAGAGAGAGATCACAAGTAGGCAGAGGCAGGCAGAGAGAGAGGGAAGCAGGCTCCCTGCTGAGCAGAGAGCCTGATGCAGGACTTAATCCCAGGACCCTGAGAACATGACCTGAGCCGAAGGCAGCGGCTTAACCCACTGAGCCACCCAGGCGCCCCAAAGATTTTATTTTTCTGAGAGTGAAATTATGACAGAAAGAGAACAAGCAGGGGGAGCCACAAAGGGAGAGGGAGAAGCAGGGCCCAGCCGAGCAGGGATCCTGACTCGGGGCTCGATCCCAGGGCCCCAGGATCATGACCGGAGCCGAAGGCAGGCGCCTACTGACCGAGCCCCCCAGGCGCCCCGGACTTTTCATATTTGCTAACAGTTGAATCATGACACTTCTTTAAAGGGTTATATTGTTTTTTTCTTTTGGCATTTTAAATTTTTTTGTTTTATGATGTTTTTAAATGAAATGAGATATGGGGAAAAAACCCATCCAATGATATTTATCTCTGTAAATCACAGAGAAAATCTTGAGATTAGAGTCTTTTGGGTTTTCCATATAAAGAATCATGTCATCTGCGAAGAGAGAGAGTTTGACTTCTTCATTGCCAATTTGGATACCTTTTATTTCTCTTTGTTGTCTGATCGCTGTTGCTGGGACTTCTAATACTATGTTGAACAAGAGTGGTGAAAGTGGGCATCCTTGTCTTGTTCCTGATCTCAACGGGAAGGCTGCAAGCTTTTTCCCATTGAGGATGATATTTGCTGTGGGTCTTTCATAGACAGATTTTATGAAGTTTAGGAATGTTCCCTCTATCCCTATACTTTGAAGCATTTTAATCAGGAACGGATGCTGGATTTTGTCAAATGCTTTTTCTGCATCAATTGAGAGGACCATGTGGTTCTTCTCTCTTCTCATATTAATTTGTTGTATCACATTGATTGATTTGCGAGTGTTGAACCATCCTTGTAGACCAGGGATGAATCCCACCTGGTCATGGTGGATAATCTTTTTTTTTTTTTTTAAGATTTTATTTATTTATTTGACAGACAGAGCTCACAAGTAGGCGGAGAGAGAGGAGGAAGCAGGCTCCTTGCGGAGCAGAGAGCCTGATGTGGGGCTCGATCCCGGAACCCTGGGATCACAACCTCTGCCTAAGCAGAGGCTTAACCCACTGAGCCATCCAGGTGCCCTGTGGATAATCTTTTTAATGTGCTGTTGGATCCTGTTTGCTAGAATCTTGTTGAGAATCTTAGCATCCATATTCATCAGTGATATTGGTCTGAAATTCTCCTTTTTGGTAGGGTCTTTGCCTGGTTTGGGGATCAGGGTAATGCTGGCTTCATAGAAAGAGTCTGGAAGTTTTCCTTCTGCTTCAGTTTTTTGAAACAGCTACAGGAGAATAGGTGTTATTTCTTCTTTGAAATTTTGGTAGAATTCCCCAGGGAATCTGTCAGGTCCTGGGCTCTTGTTTTTTGGGAGGTTTTTGATCACTGCATCAATCTCATTACTAGATATCAGTCTATTCAGGTTGTTGATTTCTTCCTGGTTCAATTTTGGGAGTTTATAGTTTTCCAAAAATGCATCCATTTTATCCAGGTTGCTTAGCTTATGGGCATATAACTGTTGATAATAACTTCTGATGATTGTTTCTACTTCCTTGGTGTTCATTGTGATCTCTCCCTTTTCATTCATAATTTTATGAATTTGGGCTTTCTTTCTTTTCTTTTAGATTAGTGTGGCCAATGGTTTATCAATTTTATCGATTCTTTCAAAAAACCAGCTTCTAGTTTCATTGATATGTTCTACTGTATCTCTGGTTTCTACCTCATTGATCTCAGCTCTAATCTTCTTATGTGTGGAGTTGGTTTGATTTGTTGTTGATTCTCCAGTTCTTTAAGGTGTAAAGACAGCTGCTGTGTTCTGGATTTTCCAATTTTTTTGAGGGAGGCTTGGATGGCTATGTATTTCCCCCTTAGGACCGCCTTTGCTGTATCCCATAGGTTTTGGACCGAAGTGTCTTCATTCTCATTGGTTTCCATGAATTGTTTCAGTTCTTCTTTGATCTCCTGGTTGATCCAAGCATTCTTAAGCAAGGTGGTCTTTAGCTTCCAGGTGTTTGAGTTCCTTCGGAACTTTTCCTTGTGATTGAGCTCCAGTTTCAAAGCACTGTGGTCTGAGAATATGCAGGGAATAATTTCAGCCTTTTGGTATCGGTTGAATCCTGATCTGTGACCCAGTATGTGGTCTATTCTTGAGAAGGTTCCATATGCACTTGAGAAGAATGAGTATTCTGTTGTTTTAGGGTGGAATGTTCTGTATATACCTATGAGGTCCATCTGGTCCAATGTGTCATTCAATGCTCTTGTTTCTTTATTAATTTTCTGCTTTGGTGATCTATTTCTGAGAGAGGCGTGTTAAGATCTCCAACGATTAGTGTATTCATATCAATAGGATTCTTTATCTTGATTAACAGTTTTCTTATGTAATTGGCTGCTCCCATATTGGGGGCATAGATATTTACAATTGTTAGATCATCTTGGTGGATAGTCCCTTTAAGAATCATGTAGTGTGCTTCTGTATCTCTGACTATGGTCTTTAGTTAAAAATCTAATTTATCTGATATGAGAATCGCTACCCCATCCTTCTTTTGAGGCCCATTGGCATGAAAGATGCTTCTCCATCCCTTCACTTTCAGTCTGGGTGTATCTTTAGGTTCAAAATGGGTCTCTTGTAGACAACATATGGATGGGTCCTGTCATTTTATCCAATCTGCAACCCTATGGGCGCATTTAGGCCATTCACATTGAGAGTGATTATTGATAGATAAGTTTTTATTGACATTGTGTTACCTTTGAAGTCTTTCTTTCTGTAGATTGTCTCTGTATTTCTGTTCAATGCTATTCTTAGGATTTTTTCTCTTTTATAGAACCCCCCTTAATATTTCCTGCAGGTCGGCTTGGTGGTTGCATAGTCTTTTAAGCCTTGCCAGTCTTGGAAACTCTTTATCTTTCCATCCATTTTGAATGTCAGTCTTGTGCGTAAAGTATTCTTGGCTGCATGTTCTTCTCATTTAATGCCCTGAATATGTCTTGCCAGCCTTTCTGGCTTGCCAGGATTAGAAACACCAGGTACATTCTGGTTTGAAATCCCAGTGGAAAGTCAGGTGAAGTACAGAAAGACTGAGTCTTCAGAAGGAGGCTGTGGACCCTCCCTTCTCCATCCCAATGCATGGCAGGGGCACAGCCAGACGGGCTCCAGGCGGCAGACCCCCCACAGCCAGGGGCCAAGGGGCCCAGGACTAAGGAGGCCATGTGGTTAAGGGAGGATCTTAACTGTGAGCAATAACCTCACCGGGCTCCTTTCCTCTCTGCTTCTAGAACATGCCGGCCCATGGGCCACCCTATGTCCTCCCACCCACAGCAACAGCAGAGGGTGTGTGCCCAAAAGACGCTGGTGTTCAGGACCCTCCTGGGAACAGGTCCTTCTCCGTCACCTGGCAGCAATGTTCCATGGGTGCCCGGCAGTTCCTGCCTTTATTTCCAGCGCCACAGACTTCCACGTGGTCACCACGCCCTAGAGACGTATCTCAAGCAAACAAAACAGGCCGTGAATCAGCGCCTTTGTGTCTTTGGGGTAAATATCCAGGAGTGCGATTGCTGGGTCATAGGGCACCTTGGCTCTCTCCGTGGTCTGGCAACGGTGGCTGTTGCTGCTATGAACATTGCGGTACAGACGGATATTTCACTTGAGTTGATTGAATTAATTTGGGGATAGTTGATGGCTTTATAAAGGTGAATTCTTCTGGTCAGTATAATTGTCTCTTTAGGTACGTTCAACTTTTATGTTCTTAGGCTTTATAGTTTTACAAAATTGTATATATCTTGCACAATTCCTGTTAAGTTGATTTTCAGATATGTCAGAGAATGCTTTAGAAAGGATTGTTTTTAGACTTTACAACTGAACATTACTTGCCTGGATACGTGTTTACTTCATCAATTTGTGTACAAGCCTGGATAGAATATATTGCCTGATCAGGTGGTGATTAAAATTATTTCTGCATTTCTTTTCATTTGGGTAAATTTTCCCCCACCGAGCAGCCATATAAGCTCTCACTTAGAAGCTGAGTTGTTGAAGGAGATCGGCGTTCCCGTTACTGGATGTAAAGGTTCGCTTTCTCTCCACTCACCTTCTGCTGCCCCAGCTTCCGAGGTTCCAACCTTGGCAATGTAGTGGGATCACCTCGGGAGTTTTAAAGATCTCAGAGCTCAGGCCACACACCACGCCAATTAAGCAAACGCTCCCGGGCAGGGGGAGTCAGTGTGGGCGGTGTGCAGCTCTCCCCAAGTGACGGCGATGCGGCCGAGGCTGAGAGCCACCGCTGTGACCGCTGATGCTTTGTGTGGTCCTCGGGCCGGTGGCACTGGCGTCCCCAGGGAGCTTATTAAACACGCGCTGCCTCCGGCCTCAGCCCAGACCCGTCAGACCACACTCTGTATCCAGCCGGAGTGTGTATGCGTCTTTGAGTTTGGGAGGTGGTTCTCTAAATTGGACCCCTGAGTACTGCATGTCCAGACTTTGGGGGCAGCGGGGAGAACATGCCCGGCTTCTGTGGGTGGAAAAGAATCCATGTTTCACACACAGCGGCTGACTCAAAGCTGACTGCGCTCAGAAGCACACACAAGGCCTCTGGGCTCTACGCACAGAGATTTCTGCTCTGGAAGGTGGGGATGGGGCTGGAGAATCTGCCAGATTCTGATTCCCAGATGCTGCCCATGCAGCTAGTGGGGACCACACTCGAAGACACACATACACAGACTCGGACGATACCTGCGTTCTCAGCCTTGACTGGGCTGTCAGACCCACGGCACCTGCACAGGCTGTCTGGGGCGCGCCGTGGCTGTGGCCTTCCCCAGCGCCGCGTCTTCAGCGTGGCTGAGGAACCCTGTCTCGCTGGCTTCCCGGTTCCCCGCTCTTGCTAACCGCTCACGTCCCATCTGCTTTTTCATCCTGACTTTTATTTCTTTCTTTGAGGTTTTTCATCCGTTTCACGGGTTTCCCCAATGTATTCCTGTATCCAGCTTCGTAGATTTCTATGCGTGGCTATCGCGTCCTATCACTTGTTCTGGGTCCGTCCGACTCTTCTTTTTCTAGCTTCGTGAGGGAAGAACTCGGGTTAGTGCGGTTCATTCCTTTGAGATTTCCCCTTTGACACATGCAGCTCCACCGTCATGGGGCCAGGAGCGCCCACCACCCCCCGCCCTCCGCACGCAGCATGGTTAAACCTGTCCTCGCTGGACGAGGACGGACCCATGAGGCTGTCCTGCTGGGGGAACCTGGCCAGGGGTGCCATGGGAAGATAGATGACGAGCTCCGTTTTTTCCTTTTTGAACCCGTGGTAGTGGTGGCGTGCAGGGTGCGGGGAGTGGGGCGCTTTCTGGTCCTGCACAGGAAGGGCCGTCCCCCACCCTTTTCATTCCATTCACCCGCCTCTGCCTGGAACCTTCTGTCCAGGGCTCCTATCTCTGGAGCCGCGTTCTATATGCTGTTGGTGCTAAAGAAGGGAGTTGCCTTAGGACTAATTCTCTCAGTGGATTAAAACCTCTGCCTTCGGCTTAGGTCATGGTCTCAGGGTCCTGGGATCAAGCCCCGCATCGGGCTCTCTGCTCTGTAGGGAGGCGGCTTCCCCCCCTCTCTCTGCCTGCCTCTCTGCCTACTTGTGATCTCTGTCTATCAATAAATAAATTAAATCTTTTTAAAAAAAACCTAATTCTCTCTAAAGTTATGGCCCTATTTCTCATTTCGGGAGATTTCTAAAAAATTTAAATAAAATTGGTATGTTGACAGCTCGTTCTTTCCTCCAGCATTTTCTGAAATTAACTTATTTTAGCTTTGATTGTTTTCTCATCTGTGGGGGATCAGAGGCAAAGGAAGGTAGTGTGTTCACTACCTTGTATGTTCAACAGGTCATAAACTCTTTGTTTAAAGGTTGTTATGTATTTGGCTGGTGGACTGGCTTACAGCCAACCCAGATCCTACCTCTGAGACACACAGGCACTAGTCATGTTTCAGGAGACAACTGAAATGCTACAGCACAAATATTTCTTATTTGCTCACTATTAGGGTCCTTCAAGAATTCCCCCAAGCTACAGATACATAAAGAAATAAGATCGTCATTCCTAAAACACACTCACATACATCCCAACGACCTCTAATACTGAGTTGTTTTGGTAACTGAAATATTTTATTCAAAGATGTATAGTGCAAGTTTATGTATCTTTCCTCCCAAGGGCATCTTTTGAAGGAAAGCATGAGAAGAAGAAAAAAAAATAGATAGTCAAAGTGCACTACTGGGTTTGAAGAAAATGAGTTAAAGATGTACAGTACAGTCTTACAATCTGGCCACACGCAAACGGGCTCACGCCTCGTCTGCAGGCAGCACTTGAAATCTGGAGAGATGTTCATCAGCTTTACTATAAAATCTGGCACATTAAATATGAATTGTATAAGACGCAAAAATACACGGTGATCATGTCTACTCTGGTCATCTCACCTCGAACATTCAGCCAGTCCAGATGCACCATGAGAACAAGGTCTCTGAGCGGTCACTGTGGTCCCCACTAGGACTAGCCGGACAGTGTCTGTGTTGGGTCAGCACCCTGATGGGCTGGACAGGGGCGTGGACCCAGGGTGACCTGGAGGGAATCTGCACATCTGTGTGTCCCCCACTGGTGGACTTCACTCAGCCCCGTGGCCTCTCCCTGCTGCCCACCAGTGGAATTTGGTTACAAATATTAGGGAAATTCATGGTCATTGCAGGAAGAACAACAAAGTCTCGTATGTGCTGCGTCTTCAATCCAGAGAACAGTGTGCTGAAATCCTACGCATGCAGAGCCTGGGCTTACTGAAATGCGGAGCTGGTTGCTTAGAGGCCCTGAGCTTAAGGCTTGGAATCACTCATGCAGGGTAAACAGTATTACTAGAATGACCCAGGGGACTGAGAATAAATATTTAAGCTTCTGAAATTCCTTCTTGTCAAAAAAAGAAATGTGGGAAGTTTACAACACAATATGGTTTAAACTTGTATTTTACTTGTTTTCTATATAAGAAAAATACTTGATAGAAACGTGCATTCATCCCTGTTCGACCTTGCAAAAACCCGTCTTGTCCTTCTACTACTTTTCTTGGTAAGACACTCCCTCCGACAGAAAATAGTTGCCTGTGAAAGGAGAAGAAGCAGCGTGATTTAAGCCACCGAAGCTGAGAATTCAGGAGGCCGCTGCCGCGGTGAGCGGAGAGGCGATGCCGGCGGCCCAGCTCTGCCCAGTGGCTGTGGTCACCAGCGGCCGGAGGGGCCTTCCGGACCAGAGCCCTGAATGAACGCGGAAGAGTGAAATGCTGAAATTCCTTCCTCCTGCATTTTCTTGTTCAAGACATCAGACCCCACACCGGGTCGCTCCCTCCAGAGCACAGGACGTGTCTGGCTTTTTAACTTCCTGCCTAATGGGTCTTGCTACCCGAATTGGAGGTTTCGGGTTTTACGGTCCCCTGAGAGGACGACTGCTGGATTATGTTCGTTTATTCGTTTTCATTCTTTATCTATTATTTATACGAGGACATGTTCCTGTTTTTCTTTCTGGAAATCCTCAGTTATTCCAGGAATTAGCAGAAGAATTTTTGTCAGTTTTATAAACGGCCTATTTCTGCAGTTTCTTAGCCAGGAGCCCACGTGCACTCTCCTGTATGGCGAACCTGCCACATGCAGTAAGGGAGGCGGGCGGCGGGGCACAGGGTAGAGAACACCCTGCGCGGGGGCAGCCGCGCGCCTGGGTCCACGCCGGGCAGGTCCACTCGGGACAGGTCCACTCCGGGCAGGTCCACGCCGGGCAGGTCCACTCGGGACAGGTCCACTCCGGGCAGGTACACGCCGGGCGGGTCCACTCGGGACAGGTCCACTCCGGGCGGGTCCACCCTGCGCGGGCGCAGCGGCTGCTCCGGGGCGGGCAATCACGGCGGAGGCGGGAGGCCGCTGCGCACCGACCCAGGTCCTCCTCCCGCGTCGTGACCCAGAGGCTTGCACGTGGGGTCTTGAGGGCGCAGGTGTCGTGCGTCAATTCGGGGTTCGCGGCTCGCGCACGGCCCCGGCCCCGGAGCAGGTCTCCGCGGACACCGCTGCGCCCAGGGCCCGGCCTGTCCTGGGCTGACGGTCGCGTGTCCGCGTGTCTCCCCGACCGACCCCCGCGCCAGCCCCGGGGCTTCTCCCGCGAACCTGCGCCGCCGCCGTCGGGGTCCCCGGCAGCAGGTGTCGCGGACGAGGCTCACACCCGCCCCCACTGACCAGCGGGCTGCGCCAAGCCAAGCGGCTCCCGCACCCTGAGACCCACCCTGAGACCCGTGGGTGGCGACGAGCCCCCCACCCCCGACCGCGAAGGGCAGGACTGACCCTGAAGGGCGGCGCCGCGACCCAGCCGCCCGTCCGCCTCCGCCGCCGGAAGGACCCTCCGGAGCTCGGGGCCAGGCCAGGGCGATTCGGACTCCCCCGAGAAGCGTCCGGCTTCCGCGCGTGCGGATGAGCTTCCAGGAGATTGTCTATTCCGGCCACTTCCAGGCCCAAACCGTGACGACCTGCGCCATTCAGGGTCACGTAGCTCACGTGGTCGGAGAGTCTCTCGGCTGAGATCGTTGCGTCCGCGACGTCCACCCGCATCCGCGACGCCTCCCCCTGCCCATCTGAGCACGAGCCCAGTTACCGCCGCTGACTCCCGGGAGGCGCTGCCCTGCAGGGTCCCCTCCACACCAGGTGGCTGGGCCCGCCGACCCCAGAAGCCGCCTGCATGTGCGGGGACAGAGGACCCACTGTGGGAGGGACAGGCCTGCTCTGGTGGGCCCTTGTTTTCCACCGACCGCATGGGCAGGCACAGGAGGCCCAGTGTAAAGGCCTGTGGGGAAACGGAGTCAAAAGACCCCAGGAAGAGAAGAAAGATGTTTTTTCCACAGAGGCTTCCTGAATGGTTTAAGAAAACTCTCAGTCCGGGAAGTGGACACCAGACCAGCTGAGTTAAGTGCCTACTCGGCCACCAGCAGAGCGGCTGGACAAGCCTGCGACCTCTCAGGGTTTTCACTTCGGGGTCAGAGAAAGCACCAACGCGGGTTCCTGTGTGGGGCCGCTGGGAGGTTAGACACAGCCAGGACTGGGCTCGGACCAGCGCTCGGAAGTTCCCGACCTTATGGGACTAGAGCTTCTTACTAGTTTCCTGAATTTCCTCCTGAAATCTTCAAATAAAATCCTTAACCTAAAATATAGACTGACATGGGAAACAAAGGCAGAAGAGAAATTATTAGATTTCCTTACTCTCTACAGCCCACCGACAAGTCCTTGAAACAGGCAGAGTGACCTTCCTCTAGGGACTGAACTGCCTCGATATTAATACTTCGCTGAGGCAAAAGGCAATCTTAGCCCGACCCCCAGGACCCTGTAAGTCTACTTCCATGCATAAAAATTCCTTTGGAAACTTCCATTATCTCTAAACCCTCCAAGATACATGTTGGCAGTCACCCCCCACACGCACACATATGGCTCACGGACACACCTGTGAAAGGTCTCACGACTGAGGCTTTAGTAGACGGTAATAAATGACCTTTTCCTGACAATGAACCTAGCCCTCCCAAAGGCTCTGGAAACCTTGCTTCCAAAATTCCTTAGAAACTTACGCTTTTCCAAACCTCCTCCCAATTTGAAAATATAGAGTAGGCCACTCCTCGCGACCCCAGTGCCTGGTCCTGTGCTGCCCACGGGTCCTGTCTTTAATAAAAGCACGCTTTTCTACCAAAGACACTTCAAGAATTCTTTCTTGGCTGTCGGCCATGAACGCTAACGTGTTTCCTACATCATGGACTTTTTCACGGTGTGAGCTCGCGCTCTGATGGCCTGTGCAAAAGTGAAATTCCGTTTCCAGAAGGACAGAGAACGTGATTGGGAAAGGGCCACCGTGAAGAAACTGTCCAGCCATGAATACGCCGTCCGTGCGGCTGTGTGCGGCCCGCCACCGAGAGAGATTCTGGGCACGCCTGGGAACAGCCGTGGATGTGCTGGGTCCGCTGCAGCCGGTGAGGAGGACAAGCCCCAGAGGCGAGGGCCTGTGAGTCAGGAGCAGACGGATACAGAGGAAAACCAGAGGGTTTGGCTAGCAGTCCTGGGGTCCCGAGACCTGTTGCTGCATCGGCCCGCACTAGACCTAGACTCGGGTTCCTGAGGCTCCAGACAGGTTTCTTGTCGTCGAAATGGACGCAGCTGAGATATTCACACCCGGCTCTGAAGGGGACCCGTGGCCAGACCCAAACCGCCAGAGCACCAAGTCTGTGGCCTCAGAGCCAAATGCCAGTCATTCCTGCTCTGTTAGAGCCACGTGAGAGCCCAGGGGTCCTGCCGGCCTCCTGGCTTTCGAGAAACGGTTAAAGCAGCTGTTTTAAAGATACGGAAGTTCGGGATGAAGCAGGAGGTAGCACGGAGTCCTGGGGGTGGGGCTGTGTGTCAGGTAGCTCCCCGTCAAGTAGCACGCATGTGTGCACGCATATGGTAGGAGCCGATTTAAAAATAAGTGTGTTTGTGAAAAATGCAAAAGCCAAAATGTTTCATTACACAGAACACAAGTGCTGTGGTCTCTATTTCAAGTCCGTTTCAGGACTGCTCCGCGGCTCAGCTAGGCAGGTGGCCGAGTGGGCCCTGAGCTGGGGAGGGACACGCCCCTGAGCAAGGGTGACTTCCTCACCGTGTGGCTTCTGCGGCTCTAGGGGGTGTCATCGCTGTGGGAGACCCGCTCTCCAGTGAGCATACGGGTGGCTATGGAGAGTGAGCGCCGTCCAGATTTTGCAACTAGAAATAGTAGCTGTTGTCAGCACAGCCACGTACTTCCCGTTCATTCCCTCAACACCTGTTCGTGAGCGTCGACGGGGACGGCATTGGAGGGCCTGCGGGGACGGGACCGATGCTTCCCGGGCCCCTCAGGGCCCTGATAGAAAAACAACAGCAGCCGGATTTGGGTTCATCAGGGACCCGTAGAGGGCAGGCGGCGGACACAAAGTCGGAGCTCTGTGACGTCCGTACCGCTGCGTGCTGCAGGTCCTGTAGAGCGATCCGATCATTGCAGAACGGACCCGTTTCAATCGCTATCATGTGCTCAGTGCCAGCACGATCGTACTGGGCTCAGAGGGTCTCATTCAAACCCGAAACCAGCCGCCCGGGTCATGTGCGGCCCTGGCTTTCTTGGGGCGCCACCCAGCTGGAGGCCCCGTCACTGGCCCACGTCAGAAGAGGCAGAGCCACGAGGAGGAGCCAGGACAGGGCCTGGCTGTACCCTCACGTTTGTGGACAGTGCAAGCCTAGCGTCCTGTTCACAGTTGTTCATCAGGTCTGGCTGAGTCTCCAGGCCAGCCGTGCATGACCTGAACCCCCCCCAGTCCAGGCACTTTGGGTCAGAACGGTATCTGTCCCTGGCTGGAAACAGATGTCAGCCTTCCCTGAAGCTGTTACCAGTGAAGGAGGGATGTGGATATGAACATCGCCCAGCGGGACTGGGGAGGCTGGGGAGCTGGCAGGGTCTGGACAGGACGCCCACTGTCTTCCCTCAGGGTCTTGCAGAAGCAGAGTGACCTCAGAGACACCTGCCGACCAAAAGCAAGCTTAGTGGTCAGCTTCCCTGGGGGCCGGGTCCCCAGGAATGCAGCCTGTGGGGGAACCAAGGCTGCACCGACCATGGGGTGCCTCCTGGACACCGGGGCTCACTGCCCGTGGACACCCGGGGCTCGGGGCTCACTGCCCAACTTCTGGAGAAGCAGAATGCCTGACGTCTGTCAGGACCGAGCTGCCTGCGGAAATGGGGTTCGGTGTAAACTCAGGTGGTGGCCCTTCCTCTGAGGCCCTGACCAGGGTTGTTGGCTCCCTGCCCTTGCCACCTTCCCAAATGACCTGAACACATGCTGGGGAGTGGCCTGGGGCTCCCAGGTTTTAGTTTATAAGTCTCCTCATTAAAACGTTAGCTTTTATCAAATGTGCATTCCATTAACATTAAAGAAAATGCATGGAGTCATTTGAAAGAAAAGTGATTTTCCAGTTCACTGCCTGTCCCTAAAGGAGCGTAGGTACCTTCATGAGCCCCTGGAAAAGGCTTGATGATGTGTGATTTTTGCCAAACAGCTTCTTCCATTGTAGTGTCAAGGGATTTACTTTCCTCCACGGTAAATGCTGGCTTATTAATGCTCAGACCAAATCCAAGGGAGGAGATTCTCACTGAAACAGAAGAAGAAGGGGATTTAGTGGATAAGAACGGGAAAGTTCAGAGACAGTCGGATACCTGGAAAACGGATGTAATTAATCCAGTATTTCACTCAGTTTTAATAAATGTTGATATGCATAGGTGTGAACATTGCTTCATAGATACATTGTTAACCATTATTTATTATTAAACATTGTTAAAATTCCTTCTAAAGTCAGCCCTATAAGAACATTTCAATAAACCAATAAATAACCAATAAATACACGAGGAGCTCCCAGAACCGGCACCGCGGCCACACGGTTTGGGAAGGTCGCGGAGTCAGAAGTGCCACCACAGGTAATTACGAAGCCGTCGACCAGCCAAGCCTGTCAAGCATATTTGTCTCAATTTAAAACACCTACAAGCATGCGTGACCAACATTCATTCTTAGAATGAAAACCACAAATAGCAGAGGAGTCTCTATTATTAAAGACACAGGGTTTTCCATCCCCAGGAAGGGAGGAGGCCGTGGGGCGGAAGCGCAGGGGGACTGTGGCCCGGGGGTCAGGTGCCTTCACAAGAGGGACGATGGCAGACAGAGAGGACGATCCAGTGCACACAACTTCCTCTAAAAACGGGGAGCACGAAGGCCTTTATAGCTGTAAGAAATAAAAAGAGCATTTTTAAATGGAAACTAAAAAAATTCACATTAAAATCCTTAGAAAAATAACCCTTAGCACGTGCTCTCTCTCTGGACCACCATCTTTAAGGTAACTGTGGGTTGTTTTAGGAGAAGGGAGTTGGGGGAAATTGGAAGGGGAGGTGAACCATGAGAGACTATGGACTCTGAAAAACAATCTGAGGGGTTTGAAGGGGCGGGGGTGGGAGGTCGGGGTACCAGGTGGTGGGTATTAGAGAGGGCACGGACTGCATGGAGCACTGGGTGTGGTGCAAAAACAATGAATATTGTTATGCTGAAAATAAATTTAAAAAAAAATGCAGACCACGCCACTGAACCCCAGACGGGAGGGATGGGGCACCTGGACACGTTCCCTGGGTGTTTACTGGACGCATCAAAACGATGTGTTCTCAGAGTCCTCTTTTGTTTGTACTTTTGAAGAATTACAGAAGACTGTGATTTCCTTTCAGTAATAATTTTAAGGTAAGAGGAAATATTGACGAGAAACCACATCAGACTTGCTGACGAGTTTGAAGAATGCAGAAGGGAGGGGGTCCCCGCCGGAAGGCGGTCCGCTGCGTGGGTGAGGTGCAACGGACCAGCAAGAACATGGCCGAGCTGGGGACCCACCTCTGCCCCCAGCTGCAGGAGAACCAGCCTGGAGGTCAGACGAGGCGAGTACAAAGTCATCACTAGGAACATCAGAAGATGTGTTTTGTGACAGATGAAGAGATCTGTGATGCCAATTACGGATGCTACTAAGTGAAAGATTTTCTTCAGTTTGGCCCTGGATATTCAAGAGGCTAAACCTGGCAGGCCACAGGGTCGGGCAGTGCTTCATCAGCGGTTCCTTTGTCAAGAGGCTTCTTTTCTTTTCTTTTCTTTTCTTTTCGAGAAAGTCTCACTCCTTGAGCCTGGTCGTGGCACATCTGATCCCAGACGACAGCCCACACGCCTGCCTCCTGGGGTTTCAGGCGCACGGTCAGCCCTCCCAAGCCCACCACCGGACCTACAAACCCTATAGGGGAGACACAACTTGCAGTAACTTACTTAAACCTCTAGTTTTCGTGACATTTCAGATGCATGAAACGAAATCGACACGGCCGTCTCCTCCAAGCTCCCCTTTCCCAGTGGTTTCTGATTTTGCGTAGTAACATCTTTAACTGTGGCCCTGCGAACTTACATACATACATACTCTTTAAAAATTCACGAGCTTTTAAATTTATGTCCCAAATTCTGCCTTGACAAATGCCGAAACCGGCGCACCCGTAGGTCTCATCTTGTTTTTAGCGATTCCCGTAACTGTGCTCTTGTTTCGCGTCTCCCTGTGGGTTCCATTGCCTGTGGCCACCGAGGGCGCGGAGCCGTTCCCCGCGCGTGCGTGAGGCCCGCTGCGTCCGGAAGGGCCTGTTCTCACTCCCGAACCGCGAGTCCTACTTTCCTGCTGTTCACTCGGTTCGAAGGGACTTCTACAAGAAGACGTCTTCCTGCTTCCTGCAGTCCGTCACGGGGGAGACTGTCTTCTCTGGCTCTTGCTTTTTAAACGGTAAGTGGATCAGGTCTTACCTAACTGACCTGCATCTCTCTTCCGAGAGCCCTCGAGGGGCCGGCGTGGCTCCTCCCCGGAGGACGGGCTGCCCACGCCCAGCTCGCCGGTGGCCCTCACTGCGGCGTCCGTCCTGCTGGGTCCCTGCGGGGCAGTGACTGGTGCGTGGGGTCCTTTCTTGGGTTTGCCCCCCACCCCCCAGGAATGCAGGCATGTCCTCTGACGAGCAATTTTAAGAGCTGCACCGAGCGATTACAGTGTTTTCTTCTTCTGATGTAAATTCCTCTGCCTTTGATTTCCGTGGAGCTTTGCTCTGGTTTTTATTTTGGTCCTTTCCTGTTTCAGAGACGTCACACCCTAGAGACTGCGCTGCTCTCGGGGGCGGTCGGGGTGGTCGGGGGTGGGAGGGTGTGTGGGCGAAGGTGGTCAGGGGTAGGCAGGGGGGCGTGTGGGGGCAGTTCGAGGGCTTTCCCACCAAATCTCTGTCATCTACCTGCACGTTCTACCTCGGGGGCCGCATCGCTGCGGGGAAGTCCCACCTATGCACGCGGCCTCTCGGATCGCTTGTTTCCCTTCATTTCTCCACAGGAGTGTTGAGGAGCTCCCTGTTCGCCGTCTGCCGCATGCCCTGTCCTGTGTCCCACAAGAGCTCAGTGGCCCAGGGCTTCCCCTTCAGGTCGTACTCAGCTGGACCTCAGGTGGCAGGACCACAGCTGACATGCAACCAAGCACCCACGGGTCGGGGATTCTCTGTCCCAAACCCCAGCCCTAACTGGTTGGCCCTGTGCGCCCTCTGCAGAAGAGGTCACCCCTTCGTTCTCCTCTAGGCACCCTCGGGTTTGGCCCAGACTTCCCCACAGGAGAAGCTCCTCTTCGGGTTGGAACATAGGTGGACCCGTGCGTGTCTCCTGATTCCGTGCAGCAGAGGCGTGTCCCGCGCCTGGCCCTGCAGAGTCCCGGGCCGTGGCTAGGACTCCAGTCACTGGCCCCTTTCAGCAGCCGCCCAGCCCCGACTCGGGCTGCTTGACGTCTAGCCACAGTGTAATGTACCTTCTCCGGGGTTTCCACCTTGTTATCTGTAAGGGTATCAAAGATTGGTAGACATTGTTCTTTTTGGGTCATTTTTTAATGATATCACTCACGAACTCCCAAGTTTGGGACCCTGTCTATTTGGGATCATACCAAGACGGCATTGCGAGGACGGGTTACTGGCCTCCTTGCCCACACCCGGTGGTTCTGCTTCCCTGTCACTCCCAGTCCTAAACCCCCTCACGCCCTGAGTCCTCCTGCTGTCCCAACCCTCACGTCCCTGGGGGCGAGACGGCACAGGGGAGGGAGCGGCTTTCGGGCCCAGGCAGCGATAAGGGGAAACCGGCTCTAGGTTTCTAGGGTACTTGACTCTGTTCCCAAACCTGCCTGCTTCCCAGGACACGGCCCTTCAGCCAGTTCCCGGGCCGCAAAGAACAGTCGTCATAGCTTGAGTAAGTCTGCACATGGCTCAGGGGCGTCCCAGCTCTGCAGGCCGTCGTCAAGCTCTGTCCGGCACGGTGACTCGGCCGCCACTTGGAAATGGGCACCCGTACGCTTCGGAAGTCCGATGGTTAATGTAATTCACGCTTACTGTGCATATTAAACTTGGATGGAACTTTGTTTTCTAAGCTTTTAATTGTTCTATGTTTTCTAAACTCAGAAAACATCAAATTACTGTTTTAAGAGATGTATTGATGAAAGCTAACCCCAGAAACACGTATCAGGCGTATGATACGAGGAATTACCAGACAAGGGTGGCCGTTCTGAAGCAGGGCAGAGGCGTGTGGGACGGGACGGTGGCTGCGGCGTGCAGTCTGTTCCTCTGGGAACAGTCTCCAAAACTCATTCCTTGAAACGCCACGTCGAGGGGACTCACGCGAGCCCTTCTCAGCCCCGTCTCCGTCTCCGCTCTCTCCTCCCTCCCGGCCGTGTCGCCCCGTCTGCCGCAGGGACCCGCACATAAGCTCAGTCCTCCGTCGCTGCCCCGTGTGGGGTCAGGCGCCCCGACTTCACGTCGGTCCACGGCTGGGGGAGGCCGTGCTCGCTTCCCACCGCCGGCCGGTCGCGCCCAGGGAAAGGGTTTTCTCAGGACACTGGGTTCCGGGCAGGCACCCGCGTGAGGGGCGTCTAGTGAGCCTCCGGCTCCCGGTCCTCACGCCCCGGCCGGCCCCGGTGGGAAGCGCGTCCGTGGACACAGCCGCTGCCCGTTACGCCCCGCTGCTCGCGACCTGCTGTCCGTCGCTCACCCTTACCACAAAACACAGCCCCGCAGGGGGAAGCCCGGGGAACCCAAGTCAGGAGACGACCGAGGAGAGCCGGCCACTCAGACCCCGGAGAAGCCGCGGGAGCGGAGGACACGGGGTAGAGGGAACAGGCTCAGCCCCGCCCCGCCCCTGCCCGTGTGCAGGAAACGGCCCGTGAGAGCGGCAGGGCCTCGGCAGGCTGGGGCAGTCCTCTACGGATCGCGTGAAAATGCCATCTTGGGAAAGATAGGTTTGGGGGTGCTTGTTGACTGCAGTGTCCTTTCTGCAATATGGAGCTCAGTATCTCTGGGATTTAGATTATTCCAAGTCAAAACAGCACAAAGCTTTTTAATTAAAAAATACAGTTTGGGCAGATTGTAAAACTGAAGAAACAGGCTGTGCTCAAGCAACAGGTCTGGGGTCTAGCGCGTGTGCGGGGGACGCTGGGGCACGGTGGTGACGGCTTTGCCAGGACACCGCGCAAGGGCACTGCGCCTCCCCGAGTCCCAGGCAGGGCAAGAAGCCTTCTAACTCCGCGTCGGCGCCACTGCCACGGCCCAGAGAGTTCTTGCCCATTTGGCCGTTAGTATGACGGTAACTGAATTGTTTTTATTCTATTTAAAAACTCCTCTTACCTCTTAGGCAGAATTGACTAGAATTACGCAGAAAATCTTGGTGTCAGGTGTATCTTACTTTAGGTCTGACTTAGGACAAGATTAACACACTTTCTTACTTATTTATGAAGAAGGGCACAGAAGGCGTGTCACAGTATTGCCGTGAGGGTGACCACACAGCCCCTAGACGCTCGCGGACACCGTGGCTGTCGTTCCGATCAGAGCCCCCTCCCGTCCTCTATGCTCATGTGCGTCGCCGTCGAGGTCCTGCCCCAGGCCCGCACTGCCGGCCAGAGGAGCTCGGGAAAGGGGGGGAAGGGGTGGATGATACTCAGCGGTGCTGAGCCCGTGATGTCGGAAACACGTTCACCTAATGACGTTATCCCTGCTGGTACTGCCACCCAGCTGACGGCAAAGCCGGGAAGAGACCACAGATGTGATGCTCCTCGGGCCACCGGCTAGCAGCCCTGAGGCTTTCCCCGGGGCCGTCGACTGTGGGCCCCGAATTCAGTCTTTCAGGATGTGCTGCTTCCTTGCGCCACCTTAATCCGCAGGTCAGCGAAGTAATTCAGCAAAGCCAAGCTTGTTGCCTGAGGAGTTACGAAGTCCACGGCGTCTGTGAGATTGTTGGGGTGGTTGCTGAGCCACGGGACTGGAGTCCGTATTCCCACCCGTCTACCGAGCCATGAGGCGTCTGAAACGTTCCCTTTGAATTTAGTTGACTTCAAGGGTTGTAGAACTGAACAAATTCTGCTCGCAGGAGGAGCGCCAAATCAGATTGGCAGGTTGTATTTTAAAGCGCAGGTTTTGCTTCATGTACGTGGCACACCCCAGACGCGTGCCTCATTTTTCTGGGCCTTTGCTTCGTCGGGTCGGGAACGTCTTCACGCGACTCAGCACTTGCCTTGAACACTTGTGGCTGCTTTTCCCTCCAGCAGACGCGCTTAGGCCAGGGTCCACGGGGCCCACAATGGCACCAGCTGACCGCGCTCAACAGGCTTGTATCCAGGTGGGAGGTGAGGGGAAAAGACACAAACCGGTGGGCACAAAGTCCCGTGTGCGGAGTTGTGGCCCCTGTGGACGCGGTCCCGCTGCCGGGGGGACCAGAGACCGCGCTCCCGCCCCTCCCCCGCTCAGGCCCCGCGTGCATCACCAGCTCCTGAAAGGGCCTCGCGAAGAAATTACCACAGTTTTAGAATAAATTCTTACCTCGTTCTTCAGAGATCTTTTCTTTGTGTTTTTTATCATGAGAATTCCACTGGAAACCACTCTAAAATGAACACATCGAAAACTAACCGGAGCAGTCCAGAAACCTCTGGCAGCCGCTGACCCACGGAGTGAGAATGGACGGCAAGGACCTGTCCTCGCCGGCGCCAGCATCGAGCGAGTCCGCGCACAGACCACCAGCTGCCGCCGCCGGTCGGCTGGGCCGCCGCCGTCCTGCACCGTGTGGGACGCACTGGCAGGCGTGCGATGCATCATCTCCAGAAACGCCGTTTCACTCTAGACGCAGACCCGGAGAGGAGCTTCCCTGGGCAGTGCGGCGTTCCTTCCACGGTGCTGCTGGACGGGCCCCTGCCTGCGGGCGCCGCGCTCTCCGCCGCTGCGGGCATCGTCCCCTGCTCACCTCCAGCTCCGGCTCTTCTGCCGGCGGCCCTCCACCCCCGGCCCCGGGTCTGAGCCTGTGTCTCTTCAAGCCTGAAAACACTGAGGGTTTCCTGCCAGCAGGAGGTTCTTGGGGAACCGTCCCGGTGCGGACACTTCCCAGACGACCCCCTTCACTCTGCGTCCCACCGTCTGTCTGCACGTCTGTCCTCCAGCCTGAGGCTCCCTAGCAGGTGGTCAGGGACATTCGGTGAACCTCTGGGTTCTGGAGCCCTGGGCCGTTCTTTGCCTTCAAGCGACACTCTGTTACTTTTACTGCGTTGATATTAAGTTGACATGTCTGTCCACATAAAATCACATTAGTATTAATATCTTCAATACGAATTTACGGTGCAAAACCTCCTGAAAGTGCAGAAATTATGTATAAACACGGATGTATGCAGACAGAGAGATAAAGACAAGCAAAAAGGTGAACAAGCAGTTTCCTTTTGTTACTGAAATGGTTTCTCCTCCTTTGGTATGGTTTTTCTTGTTTTCTACAAATTCTAAAATGAAGTACATTAACTTATAATCAATAACTCTAAAAGTGAATATTGGTTATGCAGAGCACGGGACGTTCTTCTCGGTGGTCATTTACCACCAAAACTCACTACGGTCGACTGGTCTCCAGGATCTGAGAAAGATACACTAGCAGGGAAAATGGGGGCAAATTCTCACTTACTCAGACCGATTTGATAGATCCACTAATTAACAAAAAGCCTGGGTCCAGAATCGGGCTTGGTGGCCCCGCACCCCCCCACAGGGAGACAGGCCGGGCTGTCGTCCAAGCGCACGTGAGCTCCCGTCGGTGCCCCCGGCCGGGCCGTGCCCATTCCTGATCTGGTGCCCACACGCAGACTCACTCAGCGCACCTCCTCGCTCCCCGGGATGCTCCCACAGCTGCGCTGGTTCCTCTGAGCCCCCTCAGGGGGCAGACCCTGCCTTCACAGCCAGCCCTGTCCTGGGGCGGACGCCGAGGTCCGTCTGAGCTCAGCAGGAGCCAGACGGGCCAAGAAAGAGCAGACGCGTGCCGCAGGCCGTCCCTCGCCACCCCGGCTGGCTGCTCTCCCCAGAAGCTGAGTGTCCGTCCACAGGGGTGTGCACCTGCCACCCCACCTCCTCCGCCCCTCCATGTCCCTCCGTCCTCCTTACCCGGCTTAGGTCAGCTTCTGCCGCTCCCACGTGAACTGATGGATTCTCGCCATCGCCCGTGCATACCACATTCGCCGACCTCTTGTGTGCTTACTCACGGCTTTGGTCGGTCTCCGATCATCACTCACGTGCCCTATCAAGGGACATCTCCGCATAGACATCGTGACATGTGCACAGGTGACTGGGCCTTTACTGGACGTCTGACTCAGAAAGGGTTGGTCCCATTCTCTACTCCATCATTTATGACTGTGGCAGAGAACTCAGAGCAAGACGGAGGCAGTCCAGCCGGGAGGCCATGCAAACTGTGCTTTCCTGAGCATTTGTTGAAGTATTTTCCGACCATGTAGCAGCATCTGGAAAGGAAGAGCAGAGTGTGAGTCTACACGATCGGCAAGCTCGCCGTGGAACCACACGAATCCAGGGAAGAGAGAGAGAAAGGAAGGAAGGGAGGGTGGAGGGAGGGAGGGAAAACAAAGCAAAGTAAAAGTTGTATTTTGTATTACGAATCCCAACAGAAATAACTCTGCGGAGCAAACGGATCTGGAGGGAGCAGGTTTTGTCCCTGCTGCTGTGCCGTCACCGGACGGCCCTGGCGTCTGTGGGTCGGTGGAAACCACCTTCTGGGATCTGGTCTCGGGAGCAGAACCACCGACGCTGCCAGCCCCGAACAGATTCAGTAATAGCCGCTTGGTGCTGCCCACATTCTCTCATGGGTTCTTCCGTGGATGTTTTTGGAGATGAGAAAGAACACGGACACGGTCCTAGAATGTCTTTGAGCCTGGAAGACTTGAAATTACTAAAGAATATGCGTGCTGAAGCTGATTTCTGAGTTCACCCCTGGAATGCTAGCCCTGCCCCCAAAGTTCATTACCGAATCCTCACCGGACGACGCAGTGATTCACTGAGCAAATGTTCGCCCAACGCCAGATGTGAGCCGAGCTCTACAGGCCCGCAAGCGACCGGGACACGGACAGGACCCGCGCAGACGGAGCTCATGGTGGAGCGCGAAGACCAGCGGGTGACAGGCCCTGAGCAGCGACTGCGTCACAGCCCCCTGGACGGTGAGGTCGGCCCTCCCTGGCCTCCCCGCTCCGGTGGACGAATCACCCATGAGCTCGCGGGTGAGTGTGGGCATCCTGGGGGCTGTACTTCCAGTTCTGCGGAAACCATAAATCTGAGCAGGACCAAATGTGGCAGGCGTCTGGGGGAGGACGGAGACTTGGCGCATCTCCTCACCACTGGCCACCTCCGATGGCCGCCTCCGGTGGCGCGGTGGGAAGGGTGGCCCGCGGGGAACGCCACGCAGCCTGCAGCACCCCGCGGGGCCGGCTCTTCGCTCATCCCCGTCCCTTCCACGCGAGAACCGCCAGCCCTCCCTCCGAAGAGCAGGTCTCTTGTTGTGTGAGTGACAGACCGTTTGGTCTGTAGGTCACGAGCTAAGACACCCAGCTACTGAAACTTTTGAGAGGAAACCATTTATTTCTGAGTTTCAGGTACTAATTATGTAATAATTGCAGACATTACAGGGATTAATCGTGTCAGAAATGTTAGTGAGAGGAACAACTCCATGCGTGAGTCTGACCTACATACGCGGCTGCCCTGAACCAAAATTCAGTGAAACTTAGCCCCGAATGGGGATATTCCCAGGAAGATATATTTCCTTCTAAAAATAATGGAAAACCTTGACTTCCAGTTGAGACTCATCCGGAAGAGGAAGAAGTATGAGACCAAACTTGACATGAATGTTGAAGTGACTGGACCACGGGTCACGTGGTAGCGCCCAAAGACTCGACAAGACTTGGATCATATGATGCTACGACTGAGTCCGTATCCCAGAGCCGCCGACCGGAGCTGACCCTCTACTGGAAATGCCGGATACGCGCAGGGAAAAAATGCTCCCATGGAAGCCCTGGCCTCCGGTGTCCCTCTCAGTGCACATCCGAGACGCACGAGCGTCTACTGCATTATCAGTCACATCTCGAGCGCAAAGCACAGTCCGTCCACAGCAGAGGCAAGAGCACGGTGGAGCTGCCACGCGGGCAGGAGTGAAAAGGAGACATCAGAGCCGAAGGCCTGAGCTGTTGCTAATGTTGTCATCATCCTGCAAGGCCAGCAAAAAGCCAGAACAATCACGGCATCTGAGCTCCTGAATGCCCATTTACTCCAAAGATGTTTGCTATCTTTGGTCATTACAGAGAGCCTGTAATTGTAATTACACCCTGAACGCGGCCCTTTCCTGTGGCTCTGCCCACCACAGCCAACACTCAGGTGCGGTGCCCCTGCAGAGCTTTACAGTGACTCTGGGGGCGGAGGGGCTCACGGGCTGCAGGCAGTGACGCACACCCCAGCCAGAGGACGCACCTGCCAGCCAAGCCCTCTCTGGGGAGAAGGAAGTCTCCATTCTCATTCTTCCCCAGCAAGAAGAAATTGGAACATACGGGGTCAGAAAACAAGATGCTGATTGTCAGCTTGCTAATGGATTGAACTGGGTCTGGGTCTCTCTCTTCTCCTCCATCTACACGGCCCAACTGCCCCAGGGCACAGCTCACAGGGGGGAAGGTCGGCGCACCCCCTCCTTCCTATCTCTGCCTCCGGCTCTGTCTGTCTTTACCTTTGGGTCCTATCACTCCTTTCCTGTCTTGAGAACTCTCGTACACAGCCGGCCCAGGCTTTGCTTGGAGTTTCGTCTCAGACACTATGTGAAGCCCTTACAGCTCCCTGAACGGCATTACTGTAGGCGCAAACTCAATGTTTAATCTTTCTTTTTGCCACTGTTCCCTGTCCATGTCACAGTCAGAAATATCATGGAGAACAGAAACCAGGTATTACTGGATCGCACATTATTACCATCAAAACCTAACTTCAAATTGTGGTACTCGAGAGCTGGCCTGGTTCACTGATAAATGTAAATACGTGAGGTGAGCTGACACCGTGTTACGTAACTGAGTTGTGGGTCCTTCACACTGTGCGTGCGTGTCAAATCACTACCTTGTATGCTTTAAATATGTTTTAAGTCGACTGTTTCCTTTGCTGTGCAGAAGCTTTTCATCTTGATGATGTCCCAAAAGTTCATTTTCGCTTTTGTTTCCTTTGTCTTTGGAGACGTGTCTTGAAAGAACTTGCTGTGGCTGATGTTGAAGAGGTTACTGCCTATGTTCTCCTCCAGGATTCTGATGGATTCCTGCCTCCTGTTGAGGTCATTACGTGTTTAGCTTTGTGTACGGTGTAAGAGAATGGTCCAGTTTCATTCTTCTACACTTAGCTGTCCAATCTTCCCAGCACCATTTATTGAAGACACTGTCTTTTTTCCACTGGATATTTTTTCCTGCTTTGTTGAACCAATGGATAAGGAAGATGTGGTCCATATACACTATGGAGTATGATGCCTCCATCAGAAAGGATGAATACCCAACTTTTGTAGCAACATGGACGGGACTGGAGGAGATGATGCTGAGTGAAATAAGTCAAGCAGAGAGAGTCAAGTATCATATGGTTTCACTTTCTTGTGGAGCATAAGAATAACACAGAGGACATGGGGAGATGGAGAGGAGAACTGAATTGGGGGAAGTCGGAGGGGGAGACGGACCATGAGAGACCGTGGACTCTGAAGAACTAACTGGGTTTTGGAGGGAGGGGGGTGGGGGTTGGGTGAGCCTGGTGGTGGGTATTGTGGAGGGCACCGATTGCATGGAGCCCTGGGTGTGGTGCAAAAACAGAGAATTCTGGAACACTGAAAAAATAAAATTAATATATATATATATATATATATATTTTAAGTCTATTTGTCAATTATTCCTCAATGACGCTGAGGAAGAAGTGGAATTAGGGAGGTCGGGGCATGAGGCGTGAGGTCTCACGAGAACGGACTGTTTCTGCATTAAAATCCGTCGGCCTTCGGAAGAGCAGCTGCGCGTACATCGACCCCAGAACCAGGAGAGGAAGAGACGACGCTGATGCTACTGTCTCTTCCCGACGTGGGTGGGGGCCTCTGTTCAGGCCTCTTCTAATGTTCTGAATCCCCGAATGGGAAGGAACCTCTGTCCTTCAGCAAAGACATCTGCAGCATCTGTCGTTTCTGACATGCAGAACCTGCTTGCCTTCTAAGGGTCAGGTTTGCTTGCCCCTTCACGGACACAAGACCATTGTATTCTGGAAAATTCTATGATGGGTTCAGAGACAACAAGGACACACTCAGAGCCTGTGGGGTCTTTTGTTCTGGGCCCTGGTGCCCCCTCCCAGATCCTCACCCACTGGGACTGTCCAACCACATGGGCCCATCAGTGCTCTTGCAAGAAATGAACTCCTGGTTTCCAGGGCAGAGAACAGGTCTGATTCTTAGGACAGAAGAATTGTTAGAAGATTAGAAGATTCTGTCTAATCTTCATTAAACAGAAAATAAAACCCTAAGTTCTTTCCTAAGTCTGAGAACCTAATACTCGTGCTCCTGGGCATGTTCTGGCGGCCCCGTCGGGAGTTCAAAGCCGGGATGCTCGCGGGCTGTGTCCGCACAGACAGAGTGTGGGTCATCTCTGACTCTGCCCCGTGCAGCCGCCTCCCCAACTCCCGTAGCTGCGTATCCGCTCTCCTGCCACACCCTTGCTCCAAGTCTGGACCAGCCCGGGGGGGAAGAGCTTCCTGACTTCGTGTCTGTGCCCGCAGTGGCCCTCCCCCTCCCGCAAACTCTCACCTGGTCATGGCTGCTCCCCTTCCTGGTAGCTGCCCACTGCCCCCAGGAAGGGGTCCGGGCTCTGTCCCGGAGACTCAAGGCCTGCTACAACACAGCAGCACTCATTTCTCCGATCGGCCCTTGGCCTTGCCACCCCTCCTGGTGCACCTCCTTCAGGTCCCGCAAAGGGCCTTGAGCTCTCCCTTCTGGATTCTGTACTTCCCTGGGGAGCTTCCTCCCCTTTGCTTCGTCTTGCACTGAGCTGTGCCCCTGGCAGGTCTAGTACAAGTGCCGTCCCCTGTCCAAACCCCGCACCCTGCCAAATCCTGGTCGAGGCCGGCTCCGCGGACCGCCTGGCTGGCTCTGTCGAGCCGAGAGGCAAACAGGCAAACGCTGCACGTGAGGAAAGTGCAAGTTCAGGAACAGAGTGGTGGGGGCAGTGACCACCTGGGGGGCTCTTAAAACCTTCACTCATTCAATTGAACAATTTCCTTTTTGCCACTGATGCACTGTCCAGGTCACAGACAGAAACATCACGCAGACGCACAGAAGCCAGGTCCAAGCGCTGCTGGGGTCCGAACACCGCCGTGCCCCAGGCCGCAGCCGGGCGAACGGAGCGGGACCTCTGCCGTGTGGACAAAGGCCTCGTCTTCCTGGGGGTGTTCCAGCCTTTCTGTCCCTTTCTTATCCCTTCCGTACCAGGTACCAAATGTCTTCTTGGTGGATTAACGCGCTTCTGTCTGAGAACGAGCAGTTGTCAGTGTTTCCCACGTCGGCTGTTGGCCAAGGAAAGTCACCCCGTGAGGAAAAGGGATCCTGTGCCCAGAGGGAGGTCTTGCAAGTCCAGAGATAACGACGTTCCGGAACCTGAGCAGGAGGGGGCCGTGGTCAGGAGTCGCAGCCGGGTGATGGCAGAGCCGAGATGCCTCTTCTCAGCGGAGAGATGTGGGGCACCGAGGGCCTTCCTCTTTCTGCAGAAGAAACGGAGGGATGACTCGCCTGGAACTTCTGATAAAGGGAAGTAGCCTGACGCGAAGTCATTTTCTTTCCCCATTTTGCTTTCTGGTTCTTACCCTGGGGTCTTCTATCACTTGCTTCCACTGCTAAGTAACAGAACAACCTACAAAAAATAAGTCTTTTTTTTTTTTAATGTATCACCATTTGCATTTTCAGTAGACGTGTAGAAGTTACGTAATTTTGTATACAGTCGGCCAGTAATGGACAAGTCCAATGCCCGAGCAACATCCTTGCTGCCGAGGAGCAGAGCAAAGGCTGATTTGGGGTGAAACGTGTCACTGTCCTCAGGGGGCTACTGAGGACATCCAATGCGCAACAGAATGTCGGTCCCAAGAGCGGAAACCGAGACAGTGTTGGTAGATTCATCGTTCTGGAAAGGGCCACCCCACCTGCTGGTTAAGGTGCAGGGGCTGTGGTCCTACGGATGGAGGGACGCGGGCACCAGTGTCTTGTCCCACGCATGCGGCGGGGCTCAGGCATCTGAGGGCCGTGCTGTCGATGGAATCTGCTCCGGCTTCAGGACAGCCCTGACTGTGCTCCCTGGGACTGCGGCAGTCTAGAAACGTCTCCCCGAGACAGACAGGTGTGCCCTACGGCAGGGCAAGCCCCACGAGCGTCACTGGGGCTTTCTATGGACAGCACAAGAGCTTAAATCAAGAAAGAGACTTACAAGGGCACCTGCTGGGGGCTTAGAGAGTCAAGCCTCTGCCTTCCGCTCAGGTCATGGTCTCGGGGCCCTGGGATCGAGCCCCCGTCGGGCTCTCTGCTCCACGGGGAGCCCGTTTCCCCTCTCTCTGCCCCTCCCTCTGCTCATGCTCTCTTTCTCTCACCTTCAAATAAACAAAATCTTTTTAAGAGAATTGCAGAGAAGAGAAGCAGACAGGGAAGAGCATGATGCAGGAAAAGACAAGCAACATGAGGATCTGCAGGTGAGTGTGCGGCCGTGTCCCAGGTGAGTGTCCCAGGTGAGTGTCCCAGCAGGTGAGTGTCCGGGCTGGGCCATCCAGCTTATAGAACAACATGGTCGTGCTCTCTTGCCTGTTCAGTCACTAAACGTGGAGAAAGCCCAGCTGTCGCCTTATAAACAGCATGTTACAGACTAGTTGTAATTAATTGCATATTTTAACCTAATAAGTAAATACCAGTGAACTACTATGCATTTATTTTGAAGAAGCCCTTCACTGGCTTTAGTTACCAGTCCCCTCTGCATGCACAGGGGGTCACCAAAGTCTCTGTCACCTTTGTCTGCTGCCAGATAGACTCAGCTCCTGGTGGCCAGCTGCCTTCTCACCTGGGACAGAGGGGGACGGGCAGGTCAGAGTCACCGCTGCTTGGCTCCTTCCTTCCCTGTGCATCTGTCTTTACCCATCACATTCGCGATTTTGCTACAGTCCCGCTTTACAAAGCACAGATTTATTTTCAATAGCTTTTAGCAAGTGACCCTAGTTGTTAAGCTGACAGAAACTAATCTGCTAGCTAACTAGCTAACAGATTATCTTTTAAAATTCCAATGTCATCTTCCAACTTTGGCTGTCAACGGAAATTCCTGAGAAATGAAGAAGTTTCAGAGGTGCTGACTGTAAACGCTTGCACTTAAACCAGTCCAGCGCTCAATTCCTCGCCTTCCGGTGGCTACCAGGGTGGGGCAACGGGGCAGTGTGGTCGGGGAGAGAAATCGCCTTTTCTACCTGCTTTCCCAGTCCTGTTTCCTGTCCTTCGTGGAGAAGCATCCTGTGCCCCAGCCCCTGCAGGAGGCATCACGCCAGGTTCTGGAGATCCCTGATAAAGAAGTCAGTTATGACCCTTTGGGAACTTAATAACCATAAAACGAACTCTAGATAAATCTACTAGATTTGCATCTCATTTATTATGCACTTATGATGTGGATTGCATACTGAATAGATTTCTAGGTCCTGAGTTGTTAGGGTAATTAGATCACCTTGGGAGAAATCCCAGCACTGCCAAGTCCTAGGGCCTTGCTCTGTAACGGTGATGCCCTTGTGCTGGCCGGACCTGTCGTCAGAAAGCCCGTTTGCCAAAGCCGGAGCCGTGTGATGGCTCATGTGGTTCTGTCAGCCGGAACACGAAATGCAGCGATTCAAGCTCATTCCGTCTTCGTCTGTAACTCCCACTGGGGAAAGGACATAAACCTTTTATTACCTCAGTTGAACACAATAACGGATCGTTGCTCGTTTTGTAGTGTAATGAATTCATATTCAGACGCGCCTATTTCACAGCTACTACAAGAAGATTCACGGTGGCAAGACAATTTTTTTAATTAGGTAAAATAGGAAACAGACCTACGTCCGACCTTGCTGTTTTTACTTTCCATCAGCTTTGCAGGTACAGGTTCCCGGCAGAGCGCAGGTGTGCCCCCGAGTGCCCGGCAGAGGGCAGGTGTGCCCCCGAGTGCCCGGCAGAGCGCAGGTGTGCCCCCGAGTGCCCGGCAGAGCGCAGGTGTGCCCCCGAGTGCCCGGCAGAGCGCAGAGCGAGGACAGGGGAGCTTGCGGCATCAGCTCGGAGCACGAGGCCCTGACCGTGCTCATCTGGTGTCACAACGGAGTCATGATTCAGGCTCAATAAAAACGACTCGTTTGTGCATCTCCTTCCAAAGAATGCTTGCCCCCTCGGGTAGTCTTGGATTTTGTCCAAGGCAAAATTACGTTTAAAAATTTATATCCACCAATAAACCAAACTTACTCTGGAAATAATGAACATCACCGGGGGGCATACTGCCGTGAGGCAAAGCGAGCGGCCGCTTGTACGCGAGGTGAGCCACGTCCGCCGTGTTCGTTTCGCCTTCTCTCCGGCGCTCCCCGTGTCTGTCCCTATACTCCGTCCCCTGCAAGGGGCAAAACTCTCAACAGAGAGACTGAGTCAGAGGCAAAATGCCGAGTTGTCTTCAGAGGCTGCGCTCTGCCATACACTGCCCAGGACAACAGATCTGGATACTCGCTCCTTCGCAGAAGCCAGCCGCAGAATTCTCCACTAAAATGATTGCAGAAAGCATCTAACCCATTTCCTTCGTAGATGAAACTTGCTAGAGCTACAGGACCTAGAAAACTTGCTCCGAAGAGATCTGGACATCGGCCTGCAGATGCTCGGGAATGTGGGACCTGGGCTCTATGACCATAAACACTCATAGAAATTTGGTGCCCTGGGAGATCCGAAGTCAGGATGGGAAAAACAACAAAGCGTATCTTCGTAATCAGGGGCCGGGGCACATTGCTCTTTCTGGTGCCGTCCCTGTGTCCATGCTGGTTAAGTGAGGCCCACCGAGATCGGTAACTGACCGTCACAGGATAAGTGAGAGAAACGGAAACCGGACTCATCCCCAGAGAACCCCACAGTCTGTGCAGCCCCGGAAAGGCCGCGAGGTCTCTGAGCAGGAGTGACAGGAGCTTCCAGGGGCGGAAAGCTGTGCTCTCCATCCCGATGCTGCTGGAACCACTCACAGCTTCTGCACGTCCCAGGGGCCATTGTCAGATGAGCTTTAGGATGGGGGAAGCATGGGCTCTGCCGCCGTTCCAGGACCGGGTCCCAGGCCAGGAGTGAGGGCATGCAGGGCCCCAGGGGACTTTGCTCCTGATCCACTGGGATGAGGCCAGCACAGAGGTTCTGCCCACGTTTCCGTCCACACGGCAGAGTCCGGGGTCCGGTGGTCTGGGCTTTGCTCCGTAGGAGACGGCGACCCAGGTGGTCGCGAGGGCTCTGCCCTCAGCCCCCTCCCTCCATCGGAGAAGGGTCCTGTACTACCCAGGCTCTTCAGTTGCCCAGTCCAAGTTGTGCTGTGAGCGCTGGACAAGGCTAGTTGTTGCGACTCGTTGGACGCTACTTCTTGTCCTCGTGCAGAACTCAGGAAGGGAAAGGACAGGGGTCTCTTCTGTAGAGCACAGGCGAGCCCCAGGACCGGACGGGGGAGGGCAGAGGCGGCTGTGGGGCTCCCTGACGGAGGGTCCCCTCCTGACTGCCTCCAGGGCCGCTGCTGCCGGGGAGCCCTCAGGCTCGCACAGATGCGCGATGTGGACTTTAGATCCGTTTTGCCGACGCTGACTTGTTTCCACGGCGCTGCTCCTGCTGGGCTTACAACAGGACACGGACACTCTCCGGAGTTCTTCCTGGAAGGGTCTCAGCGGGCCGCCAGGGAGACGGTGGGGAAGGCTGCGCTCTCTCGGAGCGGCAGGAGATGCGCGACCAGAGCGGCTTCTGCTGCGATCACGAGCCGAGTCTGTCAGGTCTGCTGTACCGGTGAGGCGGTTTGGAAGGGCGGCACCACCAAAGACAAAATGACTTACTTGGAAATTATAAAATAATGAGCGTAGGGTCCTAACAACCTTCCGTGTTGCCTCAATCAATTCCAGTTTGGGGCACGAGCTCCCCGGGCTGTAGAGGGGAACACGCCTCTGTGGCCGGCGTAGAAAACACGGTGTGTGAACGGCACACGGAGGAGATGGCAGAGCCGCGGTGTGACAGGAAGACCTGGAGTGTGGCAGCGGCGAGGACAGGACGCACGGGCGTGTCTGCGGAGAGGTGGGCCCACACCCCGGCTTCTCAAGCCTGCGGACGTGGGCCCGTGGGGGGTCCACGCACGTGTCTCGCTCTGCCGTTGCTGGTGCAGACCGGGGTTCACACCACCGTGAGCTGCCCAGGGACCCTGATGGTGCGCGAGGAAGCGGCCTGGGGGGCCGCGGCTCAGGATGCGAGGTGCCAGGCTCTGGCAGGACGGCATCTCCGGGCGCTGGTGGCCGCAGGGCCTTGTCCCGGCTCTGCCGTGGGCCCATGACGATGCCGTCCCACTGGCACGCACTTGCTCGGCGGGCGAAGCGGCGGGGTGAATGTTCGTGGAGGCCGGTCTAGCGGGAAAGCGGGACACGGATGGCTTTCTGCACCGGCCTGGGGTGACGTGCGCCACACGAAGGAGCTCACACCCCCTTTTGCCCATGAAAGCCCAATCCTGCTGTTGCCACTTCCTCTGTCCCACTGACCCAAACTGTGGATGATGGAGACCGTAAGACCCAATTCTAAGACGCTCAGTGGTCCTTTCTGCGTGAGGCCCGGCTCCCTGCAGAAACGGTTCCCCCACTCACTTCGGCGCAGTGGGCTTCGTGGGAGGCAAACCCATCTGTTGCTCACCGGTCTCCGCGGCCTTTCCCACGGAGCCTGGGGCCGGGCCGTCAGGCCGGATTGAGCCGGGCGGAGACAGCGATTGCCCTCCTTACGCTGCCCCAGGACCTCAGGCAGATGGGACGAGACAGAGCGTGGGGTGCCTGCGCCCGGGAAAGGCAGGCGACGGCTTCAGAAACGGACGCCAAGCTCCCCTCCACCACGGGGACGTCTCAGTCCGCACGTCCGCCCAGGAACGGCACCCGCTGAGCCCCGGGAAGACCGAGGGGTCCGACGGGGAAGGTCTGAAACAGCTGCAGGAGAAGCCAGCAAAGACGCAGGCCTGTGTCCACGGCACCAGCCTCCTGAACCAGAAGTGCGTGCGGGGGGAGGCCGGGATCCTGTGAGGGTCCGACTGTTACCGACACAGGCTGGGGGAGACTCACGCCGGCCATTAGCAGCGCTGACCGCGGGGCTCAGCGAGAGGAGGGCAGGGAACGCGCGGACCAAGGCCCCTCACCTTGGCGCACTCCGCTCGGCGCGGTGCTTCTTGGCTGTGGGCTCTGCCCGGGTGTTTGGCGGCAACTCCAGCCCCTCCCACCGACCAGTAGCCGCCCTTTCCCAGTGATGACAACCAGCACTGTGTCCAGACAGGGGCCGGTGTCCCCAGGGGCAGAGCAGCCCCCCGCTGAGGCTGCCGAGAAGCCACACGTGCGCATCTGTGGGATCTGAGGGGATTTAGAGAGAAAACACGAGGCCTGTGACAGGTTCCAACGGCACGTGAGCACGAGGGGGACATCAGACCCACCTTCCTTCTCTGCCTCTGTGTCCTCATCCGCAAAACTGGGGAAATGCAAACTCATTCACAGAAATCGTAAGAAAACCACTTGGCCCGAAGCAGCCCCTTAAACACAGCCGGTCCCTTTCTGCCCCTTCCATCTCGGGTCTGCCCACCCCTGGAGCCGGGCTGGGAGCTCCTCCCCCCTCCCCCCCGCCAGGCACGAAGGAGGTGCGCAGGGCACGGTGCAGACGGGCGGGGGGCGGGGGAGCCCGTGAGCAGAGCGACGTCACGGTGGTCTCGATCTTGGGACTGTAAACGGAATGAATAGAGTGAACATTTAGAAGAAATTACGGTTATTTTATTTACCGGAAAAGCTTCCTACAAAAATAGAATATTTAAAATTAGCACTCAATAACGAGGATTTGCTAATGACCGGCATGAAATATTAAGTGTCTGACAGAGCCGCGGGGAGGACGTGACAAGCGGAAACCGCACCAGTGCCCGGAGGCCGCGCCAGCAGAGGCTCCCCGTCCTCTAGAGCCGCTGCCAGGGAGGGCACAGGCTGGTGCCCTGTGAGGTCCGGCCCCGTGGTGTCGCCCGAAGGTCACCGAGACGCTGGCCGTGCGACGGGGCTATTGCACACACTCCTGCGCCTTCTCCCTGACAGCGTCCGCAGTGTGGTCCGCTGAGGTGCAGGGCGGGCATCTCACCTCCTGGCAGCACGCGGGGACCAGGGCTGGGCGGGGAGGGGACTGACCGAGTGTGCAAGCCGCTGTCGGGGAAGGCGGCTCACACCCGCGGCCCTGCCGGACGCCACCGGGACTCTGGGAGGCAACGGAGGACATCTGACCATGCGTGCAAAAATGTCCACTTTGCCCCACTCCTGCCCCTGGAAACAGACTCTGGGGAACGCGGCAGCAGCTGGGGCCTGCGGGTGCCCCTTCCACGGAGAGTCTCGAGTCCTGGGGCTCTGGGTGGCCCACGGCGCACCAGGGCCGGGCCGGGTGGGGACCCGCCGCCCGGGCTCTGTCGAGAGCATCTCCTTCCTTGGGCCGGGGCTTCGATGACGCTGAGGATGAAGCAGCCCCTGCGGAGAAAGCTGCTGGGTGCTGAGTTTCGGAGAACCGGCGAGGCTGCTTCACACTAGCAAGTCTTCATTCTGCTCCTTCTCGAGCCTCAATTCCGAGAACTCCGCGCTGGCTCCTGTCCATGCGGGCCCGGGGTGTGCGTGCCCTCCCGTCCCACAGGTGCTTGTGAGGACGGGGTGCCCGCGGGTCCCTCTGGGTGGGGAGCGGCCCGTGTCCAAACGGCGGCGACACACGGAAGCAACCCGGAGCTGAGTCTACGTGACCGACCTTCAGAGCTTTTGTGTTTCAAGTGGAAAACAGTGAAAGAGCAAGCTTAGAAATGACGAAGCCGTGGGAGCCGCGAGGTGCGATGGCTCCAGGGCGCGGAGTTCTGCCAAGCGGCGAAGCCCTTTCCTGACCTTGAACTGTACCTTCAGAATTGACATTTATCTCTTCCCGATTCTCAGTTGCTGCTTTAAAACAGAAACAATTCAGAAAAGCGTCAGGCTCAGTGACGGCTGCATGAGAATTACCAGCGCACGGGGGTGCGGCAGAGACGGCGGGGCACCGCGGGGGAGCCCTGGGGGCGCCCAACTCCCTGGGGTCAGCATCCTAGGACCCAGAGCTTGGTCTCGCAGGTGCACCCGAGCACCCAGGGGTCAGGGCGTTGCTAAAACACAGGTGAAGCATGGGGGTGGGCAGCACTCGGTTTCCCCGGAGCCCGGAGAATGCACGGCGGGAACGGGGAGACGCAGCAAGGGGGGCAGAGCCCACCCCACCCGCCCAGGAGTAGCCTCAGATGACGTCCCTGTCCCGGTGTGCGCCTCGCCGTGAGGCCACATGACGTCGTAAGCATCCCGTGAAGAGGGTCCAGAAAGCGTTCATTGTAGACTTGTCTATGGAGAAACAAGTGGTGAGCATCGCATTAATTGTTAATACCGGCGTAACTCTTTTAAATTTACTACGATACACTATGGTGCAATTACAAGTTTACATATAATGCAATCATCATTTCTATTTTTAAATCATCATTTCTGTTTTTAAAAATTTTGCTATAAAAATTAAAATAGATGCAAAAATATAATGGACTATTATGATGTCTGGGGTCAGTAGAATTATTTCCCCAAAAGGCATTAGGACATATTGGTGTCCTAACCCCCGGGGCCTGTGGATGTGACCTCATTTGGAAAATGGGTCTTTGGGGCGCGTGGGTGGCTCGGTCGGTTCAGCGTCTGCCTTCAGCTCAGGTCCCGATCGCAGAGCCCTTGGATCAAATCCCACCTCGGTCTCCCTGCTCCAGGAGTCTGCTTCTCCCTCTCTCTCTCTGCTCCCCCTGCTTATGCTCTCTCTCTCTCAAATAAATAAAATCTTAAGACAAAAAACAAACAAACAAACAAACAAAAAAAAAAAAAAGGAAAGAGGGTCTTTGCCGATGGGATCCAGTTAGCGTCCAGATAGGAGGTCCAGTCAGGAGGTTTGGCCAAGACGACCCTGGGGGCAACACCCTGCAGGCGGGAGGCGGGGGACCTCGTGAGGCGCACGCGAGCCAGGGAACACCGGGCCCAGGGCCACAGCAGCACCGCAGAGGGTCCGCCCAGACAGCCCCAGAGCCTCTGGAAGGAACCGGCCATCCACGCCTTGCCCCCCAACACCAGCTGTTCTGCTGTTTTAAGACACCTGTCCGGTGGCGACTTCTCCCCGGAGGCCTAGGAACCAGCACCTGACGTCTTCCTTCACATCTGGGAAGCGGGAAGTTGCGGTAACACAAGACGCGTCGTGAATCAGGAACATTTGTGGCTGAATGATAAGCCCTCAGGAAGCCAATGCATGATTTATAACTTTGGTTTTTTCCAATATAAGCAAAATAAGCACTTTCTCTCCTGGATTCTTCCCTCAATACGTGCCAGAGAAGATCTCATTCATTCTTCGCCGCATAGTATCCCGCCGCGTAGTGATGCCTTCTTGCTGCGGTCAGAGCGCTGGGGCTGTCCTCCTGGGTTCCCGGACCACTTCGCTGCACATGTCTTCCAGGATCTTCGCTCATGGGGCAAAATCCCTGGGAGCGGAAGTGCTTTGTCTCTTAATAAACAACTAGGTCTTTGGCAGAGGGCCAACTTCAGGCTTGCCCCGTTCCCACCACCACTGTGAAGGGCACCGTGCCCGCTCGCGGGCCGCTGGCCCATCTCTCTGAGAGAAGGAAGGCATCCTAGCTCTCGTCCGCGCGGCCCTTCCCTGTGACCAGCCCGTTCTCAACCCGAGTGAGTTTTCCCACATTACGGGTCTCTGTAGTCTGTGTTTCTATCAGCCCTTATATCGGGGGACACCAACCCTTTCTGTGTCGTAGTGTTCCCCGATTTGTCGTCTGTGCGTTAACTCAGTTAACTGCTAACTCAGTGTCTTGGCCATGTGGGTGCGGCTGGGGTCTGAGGTCCTGGCTCTGTCCTCTCCCCGTCGTGCTCCGGAGCAGCTGGAGGAGGCCAGGCACCGGGTGAGGCTGGAAGCACCAGCCCCGATGGGGGACCGGCTCCCAAGACTGGGAACCTGCTGGAGAGAAGTACAGACTGAGTCAGAGTGGGGACGCGTCTCCAGGCCCCCGTCACTCGCAGCCTGCGTCCCCGCGGCTACTTGAGAAATGCCTCCGCCGAGGCCTCACCACAAGCAGGGGACGGACCAGGACGTGGCTCAGGGCATGGCCAGCAGGGTCCCTGCCTGCAGCTCCCCCAGAGACCACACCCCAAGACAAGTGCCGGTGGCCGGCCTGGAGGAGGTGTCCTCACAGGGTCAGCGGCAGGGGCCTGGCTGTCCTGATGGCAGCATCGGTCAGAGCCGCCCAGGTGGCTGGGCCAGCAGCCTTGAGGCTGTGCAGCGGCGGGTGCCCCTGGCCCGGCCGATGCTCTGGGGGGTGAGGGGGCGGGGGGCCGGCTTCCGTGCGGGCACGAGGGTCTACGTGAAGAAAGCGATGTGCTGTACAATCTCAACGTCGTCAAATTTACGGGCTTTTCTTAGAGATGATTTCAAGTGTGACTGCCAGGCAGCTCTGGTCTGAACGGTTTCACTCTCCGTACTGAGCACTTCCGTTCTCTTCAGCTACTTGGGAATGATCTCAGCTTCCAGGAACGGAAAGCCCAATGACGGCATCGTCAACGCAGAGGGATTCCGGTCCTCCCGGTTTTTCCGAGGGACGCTCCGGCTTCATCCCCGCGCTGCAGGCCTGAGGCAGCGGCTCCGACGCTGTACCACCTGGCGTGGGCACTGGGAGCCGTCGCCCGAGGCTCCTTCCGCCCTCGCGGTCGGGGACCTGAGGAATGAAGCGACGGGGGCGTCGCGCTCAGGGAGACGAGGAGGAGGAGCACCGTCTGCTCTCACCTCGCGCGGAATCTGAGGAAGAAAACAGAAGCGACCGGACGCGGAGGACCAAGTTGGGAGGGGAAGGAAGAAACACGGATTCCAGGTGCGAAGGAAGTCAGTCCCGGGAAGAAAAGAAACAAAAAAGAATGAAACAAGAGGTTCCCTTTTCCGTGAGTCAAAGCCTGCAGAACCCCTGACCGTTCTCTCCAGGACGGCTTCTTTCGCGGGAACCCGTAGATACGGACAGCCGCTTACCGGACCAAGTGTTTGTTTGTTTGTGTGTTTTCATTTTCTTAGGGTTTTAGTAACATGCTGGGGTCACCTCCTGGCCTGTGTGGGCCCCAAAGCCCCCACGCCTGGGCCCTGCCAAGCCCTGTCATCCCAACCCAGTCCTCAGACCCAGGACCGGCCGGAGAAAGTTCCTGAGGGATGAATCAACGGAGGGTGTATGCGTAGCGGACTCGTGCGTAAATCTCATGGCCAGCAAAGGGGAGACGGATGTGATGCCTTGACCTTCCTCACTCTCCACCAGAGGAGGGAGCACAACAAACCCATCAAAGCTCCGCTGCAGAGAGCTTCGTTTTTCCTGGAACTCGTCCCTCCAGCTCATGGGCACGGCGGCCGGTGGGGCTTCGGACCTGCTCTGCGAAGGCCACGGGACACAGTGTCCCCGCCACCACCTCACGGCAGCGCGGGAACCCACAGCTGAGGCAAGTCCTCTCTGGCGAGGTGGCCTGGCCTCTGGTCGGCTGCCCATTTCCTGTTTACTCGTGTGTCCCCATCCCCTGCGTGTGTCACCGCCGCTGACGCCACAGCCAGGCCAACCTCGGCTCTGTTTACTGCCTTTCCAGGGAGCGGTGATTTGAAGCATTTTACCCTATTAAGGGACCCTGCGCCTTTCCTGCAAGCTTGTTTTCCTCTCGCTGCTCAGCGGTGCCCACGTCACCCGGCTTATGCCCACCCTCGCTGCCTCCCTGCACCCCACAGCCAGGCTGTGCTCCCCCACCAGACGAGGCCACGGCGGCCACACAGCAGACCTCGCCATTGGGTTCCCGACCTGGGCTCCGTGTGGCTTCCTTATCTCTATTCTCTCCAGCATCAGACACGCTGCTTTCCACAGTCTCTACTGAGTGGAATTCAAACACCAACGAAGGCCGGGTTGATCATTAGGGGACACGTGTAGCCAAGAGGCCGAGTGGGAAGGGCAGCCCGGTGCTTCTCACCGTCCTGTGCCTGCACCAGGGGCCGTAGGACGAGCTCTCCCAGCACTGGAACTCGTGACGGCTGAAGCCGAGTAGGCAGGTCCAGAGCTCGGGGGACGCGGCAGGTGGAGCCCGGCCGCAGAGGTCAGCTCACTGAGAACCAGCTGGCACGCGGGGTGTGCTGGCCTCTCTCAGGGTGGGTGGGTTTGCACACAGAGGTCGGAGGGGGTCCCGAAACCCTGCCCTGAGCAGGAGTCTGCAGGGCTGACCAGGTGAGATGCCGGCGAGGGGCAGGCCCGTCTTCAATCCCGGCAAAGCGTCGGGGAGGTGAGGCTTCACTGTGGTCTGTTCTTGCCCTGTAATCGGGGGGGAAATGTCAACACTGTCTTCCTGGCCTCAAGCTCATATGATGAGGCTCCAAACGGGTCCGTTACTTTCCAGCACTGAGCCTCCCTCTCCCATGAGGCACATAGAAGTACAGGACTCGTCCGGACGCTGCTTGGTCCCAGGCTCCAGTGAGCCTCCGAGCACCCCCACCACAACACTGGGTCCGCAGCCCCCCTCGCTGTGCAGTAGGTTCCTCCCCACGGAATTGCCAAGCAAGGGATCGGATGAGAAGGACGGAGAATGTTCTCTTCAAGGGGATGTGCACGCGAGCCGTGGGGCATGGCCCCTCTTCCAGCCTACGGGCCAAGTTCTCTAGGCCTCGAGACCGAAGGGTATTGTTCAAAGAACAGTCACCCTGAACGTCCTGCAGAATTCTGTGCATAGAACACAGCGGTTTACAAATGAAGAAATTACTCCAGAAAGAGTAGGTATACGGTTCAAGAGGGAATGTCCTTTGTATGTGGCAGGTCTCCTTCTAGGTAACAGAGTCACGGGACTGACAGGTGCGCTGTGGACCCAGACGTGGGTTCAGGTGTGGACATAGGACATACGGACGGGTCAGATGTGCAGAGACGGTGAGTTCCCTCGAGAACCGTGTGTGGTTTGTGTCACCGGGTGAGTGTCCCACAGCAGGTGTGTGGCCTCCGGAACGTGGCCCATCTGTGCGTGCGGGACCTTCCCTCTCTAAGACCTAGTGCCCCCCACCTCAGGCCAGGCACACTTCAGACGCACACGTTGCCAGGGGAACAGCGGGTCACACCCCCCTGCTGTGTTTTGTTACAGTCGAGGCTCCGTGTTGCTGTGGGAACTTCTGGAGTGTGACCGGGATACTGTTGCCACACGGCTCTCGAGAGGCAGAACGGAGACACAGACGTAGAACCGCAGGCTAACTGTGCGGCCTGGCCATTCTGGGAAATGGCAGGGGAGACATTCTCGGATCGGAAAGAGAACCAATTCCCGCAAACTACAACAGTAAAATAGGGGACCCAGGTTTCCAAAACCAACTTAGCCTGTGCCAGCCATGAAAACTCTGCCTCACGGACCCCCAACCGCAAGACTGGCTGAGGGCCTCCCCGCCGAGTCCCGGAGCCCTCGCTTGGCTTTGCAGAGACGACCGCTCCCCTGGCTGCCGCCGCCGAGCACATCTGGTGGCCTGCTGGGGCTTGGGGTCCCCCCACGGTCCGGCAGAGGCCGCACTCAGCCTCCAAAAGCCCCCCGGCCCCGGACTCCCTCCCAGGGGCAGCATCTCTGATGTCTGCTTCTTGGAGAGCGGGCGCCGGCCCCGGGCAGAGTCTGGAATTGCGGAGCAGATGCAAGCATGCGGATGCCATGGCACTTGGGGCTGCATCGACCACAGCGCGTGGGGGGGGGCGCATGTCCCCCCGAGGCCCCAGCCACTGTGAGCTGGAAGATGGGACATCCCTGCAGGCCGGGCGAGGAGAGCCATCTTCCAAGGGAGAGACATGGCAGGAAAAGCACAACCCGTTTCCCTCTGCGAGGGGCAGGGCAGGAGAGTGGAAACCGCGTACTCTCGCCAGACAAACCTCGGCCCACGCTGTTTTCGGGGGGACCCCTGGGCCCATTTGCATCGCCCACAAGCCCTTTCTCTGCATCTGTTCGGTCTCCTGGGATTGCTGTGGACTCGACCTTGACTCGCGTCGGGAAGGTTTGTCTCGGCCTCGAAACAGCCCCTCTGCAGAGACGGCCCCTCCCTCCTCGGCCGGAATGACTTTCCGAACCGACAGTTTCAAGCGGGCGCGCAGACCTGTGGTCTCCTGCTGTTTTCCGAGCGATGGGCCTGGAACGGAGTGGCCCAGAGTCTCGGTCCGTTTGGGCGGCTGTAACGGACCAGCCTCACACGCAGCTGACGAGCATTCTCAGGGCTTGGCAGGCTGGAGATCCACGACCACCAGCGGGTCCAGTGTCTGGGGGCCCGACTCCCGGTTTGCCGACGCATGCTCTGGCAGAGTCTCTGATGGGGGAGGGGCCGGGAGCCCCCAGGGTCCCCTCTGCAAGGGCTGGAAGACCAGCCCCTTCCCAAAGCCCCTGCCTGCTAACCCCACCCTGCTGGGTTTCGGGGTGCCAACACATGAGTTCGGGGGCTCAAACATGCACGCTGCCCCTGGGCCCCCAATTCAAGGCCTCCACAAGTGCAGAATACACCCGTTCTGCCCCAGGTGCCCCAAAGTCTGAATTCCCGCAGCATCCCGCGGAAAGCGTGGAGAGCGAATTTCCACCTAGAACACCCGGCTCCGGGTTCTGTCCGCTTCTCTTCCCACGACTGTGGGGGCCCCACAGCCACTCAGCTCGGCCGCGGTGGGGACCCGTCACGGGGGCAGCAGCAGTGAGTGTCCACACTGCGAGGAGAGGAAGGTGTGTCCCGCTGACCCCAGGGTGCCTGCCACAGGAATGAAAGCAGCTCCTTCAGACCCGGACTGCCCAGACAGGGCTCCCGGGCGCCAGGGTCGTGTGCACCAGCCCCCACTGTGCGCGCCTCAGAACTAAGAGGTGTTTGGAAGTGTGTTTCTTTGTTCTGCTTCTTGAGGCTGGGAGCCCTGAGGGCGTGAACCCCGGCAGACACCCCCTTTGTCCTGCGTCCAAAGCACCTGTCACAGTTCTGGAAACTAGTAGGTGCTCACGAGTGACGAGACCATAGATCTTGGTTCCCTGAGGGAATTAGCAGTTAAACCAGAACTGGAGTCGGTCTTCAGCCACTGCAAACCCACGCTTCATTTGATAAACTCAGAGGCCTAAAACCATGTATAGAAACAAGCTAATTCTATTACTTTTTAGAAAAAATAATAAGGTTCAGGTTTTAAAGTTTTTGGCTAGTGAAGTTTAAAGAGTTAAAACTTTTGCCTTGTTTTAAATGTCCCTCCGGTAACCATACAATTGGGTGGTGCTGATCAATGGGTAAATCACATGTGGCCGGAGAGAAATCCAAATCTTAAACGTCACTTAGTTGCACTCGCTATTTTGGTGCATTACCCGGGAACGTGAGGGCCTGTATTACTCACGAAATCCAAGCGGCCTGAGCGGTGTCTAGTCTGTTATGCCGCAGGCTTTCCCGCGGGCGTCTGGGGAGACAGAGGGACAGCTTCACCCCCGGCCTCAGGAGCCTCCTGGCGAGAGCGGGGGACACCACTGGCTGTGACCGCGGCAGGTCCTGCCCCACACAGACGGCAGCGGCCGCCCTCCCTCGTGCGGGGGGAGGACCCCTCACGTGGCCACTGGAGGACGAATCAGTCAGGTGACGGCCCCCTCCCAGCCCCGGCCGTGGAACCTGCCGCACCCACCCCACCCCATCAGGAGGCATCGGCGCCGCAAGGTTCCGGGTTGTTCTCTGGGTCCCTGTGTACCAGAACCTTTCTGAAGTTGGGGGAAAACGGGATCAGCTGTTAATGTTCAGATGAGACCGTCCGGCACTGGTAGTCCTCGAAATGCGTCGAGAAGAATTCGTTTAGTCTGTCTCCGTTGACCCTCTCGGCCGTCCGGAGGAGCCGATGTTCTCAGCCGCGGGAGTCACCGGGTCGTGCATGTGTAGGGCCGCGGACTGTAACAGACGCTGCACCACGCGGGGTTCCGGGCACGGGGAGCCGCGTGGCTCTGGGGTGGAGGACAGGGCGCAGCAACACGGCTCTCTGCTCCGTTCTTGCACAAATGTCAAAAATGTTGTTTAAAAAGTCTATAAAAAAAAAGAATTAATCACCAATTCCGTCGCAACACTCATTTAAGGTGTGAAACCCAGCTCGCGTGTGGCTGAGCTGGAAGGCGGTTGGAAGAGCTGCCAGTGGTCCGCACACCCCAGGCTCTGGGCGGCCGCCGGCTGGGAAATCTACAGGAGCCTCGGGCTCCGCTCTGGGGAGCCCCCCGGCTTCCGGGCACCAGGGCGTTTAAGAGGCTGGTGAGGGACTGAGTTCAGTTGGCTCCAGACCCAGACTCCCATTTCCATTAGTAATTCTCTAACTTGTGAGTAAGAGAAATAAAATTCTGATCTTTGCTTTTGCCAGTTCCTTTTGAGTTTAGAGAATGTTTTCAGGTTTCACAAATGCCGTGAGAATCGCTTCGCCGCCGTGTCCCCCGGTTCGCGGGGTGTTGGGTCTCCCCGGGTCCGTGAACCCCTCAAACCAAAAAGCTGCACGTCCTGCGTTGGGAGCGGCTCTCCGAGATGTGGCGGCCACAGGGGCACACACCAGGGATGTTGCAGGAACGCGGGTGGACTGAGCCATGTGGCCCCCAGACCGGCCGAGACACGCGTGTGCACCGCCTGTCCCGGCAGGTGACGGCCCCGGCCCACATGCAGGCTAAGGGCAGCCGTGTGCATGGGCTAGTTCAGGCTGCCTCAACCTGCCCTTCCTGGCACACGGCCAGACTTCGCATCCAGCTGTCCTCCCCCCAGAAGTGCACCACGCCTGGGCTTCTGGCCCGTGGGCTGAGTGGGAGCCATGCTCATGGCCCAGGCCTGGACAGCGTGCCCACACAGTGACCCCGTGGCCTCCCTCTGGCTTGTGCACAAAGAAGGCCCCAAGGCCAGAGGCCTGGGCTAATCCAGGTGCCTGACGGCTGCGTGGATCCTGGCGCCGTGACAAACACACCGCCGCGGTCGAGCCCTGGAGTTTGCGTGTGTCGTGCGATGGGCCTAGCGGAGAGCCGGAGGGCGTGCTGTGACTAACCCAGAATACTCCCTCCTCGGTCTCCCTTGCTCTCGGCTACAGTCCCGTGTGTGTCCGAGGAGTAGCGTTTGAGCCCGTCTGTACGTGCCGGAAGGACTCACCACAGCCGGCACAGATCCCAGCGACAGCGGGCAGCTTCCAGATGAGCCGGGCTCCCGACAAGGGAAGTGTCCGGGCCAAACGCGAGCTGGGGGCCCGCTGGAGGCCAGGGGTGCTGAACCCCAGCCCCTCGGGCCTGCGCCGTGGGGACCTCCCAGCAACCACCCTCAGCAAAGCGCTCATTTAGCCTCACGACAACGCTCAGCGTGGCAGACGGTCCCGGAAAGATTCTCTGCTGGGCCTCCGTCTGACCCGCACCGCCAGACGTGCTCAAGGCTGCGTCCGTGCTCAGCATCGTGTCCTGGACCCGGGGACGCGAGGCTGATGGCACCGATGGGAAGTCGGCCGTTCCCGAGAGGAGAGAGGCCGTTGCCGCCTGCCTCTGACCGGGGAGGCCACGTGGTGGTGGAGAGAGCTGCCACAGCAGGGACACGGCGACCCCGCAGGGCAGAGGGCCCGTCATCTCCTCGGCCCCCGGCCCAGCAGGGTACCGTGCGCACAGCCGTCCCCTCTCCATCCCGAGAAGGGAAGCTGATGCGTTCGTGAGCTGAAACGTGTCACCCAGGCGGTCCGGGAACCGTCCCCGCGTCGAAGCGCGTTCCTGACGGGCAGGGTCGTGTCGTGCCCCCGGCACCCAGAGGGCCTGGAAGACTGTTGGCCCGAAGTGAGCTCGCCGGGTGCTTCCCTCTGCTAAGTGCGTGCGAGTGAGCAGCGAAGCCCTGCCCCTTCGAAAGAGACGGAGCGTGGGACGCCGTTCAAGCGTCAGGCTCGTCGGGGCTAAGAGCCGGTCCTGCTCCCTCCTCCGGACGGACCCGCGACACCGAAAGCCAAGTAAACCACAGCAACGGCGGCTGCGCGGGGTCTCTGGGCGTGAGAGTTTTTCGTTTCCTTCGGTTTTGTGACTTCAGTTTCATGCCGACCTGAGCAGTTGAGTTTCAAGACATTGTTCTCCGACACACTCCGGCTCACGGGAGGGACGCGTCTGGGGCACACGTTCGTACCGTGCCTGGGCGCGCGGCAGGAAGGCTGCTCTGGAGCCCTCGACTTCGGGTCCTTTGCTTAAAATTGTGCGGCATTTTCAGGTTCAAAACCAAAGGCTTCTGAGTCCGTTCTTAGAGCACTGCTCAGCCTCACAGGAGGCACAGAAGACTCCCAGGGGCGCGGGGCACTGAGTTCACTGACGATTCGTTTTAATCGTGACCAGCGGTATTTCAGAAGTTGGATGTGCAGATCTGCAGACACGTCCTCCGGCTTCAGACCCCTTCCACCTTGGGTCACGAGTGTGTCCTGGCCAGTCACACCTGAGGAACGACTTGGAAATATGCACAGGAACTGAGTTCAAACATCAAAACTTGAGTTAATCCTTGACAGATTCGTACCAGGAGTGTCCTGGGCCGTGACAGAGCTTTCACAATTTTAACTCGTTTACAGGATAAAAACAGCAACAACAAATATCGGGGAAGCGCAGATCGGAACGGTGAGCAGGAACACAGGAGGAAGACAGGAAGCGCGGGTTTCCGGGGAACCCACTGTCAGCACACGGCACGACCCCCCCGGCCCACCGGAAATCTGGGACTTCCGCGCCCTCACTGCACTTTCTTCCAAGTGTGATTTCTAATGTGTTCTCTCCCCAAACGGACAAAGAAATTTTAGAAAAGTCGGAATAGAAGGTTCTCTCGATGTTCCTTGACTTTGCATCCTACGATAGTGAATTCTGTACACATCCTTTCAATCGTGATTTTTAACGTTATTCGTTTTGAAATTACATTTACCCACATTGGCTACAGTTTACACTTCTCTTTTCATCAGGGAAAAGACGCCGTGACTCTGAACAGAGAAAAAAATGAACAAATACGGGTGTACTGCTTCGAGCACAATGACACAGACGGTGGGAACACGTGGCTGGTCCTAGACCACCGTGATCAGCACAGTTCTGACCAGTCTGCGAAACCCGGAGGGCAGTTCCTGGGAGTTGGACGCTTACAGCCCTGGACTCACAGCCCTGGGGAGACGGCCGGCAAAGCACCGTGTTCCCAGACACCGGGAGACACGTCCCGCTGAAAACCAGAGGCCATGGTGCCTTTCCCCGACGGCCTCCCTTCCACCCGTGGCGGTCGTGTCCGAGTGCCCGTGTCTGTCCTCTCTGAGCGCCCCCGGAATTCCCTTCACAGATCTGTTTCTTTCTCTGTCATCGGAGCCAAAACCTCATCCCTGGGTCCTCGGTTTTCCCAACATTCGAGAGCTTGTTTTCGGCTCCTCTCAGCAGAAAGCGCACGCTGTCCCAGGTTTCTCGTGGGAAGTGGCACCACGGCCGCAGATGCCCTGGGACCCGGACTTCCTGCGCCAGGTCCCTTTCCAGTTTGCAGACGCGTGTGTTCCCGAGCAACTCCGCTGGGAGCCTCCCAGGAGCCCAGCGTGGAGGGGCATATTCGGGTCTGGGCTCATCCATGTCCCCGTCCGTTCTGAGAAGCCCTGCAGGGCGGCCACCAGGGACGATGCGTAGGGCTGTCACCACATTCCAGGGAGCACAGGCAGGGGTGGGCCCTGGAGAAGGAGGGCCAGGCGCAGAGGTTCGACCAGAGCGAGGCTACTCCGTCCACACAGAGTCCGGGAGGGCACAGCGGGGTGGTGCAGGAGGTCCCGCAGCGGATGTGCACGGCCGCCCGCGTCCATGTCAGGACCGCGTACGATTCCCGAACCGCGGTGACTGAGACGGAATTTCCCTGCAGAAGTGTGGGATTATAGCTCAGAGAACTACTTTGATTTAGAAACAAAATAATCCACGTGTTTTGCACTGAGAGTTCATAGTATAAAATTCAAAGAAAAACGAGGCTGTTACTTTAAGGCATGGATATCTGAGTGTGATCAAGGACCTGTTTGCCGGAATTACCTAGTCTGTCTGTCCTTCTGTAAGACGTGCTGAGGAGCACGGACCCTTTACGACACTCCCGGCTTCGGAGGACTTGGGCCCCAGGTCGCCAGCCTGCCCTTCTCCCCGGCCCTCCAGCTGTGGGTCCGCAGGCTGCCGACGTCCCCTCCCGCTGCTCCCGGCTCTGCCCGGCCCCGTAGAAACGTCCTTTCATCCACGGAACAGGATGTGTTCTATGAAGAGGAAAGGAACACAAACGTCCAGGACATGTGGCCCAGCTGCCCCCTGAAGAATTCTGCACCCCCGGACGGACAGGTGACATACAGGTGATTTTCCTAATGGCTCCAAGGTACTGGAGACGAGGCCCCAGTTGGTGCTGCTCACAGAGGAGCTCGCCGTGGCCGTCACCATGCACCCCCGCTTTACCCTCGGCTTGGAGAGCAGCCCCTTGGTGAGATGGAGGCAAAGTCTGTGCCCCCACAGAGCAGTGCGGACGGTGGGCCTCCAGGTTCCCGGGGGCTGACCCGAGCACGTCCCAAGCAGCAGTCCGTACAGGGAGACAGGTGGCAGCTCCCACATGAGGGCTGGGTCCCCTCCGGACTCTCAGGGCCCGTCCCCTCACGGGCCAGCGTCCTCCGCGGCCGTTTCCCCACCAACACATCAGCCAGATGCCCGTGACCCTGCCTTTAATGCCCATCCAGTGCAGACTCGGGCTGGAAGCGAGGTGGCCCCATCAGTCCTCGGAAGAGAGGGGACTGTCCTGTGCAGCATCCCTGGGGGCCCCAGGGTGGGTGTGGTTTTGCAGGTGTGTTCACTGGAACTCAGACACACCCCAGACCAGCCCCTTCTCTTGCATCCCGAGAAGGGGTAAGTCAACAAGCCACCTGATGCGTTTGTCTGAGTTTCTCGGTTAAGAGGTCTCATTCACAAAGTCAACAAGAGGGAAGAAAATAGTCACTGAACACCCCTACTTTATTTTTAATAAATATATTTAATAAGGATTTTTCATTCTTCATTACGAAGACTCTGTGATGGGGTGTCTGGGTGGCTCCGTCGGCTGAGTGGCCGACTCTGGATTCTGGCTCTGGTCATGACCTCAGGGTGGTGAGATCCAGCCCCGTGTCAGGCTCCACACTCCGCACAGAACCTGCTTGAGGAGGTCCTCTCTCTCCCTCTGCCCCTCCCCCCTCTCTCTAATAAATGAATCTTTTTTTAAAAAAGACTCTGTGAGGGAGACATTTTATCCTTCCTTTGTAAACTTCAGTAGGAGCTGAAACCAGCAAGTTAAGCAACTTGAAATCAAAATTAAAAAGCTAGAATACAGGGGCACATGGGGCTCAGTCGTTAAGCATCTGCCTTCAGCTTGGGTCATGATCTCAGGGTCCAGGGATCGAGCCTGGTCAGGGTCCCTGCTTCGTGGGGAGCCTGCTTCTCTCTCTCTCTCCGACAAGTAAATAGATAAAATTTCTTAAAAAGAAAGAAAGAAAGAAAGAAAGAAAGAAAGAAAGAAAGTCATCTTTACTCTTTAACTTACTCTCTTCCTAAAAGTAAATAAATAAAATAAACAAACAGAAAACGAAAGTCCAGACAACAGTAAGAAGGCGGCTTACCGAAAGCACCTGTGGACTCACACACAGGGTTTTTCCCCTAAAGGGGGTGAGTGAATGGCTGTCCCCCCTGCGCCCCACGGACAGACACACGTGATTGTCGGGGACAACAGTTGCAAAGCCCCAGATCCGGATGCACGAAGGGGCCATTTAAAATCAAGACCCTCAAATGCATTCTGCACCTTTTTAAAAACGAGAGGCCCCAGAGAATTCACAGCTGGCCATGAACCCCAGGCCACTCTCCCTTCCCGAGGAGGAAAACATGAACTACTGAGCAACGTCGATGTGTGGGTAAGACCTGGGCTCTTCCTGTGTGTGTAAAAGCCTCCAGGTGACCAGAGCCCCCTTTACAGCCAGCACCTCTGAAGGAAGTTCCGGAGAGCAGCGTGACGGCGCCTTCCGCCGCGGCTCAGCTGCCTCGCAGCAGCATTGACACCAGGTCCCAGGAACACGAATGTCCCATTATTCCAAAAGCCTGGGCTCTTCAGTGGACGCTGCTGACCAGCCTCTCCCGCAGGCACCGCGGGCCCACAGGCTCGGCAGACACCTGTCGGCACAGCCGGGGGCCGGGCGCGGGGTAACAGGCGGGGGCCCCAACTCAGCAGAACTCGGCCCCGCGGGGGCTCCGGCCGCCCAGCAGCACGGCCGGCCCTGTCACCCGGGGGTCGGCGTGGAGGGGGACGGAGCCCACGAGAGAGGGGAATCCACTCCGCGGGGACCGACCAGCTTTCAGGAGGGCCTAGCGTTGGCGCTCGACCTCCAGAGACAGACACACCCTGACCCAGACGACCAGCCGTCCCAGGGCCATCCGGGAAGCTCCAGGTGTGGAAACAGTCACATCTGGCGACTGGGCCGCCCTGGACACGACCGTGTGAGAGGGAATGCGGCGGGAAAGGCAACGGCAGCCCCAGACGGAGGGCTTGGGGGGAGGGAAGGCCCGTGAGCCTCGGGTCCCACAGCACAGAGGGCGTGTGGAAGGGCCGTCGGGGTGAGCTGTGGAAGGACCCATGGGAGGAACCTCTAAGGTTCTTAGCACCGGGACCCAAGAAAGTTGCTTTTTTTAAAAAAGATTTAATTTATTTATTTTAGAGAGAGAAGAGAGCTTGAGCAGGGGAGGGGGAGGGAGAGGGAGAGCCCTAAGTGGACGCCCCTGAGCACAGGGCTCCTTCCCAGGAGCCTGAGGTCAGGACTGGAGCCGGTACCGAGAATCAGGGTCTCCGCGGTCGGGCCTCCCGGCTGCCAGAGAGCTCCTTGTTTGCTTATTTCCACGAAGCACGGCTGACACACAACGAACGTAATTGCTTTTTGTCAGGACAGAAGGGACAGAAGAAAAGGCAGACCCAGAAGGAGGGGCAGGTGGGCTCCATCCTGGGTGTGGACGTGGAGGGCGCCGAGGCAGGGTCAGGTGTGCCGTCAGGGCTCCGAAGGGCTCTCCATCGGACGCTTCCTCGTGACCTCGTTTCCTTAGGCAGCTCTCCGGGTCCACGCGATGCAGCCTCGTGAGCTCGGTGGATCTCCACGCGGGCGGAGGGCACCCGGTGTCGAGAAAGATCCCGGGAACCCTCAGGATGTGTGCTGGCTGACCCTGCTAGGCAGCGTGGGGACCGCCCGGCCGCTTCTCCCGACTCCTCCACCTTTACTACTTCCTTAAACGCCAGACACGTTGATCACCTCTTGTTGCAGGTGATTTAAAAACGTCCGATTCCGTCTGAACCACTTATTATCCATATTGTAGTTAATGACAACACTGGCCCGAATACAAGGCTCGGGATGACCTGCCCGAGGTCTGTTAGGAGTGCGGCATGGGACACAGTGATCCTATCGGCAGACAAACGTCTTTCACACAAAAACGCCACTAGTATTCTACACGGGATTTTTTTTTTTTTTTTTATGGTCAGGGCTTCTGCCCATGAGCCAGTGGCCACCTTTTGCGTCTTCCCTTCTGTGTTCGAGCTGACATCCGCCAAGCTTCCAAAGAGACACAGGTGTGTCGTGGAAGGCTGCTCCGGCTGCCTGGCCACTGTCACCTGAAGGAGGTGGCCGTGGGGTCTTCTCAAGGATGCGAGAGCCCCTCTACAGGGGTCAGCCGCACCACGCCGTGTTGATGAAAGGGTTCTTCGGGAATCATTTCATCACCTGCCTACCTTGTCACACTTAAAGTTCTGAAATCTTAAGAAATGTTCCCACAGGCAGACGGCAGAACCCAGCGTGGTCCGACGTTTCCAGCAATGCCCGGGTCAGCAGCAGGTGATAAGACAGACGAGGCCCGACCTAGAAGAAAGTCACAGCGCTAATAACTGAGCCAGGGTCCAGGTCTATCCTTATGATCTTATCATCTTCCATTAGCTTTTCTTTAATCAAGTGTGTGTGTGTAGGGTCCTCTGACATTTCAGAAAAACAGCAATGTCTACAATAGGGCCGTCTTAAGGGTTCCACAAGGAAAATTAGGAATTCGAACGACTAGTAACAACCAATTCAAAACCATGAAAACACTCAAGGTTTCCAAAGCGTGGTGGGCGCACACAGTGTAACCGACTGGCAATAAAGCAGAACTTCGGTTTTCCCGTGTAACTCCCTTTACAAGTTAACTGTTATCCACAGTTTATATTATTTGAAAAATCAAATTAACAATCTGGAAAAAAATAATCACAAAAGCTAATTTACCAAGCCCCTTCCACATCCCCACGGCAGCTTCCTACCTCTGCATAAACTCAGAACTCAGTGGCTTTAAAGATCTTTGCGTCTCTCTGGGTCTGCAGGTCCGCTAGCGCTCCCTCATGCACAACAGAGGTGACCATGGGCCCCTCACCTGCAAAGATAGTCCTTTTTTAAAATGTCAATTTATTTAAACTAAAAAACAAACACAAAACAAAACAGCTTCCCTTCTCTCCTACGACCTCCATCTCCCTCCTCTGGCGGCTGGCAGTCTGTTTTCTGGATCGTAAGTCTAGCTCCGTGCGCATTAGACTCCACATAGGGGAGACGATACAGTATTGGTCTCTCTCTGCCTGACTTACGTCACGGAACATAGTGCCCTCAAGGTCCATCTGTGTTGTCACAAATGTCAAGATCTCACTCTTCATACGGCTGAGCAATATTCCGTTATGTGTGTGCGTGTGTGCGCGTGCGTGTGCGTGTGTGTGTGTGTGTAAAACATCTTCACTGCCCACTCATTTCTTGATGGACACTCATTAACTATTAGAATTAACGATGCCACAAACATGGGGGCTGCATGCATCTTTCCAAACCAGTGTTTCCCTGTCCTTCGGCTAAGTACTCAGAAGTGGAGTTGCTGGATCATAGAGTCCTTACTTTTTTAATTTTTTGAGGAAACTGCATACTGTTTCCAGAGTGGCTGTACCAGTCTGCATTCCCACCAACAGTGCACCAGGGCTCCCTTCTCTGCACACCCTGTGAACACCTGTTATGTCTTGTATTTTTAATGATAGTTAATCTGACATGTGTGAGGTGATGCCCCCTTGCACTTTCGGTTTGCGTCTCCCTGATGATGAAGGGCGCTGAACATTTATCCATGTGTCTGTTGGCCATCTGGATGTCTTCTTCAGAAAAAAGTCCGTTCACATCTTCTGCTCAATGTTTAATTTTTAATAATGTTTGTTTGTTGCTATTGAATTGTGTAAACTCTTTGTATATTTTGGATATTAGTCCCTTATCAGATATATGATTCGCAAATATTTTCTTACACTCAGTGGGTTGCCTACTCATTTTGTGAAGGTTTCCTTTGCTTTGCAAAAGCTCTTTTACTTTGTTGTAGTCCATTTGTTTGTTTTTGCTTTTGTCTATTTTCTTTTGTAAGAGGAAAAATTGGTTTTTTTGTTTTTCACAGTGTAGTGTCCATGAATTAAGTAAATGTCTAGTCCCATAAGCTTCTGCACTCATCTTTACAAAAAGCATGCCTTAATGAAAGAAGATGTTCCTTGAAGGGAGCTTTATACCTACTGCAGCTTCCCTGAATTGAAGAAGCTCCATTGTTTGTGTTGTCAGAATAAAAGATCATCATGAAGACCCACATCAAAGAGTTCACCGTCCATGTTTTCTTCTAGGTGTTTTATGGCTTCAGGTCTTATGTTCAAGTCTTCAATCCACGCTGAGTTGATTTTTGCATGTGGTGCTAAGATAGGGGTCCAGGTTCACTCTTTTGCATGTGGCTGTCCAGTCCCCCCAGTACCATGTATTGAAGGGACTGCCCAGTTGCCTATTTTTGGTTCCGTGGTTGACCACATACACAAGGGTTTATTTCTAAGTTCTCTTCTCTGTTGCGTTAATCTCTGTGTCTGTTTTTATGCTGATATCACACTATTTTGGTTACTATACCTTTGTCATACAGTTTGAAACTGGAAAGCATAACGTCTCTGCCTTTGTTTTCCTTTCTCGAAATGTCTTTGGCTATTTGGGGTCTTTATTTCTGTAAGAAATGCCATTGGAATTTTGATATTCCAATGGCACTTTGATATTTTGATATTCCATATTGATAGGGACTGCAGTGAATGTGTAGGTAGTAGGACATACTAACAACACAATTCTTCCTGTCCATGAACATGGGATGTCTTTCCATTTGTTTGTTTCTTCAGTTTCTTTCATGAGTGTCTTGTGGTTTTCAATACACGGACCCTTCACCGCCTTGGTTAAATTTATCCCTAGGTGTTTTATTCTTTCTGATGAAATTGAATATGGAATTGTTTTCTTAAGTTCCCTTTCTGATAAGTCATTATTACTGTATGGAAATGCAACAGACTTTGTATCCTGATTTTGTATCCTGCAACTCTACTGAATTGATTTATCAGTTCTATCAGTTTTGTTTTGTTCTTAATGAAAGCTGTCCTATTGATCTGTGTCCTCACACACTGGCCGGCAGGGGGTGGGTACGTGCCACCAAGCCAATGGCACCTTCACCCATCAAGCCTGCCAGGCTTTTCCATGTGGTTATAACAGAGTACTCGGGATGAAAAAAGAGGCATGGGAGGCCCAGAGCTGGTACAAGGTGCTCCCGTCTCCTCCGGGGCTGGAGCCAGTCATAGACCTCCAGGCCACAGGGGTGTAGGAGATGGGGATAGACACCAAGTTCCCATGGGAGGGGTTGCAAAGTCATTTCAGGAGGAGAAGCCTTGGACAGTGTTGCCACCTACCCAGCACAGCCATTCACGAGTTCATGACAAATAGTAATAATACTAACGACCAGCAGCGTGAGCTCCACAGTCAGAATGGACCCGGGGATCACACTGAGTAGTGAGTTCACAGGCCTGTGAGTGCCCCAGGTGTGCACGCGTGGGACCCGTAGTGCCCGCTCATTCACCCCCTTGACAAACAAGGAATCTGAGAATCAGAAATTAAGGTGCTTGTCTGTTATCACTCTGTCTTAATGCAAATAGCTGTGTTTTTTCTAAAATGCTACCACAAACAGAAAATAAAGCATTTTGCCTGTAGTTTCACGTCAGGTGGTTTTAAAATGCTTGAGCGCAAGATGTATCCTGTAAGTTGTGCATAATGAGTACAGAAATATTTTGAATAAAAATAGTACATGAATTAAACATGTAAAAATTATTGTACCAAGGTCTGTCACACCATAAGCTCAATTTTTCTTCCAAAGCACGTAGTCCTTGTGAAGGGAGCTCGCACACACGCGGATGGCCCGACATGGTGGAAGGCAGCGGGCCTGAAGCGAGGCCATGGGCCGAGTTTGCGCCGTCCTCCAGAAAGTGCAGAAGCGTGTGTACGTGGCAGGTCTGTGCTGGAACTTGGGGAACGGGACCTACAGACTCGCAGGCATGTAGCTACGGCCGCACATGCCTGTCCTGCACGTCCGTCCGTAGGAAAGAATGCAGCCTCCAGAGTTTGCAAGCAGCTCGCCTCGAAAGAAGCATGACTCCCCTCCTGAAAAGCGTGTTCTGGGAGTCAAGGCCCCCAGCTTACCTGAGGAGCCAGTGGCCTTAAGAACGAGACGGGGTGAGCCTGGAGTGAGTTTGCTCGCCCTGTGATCCGAGCCATTGCACGAGATGTTTCTCCTCTCACACCAGCTGTAGAGTTCGGGGGCTGCAAGACCCCAATAAAACAAAGAAGCCGACTGCTCCAGAAATGAGCTTTTCCCGGGATGTAGGTTCAGGGCCTGAAGCACAGAGTATCTCCCCAAAGCCACACGAGCACTGCTCATGCCCGGACTCCCAAGAACGTCGTTTGGAAGAGCCGCTGACCAAACAGGTTCGTGTGTTTGGGCTGTGATCAGTGCCTCGTTGGACCGGCTCCGCTCCCGCTGGGAAGTCCAGAAGCCTGAGACGCACACGTCCGCAGAGCTCTGCAGGCAGCTCCGTTTGTATTAACTTTACGTGGATTGACCTACTAATGAAGATACCAGCATTCGTAAGATACATATTAAGATACATGAAGTCTTACCGATTTTTTTTTTCAGTTTCAATCCAAGATTCATTTTGGTTTTGATCAATCTGTTCCTATAGCAACACGCCTTGTGCAATACAAACCATTATGTATTTTAATATATTGTAAGGGGACCTGGGTTTACTGTGTCTGTTTTACACACAATTTTTGCCTATTTTGTACAGTCCTGGCCTGAAAATATTAACTTTAATAATGATTTCAAGAATCTACATTTAGCAAAGACATGAAATTCTTGCTTATCTGGAAACTTTATGAAAACCTACAAGTACTTGGTAGTAAACATGAGACGCAATTTCGCAGTGTGAGTGCCGCAGAGCTGACTTCTCGCAGAGTGATCTGTGAATCCAAACAGGTTCTGGTATCGGCCTCTAACTGCTTTTTCCTAAGAAATTGATGAAAACTTTCCTGATTGACAATGGCATTTTTTATAAATTGTTCGGTGGGAAAAAACTGATTTAGATCACCATTTATACCAAGTGGAAATAAGAGTCACATTGTGAAAAACTTTTTAGAATTACAAAGTGTAAAAATAAAGCCTAGAATAAAGTGTAACTCATCATCTCTCTGAACTTGAAAAAATCCTCTGAACTTAAAAAATGTTGCAAAAAAAAAAAAAAAGGCTAAGATGAAAGATGAGCAGCTGTAACTGTGTTTCTCCGCAGCTTGCCGCGCCGTAAAGGGAGGGATGAGGAATGCCCAGAGAGGGGTCGTGTCTCTGCAGATCCGCACTGGGCTGCAGCGAACCCCACAGACCCCCCGCCGTCAGGATGGGCAGGGAGGCGGGGGGGACACAGAGGCCCCGGGCGGGGAGAGAAGGTCATCCAAGGCCCCGAGGGGAATCGCTCAACAATTGTGATGATGTTTGACTCGGCGTTTCCCTGCAGAAGGACTCAAGGACGGAAGGGGACAGACCGAGCAAGTTATTTGGTTCCAAAGCAGCAACCAGCGGCACCGGGATGACGAGGTGAGGCGTGAACAAGAAGGCCAGAGTGTCATGGCTGGACGGTGCGGTGTGGACGAGGATGTGTGGATGCGGGGGACTGTCCCGTGTGGTGCGGTGTGGACTCGGGGCACGGTCTGGTGCCAATGACGAAGGTGTGGATGCAGGTCGGCGTGGTGCAGACATGGGGACAGTACGGCGTGGATGCAGGGGATGGTCTGGTGTGGACATGGAAGACTGTCCGGTGTGGATGCAGGGGCAGTGCGGGGTGGACACGGGGGACAGTCTGGTGCCAATGAGGATGGTGTGGACACGGGGGACAGTGTGGTGTGGACACAGGGGACTGTGAGGTGTGTTCACAGGGGATGGTCTGGTGTGGACACGGATGGTGTGGTATCATGAGGGGGCCATGGGGCGTGGGTAGGAGGGCAGTGGCCACAGAGGACACTGTGGTGTGGACGGGTCCTGCAGGACTCACAGGTATTTTGGAGACAGAACTGCGGGTCCTGCCCACAGGCACAGAGTAGAGGCAGGAAAAGGGCACAATGCATTGACTCTAGGCTCTGTCTGGGAGTGAGGTCCTGACACACCTGGTCCCCTTGTCCTCCAGAGAAGGGCGTCCACACCTCTGCACACGCACACTTTGTTTGAAGACTTTCTTTTTTTCCTTTTTTGGAGTTTTGATCCATTGTTTGAAGGTCTTTGTGCCCTTTTCAATAAGATTTCTGTTTTCTCAGCGCTGCTTCAAGTCAGATCCCATCAGCGACCGCTCAAGACCTCCGTGCGCATAAATTCACTCTTCCTGACGCCCTTGCGGTCGGGTGTGACCCCGGCTTCCACATCCCGCGTTCTGGCAGGTGGGCTGTTAATTCATCCACCGCCCTAGACGGTGGGCCTCTGGGGAAGGGACTGTGTCTTCCTCTCTGACCCAGGGATTTCCCAAGTTCCTGCACAAAAAGACCACATGTTGGATAGATGCTAAACGAACATAGGTTCTGTGTGTCCAAATTTATCATAACGTGTGCACCCAGATGCTGCTGGGCACAGCGTGTCGTAGACTCTGGCACGTGTCCCGCGGAGAGCTCTCGGGCTCTGCTCATTCTGGCCTCGGTTTGTGTTTACATCAGCTTTGCTCTATTTTTGAAATTTTTTGAGAAATCTTCTCCAAAGACCGACCTTTCTCTGATCACCTTTGCTCTCTCCCTGTCACTTTCCCTTAGGAATTCAGAAAGGAAGAAAGAAGAAAGGAAGAGAGGAGGGGAGGGAGGGAGGGAGGGAAAGGGGAGGGAAGGGAAATCACATGTGGTGTTTTGGACTGAATGTGGGTGGACTTTTGGGAAGCGAGGGGGTCATAGGGCAGAAGAGGGGTCATAGGCCCCCTGGGGGCTCCCTCAACCCCTCCCTGTGCCAGGACCCAGCACGGGAACAGGGGTACAGTGCTGTGGGCAGCGGTGACAAATCCCTGTTGTTTAGCGCCTGCCCCACCCCCCCTCGGGGTCTTACAGCAGCCAGAGCAGAGCAAGGACCCAGGGTGACCAACACCACGCCCCTCTCTCTCGGTCTGATCTCCACCCAGTCCAGCCGCCAGTGACATAGACCCCTAGTCATACTTCCACATTTAAAACTTGGGAGATTTAAAAAGAATTAAAAAAAAGAAGTCAAGGGGAAAAAAGCAAGATTCCATAAACTCAGCAAGAATTCTATTTTTAAAAAACTCTCATTTACAAGAAATTGAAAAGATTTAATTTCCAGTATCATCAAAAGATGGATTCAATAATTAGAAAACTATTTCCTTTGGAAGCACTTGAGTTCAACATATAATTTAATTGCTGTCCATTCCGTGAGTGACAACGCAGGCAGCAAGTTTTCCAAGTGCAGCTGCATTTCATCCAAAGCCTCATGATCATAAAAACACGGCACTTCATAAGCTAGTAGATTTTGCTTTTTGCAAAATCTGCATTTAACATTTTCAAAGCTCAGTTTCGTCCTTCAGATTCGTCGCTGACGTACTTTCCTTCCCCGCCCTGCGGCCCTGCACGGGCTAGAGCTGAACTTGGGTGAAGCAGCCGGACACCCAGGAAACGTGAGCTGTGAGCTGCCCTTCCGAGCCCCAGGCCGCACCTCTGTGGGTCCCTCCAGAAGCCCTCCAGGGTGAGGGATGAGGGAAGCTCTTGTCTGGTGACCCATTTTGGAGAAACAACATGGTTTCCAAAAATGCAGGCGCAGCCCTCATGAGTGATGCCGTGTAGACTAGGGCTGGACCCATCCGCTGCTGCTGCTCCTGCCGGCAGTGCCCATCAGGGAGGGCGATGTGTGCCCACCAGCATCGTGGCAGTGGGCTCCTGGCACAGTCGAGGCGCGAGGAGAGCTCCTGGCAGGGTGCTGGCTGTGCCCGGCCTCCCCTCTCCCATTCGTGATGACCGAGGGGTGTGCACTCCCGCAGGCTGCCGTGAGCCACACTCTGCGACCTCCGGGAGCGGAGGCAGCCGAGCCCAGCTCGATCCTACTCCCAGCACGGCTCCGTCTGGTGGGACCCAAAGGCACGGGGGGCAGAGACCCTGCTGAGGTCTGAACAGGAGAGGGAGGCTGATACTCTGGGTCACCGATGTCTGCACGGCACCCGGATTGGACATGTCAACCACCAAAATATGCCTCTGGCTGCATTTCTCTCTCTCTCTTTTTTTTTTAAAGATTTTATTTATTTATATGAGAGAGAGTGAGAGAGCATGAGGGGGAGAGAGTCAGAGGGAGAAGCAGACGCCCCACCGAGCAAGGAGCCTGATGCGGGACTCCAGGATCATGACCCGAGCCAAAGGCAGACACTTCCCTGACTGAGCCCCCGGGCACCCTGACTGCACTTCTCAGCAGTGGTAGTACCCCTCGTCCCTGCCGTTTGCATTCTGTGAAGTGACCTCCTCCCTACTAAGGCCGGTGGGGCCGTCCAGGCAGTGATGGGAGAGTCCAAGGAGGTGGACTGCACGTGCTCAGGGAAAAAGCAAAACTGTGCTGACAGCACCTTGCTTGATCGGTAACACGCTTCGCCTGAGCCACGGCACTTACCCCTCCCGTTTAGACATTAGCAAAGAGCAGCTTCACACGCGCAGGGCATGGTCTCTCGTTCGTGATGTGTCACAGAAGGAAAGGTAGTTTCGCTGTGGACCTGCCCCAGCCAAGTGCCCCAGGAGCACACCGTGTGTGACCAAGCTGGGCTTCCGGCGATGGGGGACGCTGACCGCATGGGCACGTCGGGCAGAGTGCAGGGAACGGCCCGCTGCGGTGTTTGCCTAAGGAAGCAGGGGTTTGCTGCAGGCTGGAGGCCCCCGGGGGCCGGGTGATGTCACAGCTGGGCCCCAAAGCCTCTCTTACGGGGAGGGAGGACGGAGTGAGGCAGACATGCAGCGGGCACGGCCTCTGGCTGGAGATGGGCACTGGGCGGTTCGTGGCTTGGACAACGTCCACGTTTTCTCTGCTCAGGCATGACTGCCAAGGGCTCTTACCTCCGTCTCGATCCATGACTGAGGCCTGATGCTGCGTGCCCGCCCTGTGCGAGACCGGGTCCTGGATGCTGGGGTTGCTTCTTCCTTTCTCGAGACTCACAGGCGCAAATTCTAACCCATGTGTTTGCTAACAGTAGAGTCATGCTGGTCAAGACAGGCGACGTGACCTGTGGAAGGTCAGACGCTCAGCTGAGCCTGGGATCCAGAGGCCTCGGCCGCCCGCCTTCTCCCCGCACCGTCCTCGCTGATGTCGGGGTCACCTCTTCTGCAACGAAGCCTCCAGGGCCTCTGGCTCACTGGGCTCATGGTTGTCACGGCGTCTTCGTGGCTTTGTCCCCTGACACTGGCTCAGGGACAACCTAGATCAGGCTGTCTGGCTTTGCCCCAGTTGCTGGCCGAGTCCCTGAGCTAGGAGGACCCTCAGATCAAGGATCAGCTCTGCTAACCAAGCGTTTCTCCGTGGACAGTAGCTCGCTCTCAGCCGCCAGGGCTCGGGGGCCTTGGGGCGCCTTCCCGCAGGTGGTGGCAGCACTAGAAAGGGGTCGAGAGGCGTGTCCTTGGTCCTGCCACCACACTGCTGGGACTCTGGCGCAGGGTCGACTTTGGGGCTCTCCCCACCGCACCGGGCTCCCGGGAAAGGCGGACTTCGGCAGAACCAGCGGGAGAAGCGCCCGTGCTCGGAGGCCTCACCAAGCCACGGGAAGAGAAGGCGAGTGTCCAGAGGCAGGGCGTCTCCCCGCAGCACCCCCGTCCGGACCCAGGGAGGGTGGCTGGCTTGTCCCCGAGCCCCTGCCGCTCCCCGCCCCCTGGGTGCCGCCCCAGGCTGCGATGGAGCCTGTTTGGCCCCGGCCGCGGTGGGTCCAGAAGGCCCCCGAGGGGATGTGCTCGCATGACCCCGTGTTTCGCCAGTTCCCCAAACTTGTTCTTTCCTCCCTCCAGACTCAAAACCGGCCGGGTGACACCCACACTTCTGATCCCCAGTCTGACCGGCACCGGTCCACCGCGCGCTGGCCCGAGGCGTGTTTCTCTCTCCTCCTCCTCCGGGCTGGGAGCGTCCCCTCACGTCGGCTCCCAGGCGTGGGTTCTTCTGTTCGATGGCGGCTTACATGGCCGCGTCCAGGCCACCGATGCTCAGGAAGTGCCGACGGCCGGAGGCCCTGCCCGGGCACGACCCTGTGGGAGGCACGCGCCGCTGTTGGGAAGGTGGAGGAAGGGCCCCCCGGAAGGCGCAGCAGAGGCCGTGGGCTCCCCGCAATGCGGCGCTGGCCGCCCACGTCCACCGCTCCCACGCTGTTCCCAGGCCCGGGACGGGCTCCCGGCGCGGCCTTCCTGCGGGGACAGCGGCGTGTTTCCGTCCCCGTCCCCGTGTCTGGAGCTCCGCACGCGTTGGCACAACGACCCCTCCAAGCGCGGGCACCGGGGACACCCGCCCCCTCGGCCGGTCCCCGCACCACGACGCTCTTCGCTCACCGCCTGTGGTCCAGAGTGAGTCCCTTGGCCTGTCGGTCCCCCCATTCCACCGATGGGGGACTGAGGCCAGAGGGTTGCGGCGTTTGCCCGCAGCGGACCGGCAGGCGGCGGCAGGCGGGAACACGGTCCACAGCGCGTGAAAGCCCGGTTCGGTGGTTCACGGGAGAACCCACCTTCCTGGCTGCGGGGTTTGTGCGAACATCGCTCGTGACGCTGAGAACATCCCCGTGTCGCCGTCTGCGTGGCTTCCTTCGGAGCAGGGTCATGCGGGGCGGTGCCTCCGACGAGGGCGTTTTCCACCCTCTCGACACCCCTGCGGGCGGGTCGTGCCGGCCCCACCGAGCGGGAGACACTGGACCGCGGAGCTCAGGGAGCAGCCCCCGTCTCAGAGCCGAAGCCCAGCTCCCAGGGACTCGCACCTTCCACTCGCCACGTAGACACCGGGGTCAGATACGCGGTCTGAAATCCGAGCACCATCTCTGCACGCGCGTGTGCGTGTGTGCGTGCGTGTGTGTGCGCGTGCGTGTGCGTGTGTGTGCGTGTGCGCGCGTGTGCGTGCGTGTGTGCGTGTGCGCGTGTGTGTGCGTGCGTGTGCGCGCGTGTGCGCGCGTGTGTGCGTGTGTGTGTGCGCGTGTGCGTGTGTGTGTGCGTGCGTGCGTGTGCGTGTGCGTGCGTGTGCGTGTGTGTGTGTGCATGTGCGTGCATGTGTGCGTGCGCGTGTGCGTGTGCGTGTGTGCGTGCGCGTGTGCGTGTGTGTGTGCGTGCATGTGTGCGTGTGCGTGCGTGTGTGCCTGTGTGTGCATGTGCGTGCATGTGTGCGTGTGCGTGCGCGTGTGCGTGTGTGTGCGTGTGCGCGCGTGTGATCTGTGGTCCCCCGTTCTCCTCTGGCGCCCCTGAGGCCCCGGCACTGTGCTCAGTGCTGAGGGCACAGCTGGGCCGAGATGGCCGGTCCCTGGCGACTCCCAGTGTCCAGAAGAGACGTTGTCCTCCCTCTGCTCTCACCGGGTGAGTCCCGGGGCCCAGGCTCAGACCTCTGCAAGATGCAGGAATGGCAGGTGATGGCCGTGGAGCTGGGGACGCGCAGGCAGATGAGGAGCTGAGCCGACCTGCAGAGTCCCGGGGGCTAACCCTCCTGTCCTCAGAGCCTCCCTCCCCGCAGGGCGCTGTCTGCAGCTCCTTCCAGGACAGAACAAGTGGCTCCCCGGGCTTCTGGATCCCGACGTCGTTTCACGGGAGGGCTCTCCCGTGTCTGCGCGCCCCGAAGGCCCAGTCCCTGGGCCGTGACGGGCCTCTCCTCCAAACCCCGCGCTTAGCTCAGCACCTGGGACACTGTGTCACTCGAGTCCTATTTGTGGGATGAATCAATACGGAAAACACTCACCCCTTTCATTCGGCCTTTGGCCAACTGAAGGCATCGTGGCTTGAGTGTGGAGCGCAAGTTTCGCTGGTCCCGTAGCAAACACCCTAACGCTGGAAGACGTGGGCCGGCGGACGTCCAGGACACTCAGGAAGCTTGTCCCCAGCCCATGTGCTCAACAGTGTCTGATTCACTGACTGAAGGGGAGTCCAAGGACACATGCTGTCACCTTGAATCGAGTGTAAATGTCTGAGCATAAAAATATCTGAGCAGAGCTGTGCGTTTTTTAAACATTTGGCCAAGTGGTTTGTCTCTTTAATTGCACTACTTCCCCCCAAATTTAAAAACAACAACAACAACAAAAACAAAAATAACAACTCATAGCAAAAGTCTGGCGTTACAGAAGTGAAGAAAATATCTCTGGCTTTCTTTGTCACCCTGAGAAACCCCCTCCCCGCAATCTGAGTACGGTGCCCGTCCCTCTCCCGCAGGACAAGCAGGAGGCCAGGCAGGGACTGACCACAGGGACTCGCTGACTCTGCAGAGAACACACCAACCCCATCGACTTACGACACTGCAGACCCCGACAGAGCTGGCTTCTCAGTTCGCTCTTGTGGATAACACGGAACCAAGCAGAGAAAGTCACTTGACCATGGAATTCCTTCCTCTGCCACGGAAACAAGTCTGTCCTGAAATCGGTGACGAATCCTCCTCATACCCTACTAACCAAGGAGCACGAAAAACATTCCGGAACGCCCCGTTTTAAAATGTTTATGCCATTCACATTGGAAACCTGTTTCTCATTTATTCCTTGAAACAAACCTTGTGATTCAGCCGTTATTCCCCATAGTATACGGGTCAGGAACAGACGCCGCAGAATGTCGGGATTCTCGCGGTCCTGAAATCCAGGTCCTGCCCTCCTCCTTCTCGGTTCTTGCTGAGCTGAAGTGACAGGAAGGCCATCATGCTGATTTATGTAGAATAAATCTGTGATTGAAATCATATTTACTCCAGGGCGCATCATCAAAGAAGTTCCTGTCTTCACTGGCTCAGTGATGACCGTTGTCTCTCCAGAACACAATGAGGGATTTGGAAATACTACAATTCCTTATAAATTCACAGATAAAATATACCTGTAGCAAAAGATTAAAGTGTAGGAATTACCTGAAATGAGCCTCAGCAGAAGAGAAAGAAGTGTGTAAGACCTAAGGCCTTCACAGCTCTTACCTGTATCCCAAGGCAATGAGATGGTTTGGGATGGTTTTACATGGTACGTTAATTCTTTTCCTCAGAAAGTAGGGGAGAGAAAAAGAACTAGACCCGAGCTGTGTCTGTCCGTCAGCTCTTTTCTCGTCCTCTCCACGAGGAGATCAGAGAGCCTGCGAGACACTGGGTACCGCGCGGCCCGGGGAAGGCCACCTCTGCCCCCAGGGCCAACACGACTTCTGGGTCAGCGAGGGTTCCACAGGCCCAACGTTCTGCTGCGGCAAATCTTTGGACAAGTTTTGCCAATATTTTTTCATCATTTAGCACAAAATTTGGAGTCTGTGACCTGCTATGGATGACGGGCCCTGCCAGATTCCCAGGCTGTCGAGGAGATGTGCGTAATCTCCCCCAAAGACGGAGGCGCCTGTTCCATGAAGGCCGGCATTCCTGCGTGACAAGCAGCAGACGGAGCAAGCACACCATGTGCTAAAGGACGTCGTCAGGAGAGAGACGGAACATCACGAGCGCTCCTCCGGCCGCGAGGAGTGGGAAGCTCGAATGTCGGGACGCCCACGGTCGCCTCTATGCCAGCGGCGTCCTGGAAACCCCAGGGAACTCAGAAAGGCAGTAAAAAGGGACTCAGATAGGATGATGAGACAGAAAACACACATGGTCATTGTTTGAAGGAGACAGACTCCACGTGGGGATCCAAACAGGGCTTTAAAACTCATGTTATTTCTATACTAACGTTAACATTTTAAAACTAATGTTACTTCTAGAAGGCAGAAACAAACAGAAAATAGAAGAGCATCCCCAAATCCCACAAAATATTAAATGCCTGGAAGAAATCTACAAAATGTGTGCATGGCCACTCACCAGAAAATTAACAAAATCTCGTATTGAGTTAAGTGCTCGGTGGGGGCCGATCTGTCGGGCGGCACCTTGTGACCGTGGTGCCCCGGCCTGCCGAGCCCCTGCCTGTCCTCAGCTGCGGCTTGGGGTCTGAACCCCATGCTGGGAAGTGCCACTAAGCTGGTGAAGCCGGGGCCTTGTGGCGAGCCAGGGCAAAGACAGCCCAGCTGTGCCCCACGTCAGCCCTGGCTCCGATGGGCCCAGGGACGCCAGCAGCACCGTGTGTGACAGCGAGGGTGGCGGGGCCTGGCGTGGTGCTCCTTCAGCCAGGCCGACCCGACCCTCGAGCCACCACCAGGAGGCCACGGACCACCTGGCGGCCGACGACGACTTCAACATCCGTGTGTGGCCTGTGACCGAAGCCAGCTGGCCCACGGCCCCCAGTCAAGGCGGCTGCGTCTGCCCCCCGGGGAATAATGCCAGACGGAGGGAGGCTCAAGGCTGTGAGGGCGTCACACACACTGACCCTAGAGGCAGCGACTTACTAGTCAAACTGTCTTGGAATTAAGAACCGTGTTGACGGAGACACAACAGCAAGCGAGAAAACGATTCACACGAGCGTGGGAGAAGCGATCTGGAGCAGGTAGGACCGGCGAGGGCTGCGTTCAGGAAGCACGAGGAGCTCCTGCAGCTCCGGAAACCGCTTCGCACTCCCAACAACGCGGGCGCCGCGTCCCCTCAGCCTCGCTCCAGACACACCCGCCGAGCAAGGACACACGTGCAACTATTTGGACAGGAGGGTTCACAGCAGCGTAACTCGTCCCAGCCTGAAACGAGACGATCCAAACGCCCAGCAACGGCACGGCGGACAAACAAATTGCAGTGGAAGCATGCGACCCGGTATTGCGCGGCGGTAAGGAGGAGCGGCTCGTGGCTCCACGTGCCGGCAAAGACGACCCTCACAGGGGACGTCAGGAAGAGACGCCCGGCGCCTGCAGTGTGTCTTAGTGATCGTGTTGACACGAAGTTCAAAACCAACCTCGGTGTCAGGAAGCGAGAGAGGGGGAGCTTGGGGAGAGGCTGGAGGCTGGCGACAGGGAGGGGCCCGCGGTCCCCTGGGGACGGAGAAGCCCTGGTCCCGCACTCGACCGGGGTGCTGGTGTGCACCGACTCTGAGGTCCTCTCGCGAGCTGTCCCCGGGGCTGATACGGTCGCATCTGTTCATCCTGTACTTCAACACCAATTGAAAGGGAGAGACAACGGCCGCTTGCTGGGTGAGGATCGAGGTCAAAGTGCTCAGATCCCGGATGCACGGGCCTCAACGAGGGGCTTCCTGCCCGGAGGCGGGCGTGGGGGAGAAGAGCCCCCAGTCACAGCCAGCATCTGTCCTCAGCTCACGAAAGCTGCAGGTGCCTTCGGCCAAGATGCGGTAAGTTCAGGTGAGCAGGTTTGTGGGAGGAGGGGAGGGACCTGCCGCCTCGGAACTGCCCCTCAGTCAGTCAGGAGCCACTGCTGAGCGGACGCCTGCTGACGTGGCCCTGGGGACATCTGCCCGGACACGCACATACTGAGGCGCTTCAACAGGAAGGAGGCATTTGAAGCAGCAGTAGAGGGATTAAAGCAGAAAATCTTGTCCCAGAAGAACAGAGGGGGTGGGCAGGCTCCCTCGGAACCCAGCACTCAGAGGCCAGGAAGAAAGGGAGAGAAGAGGGGCGGCTGGAAAAGCCGACCCTGATGGAGGAGGCGTCTGAGAGTCGGTTCTGGACGTGCCCATGTGCAAACTGAGGGCTGGGGCGAACTGGTCCTGGGACGAAGCTGGCTTGGCGATGACAGCCGCCGAGGTAGCACTGATCAGAGGTGAACATAGCAGAACTTTCCAGGAACTGCTCTAGGGGGTGAATTAATTCACGGCCAGATTTCTTTCCTACTTTTCTCTATTTTTCTTCTTCTCTTTTAATACATTCTGAATTTTCCAAGTTTCACACAGTGAGATGAATTATTTCATAATTCAAAAGTTATGTTTAATCAAGAGTACTTACAACTGAAGTGTAACTTCTTCATTGAAAAGATACAGAAATAAGTAAATGGGACACACGTGCATACGCACACCGCACGCGAGTATCTCAGAAGAGAAAGGTTCAGGACAGAAAACATGTAACGGACGACCACTATACCTTGTTATCAAAAATTATCTGAAACACCCCCGTTCATCTCTCTGTGCCAACCTAATGTCTGCACGGACATAATTCAGCCAAGCAGGCTCTCCTTCAGCGGCCACTGAGAGAGGCTGCCCAAGCAATGGCTCCAGCCTGGTGCCTGGGCTCCAGTGAGCAGGAAGGTGGCGGACGATGTAAATGAGAAAATGTGGGCTCCCATCCCCCCTCCAGCCCGAGTAGCTTTGGGCAGGTCGCCGACTCTGCCGTCCTCAGTCTCTTCATGTAAAAAGCAGAGACAAATGATCTGCCTGTTTTACCCCAAACTCATGAAAGAATCAAGATAATCAAGTTCTGATACTCTCTCTGCAAATGTCTTGTTACACGAGTAAGTAACACACATGTCGTTTTACACAGATCATTTTAATTTTCATTGTTACTCTTTTCATTCAGAATTTTAATGAGTAACTTTCCGAGTGATCTGTCACAGAGACTTCGGGCTGACATAATCAAATACTATAGACTGGGCAGCTTAAACAACTAGAAATTTTTCTCCCACATTTAGTTCTGGATGTTGGAAGTCCGCAGTCCGGTCCCGGAAGGTGGGCGTCCTTCTGAGGCTGCCCCTTTGCCGTGTGCTCCCACGACCGCTTCTTCGTTCAGGCAGAGGGACGGCGCTCTCTCGTAAGGACGCTGATCCCACCGCAAGGGCCGCAGCCTCGAGACCCCAATGTCATGACCAAATGCCACCACTGTGCAGTTAGAGCCCCAGCTTATGGCCTGGGGGGACACAAACGTTCAGTCCATACATACGTGTCCACTAAAGGACAGAGTTCCCTTCTAGTCATTCCCTGGAAAGAGAAAAGGGTTTTTTTTGTGTTTTTTTTTACTAGTAAGAGGATAAAAATCTCTGTTGGCCCAACTGACCCAAGGTCTTCAAAAGAACAATTCTATTAAAGCAGAGACTTAAAAGGTCAGTTTTAATTTTCCATAGTTCCTTACCAAACTCAGCTTCAACCCACGGGGCTCCGTGCTGGTGTTCACTCCTTTTTTAATTAGTTTTTGACTCTCTTAGGACAACTGAGATATTGGCATTAACACTTTTCAGATGCCGCTCACCGGCATCCAAAAATGCAGGATTTGCAGAGTTACCTGACGGCAAGGCCAGAAGAACACGTCGTGAATGGCCCAAGGAAAAGAAAACACGTCAATTAAAGCAAGTTCTTTTTAAAAAGACAAGAATTAACCGAATGCCCGCGTGTGGGCAGATTCCATTATTTCACCGAATTTGGTGGCGACACAACTGGTCTTGGAAGCAGAGCCGCTCGCCGCTTCAGACAGACGCGGGACTGGAAATAGGTTCTCGGGTGTCGGAGGCTGCGACGCGCTGTTGACTAAAAACATTCGTTTCTGGAACGGGCGGCCCCGCGGGCGCTCTTCGCAGGGACCACCAGGGACGCCCGTGTCCGCGGCAGCCCCGTCCGAGCGTCTGCTCCGCCGTCAGAGGCCGCGTGCTGCTCAGCGGAGAGGCAGCGAGGCGTAGCTCTGCCACCGGGACGGCCGCCACGGGCTCAATCCCCTGCTTGGCAGTCGGGCCTCTAGAACGTAGCCGAGCGGACGGAGGGTTCTCCCAACGCAGCGGAGACCAGAGTAAGAGAAACGGCCCGCGGCGCAGCTCGTGGGGCCAGGAGCGGGGACCCCGGCACGACGCGGCAGAGACGGGCTCCCACGTGCCACGCGAGCGAGACGGGAAGTGCCGGCCGACGCGGGACGGGGCCGGTGAGGGCTCCGTGGGGAAGGCCTTGGAGGAACAGATGGAACAGCCCCGAGGAGGGCCGGGGGGGGCGCAGGCAGCTGTGTCTGTTGAACGAGGGGCGCGATCGTCCGAGGGAAGGAGAGAAACGGAAGCCGAAAAGGCGGCTGGAACCCCGAGAACGATACTGGGGTCGGGCCACACTGATGTTCAAGAGGGTGCAGGAGTCAGTGACGTTCTGAGGAGGCACGACGCGACCGCGACGTCCTGTGTGTCTTACCAGGTTAGCCCGAGCGCTGAGCCGTGGGACGACGTGGTTGCCAGACGTGGGACAGTCCGGACGGGGTCTGGGGCAGCAGCCACCCCGCAGAGCTGGACTTGACAGGACTCGGAGGGCCCCACACGGGGCTCCCGGGGGCAAGGGGCCCAGACCCACAGTGTGGCCGCAGCCAGACCAGCATCCGCATCAAGGACGGGCAAGGTCTGGAAGCCGGCTGAGCAGGCACGTAAGGACACGAACTGTCCGGCGGTCTCTTGACGACACTCGGCTTCGGAGACACGGCTCTCCTGCGGGGGAGGCCACATGCTGACCAGGAAGAGGCCTGGAGCCCCCGTCCACGCTGGGCAGCGGTCCGGCCCCTCGCGCTCTTCTGAGACAGGCCTTGGAGACCCCAGTTCAGCCCTTTCAGGGCAACGAGAAAGGCATCGGCCGAGCCCAGACTTCAGGACAAGAGAAGTGAGGGCAGGTGCACCTGTGCGGGCGGGTCAGTGCGCATGCTTGGAACGTGAGTGTGGCCGCGTGAGTCGCGCGTGGAAGGTCAGGCTGACACGCCCAGGGGCCCACGCCTGCCAGGTGCTACGTCCTCTCCGACCGTGCGGGACTGAGCGGGAGAGGGACCGTGTGTGAGACGCAGGGGGATGTGAAGGGAGATGGACACGGGCCACGGGGCCGGGCTGGAAGGCCGTTTCTGAAAGCTTTTCGAGGAACCGCAGAAACTCGCTTTATGTGGACACACGCACAGTCGGTGCCTGCAGCGGGGACGTTCCCAGATGGCTCCCGACAGTCCCTGAGGCCCGAAGTCTGGGGAGTTCATGGCTCGGGGGACGGGTAATAGGAGACGGAGACATTGTGTGCACCGCGCTGAAGCCCTGAACAGACCCTCGTTTGGAACTTAGCAGAAGCGTGCGGCGACCGGGACGCTGGGGGCTGGGGGCAGGCGCCGCTCTGGGCCCTGACGCGCCGCTCTGGGGCTGTTACTGATCGGCCCCGAGATGAGGTTTGTGGGAGGTCGGAGGAGCCTCCGACGACACAGATGCCAAGACTCTGAATGTCGTTTGTCCTCCGAGAAAACGTTTTGCAGAGGCTCAGCCGCAGGTGGGAAGGCGGATGCCGGACAGCGAAGCTGCAGCCACAGACGCCGCCGCTGCCGTGGTCTCTTCCTCGGGCGGTGGCATAGGACGGGGCCGTGCGGACTCTCCTGCTGTAACCCACGCGAAAGCTCCGAGCACATCCTGAATTTCCACTTCCTCAGTCACATAGGAAACAAAATATGCTTTCCTTTGAATCAAATCAGAGGGGGCGAGGGAATTTTAAGAAGGGAAAATAAAACAAAATTTCAGAGACCCAAGATTTTAGGATATGAAACAAATTGGAGAGATTTCATAGATGTGCCCAAAAATAATTTGGCCTAATCAAGCTTGCTTGGTCTGAGATGACCGTGGAAACCTTCTCACTTAACGAGCTCTCCGCCAAACAGCACAGACCAATCTAACCTCCTCTTTCAAAACTGCGCTTTGGACAAGAGCGCAGCGTAACACTGGCTAGAACCCACAGTAAAGGGATTCGGCTTCGGGCTTTAGTGCGTGTGTGGCCCTCCACCATGTGGAAAACACAACAGTCGGGTTTGTGAGGGTTTTATAACTAAATCAAACCTCCAAGCACAGCGAGCAGAATAGATATCTGCGCAAAGAAACGCTGCTGAGCGCTCAGGGGGCGTAGAGGTGGGGAGGCGGCTGATCTCAGAGATGGCGGCACCGGCTCATCCCAGGGCGTCTGGACAGAGACGGGGCCTTTCCTCGTCCTGCAGCGACACTTTGCTTTGCAACCTGCCCCGATGCCTGCGTGGGGAGGCGCGGGGGGAGCCGACCCTGAGGGGAGCCAGCTGAGCCCGGGGACTGCTGACCGCCCAGATCGAGAACAGCGACACTTTTTAGAAGGAAAACTTTTCTGTTCTCCTGGCTCTGAAGCTTGTCACCGAAGTACGCAGCTCACTCAGAGCCCACCTCCCGGAGGAGAAAATTCTGCAGCTCAAAAGGCAGCAACGCTACCAGAAGCAGTAATTCCCAGGGAGTGATTGTGGGCAGCGACCCTTGAGAGAAAGGAATATTCGGGAACTCGGAATCCTGGGCAGCTCGGGCGTGAGGCTCAGAACAGCACGCAGGACGGGGTTGGGCATTTAACGGACAGTATTTCCCAGAGGGAGGGGAGGACGGTTTCCGGTCACCAGTGGGAGGACAGCATCCCCAAGCTGGAGAGCATGTGGACAGAGGAAGGCTGAGGGAGAATGAACAGTCCTCAGAGGGCAGCTGGGGCCGCGTGTGGACGGACAGGAGGCTGCTCGTGCGCTGGCTGAGTGACCTTAGACAAGGACATGTCGGGACGTCACGCGTCAGGGTTTCACACCACATGTTTCTTCGTGTTCTTCCAGGTGACTTGTCTCTGTCCTGCTTTTTCCTTGTTGAGGCCCCAAGCCCTGTCTCCAGCTTCTCACCTCACGTTCATGTACGGTCGCGTCCAGAGATTCCAGAAAAGTGACAGGCCAGGAGCTGTAAGTGGCGTACCTTGTTTTGTTGAATCATTCGGCTTGTCTTCTGTGCCCGGGGGCCGTGCCGACCTTCTGTCCTTCCGGTTTGGGTGAGTACGTTGCCGAAGCAAGGACCTGTTTAATGATGTCGGGCTGGTCTGGCTCTGGCCTGTGCCGCGCTTGCGGGCTCTGACGGCGGCAGCTCTGGGCACGGGAGGAAAGCCCCTCCCAGGACCGCCGCCCTCCGCCGCCCCGCACGTGTTGCACCTCTCTGGGAGCACCCTTAGCAGGGGGCAGAGCAGCCTGGACGGCCAAAACGTCCACCGTCATTCTGACCCAGAGTTCACTGAGAATTGGGGGCCGTCACTGACGTTCCTGGTCTGCTGCTGCAGACAAAAACGTAGTCGGCCGCACTTACTGTCTAGCTTAGGGGGACAGAGCTCGCTGCTGCCCTTCGGTACAGGAACAATAAAAACCCACTAAGTAAGTGTTGCCAGGACACCTACCTGGGCACCGGCTTCCTTGGGATCTCAGACAACATCGAGTGACTTTGCAGACAGCGTTTCCCGGCTCGCACAGAAGTTTTCCGAAGGAGGTAGAGCAAGACCCCCGAGACCCCAGCTGGACACGTCCAGTCCAGCCCGCCCCGACCGCTCACGTGGGAGCTCAGGTCCTGTCCCTCGTCTCCGGATCCCCTCTGCCCTTCTACTGATCTCCCTACCCCCCAGCACCTCCCCACTTCCCAGGTGGGTGCCCCTCCTTCCATCCGAATCCATCACTGGCCGGTTTTCCACGAGACACGCCTCACAGGGTTCCCTTTCCCACACTGACACCTCTCATGCCTGTTTCCTCAGTAACTTCCGGAAATAGACCCTACGTCCACGGCGTCCTCTGCCCCAACCGCATCCCCACACTCAGCCAGAGGATTTTCAAGCATGAACCAGAGTGTGTTAACCTCCAGGAAGGGCTTTCTCGTTCCATTAATGAAGGCTCGGATCCTAAGTATGGATGACTCTGACGCGCAGGGGATGTCAGGCCTGGGGGCCCCGCCTGATGCCGCATCCGCCGGCTTCTTTCTTGTCACCCTACTTGGGTCACAGGCCGGCCGGGGCTCTGCTCGTGCTGCCTTGGCTCAGAACGCAGAGGGGACGTTGCTGCTTTGACGGGCTGGGAGCAGGAGACGGTGGGTCATGAGCTGACTCTTGATTCTGTTTAGAAGCCAAGAGGACAAGCCTGACACCCACAGAGCAGGAAGTACAACGTCCCACAGGGCAAGGCCCGGGGCGGGGGGACGATTTGGTGGCAGGAGGACACAATCTACCCCATTTTCCAAAGACTGTGCTCCCAAGCCGAGGTGCCCCAACCGGGAGCAGAAATGAAGGCTCCGGGCATGAAGTGCCGTTTGAGACCCCAGCTGGCTCTTGGAAGGTGTCTTTGCTCAACGACGAAATGGGGGCCCTCGGGGCTCACCACCAGGCACTTCCTGCCCAGTTCCCTGGTCAAGAGTCTGAGGCGACCGTTACCCCCGAGCCCCTGGCTGTGGTCTGCATGAGGACAGAGACCCCAAGGGCGACAGCAAAAGTACCCAGAAGGCGTTGAATCTACCAGACGGGTCCTCGCAGCGTTGGGGGCACATCTGGAGGGACGCCTGGCGCCCCCGTCGGCCTCGGCCTGTGCTCGACGCTTCGCACGTGCGGAAGACGGGGGTCACTGGCTGACCGTCAGCAGCAGCCAGGCCAACGCTGGGGCGCGAGAGCGGACAGCGCGGAGACGAGCCGTCTGGGAAGAGCCTCACACGCGTCCTTCACACTGTGCCGTCTGCGAGTTCACGCTCCTGTGTAAGCGTGGCCCGCAGAGGAGTCCGTGAATGCAGGGCTCCACGGAAAACCCCACCCCTCCGAACCCCCACTGCCCGTCCTGGTGATCCCCCTTCCAGAAGGACCCGCTTTCCACAATTTAGCTCTTTCTTGTTGTATTTCGCTCGGTATTTTTAAGATATTTCAGGGTTGTTTCTCGCGGTCTTGCTGTGAAGAGGCCGGGTGTGGAGGCGCGTCCGGTTCTTTACCTGAACGCCCGGCAGAGGCTTTCACTGCGGAAGTCCCTGCCTCCAGGTCGGCCCTTCATGCTTCGTTGCTGTTTGCTAATCTGAGCGTCTATTTGTCGATTGCTGCCGGTTCTGAAAGAGCCTGTGTCCGTGCCCTGGGGCCTGTAACTAATGACCGCCCACCAGGAGGCCTGCACGACTGACGTCCCCCCCGGCAGCTCCGGGGGCTCCAAGTCTGAGTCTGGGGGGCCCCGCGGGGCCCGTGAGAACCCTCTGCTTTGCAGACCGGTGTCCAGTGTCTTCCTGCGGCGGAGGCCCACACGGAGCATCCACACCGACCCTCTCCCTAGGGCTGTCCCATCACGGGGACCCCCGTGCGGCGGGTCCCCAAAGTTACCTCCAAACACGGATGTGCCGGCATTCGGTTCCAGTGTGAATTTCGAGGAGATGCAAACACGTCGGTCAATGGAGCATCTCAATATCATGCTTGTTTTTACTGATTTTCTAAGTCCCTGTTCTTTTTTCCACTTTCTGGGAAATTTCTTCCATTTCCAATGCAATGCTTCTATATTACTCTTATTTCTGCCGACTTCTTTGTTTTGAGGCTCAGAGGTGTCCTCTGAGGAACTTCCTTTTTACGGCCTCATTTCCCTCTGAAGACGATGAATTCTCTTATCTCTCTGATGATGTTGTGCTCGAGGTTCTGCGTCCAAGAGACCACCAAGGAGCCAACACCGATGCAGTCACACAAGTGTTTATTTGACAAGCTTAAGCCAAGGCCCAAGTGTACCCGGCACAGCGGAGTAGGGGCTTGGACCCCGAACCAGATGACAAGCAGAGTTTTTAAAGGCAGAGTTGGGGTGCACTGGGCAGTGGGTGAGGACAAAGGGGATTATGGATGATGTAAGTCTCCAAGGATTTTTGGAAGCAAGGTCTCCAGGACGTTGAGGTGCTAGCTGTTGTCTGGGGAAAAGGTTGTTATTACCAATAATAAAAATCTTCTCATGAGACCCTTTAGATGTGTATCCGTGGGCCATATACTTGGGAATGATTCTCAACACTATCTTGGAGGTTTAGAGATAAAGGAATTGTTAAAGTAGCCTTACAGGATCCTGGTCGGACCTGTCGGGGTAGGGGGTCGGTCAGGCTAGGGTTGTCCTTAGACAACCCTATCTCAAGGTGAGGGCAGCTGAGTCCCCGGGGGAGAGCCACTCTCTCTGTGTGTTCCAAGGGCTTGTCAGTAGGTGAGGAATTTGAATGATTTTCTTCTGCCTCTGTTTCCCACATCAGCTAAACTTGAAGTGGGATGGCCTTAATTTTCTCCGCCTCCACAATGATAGTAATTATAGTTTTATTTTGTTTGTTTTAAAGTTTCTTTTGACCTGCGGGTTCTGGGGAAAATGCCAGCAACAGTGGCAGAGTCTGCATCTCTCCAAGTCCAACAGGAGAGCAGACAGCTGACCGGACAGCAGCTCAGAGATCTGCGTTTCCAACGAAAGCAACGAGGTGTCACGCAAGCCTCGGACATGAGCCAGGGTCAGAGCCGTCAGCGCCCAGAGACGGAGCGGCCCGCGGCCGGGAGCACAGCTTGTCTTCTGCAGCTCTGTCTTCTCCGTGTTCATTACCTTTCTTTCTCTGTGCGGGTTGTTCCGTCTTTTACTTCATCTTTCGCTTTTGGGTGTCCCATCTCCTTTGGGAAACTGCTGTTATTTAAAAATCAAACTTCTTGGGGCGCCTGGGTGGCTCAGTGGGTGAAGCCTCTGCCTTCGGCTTGGGTCATGATCTCAGGGTCCTGGGATCGAGCCCCGCATCGGGCTCTCTGCTCCGCGGGGAGCCTGCCTCGCCCTCCCCCCTCAGACGCAGACGCAATGGCCAGGGTGAGCAGCCATTTTGTGACCTTGAGGATGGGTTCTTCAGGAAGAATGTGGAACAGAGAAACTGAAAACAACGGAGGTCCCAGCCGGCAATCTGTGACCACCCTCTTCTGGCTCTCCTCCGTGAGGGAGTGACGCTTGGTTACAAGTCGCCATTGGTTTGCTCTTGCAGGAGCACCTGGACCCGAGTGACTTTTCTAATGGGAAGAAGGTATTTCGGTGCGTCCAGATCACGCGATGAGAGTCAACCAGCATGAGGAATGGGGAAGTGTGAGTCTGGTGGACACCACACTTCAAGGTTCTCCAAGAGCCTCCACTGGCTGCGGAGCCTGGAGCCCATCCTGGTGCAGGTGATGGGGCACGGGGCTGGCCCAGAGGCAGGTGGACGTGCAGAGGGAAGCGGGAGCGGGTGGAGGGAACAGGTGCCCGAAGGGATGCTTTTCCCTCTGTCCAGGGTCAACGTCAGAGAAAAGGACACACACGGGGTTGGACCATAGGGCACTGCAAACCACAGACCGTCTTCGATGCCCAAATTATGAATTTCATAATGTTCAACTCTGTGTTTTTGACATCACTTCAGCATTTTTATTGTTAAATAAAACTCCTGTGAGTCTGTTTCTGTTTTCACATTTGATGTTATTTATATTAATCACTATATGTCTACTTTTCATATTAATATCAATTCTTATTTTTATTTTTGAAATTTATGTTAACATATTGATCTTTAAAATAACTTGTTCCCTTGTGTATTTAATCACCGTGTAATGTTGCATTTCTGAACTGCTTTTTCTCTAACCCTGACGCCCCTTTGCCTTGTCGCGTCATCATCTTTATCCTGTGACTGACCTTGCGGACGTGGAGCAGAGGAGTAGCCGTGCAGAGGGCCGGCGGTGGGGGCTGGGCTGCCCACACAACCACTCTTCCCACGTCCCCACAGTCATCACGGTCAACCCAGAAGGAAAATAAAATCTCAGCATGGGAAGTCACATGCATACGCATGCCGCACGCGTGCGTCCCCTCCACAGATGGGAGCTCTCTGGACGGCAGGGTCTGCACCAGTCGGCAGGCACGCTGCGGTCCCGGCGGGAGAATCGAGTGTCCTGGCTGACACAGGGTGCTGGCGGCTGCCCAGGCACGACTGAGAGGCACCGGCTCTCGGATGCTGCCGGAGGTCCAGCATGGCCAGACCTTCTCCTTGCAGAGCAAGCTGGTGACGGAGCTTTTTAGGTAAACGCTACTGTTAGCTGACTTTCATGCTGTGAGGGCCAAGCCAAATGTGTCCGCAAGCCAGATTTACCCCAAGGGCACAGCCGGGCTCCGTGAGAAAGTACAGCGTTTGCACTCTGGAGTGTCTCTTCTGCCTTGTGGAGGCCTTGGACAGTGGCTGCGCTGGGGAAAGGGGCCCTAGCCCTGGGCAGTGAGGTCACTAGAATGTTATGCACCGATTGGCTCACCTTTCTTCCTGCCGGACTCATGGGAACCACGAGGCTACCGCTCCCAGCTCCCATCCTGCAACAAAAGGCAGCGACAACCAACACTGACCGAGCCGGGCGAACAGGAAAGGGAAGGGAGGAGGTAACTGGAATTGACGTCTGCGCCTTCCGTCAGACAGAAGGGGCACCGCCGAGCAGACGCACGCTTGTTCCCTTGCCGGGGACCAGACATCGGGCTGTTGAGATCCTCCCTCTTGTGACCCGGACCAACCCCCCGTCAAGCCCTGACCCCTTGCCTAGTTTCGCTTGTATCGGGGTCATAGGAGCCGGTGCACGTCGCCCGTTTCCCGGTTTTTTCCCTCAGATGGAATGCTGTGGGCAGAAGTCTCCCAGCTCGGAGCCCCTGAGACGGTGGCAGGCAGAGGGGGTGAGGGACCCCAGGAAGGATGTGCGTGTCCGTCCGCCGCCAGCTCTGTCCCCCCCCCCCGGGCAGGCCGGACAAGTCGTCTTTAGAGCCTGCCTGGGCCGCGGTCCGTAACTGAGGGCCTGTGGGCCGCCGTGGAGAAGAAAAGGGGAAAAGGCAGATCTGCTCTTCTCGCAGGGGCCGGAGTCTGCGCGCCGTCTGTGGGTCGGGTGCCTAGACCGTGTGGAGGACAGCGCGGCTGAACGGACCCGGATTCTGAGACCGCTGATGGCATCTTCTTAGACGCTCACTTTTACTCAGATATTGGGGACAAATTATTTTTTTAGAACAAACACATCATTTATTTGTTAGAAGGATTACAATGAGTCTCCGTGATGACTTTGGGTTTGACAACTATTTTTATTCAGATTTAATGAGCCGGCACAGTGCGGCTTGTTTCCGAGACTCCTCGGCTGCGTGGAGCACCGGGGTCCGTCGCCTCCCGCGCCCCTTCGCGCCCGTCCCCCAGCTGCCCCTCCCCCAGCGGCCTCGGCGGTTCCTGCAGCTCCGCGTCTCTCACGGCCCGTCTCCCTCCCCGATCACGGAGTGGAGGTGCGGGTCGTCTTGACTCCCGTGATCCGCATTTGCAGCGCCTCCGGGAGGAGCGTGAGCTCCGCGGCCGGGCCGTGTACTGACCCCTCCACACAGGGACACACGGACTGAGTCTGCACATTCCTTCCTTCCTGCATACCAGAAACTGTAAACAGCAGGAGCATACAGTGAGCTCTGTGAGGGAGTGAGGGGCCCAGGTTCCGCCCAGCCCCCCGGCAGGCCCCTCTCTGCCTGGACGTCCTCGCCGATGGCGTCTGGGGTCACCCCTCGCCTCTGCTCGAGGACAAGCCCCGCACACTTCACGAGACCCCGGGCCCCCCTGGACTCCTCGGGCTTCGGCACGCCGGGCGGTGACTAAGATGCTGCTGAAGACCCCGTGGAGAACCTCACGTCGTTTCTCCCTATAGACGCAGGGTCCTCGCTTCCTGTTCCTGGCCTGTCCCCAACGACGGCAGGTCACAGTCTTACCGATCGGAGCTCAAACGAGCTTCGCGGCGATGTCCTCGCGGCGATGGCCCTTAGCCATGGGTCCCACAGCTGCGTTCGCACCTGCCACGAGCCGCCCGGGTGACCTTGGAGAAGTCGTGACCCCGGCTTCGGGCCGTGGTTTTATCCGGTGGGCGCCACAAGCCCGGCTGTCCTCGGGGCCTCTTCAAAGCTCCACATGTGAAAAGACCCACAGAACTGCCGTGAGCACCCCGGCCGCCGGGGCCTTCTCCACGCGGCCGCACAAGCCGCCGTGTGGCCTCCGCGCTCCGTACTCGGGGCCGTTGGGTGAGCGACGCCGTCGCGCCGTCGGTCCGCTCTGAGGCGTTCCCTGACTTCGTGGCGCCCCTCTGGGCCGGCCCCTCCCGACCCTGCGGCTCCGAGGGAGCTTCGGTGGCTCAGCCAGTTCCCGGGCCCATGGCCCCTGCCGGATGCGGCTCCCCCGTTGGGGGCAAGTGGGCCGCGGGTCCCTGTTCTGAGAAGCTGTTGCTTGTGTCCACGCTCACAGCTGCAACCCGCAGGCGACCGCCCGGGTGAGCAGCGCCTCAGCCCGGCTGCTGCAATGCCCGAGCCCTGCCCTGCGCTCCCGGCCACGGGGAAGCTTCCAGAACCGGGTCCGGATCCCGGCGGTGCTGGCGCCAGACACGGACGTTCAACAGTGTGGTCGGGACAGAAGTTTCTCTCTTCGTTCCCTTAAGGGGAAAAACATGAAATCATAAAACAACCAACTAAGGTAGATCAGGAATTCGTTCGGCAGATGACACTCTCGACCAGGAACGTCAACAAAAGCCATGATTGAGAAACTGAAGCCGAGCGTCCCCACGACGGTGGCTGTGCTGTCGGAAGGAGCCCTGCCGCGGGGCCTCCGCTCGGGCAGCTCAACGGGACGCTTCGTGCCGGATCCCCGGAGCCCGGCGGGCGAGCCGTGCGCTACGCTCGGATGATCGAGTCCGTGAAAAAGAAAGGGTCATGAATGAGCAGACGTCGACGTCTGAATAGGAAGGTGATAAAAAGTTAATATCCGCAGAGTTCAAAAAGCAGCAGGTCTCCAGCCTGCCTGCGTGTCTCTGGCTCGGCAAACACTCAGCTTTCGTGATCTCTGGTTCTCTCACGCTTGGCACCGGCCACACGCCCGTGAGAATTCAACAGCCTGAACCCGGCCCCGGTAGAGGTGAAAATGCTTCCATCTGTCTCCACTCCCACTGCTGTATCCAACAGTTTGTGGTAAGAGGGTCTGAAGTTGATTCCTCCAAAATGGCAGATTCTCTAAAGCTTTGGATTATTTTATAGGAAAATGAACACAGGAGGCAGCCAGAAGGAAAAAGGTGCTGACATGCCTGATGTCACAACCTCATATATTACAACCGGGAACACGCAGATCATATACACTATGCAATGTTGAAGGATCTTCAGAATCCCTGATCGTGTCTGCCACAAGGTCATCGTTTTTACTGTCCTTGCGCCACCCAGAACGTTCTCATGTCCCCAGAGTGAAGCTCTGGGCGTTGAACCGTGACGCCGTGCTTCTCCCTCCCGGCTCCCATGGCATTTTACCTTCTGTCTCTATGCATCGGACTCCTGGGAGCCTCCGCTAAGTGGAATTGTGCCTGTGTCCTCCTGGGACTGGGTGCCGTCCTCGAGGTCCGCCCGTGTGGAAGCCGGTGTCAGCGCTGACCCACTGCACTTCCGTGTCACGTGTGTCACCCGTCCACGTGCTGACGAACGTTGGCGCTGCTGCCACGTTACCAGTGTGCAGTGACACTGCCGTGAGCTCGGTGTGCAGGGGCTCAGTCTCCGATTCCGTTCTTTCGGGTGTGTGCCCAGAGTTACAAGGACGGGGTCTCAGGGTGATTCTGCATCTAATTTTCTGAGGAGACCCCGTGCTGTTTTCCATTTTCCATCCCCAGCCACAGCACAAGGGCTCTGATTTCTCTGCACCCTTGTCAGCAAACGTGACTTTCTCTTTGTTTATGAGAGCCGTCCTAATGGGTGCGGGGTCACCTCACTGTGGCTTTGATTTAAATTTCCCTAACAGTTATCATACTGAGAATATTTTCTTATGTTTATTGGCTATCTGTACCGTTTCTTTGGAGAAACATCTACTCAAGTCTTTTGCCCATTTTTTTAATAGGTTGGTTTGGTTTTATGACTGTTTGTGAGCTGTAGGAATTCTCTCATCAGGTATATGATTTTCAATATTTTCTCCCGTTGTATGGGTCGCCTTCTCATCCTGTTGGTAGTGCCCTTTGATGCACCAAAGTTTTTAATTTATCTATTTTCCTTTTTCTGCCTCTGCTTTTGGTATAATATCCAAAAAATCATTGAAAATACAATATCATGACGCTTCCCCTCTGTTTTATTCTGAGTTTTATAGTTATTACACTTATGTCTCTTTAGTTAATTTTTGACTAAATTAATCTTTGACTAAATTTGATAGATTTCTGATCCATTTTGAGTTGATGTTTGTATATGGTGTGAGGTAAGGATCCAACATAATTCTTTTGCATGTGGATATCCAGTTTTCCCAACATAATTTGTTGAAGAGGTTTTCCAGAAAGTGCTCACTTTAAAAAAAAAGAAGAAAGGATCTTAAAAGGAAGCATTTTAAGCATTTTTTTCTATTTAAACACTAATTTTTATATTAAAATATGAAAATGTTTGCCATTTTTGTGCACTTACTCTATGCCAGGTAGTATATTAACGCCTTTGCATGCTTTCTCTCTAAGATGCTGAAGAGGCCTGTGACATTCATGCTTTCAATAAGTATCTGTTCTATGTCTGATATGTCACCTAATTTTCTAAGCACTGGCTTTAACAGTGAATTAAAAAAAAAAAAAAAGAAAACTCCTGGTTTCACAAAGGTTAATTCTAGTAGAAGAGACAAAGAAAATGTGTAGAATTACAGGTAGTTGGTATGCTAAAAAAAGTATACTAAGGAAAGGGTATAGGGTTTACTGGGGTAAGGAAGGGCTGCAATTCAAAGTATAAGGGCCGAGCCTCAGGGGAAGATGGCTTTGAGGGAAGATTGAAATGGGGGAGGAGCTGAGCCCGGGGACATGTGGAGGACAGGCATTCCAACATCTGGCATGGCTCACGCTAAGAGCCCAAGAGGCCAATCACACCCATGGTCCCTCTGGTAACAAATCACAGACAGGCTTGGAGCCCAGGTCAGCTCACCCCAAATAAAACCATTCCTTCTTACTGCTATACCACACTAATCAGCCCGCCCTGTGGGGAGGCTGGGAGTGTTTCAGGAAGTTGGTTAAGTCAGTGTGTTCACTGATGGCAGCATGAAGGAATACCTTCTACTTCCTAGCAGCAAAACCAGCAGACCCTACTATTCCTCCTGCCTGGAGTGGCCCTTGACCCACTCTCCCCGAATCCCCTGTACTCATCCTTCCTGGGTGGCTTCCTCAGAAAGGCCGTCCTTGACCCCTCAGCCAACTGGGTCAGCCATGAGTGCCTCCGCTAGCTCCCGGGATGTTTCCTGTCACTTTATCACGACCCGTCATTATATATTGACCTCTGCCTTCTTCTTCTTCAGTATCTTTGTATACCATGAGTTGTCAATGCCTAAGGACCACACGCCAAACTCTGATGTCTTCCAAGTGTATGTGCAGCACCTGCCACTGCCCAGGACACCCAGATAATCTATAACAATCACAGAATTTGATAACATGTGCAGACATACGCAATCGTGAGATAAATCAATATAATGAAGCGCCGTTGAAATATTTAGCATAGGTGTCCATGAGATGATGATTTTTACTCCCTGCATTGCAGAACACCAAACTGTGAGCCCCACCAGCTCAGGAAAGTATCCTTTTCCCCTTCGTCCTCCTCCTCCTCCCCCTTCCCCTCCCCCTCCTCCTTCTTCTTCTGAAGATTTTATTTATTTATTTATTTATTTATTTATTTCTCAGAGAGAAAGTAAAAGCACAAGCCAAGGGACCAGCACGCAGAGGGAAAAGCTGATGTCATATTTGATCCCAGGACCCTAGGATCATGACCTGAGCCAAAACCAGACCTTCAATCAAATCAGCGCCCCAGGTGCTACCTAGGAAAGTGCTTCTCGTCCCACAGTTGCTCCCTCGAGCACAGAGCCTGTTGAGTGTGACACTGGCTTCAGGCAACATCAGAGACAGGTTTAGGGACCTTATGTAAACCATCACAGTAGTGAGCCGTGCTTCAAATTTTATTGCATCTGCTGGGAGATTATATCTTCTCAACAGTCACTCTTTATATTAACGCTGGAGATATTATGTAGAAAGATAATGTGTACCGTTTTAGAAAGGGGTAGAAATGAGGCCGCTTCATTAAGTGTTTGTCCCACCAAACACTGAGCAGGGGAAATCACTCACTGTAGATGAAGGTGACCAGTTGGCCCAGGACCCAGGGAGATGGCTCTGCATCCAGGGGTCGGTAGGGCTCCCCTCCCTGGGACTCGGCTGTCACATCTAAAGTGTTGGAGACAGTCTGGTTGAACATCTCAAATTTTGGATGGTCCCTAAAACTCATTCCAGCTCAAAATTTCTATGATTCTAATTATACTATTCTTTAAGATTCTCGGGAATATTGTCATTTGAAATATGACACTGGTAATGTCCCAAGCCAGTAAGTGATCATGAAAGAGCCTTCCCGTGTGCACCATATGGATTTAAAATCTCTTTCAAGTGCAGTATTTAGATTTTGGAACAAGTACAGCATTCTTTTTTGGAACAACTAAAGCACTTTTATTATATGTGCTTTGAGCATTTGTAGGCAAAAAATATACATATATATATATATATATATATATATGTACTTGAAAAAATGAAATGGTCTTCAGGCGTACTGAAGCTTTTTAGCCATATGAAGGATGAATTCAAAGACATCAATTGTGCTGTGAAATGACAGACAACCGACATCGTCAAGGACAGGAAGAGCCACGTCACACCTCCACAGCACGTGTCTCAGCTGCTGAGCCTGGCATGGCTGACATTTAGGACAAGATAGTTCTTTACTGGGGGCAGTCGTGTGCACTGTGGGGTGTTGGTGGCAGCTGGCCCTCCACCTGCCAGATGATAGCACCCTCCCCGAGGTGTGACAGCTGGAATGTCAGCGTGAAGATCACCCATGGGTGGGAATCCCCAGTGTAGACGGGACTCCACAGGACCCAGAGCATTGGAAGGAAGCCCCCTGACCCTCCCGTGAACCCACAGAAGTGAGCGTGATATATCGCTGTCGGAACAGTAAAAAGACCATTCACCGTACCAGACGGTCCGTGAACTTCTCCCAGATCTGACCCTGCCCAGGACTGAACGACACCCATGTGAATGAAGCAGCCTGTGTCTAAGATTTCAGTAAATGTCCAGAGATGTTGCTATATTTACCAACGGGCACACCGTTACAGTTATTTGCATAATCTATGGAAATTCACATGATCTTTCTGGGTTATTAAATAAACCCAAATTATAGACTTCTAAAATCGGAACAACGAAAGCACTTTGTGTAGACTCCTAAAATTTTAGTGGAATGTAGCAAAAGTCTTTTTCATATCCTTTGGAAATTAAAAATGCCCCTGTTCTGACACACAAAAGTCTCTACGCACTAAAATATTTAAAGGGTTTAAGTTCAGTCACATACACTGAGATTTGGCAAGTAATCGCGGACCAGCACACTGTGCTAAATAGAAACACAGTTTTGACAGAACGTCCTCCTCCCCCTCCTCCAAGTTGTCCTGCCCCTCAGCAAGTTAAGAGGGGTGTGCAGAGACACGGTGAGCAGAGGCAGGATGGGAAATTTCGGGACGAATCTGAAGGCAGCTCCCACATCACCCCCATCCTCACATCTCCCCCTTCTCCCCACCAGGCCTGAAGAGAAGCAGCTGAAAACGCACAGCCCCCGAGGCTGAGACAGATTTACCACATAACCCTGACCTGTGCAGAATCTTTTCCTCCTGTGCAGCAGAGGAAGCCCAAGGGAAAAGTGTGCCCAGGCTTGGCTTTAAATGACTGAGGACTCCGTCCACTAGAGAAGACCCTTGGAAGCTCTTAGAAAATCTGCTCCCAGATTAGGAATGCAGATGCAGTCCTCTCCAGAAACTGCTGCCCGTCTGTCATTCTAGAACATTCACAGGGCTATCATGGTGGCCAGATGCTGCCGGCTGCCCTGTCCACACAGGTGTTCTTGGGCTATTCAGAAGCGGACATCTCAAGCAAAACTTGGCATTTTCAGGAAATTGGTTGTTAAAGCCATGAAGGTAGGACACAGTAGGTTATCCCAGGGAGGTTCAATTGTCACAGAAAAGCTCTGTAAAAGGGCAGAGAAGACTCTTGGTAACAGAGCAGGGAACTGCTGGCAAGTGTTGAATAATCATTCATAAACACACTGAGGTGTGAAGGCAAAACTGGGAGCTGCTCTAGAATATGAAGTAGAAAAAGTCATGAGTGAAGGGGATATTTGTGGAGAACAGAAAATAGAAGAACTTTATAAAGATCTCTAGTGATACAAAGAAAGCTTGCAGGAATGTAAAAGCATAATAGAAAAAAAATTATATAAGACAACTTTCCTGAGCTGAAAAGCAGCAGATACAGTCATTCCAGACCAAAAAAAAAAAGAAAAAAGAAAAAAGAAAAAATCAACAGCAGTGACAACAGATAAAACAAGAATAAGAATAAAAGAAGAACCTAAGTATATTAGCAATTATTGAGAGGGAATATGCCTACTCAGCAACCAAAATCTAGTTTTCCTCTTAAACATTAAATGCCAAAACATAATGGAATAAGGCCTGTCAGTGTGTGAAAGAGAACACATGACTACATGACGTTTTAATCGTCAAGGTGTGTTTGATCTAACAAACAGAAATAGCAGAGTTCGAAACAACCCCGCTGGTGAAGGCGTTCTGGAAAATCTCCCTGGAGAGAAATTCCAATCCAGCACAACAGAAATCCAAGCAAAGAACTCAAGAATGGGAAAATACCAGTAAGTAGTAAAACCAGTTAAACAGACATGTCTAAAGAAATCTCATTACAGAAACAGACTCAGATATTGAAGGTATGTTTCAGTCACAAAATATAGAATGTGAAGTATAGTGACGTATGTTGTGGGTGAAACTGTGCTCCCTCCAAATCCATAGGTTGATGCCCCAACCCCAGGCATGACTGTAGTTGAAGAGGGCCTTGTGGGCGTCATGAAGGTCAGATGAGGTCACAGAGTATGGTCCTACTCCCAGAGAACTGGTGTCCTTACGAGAACAGGAGGAGCCCAGGAAGCACTCGCAGGGGACAGACGCAGGAGGACACAACAACAAGCTGATGGACCTGCGAGGACCACAGAGCTCACCAGAAACTGGCCCGGCCCACGCCCTGATCTCAGTCCCCCAGCCTCAAGGTCCAGAGAACACGCAAGTCTGTGTATGGGCTGTCAAACCTGTGGTATTCCGTTAGGGCCACAGGACAGACCAGTACAGTGTGCCATAAGGTGACTCCTGTTTTTAAACATAGGTTTTAAGAGTAGGATGTTGTCAAATTGAATGTAGCAATTGGGGAACACAGGCTAAAATGATTATAATACAAATAGCCTGTAGTATAATTACACAGTCAATAAATAGCATCTAAAATACTGGTCAATAATGTTTTATTATTAGTTTTAAGAAGTGGAAATAAAGCAAGCATGCAATTAACCAATTTTGTGGAAAATAAGGACAGCAGTCTGAACAATAAAACAAAAACGAAGAATTAGAAGAAAACAAATTATATAACTCAAATGTTAATTCTTTAAAAACAAGCAATAAAATAATTATTTTCCAAGTGTGTTCAAGAAATAAAAGAAAATGTAAAATCACAGCATTAGAAATGTAGTTATGGGGGCGCCTGGGTGGCTCAGTGGGTTAAAGCCTCTGCCTTCGGCTCGGGTCATGATCCCAGGGTCCTGGGATCGAGCCCCGCATCGGGCTCTCTGCTTGGCAGGGAGCCTGCTTCCTCCTCTCTCTCTCTCTGCCTGCCTCTCTGCCTACTTGTGATCTCTGTCTGTCAAATAAATAAATAAAATCTAAAAAAAAAAAAAAAAAGAAATGTAGTTATGAAGAACTGTATTTTCCATCCTAGAAACATAAACCCTATATATTATGTACTGACTAATCTAAAACCAGGAATATTAATATAATTACACATTTTGACCAGGTAGCATTTATATAAAAAATGCAAGGATAGTTTAATATTAATATATGCATTATCAAAATTCATCATGCCCCTTGGTCAAAGAAAAATATTATTTATAGGGATCATAAAACTATCTTAAAATAAAATCCAGCATGTGTTTATGAGGAAAAAAATCTTCGGTTTATACAAAAATTGGATTTAAAACAAATCAGTTGCAAACCATCATCAAAAACCTAAATGTCACTTCTCCAGTCAAGACATACAAATGGCTATCAGACACATGAAAAAATGTTCATCATCACTAGCCCTCAGGGAGATTCAAATTAAAACCACATTGAGATATCACCTTACACCAGTTAGAATGGCCAAAATTAGCAAGACAGGAAACAACATGTGTTGGAGAGGATGTGGAGAAAGGGGAACCCTCTTACACTGTTGGTGGGAATGCAAGTTGGTGCAGCCTCTTTGGAGAACAGTGTGGAGATTCCTCAAGAAATTAAAAATAGAGCTTCCCTATGACCCTGCAATTGCCCTCCTGGGTATTTACTCCAAAGATACAGATGTCGTGAAAAGAAGGGCCATCTGTACCCCAATGTTTATAGCAGCAATGGCCACGGTCGCCAAACTGTGGAAAGAACCAAGATGCCCTTCAATGGACGAATGGATAAGGAAGATGTGGTCCATATACACAATGGAGTATTATGCCTCCATCAGAAAGGATGAATACCCAACTTTTGTAGCAACATGGACGGGACTGGAGGAGATTATGCTGAGTGAAATAAGTCAAGCAGAGAGAGTCAATTATCATATGGTTTCACTTATTTGTGGAGCATAACAAATAGCATGGAGGACATGGGGAGTTAGAGAGGAGAAGGGAGCTGGGGGAAATAGGAAAGGGAGGTGAACCATGAGAGACTATGGACTCTGAAAAACAATCTGAGGGGTTTGAAGTGGCGGGGGGGTGGGAGGTCGGGGTACCAGGTAGTGGGTATTGTAGAGGGCACGGATTGCATGGAGCACTGGGTGTGGTGCAAAAATAATGAATACTGTTTTTCTGAAAATAAATAAATTAATTTAATAAAATAAATAAATAAATAAAAGATAACTTTCAAAAAAAAATACCTAAATGTCAGACTAATGCAAGGAATTCACTCTTAAAAATGAATAAGGAACGGGCGCCTGGGTGGCTCAGTGGGTTAAGCCGCTGCCTTCGGCTCAGGTCATGATCTCAGGGTCCTGGGATCGAGTCCCGCATCGGGCTCTCTGCTCAGCAGGGAGCTTGCTTCCTCCTTCTCTCTCTCTCTCTCTGCCTGCCTCTCTGCCTACTTGTGATCTCTGTCTGTCAAATAAATAAATAAAATCTTTTAAAAAAATGAATAAGGAAGGATGCTTTTTCTTAAAATCAAGAAGAAACAAGTATGCCCAATATTATCAGAATTATTTAGCATAAACGATAACTGTGACGAAATGTACATTTTGGCCTCTGACCCAAGGTAATGACAAAAATAATATCCAACCCTTGCATTGGCCCATGAAGGCAATTTTCCTTCCCCAGTTTACTGAACACAGCATGGACACCTTCCAAGGGACAAGACGCCGGGAAAGTCCCTCAGACATGAATGGCAGACCTGGGACTAAAACTGGTCTGAGTCTGCTGCTTTCGACCACTCGCCACTGATTTCCTCGTCCCGGACATTCGACCTGATTAAGTAAGAGGAAACAAAGCCTGCCAGACAGTCTCCCTCCCAGTCCTTCTCCCTTCCCCAGTGCTCACTCTCTTTTTCTCTCATAAACACATAAACTTAAAAAAAAAAAAAAAGACAAAACGAAGAAAAAAGAAGCCGACACGGAAAACAGGAGACAAAACTAGTTCTTGTGGCTCACGAGACCATCCAGCTGCGAGACCCAAGGGAGCCTCCTGGATATCAGTAATGAAGTGAGGGGCTCAGACACAAGCAAAAGTGAAAAATACCAGCTCTGGCATCCACAATGTGATGGAAACTATTATTTTGACAACTGCAACAAAACCACGAAGTGCCAGGGAGGGAGGACCGTAGTTGTAAACCTGTCACTTGCGGGCGGGGAAAATGCTAAAGTAAGTCCTGGCTAAGTAAGGAGACAGTCTCAAGTTCAAACAAGAGTCAGCGGGATGTTCCTACTTCCCATATGATCTGACAGAACAAACCTAAACTCATTGACAGAAACAAATAGAGAAAACTCAATTTTTAAAAACATATTTAAAGAACAAGTTGGGAGCCTGGGTGCTCAGTGCGTTCAGCGTCTGCTTTCGGCTCAGGTCATGGTCCCAGGGTCCTGGGCTCGAGCCCCGTGTGGGACCCCCTGCTCCAGAGATCCTGCTTCTCCCTCTTCCTCTCTGTCTCTCTCTCTGTCTTTCAAGAATAAAATAAAAATAAATAAAGTACAATAAGTCAACATTTGTATAACTGACAATAAAATGCATTTTGAAGTTGTATTAATTGAGAAAGCGTCACGATGATACAGCCCCCCATGAACACATAAAAGAGATGGTGGCTACAGCTAGACTCGGACGCGCACAGAAGTTCCTCACACGGTGTGTCTCCCGGTAAGCAACGCGAACTCAAGCGTGAGCCTAACGGAAAGACAAAGGCATCTCTAACGCGATGTATTTAGGTGTGACTGACATGCAGCGTTGCGGGGGCTCCGGAAGGACAACGTAACTATCGGAGAGGCACGGGCGTGAGTGCGGGTGCCGTCCACACCACCCGGGATAGGTCTTCTCCTTGAAGAGAACTTCCAAGATCTCCTCTCGTAGCGGCTTCAAAACATGTAGTACAGTTAATGAACGCGCCACTCGACTGTATACTTCATCGCCAGGACTTCCTGCTTTTATAACTGGAAGTTGCCACGTTTGGACCACCGAAGGGTAAGACTTTAAGGTGACGCGCTGCTGACACTGGGGTTTTAGACAGAACACTGTCTCCTCGTGACATCAGCCAATGCTGCTGATAAAGCAAATTTCTCAAGCACAGAACTAAGCCACCTCCGCAGATGTTCATAACACCAGCCCTGAAACATGGTGCTGAATTGTTTCTGAGTCACCAAGGCAAGACTGAATTTTGTACTATAATTCGTGTTCCCTGTATTTTGGTTTATTTAAATTCTTTAGAAACTGACCAGTGACGGACACTAGCTGGTAACTTCGGCCACTGGCCTCCCTTTCCATCCCCCACAGTCCTGTTAGAGTTCAAATAAAATCTACTCTTCAAGAAGAATTATTATATTCCTGATTAATCAGATAATGTCTCTCCCTCAGCCAGACGTGGAACACAATTCTTTCCTGCTTAGGTCTGAGTGACGGGATCTGCATACGTATTTCCAGCTGCAGATCTCTTGTTGCAGAGTGCGTCTTCATGAAGGAATTCCGTCTTCTTTCAAAAGAAGTGGCGTGTTTCTTTACGACTTTGGTAAATTGCACCTGACAGAGGATGAAGCTGAGCCCTTAGAGAAAGTGAGTGGAGGGCGGGGTGGGGAGCAGCTCCAGCGTCTGACACCCAGTCACCCCCAGGTGTCAGGGCAACCTCAGACGCTGAGGTGTACAGTCCCGGGGCTTCCCTTCCTAAGAAGCACCTTGAGGAAGCAGAAGGAGGTCCCCTGAGCTCTAAGCAGCTTGCGACGGTCGAGCGCACCCCGCACAGAGTCCTTGTGACTGAAGGAGACGTCCCGGACAAAATGGCCGTGACTCACTGGTAGAAAAGCTGCCGTTACTGTGGGTGTCCATTCTACCCTAACTGCCCACGTTCTTGGGTCCAAGCTGCCTTACTGCCTTCTAACACCAAAACACTGGTTCTTCCATTGCCAGAACAAGTGCTAGTCCACCTGAGGGGATGGAACCAGAAATGCAAAGCAGCATCACATTGTCTTCTGGAAACAAATCAGAATTATCAAAGTGCACCCAATATATTCTCAGTTATGCTATTTTTTTTCTTTTTGCAAAATACTGTACAAGGAGTACATGAATACTGAGAAAAGGAAAGTATTTCAAACAATATGAGGAATGACCTCCAGGGCACAGCCGAATTTTGAGAATTTGTAACTCCACTTAGCCCAGCAGGCAGGTCCACTTCTGGGTATGGACACACACATAGTTTGAATCACGCTCTCTAGATGGGTGAGAAATAAAATCACTACTTAAGGCCATATGCTTTCTTATTCAACAAATACGGTTGAAAGAAAGAAAAACAGGGAAAAAAGGAAGGAAGGAGAGGATGAAGGAAGAAAGAAGAAGGGAAAAACAGGAGAAATGAAGAATGACAAAGAAGGAAACAAAATAAGAAGCAAGAAGTGGCAAGAAGGAGCAGCAGGAGAAGGAGGCAACTAGCCGTGCTGACCCCGTGCTAGCCACAGCGCTAGCCACCAGCACGGAGACCACGCGGGTCAGCCCCTGACCTGACGGCGCCCACACTCTTGCAGAAGTGGCAGGAGCTATAATACTCTGTGCTAATGCTGAAAAAAGGGAGTTAAAATAGACTTTATATAAATAGATATGTAATTTTAATTATTAAAACTATTCTAATAACAAAAGTTGTATACTGTAATAAATCAATTTTTATTCATGTTTTTCTAAAATAAAAGGAAATTTAAAAGCCTTGGATTTTTATCTTTTAATGGAAGAGATGATTTTTTAAAATGTAAAATAAGAATTTCACCCTCTAATATCTTCAAAATCAAATGTGGAGAGAAGACATGAATTTTAAAAATATGGATTGAACTTCATACACATGTGTCATGAGTTTTTAAAGAATGTCTTGGAAAAATATAACAGCTATCTCAAGAATTATACCATTTTTTATAAAAACCTTATATATTATTGGCAAAAACATAACTACAGGAAATTATTACTTTTGTAGTTCAAATGAAAAATAAAAACTAACACCGAAAAGAAAATTAACTCAACAGCTGGGAGCAATAGTATAGAGAAAGTACAGGAGTCGGTGGAAAGTCAATTAATTATTCCTCTGATATGCACCAAACAAAAACATAATAATCCTTAGGAAATATTTATCAAGAGAAAAATTTCAAAACTAAATTTGATTACAAGTCACTATTGGTAAAAGGAAAAAAGGAGATACTGATGTTGTATGAAATCAGATTTCATACATTCCTATCTTTTAAATGTGAAGTCAGATAACAATGACAAATGTTTTAATGAGCTTTGGACTCATTAAATTAAGCACAAGCTAAGTGACTTAACAAAGGTGTGAACATTTCTTACCAAGTAGCATTACCTTTTAGCATGCGGAATCCAATAGCACATTAAAAGGATTATACATGATGCAAAGGTTATATGAGGTAGGATTTATCCCAGCAATGCAAGGGCAGTTCATATAAGAAAATCAACGTGTAATATCACAACAATAAGATGAAAAAAACACACACCCACACAATCATCTCAATAGATACAGAAAAAGCATTTGATGAAATTCAACACTCTTTCTTTATTAAAAAATACTTAGCAAACTAGGTATGGAGAAGAACATTTTTAACATGATAAAGGGCAATTGAAAAACCCACAGCTAGCATCACACTTGTTAGTGAAGGACCAAATCTTTCCCTCTAAAATCAGGAACACAGGATGCCCACTTTCACGCTGCTGTGCTGTGTGCTCAAGTGCTCGCTGTGTAGTCAGGCAAGAGCAAGAGGTAAAAGGCATTCAGATTGGGAAGAAAGAGGTAAAACCATGTCTGTCTGCAGATGACGTGATTTTATATGTAGAAAATCCTGTAGAATCCACATTTTAAAAAAAACTAATTATTAGAGCAAATAAAGAGATCCAGCAAAGTTGCAGGGTACAAGATCAACACAGAAAATCAGTTGTATTTTCATACACCAGCATTAAATAATCTGAAAGCAAATTCAGAAAGCAATTCCAGGGGTGCCTGGGTGGCTCAGTGGGTTAAGCTGCTGCCTTCAGCTCAGGTCATGATCTCAGGGTCCTGGGATCAAGCCCTGCATCAGGCTCTTTGCTCAGCGGGGAGCCTGCTTCCTCCTCTCTCTCTCTCTCTTTCTCTCTCTTCCTGCCTTTCTGTCTACTTGTGATCTTTCTCAAATAAATAAATAAAATCTTCTAAAAAAAGATTTAAAAAAAAAGAAAGCAATTCCATTTATAATAGAGTCCAAAAGAATAAAATATTTGAAAGAAATTGAACCAAGGAAATAAAATACTTGGACACTGAAACTACAAACATTGTTGAAAGAAACCAAAGAAGGCTTCAATGAATGGAAAGACATCCCATGTTCATGGACTAGAAGACTCAATATTATGCATATGGCAAGTGATCTATGGATTTGAGCAATCTCTTTCCAAATTCTAAGGACTTTTTTTGCAGAAATGGAAAAGGTGATTCTGAAATTCATATGACATTTTAAGGAGCCCCAAAGTAGCCAAAACAATCTTGAAAAAGAAAAACAAGGTAGGATGACTCACACTTTCTAATTTTAAAACTTATTACAAATCATTCGTGAATTCACCCACTCACCAGAATTTACTTGGACCCTGAAGTCTGTACATCAGCCCTCGTTACTGGGCTTCTTGAAGATACGCTCAGAGAGGCAAGTTTGAGCTGCTCGAGGCCCGTGTTCAATGCAGAGATCAAGGCTGCCTTCTGCCTTCTTGCTTCAGCTCCTGTCCTGGGACAGTGTACCATTTCCAGCACGTGTAGTGTGAAATCTCTGCATTTTTTGTGTTTTTCTTGGAGATTATGCTGTTTAAATGGCTCCTAAGGATAGTGCTGGAGTTCTGTCCAGAACAGAGAGCAGATTCTAGCCACTCGACCATAAGCACCTATGCTTTGTCTTCATTAATTGCAAGTTTTACTCTTTATTTTTATCAAGGTTATTGAGGCACAGAGAAAATGTTTATTTCCTTTCAGCTCCCACCACTGCGCGGTGATTCCACATCTCTGTATCACTAGTCTGAATGTGCACTTCTGAAATTTCCAGACGAGGCATGTTCTGTTCCATTCCCACTACTGTGCCATTGGCACTGGCCCCATCTCCCTCTCCAGACTCCAACATGGACTCCCCGTCTTCTCCAAATACGTATCTTGTACTTCAGGCCAAATCAGTGTTTAGTAGTCACCATTTTGTGACTGCAAATTCAATTGGCATAAGACATACAATAGAGTATGAATCTGTTTTTAAAAGAAGATTTTGTTATTTCTGGAGTTAGTAATTGCCTTCTTTTTATTTGGCTGTTACTCAAGTAATACAATACGAAATCTTCTCTCAAGGCTTTCAGACACACCGAGTTTTCTCCCACTCTTTCCTTCTTGGAGACAGAACTAGCTACACTGGATATCCTGTAAACTGGACACACAAATGCTCCTCCAGGATGGCCCATCCACCCCAGGGAATGCCTTTTCCTTTCTCCTGCATCCTTGTTCTCCCCGTTTGGTGAAAGGCATGCTCCAGTGGTTCCTTTAGAAAGGACATTTAGGAGGCAAATACCTTTGTCTGAACAAGTTTGATAATACCTGAAGATACCTATGTTCTGCCCCAATTGTGATAGTTTGGGTATGGTATTTTCAGTTGGAAATCATTTCTCCTGGAAACTTGAGTTGTCTTATTTCTGATGCCATTGCTGCTTGTGGAATGTAAATGGTTCTGGCCTTTTTGTGTTTTTTTCTTAGAGTTTTCTGCTTTGCCACTGTTCTGGAATTTCCCAACGCTGTGCTTTGGTTTGGCTAGATTTTCATGCTTTGTGTTGGGCCCTCAGTTTTTTTCTTTCAAACTGGGAAGTCATAACTTTTGGTTCTGGAAATTTGTCCTTTAACCAATTCAGTTCTTTCCTTCCTTCTAACTCCTCTGCCTTCTCATTCTAGAATTTTAATTTATAATACAATGTGTCTCTAGGACCTGCGCGAATTTTGAGTTTCTCTGTCATCTTTTCCATCTTTTCTTCTAACTCTAGCTTCCAAAGATGATTTCCACAACAATACTTTCCAGCTTTTTAACTGAGTTAACTTTTTGTGTTTTATACACACACACACACACACATAATGTTATATATAATTATATGTTATATATATGCATACAAATAAGCTTACACATACATACAAATTATATATGTTATATATATATGTAATATCTAAGGGTTCATTGTCCTCTGAATGATTCTGTGTAACACTGTTTTGTTCTCACTGGGGGGCTCTGATATCCTCTCTAACGTCCCTTAAGATGGTATCGATTATTTCATTTTCTTCTGTTTGCAAAGTCTTCAAATTCATACGTTTACTTGTTGTCTATCTGTTCTCTGTCTCTCCTGGTGGTACGCCTGGTGCTCACTGTAGTTCTTTCATGGAACACCCCGTTCCATGTCACTCATCATCCCTGCAGTGGGCCCCACTTAACCCCATTCAGAGGTTGAGCTTGGATTTTGTTCCATTGCTAAAGGGCTCTGAGTTCTAGGAGTGTCGTTTCTGTCCCGGCATCTCTAGGGCTCAGGGAACTTGCAGTGCTCGCTTCCATCCTCCGCAGGCGTGAAGATGCCTGGGGGACAGGCAGCCCATCATTAACTCTGACGCAGTGACTTCCACCGAGGCCACCTGTGCAGGTGAATCTGCACCAGAGTTCTTCCCAGTGTTATGTGACCTAGTCTGCAGCGTCTCTTGCTAAAGAAGGACAGTTTGGAAGTTTAACCTCTATAAAGAGAACAGGTGTAGTGGGAAAGGGGTAGGAACATGATGGCTTCGAACATCCCAGAGAAGGTTGGCAACTCCAGGAATGGGGGAGCTGGACTTGGCCTCCCCTCCCAAGTCCTGGACGCTCACACCAGCCCATCCAGAGAGCCCAGGCAGCACCTGCAGGGAGACGCAGCCAATAGGAAGATTTAGATGCTTGGCCTGCTGCAGAGGAAATAAAATAAGGAATGGCTTATTTTACCCCCCCCCCCCCATGCACGAGGAACACAAAGACGTGAGGGGTTTGGAATCACGGCCCGAGGTGTAAATGCGCATCAGTCAGGAAGCCGCGACCTGCGGCAGTCATTCAGCTCAGGACCGGCAGGAGCGAGCTTGCCCTTGGTTGAGTCCCAGTCAGCGGAGGGACGTCAGCTCCGGCACAGAGCGCTGGCACCAAGCAGAGGCAGCTGAGAGCCACAGATTGTGGATCCAAAGCAATTATATTTTTAAACATGTTCAAAGTTATTTTTAACCTTTTATAGTCCTTTCTGGTTTTCACTGTTCAGAGATTATTTTAAACCTTTTCTTAGTAAATTTGGAAATGTAGACAAGGACAATTACTGCAAATTGTGAATGAAAGAGAAAGGGGCCACCCCACAAGAAGAGAAGCCTGTGGGCTGAGAAGAGGGAGGGCACACCTGCGGGGCAGGTTCCGCGGACAGACCCTCCCCACCCACGTGTCCCTAGACTGGGACCGTCTCTCTCTGTGGCTGGATGTCTCACCTTGGCCGTGACTCCTTGCCGTCCTGTCTCCACACGGACTCAGGCACAGGCAACCCCCTTATTTTCACCCACAGTGAGTGTCCCAGGGTGAAATGTGCCCAACAGAGCCTTGGGTGTTGGGTGCTCGTCTGTCTTTCTTGTCCCGCAAACTGCCTGCCCGTCAGCCAGTCCCCGGCACCTTCTTTCTGTGCATCTTGGCCCTCTGTCTGGGCCCCGCTGTGTGGTTCGGTGCACCCCTGCAACGGGGTTCCCGGCTGCCCTCGGTTCCTTCCAGCCGGCTCCCTGCGGCCTCCTCACCCCGAGCCGTGTGGAGTTCGCGCCCTGGGCCATGACGGGAAGAGCCGTCTCCTCCTGGACATTCTGTGCGAGCGTCCGGTCCTGCCGCATCTCCTTCCCCTGCACTCTTCAGTCCCGGCTCAAGCTCGGCCCTTGCCGCGCCCTCCCTCGCCCTCCGTCCGAGGGAAGCTGCCCTTCCGTGGGCGCGCGGGTCTCCCATGACCTCGCTTTCTCTCTTGCTCTGCTCAGCCGCCGTCCAGAGAGAGGCGCGGGGGCTGGACGCCGCGGGGTGAAGGCGGGCGGGGAGCAGGTTCCGCGAGAGGGGAGGAGGCCGGTCAGCCCTGTCCCTCCGGTGCACGGGGGCAGAGGGTTTGCCAGTTAATGGAAAGTGGGATCAAAACCAGTAGTTCAGAGGAGCCTGGGAAAGGGACTAAATTAGAGGGACGATGTAGAGATTTGACAGGTTCTGTTGAGGACTTTTTGCTTTGAAAAATAAGAATCACACTCAAAATACACTTGAGTCTCCCCCAGAAGGGCACCTCCAACGTGAGCTCTGCCTTGTGTGTGTATTGTCTGTCTGAGCATGGAATAGATTTGTTTTTCTTTTTTTTTGATTGCTGTTTTTGAGGGTTTTAATTGAGGTAAAATTTTCACTCCGTCACAATCAGATCTCAAGGGTACGTTTTTAAACGACTTTATCTTTTACAGCTGCTGGAGGTTCACAGCCCAGCTGGGAGGGCGGCCTCGGGGTTCTCACGCCCCCACGCCCCCGGGCACAGCCTCCCCCCAGTCACAGCCCCGCCAGAAGCCACGCTCGTTACCGAGGATGAGCCCCGCACACACATCAACACCACTGAGTCCGCAGTCTCCCTGACGGTGCAGACGGGGTGCTGCCCCCGCCCCGGTGCGCGTCCAACAGGACGGCTCGCCGCGGCGCACGTTACCGCCCCGGGAGTTCATCGGCCTCGCTGCCCCCGGCCCCTGGCGGCCACGGACTGTGGTATCCTTCTCACAGCTTCGCTGGGGGTGGCTTTCGCTCTCTGGACGAACCCACCGTACAAACCATGTGCCAGGGCACGACTTTCCGGATTCTGCTGCGACGATTCACCCCGGACGCGGTGGCTAAACCAGCGCACATTTATTTTCTCACCAACTGGCAGCCAGAAATCCAAAACGAGCTTCCCCGGGCCAGAGTCCAGGGGTTGGCAGGGCCTTTCTCCCTCCAGAGGCCCTGGGGCCGTCTGTTTCCCTGCCGTTTCCAGCTCCTGGAGGCTGTCCACGACGGGGCTCCCGGCCCTGCCTCCCACCACGCCTCCCCCCTTCCTGCAGGACCTCGTCTGCTGCTCTCCTGTCTCCAGCCCTCCCTCTGCCCCCTCTCAGGACGCACCGATGCAGAATGGTCTCCATATTCCAAGTTCACCAACTTGATCACATCTGCAAAGTCCCCCTTCCATAGAAAATAACACACACAGGCCCAAGGACTGGGGCTTGGATGTCTTGGGGCCCCCGTTTGGACCCAGCGCACCAGTCAAGGTATGAAAGCATGTGTGTCGTGCAAAGTTGTGTTATTCCTACCAGGGTGGACGCTGACCCCCGCAGGCAACCACGGGCCTCTGTCAGCACGGATTGTCCGTTCTCCCCCTCTCCCGAGGGAAGCGAGAAGACGGCGCACACTCTCCGGGCGTGTGTCCTTCGGCCCCGTGGTGCTCTAGGGTGCTCTGGGGCTCTCCCGCGCCGCGCTGAGTCACCGTCGGGCCGTCTTTCACCGCGGAGCAAAGGCCTGCGCCGCGTTTTTCAACATCTTTACCGACGGGTCTTTGATCCTTGCAGCCCCGGGGGCGCGAGAGAAGTTACCGCACCCTTGAGAAGCTTTTGTGGCCAGACCTTTGCCATACATCGTGTGTAGACACCACAGTGCACCCTAAGTCGTACGGCAGGTGTATTTTGACCTCGCGAGAACCTGCCCCGTTTCCCAGAGCGGCCAAGCCGTTGCTCAGTCCCGTGGCACCGTGGACGTTTCGGGCGCTCCGAACCGCACCTCCGCGTTTGTGTGTTTACATCCTTGATTTCAGCAGCTTGTAATGTCACATTCTGATAGGAATCTGCATTCCCTGACATCTAACATATTTTACCACCTTGGCACGTTTCTTTCGTGTCTTCTTTACCAGAACATCAGCAGGAGTCACTGAATCATTTCTATCCGGTTTCTACTCTTACTGATTTCTTTGGGTGGTTTATTTACTGTTTGTAAGTCTTCTGTCAGGTTATTATTATGAATGTGTCCTCCCATTCTGTGACTTGACTTTGTATTTTCTTAACAATACGTCTTAAAGATTTTAAAATTTTGATGAGGTCTGATTTTCCAATTTGTTCTTTATGGGCCAGCGCTTGTATTTTTCGTTTAAGGAAATCTTTGCCTACATAAAGGCTGCAGAATATTCTCCCGTGTTTTCTTCAAGGAGCTTTATAAGCTTTGTTTTTATTTGGTATATGAACCGTAATTTATTTCTATGTGTAGTGAGAGGTAGGGATAGAATTGTTTGGTTTTGTCCATTTGTTTATTCTGCTGTTCCAACATTATTTAAAAAAAAAAAATAACACCTTTTACCACTTATTTAAAAATGTGTCAAAAATCAATTTATCATCCACATGGCGGTGTATTTCTGAGCTCTCTATCTGTTGTTGCCCTGATGTGATTGTCTACACCACACTGTCCTTATTACTGTGGATTTTTAGTAAGTTTTGCAATTAGGTAGGATGAGTCCTCTTCTCTCTTCTTCATAATCAAAAGTATCTGGGCTATTCCAGGCCATTTGCATTTCCATTAAAGTTCAGGGTTACTTTAAATTTAAATTTAAAAATGTACAAGATTACTTTAAAATTAAATTTAAAAAAGTACAGGATTACTTGTAAATTTTTATAAAAATGGCCTGTTAGTATTTTGTTTGGAGTGCATTGAATCTAAATAAGAAATTGGAGGTATTTTAATTCTTAACAAAATGAATCTCTAAGTTAATGACAGTAGTATTTCCCTCCATTTATTTTTTTCCCCAATTTATTTATTTTCAGAAAAACAGTATTCATTATTTTTTCACTACACCCAGTGCTCCATGCAAGCTGTGCCCTCTATAATACCCACCACCTGGTACCCCAACCTCCCACCCCCCCACCACTTCAAACCCCTCAGACTGTTTTTCAGAGTCCATAGTCCCTCATGGATGCTGAGTGAAATCAGTCAAGCAGAGAGAGTCAATTATCATATGGTTTCACTCATTTGTGGAGCATAACCAATAGCATGGAGGACAAGGGGCGTTACAGAGTAGTAGGGAATTTGGGTAAACTGGAAGGGGAGGTGAACCCTCCATTTATTTAAATATTTGTTAATGTCTTGAATAATCCTTTCCCACTTTTATAAAATACGCTTCTGAATATTTCATAGTCCATCTTAATTCTATTGTAATTAAATTCTATTTTATTTTCCTTTTGCTTGATGCTAGTCTATAGAAATACAAATACAATTAATTTTTATATTTATTTTGTATTTTATGGCCTTGCTAAATTCACTTGTATTTCTAGTAGTTATTTTGTGTATCTCTCAGAATTACCTACATAAGTAATTGTGCCCCGTGTAAATAAACATAGTTTTCTTTCTTCTTTTCCGATTCATATGCTTTTTTATTTATTTTTCTTGTTTGATTGCACTGGCTGGCTACTCTGATGCAATGTTGAATTTAAGTGATCAGGAAGAACATCCTTGCCTTGTTCATGATTCTAGTGGAAAAGCCTTCAATACTTTACCATTAAGTGAACTGAGGTTTTTCATAGATGCCCTTTGTCAGATTGAAGAAGTTCCCTTTTTATTTTTTTGTTTGCATTTGCTGAAAATTTGTTATCACAAATAAATTTTTAATTTTGTCAAATGTTTTTCTGCATTTATTAAAATTATCATATAGTTTTTTATTTATTTTGTTAATATATTGTTTTATATTGATGGATTTTTCAAATGTTAAGTTAATTGTTGGAATTCTGGAATATATCCTACTTGGCAATGTTATACTATCCTTTTATTTTATCATGTTTTTGTGTCAGAGCTGTGTGGGCTGTGTGAATAAAATCAGTGAGAAAGTATTTCTTCATTGCCAATTTTGGTAATTTTTGTAATATTACTTCTTCCATCATTCTAAAATTCACCATTTGGGCTCAAATTTTTCTTTGTGGTAAGGTTTTTTAATAATCTTCAATACAAAAGTTCAAATTTTAAATTAGACATAAGACTATTTAAATTTTCTATTTATTTTTGTGTCAATGTTGGTAAACTATGTGTCAAAGACTGTCCATTTCATCTAAGTAATCAGATTTGTTGCAACAACTTTGCTTACAACATTCCCTTATAGTTGTTCTAAATTATATAAAAACTGCAGTGATATTCCCTCTTCCATTCTAATAGTTTCTGTTCTTAGTCTTTTTCTTGACTAGTCTCACTCCAGATTTATCTATTTTATTATTCTTTACAAAGAACCAACTCACAGTATTTTGTTTTTATTGTTTGCCTTTTTCCACTTTACTTATTTCAGTTCTTTATTAGTTTCTTTAATCCTGTTTATTTGACTTTAATTTACTTCCCATTTTCTAGTTTCTCATGTGGAAACACAGGGAGAGTTTAAACTATTTTCTTTTTCTACTATCATCATTAGAAGCATCATTAAATTTCCCTCTAAATGCTGTTATTATTGTAGTTATTTTCATTAAGTTATTTTCATTAAATTCCTCCCTTACCCCTGAATTATTTAGAAATTTATTAATTTTTAAGCATTTGAAGACTTTTCTTTTTTCTTTTGTAGTTGATTTTTTTCATTTGACTCTATTTTGATCAGAGAACAGAAACTGTAAGATTTCAGGCTTTCAAAGGGTATTGAGATTTATTTTATGATCTAGCATATGGTCTAACTTGGCAAATATTTCAGCTGAACTTGAAAAGCATGTCTACTCCCTAGTTGTGCGGAATGTTCTATAAAAGTAAATTGAAAAGAAAAAAGTGAATTGAATCAAGTTAGTTGATAGCATTGTTCAATTTTTCCATATCCTCACTGGATTTTTTCCTAGTTGTTCTATCAATTATGAAGAAAGGGGTATTAAAATCAGCAACTGTGGTTTTAGAGTTGTCTATTTCTCTCTCTCATTCTATCAGTTTTCTTTTCATGCATTTTGAGGCTCTTTTGAGGTATTTGGATACCTGCACATAACAATTACTATGTCTTCCTGAAAAAATGACCAATTTGTTATTGTGAAATGTTCCTCTTTATCTCTGGTAACAATCCCTGTCTTTAAGTCTACATCGTCTGGTACTAAGTTGCCCACATCAAGTTTCCTATATTCATTGCATGGCACATCTTTTTCCATCCTTTTACATTCTACCTATTTGTTATATTTAAAGTCTCAGGTAGCCTTATTTTCTATTTAGTCTATTTAGACAATCACTGCATTGTAATTGGAATATTTGGCCCATTTATGTTTAACGCAATTACTGACAAGGTTAGATTCACATCTTGGAATCCTAAGTCTGTCATGCTAATGAGGCTAAGCTATGCTGATAAATGAAAAACTAGATAGAGAAGAGCTAAAGAACTTCAGCTAATCATCAGCTAGCCCTTGGCCACCAGTAGACGTCATCTCTTCACAGATGAAAGATGGCCCTTCAGAGATCTTTTGAACTACCTCAGGCCAGAAGAACCACCCAGTAACCCACAGAATAGTGAGCTAAATAAAATGGCTATTGTTTTAACTACTAAGTTTTGAGGCCATTTGTTAACAGCCAAAACTAACTGATACACTATCTCACTGAGCACTGTTCACTTAATTAGCTGCTTGAGGTATACATCCTCTCGTCTTTCCATTTCTAAGTTAGTCCAATTGTCTCTTTGCTTGACACTTTTCTCATGTTGTTAAACACACTTTGAACAAAACAAAACAAAACAGAACAACAACAACAACAACAAAAACTTCTGCTAAATTTATTCACTGAATTATTTCATTTGAATATGTTTGACTTCTAAGATCTCTTCTCACCTTCAAAAAGTGACATGTTTTCTTAGGTCATCCCAGATTGCCCACCTAAATTTTCATTTTAATGAGGAACCCTACTTTTTAAATATATTTACCCATTCTTGATTTCCCCCCTTCTTTCAAAAATAAAGATCTCCAATAACCCATCAGTTACAGTTCCTTCTCCAAGCAGCCAAAAATATCACCTATGTTTGTTTTTGAATGCTGTTATTGAATCAGCATATAGGTAGAAGTTATAATGTCCCTGTGAAAAAATTAATGGTGCTAAAAATAAAAATATATAGAAATATATAAAAATATATAAACTATATAAAATAAAAAGTATATAAAAATATATAAAAATAAAAATAAATATATCTGTATATTTAAATATGATTTCATGAGGTTGCTTTAGCAGAGAACAAAACTATATCTGGGTTTTCTATCAAAAACACTATTTTCTATCAAAAACACTATTGGTCATTAATCCAAAAACCTCTTAAATATAACAAGTTTTTTAATATATCTCATGGGTACACCATCAATGTGTATCACTGAGGAAATAAGTAAATAAATAAACAAACCTGAAACTCACTCCCATCATACAGCTGAGTCAGGATATGAATCCAAACTCTGCCACAGCCTGTGAGGGGCACTATGTTGTGGTCATGCTTCTGATACCTGTGGGAGTTCCCATGCTCTTACTTATTACTGTAGGGAGCAAGAAGATTTTACATATAAATATTTTAAGACTTCATGTATAAATAAAAAAGAAATGAAAAATTCAGTTGGTAACCTTTTGGAACCCTAAATTATTTTCTGGTATAAAAATCAGGGTTCCTAAGAAACAACCCAGGAGACTAGAATATTAGGTACTGCTTTTGGCTAAACTCTATCTGTTTTCATGCCCTCACATTCTCAAAGCACAATGTTTTATTTATGGGAACTCTATATAAAACTTGGAAAATTGAACAAAAACAAACAGATATGGTTTGTCTTTTGAGTCATGAGAATTCAAAACTTACCAGTTCAACAGTGTGTTCACAGGACCTTCTAGACAACATCAGGGTAGACAGAGCCAAGATGGGCAACGCACGCCATTGTCCCTCCTCACCTGCGCCACAGAGTTGTTGTCACGGACCTGACGTTGTCAGGAACTCTGAGTCCAGTTTCAGCAGGAGGCATCCCAAGGGTGTGGAAAATAAGATTTCTGGCTTGTGGGTCCTGGATCCGTACACCATGAAACTCAGAACATCTGGACACATTGAGTCGTGTGTTGCAAGACCGAGGTGGAGGAGACGACGGGCTCTGTGAGCCGCTGCCAGCCAGCTCGGCTCAGCAAGGACTCGCGCCCCGTCCATCTCCGGCCCGGGAGAGCTGCCAGCGTCACCGCGGAACTCCGGGACTCAGGCCGGCGTTAGCAGCGAAGAGTTGTTTTTCACACTCACCCCCGTAGACGGTGCTCTGGAGGGTCTGTGGACACGCACGCGAGGGCTGCGGGCACCGCGCGTCCCTCGGACAAGCACAGTCGTCCACACCGTGCGCAGAGCTTGTGCTAGGAACCAAAGGCCAAGCCGCGGGACTCTCGCCGGGCGTAAGAACTCGTGGTTAGGCAACATCTAATACCACAAACAAAACAAAAGCTTAATCTAAAGCAAAAGCGTTTCCCACGGCCACTGTCCTCCAAGCTGAGCTGCCGGGCTCCCACGTGCGGCCTCCCACTCCCTCGCGCTTGCGCTTCTCGGAACACCTGCCTCGTCCTCCGAGCCTGCGGGACATCTGGGGAACCAGAGGGGCAGTCACAGATCGACGCAGACTCCGGGACATGCAGAGGATGGAAACAAACACTCCGTCCTTCACAAGAATCCCCACGAAGTTCTCAGGTCAGGGGCTTCCTCCTGGCCGCGCGGCGCTCCTGCTTCGGGACTAGAAACAGCGGCTGCCCCGGTGCCAGAACCATGCCACGACGCCGGGGCTCTGAAGGTCAGGCCGGTCTGCTCCTACCCCCACCAAAAACTCTGAATATCCCTGGGACTCCAAAAAAAACCCTAGTTCAAAGTGAATAGACTAGGGGTTCTAAGGCTCCTTTACTGCTCTAAGGGTTTCTCTTCTCAAACGCTGTTGCTTCAACCCTGCCTTGGGGCAAGGAGGAACCCGGGACGACCCAGAGCCTGGCACCCCGTGGTGACACGAGGTCTGAATGCCTTTTCACCGCAGCTTCATCACTGAAAGAGCCATGAGATGCCTTCCCTGTCCCAGCCCAGACTCCGCACCGACCATTTGCTGAAAAGGACTTGGTAATTCTGGGGGAGGCTCATGGAATCAGTGCACAAAGCTGCTGTGCCATGATCTGAAAAAGCAAAGGCCCACACTGGCCTGCGACAAAGCACCAGGGGACCTGATGACGCGTCCAGCAGGGGGACTCTGAGAGCATCCCCTGCGGGCCTATGGAAGTACCAGTGACGGCCAGGCTTGGCCGAGAGGAGAGAAGCCAAGTGCTCTCTTCCAGAAACATCGAGTGGATTCTTGGTGGTCCCACAGCGAGAGACACATCTTCCCAGGGCGGACAATCCCCTTCCAAACTAGCCCATAAAGCGATTCCCTCCACCTTGAGATTCTCATCCTTTTACCCCATATCCCGAAGAAGCAACACGTTCCTCTGTCTTCTTTGCTTCTGGAGACCCACAGATCAAACACTGGATCTTTTGTGCTGTGACTCGGAACTCAGAGCCTCCTGCGGCAGCCACAGCTCCGTACGGACCGGTTCAGCATCCTGAGACGGTGTTGCCAGCAGCTGGTTCTCGAATGGGCCACCGCCTCCCCCGATCCACTGGGTGGGCAGCCCAGCGGGCAGCTGCCTGGCTACTCGCTCCTGCAGGGAACAATGGTGGGACAATGCTGCTCCCCCCTTCCAAGGGCGCCTTTTATACTAATCTTAGTATTTCACATCCAAAGTCCATCTATTTTAACATCTAACAATTCATACTATTTTAGATGTGTAATCGATTTTTAAATTTTTTGAAGCAGTTTTATACCTTCTTGAGAAACAGCACTCTGATTTATGTTGAAAAGGGGGTAAATCACCACTAGTTGTCCTCTTCCGCTGGTCACTGTGTAGACCCTGTTTCAAGTATGCGCTGGCACATGCTCCCAAGAGCCCCATGTGTTCGGGGCGTCACTCCGGTTCTGTGTGAGGAAACCGAGAACCTAAAACTCGCTTGCACAGACGGACTCCTGCCTGGGCTCCCCTAGGACACGGACCCCGTGCCCGCACCTGGCCGTCCCCATCCTTGCTCCGTCCTCCGTCTCCAGCGGGCACGTATTTCTCACCCTGCTGTGCACGGCCTCTTTGACCTGGAGTCATAGACTCAGCAACAAGTAGGGAGAGAAGTGACCCCACACCTCACAGCTGCCCTTTTCTCTGGACGTCCCCAGGGCTGGGACCCGTGCGCACATTTCCAGCTCACACACGTAGAGACCAAGAACTGCAGAGGACGAGACGCTTGCCCGTGCTCGTCAGCAGCAAAGCTAGCACTGTCCACCGCGCTTCTCTGTGATTACGGACAAAGCACGTCCCACTGGGACTCCCACGAAAGAAGGTCCGACATCTTGTATTTCCTGAACGAAGCTTCTATAAAACATCTTTCACTTTATCTGTTTAAAAATTGTATGTGAGTAGAAGAAGATGTTCTCCTGAAGGTTCCGATTACGTAACCCGTGCCATCGTCACCTAAGGCTTCAGCCACGGGCGGACCCAGGGGTGTGTGGGTCCTGTCGACCCCCTGGGGTGAATCCCTCAGCCTCTGCGGGGTCCCTGGGCCCAGCCCCGGGCACAAGGTTGGTGCGATGGGATCATATCCTCAGAGGCCGGGAGCCGCCCGGAGCTGCCAGGAGCCCTGCAGGGTTCTCACTGTGTCGTGTCCTGGGAGTGAAGAAACACGTTCTGAAACTCACCGTCAGAGGGACGTGGAGGGATGACAGCAGCACACGGGAGAGGTTCCGAGCCCTGCTCTCCCCGACCTCCCGCTCTGCCTTGCGCAGCACTGTGTGGGGCTCCCGACCCAGCCCAACAGCAGGAGCCACAGTCTCCGTGGCGACCCCTCAGCTGCAGCCGAGCGTCTGACTCCGGTCGCTGGTCAGGTCCTGTGGGAACCGATGGAAGGAAAAGAGAAAAGCTGGTGGCTTCTGGCACGACAAACGTGGCAGCTTCACCCCAGACCGACCTGTGAGAAAGGTGGGTCCGAAGCCAGTCCCTCACAGTCAGCATTCACAGGTCGGAACCTGCAACCGCGCCTGATGTCCACTCACACCGCACACAGGGCCCTGGGCAGGCCAAGGGTGGCTCTTGAGGGCCAAAGCACGAACCCCAGGGTGAGACCTCACGCAGGAAAGCAGCCAGGGACGCGCAAAGGGAGCACAGCCGTTCGCGTCCCTGGGCGAGGTCCGAAGATGTCCTAGGAATAGATCCGCGTCTGCCCCGAAACCACAGGACAAAGGACATCTGAGCGGAAACAGGAAATTGAAATAATCATATTCTACTTCTGTGTCTTTCTTTTATATATTCTATAAGTGGCAAAAGAGAAAGTTGCCTGGGTTTATAGAAAAGGGGGTTCCTATTGCTCAAGAGTCTGTAGATCCCTTTTTCTTACTTTTATTAAAAAAAAAAAAAATCAAGCTTAAAAAATGCCCATGGTGTGGCATTCACAAGATGCCGCCTGGCGTGGTAAGAAGTCCTGACCTCCTCTCCATGGCACCCAGCTCCGTGTCCCCAGAGCAGCCGAGGCCTGTCCCTCCCCTTCTGCTCGTCTGCTCGCAGCCCCAGACTCGGTAGTAGCCTCACCTCTGTGCTGTGCCCTGGCCCGAAGGATGGGAAGGAGGGTTTCCTAACCGGATTTTGCTTTTGAAAAACAGGAACGTTTTCTGACTCTCAGATCTCTCCTTCCCTTCGAGGTGGGGGTTTCTGAACAAGACGGAGAGGGTGAGCCTGTCCTTGTGTCACTGCACAGCGTCCCTGGAGAGCAGCCCAGGTCCAGCCTAAACCCAAACCCCGACTTCAGTCACCGTCTCTCCACGAGCGTGTGCGGCGTCGCTCACAAGTGGCCACGAGGAAGCGTGAGCGTGAAGAACCTCCACACGCGGGTTCGGGTCAGGAGACGCCGTGTCGGGGCCTGGGCAGGGCTGGCCTTTCTCCGGCCTCGCGGCAAACACGGTGCGGGCAGTCTACAGCCTGAAGCTTTTCCTGTCGCTTACTAAGCCACCACGGGAAGAGGAAAATCGGGGGAGCGGCATGCAGAAGTGACTTGGCCCGATGCCAAGCGAGTGGCCTCCATGCAAAGGGACGTGCGGTTTTGTCTTTATTTGGGCACCAGACGGGAAAAGAAAACAAGCAACACGACGGACGGAGGCTGAACGCATGTTTCTGTTTGACCTTTGAACGTGGTGGCCGGGGACCTCGTCCTCCCGCTGTGGCGCCCGTGGAAGGCCCTTGAGTGGAACAGCGCCCGCTCAGGGACACGAACGCAAGCAGCGACGTCTTCCGCCGTGGACAGGAGGCTTGCACAACCTAAGACTCGGCTAGTCGGCATCGGTCATCGTGGACATGGAAGGGGTGCCTGGCACGGGGCCACACGCCTCGGCCGGGATTTCCCCTGGGGCCGGCACACCGGGCGAGGGCGGCTGACAGGACGGTGCAACCGGGGAAGGCTTGTCCTCCGGGGCACCTGCTCCTGCTCGAAGGCTGCCCCTTCGAGGCCGGCCGCAGACGCTGTGGGCATCTGCTTCTCTTCTCTAAGAAACGTGAAACTTAGGTTTTCTCTTCAGACGGCGGCGCTGGCCAGCACGACGTAGACGCCAGCGGGAGGGCTTATCTCTTCTAAAACAAAGCTGACAAGTTTCAAGGCAGTAGGAAACTTGAATCTTAGAGGATAAAAAGTCAAAAAGAAGTTTTTTCTTAAAGACAAGAAAACATTTTGGCAGAATGACAGAGACAAACTCTCTGCACTGACCCGGGTTCCGGTGCTGATCCACAGGGTTCACTGTGGCCTCCGACTCGGTGAACCTTTCCGGGGGCAGCTCCCAGCCCGGAACAGGAGCCGCTGGGTCATGGTGTGTTATCCTGTCAGGTCCAGGGGGCAGAGGGTGGCCCCAGCCCTGCTCAAGCCCTTCCCACCTTCTCACGTGTATTCCCAGGCCGGTGGGGTCCCGCCAGACAGGCCAGAGTCCAGATCTGACCGTTGGAACGGTCCCTGGGGCCCCTAAAGACCCTCCCGCAGCAGGGCTGAGAGTGACAGACCCACTCTGTTCCAGCACAGGACAGGGGTTCAGTAAACCCCAGCTTCGAACCACCCCCCCCACTGCGGGCTGACGGGTCTGACTCCAACAGGAAGTCATGCAGTTGAGAAGTGAAAAATGCCCTTTACCTGAGTGAGTGGTGACTCATCAGAAGACACCGTCAGCGGGGTCCTGAGAGATGTTCCAGTTTTACTTTCTGATTTCACAGTAGAGCACAGAGGCCAAAGAGGGCTGGTCAGGGCCAGAAGCTAATTAGTGACTCTGGGACCCACACCTGGGCCTGCGTGTGGCGACCCCTGCCCCGCAGCCGCCCACACCCGAGACCAGCGGCTCAGGACACACGGACCTGGTCTCTGCCTTCTCGCCCAGGCTCCGTCCCACGACAATGAAGAGCCGTGTTCGACTGAACGTTCTCCGAGTCCGCTGCTCCTTCAACCCTCTCAGCCCCGAGATGGTGGTTCGGAGAACGTCCGGGGCTTGGGGCGGCTGGGCGGCTCCGTCGGTTGCGTGTCCAGCTCTTGGTTCTGGCTCGGGTCATGATCTGAGGGTCCTGGGATCGAGCCCAGTTTCGGGCTCCGCGCTGGGTGCAGAGTCTGCTTGAGACGCTGTCTCTCCGCCTGCCTCTGCCCTCCCCCACCCTGCTCTTGCTCTCTCTCTCTCTCTCTCTCTCTGTCTCTCAGACAAACTAAATCATCCAGGCTTTTTCCTGCCGATCTGGATTGAAGTTTCCTGCGATACTCAGACTAGGGCGGGTGGTAAAGGGCCCGAACCCTTGAGCACTCGCCGTCCCCACTCTGTGCACATCTGCTCCGTGATGAACCCGAAATGCATCTGAACACTATGAAGTACTATTGAAAGGACAAGCCCTAACCTCGACGCTCAGCATTCCTTCCGTGTCGTGCAGGGCACCCAGTTTGGTCCCCCACGAGAAATACACAATTGGGGCCCACGGTACCTTTCGGGTCAGCTCCTGCCGCAGCCCCGGCCCGGGAGAAGCCTCGTCTTCAGACACTGACTGCGGCCGTGATTCATCCGGCCCGTCTGGATAATCTTTCTGCGAGATCCCCCATGACTCTACGTGAACGGCCTCTTCTTAGATCGGGACAGCACTGCCCGTTTCCCCTGGGTAAGCTCTTGGGGTTTGAAAAGAATTAAAAGTCTAAAAATGTCCACTCGTGGTAGTTGAACTGAGGGAAGATAGCGATGGACTCAGTCACTCAGAAACGTTAGTGGGGCGTCTCCTCTGTCCAAACATTCAGCTGAACACGGAACGGCTCTCAGAGAACGGAGCTGCTCCTGCCCTGAGCCCGCTCACAGTCCGGAGAGAAGCGCAGGTGGGCCCCCCCCCCGCCGTTTTCAGCCGCGCCAGCTGCGGGCTCGCATCTCGGGTGCACACAAGCACGGTGGGTCGGCAACACCCGTCCTTCGTGACCCCACACACCCCTGCAGGTGATGGGCCAGAAATACGTACAGACGGGCGCTCTGAGGTTTCCGGCCTGTCCCTAGCATGCCCCAAGCGTGGCCCGCTCTGCGGGGATCATGGGCCCCGGGGAAGCTGAGCAGGAGCCTTCCCAGCCCCGCGGGAGCAGCCGCCCTCGCTTCCCTGTGCTGGCTGCACCCCCACAAGCTTCTCGGGCAGAAGTTCATAACAAGGGTCACCACTGAGGCATCAGATGACCTCAGGTTTACATGCAGAAGTTCATCCTTCTTTCTCCTCTTCTTCATTCAAAGACATCCTTTTTATAAAGCACAAGGGGAGAAATCAAGCCCACGTTAAACAAACACTTGGGAGCAAAAGCTGAAAAGTGAGACCCAGTGACATCCTGGGGGCCGTGGCCGTGACATCAGAGACACCCCTGGGAGGGCAGGACAGGGCTGGGCTCGCGGATTGCAGATCCCAGCAGCAGACACCCGTCAGGAAGCTCGGCTTGCCGGTGGCCCTCTCCAAGCCAGGCCTCTGGGCACCCCTCAGGGCGAGCGGAGATGGGGAGAGAGAAGCAGATTGCAGCCCGGCCACGGCAGAGAAGGCCCAACTGGAAGTCTCGGCCCCGAGCCTGGCGACAGAGGAGGCAGGCGGGCAGGCACTCTGTGTCTGGCTCGCATAAACAGAAGCACTATGTCTTCCTCCTCCCGAGCCTGGGCCTCAGCAGCCCCTGCCATCTTTCTGTTTGCTCTGGACTCGCTTACGTGGAGGCCGCTGGCAGTTTCTGAACAGCCCGAGAGGCCCCTTTCAGGAAGAGCTCTCCCAGGACCGGCACAGTCTCCAACAGTCCACGGCCTGGCCGACCCCTGCCCTGAAGACGGCCTACATGTAGGGTTTTTCCCATCTGAATTCAATTCCAGATGTTTTACAAGCACAGAAGTTCTGTGCTGTCCTCCGATCAGAGGAGCGACCCAGCAGATGGTGTGGGTGCCCGGCTCAGGTGCCCCGAGTGGACCGAACGCAAACCGTCCTCACGCACACGGCCTCCAGACGCGGGGGCGACGCGGCAGGACCATTGTCACAGCCTCTCTGTGACAAGTCACTGTCGTGTGTCACTCAGCCTTCTCAGGCCCTAACGCTCCCGCTAGACTCCCAGGGCCGGGTTTCCGTTCAGCTGCTGGCGGCTTAATGCAGCAGGGGGGACGTGAGGGAGGCCCCAGGCCTGGGTTCCCGCGTCTCCACATGGGGAGAATCAGAACACTGACCGCACAGAAGCCAAGGGAGAGTCCGTGACCCCGGCCAGCGGCACGTAGCCCTCCGTGTCTGGGCCCCCAGGATTTCATCCCCCACATGTCATTTCCTCTTCTGTCTGTCACCGTTCTCTCTCGCACAGGCAGACCCCACCGAGTCACTGCCGTGTTTCCAGCCCCCGGAGCAGGGCGCTCCATAAAGGTCTGTCGGAAGAAGACGCGTCCGTCTGCAGCTCAGAGCAGTTGCGGGCACGCGGGCCACCCCCATGAGAGTCCGGGGCCGCAGAACGACGGTGGGGTTCAGCCCCTACCCGGGCCAGGGGACGAGAGGCTCTCACGCCGGTTACCCCAGGCCTCCGTGACCTGCATCCGGCTGAGGCGTCCTCTGCACCTCGGTTCGCCTCCGCCGCTGCTGCGGAGCGGGCCGGCTTAGTGGAAGCCCAGGCTCCCCTGCCGCGGGCCGCTTTGTCCTCTGCTCACAGCCGTAAGATGAAACCGTGGTCGACCTTCAACCTTGTCCTTGCTAGGAGAGCCCCCAGGCCATTCTGCGGGGGACCCCGCATGTGGCTGCAGTCTGGGGGGAGGCCATACAGGGTGAAGGGGACCATGTCTGCTGAGGCCGTCAGTCGGTCCCCTGCCCGGCCAACGTCTCAGACACGAATGGTCTTCAGAGCACGTTTTAGTAAGTTCCAATGTTCTGCACCGAAGGTATTCTATAAATACTTGTTAATTGTTTCACATTAAAAAATACCGTTCTCTGTTTCTATTTACAAATGAAAGAATAGACTGTATTTAGTTGAAGCAGAAAAGTAAGTCATCAGAAGGTACAGACTGTGGAAGTGTCTGCAGGACAGCCGGCCAGCCTCTCAGCTGCGCGCCTGGAGAGCCCTTTCGAAGGTGAACGCTGCCCCCGGTCACCCGGCCTCCAGGGACTGAGCCTGCCAGCAGGCGGGGTCTCAGCGGCCCTCCGGGGTGGGTTGTCCGGGTCTCACTGAGACGCAGGATGCAGAGGGAGGCGCTCCAAGGTGCCCACAACAAGGAGCAGTACAGATGCGCCGCAGGAATCTAGCATCGGTGCCGGTTAAGTTGCCGCAGAGATCATGGGCCACTCCCTACTCTCTACACGCTTTCAACGCCTCGGTCACTGCTTTCTTACAAGAAGCCTGGTTCTCTAGTAGAGTTTCATCCTTATTCACAGCCAGAAATGCATCTTCAAACAGCGAGCCGCCAGCCACAATGTTACACGTGTGCTAAGGAAAGCTAAGAAAAAAGTCATCCCAGGGCGCCTGGGTGGCTCAGTGCGTTAAGCCGCTGCCTTCAGCTCAGGTCATGGTCTCAGGGTCCTGGGATCGAGTCCCGCATCGGGCTCTCTGCTCGGCGGGGATCCTGCTTCCTCCTCTCTCTCTCTCTGCCTACTTGTGATCTCTCTGTCAAATAAATAAATAAAAATCTTTAAAAAAAAAAAAGTCATCCCAATAAATTATAGTAACTATTCATTACTAAGTTACAGCAAAAGGATATCTGTCTCCCAACAAGACTGGCCTTTCCATCAGGAGGAATGAAGGGAATGAAGCTGAACACTGTGGGGTGGTTAGAACTTTGATAAAAATGTAAAGATTTTTTTAAAATCACTTTTTGGAGGCATATTCCTTTCATGTCTGTAATAACATGAGGTCATTAATAACTATGGCATTGAATTACACAGCACAGAGGCTGAGCAACCGTGTGGCCACGCAGCGCCGAGAGCACAGCAAGGCGGTCGCTCTCCCCGTGCAGCCCGTCAGCCTCTCACTGTCCCGGGGCATGTGTTCCAGCACAGGCGCAAGATCTCCGTCCTTGAGCTGACCTTGATTCTGCTGATGTGTACCTAGCGGGTCACCTCTTAAGACTAACTCTGGCCAATCCTGATCCACTAAGAAAAACATCCCATCCTGTCCTTTTGGGGAAGGAGGCTCACATTTTTGTTGAGAACAAATTGCTCTCTGTAACTACTGACTGTCTTGAGTGAAACGGAGGCAGAGCAGCACCTCCCGAGGAGCCGCTTCACGTCCTCAAAGCCATGGAATTACGTCAAGGCAACTGTGAGCATGGGGTGATTAATGCACTTATCATTTTATTATTTTTATATTTCTATGGAATAATTTAAGGGACATTATAGCCTCTAGTAGAGGAAAATGTTGTACATCAAAGACATATTCTTCAATTAAATGGTCAACTTGTCAACGTGGATTTCCAATCGGACTCTGAGTGATGGCCGGCCGAGGAAAACTGCTGATCTCTGGATAAGCAAGAAGCTTTCAGTAAAAACATTTAGGCAAAATAAAGGAGCTGTGTTTTATTTAAAAATGTACAAAAGGTTGAAGAGTTTATATTAGAGGGAGCGACAGAGAGAGCCAGGGCCAGAGAGCAAGCGAGCTGCCTCTGTCTCTCAGTTCACACGAAACGCGTCAAGCCACGGAGGGTTCTCCAAGCCAGGAGGCAGAGCAGGGAGGAGCACCTGGTTTATTCTGTATAAACACAAAGTGTGTTTTTCTTTAACAGTGAAAAGCAAAAAGAAATACTATATCATACTGTACTTCTAGAGATACTATTAGTGAAAGTTAGCCATTCACATAGCACAGTAACTGTTCAGCTGTTAAAAAAAAAAAAAAAAAAGGTTCAGGAAGGAAATGCTGAGCAGAGGAATGGTCGGCTCTGAACCCCGGACTCAAGCCTCCTGGCCGGCAGAAAGACGAAATTGAATGCTAATTAAAGCTCCATATAACAGGGAGGATAAATTAACTGAGTGGTTACCATGGCAACGGAGGAAGTCTAAGGGATCAGAGTAACCTGCCTCAAAACCAGGTAGCATCATGGTTGATGTTCTTCTTGAATAAATTTATCTTGACAATTCCCTGCCCAGAGTCTCCCCTGCCCACGTGCTCTGTCTGGGTAGGACTGGGCCACACAGACCAAGGCATTTTTCCTAAATTACACTAAGAAATAAATCAACATAAAATACTAAGTATGTGTAAGACGGTAATTTTTCTCGGCCACCAATGGGCACTGAGATTTCCCAGAAAACCTCGCTTGAAAATTCATTCATGTCACTGAATGTCAGTGACAAGGGACCTCCAGTGCGCACCAGGGCCTTGGGCGAGTGGGCTGGAGGGGCCGGGTCTCCGGACCCCCGGTCAGGACAGCCCATGTGGCACGGCTTGGGCTCTCACGTTCGCCTCACACTGCTTTGGTGGGGACACGGCCCCTCGTTCTTCTTTTACGCAGCTGGTCCCCCAGGAACACTGTTGACCAGTCAGACACCCAGTTCCTATTCTTTTATAAAATAAGCCTATTTACATGAGTACCTTTAAAAATTAGCATAAGAAACTATGGAGCCTAGTGGAAGGGGCACATCCAAAGCCTTGAATCTTGGCCTTGATTCTGCTCCTTAAGAAGCTGTGTGATCGGGGCGCCTGGGTGTCTCCGTTGTTGAGCATCTGCCCTCCACTCGGGTCATGATCCCAGGGTCCTGGGATTGAGCCCCTCAGCGGGAAGCCTGCTTCTCCCTCTCCCACTCCTCCTGCTTGTGTTCCCTCTCTCACTGTGTCTCTCTGTCAGATAAATAAATAAAATCCTTAAAAAGAGAGAGAGAGAGAATTAAAAAAAAAGAAAAGAAGCTGTGTGATCTTAAGAAACTTAACCTCTCTGAATAAATCTCCAAAGGGAGAACATGAGAATAGATCTCTAACTTTCAACTCTTATGAAGGAGTGAAACTTCCAAAATTTTCTGTTAAGTGTAAAATTAACAGAAACTCAATTTAAAAATGAAACCAGAGTTGTTCTAAATTAAAGGAGGGTTGGGGACCTAACACCAGAAGGTGCAGACTTCCCCGTAAATCATGCAGCTCCTTGGAGCACTGCTTCCAAGACAGTATTTTCTATGACTGATCAAAATCAGGAGTAACAAACAGAGATTTTCATACAAAGACATGTCAGCTGCGCGTGCGCGTGCGCGCACACACACACACACACACACAGAGGCACATCTGTAAAACGGAGATGCCTCAGTTCCTGATGAAAGGCATAAAAGGCAAGAGTCAACCGTAATCTAGGTTCCTATTCACAGTACCAGCTCCAAGTCACCACCATTCATGCCTGGTGGGCAGGTTGGCTTACGGACCCAGGAAAGAAATCTCTGGCAGGGCTAGTTGGTTGCACGGACCAGGGAGGCCAGCAGCTAAGTGGAGAAGTATTTCTGCGTAAACTAGGTCGGCCAGGGTTGCGCACCCACCCCTCAAATGCAAGCTCCCAGCACCACCACGGTCCCACGGCTTTTCTGCTTCACACATCCTGGATTTCACTTTTGCTTTAATGGCTTCAACTTGGATTTTTCTTGGAGCATAAGAAATAACGTGTGTAACCACTCTGAGATGGGTGTCCGCTAGCAAGAAGCACAGGAGACTGTCTGCCCTTCTGACAGGCTCTGCAAACTTTTCTCCCTGTGTCTGCTCCAGTGGACTCAATATACCCCACCTCATGACCCCTTCCTTCCAGCTTCCAGAGAGGTCCAGCCAGTGGGAAGCCCAACAGAACAGCAGAGGGAGGGAGGAAAGTTCGGGGTGCTTACCAGCCCTGTGAATTCCTCTCAAGGTGATTTTTCCTCCCACCAAAGGCCATACTTGCTGTTCTCACCTTCAGGCTTTTGGGTCTGGAGGTGGGAGAAGCTCCTGGTACTACACGAGGCCTGTAACTTGTCCATAACTTGGTAAATAATCACAGTATCAAACTCTTCCCTCCAGATTCTAATGGCAAGTAAGAGAGTCAGTAAAGAGCTCCCCCAGCATGGGGTCCCTCCTGACCACCAGGCGCCCCTACACATCCCTCCTCAGGACCTTTACAAAATTCTCACCTGCACGTTGCTTTCAGTCCAAAGTCCTCCTGAGGTTCCCCCACTCCAGAAACCCATTCGCTTAACAGACAAAATGAGCTGCCCTCCACGTTCCCAACACGCGTCAGCAGCGGAGGAAGAGAACCAACACTAGAGCACAGTGACCCCCAGTCGCACAGATGACCCTTTGCCTGATCCCGGGAGAAAAAACCCTCAGTCTGAGGCAGCGAACTTGTGACCCTGACGAAACGTCCACTGGACAGCGGTGCTGGACCTCACCTCCCCGAGGCACTGGTGAGCCCCAGAGGCTACCGGCTACCTTCTCGGGGGTGTGACGGGCGTGGAGATGTACATATTGGGACATTACGTGTGTGTGTAGTTCGCATACACACTTTCAAGCTACTTTTGAGTTTTCTGTAACTTATTATGAAAATCATCACTGAATCATTCTTTCTCAACTAGGTCAGCTAGAGCCCGAACACGATATTCTCATCGGTGGTACGACTTGTCAACCGTGAAAACAAACAGCAGAGGCCCAGAGCTGGAGGTGGGAGGGGGTGAAGGGAACACACATGTACAGGGCGAGAAGTCAGGGACGCGAGCCGCACCGAACCTCTGGAATTATAGTGGAGAAGAGAAAACAAAGAAATGCCACATGCGCACTGGACAGAGTGGAGGGGAGCTGGTGAGAATCTTCGCCTAAAAGTCAATAGACATTATGTAACATCATCTAATGAATTTAAAATCGGGAACATCAGTGCTTCTGACCTTTCAGGGGAACAAGGTCTTAGGAAAAAGCAGACTCGGAAACTCCAGGGCAGTGGAGCCGGGGGTCTGCATTTCCAACAGCTCCCAGAAGACATGGAGCTGGCCCATGACTTTGGGGAGTGAGGTCCCAGATGGCATCGGTGGCAGCTGGCAGCCCCCACCGCACAGTGGGAGCAGCTCCAAGAAGGGAGCAGCCCCTAGGTCCGCTGTGGGGTGTAAACAGCATCAGGGTGTGTGTGTGCGGGCACAGATTCCGTTTGACCCGACTGAGGCAAGTCAGCCCTCCTTGGGGAGAACGGTGTATGCGTAAAGAATGTGTACGCAATGTAGGAGTAGTCTCTCCTTTGCAGAAGATTTCATAGAGCGTGATGATGGTGACGGTGAGGGGAAAGATGCACCCTGCTTGAGTAACACTAGGAGTTACGGTAGACTCTTACATATTTTTCCAAAACCCCTTGCCCTTACTCCCCAAAGCCCTAGACCAAGTCTAGCTAGAGTCTGCTTGGTAGTGATGAGGCTTGGAAAAGCAGGGTTCTACAGCAGCAAATAACACATTGCTGTTTATCTGCTAATACAGATACAAAAGATACAATATACATACAGCATTGCTCATACAGATATAAAAAAACAACATTCTTATGCAGCTTATTATAACTTTAATATTAGTTTTAGGATAACTATTGTAAAATTAAAAGAAATAATCAAAATTATTCTAAAATAGCCACAAGTGTTTTAAAAATCCATCTCTACAGTGACATATATTTAAATTCACCAAAAAAGAAGGAAAAAATGAATTTTCTTTATGAAGTGCTTATTTTCTTTAAAAATAAATTAACCACAGATTCTTTAAATAACAAACATCCTTAGCGTATTTAAGATTCTATCTGACTTAAATTTCACCCATATTCTCAGGGATATACATTAGTAATTACAAGCATATTCTCAGGGTCAGCTCTGCAAAAACACTTCATAAAAAATTGAGCCAGTCATTCGGGCAGAGTTTCTACAGATGCCAAACATTTGGAAGCATCTGAATGATTGATTCCATTTTTCATTTTTCATCTAAATGTTTTTGCGTTTTGTGGAGTAGCTATTGCTAGAGTATACCTCAGTTTCTCAAAGTTAAATGTATTTTAAAGATGGAGGAACTTATAATTACCAAACCCTACATATGGGACTATTCTTTCACAAACCTGCTAAATGTAAGGGTTCAAATAAAAGTCAAAAATGTAAAGAGCTCTTCTACTTCTTGTACATGCAAGTTATACTAGAAAACAGCTGGGCCCAGTGAAAGTTTTGGATTGATTTAAATTTACATCCACTATAGTCCATCAGTCCGTGATTTCAGCGTGCTAACAATAAAAACGGACTTTCTTCCCACTGTGCTGTGTGCCTCAAACCCCTCGTCAGAAGTGCTCCCAGGACCCGCGCGGCGCTGCAGTCGCAGGAAGCGTGATCTGCCGGCCACGCGCTCTGTGAACTTCAGCAGAACAGATCTCTTGAAACCCTGTATTGCTAACTCTTCAACTAGAAATGCTTTTAAAATGACACCAGTCAATTCCAGAAATGACTATTTCAATCCAGACTATCATTCGATTGGTTATATTTTCATTAGCATCGTGGTTATTGATAATGTTTGATGACATTTAGTAAGGGCCCCGCCTGAAGAATGTCAGATGTCAAGGGTTCTGAATAACGAAAGCCATACTTACTTCCTGCTTGTAGATACATTTGGATTTTATTTTATAATATAAATACAGCATAATATCAATTATCTAAATGTGCAAGGCAGGGGGTGTCTGGGTGGCCCAGCTAACTGGGGGTCCGACTCTTGACTTCAGCTCAGGTCATGATCTCAGGGCTGTGGGATCGAACCCCACACTGGCCTCTGTGCCTGGCTTGGAGTCTGCTTAATCTGCTTAAGATTCTCTCTCCCTCTCTACCTCCTTTCTCTCTCCTTCTCTAAAGAAAAAAAAAAGAAAGAAAGAAAAGAAAGGGAGGAAGAAAAAATAAAACGTTCAAGGCAGTTAAAATACATTTTGATCTTCGTAAAGTCATAGCAACTTAAGGACACACAAATAATCTGCCCTTTTTAGAGACCGGCTCTCTTCTCAAACTCAAACGTTCCTGCTCTGTGGGGAGAAAATAATCACCCGTTGCCATCTGCCAAAACCCTGCTGTACAAGATATTGTTTAATTTTTTCCTGAAACATCGTTGCAATAGGTCCTTCTTACCCCTCCTCGGATATCTCTTAATGGTGCTTTTGTAAACATGAACTAATGGTTCCATGGGAGGTAGCAACAGTGAAACGCATCGTATTAGATACATAATCACGGCAGCGGCTTCCCGTCAGCTCAAGTAAGCGGGGGTCAGGACAGCCAGTGGAGGCCCGCCAAGCCCGACTATGAGCCGGGTGTCCGCGGGGATGAGGGCGCAAAATATTGGCCTTAAGGCGACTTCAGGTCTATAAAGCATCTGAAAAGGATCCGTTACAGGCACTGGAATTGCCGTCCGACTGGTCATTTGTTAACAGAGGGGAAGGTAGGCATCAAGGGCTCCTTCCCAGCACCTGAACGCCGGCGTGTTGTGCCGCAGCAGGTGCAGAGACTCCCAGGCCACTCGGTGGCATAAGCTCTAGGAACTCAAGACACCTCCTTCGCTCTTCAGGTCCTCTTGACCCCCAGATGTTCCAAATGTGCCAGGCTTGCACATGGATTCCCTCCACGCCTCACCCCCTTCCCCAGCCCTGCAGGCCTGCAGCTCCAGCTCCACACGCAGGCGAGCCCCGGTCCCCTCATCCCTGCGCTCACCGACGGGCAGCAGCACGGAGTCTCCGGGCAGAAAGCCTCCCCTGCCAGCCTGCATGCCAGGGATGAAAAACAGGAGCAGCCCAATGTGCGGGTGAGCGCAGGGCTCTCCGCAGGAGCTCTCCCCTTCTCCGGGGAGGATGGAAGGTTTCCGTTTGCTGCCCTTTGGAACTCCAAGCTCCATCAGAGCCGGGGGTCCGCCTGCTTCGGGTCGGTGCTGAGCATCCCAAGTCCTCTCTATTGGGCTGCACGGTGACAGCGGCAGAGGGATCCGAAGCAGCATTATTGCCATAGTCAGATGTTTCCATGATTCTAAGCAAGGGTGAGGTGAGCCAACTACCGATCACGCGGACGAATTCGTATCCCTTGGCAACCACACATACCTCTCACCTTCACCCAGAAGCAGGCGGTGTGCTGCCTCACGGTCCAGCTCGCCGCAGCCCGCCCTCACTGGGGGGAGCCCCCACGCTGGTGTGAACCCCCATTCACGGGCGGGGGTCCTCACTCACGGTCATGAACCTTCCCTCACTGGCGTGAACTCTCACACACTCCTCTGAGCCCTCACACTTGTGTGAACCCTCCGTCACTGGTGTGAGTCTTTGTTCACCAGCGTGAGTCCTCCCTCACCGCCGTGAGCCTCTCATACTGGTCTAAACCGTCACTCACGGGCATAAGTTCTTACTCACTGGGTGAGCCCTCGCTCAGTGCTCTGAGATCTCACGACTCTGATTACTGGGTATGTGGATACTTAACAATTCAGAATATCTCAGTCCCCTTCCTAACTACAGATTCTCTGTGTAGCTTTGAAGGAATTAAAAATCATGCTGCCCCCGAAACTAGAGAATACAGGTAAATGCTCTTTTTTTATGAAATACGGTAAGAAATTATGAAATACAGAAAAAGACTTAATGAGACTATACACTATGAACGATTTAGTAATAGTTAGAAATGTTCAATCAGTTTTTTTAAGGCACTGAACTAAAAGGTGGACATAGATTATTGTATTTATTATTCACAAAGCCCCTGACGTGATACTACTAAGTCATTTCCCTTCTAGGCATAAAGAAACTGGGCTCAGAGACACTGTCTTGCCCAAGTTCGCAGGCTGCTGAGGGGGAATAAGAACTCCTGCCAATGTCCGTGACCCACAGCCGTGTTCACGCTCCCTCTGTATGCTGCTCTCCTGAAGGAAAGTGGACACCAGGACACTGTCTCTTCAAAGTGCATCTGCCTTCTCATTGCAGTCTGCTCTTCCGCACAGGGAACAAAGTCAAGCCCATGCTCCTTTTAAGCCTCCCCGTTAACAAACCTCTTCCTCTTGGCCATAGGGTAAGAAAACTGAGCGAGAGGAAACCAGTCATGTCACAGAGCATTCCAAGCCTTCTTTTGTGACCTTTGTTTGGCTCCTGTCCCTGCTGGACTGGCACTGCAGTGTGGCTTTGCAGGTATAAAGCATGTATCGAGAAAGAAAAAGGAGGTGGAGGACCCCCACACCCTCGCCAAAGTGTGCTTCGTCTGCACAGGAGAGAGAGGATCGGGTAGAAGGTGTATTCCGTCCGTCCGGAGTGCGCCGTGGGACAGCAGACGCACGTTATTGCCATCAGAGATGCGCTGACACTGACACCAGGAAAACTCACGCTGTTAGAAACTGTGTCTTCCTAAATGCTTCATACCCTTCTAGTGCATTCCCAACGTGCTAACAATGTATCGATAACAATAACAGAGCTGATGAAAGGTGAGTATTTAGTAACATTTCTTTATAGCAACATAAAGTTGTTCTTAATGAAAGGTAATATTTTCCTCTCCAATACCATCTTAGTTAGTTAAATGATTAGTTAGTTAACTTAGTTACTTAAATGATCAGCATAATGGTTGGACAAATATAATAACTCATTGAAAAACATGTAGCTAATATCTATCTATTTTAGCAGTGTTTGAAGGTAGTTAGTCATCTCAAATGAAATTTATACCTTTACAGGAAGAGTGAAAAGTCATTGTAATCGAAGCACTGGAGCTTTATACTATTTATAAGTTGGAAAAAAATAACTTGCCCATCTTACAACATAGATCTACAATAAAAGTGGGTTAAACACAACTTTCCCCTTTCTTGTTAATTTTCTTTCTATGATCTAACACAGCTTTCTCAAAAAGGAAACAAAACTAAATCAAATCTAGCAGAAGCCACTTTTGCCAATAGAACTTAGGGCCGTGTCACTGTCTTGTCTCTCTTGAACCCTTCACAGTAGAGGCTGTTCTGACTAAAGAAGGGAATTAAATTATCTAAGATGAATGTATCACCTCTTCTTGCATGAAAACAGATGACGAAACTCATAGTGACTATTTTAGTGAATAGCTTCAGGTCTTTGCAGGAGTACTGCTTTTTTTGTTTTCTGACTTTTCGGTAACAGAGTTACTCAGCTTTAGATTTCAGACACCGTCCAACCCCACCTCTCCACGTTACAGGAAAGAAGCGCAGAGCCCAAGCCGCTTGTCAAACATCACTCGTATTTTCACGTAAGCCTGTTTACACTGATTTTGCTTTGCCTGAACCAGCACAGACCGTTAATTTAGCCAGTCGGAGTGTGCTAACAGTGGAGGCATAACCCGTATTTCCGGTGGCTGGAGAACTCCAAGTGGCTCTTCCTGATAACACCGTAAACTGAACAGTCAGCTGAGATGACAATTCAGTGCACTTTTTTATTTCATTGAGAAAGTCTGTAAAAATGGTTTATATAAACTGAGTGTCTCCTGGAATCATTTCAGAACAGAGCTTTGCAAAAATGAATGAATTAAAACATGACGGTCTGATCCCTAAGTTCCAGATATCATGGATCTTGTGAAACTAAACACCAAACAAGCACCATTTTTGTCCTTCTTGTTTACGCGCCTAAGTATCTGATGAGTTGGGCTACAGTACTGGCATAGACGATTGGGTGATAGAATGGAGTCATTAAAAAAATCCATTTGTCTGTCCCATTAAAAACCACCAAAGATGGGGCGCCTGGGTGGCTCAGTTGGTTAAGCATCTGCCTTCAGCTCAGGTCATGATCCTGGGGTCCTGGGATCCAGTCCACATCCTCTCCCTGCTCGGCGGGGGGTCTGCTTCTCCTGCTGACCTCTCTCTGCTCCTCACTCTCTCAAATAAATTATAAAATCTTTTTTAAAAACCACAAAGGAAAAAAGGACAGTATTAATTACTATTCTTCCTTGGTTGGTAGAATTTGTGGTGGGGGGGGAGTAGTTCTAATTGGTATTTTTTAGAAAAACCTAAATTTAAAAAATTAATTCTTAAAATTAATTTGTTATTTCTAATTGAAGCATAGTTGACATGTAGTACTAGTTTCAGGTGTACAACATAGTAATCTCACACGACATATACTAGAAAACGCTCACCATAAGCGTAGTGAGCATCTGTCCGCACACGATTACAGTATGACCAGCTGTACTTCCCATCCCTGAGGCGTATTTATTTTATAACAGGAACTTTGCGCCTCTTAATCCTCTTCATTGATTTCATCTGATTTTGTAAAATAGTATTTAAAAGGAAAGACTCTATGTAATTAATATGTGATTTAACTTTAATTAATATGTGATTAGGCTTGTTTTCTTTTTTTACTATAGCAATATGTATACATACACACACACATATATGTATGTGTGTGTGTGTGTGTGTGTGTATTTATTTCCCAAAGACATTTTACACCAGAATGTTCTACAACAGAAGCTTCATGTGCCCCTTCTGCTGGGTGGGAAGGAGGCTTCCTGCACCAGCCACTGCAGGTCCCCACAGACGGGAGCTTTGTCACTAGGCGGCGCTTGGGCAACAGACCAGCACCCCTCCATCAGGGGAAAGGGAAAAAGGAAAAAAAATATATCCTACTTTATCTGAGCAAGAACTGTTTGATAAGAATCCCCTCCCCTTGTTTTTGAGTTTATCTTAGCAGAAACGTTCACATTTTAGTTATATTGCCTGCCAAAAGAAGGGCTCACTGAGAAATCAAACCATTTCCTTTTAAGGAGAGCGGAGTATACACATCCCCCAAAGGTGTGGGGGGGGATTTGGATGATCACATTTTAGTATCTTCTGTCTCTATTCTGTTTACCCCAGCTTCACTTTGACAAACACCTACGGAACTAGTGAGGGGAGACAGAGACAGAGAGAGACACAGAGATAGAGCAGAGACAGAGAGACAGAGACTGAGCCAGAGAGACAGCAGAGACAGAGACAGAGAGACAGAGACTGAGATAGGGAGCAGAGACAGAGAGACAGCAGAGACAGGCACGCAAAGAGATACAGACTGAGAGACTTCCTTCCCTGGGGGTCCGCGCCCCTGCGATCCCGAGCACCGGCTCAGGGGTCCGCACCGCGGGCCGCCGCATCTCCGGCCCGGCCCTGGGTGCTGGTCGCATTTAGGGTGAGGCTTTTAGTTCCTGCGCGCACCCTCCCTTCTGGCGTCCTTCTGAGAACACCTTTCCCACTCAGATCGCTGACTTGGAGGATGTCCAGCTCTTGCCCAGAAAGCGCCAATAAAATGGGAAAGCGCGCAGTTGATTGATAATACATTTTACAAGAAAAAAAAATTAAAGCAGATAAGCTGTGGAAGCCTCACAAATGTGCCTGCCTGTATCCAAAGAACCTAAACTTTCGGAAAGACAGGGCCGGAGGGAGGTGGCCCGAGGTCTGCCGCGGGCGTTTCCGAGGAAGGGGAGCGAGCGACTGGTCCCCAGAGCCGGGCGCGCGGGCCGCTGTCCCCTGCGGGAGGGGCTTCGGCTCGTCCGTACGTGTTGGTTGGGGGGTCTGGGGGGGCTGCCACGTGTCCTGCCGGGTACCTGTGCGCATCCCCAGGTCACAGGGCCTTGCTCGTGTCCCGCCCTTAACCCAGCCCCCTGCCCCGGGGGCTGCCCGGCCTCGGGGACCTGGCCTCGGGCTCCAGACCCGGGGCGGGGCACACCTCCTGGGGTCTTGACAGTGGCCCCCAGCCACGCCGGAAGATCCCTCCGAAAGGACAGACGCTAATTGAGTTATTAAATGTCGAGGCAATCAGGCAGCTCCTTTTTTAATAGCCCAAGATCTACATTTAGACAAAAACAGATCTGAGTTCCTGGTAAAGGCGTTTCTTCTCATCCTGTCACAAGTGACAGGAACGGAGGGAAACAGACTGAGGGAGAGAAGGGGGAGGGGAAGACCGAGGGGAGGAGGCGCGCGGCGGGGTGGGGAGAGGGTAGAGCTGGGGACGGAGGAGGAGATGACGGAGGAGGAGATGGGGGAGGGGAGGGGATGGGGCGGGGGGGGAGGGGGACAGTCGGGGGTAGGGAGGGGGGTGTCTGACGAAGATCCGCACAGGGGTACGAGCACTCGAGCGGCTTCTAATTCAAGCCCCGCGCGGAGCCCTCGGGGACCGGCCTGACGTCGGCGGGCGCGGGCATAAGAAGCGGCCGCGGTCGGAGCGCAGCCCAGGCAGCCGCGCGTCCAGCGCTCCGAGCGGCGGAGCCACCGCGTCTCCATCCCCGCGCGTCCTGTGCGCTCCGCACGCCGGGTCGCCGCGGGCCATGGAGTAGCGGGGCGCGCGGCGGCTCCGGGACGCGGGGACAGACGCCGGGACAGACGCCGAAGGACGCCCGCGGCTCCGGAGCACCGGGGCAGGTAAGCTGGCCGCGCTCCGTCGCGCAGGTGGCCCCGCGGGCGGCGCCGGGCAGGTGTGGGCCGGGGTCTGTCCCCTCCCCGAGGGCGGGGGGGTGTCTAAAATCTGGCACAGCGCGCGGCTGGCGCGAGGGTCCCGGGGCGCGGGGGGCGTTTTGGGGGGACACCCGGCCGGGAGGAGGCGGCGACCACCACACAAAGGCAAACTTGAGCGCGGCCGCTCGGGCGGGGCGCGCGGCCCCCACTCCCCGGCGAGCGTAACGCCGGGGGTCGAGAGGAGAGAGGGGCCCGGGCAGGACCCTCCCCGCGTCCTCCGGCCGCCCCGGACCGGAGGGTGCGCGCCCGGCCCGCCGCGGAGTGGACGCGGCCGCGCCGCCGGGCTCTCGAGGTTGAGAAAGTTGTGGCGGTGGCGTGCGCCGCGGAGTGCGGGCGGGCGCGCGGCCCTCGGAAAGTTGGGAGGCCGGCGCGGAGGCGGGCCGGGCCGGGGGAGGCGCGCAGCGGGGCGGCGGCGCCCGAGGCCCGGCTCTCGGCTGCGCCGTGGCGGGGCCTGCGCGGGCCCCGGGGACACCGCGCCCCAGCCTCCGCCGCCGGCCGCTGGTCTGCGCGCGGGGGCGGGGGGCCGCGGGCTCCGCCGGAGGGGCCTCCCCCGCGCCCCGCCACCACCCGCCGACTTTCTCCCCGGTCTCCCCCGCACGCAGCCCCTCCAGCGAGCCGAGCTCCCTCCGGCCGAGCGAGCGCACGATGCGCGGGCCCGGGCGCCCCCTCCTCCTGGGGTTGCTGCTGGTGCTGGGGACGGCGGGGCCCGGGGTCGCCGAGCCCCGGGAGGCGGCCGACGGACAGACCGTGCTGCGGCTCATCGTGGAGATCCTCCAGGAGCTCAAGAAGTACCACTCGGGCGAGTCCAAGAGGCTGCAACTCCCGGGCCCGCACGACTACGCTCTGGGCCGCAGGGAGGTCCCGGACTACCCGGTTTATCCCGAGGAGCAGCGAGTGGGTGAGTGTCCTGGCGACGGGCTCGCGGACGGAGGGACCTGCGGGCGAGGCTTCTCCGGGCGTGTGCGCTGGAGAGGGAACCCCCGCGCGTCTGCGTACCTGTCAGGTCTCAGCAGAACCTGAACTCGCGTTTGCTTGGAAACAGAACCGACTTTGAGAAAGCAGATGTGTTTTAATAAGATAAAACCGTTTCGAGTGCTTGGGAAAACCTAGGCTTTTTTTTTTTTTTTAGAAAAAAATATGTGGTGGGTACGGGCTGATGCCTGGCGTGTACCTGTCCCTACCCCACTTGCAAGACACGTGAGCTGTTACCTAGGTCGGGAGCTTTGGCACAGAACTGTCATCTGGCATTTAGGAAATGGAAATATTTTCAGCAAAGCACTTTCAGCCCAGACAGAAATGTTTCGGAGCCACCCCCTCCCCTCACCCTCTCTGCCAACGGCAGAGCCTTCCCAGAGTGGGTGCCCCGTGGGAAATTTCCAGAGAAAGCGTGCAAGCTTTTAATGCTTTCCTGACACAATTAGGTCAAATGTGATAAGGTCAATTTCATACAGACTGACATTCGGGAGCCGTGGTAGGAAATGCTGCCTCCTCAGATGAGCAGTGTTCGAGGTAGAACAAAGTGCGACCACACGCAGTCCCCGCTCAAGTTACCACCCAGAACCCGTGTGTGAGAGATGCTTACAGGTGACTGACTGCGAAGAAGAAAAGCCACGCCCAGAAGCAGAAAGAATGAGAGCCTTGCTAGTTCCCAAGCAAAACCCGAGCGCTGTCTTTCTCTGGGAGGTCTACGTGAGTCTTCCCAGCCGGTTAAATGTCTCTTTCCATGCATTTACCCCAGCCTGCGTAACAGGTGGTTTTGAAGGCATTTAATCCTTTTTCTAAGTATATACCTAGAAACAAAGTCTTATGACAATTTTGTTTGTTTGAAGGATTGGGAACTTTAAGAGCTTGTGGTATTTGATCACCAAGCTGTCCAAAATGAAAACGCCTAAACACGATTTATAAATCAGGAGCTGGCTATCAACCACACCCCCCCACACACCTCTTCGCCCTGATATAACTTCCTGGTCACTGTCCTCCTACGAGTGGCAGAGACAAGACAATATTGAAGCTTTGTGAATAGCTAACACTTTATCTGAGGAAACTGGGATCTGATTACAAGTCTTCACATCCGGTCACGTACAGCGATGGGAGGCTCCGATGTGTTTTACACAGTGCAGCGTGACTGGTTAATGAGGTTTCTGAGAACCGTCTTCAACACTGAGAGCACATGAAAAAATGCTCGTTTCGAGCAATGCGGTAACTAGGCTCTTTCCCTCAAACAGAAATTGTTCCTCGAGATCTGAGGATGAAGGACAAGTTCCTCAAACACCTTACAGGTAAGCGTCATTCCTTCACCTGTGCCCAGGTTCCGGCGTCCTCAAGGCCTCACACTCTGCTGCTTCTTCCACGTTCCAGGTCCTCTTTACTTCAGCCCAAAGTGCAGCAAACACTTTCACAGACTTTACCACAACACCAGAGACTGCACCATCCCTGCATGTAAGTGACGGCTTCCTGACCGCTCGGGAAGACCAGTGCGGGTCCATGTGTCTCTCCTGTCCCCGCCCCTCCTTCTCAATCTGCTCTTTGCCAATATATGTTCCCTCCTAACTACGGGGTTAAGGGTTAGGGGGACCAGCCCGTAGAGGAAGGTGGCTGCGTTCTGCTAGTGCCGAAGGGGAAATTATTCACATTCACTGGAACTGATCAACTCTTGGAGTGGGCTCAACTCTTCCATTCACATTCTCGTTTGGCTTATGAACCGGCATGGTGTCCGTGTTTGTGTCGATGACAAGCAGACATTAAGAAGGAGCCGCTGCCCCGGCTCCAGCGCAGGGGAAGGCTCTGCGGTAGCTGGGGCCGCCCCGCCCGGAGGACAGGCTGCTCTTCAGCAGCCCCGGGGTGCAGGGCTCCGCTCCCTGTCCAGCACCCAGCTGTAGCTTTCTGGCTGTTGATCTGTAACAAAGTGTATCTTATTCCCCCAAAGAGGGTTGCTAGTGCTCCTCACAAAACACGTAATGATGACAAGTGACTTACTGGCTACAGTGACACCAGCTAGAGACCCGAGCCCGTTTCTCCTGGAGGGGCTACACCTTCCGTGTCACGAGAGAGTCCCAGGAGGAAGGTGGGGCAGACGCCCCAGATGTCTCATCAGCTGCTTTCGGAGACTACCCTGAGTGTCCAGACCAGACTTCCTGCCCTGCCTTCAAAAAACGAGAAGTAAAAAAAAGGCACTTTCTATGAAGTGGAAGTTTTCTGCTCAGGGAGGAAGGTTGCCCCAAACCCTCGGTGTTGCCGTGTGGCGCTCCTTGTCTGGGCGCACCGCCAAGGGTGGCCGGAGACTGGGAGCGCCGCCTTCTGCAGGGAGCTGGGGTGCTCGGCCTTCAAGTCCTCAGAGCTGCACAGGGTTCAGCCACGGCCAACGGCACGCACGTGCCACGGAGCTCGGATTAATTCTTCAGTCCGGCCTCGGTCCACTCTCCCGTCCGTGCCCTGCGCACCTGGCATGGGCCTTCCCCCACTTCCTTCTTCTGACATGGACTCTTCTTCTGCTTGAGACTTATTCACTATTCCAGAGGCCAAAAACCCTTCTCATTTTTATTGTTTAAATGGGTCTACGCTTTTAAATACCATCCTACAATATAGGATCAGAGATTCTAAATCTGAAAGTGATCTCTGGGGGTCATTACTTCTAATCTTTTCATATATGGATGAGGAAACGGACAACATGCTTCAGCTCCCTGTGCCCTGATACACAGACCCACACTCGACTCTGCCAACCCTCCCCCAGGACACCGTGCGCGCCCACACTCACTGCCTCCTTTTGCTCAGAGTGACTCACCACACGCCACCCAGATCTCTGCTCACCCGTTAAGAGAGGCGGCCACCAGGGTCCATCACAGCTCCCCTCAGGCCCCTCAGAGGCATGGAAGTCCGCAGGTGTGTGCACTGGGGGAGTGGATACTTACACTTTCCCACAGGGAGGTAGAGAGCCGGAGCTGGACCCCTTCTGTGTTGCTTTAGGCCGTTATGGGAGAAAACTGGAATCCTGGGAGGTCAGGACGGGAAGGAACCAGAGCCTTCTCACTGAAAGCATGGTCCCAAAGGCAGCTCTTGGGAAGAGCAGAACTTTGAACTCTCCCCGGGCTGCACCTGGACAAGATCCCGATTATGTTAGAGCTGGAGATATGCCGGCTTGGGGTGGGGTCGGGGGGCTGGGTGGTCACCTTCATGGTCTCTGGATGTGCTTTACCTTGAACTCACATGACACGGCCTCCGCTGTACTCTATCTAGGAAAGCCGCATTCTAAAACATTTGGTGCAACCAGGGAAGAGGGAAAAAATCCCAGGAATCCAGATGACCCAGTCTCCAGCTGTCAGGCCATCCCCCCCCCCCAACCCCCCGAACACAAACCATTATGTTGTGTAAATATCAGGAGCTGCATTTTTGGAAGTAGCGGCTTGTCTGACATACTGTGCGAATTCACTGCTATCAGTTTACACTTTCATTCAGAATTTCAGTTAAGAGCATGAATTCTTCCATTTTTAAGTAGGATTTTGAGACTCTTGAGAAGTCAACGTCAGTAATTTATCAACTGCTGTAGCTTTCCACAGAACTTCAAACTGAGGAAATTCCTTTGTGGCCGTGATCACCAAACCTCCTTTGTTTTCTCTGAGGTGGCACCTATGGAGTGATTTAACAGGAAATTAGGTGACATATCAAGGAAAACCCATGTGTGCTCAGAAATTAGCACATTGTTTGCTCTCGCCATCTAACCTGGGTCTTTCTGCTCTGTTACTTGTTGACCCACTTTCTTTACATTTTTATGCAGAGGGTTTTGTGTATGATCAGCCCAAGCGGGGACCCAGCCTGCAGGAGCCCTGAAAGTTACGTCCCATGGGGCACGGGAGACGGTCTAGGGAGCAAAACCAGAGTCAACTGGATGAGCGTGAGGGGCCACTGGGCAAGGAAAATGGGCGCATGGAGACCCTGCGCCCGCCCCTCCCCACCCAGCGGCCAGTCCCATCACTATCTCCTGCCAGGGGACCTGAAAGGCCCTCAAGTAGCGTCAACGATTCAGTCAACAACTTAGAACCCATGATTTCAGGTGACCGTCCACGGCTCACTCCCAGGGAATTCAGAATATTTAAAGAAATCAATGTCTTTAGCAGTTGATATAAAAATACTTCAGGGGTTGTTGAGGTCACTGACAAGGGTCCACGATTTATGTTCCCTACAGACTATAAAAGATGTGCCCGGCTTCTTACGCGGCTGGCTGTCAGTCCAATGTGCATGGAGGGCTAAGGTAAGCTGACCGCAGCCTCGCGGGGACACACACCACGGACCCAAATCCCGTTTGGGACATGAAAAATTCATGGGAGTTCCGAAATACTCCTTTGGCTTAAGTAGGCTTCCTTGGAGTAAGGTCGACCTGACACGCATGTGGGCCGTCAGTAAGAGGCGCCCCGCCAGCCCATGCGCGGTGCCCCCGGCGGCGGCTGCGAGCGACTCCCGGGAGCGCTGGGCGGGCAGAGCGCGCTCGCTGGAAGCGCACCCCCTGCTTGGCTCATTTCAGCACATGACTTCATGCATACACGAGACACGGCTGAAACCCTGCCTGTTCACTTTTAGGCTTTCACTCACACTCCCAAGTGAGCACATGACTAACCACACCCGTGCAACCTTACAGACAGATCAGGCAAGTGTGTGAGTTGGAATCGATCGTTATGCCGGAAGCTCATAAGGAACAGCCAAGAATAGCTCTTCTCGCTCTGTTTCCATCAGTTACTTTCCCACAGCCTCCAGCAGTAAAATATAAAAGCATATTGAGTTTAGGAACTAAATTTTCAGCCTCGGCCTCTTGAGCGCTGATGCGCACCAACGACCAGCCGCGCTGCCGGCCGGCCGGTTTCTCCTCCTGGCACAAATGCGTGGACTTCAGGCACGAAACGGTCTCATAATCTCACACTGCCGATGTGTCTGGTGTGCGCAGGGCACTGCGAGAGGCCACGTTTACCCCCCCCAGACAAGACCCGCTTCTGGTCCTTGGTGGCCGTTCCCGGGAAACCTACGGGCTGTCCGGAAACGTGAGCAGAGGGGACGTGATACCATGCAGGCCGTGGCTACCCCGTCCGCCTCGTGTGCGTGGGCGCGGGAGTCGTGTTCTTTCCACACAGACATGCTCGCTGTGGGAAAACCTGTGCCCATAAAGGTCTGGACAGTGCCCAGGGGGCTGAGCCAAACCACGGCCACCGTCTGGGCACGCAGGCACAGCCAGTGCCGTTGCCAGCACCGTCTTCTCCCCGTCCAAGTCCCACCGCTAAAGACAGAAGCGTGTGGTTTAGTGCAGGACTGTGAGGCTGGATCCCTGCAAGTTCACAGAAGCGTCCACGGCCTTGTCATGTGGGGGAGGTAAAAGCATGGCTTTTCACGCCAGAGCTGAGAAGTGCCGGGCACTACCTTGACCTCCACCTTCACCTCCCATCAGAGTCCTGTGTGGATTCTCTCACTGCCTACACGGCACACAGAAGACCTCTTTCTAGAGCAAGGGCTGGATTCTCTTAAGTGTGTGAAGGTGACATGCTAGGGGAGATGGGAATGTTCTTTTTCCTAAGCCTGCCTTCATAGTGAGAGCACGGTTTCCAGAGATGAACCAGGCATATCCTCGGAAAAGCACGTCCATTTGCTTACAGGAGGGAAGACCAATGTCCTGTGCTCCCTTCCAAAGCAACTCCTCTCTTGTTAACTGTCTCCAGCCAAAGAAACACTAGATTCCCAGCTTCTCCCCCAGACACACACACTCGGGACCTCTCCCACGCACCACTTCATTGCCTAGACCTGCAGCTCAGTTAAGTTCAAAGGCTCAGGTAAGTTAGAAATGGGAGTTCTGAGTAACAAGTAGCCAGTTCAGTCCACGAGCATTTTGCAAATACTCGTGCAGACAGGAGGCATAAGGGCCACGGAGTGGTTTCTCAGGACTGCCAGACTGTCCGTCGCTGTGGCCCAAATCAGAGGACCCGCCAACACACGTCAGGACTGCGGGCTGCTCCTCAGACTTGAGGAGGAACCGAGTAGTGACCGTTAGGTTGCCCCAGTGACGGTTTTCATTCCTTCAGCACAGCAGGTGTGTCCCAGTGGTAGAACTTGGTCATTCCCACAGTAAGACAGACGACACTTTGGAACAGAGAGAAATACACATGGAGACTGTGATCGCTTGTGTTTTCAGACACATTATGTTATGTCATTTGACGCACAGGTCTTCTAGAATTGGTAAGAAAGTCTGGAATTCTATGAGACGAAATGTGTTTTTCAGCAGGGAGCAGAGCTGCGGAGGACCGAGAGCCCACGGACCATGAGAAGTGCCTTGGAGACCAACAGGGAGCAGAACCTGCTGCCTTCACGAACATGACCCCTGTGAACAAGAGATTTATTTTTGCAGACAGACTCTTCCATAGTCCCTTTAACTTGAGTTTTATAAGTTGTCGACACTGTTGGCAGATGTGTACTCAGTAGATCAGCGTCCCTGACGGTAACACCTGCCGTCCGTGCTGCTGGGGAGAAGCGAGGGCTCCGCATCCAATGCGTAGTGCCATATCCGACAGACAAAGCTATTTCATCCTCCTCAGTAGGTGAAATCTCAAAGAGTATTTCTTTAGAAACATAAACAGAATCTGAAACTATATTTTCATACAGCATTTGGTATGATTTAATATTTTTGTTACTTTTACAATTAAATTCCCAGAGTATTATTTGGAATTGCATGGAAAAACAAAAACAAAAACAAAACAACCCACAAAAAAACTTGTCGCGTTTAGGAGACAGTGGAGTGTAAGTCTGTGAACATATCCAGGCTAATTTCATTAGTCCTTTGTATCATAAATGTGAGATAGTATCTGGATATCTGTGCAATATGTAAATGCTGTAAAGAAAACAATAAACCAAGTGTTTGTGATAACCAAGTCTTCCAAGTGACTCTACTTCTACCAAGCTTACCAGCGGGAATTCATGACTTAACGGCCTGTAAAGAGATCCTAACACCAGCAGACCGTCATGGGATATAAAAGGCATCGATCCCCTTCCCAATGAAAGGGGAAGGCTAGGAGTTCTCGGAAGGGACAACTAAATTGGTGTTTTTTAAAAGGAGAGCTACTGTGTCATGGCAGCCACGTCGTAAGACAGAGGCCAGTACGGGGCGAGTATTTAAATGAGGCTGCCTCTGCATCTTCCTGTGTGACTGCGCGACCACGAAAAAGCTAACAGGTAAGACTTCTAAGCAGCTGATTTTGACAGGTGATACATTTTGAACAAATACGACTGCATTCCATTTACGACAGGTGAACTCAACACTGAGCTGCTCGGTCCACAGGACCTCTCGTCTGGACACAGCTGCACGGCGAAAGCAGACACAACTCCCGGGAGAGGTCCGAGGTCCGTATTTGAGATACAGATGCAAACCGTAAGGAAAACTGACTTCGGGGATTTGTCTGACCCTGAAGGGACGGAGTATGGGATTACCTTTAGATCACTAAGCAGCTGCTGAAGGCCTGGGGCTGAGCTAGCTCGGCCGTGCTCTTTCTTAGTCCTAGTTTCTAATGACTTTATCTTTTCCACTCCACTCTTCACTTTTCAGAACACCGTCACCAATTTCTCAATCCATGTGACCTCTCAAGTTTCCCGCTCGCCTGCAAAGGTTTTCAGGTAGGGCTGCTTTTGGGAAATCGCACAGGGAGCCAGACACACGTCCTGGAGGGGTGCTGACGAAGTCTCCACGATCACCCTCCAGGACTTAAAGCCCCCACCCCACCCCCCACACGCGACCCCCAGGTTCTGAGGACAGGCAGCTCCACAACACCGAGAAGCAGCCACCCGGATGGGGCAGCCTTTCCTCCAAAGTCCTCCTACTTCTGAGTAAGGATCCACTTGGGCTGTGGAGGACGACGGCCCACACTCCTCCCTGGACTCTGGGCCAGCGGCTGGGAATGAGGAGGCAGACCGGGAGCACGGCAAGCTCTCATTCACCCAGCCGGCCTCCCGGGAAGGCCCAGCCTGGACAGCCAGCTCCAAGGAGGAGACTGCCGCACTCCCCAGACGGTGCGGTCAGCCAAGGACATGTGTATGGCCGCACGGGCCGCAAACTTCTTTCACAAAGCAGCAGAAGCAACGGACCTTTGTCCTTGCTTTTCCACTCCCTAACACTGAAGACAAACACACACACAGAAACTCACAGGTCACTTGAAAGGGACAAGAGAGCCACTGTTTTCCAATTCTTCTTCACATACCAATAAGAAAGCAGGCAGACACCATGCTTCGTAGTTGTATTTTTACAATATCCCCAGTTTATTTTGAAAACAATCTTTCTGCCATAGGAGTTTTAGATCGGTTACCTCAAGTGCACAGAGATCACCTATTTGTCTGGAAGCACTGATGAGAGAACACGTCCTGTCTCGATATTTAAGCATCCCAACATAAAAGAACTTTTCCCAACCTTTTAACTGTTTTTCCCCACTAAGCTAATCTATATTTGGCATCTGGGTTCCACAAGCTTGAAAAGCAGACACGTTCCTGGAACTGACGGAAGACAGACCAGCATACGGCTTCCTTCTTTCTGGCCGGACGCTTCTAGGGGAAAAACGTCCGAGTGCACTCAAGCTGGCATCCTGATGCGCCGGACCGCGGGCAGGAAAGCCGCGGACCACCGCTGCGACCGCCGCACGTAACCGTGCGCACCGGCGAGTCTCGGCTGCGGGGCTGGCCGGCGCACACAGCAGACAGCGGAGGCCACGGCCCCCATCGGTGGCGCACACCTCAGGGAAGAGCTGGGGCTCGTGTGCCAGAGGGACGTGGGGGGTCCTCATGCCCTGGTGCCTGTGCTATTCTGTTTGCTCCACCGTTTCTGAAACTGGGACCAAGTGGGAGGCTCAACGGGTCTGAGAACACTTCACGTACCCCATACACCGTCTGCACGAAACATTTTTATTTATTTGTCTGTCAAACACAGTAACTGATTTCCGTCTACAATGACTTAAGGTAAGCAGCTGAGGGTCGAGTGAAGGAGGCATGCAGCCTTACAGGAGAGCCTGCGGGGCCCAGCGGGGCACGAGGGGGGCGCGGGTGGGGCCTTAGCGGGCCTTCTCCAGGAAGGCCTTGCAGCACCTCACACACTGCTGGTAGACAGTCTCGAAGTCGGACTCATTCCCCTAAAAGCACAGGGAAGAAGAAAGAACAAAACCCACATAACCCCACGCCCTCAGGAGAACCTGGATCTGTCGCTGCAGGACACACAGCAAGTCCCCACACTGCCGCTCACATGGCGCCGGACCAGAGGGGAGAGGTGTACTTACATAATAGGGGTCTTCAATAATGAGTTGGTTTTGTGGATCATAGCTCCCAAGTAGCTCAATTTTAGCTTTGCAGTTTTTAATTTGATTACTTTTTCTATTCAAGTCTCTGTAAAATTGAAACATGAACTTAGTTTTCTGATCGATGGTTTCAAGTTAAACAGGGACATCTGCTAGGGTTTTATGGAACAGCCGTATCAGAATCCGGCAAGAGTGACCTGATTTACAAAGGAAACCCAACCCCTGCGGACCTGCGTGACCCTCGCACCACAGGTTTCCGAGACCAGCGAGAGGGTCTGTAACGGTGGCATGTTCTCATGCTTTTACCCACAATCCGCATCCCTCGGTCAGACCAGAACTCTCTACCCTCCTGCAAAATGTGCACGGAGACGATGACGTCAGAAAGCTCCTATTCCAGACATTAGACAAAGGTGGCAGAACGGGACTCCAAAAGCCACGTGCAGTAAGTCCCAGAGGGCTGCCAGTCCCGTCCCAAGGCGTCCTGACACCGCATTTGGCGAAAGCCTCCCTGTGCCACCGCGTACCCCTCTAGCCTCTGCCCCAGCGAGCTGGGGGCACAGCTCCTGCCCGCCACCCCCTCCCTCGCACTCGCTCGGCCGTGAGGAGAGCGCCAAGCTCCTGGGCGGCCAAACCTCCGCGGAGCACCTCGGACACATCAGACGCTGCTGGTGCGCGGGGAAGGCTGGCCAGGCCTCCGAGCTCCAGGACGCGTCCCCCCGCCACCGGGGCAGACGTGTGGACTCCAGCCGCTCTGCATGGAGACCCTGCTCGGGACGCCCTCCCGCCCTGAACACCTTGCTAACAGAGGCCCCTGCTGACAATCCCCGCACACGAGAAAAGTGAGGACGAGACAAACCAACAACTGAAAAACAAGAACAGAAATATAATAAATAAGTATAAATAGAGAAAATGCATGTATCTGGGGACGTTCCTGATTCATGAAAGCAGCAGTGGAGCTGAACACGCCTACAAAGGCAGTTAAAAGCAGAAACAGTTTCTATTCATAAAGCCGTGGAGTCCTGTGAACTAGCACCGGTTCCGTGAGATCCCTGCAGTCACACCGGGGCACGTCCCGGGCCTCCTCTGTGCCGGCAGCGCGCGACGAGCCAGCGGGCAGGCAGCCGTCCCGCTCCCCAGCGCGGCAGACCACACACGGCCGTGTGACGAAGGCACGCAGGGCCCCGGCCTTCCAACCGGAACCGCTTCCTATCTCGGGTGTCACCCGCCACAGCCCGACACCTGCGCACACACCGCGTTCGCTGGCTCCTGGCACGACCACATGGTCTCACACCGTCGGGCAAGTCCGGGCTAACGCGAGGAGCCCACGCCAGCCTGCACACGTCAAGGGTGGGCAGAACAGCAATTCCTCATCCGTGGGTCCCCACGCCTGGCACTGTGCCAGGACACAATGCCACTCAAGAAATGCTACCAAGTTCCTTGTCGCCCAAATGCACGTCCCCACGCGAGATGACAGTGAGATGCACCGCAGGCTCTGCCTCACAAAGCCGAGGCTAAAATTCTGCCACACCAATCTGCTCCACGTGTAACGTGACCTCTCGTGCCTCTCTGATAAGATGCAGAACGAGCGTTAAGTGCTTTGGTGTGCAGAGCACCTGATATGGGCCACGGCACAGTCAGCCCGTTACCTAAGAGCCTGGCCTGTTTGGGTTTGTTTTTATATCCATGAACGCAAGCAACAATCCAGAGCGTCAAAAGCTTCCCTTTTCGCCCATCCTCCTTTTTGGGGCTGGGGGCAGCAGTAACAGGATCCCACGAGACAACAGAACACCACAGGCCCAGGAATCACGGGGTTGCTCTCCTGCACATCCAACCCCAGCTTCCACGAAGCTGCTCCCCGCCCGGCCGGCCCCCGGGCTGCACCGGCTCACCGGGCTCCCCCGCCCCCGAAAGCCTGTCTACCGCTGGGAGACCGTGCTCAGCCGCCCGCTCGTTTCTTACTACTCTACACGCACAATTCTGTACGCTGTGACCATCACGACTTTTAAAACTCCAAGATACTAAAAAAGTCATTTTGACAACAAACAATGGGCCTACTACTGAACCGGAAGTTGATCAGAAATACCCTTTAAAAATGTGATTACCTCAGATTGCTTTCATCCATACACAGTATATAATCGAATGTGGCAAAGTCTTCCTTGGTAACCTAAAATTAAATAGAAGTCAAAAACACAGTGTTTATATTTATAACAACCAAACCTAGAGGTTCCAAAGCAGTAAACACAAAAAATTTGCTATATTTGAACCTGTCAACTGACTTAAGTTAAATAATTAAGGGTATTTTAAAGTTAAAATAGAGTTAACCTATTTTGTGACACTGTACTGCAAAGAACTTTAATTAATAAGTTCCTTGGAATAAGCCTAACAGCATAATATGTAAACACAAAGTTTATAATCTCCCGCAATTTCTTAGTAACAAAGTTTAATTCACTTAACATACTAAACTGTCCCACGTTTAACCCCCTTCACTGTTTTACCCCATTTTTCATTCTGCAAGAAGGGAACATCCTAGCCCCAGTGACAAACCCCCAAAGAGCTGGGTGACTGTCCCTGGAGGCCTCCCCCCAGCACAGGGCAGGCAACACCCAGCAGAGCCATGTGAAGAGCTCTGGGGGAGACGGGAAACGAAAATGGGAAGCAGGGTGTTCACAGAAGAGTCCCCGAGAAGGAAACAGGCAAGGGCCTGGACGCGTGGTTCTTCCCTCCCCTGAGCACGCACAGTCTCAACACGACACGGAAGAGGAGGCCACTCAGTATTTTTACTGATTCGGTCAATTTGTTGACATCACAGTTCATCAACATAAGCCCACTAAAATGTTAAGTAGGGAAATTACTTGATGATTTCTGCCTTCATAAACACTGGCAGAATTAGAAAGAAAGGAACACAGACAGGCCACATAATGAAGGTAGAAATAATTTCTAACAATGTGATTTTCAGTAATAACCTTCCCCACTTAAAAAATCATCTAAAATATAGGAGTGCCAGGAAACTACAAAGAAGATATCGAAACTTTTTTTTTTTTTTAAAGATCTTATTTATTTGTCTGACAGAGATGCAGCTAGAGAAGGAACACAAGCAGGATGCCTGGGTGGCTCAGTGGGTTAAAGCCTCAGCCTTCAGCTCAGGTCATGATCCCAGGGTCCTGGGATCGAGCCCAGCATCGGGCTCTCTGCTCAGTGGGGAGCCTGTTTCCCTTCCTCTCTCTCTCTCTGCTGCTCTGCCTACTTGTGATCTCTCTCTCTGTCAAATAAATAATAATTTAAAAATAAAGAAATTAAATATGTAAGGAAAGAAGGAATAAAGAAGGAACACAAGCAGGGAGAGTGGAAGAGGGGGACGCAGGCTCCCTGCTGAGCAGAGAGCCTGATGCAGGGCTGGATCCCAGGACCCTGAGATCATCACCTGAGCTGACAGCACAGGCTTAACAGCTGAGCCCCCCAGGCGCCCCGGAACCCTTTTTTTTAAATGAGTACTTTAAAAATTTTTTAATTTAACAGAGTACTGATACTATTTGTAATGATCAGTATAGCAAACAAATAATAACTATACTCATTGTTCTGTTAAAAATTTAACTGTGGCTCTTAACATACACTTGCATGAGTTCTTACTGAAGCACGTCCAAGTGCTGAGGACTGTATTTTGTTAACACTCCCAAGGCACTAGCTTATTTCAACATCTATTACAATACTATAAGCTATTTCCCCAGTTTATGAGAAACGTGCTAGGATTAACACCGCTTTTAATTTTAGAATTACTGCAATTACGGATGAAAAGACAGCCTTAGAACCGATAGCTACCTATAAAAACCATACATGATCTTTAGATATTAAAATGATTGAGAGGGGCGCCTGGGAGGCTCAGTGGGTCAAAGCCTCTGCCTTTAGCTCAGGTCATGATCCCAGAGTCCTGGGATCGAGCCCCGCATCGGGCTGTCGGCTCGGCAGGGAGCCTGCTTCCCCCTCTCTCTCTGCCTGCCTCTCTGCCTACGTGTGATCTTTCTCTGTCAAACAGATAAATAAAATCTTTAAAAAAAATATTTAAAAAAAAAAAGGTTACTTGCAATACAGAGTAGGAAAAGAAAAACAGCTGTAAACTTTTATTACTCTGTTCCAGTCCACTGGTCAGCCTGACAGTTTGAATGGATCCTTTACTCACGAATAATTTTGACCTCCTGGATACTTGGAGAATTTGAGGGCAGTGATTCTCAAAGAGGGGGCAGTTGGCAAGGTCTGGAGACATCTCTGGTTGCTATGCTGGGGAGCAAAGGGGTGCTCCGCACCCAGCGGGAAGAGACAAGGGATGCCGCCAAACATCGCACCGGGCCCAGGACAGCCCCACAACAGAGCACCAACAGATGCAGGGTCAGCGGTGCCAAGGCCAAGCGCCTGCTCCAGAAGCCTGGGCACAGGGCCACTGCTGGAAAAGAGAAGCTCCAGGGACCAGGTAGCAACCCCAAAGGCCGGAGAAGCAGGACATCAAGGCTGGTAGGACAGAGCCCGACACTCACAAGCTTTCTTCTCAAACCATCTGCCAAGTTGTGGAACTACTCAGGGCAAAGCGAAGAGGCCACAGGGAGGCTGCAGCAAGCCCGTGAGGGAGGAGGAGGAGCCCTGCTGACGGCACACGGGGCTGCGGGGGGATTCCATGCAGGGGTCCTGGAAGACCCCGCCCAGGAGGGGGAACAGTCCAGCACCATGGACACCCCACAGAGCCGGGACCAGCAGGTGGAAAGGAGGGAAAATGGAGAAGACAGCATCAGAGATTTATGTCCAAACTACAGAGAAGTTGAATCTCTGAAGAGAGAATGAGAAGGAAAATACAAAAAGAAAACAACACAGACTTTTCCAAAACCGATGGAAACTACCAGGGTGCAAATTCAGGATGCATACTTGGGCTTCCCACAGTAAAACTGCTGGGAAAAGACAAGAAAAAGAATCCAGAAGAAAAACGTAAAGACAGCAGAGAAAATAAGGGCAATTTCAAGGAACAGCAACAACGGATTCAATGACCCCTGCACAGCCGTTCAAGCAGAAATACTGTCAGTGATCAAGAAACTTCTCAAGAGAACAGAGAAAGAGGGAAATTTCTGACTGGTTTAATGAGGCCAACGCCCGACAGGTGCGACACGGGTGGGCGTCCAGCCAAGCTGCACACAGGTGTACCCGCCACGGCTCTCAGCCCAAACAAGCAGCAGCCCAGTGTCCACCGGGTGAGGCCCGCAGCGCCGGACTGGAGCAAGGTACTGAGAGCAGCTTCAGAGCAGGGGCTCCAAGAGAGGCCACGGAGACTCTCAGAGAAAGACCAACAGAAAGAGTCACACACAAGGATTCCAAGGCAGAAAGAATGTGAGTAGTGACCTCTGGAGAGGAGGAGTGTGACTGGTCCCAAGAACCCACTGATGACACGTGCAGGTGTCAAAGGTTTGTGGACGAGAAGGACGGTGTGACACAGTGAACGTCTCCACAGAACTAACTGGCTGCAATCAGACACCCAAAACCCCTGACGCACCCTAAACATATCTTGTTTATTAAACCCAGGGTGAAGTAGTATTGGGAAAATTAAAATTAGGAAATTTTAAGAAATGTAACAGAATAGTTCCCTTATAAATTCTGACCACTGCTAAAGAGAAAGCCTGCATGGGTCCTTGGGGGGCTCGGTTAGTTAAGCCTCTGCCTTCAGCTCAGGTCATGATCTCAGGGTCCTGGGATTGAGCCCACATCAGGGTCCTTGCTCAGCAGGGAGCCTGCTTCCTCCTCTCTCTCTGCCTGTGTGTGATCTCTCTGTCAAATAAATAAAATCTTTTAAGAAAATATGATAATAATTTACAAAACATACTACCAGTTTTGTTTTTTTTAAAGATTTTATTTATTTATTTGACAGAGAGAGAGATCACAAGTAGCCAGAGAGGCAGGCAAAGAGACAGCAGAGAAGGCTTCTGGCAAGCAGACAGCCCGATGCTGGGCTCGATCCCAGGACCCTGAGATCATGACCTGAGCTGAAGGCAGAGGCTTAACCCACTGAGCTACCCGGGCACCCCACCTTACCAGTGTTTTGAAAAAAACAAAAACAAAAACAAAAAAAACAAAAAACCGAGAAATTTTTCTTAAAACGAACAGGGAAAAAGAAAAAGGGAAAGAAACAGATTGTGTAGGAATATTCTAAAACCAACAACTACAACTGATCTCTAAAAATGAGAAGTTTCTAGCTAAAGACATGTGTATTTAAAATATTTCATTTTTACCCAAATTATGTACTTCTGTACAGAAAACAATCTGATCCTAAAAACAGAAGACATGGAAGTGTTAACGGAAATCTGAAACCATGAACTACTGAGAATGAGTTCGCGTTCTCTAGGACAGAGGAAGTAGAAATGGACGAGGTGTGCAGGTCTTGGAGACGAGGACACGTGACCTACAAAACGTGAACTATTCTGTCCAATGAAGATTCGATGTTGAAGCAGGTGTGGCCTCAAGGCAGTTAACTTGTAAACATACAGAGTCATCCGACAGCCAGAAATGAGAAGTTCACAGATTCCAGAGTCGATTTATCTAACCCATAACAGCGCGTGTGTCACTGGCTTCTGAGACACTGTTAACGCGTCAGAAGTGTTTCTGTGGCACTTTTGTGAACTTCTGGCTCACACCTATACATGTTTTTATTAAAACAAACAAACAAGCCTATGGTCAAATCCCAGTTTTATGCCTCTGAAGCTGGGTGACGTTTGATAATTTATACATTTTCCCTCCAGAACTGTTCCTCCATGTGCAAAACAGGGTCACCAACCCCTCCCTTCCCTAACAAGGTAATGGAGGGCAAAGACCGAGACGGTCAGAAACAGAAGCACAACGCTCAGCGGCAGAGCAGTGGGAGATTTCGGTGAAGACCGGGTCAGAGGTAACGACGACCCGTCTCTGTCCCCCCTCCACAAAGTTCTCGTGCGGACACTAACCCTGCACTGTAGCTCGCACGCCGCCAGCCGTGCCTCGGACCAGGTACGTATCTGACAACTGACTTCCAAGGCAGCCGGCGGCGTCTCAGCGTAAAGGCCTCTCATCCCTGGACACAGCCTGTTGCTTCTGATACCGACCCGCGGCCTTGCTTGGTCCTCAGACCTGCATATTTTGTGAGGCCGGACACAAAAGAAGTGAAAAGACTCTAACTTCTAACTCTAACTCTTTCTACATTTGTTTTTGAAGATTTATTTTAGAGAGTGAGCGAATGAGAGAAGAGGCAGAGAAGAGAAAGAGGGAGAGAAGCAGAACCTGCTCAGTGGGGAGTCTGACATGGGGCTCGATCTCATGGCCTTAAGATCTTGACCTGAGCTGAAATCAAGAGCTGGACGCTTAACTGGGCTACCGGGCGCCCCGGCCGGATTTGTAAACATCCAGCTGAGTGTCCACAAAGTCGTGAGAGTGATAAATGTAGCCTTCCTCGCATGATGGCCCACGGAGCACCCTGTGTCAGAAACGAGGCACATCTCTTCAGCAGCCGGTCCCCGTGGTGACGGAAGGGGCCAGAGCAGGCAGCGGCACTGGCGGCACGCTCCGAGCAATGGCGCTCTGCGGGCCTGCCCTGAGCTCTGGTGTCCCACGGAGGCTGCAGCGGCACAACCCTCACGCTCCCCCCGGCCGCTGCGTGTGAATCTTGGAACCACGCCGCCCACTGGGCGCTCACCAGGTCCAGGCGGCTACTCAGGTAAGTTAACACGTAACTTCAGTCCCTCCGCCCCACGGGCCACACTGCCAGTACAGCGGAGCCACTAGCGGCCTCCACACTGAACGGAGCAGACCCAGCGCACCTGCCTCATCCCACAACGTTCCTCTGCACGGCACGTCAGAATCCCACAGCCCAGAAGTCCTACTGCCAGCCTGCAGGACGTGCATCGCTAATGGGACCAGGATACCCTGGGCTCCTGCGTCACCCGACAGCTGAAACACACTTATTCTAGCAACAAACTTGCACCATAAGCAGACCAGTTACCAGGGCTTCAATGATCCAGCCACAGACAGAAATGAAAGAAGATTGTGACTCAGATCTCCAGGTCCTAGGCAGGGTTCTCACCAGGATCACCCATGTGACTATAAACGCATTTTAGCCTTTCTCTTTCCGCCCTCCTGGGGCCTAGGGAGGCCTGCCGGGAGCCGCACTCCTAAAACGCCGAGTGTGTCTGGAAGGCTGTGGTCCGAGGCCATTTTTGCTGGCGGTAAGTGGGGTCTCCAGAACTAGAGGGAGCACACAACTCTTCTTAAAACGGAAGGTGTCTATGCTCCAGAAGAAACTGAATTCTAGACGGCAAGAGATGTGCTTCTGTGTACAAGGCCAACAACAGCACAGTGACTCCTGGCAGCAAGCCAAGCGAAGCCACAGTAATCGGGGAAAAGTGACCGGAGTTCAAGGAAACAGTGGCTCCCATCAAACTGGCCCAGAATCCGTGTGAGGCTGAACCACCAAGGATTTAAGCTTAATGAAAAGAAAATAAATAAAGGTGTAGATTTGTTCTCTTGTATTGTTTAAAAAATAAATAGATAAAATAAAAATAAATGCATTTTAGTAAGTCAATTCCAAGATCATGCCCACCTTTCAGAACTGTGAAACCAGCAATGAAACAAAATGGGGAACCCGTGGCTACGTCAATGGACCCACAATAAACACTCATTAGCACGTCAGTGTGGTTAAGCTCACGAGTTCTCAAATTAGGGGACTCTAGGATTAGAAAGTAAATGAGATCTCTTCTACCTGTCTTGCCTTATGGGCCGTGTTAATGCCATGATTTCTGAGGCAGCTCAGAGTTCTTGGATCTGGTGACCGGCCCGCGTTCCAGTCAGAAACAGCGCCGCTGTCAATGACCCACTGCAACACAGAACACACACGGGCAGCTTCAAGTTCCCGCACGGTACCTGCCGGGCAGTGTGACTCATGGGGATGCCATGCTTCTTCATGCAACTCTGCCCTCGGTAATCGGGAGGGTTTCCTATTTCGTACGTGGACGTCGCTGCACTGTCTATCCTCCACTGCAGGAGAAAAGAAGAATTTTTTTTCGCAATTTCCTGCCACAAAGGCAGTCGGCTTGGCCTCTTTAATATGGAGAATGGTACTTACGTGATCTGAAAGCTTTTGGTCAGTGACAAGTTTTCTGAACACTGCTTCCGCAATGGGCGACCGACAGATGTTACCTTGAAAAGAGGGGAAGGCAGAGTGGGCATCAGGGCTGACGCTAGGGCAGATTCCAGCAACCACGTCACCCACGCGACACACAGCAACTGCACCTCCCTAAGGGGAGCGGGTCAGCTTCCCACTAGTGCGTGCACAGCAGGACCTCCGGAAACTGCTGACCAAACCCCCGCCCCATGACTCGACACCCGCTGCCCATGCATTCAAAGTATGAAAAACCAAGAGGTAAAAAAATCAATTACAACTGCAATCACTGTTTTTTAGGTTGCTCTCAGTGACCCAGAAGTAACTCATGAAATCAAGGAAGTGGGATGCAATGAGCCTATTTTAAAATGAAATACAACAGGGTTAAAATATGTATTTTCAAGTAAGTTATACATAAGGATTAATACTGTTTCATAAAATACACACACACACACACACACATTTCAGGATGCAGTCTGTTGGGTGGTTGGCCGGCTGTATTAAGGGTGCTGCCCTCCAGGTCACCAAGTCTGCCCAGAACTTCCGACATCAGCTACAAGTTCAGGGAATCCCCAGGACCACCCTCACCTAGCTCACCTTCGGAGCAGCTAGCTACGGATCCGTGCGTCCCCACACATTCAATAATTCTCTAGAAGAACATATAAAACTCAGGAAAATGCTAGACTTAGGATTCTAGTTTTATCATAACAAAGAGATTCAAAGCAGATAGGGCAGATTCTGCAAGCATTCTGAACCTGAAGCTCTTTGGTCCTCAGACACATGTCACCCTCGTCATCCAGCAGGGACAGTACTCAGGGTACTGTCGATCCAGGAGGCTCCCCAGAGCCCCAGTGCCAAGGGTTCACCGAGCTTCCTTAGGCAGGCGTGAGTGAGGGAATTATGGGTCTGCAGCTGAATTAACTCTCCAGCTCCCCTGTCCCCAGCGTGGGGCTCACAGACCCCACCCTGCCTCACCCTCCACGCATGAACTGTGTACAGGCCTCCTGGAGTAACAAAACACTCCCATTACCCTAAGGAATCGTGCTAAAAGCAGAAACAAGGTAATGAGAAAATTCCTCATCAGAAAAAAAGGGAAGACTGGACTTGATCTCTTAGGGAGAGGATTTTGCTGGACATTAAGCTAAGGGGTTGTAGGAACAAGCGACGAATGTGCGCTGCTGGGTCTGGGTTCCGGGAACCGTAACTGGGCCCAGAACGTGCACTCAGAGGGCCGAGTGGGAAGGGAATGTCCAGCATTCGGCAGGACGGCGCAGAAGCCCAGCACCGGGCAAGGTCTGCAGAGACCATAAGGTAGGGACACTGCAGGGCTGGAGAGCCTGGAATCACAGGTGGAGACAGCCTACAGAGGCCAACACAAATAACGCCAGGAACAGACAGGAGCTGAGTAAGAAGACACGGGTCACTCTTGACTCACGCTAGAATCTTCGGGCTTGTGATACGCATGTGGAACTGGATCTCCCAATGGGCTGAAGACCCAACTGACGCGCTGTTACATGAACGCAACACTCACTCTACTGCTCAACTCTTCCGCTTCCACGTCAGTCTCGGGCCTTATAATGTACCTATAAAGGACTTTTCTTCCCCACAGAGACTGTGGTTTCCACAGCAGTGAAGTCGATCAACCACTCAACCACAAAACGGACAGGAATTAATCCCCAACGTCCTCTATAAGCTCGTTTGTATTGTAAAGTTTCTTCCTACCACATTCTGAATTTCTGTTTAGTTTTTAAAATAACTATTATCATCCCCGCTATGTTAATTACTGAAAGGCTCCAACAGATGGGTAACTCTTTTATCTGTCGCCATACACCCTGGGAATACTTTTATCTGCAACCACTCTGTTCAGTTTAAGACAACGGTTATTATTTTAAAACTCCAGAATAGGGGCACCTGGATGGCTCAGGGGGTTGAGCCTCTGCCTTTGGCTCGGGTCATGATCTCCGGGTCCTGGGATCGAGTCCCACATTGGGCTCTCTGCTCAGCAGGGAGCCTGCTTCCTCCTCTCTCTCTCTGCCTGCCTCTCTGCCTACTTGTGATTTCTCTCTGTCAAAAAAAAAAAAAAATCTTAAAACTCCAGAATAAACACTTACAATCTCATAAAACTAGTTTCATCCCTTTAAAAATAATTATTAACTGCAAAATAACAGCTTTCCCCACAAAACAAAAGTAGGTTTACTTACTGCCTTAAAGTCAAGGCATATTCATTCAGATAAATATTTTTTCCCAGATAGTTATATTTATAGCAAGATGTATGTTTAAGTAGAGACGGAAAAAAAATTACTATAAAACTGAGAAGTGATACTACTTACGGAACTACCAGAATCCTCCTTCCTTGTAACTTGATCTCTTGTTTTAAAAAGTTGGTATCACCAAATTAATGCACTATTTAAAAACAGAGCTCATAGTAAAACACAGTAATTCAGTTTCCACCTTTGGAAAAGTTCTAAAACCTTAAAAATCATCTTCAGATTTCTTTAGAAAAAAGCTCAATCTGTTAAGTCTCAGTTTGTTTCTTCCATATCAGGCAGCGTGATATGTACTCAGTACCTGAGCCTCACAAAGGGAAAAAACGAAATTCTCCAAGGGCTGGGGCTGTGTCTCTTACCCCACAAGGTGCAGCACATCTGAAGCATCGATGAGTACCAGTTAACGAGTATCAGGTAACCTGGCAGCACTCACGGTTACCACGTCCAACCGCACTGGCTGTGACACAAACACCTGTGCCTTCAACAGGTCAGTGCATCTCTACGGCACAAAACCATGGACGCTTCCAACGATCTTGCCAAAATGAGGAGAGCGGTTCTTTCCTGCCACTAGCCCTACCAAAGGAAAACATCGGAAACTCCTCTCTACACTTCAGTGTGAAAAGAGCCCAAATAAATGCTTTGAAGGAATAATTTTTTTTTTTCATTTCAAAAATACACCCTTCTTATTGCTCTCTGTGTCTGTAGGGTATCATGAGAACAGCACTCACGGACCCCTCAAACCTGCCCAACATAGGACCACTCAGCACTTCCACCCGTGGTGCCCTCTCCGACCCAGCACACACTCCTCTGCACCCCTGGCCTCACCCCTGGCCTCACCCCTGCTCAGTCTAATCTCAACACAGCAGCTGAACACGTCTTTCGAAGTGCTCCACCTCTGCTCAGTGGCTTCATCCCCCAGTGGTTTATCTCCTTCCGAGGAAGTCCAAGCCCTCATGGGGACTCACCAGACATGTCCTCGATGGGCCCTATAACAGCATCTGAAAACGATGGTCCATGCTCACCACCTCTGTGTACGGCCCACAGAAGCAAAAATGATTCTTACCTTTCAAACAGTTGAAAAAACTTACAAGTAGAATGATATCTTGTGACATGAGAAAATCCCACGGAATTCAACCTGCAGTGTCCACACGTGAAGTCTACCGGGACACAGTCACGTGTTATTGTTTATGTTTTGTCTAGGTCTGCTTTCGCAAAGCACCAAATATTTACTTTCTAGTTCTTTACATAAGGAGCTCACAGGCGCCTGCCCCAGAGTGTTCAGTTCTACGTAAGGAATGAGCTTCCCTACGCACCGGAACACTTCTAGTTATGTATTTATGGCGGCATCGACAAAACAGTCACTCAAACTACCTTCGAGTTCAGGTACGAAGAAAGATCTGACTGAAAAAGCTATTGGGTCTCTAGGCCAGGCCATAGCGGTTCTCTGCCCGTATGAACCGGATCAGCACTCACATTTCAAAACCGTTCACCCGCTTTCTTCCGAGTCCTGGACACTTTTCCAAAGACCCGAGGCTTGCTTTCTCAACTCTCAAGTCTTTACCCAAATGTCACCTTGTAGGCAAGGCCATCCCTGACCGCTCTACTTACAAGTGCGTTCCACTCCCACTCCCTCCCCTGCTCTACTGTTCAAGACACAACACCAGCTTAGTGAGTAACCAAGGGCTTGGCTGTAGGTGACAGATCGTGAGCTGTGCAGAGGCAGGAACTCCTGTTTTGCTCACTACCCATCCCTAGCACTCAGGAGAGTACCTGGTAATACAGCAGTTGCTTAAAAAGAAAAAAATTGTACGGAAGATAAATACACATTATACACGGTACACATCCCCACTAATAACCACCATGAGCGTTATGTTCGCATAAACGACAGCACTAAGTAAAATAAACAAGGCAATGGACCCCGTCAGACGCACAACATGAACTGAACAGCCACTTAACCAATCTGTTGATCCTGTGAGTCAGTCTTCAATGGAGAGCTTAAAAATCAATTGATGCCCACTACCAAAGTGAAGCAAGGTGGCCCTTTTCTTTTTTCCCCTGACAAAAAGTCAATTCTGCAAATACCTACTTGTCGTCACAAATTGTCTTCAAGCTGGAAATGCAGAAAAATAAGCCTCAGTTACGGCCCTCAAGAGGGCTAATCCAGGTGTGATCCCAAGAGGCTATCAAGTAATATAACGAAATTGATATAATGAAAGGTGTCCACAAAGGGTTATAGGTAAACTACTTCCACTCAGAGCATCTGGGAAAAGCAAAAGCATATTTGGCTCTAACCTTACGGAAAGTCTTCCCAAGGAAAACGCAATACGGGTTCCCAGAAACAACCACACAAAGGTGCGTTAAGCCCCAGAACCGCTGGGACACAGAAATCACAAGGCACGGGCAGGCACGGGTAGTGGAGAGGAAGCGTAAACAGATGGGCAGACTCGCGTCCTCTTCTCGAAGGGGCGAGCACAGAAAGGAAGGGACACTTGGGTGCACGGGAAATGCAGCCTCATCAGAAGACATTAAGGAACTGGACAACTGATGACCCAGACCTTCCTCTCCGGAGGTCAAGGAGACAGGGCGTGAACACTGAGAAACACAACCCCGCGGCGCCACGGCAAAGGAAGAATCCCGAACCCGAAGGGAAAGTGAGTTCTAATTTGGAAGGCGGGCACGCGTCCCGTGACACAGACACTGGAGAGTCGGGTCTCCCTGGAGGAGGTCCAGACTCCTCGCCGTCCCGGCCGCCGGAGCTCACGCCGTCTGCAGGGGGGGATCGAGAAAACGAGCCAGCGAACCGGGGCTGCGATGGGTCTGGGGGCACGCGCCGGCCCCGCGGCCTTGGTCCACTCGAGGAGGGAGAAACAGGGTGCTCGGCGGGTGCAGTGCGCAGGACCCCGGCTTGCGGGGTCGGAGCCGCGGCTGAGGGCGGCGAGGTGAGCAGGCTGGGGTGACGGGGACCCCCGCGGGCTGGGGTGACGGGGACCCCCCGCACAGGACTGCGCCGGTGAGGGGCACCGGCTCGGACGGGGCCGAGCGGGTGAGAGGACCCCCGCCCGCAAACGGGCAGGGGAGGGAGAAGCTCGCCGGCTCGGCCCCGCGCGGAGAGCCGCCGGCAGGTGCGCGGGACGGGGAGAGCCGGGACGAGCCGGGACGCTCCATCCCACCCTCCGGTTTCCGCGTCCCAGGCCTCCTCCCGATCACCGTCCCTGGCCCAGCGGCGCAGCCCAAGACCCATGGGACCCGGCCCGAGCGTCTGGGGAAGCCGGAGCGGGGCTGGGCCAGCGCGGTCTCACCCAGACACACGAACAGCACCGACTTGGGCACCGGCTCAGCCATCTTCCCGCGCGCACACCCAGGCGCCCACGGAGCGCGTCGGCACGTTTCCTGCGCGACGCATGCGCACCTCCAGCGACGCGCCCCGCGCGCCTGCGCAGTACGGCCTCCGCGCTTCCTCGGGGCGCGCGTCCGGGCCTTGCGCCTGCGCAGTACTGAGGCTGGGGGGACCGAGGTCCTCAGGAGGACCCAAGGGGCGCCCCGGGAAAAGGGGCGGTGTAGGGGCGGGGCAAAGGGTCGGAGGTGGGAGGAGGGGCCTTGGAGCGAGGGAGGGTCTTCGAGGAGAGGGTCGGACAGGGGGCGGGGCCGTGAGTTACCTGGAAGAGGGCGGGCCCAGTGGGGGTTGGACTCGGGTCGCCTGAGGGCGGGGGAGGGCGCCCGGAGCCCGCCGTGGGGGTGCGCGGGGCCGGTGACCCATGCCTGAGGGCGGGGTCCCGGGCGGGTGCCCGAGGGTCAGGACTGTCCCCCGTCGCCCCACACCGCGAGCCGGGCGTGAGCGGAGCCCGCCGGCGCCCCGAGAGTCCCCCCGGCCCGCCGTCCGCCGCCGTCCGCTCGGGGCGGCGTCTGCCCGCCTGTGCCCAGTTCCGGGACGCGCGCTCGGGGCCGGACGGCGTCGCCTCCCCCGCCCCCTCACCTGCCCAGGTGCGCCCCGCCCGCGCCGCCCTGCCCCGGGGGGCGGGCCCAGCGCGCAGCCCTTCCTGTCGGCGGCGGTTGTGCGCGTCGGGGCGCCGAGGGCACCGGCTCGGGGTCGCCAGTGAGTACGGGTGTGGGCGAGGCCGGCGGCTCCCTGGACTGGGGTCGCCCCTTCCCCGTGAGCCGGGCCGCGGGGCCGGCGGTCGGCGCGGGAGGGCGGGGGCCGGGGTGCGTCTGGGACGCGGGTCCGCTCGCAGGTCGCCCTGGACTGGAGTGACCGGCCCCCGCCCCGGACGCTGCGGCTCACGGACTTGACTCTCGCTCGTGACCGTCGAGGTCCGAGACCGTCTTTCCCCGTCGGTTTCGGGGAGGGACGCGGCGAGGCGGGCGCGCCGGACCGCGGGCGGGGACCGGCCAGACTGGGGGGAACCCCTGGGAGTGGACAGCCTCCGGGGGCACAAGGGGCGGGCGGGGTGGCAGCGCGGCGCCCGGGACGGCGGGGCTGTCGGGGCTGCGGCGCCTTCTCCAAGCTGGACGGCGCGACGGGCGCGCGGGGCCGGGGGTGGCCGCCAGGACAGGAGGCGCACCTGCGGCCGCGGACGTTTCCCTTCGTTTCCACACGCGTTTCTGCGCCGTCCAGCCGCCGCCGGGCTGCGAGGGGAAGGAGGACTCGGACCGGCCCTGCGCCCCCGAGTCCGGGTCCGCGAGTCCGCCCGCGAGTCCGGGCCCGGGACGTTCTGCCGGGAGGGGACGGGCTTTCCGGGGTTTCTTCTGCCTCCGGGACACGCGTGTCCTGCGTTCTCGTCCTCGGGTCTGTGGTCGTGGCCTGGGGCCCCCGATGAGCGCGGAGGTCAGTTAGGTCTGCGCCCTCCAGACGAAGCCGGTGGCCTGGAGCCTCCGTCCCTGTGGGCCGGAGGGACGTGAGGGCAGCCGGGGTGACCGCGGCTCCTGTCCGGCCGCCTTGTTTCCCCACGGGAACCGGCTGTGGGGTTCGCGAGTGTGAACAGGCTCCGTCCGAGAAAACCCTCACCCTCGGCCTCGTCTGGTGCGAGACTCGGAAGCGCGTCCGTCTCTGCGGGTCCGGAGCCGTCCGGTGCCCGCGTTCGCTGAAGTCGACCGCGCCGGGGACGCTGGTCGGTCGCAGACGTCCTTGTCGGCCAGTGCGTCAGGGTACGACCCGGTCCTGTGCGATTTAAAACCCAAGCACACGTTCTGTTTTGGCAGAAGAGCCCATTGCTGGTACCTGGGGGTCAGACGTGCATGGGGTCCGGCCGTGAGCCAGGGGCCTCCTCAGTTTGAGAAGATGAAGCGGGTGTAAATCCAGGGTCTCCACGCTGAAAGCTCCGTCTCTCCGCCCCACATCTGGGGCCTGGGGTCGGGGGGAAGGGGGAGGACAGAATCGCAGGGCGCACTAATGTTTGGGGTTCAAACGGCCAAAAGTATGGACACTTTAAAGTGAGGACCAGGAAGGCTGCTGATGTGACCGGAGAGACTGGATTTGATTTCTGGAACTGACCGGTCCCGTCCCCTTGAGTCAAAGGAAGTCGTTTAACCAAGGCCACAGAAAGCTCAGAATCCGCTTGAGAAGCAGGGTCCCTATGTCGGGCAGTGGCAGGGGCACTCCGGGCGGTAATGTTGTAACAAGATTCTGAGCGAAGGGTGATATGCCAGAGCCTTCTTGAAAATTAGGTAGATGTATGACGTTTCCTTTGACTAAAGTTTAATCTAATTATTCTCTGTATTTCCTTAGCAGCATCTAGTTCCTTTGATTTTGGTTAGGGTTTTATCAATTCAGTGAATTAACCTTTATTTCATGTAAGTTATAAGGCTTAATATTTTGGTCAATAATTAATGGGCATTAGGAAAACCATTTCTCAACTTCGAACGTTTTTCTGTAGGCGTCTCTCTCATAGCATTGTTGGTACTTGATATGAAGGAAAATCTGGGGAGCCCTGACCTTGAGAAGTGGGTGCAGGGTGCTTAACTGTGGTCAGTTTCTCTCCCCAGGTGGCAAGTTGGCCCCAGCAGCCCAGCCCCTAGTTTATTGCCAATGATTAACATGTAAATCATGTCCCCAGCTTAAGCTCCTTTCAAGCTTTTCAGGTTTCCAAAGTAAAAATTTTCTTCCCAGTATTTTAGAAACTTAATTTAAAATAAAATTTGTCTTATTAAGGACATTTTCAGATGTTTTAATCACTTTTTTAAAAGATTTTATTTATTTATTTGACAGAGATCACAGTAGGCAGAGAGGCAGGCAGAGAGAGGGGGAAGCAGGCTCCCTGCCGAGCAGGGAGCTCGATGCGGGGCTCGATCCCAGGACCCTGAGATCATGACCTGAGCTGAAGGCAGAGGCTTTAACCCACTGAGCCACCCAGGCACCCTGTTTTAATCACTTTTTAAAGAAAAAAAACTTTTTAAAACGATTTTATTTATTTATTTGACAGAGAGAGATCACAAGTAGGCAGAGGCAGGCAGAGAGAGAGAAGGAGGAAGCAGGCTCCCCGCTGAGCAGGGAGCCCGATGCGGGGCTCGATCCCAGGACCCTGAGATCATGACCTGAGCCGAAGGCAGCGGCTTAACCCACTGAGCCACGCTAAGTTTCTTAGCTCAAGGTTTGGCAGCCATTCGCTCTCAGGAGGAAACTTGGATATTCTTAGAGAATTGGCTTCACCTTGGGATTCAGAGACTCAAAACTTTTATAAATGTTCAGATGCTTACTATGATTTAAAAGTTGAAAGGCCTATTTAGTAATGACCTGTATTTTCATAACTTCAGGGTCAGAGTGATGCCTCTGGAGCAGACGGTGCTGTCTGTACCCTTATGGTGCAGGAGAGAAGTGGGTGGGCCATGATTCGATGCTGAGGACAGGAACGGAGGGTCATGTCTAAATTGTTACTGCTATTTGTTGACTCTGACAGAGAAATTCACTGTAGTAACTATGGCCAGGCAGTATGACTTCATCAGCAATTTAATAAAGTCTGTGCTAAAACAAAGTATCAGGAGTCTCGTGTAGTCCAGCTGAACCTGAAGGCATCCTGGCCGTGACCGGGCTGCTGAACCCCCAGTGTACAGGGCTTAGAGACCCACTCTGTGGTGTGCAGGCCCTGCAGGCGAGATCTGAATTCCCAAGTCCCACAGCCCCCTTTCCGTGTTTACAAAAAAGGCTGCGACCTTTCTCCACAGCAGGATGTTTGCAGCTCTCAGCTGTGGAATTTGCTTACTTGACTGGCTCAGTTCTGCTTGCTTGATAGGGTTCACAGCAGAAAGTCTTCGGGGATAAGATTTATGTACTATTTACCAAGTTTTAGTTGCTTGTGTCAGAAAATCTGATCCAAATTGGCTTTAGCAGAAAGGGAAGCCGTGCTGGGCCAAGTGACTGGGCAGTCCCGCGCTGCTGTGGCTTTAGCTGTTCCCCAGTCCTGGGCTCCAGCCGGGCCAGCAGAGCCCCACTCTCTCCGCAGCTCTGGGGCAGGACCCTTCTGCATGGCTGTGCTCTCAGGCTCTCCCCTTGGGGTGACAAAGTCTTGGAGCAAGTCCAAAGGGACATGCCTGGAAGAGAGGAATTCCAGCAGCTCCGCACAAGCCTTTGGTGGGATGCCGATGGGTCAGCTTTGGTTTGAAGCTCTGCTGTGGCCCAAGATTTGTTCTGATTTGCACACTTGGGTCACTTGCTCCATTCCAGAGATGGCTTCTGTGAAAGAGGCGACCTGTGCTGGTTCTGAAATGAGACGGAGGCCTTCAGGAGGAGCAGGAACACATTTCTTACCCAGTTTGCTAATCCAGTTCAGGACGTTGTCGTGGGCGCCCAGACATATGCACGAGGCGCCGCAGGGCACAGATCAGTCAACCTCCTGCTTCTGGTCCGTGAGGCTTGTAGTTTAGTGGTGCGAAAAGAAAAAGTTGGGAGCACAAGGGAAGTAGGAAGAGAAGATAGTTGGGTGTGTGAGCTTCGAATCATAAACTCAAGTGCTGAAAATATGAAAACGTGTCTTGAGCCCTGGTTTTCTGTCCGATTTGTGTGTCTGCCTTCTCCCTGGAGGAAGTCATGTTGCAGGCCAACGCCAGGACTGGGCTAGCACTGTCCACTCAGATTTGCTCTGGATGCTCAAGTGCTACTGACACTGGGGACCCTGCCGAGCTGCCCCTTGCTGTATGCACAAGGCTCTGACAGTCCTGGCCAAGAGGACAGTGCAGTGTCCTCCTGCGGGCAGGACTGCCAGCCCTCCCATGCCTCCTGGGCCGGCAGGAGCTTCATGGGGTGAGCCCTGTTGGCCCTGGGCATGCAGGGGCTACAGTCCTGGTCTCATGGCCTCCTTCCCCATTCTCTTCCTCCCTTTCTTTAGAGGATGTGGGAAGGGCTACTTGAAGGCACTGCACCATGAACTTGTCCCTTGCTTCCCTCTGGCCCTCCTCTCTCATGAGGTCTGGGAAATATTATAACATCTGAGAGGCAGAGAAATGTTCTATTAATCAGCACATTTTTTTTTTCTAAATCCATTGGATTTTGTATGTATATGAACTCCATCTAGTCCTCACAGGGTTTTGACCTCTTAATTCCCAAAAGCTGTACAAATACTTTATACAGTTAACACATGTGTCCGGTGTCGGTGTCCAGCCTCGGCAGGTCCAGGTGCCCCGAGGGAAGGGAAGTGTCGGCGAGAGGAACGAGAGGCCAGACAGTGAGTTTTGGTCAGTGGTCAGGCATCTCCGGCTTATTGCCGCTCAGTGAGCATCTTATGTAGGCAGCTTACTTGGGGCAGGGGGTTACCTTCATGCAAAGGACATCAGAGGACTCAAGCACTCATCAGACAATTTCTCTTTGTTCAGCACGTGTCATTCTAGTTAAGCTATAATGGGTACAGGCTGGCGTTAGGGATAGGAGGGTCTTGCTTCTTGAGTAATCATGTCCCTCAGAAAGCCATGGGAGGTAGCACAAATATGTGCTTTTTGGTAACTAATTCTGGGGTCTACAGGAAAACAGGGTATAGGTTAATGGAAAACGAGAAGCTGTCTGGAGAAGCTAAGTATATAGGAGAGAATTAGGGACAAAAAGGCGTTCCCTTTGCAGTAGGCAGGGTGTGTATCAGTGGCTCCGCTGTGAAGGCCTTGGACAGACATCAGCCCAGGGAGGAAACCGTCTATCGTGGTGCGCACCTAAAGTTCCCCAGTGTCCGAGGTGCAGAATGATTCTCCTCAGGGCTGCTCCGGCCCGCAAGCCCGAGAGATGTTTGTGGTCGATTAGCAAGGGGCTCTCTGAGAGAGACACGGGCATGGGAGGAAAAGGCCGGAGACTATCAGGCCGTGCTTATCTGCCTGGCGATCCGGCCCTCGGCAGGATTAGGCCTGCATCAGTTCAAACCCGAAGCTAGTGGGGCCCTCGACCAGGCCTTCTGGCTCCCAACAGTCGGCCGCTTTACCGTGTGTCATGATGGCGTGTGCTGGAGATGCCACAGACAGCGAGATCGTCAGAGTACTTAACCCACGTGCTTGCCTGTGGCGGGGGAGACGCACAAGAAAGACCATGATCGGCAGACGGAGGAGAGGGACGGAGACGGAGGAGAGGGACGGAGAGGCAGATGGATACGTAGATACAGACAGACAGGAGTCCCTGATTGGCAGACGTGACAGATACAGGTGCAGACAGGTGCGTGCGGTTGACCCACAGCGTAAGGATATAGGCTGTGGTGCAGACTAAAGATGATGGGAAAACTCGGAGGTAAGCAATGGGGTGCCATTCTCTGAGCTATTACTTAAGTGGAACATTTCTGTGGAGAAGTGATCATAGGGGTTCAGGACGAGGAACCAAGAAACCAGGCAGGAGGCTTGGGGTTAGCTGTACGAGAACTGGTCACCTTTGGGCCAGGCTGGTGAACAGGAGGAAAAGGGTGGGGGCCGGGGGACAAGGGGACCCTGGCGAGACTGAGGAGGCCTGGCCCCTGGCTCTTCACTCTTTCCTGCAGGTGGATCAAGGCCGTGTCAGCAGCCATGGTGGCTGCCGGGTCCTTGTGAGAACCCAGAAACCAGACCCGGGGGCAGGTTTGTCCCTGGGCTCCACGGGTCACTGCCCGGTTGGTGGAAGCCCCGGTGGAGAAGCTCTGCAGCCCCGGGAAGGACAGCCCCGGGGGCCGCAGGAGACGGAAGGCTGCCTCGTGGACCCACCGCCGCGTCCCTGCTCAGACGGCCCGTCCCCGCACTCATCCCCGGCAGCAGCTCCGCGATCCCAGGGCTGTGCGGGATGGTTTCACTTAGAAGCAGCATTTTAAGTTGGTCTTGACGAATGAGTTACATCTCAAGAGGCCAGAGGTTAGCCATGGTTTTCCTTAAAGGGCCGGATAGTACATATATTAGGGTAAACAAGCCGAGAAACAATATTTGAGGTTATATGTAGACACTTCCACAACAAGACAGAAAACAATGACCAGTTTTTTTAGTTGATAAAAAGTGAAGTACAGTGATTGAGCCATTTTCTTTGTAATGCAAGTCTTGTGAGGAGTCAGATGTGATTTGGGAGAACATGTTGCTACTTGAGGTTCAAAGTTAATGTTCCTTCTCATCAAAGTAAATCACGCATGTTCAGCCAGAACTGATCTTACCGGTTACGTCCATGAGGATGTGTTTTCACACAAAATATTATTATCCTTTTGATTTAATTTGTTTAGCAGGTAAAAGGTAAGACGTCGTCTTACCTCCCAGCCCACAGGTCATAGATGTTAGCTGCACTTGGCCCAGGGCTACCGCTGGCCGACCGCGGCGGGGGGTCCCCTTTCCCACTTCCTGCCCCTCAGCTCCCAGGGTGCCCTTCAGTGTGGGCTCCGGGATCAGCAGCAGCAGCCCTTAGAGGATGAATCCTTTCAGGCAGGCACAGGGACGACCTTCCCCAGGAGTGGCCATGGGAGGGACATCGCCAGAGACCGAGGGGTCAGCCGTGTGGCGAGAGGGCGCCACACCCAGCTGCAGGCCCAGGAGAGGCCCCTGTACTCAGAAACCAGAACTCACAGCTCCTGCCGGCGCCCAGACACCAACCACAGGCCCGTGCCACTGGCTGCGGACGGCCTGCCCCCCCACCCAAGGGTGGCCCACCAGCCCCAGAGCAGGTCCAGCCTGGGAGAACGTGGCCGTCCCCTCCAAGGAGTGTGCACCCCCTCCAAACCCGTCCTTGCTGAGCGCTCCCTCAGCCCTGGGCGCATCGCCGACCGCCCTGGCAACCTGCTGCTCCCCTTCTTCCTCCCGGCTCACCCCGGGCTGCGCTCCGGCTCTGGAGGGCAGAGGGGGTTGCCGCGGAGCTCGGGCGCCCGAGGACAGCACGGGGTAGGGCCCTAGAGCTGCCCGTTGCTTTCGGGGCACACTGAGAGGCGTTGGTGTGGAGAAGGGGCATCTTGTTACGTTTTACGTTTAATAGGCAAAGCTGCTGCTGGGCTCCTCTTAGAAGGACGTGCACTAGTGTGTGAGGAAACCCCGTAACTGAGCGCGTTAGCGGAGGCCGGATTGCGCTCGGTGGCGGTGCCCACGTTCCCGCCTCTCCAGAGCAGTGAACGGACAGCACGGATGCAGGACAGGCCAAATTAAGTCCGAGAATGAAAGTCGCAGGTTCTTCCCCACCATCTGTCTTCTTCGGAGAGCAGAAGTGATGCTGGAAACGTGGTGATCAGGGGGATATTAGCCGCGGTAAGAAGCCTCCAGATCTCAGTCACTTAGCCCAGCCAGAGCCTCTCCTGCAGGGACCGCCGACCAGTGTGCGCGCTGGGTCCGGGCTGCTCTCCCTGGGCGCTGTCCATCCCCCTTGGGACGGCGACAGCGACAGGAGAGGGAGGGTGGAGAGAAGTGCCGCGGGGACACGGGGACCCACGTGGGCAGGCGGCTGGCCCAGCCACACAGCCTGCGACACGGAACCTCTGGGCGCCGCTGGCCCGTCCCGTGAAAGGTGCACTGCTCTGCCCGGCCTCCGGCAGCACAGGAGTGAGGAACTCGGACGCCCCGTCCCGTTATGCTGCGAGGGACAGCGGGGCGTGTACCTCAGGGGCAGGCGACTCTGTGGTAGTTCTCCAGCTCCATCTCCCAACTCACAGCCCGTCTCCTCCTCAGCCACCAAGAGGGAGACGAAGCCACTGCTGTCACCGTGCGTGCTCACCTCGTGACTTTTGACTCCTGTACGCTGGCCCCGTCCTGTGCAGGAGATGTGGAAAACTGGAGGCTGGAAACGCCCCTTGCCATCTATGTATTTTCTAGGTCACGGGGAATACATAAAACAATTGTATGTCATTAGTGTACCAGCTGGAGTCATGGCTAAAAACTACCCCCATAAAATGGACTTTAAAGGAATTTTTCTAGTTTGTATTTTTTCTGAGACCCTCTAAATCCAAACTGTATAATCAAAGCATTAATAATAGGACAGATTTAAAGATTGCTAGTAGGTTGACATAATTTTGATGGCTGTCTTAAGATAGCTTCCCTGTGCTTCTGAAGATTTTTCTGTGTTCATCTCTGTGCTTAGAAGGAGCCATTGCCAATAAAAGGAGCAGTCCCAAAAGACTATCAGCTTTCAGTATCTCTGTACCGTCATGAAGATGGGATAGTTTTATTTCTAAATAAGTACATGACTGAGAAGATGAGGAGTAACACTCTATGAGCTCCTAAAAATTCAGATTCCAGAACTGTCCGTGTCATCCAAATGCAAACCACAGCAAAAAAGTGTTTAGTGTGCAGCTTCCCTCCCAGTCCTCCCCTTGGGATTCTGTTCAGGCCTGTTTGCCTGTGTGTGCGGGGCCGGGGTGGGGGTAGGGTCTCTGTGTGTGCACAGGAGTGTGTCAGCGGTAAGCGTACAGTTTCTGCTTTTCCATGCCTCTGCATGCAACGAATGTCGTGGCCCTGCGAGGTCAGATTCGAAATGACAGACAACTGACGGGGTCACTACCTGTACTATGAATGTTTACAGCAGGGCTCATAAGGTGCCTCTAATAGAGCAAATATTTAATTACGTAACATTCAGCTTCTGCCGCCAGTCTTCATTATACAATATTTCAGACCCACAAGGGACTGTTGAGCATAACATAATCAACACGCACGGCCCACTACACAGTGAAGGGAGGAAGGTCCAAGCCTCAAGCCCCTCCAGACGCCTTCCCCAGGACCACCCCACCCCCGAATCCAATAGCATCATACTTCGATTATACATATGTAGATTTTATACATAAATTTTACACACAAATATATGTATTTTGTTATAAATTCTAGATTTTATATAAAACATATTCTTATTTTTGCTCATGCCTCAAAACGTTGCCGTGAACGTCACGATGACCCATGTGTCTTCATGCAGCCGTTTTCCGTCTGTTCCCACGTTCCCGCTCCGGCATGTGTCTGCCGGTTGGTCGGTATCTATGGAGAACGGGCTTGAGGGCCACACCGGACCGTTTTGATTCAGCCTCTTCTTGAGGGAAATCGTGTCCTTCCTTGAACGTGTGTGTTTCTACGTGTTCTTCTTCGATTGCTCGGGGGAGCCCTGCCTCAGCGACCCCTCTGCACACGTGGTGCTGGTTCCGGGTGCTGCACGCTGGTGGGAACTGATCCGCTCTGGGCAGGGCCAACCCCCTCCTAGGCCTGCAGGGCCCCTTCTCCTGGGCTCTTGGGCATGCGGGGCCCGTAGGTGCTCCATGGCCACTGTGCTCCCTCCTCTGTGTCCCACAAAGAAACTCATCTCTGGATTCAGGTCCACCCACCCAGGTAGCCTAGGAGGAGCTCCCCTTGGGACCTTCGTTACATCTGCAAAGACCCTTTTTCCGTGCAAGGTCCCATTCTCGGGGTTCAGGTGGACACGAATTTGGGGGCCAGCATTCAACTCACCCCGGCCTCAGTGAGCACACCTGGGGACCTTTACTGGCAACTTCAGCGGGGAGTGAAGTAGGCATGTTGTAGGGACGGCCCCGCCTGCTGTCCTCCCTGGGGCCCTCCTCCTCCTGTCATGACCGGCAGACCGTCCCACGCCTGCCGACCCAGGGAATGAGCACTGGTGACTCACGATGGCCTTACGGGGCACGTCCAGCTTTTCAGGTGGTTGCGGCCTCAGAGTTTCCCTCTCTGTGAATCAGCTGATCGAATACTGTGCCCAGTTTTCCATTGTACTATGTGTGTTTTTACTGAATTTTAAAGATTCTGTGCATTCTGAACCCTAGATAGCTGCCCTTTATTCATATGACAGATATCGTCTGACCTCTCCCTTGTATTTTATTTTCAAATGTATGTTGACACACTTTTTCTTGACTTTACTGTAGCTGAATATATCTGTAGTTTCCTATTATTGTTGTGCATTGTTTAGGGCAACCCTTCATTGCACAGAAAATAAAAATATTTTCGGTTACTTTTATTCTAAAAGTATTAAACTTTGCCTTTAGTATTAAGGCAATCAGGTATTGAATTTTTTTGTATGATGTGATATTATAATCTAAATTTATTTTGTTTTTATTTGAATGACGATTTGTTCCAGAATAATTTATTAAACTACCACATCATCTCTGTCATATATTTTTAAGTATGTGAGTACATATATGAATATATTTTCCTTGCATTTGTCATGAAGGTGACATTTTTAAGTGCTGTGGATTATTCAGTAAGTTGTGTTGTATATGTAAAAAATATGAGGTTCTTCCTATCCTATGCCAATGAAAGCTGGAGATGGACTAAATATTTATTTATTTATTTATTTTTAAAGGATTTTTTTAAAAAGATTTTATTTATTTATTTGACATAGAGAGATCATAAGTAGGCAGAGAGGCAGGCAGAGAGAGAGGAGGAAGCAGGCTCCCCACTGAGCAGAGAGCCCGATGTGGGACTCGATCCCAGGACCGTGAGATCATGACCTAAGCTGAAGGCAGCGGCTTTACCCACTGAGCCACCCAGGCGCCCTGGACCGAATATTTAATGTAAAATAGAAGCTCGAGTAGAGAACGTGGAATATTGGCTGTATCAGTTTTGGTTTTGTTTTTGTTTTTAATCAAGGCCTTTAGTCACGGTAGTAGAAAGAAGGAAACAGTAGAAAACCCAGAGAAATATTGCCATATAAATAAAAACAAATGCTGAAAATTCTAAATATTTTTTTTTTTTTAAAAAGCAAGTTGAGACATAGACTTACAACATTATTAAAATTATGGGCAAAAGGAGTATGGAACCAGAAAAAGTCAAAGTATATGAACAGAAAATATGTGAAACAGGAAATATAATCAAACAAAAGAAAAATTCGCTAGTATTTAAATAAATTCAAATAAAATTTGTCATCCTGTTTTTCTGACGTACGGACTTTGCCTTTCCCAGTGTCAACTGTAACAGTGGAGTTTTTTATGGTGCTACTCAGTGGTTCTAAATGTGGGTGGTGTTTTGGGGTGCCATCTGAAGACAGTTGCCAGCTAACAACTATATCTACAGAAGCTGGAAATGGAAATAGGGCACACGTTTAGCAGCAGGGGTCAACGAGCGTCGGGCTGACAGTAGTGCCGGTGGGTGCCAGAGTCGGAGGGGCCGTTTCCCTCCGTGTTTGCATGTGTGTACAGTTCCCTTTTTGTTCACACTATGCTTGTGCCGTACGTTCTGATCATTTAAAAATAGAGACTTTTTTTGGTCATACCTAGGACTTTTGCACTGTGACTTTGAAAAGTAATTCTCATGTAATTTCTGGCTCTTTCATGGTTTGATTTTGGGCGTTTCAAGTCATTGATGAATTTGGAGTTTACAGCGGTCTGCTGTATGAAGCAGTGGATGAATTTCCCCAGAGATCACCAGTTATTGTGTAATACAGCTTTTCTACAAGGATTTAAGGTGCTGTCTTTATTATGTAGTAAATTATTTTATATGTTCGAGTCAGTTTCTGAATTTTCTATTTTGTAAAACGGGGTTTCCCGCCTGTTTTTGCTCCACGGTACAATACGCAGGCATCACCGTCCGTTGCAGCTTCCGGCAGAGCTTGTCCCCTCGTGCTTCTTTTACATACTTTTTCTCTATGTTCTCTTGCTTGTTTGTTTTTCCATATGAACTTGGGAATCATTTCGTTTAGTTAGAGACACTTGTAAAACTTAGAAGAGAAGATGAACTTGATTTCATGAAGACAGAAGTAGAAAAACCATCATCAGGGGCAGCTGGGTGGCTCGGTCCGTTAAGCGTCTGAGTTTGCCTCGGGTCGTGATCCCAGCGTCCTGGCCTCGAGCCCCACACGGGCTCCCTGCTCGGCCGCGAGTCTGCTTCACCCTCTCCGCTCCCCTGCTTGTGTTCCCTCTGTCAAGTCAATGGATCTTTAAAAAATATCTTAAAAATCTTAAAAAAAAAAAAAAAGAAAAACCATCATAAGAAAATTCAAAAGAGAAATGGCAAACAGCAAATCAATATTTGTGACTTATCTTCTAGAAGAAGGTTCATTTGCTTACTTTACAGATGAATACGAAACAGAACAGCGTTCAGAGACTTGACGGGGCGCAACGAGACTTCCCGTTACTCGGCCCGTAAACGCTGGGGGTTCATGACAGAAACGCGCTGCCACTTTCTGTGAACCCTCGAAACTGGGCAAGAGAGAGCGGGTGTGTGCTCGCACCGTGGGGCACCCGGTGAGCGTGGTGGGGACCTCGGAGGAGGCCGGAGCCGGGAGGCCGCCTCTTTTCCTGCCCGAAGGCACCTTCCCCTGCGGCTGGGCCGGGATGTGTGCTGCAGGAGACAGACGCAGGCCCGGGGGGGCCAGGGTGACGGCGACCTCCAGCACTCTGCGAGGAGGACCCCGCAAATCCCGTGGGTGCCATGGAGCCAAGAGCCACCACCGAGGAGCCAGGAGGTGACCAGTTTTCAGTTCAGAGCCGGAGGGGCCGCAGCTCCCGCACCCGGGGGGCGAGCGCGTGAAGCCCCAGGACACTGGGAGAGCCGGGGGGGGGGGCACGCCTGGCTGCAGGGCTCCGTCCCCAGCACGCGACAGGCGCCCCGGCCCCCGCAAAAGCAGGTCTTGGGAAGACTGAGCTGACGCAGGGCTCCCGGCACTGCCTGCTGCCGAGGGCATCTGCCCCAGAGACGACGACAGAGCCTGGACCCAGCACGCAGCATATTCACCGGGTCCGGCAACCGTCCGGTTTTGCTAGAAGTGGGTAGAAACAGGAAAATCTAACCCATAACGAGGAGAAAGAGCTGTCAAAAGCAGATCCTGAAAGGCCAGAGATGATGCAATTATCAGACAAGGATTAAAAAACACACCCTTTAAAATATGCTCAAGTATTTAAAGAACAACCAGCATCTATTGAGAACAGAAACGGAAAGAACCAAAGCAGGTGAACTTCTGAGCTGAAAACGTTGTCTTTGCAATAAAAAAGGCATTTGATGGCTTGAGCCACAGACTCGACATCGGTGCCTCGTGGTCTCCTTGGCTCTCCAGATCGCTTTTCCTGTGAGAAGGGCGATCCGTCCACACAGACTTCGGGTCTGGGAGGGTTGTCTGTGCATTTTGGGGGACAAACCCTGCTTGCGTGACTGGAGGACGCCCAGGCAAGCCTGAAAGCTGGGGCTGTGCAAACACAGGACTGGTCGCTCACTTCCCAAGTCTCAGAATTTTATTCACAAGGAGAATCTATGCAGATAGTTCAGTATTCTGACAAAAACATCCAGATAAATATTGTATTTTTTATTATACACAGTTGTAAGTTACACCTTTTCTTAATTCTTCAGATTTTAATGTCTTTTAACTAGTATTGTGGTGAGCTAAGAATTACAGAGAGCAGACATGTAATTAGGAGATCGGACCAGACTTTGTTTAAGATCTTTTAGAATCCCAGGATTTTATAATTTCTGGGGTTTTGAGAATGTAGGGTTTCCCAGTCTCAGAGTGAATTGATGTTATCAGGAAAACAGAAGGGACAATAATTTGAGGGTCTTCAGGTCACTTATTTTGTCTAGAAGGATGGAATTGGTCAATGCTCCGCTGTGCGTGAGAAAAACTGAAATCATAATACATATCTATCTCTGTTTACTAGATTTTTTCATTAAAATCTCCTTTTTAATCTTTCAGTGAATAATCCTATACCTTCCAATTTGAAATCGGAAGCAAAAAAGGCTGCTAAAATTCTGAGAGAATTCACGGAAATAACCTCCAGAAACGGACCTGATAAGATCATTCCTGGTAAATAAAATATGTGCCTCTCGTTTCTCTGGGTTGCGTGCGTTAGTTGCTGGGTGCACTCAGACGGAGGCCCCAGGGGCAGCAGGCCCGCAGAGCACTGCTTTCCTCCTGGTGGTCTGCCGGCTGGGCTCCTGGGGCGCCCACCCTCCCCCACCTTCCCCCACCCTCCTCCCCTGTGGAGCCCCCCTTCCGGCCTCCTCCTAGTTGGGCCCACTTGGGCTTCCCCAAACTCCCCTTCATCGTCCTCGGTTTCTGAGGCCTTGGCAAGCTTATCTTGCAGAATCACTAGCCAATCTCAGAAACCAATTTTAACTTTGGGTTTTCTTTTTTTGAGGTCAGGGAAGACATGAGTCAATCATTCCTAACCCAGCTGTGCACGAGGTTCTTTGGATCATTAAAATAACAGCACCTCTACCAGCACCGCCCCCCCAAACCTGCCCCCTACACCCTAGGAGCAGAGCGGCCTGGCGGGACTGTGGCAGAAGCAGGAGGCCAGAGGCTAGGATGGGCTTTTGGGAACCAGCTGCTCCCAGTTATTCCTACTGTTCCTACGGGTGGTACCGGGAGCAAAGATTCCTACGCAAACTGGCCTGGGGCCTGCTTCAGGCTGCTTTCCCTCTTCATTAATCATGGGCCTGGGAAACGGATCCTGCATCACAAAACGGATTTAACTTCTTTTTTTAAAACTAGTCTAATTTCTTACACCAGATTTTTTTAAAGTTGTTTAGCAGAACTTTAAATGTTAAAAAAGTTTAATTTGCTGTTGTAATAATATTATTATATTTAATATATAATACTATATAAATATTATTATTATTATTATTATTTGGGTCTGGACACTACTACTGCCATCATGAAGACAGGCTCCGAGGAGCCTTGCTACCCCACGTGCAGACTGGACCAGCCGCTGGACATCCCCTGGGTTCTTGTTAAAAACGCAGGACCTCAAGGCACCACTGAGGCCTAAGGGGTCAGAATCTGCATTTTTCACAAGACCTCCAGTGATCTATCCGCACATACCAGTTTTTAAGTACTGTGTTAGGGCCTGAAGAAAATTCAGCCAGAGAAACGGAGTCTTCGGTGGCGATATTCTGGAACAGGAGACAGCAGACATTTCTGACATGTGTCAGCTGTTTCAGCAAACACAGCCTGCTCGCCCAGTTTATGGGCAAATTGTATTTCCCGGCATAGAAACATCTGAGTATGGATTATTTCTCAAGGAATTTGTGCAGTAAAATTCTATCAGGGAATCTGTAATCAGTGCATCTATATTATAAATGAAAAGCTAATTCACAAATTATTTAGGCATTATTGGAATTTTAGTGTCCCTGAATTTGGATGGAAAAAACAAACCTGGCATTGAAAATATGTCCATCTACTTTTGTTTGTCTAAATAGAGGCAGTCCTGACCGTGCGGGCGGAGAGTGGAGAGTGAGTTGTAGGAGAAGATGTTCTGCCAACATGTGGCTGTAGAAATAACCCTCCGTGACAGACAGTAAGGTTCCAGCCTCATACGGTGCACTTGGAGCCTCGCGGAGTCCCGGAGGAAGGCAGGCCCAGCCTCGTTTGCTGTGCGTTGCTGGGCTCTGAGGCTCCACACGTCCACGTGCAGACGTCATGCTTGTGAGCATGTTCTCTCCGAGACGCTGCCGTTGACATTTTGAAGTGGCGTGCATAGTTACACGAGAAACGTCGTGTTTTCCAGAGCCTCCTCAAGAGCATTTCCTTGTATTTGAGTACAGGTCCAATGTGGAATTTCTTGGTGGAATATTTGACCAAGGACAGTACATCAAGCCGTCTCCCCTTGTTATTGGGAGATGCGGTTTTGTGTGGGGGAACCCGGGGGGGGCCGTGTTTGGGGGGCGCGCGTGCTGATAACTCATTCTATGTGATGTAACCAAGTGTGTAATCTCTGTCCTCAGTGCACTGGGACGCACGTGGTACTTGAATACTTGAACGAAAGCTAAAACTCTTCTAAAGTGGTGAATCACTTCGTTTTTCTGTGCTCACATGTAATTTTCGTGTTGGTAAAAGGTGAACCAGCTGTGCGGCTCTGAGACCCAGGTTCTGCCGTGTGCAGGTCACACTTGCTGGCTTTCTCCTTCGTACTTGGTTCCGTATGGATTGCATTTCCTTTAAAACATTAACCTGTTTTTTATGAGTTATATTCTCAATTAATTGAAATCTCCAAATCATTTGTCCTGCTAGTACATGTCAACTAAAAGAATCTCGTCACGTAACCCACCTGTTGCCCGTTGTGGGCATATCTGGGCGTTGGTTCTGTGGGCGTTGGAAAGAGCGCAGGGAAGGACGGAGCGGTAGGGCGATCGGGCCCCCGTGTCACTGGCGAGTTGTCTTTGGCCCACCAGTGCCACTGAGACGGTCCTGAGAAGCCTGGGGTCCTGCCCGTCAGAACTTCTGTGCACCCATCTGCTTAACGCCGTCTGTTCAGGCAAGTCCACTCCAGACGCTCACCTGCCTGATGTCTTTAATTTTGCAGCCCACGTCATCGCTAAAGCGAAGGGCCTTGCCATTTTGTCGGTGATAAAAGCTGGATTTCTAGTAACTGCTAGAGGAGGCAGCGGGGTCGTGCTGGCTCGTCTTCCGGACGGAAGTAAGTTGATTGTCTTCATTTTGGACACCCCTGGCGGGGAGTCTCCTACTGCTGTCACCCTGGAATGTGCACTCTGTACGTCCCGTCCACAAGGCGGGGGCTTCCCGTTCTCGTCTCCTCTTAAAATGCTGGACGACACTTGCAGGCGTAGATCTGCTTTGTCTTACATACGTTTTGTACTTCTTCCATGGAGCAAATACTGAATGTGACCATATCTGCATTTCTGGTGTTGAATATGAATCTTATTTTCAGCTTTGTGGTACAACTTTTCTTTTGTTCTCTGGAAGTTGATAAGAAGATCAGAGCCATCTGGAAACTTTCTGCTATTCCCGTAGGAAACGATAAAACCTGAAAGTTTTGTTTAAAGCCTGTGTTTTAAAGCTGGAAGCACATCAGGACAATACAATTTGGTTTTACTTTCTGGGTGAAATCTAACATTTGGTTTGTCAGAGATGAAATCAAAACATACTTTCCTTAATTCCCAAAGATTTAGCCAGTATTTATAGTAACATTTAAAATATACGCACATGCGTCATAACCCAAAAAATGCTTTTTATACTGATTTAACATTCTCATTTTGCTCATATAATTGAACATATTTCTCTCTTAATAGATTTTTTTAGTGTAGGTAAGTTAATTTTAATCTGGAAGAGAGTGTAGGACAATGACCGTAGATACATCTGGGAGTTTGTGGGGCGTGTGGCCACTGAACCTCGGTGGTCAGGTCCACTGTGTCCTGTGATGTGTCCCCAGAGTAAGTTGGAGTCTCTCCCCGAAGCTGTGGCCCAGCATTTCGTGGTTTAGTCCTTGCCAATGACATGGAAACAACCAAGTTCCCTTCTTCTGGAGCACTGCACACACTTTCCTGAGAGACCTCCGGGTCACACCAGACAAAGTGGAGGCCCACTCAGAGGGTCTTCAGTGTCTGTGAGCTGTTCCCCCTGGGGGTGGACAGGGGCACCATCTGCAGAGGGGGAGGCCTGACAACCTCCGGGGTCTCTCAGAACCTCAGGTGGCCTTTTCTTAAATTTATTTATTTATTTATTTATTTTTATTTATTTGACAGAGAGACCCAGCGAGAGAGGGAACACAAGCAGGGGGAGTGGGAGAGGGAAAGCAGGCCTCCCGCTGGGCAGGGAGCCCGATGCAGGGCTGGATCCCGGGACTCTGGGATCATGACCGGAGCCTAAGGCAGATACTTAACGACTGAGCCACCCAGGTGCCCCACAGGTGGCCCTTTCTACCTCCACTTCCCTCCCCGCCATCCTGAAGGCCAGCTGCTCCGGCTGTAATTGCCCAGATGAAACAGCAGATTCCCCAGATCCTGGCCAGATGGGCAGTCTTCAGACAGGGACGGTTCTTAACATAGGAAATGGAAAACAACTTTGGGATTATATGACACTAATTTCTGTAATCGAAACTCCCCTAAGCCTGGTAGATTAGTTCTGAATATATCCAAGCAATATCCTGTTATCTAGAATACAAAATTACATTTAGGAAGCTAAGAAGCCTTTCAGAAAGTACTTTATCTATACGATCCCACACTCCCCCCATCAAATTAATTTTTTTCCCTAATTCAAGTGGAATTATTGTACTTAGTTTTCAAGTGTAAGGAAATTTATCTTGTTAAAATCTTAATAATCTTGAATTTGTAGGCTATTTCTTGTTCTACTAGGTACAAAAAGACCAGTTTTTGTCCTCAGAGATTTACAATAGAAACAGTTTATTAATGTGTTACCCTTAAAAGTGATTATAATAAACTTCTCTTGACTCCTTTTGCTCTCTTACATCTATGATAAAGTTCTAACTAAAAAATAGAATTATACACCTCAATTATTTTGTAAAACATATAAATATTGAAAGTTGCAATGGTCAAATGCTATATGTGTTTAGTACGTGAGGGTTCCACAGTTGGATATATTACACACGTTTATAAAGATTAAGGGACGTGGATTTGTGAGTCTGTGAGCCTCAATACCTAATACCTTTCAAACATTTTTTTAAAGATTTTTTAATGATTTATTTGACAGAGAGATCACAAGCAGGCAGAGACACAGGCAGAGAGAGAGGGAGAAGCAGGCTCCCCAATGAGCAGAGAGCCTGATGTGATACGGGGCTCGATCCCAGGACCCTGAGATCATGACCTGAGCTGATGGCAGAGACTTAACAGCTGAGCCACCCAGGTGCCCCAGCAATGTCACATTTCTTAAAGTTGTTTTGTCAACATTCTGTACATTGAATTTTGATGAAATAGATAATATCTTGTTCACAAATTTGTCTATGGTAATTGTCATAAAAATATACCTCTAGTTTCATAATTTATGTAGCAGTTGGTAAAGGAACTTTAAAAAGCTGCTTCATACTGCAGGAAACGATGACCCTTTGAACTTCACCCATGGTTTGTTACTTGGTGCTGGGGGTCTGGAGGAGGGTGCTGTCTGTGTGCAACTTCTGAACAGAAACCCACCCGCAGAAATACGTTATTCTAATTCCGACCTTAGCACCTTTCAGTCAAAGCAAACGCAACTTATCCTATTTTTTTTCAGTAGTTTGACTACAGAAGGGTGAATGTAGTAGATGAAAGCTCTTAGAAAGCTTTAAACCTTGGGGCGCCCGGGTGGCTCAGTGGGTCAAGCCTCTTCCTCGGCTCAGGTCATGATCCTGGGGTTCTGGGATCGAGCCCCTCATCGGGCTCTCTGCTCAGCGGGGAGCCTGCTTCCCTTCCTCTCTCTCTCTGCCTGCCTCTCTGCCTACTTGTGATCTCTGTCTCTCTGCTAAATAAGTAAAGTCTTAAAAACAAAAAAAGAAAACTTTAAACCAAACTGTGGTCTTGTACCCTGATTTAATGGTGTCGTTGGCTCTTCCATGCACGTGGATCCCTTCCTTCATTTGTAGACTCGCTCTGTGAAATGCTGCTGTGAATTGATATTGTAATCAGTAAAATACTTTTAACCAGATATATATACGCTTATTAAATAATATTAAAATTGCAGGGAGAAATGCCACAGTCTCATTATTTTTTAAAAGAAACACTGTTCATTCTCACTGTAGCATTTTTCCTTCCCATGTTTGTGTGCCAAGGGGCTTTACAGTTAGAGTAACGTCCGTGTCTCCGTTTTTGTTAGAATGGTCTGCGCCTTCAGCCATTGGGATAGCTGGGCTCGGCGGAGGGTTCGAAGTGGGAATTGAGGTAAGTGTGGAAACACACAATTGCGGTTTTCTCTAAAAGCAGCTGAAACTTACTGCACAGAACTTGCGAGACTACCTCCTGTTCTCATTTCACCACCGACGGAATCCGTATTTCATTTTCCGGAGAGATGCCCTCTTAGGACTGCCCGGTGTCTCCCGTGTTCTTCATGGGGAGTAGAGCTCGGCCCATCCACCCTGTGCTCTGCGCCCACCTTCCGCACATCTCTGGAACGGATATGCCTCACAGGGACCGCACTGTCCTTGACCGCCTGTGGCTTGGGCTCGCAAAGCTGCTGATGTCCGTGGCGGGCTGTAGAGCGGGCCCCGGGCGCACCAGGCTTCACACAGTGTGCGTTCAGGTGCGGTAGCCCCACGGTTGTGCCCCGTCCGGCCTGCAGATTACTTCAAATGCCCACTTTGCATGGTTTCGTTTTGTGACTTGGCTCCTGGTGATGACGGCCTCTCGGGTGGGCTCCCGGCCACAGCACCCTGTTCCCGGGGGCCGTCTGGGGTTAGCACGCCTCCGCCAGCTTCTCCTGCAGGGGGATCGGGCTTGCTCCATTCTTTAACGAAAGGGTTAAATTTAACGGCAGAGCTGGCATCTTACTCAGTGACATCTCATTGCAGACCTCCTAAGAAAGCGGATCCCATTTCCGGGTGTTTTTCTTACACTGTTTACTTGCCAGAAAACTCTTGCCAGTTTTCTTTCAGGGAATCTGTTTGCTTTTCCTCTAAGTTGTGGAAACGAACCTAGAGCCTGGCCCCTCTCCCACCTCTGTGGAGCTTTGACCTGGTTCTCTCATAAGCGACATCACCAAGGAACACAGGGTCATTTTATTCTTCTTCAGAGAGAGCTGAATTGAGGTGACCCAGAAAATTAAAGGGTCATTTTTTTTTTCTTTAACTGACTTTTAGAGTTTTCCCTTAATTATACTGCGATGCCACAGGTGGAGAGGACAGTACCAGTCAGGTATTCACACGGTCAGGGCCAGAGCTGTGCGCTCTCTGCGTGTGTACACACCAAGCACTGTGCAAAACAATTTTATATGTATTACCTGAAAATGCACGTAAGAGATAGCTCACACAATCATGGGAAAAATGACTTAATTTTGCTTAAAAATGCTAGGTAACTCTGTATTATTTGACACTGCAGTCTTTAGAAACTGCCCATATGTGAGATGCAAGTAACAGTTGACAGGACTCACGGTGAAGTATTTCCTGGAGGTCAGTTTGCTGGGGTACTTAGTTCGTGCTGTGGAACTCAACTGTATTTTTTTCATAAAATGATCCAAATTAAGCATTTTTTAAAGAATCTACTTGTTTGGGATCTCTATTAGGTCTTTTCAAGCGTGGTCTCTTTTGGTGGTATCTTCTGTAGGTCCCATGAAAAACTGATTTGAAAACATTAGAAACATTAAAGAACTATATGAACTAAGTAATCTTTGAAACACCAGTTTGTTTGGCCTTTCATGTTTTATTGAGTTGTGGTGAACACGCCAGGCTTTACAGAGGATTTCGGCTAACCCTTTAAACAACCGTACGCGTGTGTCTCTGCACGTGCCTGCGTGTATGCAGAGTCTACATACCGATGTGGCTCCTGTTATCATACCCACCTTAAAACAGAGAAACGAGCTAAGGTTTCAAGATGCTCAATTGTTTGCCTAAGATCCCATGATGTGCAAGAGGCAGAAGTAGAATTCACACCCAAAGAGCTCGATTTTTAGCCCAAATTCTTAGCCTCAGTCAGTATGCCTTTCCTTTTCTAGGGTGTGTGTGACACACACCCTCGGTCTTCAGAGGGGTAAGTGAGTGTGCGCAGGAAAAGGTGAGAGATGCAGAGTGGTCAGAATGCCGCCGGTCACCCAGCTCTCGAGGAGGGGGCCGGACCGGGCTTGGGCCTCCAGCCCCGAGGGCTCTCCACGCTTCTGGGCTCGCACTGGGCTGTGTGCAGCGGCGGGGAGTACCTCCTCCATGCTGGCTTGTCTGGGGCATTATTCCCACATTCTGACTTTTGCTTTTACTTAGAGAATTAAGTCAGTAGGGGCATGAACTAATAGTTAACTAGCTTCCTTCTGTTATTCTGAATTTCTGCCCCTAAAAGAAAGTGGACGACATGCTCTTTATCAGTGTAGACACGTGACCTTGCCAGGGACTTCAGTGTGGAAATGTCACTGAGGACCCTGGATCTTATGCCCGGAGTCCTAGCTGGTTGCCTTTCTTGGCATGTGTAGTCGAAGGGAGTACTTGTAATCTTCCTGACGACCTCTGTCGGATCTCTTCCGGCTCTCACCGTGACAGTCCAGTCACCTCACTAGACCTCTGTCACTGCCTACATCACAAGCCTGCCAAGAGGACCGGGAGTGTGCACGGAGCCCCTCAGTATGTGTTTGGTGCATAGTGAATGCTCAGCGGTGTTTGCTGTGCTAACCCGTGGAAAGAGCCGTGGCTTACGTCCTCTGCTCAAAATGAAAATGATTCTTCCCTCTTTTTCTTTCACTGTCTACACTGAAATTCTTGCTACATCATATGGTATATATTTTGAGTTTTAATCAGCATATATTTTAAATGACATTTGTACATAATTATTTTTAAAGAAATGGGTCTCTTCATTTTCAGGTATCAGATTTGGTAATAATTTTGAATTATGACAGAGCAGTAGAAGCTTTTGCAAAAGGTGGTAACCTGACCCTTGGAGGGAATTTTACTGTGGCAGTTGGGCCCCTGGGAAGGTGAGTACCATAAAGTACTTTCTGGACAGCTGTTGGATAGTAATGGTTTAAAGATTATACATGGTTTTGCCCTAAGAGGAAGCTTCAATTGAAACGAAACTGGTTTATGGTTTATATATGTCCCGGAGGGTTTGAGGTTGTTTGGAAATAAGAAATTTGTAAAGCACAGCCAGTGTGATAAAATGAGAAAATCTGAAACTGGAACAAACAAAAAAAATGTAGGCCATTATATCTACTGGGATGGAACATAAAATTTACCTTTAAGCTCTGAAGGAGCCAAGTCCAATTTAATTAACTGATAAAAGGCAGCATTGATCAAGAAAGAAAAAAAACTTTCTTCAGACTGAATTATGGAAAATTGGAAATAGAAGCTTTTCACTAGAGTGATGTGTATATTCCATAGAGAGCATTTTACCCCCCTGTTAATGGAGTTTTCTGGAGTACTTAGTTACAAGTAAACACAACTAAGTAGTGTACAACTATTGTGGGGTCATTCAAGCAATGTAGAAATGCTGAAAACTCAGACCATGCAGTTTTCTAGAAAGTTTTCTAAATTCCATGAAAATACTCAGTGTAAGAAGAACCCACAGTCCTTAGTACTCTTAAAAGGTACATTCCTGTTTCAAGAAAGGGAGACAAAGTCGGAAAGTATCCGCTTTCTGTGTGTTCGGTACAACGCAGTCCTCCGAATCAGCACACCCTTTTATAATGGTTTTACATAATGTGTCCTTCCCCATGCCCTGTCCTTGCTCTAGCCCACGCTGAGCACGACTAGCCCAGGAGAGCAGGAAGGAAAACAGAAAGGCACGTGAAGGAAGGACAGGACAAGATCTCTCTGAGCGAAGTGACCTGCAGTGCATGCCGCGCACGTCGTCATCTTAGGGCCCGGCCCGCCGGATTCCAGGACGCAAAACCTTCTCTTTTGCAGGAATTTAGAAGGAAACGTTGCCCTGAGAAGCTCTGCCGCTGTCTTTACGTACTGCAAATCAAGAGGACTCTTTGCTGGCGTATCTTTAGAGGGCAGTTGTTTGATTGAAAGGAAAGACACCAATCGGAAGTAAGTGCGGGCCAAGTAATTCTCACCGATTTCAGGAAAGCCGGATGAGAAAAGTGACCCCTCAGAGGTCCGTGTAGTGGTTCCGAGTTTACAGAGTAACCTTGTGTATTCGTTTCTAACACAGCATGCAACTCGAACTGTGTATTTATTTAAAGATTCAATATGAAGTAACATGTACTTAAGAAAATGTAGAAAATACAAAAATTATTTTTAAAAAAGCCATTCTACTTCTTTAAGAGTAACATGATTCACTTTTTGCTTTATTGCCTTACAGTGTTTTTCAGAGCATACATTCCACTTGTTTGGCCACATACGATTCTAATTACAACAGAGCCAATTGCGAGTCCTTTTCTTTTCCCACTTAGCAGTAGACGAATCTTCAATATAAGTTAATGGCTCCATAATACTCATTAGTTGGCTCTATCATGAAGTATGTTTTATACACCTTGTAGCTCAGTCAAATATTCCGAATACGAGAGGCTGTTATGACACTTTGCCTTTGTCTTTCTTCCATGAAACTGAGACAGATTTTATTTTTACAAGGGGAGAGCGAGCCTGTGGCGGGTACTGAGGGGGGCGCGCACTGCGTGGAGCCCCGGGGCTGGTGCCTGAACAGTGACTCTTGCAACCCTGAAAAGAAATTTAAAAAGGGGGGATTTAGAAACACTCGAACAGGTGAAGAACTTGTACTTTAAACTGGCATCTGGCTAGTTTTCCCCGAAAATGGGAGTCCGGCTGCCCAGAAAGAGAGAAGAGGCGGACAGACCGAGTAACTTCTCCAGAGCCTGTCAGAGTCGGGGCCGGAGCCCGGGGGGCGCCGAGCCGTGGCCACAGCCAGCCCCGGTCGGAAGCCTGCGCGGAGGCCACCGGCCGTCCCTCGCGAGCTCCCCAGCGCCCGGTGCGTCCGTCCGTCCGTCGGTCCGTCCGTGCGGGCCGTCCGTGCGGGCCACGGCAGCGGGGAAGTCGGAGGAACAGGAAAGCCGGGGGGTTGCGGGGCCGGGGGATGTTTTCCTTCTGGTCGTAGTAACCGCAGAAGCCAGGAGGAGGAATGCTTTTAGAGACTGGATTCTAGGCCTTGGGGAGAATTTCTCACGGAAGTTCCCATAAATCCTGAACAAACTAAAGCAAATCTACGTTTACTCAGCCGAGTTTTGACCCCGGGAACGTGGTGGATCACGGAGCCGTCGTCGCTGCTACGTATTACAAAGCTCCGCTTCCGCAAGGAAACTTAAAGATAAAAATCTGTACGAAGTTTGCGCTTCTAGGTGTGTCGGCTTCAGTGGGGGACCTTTGCACACGCGTGTGTCCGTGTGCACGTGCCCGTGATCGGCGACGCGCGCCCGAGGATTTCCGGGACGGGCTCTGAGGGGAGCGCGGGGGCGCGCGGGGGTGGGACGAGGTCGCGGGAAGCGCGAGCAGCGCAGGCGGGCCTTCGCGCAGGCGCGGTCCGACCTGGACGCGAGAGATGCCCCGGGTCCCTAAGCGCCGCCTCCGACCCTTTCCACCAGGTTTTACTGTCGAGACGTCCGAGCCTACGACGTTCTCTTCGGAGAAACGCCGCGGCCGGCGCAAGCGGGCGACCTCTATGAGATCCTGGATTCCTTCACCGCGAAGTACGAGCGCGACGGACAACGAGCCAACGCCAGGAGAGCCGCGCGCGAGCGGAGGCGGCCCGTGGTGCGTGTCCCCGCGGTCCCGTGTCCCTGTGGTCCCGTGTCCCTGTGGTCCCGTGTCCCTGTGGTCCCGTGTCCCCGCGGTCCCGGGACGTGGCTCCGTAGCGCGGGCCGCCCCGGATCTCAGCCCCCCGGAACCCCCGCCTTCCCTCTCACGTCCACTCACAGGACGTCCTCGTGGAAACGTCGAACTCGTAACCCGCTTCCGGCCGCTCGTCTCCCACAGCCGTCGGCCCCCGGCGTGCGGCTGCGAGCGGGAGACAGCGGCGCCCACGACGGCAGCGCTGAGGCCGCGGCGGGCAGGGGCTTGGGGCGGACCCCGTGGTGCAGCGTGACCGCGGACGCGCGGAGCCTCCGTTGTCCCCGCCCCTCCCCCCCGGACCGTGGCTGAGGCGCCCGGATGAGGCGCGCTTCCGCGACGAGCGACGGGCGGGTCACCCGGCAGCCCCCTCGCGTGGCCCCTGGTCCACCCGAGTGTGGCCCGAGGGGGGCGCGAGCCCACGAGGGCGCTATTCCCCGCAGGCGTCCCGGGTTATTCCGCCGTCAGATGCGCCGACGTGAAGAAGTCCTTGAACGATTTTTCTTTCTGCTGCTCGCAGGCCAAAGACTTCCGTCCCGAGCCGCCGCCGGGACCGCAGCCGCCCCCCGCACGAGGCCCGCGGCTCGCCGGCTCCCAGAGTAAGTCCTCTGCTGCGACCCAGACGCGGTATGGAATGTGGCGGTTCCCGAGTCGAGCTCCGCCGTCGGACTTTGGGTCCGAGACGGACGGCGCTGAAGAGAGAAGGGAAGGCGCGGCCTCTTCGCCGTCCGGGACCCGTTCTCGATGCCGGAAGCGTCTGGTCTGCAGAATCTGCTTCCTCCAGGCACGAGGAGCTTCGTGGGAAGCGGCTTCTCCCAGAGGCCGTCACCCCGCGGGCGGGACGCGCCCGGGTCGGAAGCAGCTGGTTCCGGGGTGCGCGCGCGTGCGCCTTCGGAGCGTTGTGCGTGTCCTCGGGAGCTCAGGTGCCCACGCGGCTTCCGCGTAGAGCGGACTTGCGGGACGCCGGGGTTCGGCCTCCGCGTCTCGTCCCTCGCACGTCCGTGGCACGGTCACGCCCGGGATCCCGCGTCCCCGGCGCAGAGGGTCGCCGTGCGTGTGGCCGCCGCCGAGGGGGGCGCCGCTTCCCGCCGCCGTCCGCTCCCGCTCGCGAGCCTTGGAGCGCGGAGGCCGGGCCCGACTCCGGCCGGCCCCGAACGACCGTCCGGCCAGCCGCGGGGAGACCCGTGCGCAGACGCGCCTGCCCTCGCCGGGGGGACCGGAAGGTCCGGGAGGAGGCGCCGAAGGACCGGAGCCCCCCGCGGCCGGGAGACGCTCCCTCCTCCGGCGCCGCGTCCCGCCCCTTCACGGGGCTCTGGCGAGGCCGCTCCCTTGCCCGAAGGGAGCCCCGGCGGTGCCCGGGACCAGCGGTTCTTCCTCCCGCCCGTCACCCCGCCCCTCCTCGCCCCTCCTCTCGGCGGCCTGTTTCCCACTCGGGGTGACTCGGTCACGCGGCCCCGCGTCCACGTCTGTGCCAACTCCGGGCGACCGCGCGAGGCCTGTAAGCTCGTCGTGTCCCCGAAGGCCGGGCCCGGACGCCGGACGCCGCGCTCCCGCCGCAGCGCGGGCTCCACACGCTCCGCGGCCCGCGGGGACGAGGCCGGCGCGTCCTCTTCTTACTGCGACGCCTGACCCCGGAGGAGAGACGGGCGCCCGGCTTCGTGACGGAGCCGGAACGGGCCCCGGAGCGGCCGTCTGCGGGGTTAGGGTCACGTTGAACCGCGTTAGCGCGCGAACACGGGCCGTTAGAAAATTAGTTTGACTTGAGCAAACGGGGATGTCGGAAAATCACTGCCTTGGGGGCGCCACACTTTTAAAAAACGCGGGTCGTTTGTGTCGTGCGTGTTCCCGCGACCGGGTCGCGCCAAGGTCGAGAGCGTGGTCGCGGCGTGTCTAACCCTCGGGATAGCAGGGGGCTCGCCTCTGCCTGAGGGCGGGGCGCTTCCGGTTTCCTCGGGCCTCGGGATTGAAAGTGTGCTCAAGGACTGATTCTTCGGGGTGGGAAGTCCTGCTTTTACGGACCATACGCTGCTGCGTCTTCTCAGTGCCGCCCCCGTTTTTTCCCTGTTTTGCAGGTCACGGAAACCAGTGCAAGCTCTACCCTGAGCTCCCCGGCTTCCAGCACAGAGTCGGTAAATACGCGTCAGACGTGACTCCCACGCGCCTTCCGGCCACAGGCTGACCAAGGGGCGGTTTGTAAAGCTCTGGACGGTCGCGCCTCCGGTCACGTGGCTCCTCCTGCGTGGGAGAAGCAGCCCCTGTTTGGAAAACGCTTTGGCTCTCCTGGTTGCACTCGTCCGCGATAAGGAGGGCGACGCGAGCCGTACGGGGCACATGGGCAGGTCCTGCGGGGGGAGGGGCTGGCACCCCGGCTTGGGAGGAGCCCCTCGGACTCGCAGGGGCCCGCCCGAGGACAAACCGCAGGATCTTTTACGATCTTGTCACCATAGAATGACAAGGTTTGTTCATTGTGAATGACAGCTTCATCATCATCACGCCTGTCTGGGTTTTAGCCCCGTGAATATTTTTCTATATTTTTCTATATTTTAAGGATTTTTTTTTCCATGTTCAGATATTTTGCCGTTATTGGCAACTACATAAAACTTACTAGGACTTGCTGTCTTACTTCAGTATTCTTAACAAAACGTTCCTGGGGGAATTCAGCAATTATTTAGAAATGTGAATGCGACACAAAATGAGGGCAAAGGTGAACCAGTTGTCGCATAGCCCGTTTATTTTCTCCCGTCACCTTTTGTCACTGGAGTCACAGAACCCCATACTCCTGGGAAAGTAAACTACGGGGCATCACTGCTTTCATGGAAACGGACCTCAAGGTAGCTACGTACACATTTTGGTTTTAATTTGTAAAGATATTTCAAAAATGTCTGGTAAGCACAGTTCCTTCCACGGAAGTGACGCTTTCCTGGTTCAGTCGCTTCTGACTTCCCACTTGCTTCCATCCTGGCTCCCGCCGGGCGGTGTCCGGGAAAACTGCGTTCGCCCTGCGTCGGAGGGGCCACCGCGGGGATTGACAGTCTGAGCACACTGGGCTCCCGCACAGCGGGAAAACACTAACAGGCTTTTAAAATGTAGTTTGCTCTCTTGAATGTGATTTGCGGCCGGCTGGAGACTACTGACCTTGCCAGTAATTTGACCGTCGGACACACACCCTTCAGAAGCAAGAGGGGCGAACGTGTAAATGCTTATACCCAAGTAGCATGCACGTCTAGAACTTTATGTCCCGGTCGTTCAGGAGACTCTGCTGGAATTAGACCTACACTTAGATAGCTTGCAGTTAAAGCGGTTCTTAAATTTGAGGTCAACAGACAAGCTGAGTTGCTGAGGGAGATGGGGCCAGCAGGGACACTGAAGGACAAGGGACAGCAGAAGTAGAGGTGACACCCTTCCCACAGGGTTCTCTAAGGGCCTGTACCTGCAGGCTGGGTGCCTCGGGAATGTTAGAAACACCCCTCAAAGGCACTGAGGGCGGTGTGAAGTTAGAATGAGCAAACCCTGAGTGGGCTCTGGAAACCGGCTCGGACGTTGAGCACTGGCCATGCGACCACAGACAGTTCTTGGCCGGTCAGGTTTTGTTTATATTTTTGAGTATAGGGTGAATTAATTTGTACAAACAGTGGATACTAGGATAACTTTCTCCAAATATAAGGGACGTTGAAGAAAAAAAATGGAAAGGAAGATTTAAAGTCTATTTTTAAAATAAAACTTACTTTGCATGATTGTGGGGTTTTTTTGTTTTTTGGGTTTTTTGTTTTGTTTTAAAGTGGCTGTCAAACCAGTTCAGTTCTTAGCAAGTTCAGTTCTTACATCCTGGCCAAGCACTGCTGCAGAGAAAAAGCACAGGGCACAGGCCTGAGCCTCCAGTTAAACACGACCTACCAGGACGTCCAGGCTGCCGCAGGCTTGCTCTCTGCTTGACCCATACACGCTGACCAGCTGCACTTCTGCATGGCTGTTGGGGAAAGCAGTGATTCTCCTAACTGCGTGTACTTTTGTTCTACCCTTTGGAAGCTCCAGCTGTCTGGTGCTTGGGTGTCTCAGCGAGACAGCCTTGCAAGTGCACAGCCTGATTTACTGTACCTTGTCCCCGTGCCCTCCTGTGTCAGTCTTCACCATCCACCCCCCATTCACCCTGTTTTCAGTGACAGTCTGGACACATCCACCACGGGAGCCATCCTGTGCTGCAGGGTGCCTTGGGCTGAGTCAGTCTGTGCCGATAGGACGCCTGCCCCAGTGGCGACAAGCACAAATGCCCCAGATGTTACCACCTGAGAGTGGCTGGTTCTGGTGGACTCACCTTGTGGCCTTATCTGCCTCAGTCCCCAGGGACTGTCATCCTCTTCCAGAGGATGTGGTCCCCACAGTGACAGACCCCCACCCCCGACCTGGAAACTCAGGTCAGTCACGCAGCTCACTGCTGTAGTAAATGTACCCGAAACCGAGGGTGTGTCTGTGCTCTTACTTCCGCTTGCCTTGAGACGCCCTCCCGAAGGCTGGGATTCCTTTCCTGAACCGTGTCGGGGCCAGAGACGCTGCTTACATATGACTACATGACGCAGAGCACAGAGGAAGCATCAGGGAGGGACGCAGTGAGACCCAGTAGACGTGGCCTCTCTAATTAGAAGCCTCAGGGCAGCTGCCTGTCCCTGGGGCCTGTGATCTGTTTCCTGTTGTGGGCCTGACCTGGGAGAGAAGAGTAACCTGTGTTTGAATTCAAGTTGGATATGATGAGGAAAATGGCTAATTGCTTCAAAGAGCCTCCATGATTGTGGGTTTTTCTTTCTGTCCATATTTCTTTCTGTCTTTTCTTTTTTTTTAATTTATTTGACAGAGAGATCACAAGGAGGCAGAGAGGCAGAGAGAGGGGGAAGCAAGCTCCCCCCTGAGCAGGGAGCCCAATGTGGGGCTTGATCCCAGGACCCTGAGATCATGACCTGAGCTGAAGGCAGAGGCTTTACCCACGGAGCCACCCAGGCACCCAAGCCTCCGTATTTCTTGAGCACAGGAATAGGAAACTAGAAGGCCTGTATCACTCAGAAGGGAAGGCATCAGTGAATGCCAGATATTTTCATCAGCAGTGGGGCCGGTTTCCGTGGTCCCTGGGGGGCTTTCCCTTTCTGGAAGGTCTTACCCCCCTCCTGGAAGAAAAAGGCCCACTTTTTTTTTTTTTTTAATCTATTTTGTGGGCATTAAACTTTTCCTTATGGGAAATATCCCGAATATTTACAGCAAAGGAGAACTTTAAGTCATTTTGCCGGAAGAAACAGCAGTAGAGCCTGTCCTGCGGGGCCTGAGGGCTGCGGCCTCCAGGGCCTTCATTCGGGCTGGGCTCCCCGCCTCGTGCTCTTGTGTGTGGATTTTCCCCGAAACGGCTTCAGCTTCTGAGTCTTCCTGGGCTCACCCCTGGCTGCCTGTCTTGCCCGTACTCCCCCCTCGCTCCACCAGCCACGATCCCCTCCCCCTCTGCCTCATCTCTGCTCAGAGTTTGGGTGGGGGAAGCCCCATGGTGCCGCCGCCTTCCCTCGAAACGGCTCGCTCTGCCCTCGCACCGTGTTCCCATCAGCACTTTGTCCTTCGTCCATCTGGAAAGTGCAGCTCAGAGGCAGCCTGCATCTGTCACCGTTGCCCTCGTCCCTTCAGAGGTCTTAACATTGTGCGACACGTGTGGCTGCTGAGATGGCGATGACTTCCAGAACATTCCCTGATGCTCACTGGGGCTCCTCCGGGTTGTGCTTTGTGTCGTCCGAGAGTCTGGAGACGGGAGAGGAGGAGTTTCTTGAGGGTGTCCATTACCTGGGGTTGAAGAGGTTGAGGTTCGTGTGTGGGTGGTGAGTAAACTGATGAGAAGATGCTGTTCAGAGCGACGTTCCCTCTCACGGCAGCTTGCATTCCTCTGGTTGAACGACGGAGAGGCCTGTCGTGAGGACTGGCTCGGTGTCCCTCTGCGCTTGTCACACGCAGAGGAGCGGGGGCTCGTTAGGGTGTGTTGGCTGTGCCTGCGCGGTCTCGGTGATACCCAGGCTGCGTCGGGATTCTTCTTTTCGGTGACACACGTTTGCCCTTCTTCCTTAAAAGGGACAGACTGCAAGTACACCTGGTATAAACCACAGACACAGAGCATGTCTGTGGTAGAAAAGATAACGACCCCCGGAGTCTCTGTGATGTGACCCTGGGTTGCTGCTGGGGGGTTTCCGCAGGACTCGGACAACCCGGGGCCCCGCTCTCACGGGAAGGACTGTCGCACGGCGAATCTCGCTCAGCGCGCTGTAATTCAAGTCTTGACTTATTTCTTACCAACAAGCCAAATGTGGTTTATCTTTTATTATTATAGTATTATCGGGTTACATAAGTAACTGAGTTTCAGAATTCGGTTATTTATGTTTTCAGTGTGCCTCTACTAAGACGCATTTAACAACCATCGAATTGCCTAAAATGCGCACAAGCATGAATGAACAGAAAGTATCTGTTTCTCTGTATTTCTTTTGCTGGTGCACAGTTCGTAAAGTTACTGTTTTTTACTCATAATAACTCCTCAGTTCTCAAAGTATTTTCTTCCTAACACAATACAAAAAATTTTACACATTATGTTGAAACTCTTATTAAGGGGCACCTGGGTGGCTCAGTGGGTTAAGCCTCTACCATCGGCTCAGGTCCTGATCTCAGGGTCCTGGGATCGAGTCCCGCATCGGGCTCTCGGCTTGGCAGGGAGCTTGCTCCCCACCCCAACCCCGCCTGCTGCTCTGCCTACTTATGATCTCTGTCTGTCAAATAAATAAAATCCTAAAAAAGAGAGAGAGAGAAACTCTGATTAAGCATATGCAGACCTTCTTCTTGCGCTGGTTTGAGTTTTGTCTCTGTTCCGACAGTGTAGAGCGAGCAGCCGTGAAGCCTGTGGGGAAAGCGTTCCTGAACCGGCAAAGTGTCTCGGAGCCGGAGCCCTCAAAGCCAACGGCTCCTGAGCGCGGTTCCTGTTCTGTTCTCCTTAACATTTTGTTTTATTTTTCAGCACGATATGTGTTCTCTTCAATCCCTGTCCTACCCACTGCCCCTCTGGTAACCGTATTTCTCTAGAGTTTAGAGTCTGGGTCTGTTCCTCGGTTTCTGTGTGTTTCTCTCTTTTTTCTTCCTTTGCACATTTGTTTTGTTTCTTAAATTCCACATACGAGTGAGCTCATAGGATATTTGTCTTTCTCTGACTGACTTATTTCCCTTAGCGTAATAACGTCTACTTCCATCCTGGAGCATGGTTTTTCAATTAAATCCTGTATGATACAATCATGACCATAAATGTGTTTTTCTCTAACAGCTACAGTTCATGGAAGCCACAATGACCATTCGATTAAAAGGGGGAAAATGTAAATACAGTTAACCTTTGAACAATGTGGGGCGTGGCATTTGGGGGCACCAAACCCCAAGCAGCTGAAAATCCACATATCACTTGATTCTATGTCCTGGCTCCTGGGATCGAGTCCCCCTTGGGACTCCCTGCTCTGCGGGAAGTCTGCTTCTCCTTCTCCCTCTGCCTCTGCCAGTGCTCTCTTGTGCTGTCAAGTCAATAAATTAATTTTTAAAAAAAAGGAAAGAAGGAGAAAATACATTTATATTTTCATACTGTTAATCACAAAAAAATTCCATGTGTAAGCGCACACCTGTGTTCAAGGGTTAGCTTGTGGTATCTTGGAGATCATTCAGAAGTCCAACAATTACAACCACGAATATTTGCTAAATGCATAGTCAAGTATATAAAAATATGCAGTTTGACTTGCGTGGATTTAGGAAGCATTATTACCAAACACTTGCTCTTTTTGAAGAAGAAAAACACGAGTTTAATAATAGGATGAAAATCTCACAGACCCCACGTGCGAAGGCATTAGAGTATCAAGTACGGAAGTTACTTTACGTCTTAGCTCCACACCCTTCCCAGGCTTTCCCATCAGACATGTGCGTAGTCTAAGTACCTCTGCTTGTTTGTTTCAGGCTATCTGGACGAGCCCGTGGAAGTGACGGCGTTGTATTCTTTCGAGGGACAACAGCCTGGGGACTTGAATTTTCAAGCGGGAGACAGAATCACGGTTATATCAAAAACAGACTCACAGTTCGATTGGTGGGAGGGAAAGCTTCGAGGTCAAACTGGCATTTTTCCAGCCAACTATGTTGCCATGAATTAAAGTTTATATTATTTTCTTCTTTGAGAATTATAAAACATTTATTTCTCCACGGACAGGATTTACTCTGCAGTTAGACAGTGTTTAATATAAGTTTTAAAATACTGCTCTTTTTCTGAAACTTTTATCAAATATTTAAAAGATTTTTTCTCTCTCTATAAATGGTTAACTTACATACGTTTAAATACTTCATACGAATTTTATCACACATCCTATTTAATAGTTAATATACTCCAATTCATGTGGTCACAGTCCTTCTGTGATCCTTTTCAAGCATTGCTAAGCCCGCAAGTGGCTCTGTATGTGGTGATTGCTTATTCTAATTGAGGGTCTTAGGGGCAGGCTGTGAATACCGACTCATGTATTTCTATTTGCAAAGTGCCTAGAGAAGAAGGAATCTGCTTAAGGAAGGTATTTAGTAATCCTAGTTGTAGGTGCAAGCTAGAGTGTGAATCCTTAAAGATGATCTTTATTTCCTAAAAACCACCTCTATGTGGGTTGGTAGCAGAGACAGGCTGTTGCGAATTTCAGCTGCTCTGCATTGGACAAAGGTGACATTGACTTCTCTTCTGCATGAGGTTATGTTTGTTCATTTCTAGTAGGAGAATCAACTTATGTTGACATGGCCTAGTTGTGCCTAAATAAATGTTCTTTAAATGATAAGTTAATGTCTTGTTTTTCGTACTTTCTCTGCGTAAAGTAAGGGGTCCTGTGGTTGGCCTGAAGGTTAAAACCCAGCACGGTGATTGGTTGCCTGACTTGTTTTCTTTTTGGGTTTACGAATACATGCTTAACAAATACACTGGTATTTATTTAATAGTAGTAGCAGTAGCAGTAGTAGTATTTAAAGACCACAGTGTGATGGTTTGATGGACAGATGCACTGCGGAGGGTCCCACCGAGTTAATTAACCCATCATCATTTCAAATATTTTATGTATTTATTTATTTTTTGGTGAGAACAGTGATGTTCTCCTCTCTCAGCGGAGCTCAGTTCAATATTACCGAACTTAGTCACCATGCGGGACACTCGACCTGGAACTTGTTCTTCTTATGCCTGGAAATTTGTAGCCTTCGACCAGTATGTTAAGTTCCCCCACCTCCCAGCCTGCGGTGACCCCCACCCCACTGCTCTCTGCTTCTGTGAGCTTGGGCTTTTTTAGAGTCCCGTGTAATCGAGATCATACAGTGTTTGTCTTGTACTGACTTGTTTCACTTAGGGTAATGCCCTCAGGGTCCATCCATATTTCCTCAAACTCCAGGATTTCCATATATATATATATATATATAATCTCCTCACATTTTCTTTACCCATTCATCTGTTAACGGACACGGGGGCTTTCTATACACAACAGCTTGTCATCTGCAAGTGGAGGTTACCGTGCTTGTCCCTTCCCCATGTGGTCTTGAGTCATTCCCCAGCCGGAAGTCTGTGTCTTTCCCTCCGCTTCGCCTCGCGCTTTGTTTTCTTGCCCGAGTGTCCTCACGGGACTCGCAGCACCGAGTTGAACAGAAGGGCCAAGGGTGAGCACCCTCGTCCGTACCGATCTCGGGGACACACTTCCACGTTCTCCCTGTGGGGTGATGACGGCGGCGGGCGGGTCCCGTGTGCTTCTCGTTTGATCTCCACGTACGGACGGATTTGCCAGTTTTTTCTCGTACTGGATTTCTGCTGCTGTACCACTGTGTTCAGAAAGGGTCTCTGATGGGATTTCGGCCTTATTGAATGTATCAGGCCGTGGTTCGTGGGCTCCTCTGTCCCGGAGAATGTGCTGTGAGTCCTGCCACCGCAGCACGGAATGTCTGTGGGTCCGGCTGCTCTGACAAGTAGCCCAAGTCCAGTTCCTCGTGAGTTTCTGTCTGGATGCTGCATTCTGTCGCACGGGGGGGTTGCCCCTCCCCTCCGCTCCCCTCCCCCGGGCCCGCACTGCGGTCTCTTCCTCCCTTCAGGTCGCCAGCCTCGGCCGTGTGCGGTCAGGGCGCTCTGGTGTTCGTGCGGCGTCGCAGCTGCTCCCTCGGCTCGGTCCGCCGACCCCGTTATTACGTAGGGACCTTCGTCTCGTTGCTGTTTTTGGCCCGAAGTCTGTGCTGTGTGACAGAAGTTTAGGGACCCCCGGCTTTTTAGGGCTCCAATCCCGCACTCGTGGTCTGAGTGTGTCCTCACGTCTGAAGTGAGACTCACTCGAGTCTTTTAAAGTCCCCTCAGTCCCGGTAAGGCTTCTGATGGTGACTTCAGTCCATTTACCTTTGCAGTGATTTTGGAATGTCGCGGACTTACTGTGAACACTTTGTTCGCTGTTTTCTGGCTGTTGTGTAGTTCTTCTGTCTCACTTCTCTCGCCTTCCCCTTTATGATGGCTTTCCGTCGCGGTCAGTATGCTTTCATGCCGTTCTCTTTGCTTTTGTGCATTTTGTGCGGGTTTTTGCTTGTTACCGTGAGACTTACACAAAACATCTTAGAGCTACAGCTGTGCACTTTACACTGATAACAACTTTGATGTACATAAAAGCTTTTCTAAACCCTCATTTTCTCCTTGATGTCACAATTTATATTTTTTTACAGTTCATATCCATTGAAACTATTGTATAGTTACTAATACTTTTTAAAAATTTTTTAAATTATTTATTTGACAGAGAGAGACACAGAGAGAGCGAGCACAGGCAGGGAGAGTGGCAGAGGGAGAAGCAGGCTTCCTGCCGGGCCGGGAGCAGACGCGGGGCTCGATCCCAGAACCCTGGGACCATGACCTGAGCCGAAGGCGGATGCTTATCGATGGAGTCCCCCAGGGGCCCCAATACTTTTACTATTTATCCTAGAGTTTTGTGATTTTCCCATCCTCATTCCAGTATCAGAATATTCTGGATTTAACTACATCGTGACCTTCACCAGCTTTCCCGACAGCCGTACATCACACACGTGCCAGCATCTGTTCAGAGGCAACTCTGAAGACAGGAGGAAAAGCCCAAAGACCCGCGTTATTGTCACCCAGCAGGAAACAAAACCAAGTGTCCCCCTCCGCCCTCCTGACCTCTCCTTCCTCAAAGGTCTGTGTGCGCCTGTGTCCCCGGGCTCTGTGTGCTATGGTCTCACATACTTGTAAGCTTACAAAATTTAAACTTTTAAACTTACAAAGATGATACAGTATTCCTTTTCCATTGAGTTATCATAAACAAGTGATGATGTATACACTCAAGGATGAAAAGGTGACGTTACGGTATGTTCGTACAATGGAATATTAGTCATAAAAAGAACAAAATCTTGGCATTGCAACAACGTGGATGGGACTAGATGGTAGGATTTAAACAAAATAAGTCCGTCAGAGAAAGACAGATACTATAGGGTCTCACTCATACGTAGAATGTAAGAAACAACCCAGATGAACATAGAGGGAAAAAGAGAGGAAAAGCACAAGACAGACTTTACTACAGAGAACAAACTGTGGGTTGCCGGGAGGAGGACTGGGGTGGGGGCGCTGGGTGGTGGGGACGAAGGGGGCACTTGTGATGGCCCCCGGGTGCATGAGTCAGCAGATTCTTCCTGAAACTCACACTGTGTGCCGACTGGCTGGGATTGAAAGAAGAACTTGAAACCACACACACACACACGCACACACGATAAAGTGTAGAATTTAACAGAAAGTTGATATAATAGGAGAAAACTAAATGGAAAACTTGGAATTGAAAAGAAAATAACCCAAGAAGATAAAGAATGGATTGAACAGTAACTTAGGGGTGCCTGGGTGGCTCGGTGGGTTAAGCCACTGCCTTCAGCTCTGGTCATGATCTCAGGGTCCTGGGATCGAGCCCCGCATCGGGCTCTCTGCTCAGCGGGGAACCTGCTTCCTCTCTCTCTCTCTGCCTGCCTCTCTGCCTGCTTGTGATCTCTGTCAAATAAACACATAAAATCTTGAAAAAAAAATTATCAAAACAGTAACTTAGACACAACAAAAAGAGAATTGCTGTACTGAAGGTCAGAAACATATGCTTATTTAAACTGCAGGAAAGGGGCTCCTGGGAGCTTGGTGGGTTCAGCTCAGATCTCTGTGCCAGGGTCCTGGGTTCAAGTCCTGCAAGGAGCCTGCTCAGCAGGGCGTCTGCTTCTGTCCCTCCCCCTACTTGGGCTCTTTCTCTGTCAATAAATGGGTGAAATCTTAAATGAAGTGCAGGAAAGTCACGGCTGCTTACTCACTTCGCACACCAGGTGACGAGGGGACGTCACGTTGTAACTGACCACAACTCTTCCCACTGCTTTCTTTGCAGGGTCCTGGCTCTTCCTTGTGTTTATTTCCACATGTGAACTTACGATCAGCTTGACTACCTCCAGAAAACAGACTTGGTGTATTTTTTAGTGGAATTTTGTTAAATTCGTGCACCCTTATGATTGTCAGTTGCCCAAGCGAGGATAAAGGGCATCTCTCCATTGGCTCAAGACTAATTTTGTTGTTTTTAGGGATGTTTTAAAGTGCCCTCGCGTAACTTGCGTATTTCTTGTTACGTTTACGTTTTCGCACTTTCTCATTACTGTGGATATTTTAATTTGCCGTCTGCCTACTTTAATTACTGCCCCCACACCGCATACTGCCAAGCGCTTTGGTGGGGAGAGCAGGTGCTGTGTCCCCGTCTGTTTACAGTGCTGGGCCCAGTGGTCTGTCTCCGAAGGGACATCTAGTTCCCAGCTGAGCAGAAGACAGAGAGAAGGCCTGGGAGATTTAGAGCGTGCCCAAGTTTCCTTGCTTTTACCAAGACCTGGACCCTAGAACACTCTTCTTAGTCTATAGTCTGTACTGAGAAGAATTCAACCAAATCGTCCAACCATGAAGATGTTTTACATTTTAGACTTCACTAAAAGGCAACTTTTTTGTAAAAAGATAAACATTTTTCCATCCAAAATGCTCATGAGCATTTCTTCAATATTATCTACAATTTGGAAACTTTAACAAAGATTTCAATTAGAATTAACAACATTTAAAAAAAAAAAAAGAAACTCTAACCCAGCAGCAAGAACCACTTTGAACTGGCCGTTGCCATCTGTGGGGTAAAACACACATTTCCCATGTGCTCTCTCCTAGATGTCAGCGTTCTCGGCTTCCTGTTTACCTGATTACCTAAGCAGTCTAGGTTCCCCCTCGGTTGGTTGGGGATTTGAGACAGCATCGCGCGCTGTCCGTCGGAGCTGCAGACAGTTACAAAGATTGTAATGAACGTTAGCAACTCCTTCCCAAGTGTTCCGATGTCACCGCACCAATCCTTTTTGCAGAAAGGTCTTAATTTTGTTTAAATGTGGTTTACCTTACTGCTTCTACGAGAGTTCAAATGAGGCCACAGGGTTTCCTGAAAACATCTCCAACAATGTAACACACTCTAACAAGTCCATCAGGTGAGAGAGACGCCGGCTGGGCCCCCCTGTTCCCTGCAGTGAGGACGTTGTACCCAAGAGCTTTGGACATGATGGATTTTCCAACCAAAAGTCAGATCACTCCGCCTAAATCTGAGGCAAAAGTGGAATCTGACTGTCCTGTGAATTTATGAGATGGCTACCTCTTCCGAAACTTTGAAATGTGAATATTGGCCTTGGGCAGAATCCTCACGTCCTCTGACATGGTTTTGCAGGCCGACAGTGGACTTTGGACTTTGCGCCCACCGCACATTGTGGCTGGCAAATGACTCCCTGCAACAGGTTAGAATTCGCTCGGCCTCTCCAGAACACACCTGCCCTGCAGGGCTGGGAGCAGGGGTGCACGCACAGAGGCCCTGGGCCGGGCGTCTGTGTACTCGGTAAGCAGCCCCCGAAGCTTCGCTCCGATGATCGCGGTTACTAGTGTTTCTCTGCCACCGGAAGAATCCCAGATGCGCTTTCAACTCTTCTCTGGCACTGAGAGTTTGGATAAGGTACATCGGAAAGGGAAGAAGCAATTTTATTCTGCTCACAGGTGTTTTGCCGAATGTATACAGAAGACGGCCTGGCTCATGCAGAAGCCCGCGGGGCTCTTCTCTCTCCGTCTGCACACAAGGCCTCCTTAGGATACCCGTCTGCGAGCCCGAGTTCTTCTCAGGGTCCCTTCCTACAGGTTCCTCGTCTCCTCGGTGGTCATCCCTGGAGGAATGAGGCTTCCAGCCCAAACCGACTCACGCCGGCCAGGCCCGCCTGCGCGGGAAGGAGTCCGCTGCCTGAGGACAGCGGCCCGTGGGGGAGACTTTCGGGGTCCCCGGGGGGGTGGTTTTTCTTTGCTCTTTGGCAACTCCCTCATCTCCAAGGCGGACTCAGGTGGTTTGTGGAAACACTTTTCTGAGGGCTTCTTCTGCTTGGTATTATCGGCGTGCTGGGGAGCTAGCCTGAAGGAGGGATGCACAGTTCCTAGGACATAAAACAAGAACCACCCCAATAATTTTAGAAAGAGAAATGCTAGAAAGAAGACATAACGAGTTCCTGGGTGGGGGAAGAGAGCTCCTCAGGGGGTGCAGAGGTCTCTTGGAGGTGAAGATGCTCCAGTGGGAAACAGAGGCGGGGGGGGCGGTGCTGGGGGCTTTGCAGGAAATGTCTCCCGAGCAGAAGCACCTGTGGGCACCGAATTCCCTGAGAAGGGTGAGGTGGGGAAGCAGACGCCCTCTGTCACCAGGGAGGGGCTGATGCAGGGTGGGGGAGAGTTTCAGAAAGGCTGCGGGTGGCGGGCTCGTCCCTCGCTCCTGCCTTCTTTTCACGGCAGGAAGCCCGCCAGGGTTTCAAGCGAGGCGAAAAGGTGTGTGGCTGGGAGGAGGGCGGGCGTGAGCGGTTTCAGTGGGACTCGGGCTGTGCGCAGGACGGAGGGTGGCTGCAGCCTGTCCCCTGCTTTAGCCTTGGCATCAGCTCGGAGACTTCCAGATGGGCAGGCCTGGTGAGGGACAGAGGCCGAGCCAGGACCCCCGTGGTCTCTTGCAATCTGGGGTGTCTGGAGAGGGACCTGCGAAGAAGTGGGAAGAATCGGGGACCAGTGATAGTTGCTGTGCGGGGTGTGGTCAGGGACGTGGCCGTGGACGGCACAGCACCCTGGGGGGAGCTTACGGGACCGGACGCCGAGACAAAGAGGGGGAGGGGGAAGGAGAAGACAAGTTTCCTGGGACGCTGCCGGGCGGGGGGTGAGGGACACACAGGCTCCAGAGCCGCTCACTGGCTGGACAACAGGCAGCTTTGAGGACGGGGGTGGGAAGCGGGACCGCAGCTGCAGGTGGGACCCAGGGCGCCCGTGGGCAAACGCTGTGAGAATCAGGCCCGGAGCGCTGGCCTTGCCCAGCGTCCCACAGCCCCGCAGCTCTGGGTCGCGGCTTCCGTGTTCGCTTCCCGACGGACCGTGTTGTGCTCGGCCCATCCTGTACCACACCCAGCGGACTCCCCAAGCCCGTTTTTTCCTCATTTTCATTTTGCTTTTTTTTTTTTTTTTTTGAGTCCTGCGGTTTCTTTATACATTTTGGATAAAACCAGCTATCCGATGTGCAAGGGTTTTCTCGTGGCGTGCGGCCGCGTTCCCGTTCTCCTCAGGGCGCGCGGCCCGCGTTCCCGTTCTCCTCAGGGCGCGCGGCCCGCGTTCCCGCCCGCGTTCCCGTTCTCCTCAGGGCGCGCGGCCCGCGTTCCCGTTCTCCTCAGGGCGCGCGGCCCGCGTTCCCGCCCGCGTTCCCGTTCTCCTCAGGGCGCGCGGCCCGCGTTCCCGTTCTCCTCACGGCGCGCGGCCCGCGTTCCCGCCCGCGTTCCCGCCCGCGTTCCCGTTCTTCTCACGGCGCACTTCAGAGCGCAAGCGTTTTGTCAAGTCTCTTTGTCGATTTTTCTCCTGTGAACCTGAACCGTCTCCGCCAAACCCTCAGCCTCGAGGAGCCTCTCAGGGCTCTCCTTGCGGCATGACCGCTTGGGGTTGTACTTAGGTCGATGGTCCGTTTGCAGCCGTTCCGTCTGTCCTGAGAAGGGACGCGGCGAAACCCTTTGATCGTCAGTGGCTTTATTTTCAGTGCTGACCCTTTTCCTTGGGATGAGAGCTCCCTGGGCTCCCTGGACCCAAGGGCTGCCTTTTCAACCATTCGGAAACGTTCTGAGCAAACGTCCTTAAAGTTTTGTCGTGGTCTCTCGTGCCCTCTTTCTCCCCGGAGCTCGCAGAAGCGCCTCCTCGCCGTGGCCACGCTTTTCGCGCGTCTTCCCGTCCCCTGGTCTCATCAGACTGTGCTTCGGAGAATGTTTCCAGACGCGACCTTCCGCTCCCTAAACTCGCCTTCAGTTGTGGCCGCGGCTCAACGCACCATCGAGTCTACGTTTCGGTTCTCCCCACTTTGTACTCACTGCGCTTTCTGCAGCCGGATTTCGAGAAGTGCTGCTCCTTGTGCGTGTCGCGTGCTGCCGTCTCTCCGCTGGCCTCTGCTGTGCTTGTGCGACTGCGAGAGCTCGGACGCTGCAAGTCCTTCCTCAGCCCTTTACTCTGCTCAGTTCTTGGCCTTGTTTTCATGCGGCTCGGCGATTTTTTGATAGGAAACAGATCGATGTCCTGGCAACTGTGTGTGTGTCTCGGCTTCCGGTTGCAGACCTGCAGAGAAAGTGCGTTTTTGCCGAGGGCCTGCCTGCTCTCGCAGCCCAGAAGTACTGCCCGCTGAAAGGCCCCGTCCGGGGGCCCCACGGCGGTGTGAGCCCGGGCGCCAGCCGGCCGTGGGACCCCGGCGTCCTTCCCCTTCCGTGTGCAGAGCCCGTTCCTCACCAACCCTTTTGGCCACGTGTGACCGTTTGGGGTTTCCGGTTCTCTGGGGTCTCCTGCCAGCCTCTGGGCTGCACACGTGGCGGCTTGTCCTGTGTTCCCCGTGCAGCTCCAGCTTCCACTGGAGTCCAGTGCGGGTCTGGCTGCCCGGGGGTCCGTCCCACAGGATCCCTCCGTCTGTTTGCCTGCCGGACCCCTTCTTTAGGCCAGGCCAGCACGGCTTCCCCGGCCCTCCTGTTTCTCCCCTTTCTGCCCCCATCACCACAAAGACTTTGAGGCCTGACTCACTGTTGGAAAGTCTTTCCAACCTTTCTTCACTTGTTTCCAACTTTCATTTTCTGCTTTCTATTGCGTTTCCTGAGGCAGCTCCTCACCCAGATGCTGCTTCTGGGTTTGCGACCATGTTGGACGGGACCTTACTTTTCTGACTTCTACTCGTTCGGGCTCCATCTTCTGTGCTATCTCACCGTCTCTCCCTGAAGATTTTGCTTTTCTGCTTCTTGATCTTCTTTTACCACAGCACTGATTTTGTGGTCGATGAAATGTTTAGTTGCGGTTCCAACCCCCTGGAAACCATGTGGCATCTGCTTAGTTTTCCTCCCTTTGTTAATATTGTCCCTTTTCTTCTATGTCCCTAATCACTGAATGAGTGGGTGTTTCACGTCCAGTATTTTCTAGAGTTTCCTGTGCGGTGAGAGGAGCTGTACTCTTCCCCACATGGTTTGCACGATGCAGAAGCTCACGTTCCTTCTGCCACAGAAGGATGCTGCTTTCTGCGTACGTGGTTTGTCTTCATTCCTTGTGCACACCTATCTTTTGTGGAAAGGGCTGGTGTGGGGTCGGGTTGGGTGTTCGGCAAGGCTCCCCAGGGGCCTCCTGTCCGGCTTTTGCTTCTCAGCACCCAGAAGTGTGTCTGCTTTTCCACACCTGCCTCCTGTCAGGTTCTCTCTGTGCGCCGCCCGACGTCCGTTCTCTTCGACGTTCCTTAGAATTCACGTGGAATCTGCGGATTACGCCTGCTGATGTGTTTTATTAGAAATGGAGTTTTCATCATGTTGTAAACATGCTTTGCCCTTGTGGCTTTTTAGTGATTCCCCAGAGGACAAAGGGGGATGTTCACTTATTCAGTTACCTTCGAACTGAGAGTCTGGACTGACGTGTGCAAATGTTAAGGTGTCAGTATTTTTGTGTGAGTTAGAAAAAAACATGCAGGTATCACAGCAAACACATCGTTTCGTAAACGTAATTAGTTAGGGTAAGACAAAAGGTGGTATTTTAATAAAAATCTACATTGTGTAAATTATACAAAGTATAGGCACTTACAAATGTGGGTAATACTTAAGCATTATACTTAAGGATTTCAGTAACTAAATCGTCTGCTGCTCATGTTCTGATTTCTGGGTAGTATGAATAAAACCAAAGAAAAACTGTATTCTCTAAGCTTCATTTCCACTCGCACCCTGAGATGTGTACCATGAAGCCGGCTGAAGATTTAAAATGACAGTGAACGTTGTCAGTTATGCTCAGAGCAAAGTACTACATCCTCACGCCACAGAAAGTCACTGAAAATATCTCAGATTGAAATAGTTTCCACATTGTCATTACGTCATAAGTATTTCCTCAAACCAGGTGGCAGTAGAGAGGGAAAAATGGGTCTTTTCGTTTTCTTTGTAGACCTTGCAGAATGGCCTAGCAAACAGAAGAACAACCCATTACTCCTGGTAACAGAACTTTTGGAAACAGAAGGATTTTTAAAAATTTGTTCTTGATTTTGATTATAAATTAATGAGAATTTAATAATGAGACGAGGAAAAATAATTGTGATTTTTCAAACACACAAGTTGGTTTTTGGAGATTGACTTAACATCAGAACTAAAAAATTGAATTCTCTTCTGAAATGATCGATGTTTGAGAAATAGTACTTAAGAGATCTCGACACCCACTTTCACCAAACCTGGGTGCCTCTCTGTGGTTCGCGGGTGTCTTAAAGCGAGCGCTGCGGAAGGATGCGGCTGGTGTGGCGTCCCCGAGATCCCACAAAAGCGCGTGTGCAGCTCAGTCTGAGTCGGCCTCACGGTGTCCCACCTTCTCTAAGCCGCGAGACAAACCTGCCGCGTGCGCGCTGTGAACACTCTGCTGGCTTCCTTGCGCTCCGCTGCCCCTGGGGCTTGAGCAGGACCCTGATCTCAGAAAGGCTCTGCTGGGCTCCAGCACAAACCGCGGAAAACGTGAAGGATAATCGGCCTTCCCGGGCCTATCCCTATTCACAGTTTTCATTAGCATGTTGGGTGTCACTGTAAAAGTCTTGATTAGCACATTCCTGGATCAAGCAACTGTGTCAGGGAGCACAAACGTAAAATGATATTTCACTCTCCAAATATATTTACAGACTAGAGCCAAGGCCAAACCTAATAGGATATAACTCAAGCAGGGTGAAAATAATTCGGCCTCGTCCCCCTCCCCACAACCCACTCCTTGGACTGAATCAATTAGAGTGCGGCAAAGGAGGGGGTTAAAAAAGCAAACGCGGGGGTCTGAGAAGTTCCGTACCCGGAGCTCACAGTCAGTCTGCAGTAGAATATCTATTTTAGGCAAAGGGAAGACAACATTTTTGTCTTGGCCGGGGACAAGCAGAATGGCGGCGTAGAAGCTCACGGTAACTCTCTTCAAAAAGCCATGAAAAAGCTCGAAGAAATTGTCAAAAACAACTATTCTGAACTCTGACAATTAAGCATAAGATAAGCTGAGAAGCATTTATCCAAGGAAAACCACTGACCCTTGATAAAAACAGAGGGTGAGCCCCGCCTCCCACACTTTCCCTGAAGAGCCCTGCCCGGGCGGGGGGGGGGGGGCACCTCCTCATGGAGTCCGGCTCTGAAAACCATCAGGGAAGGTCAGGCCCCAGCAGCTCCAGGCAGTGGGATGGTGAGAACGACAGACGAGCCATAAGCCACACAGATTCCTGTAGGTCTGCAAGTCTGCACACACCCGTCCCACAAACATACTTCTCTCCTCTCACATCCTCATGGCAGCCCCTGGAGTTTCAGCCTTTAATCTCTGCTGGACCTTGAAACTGCCCTTGTCCAATGTCCAGAGAAGCAAACCACATAGATGAAAGTGTCCCTGTGCGTGGGGAGCAGCCAGGAAAGGTGGATGTGTCTGATTTGGATGACCTGCAGGTCACCTTGTGCCTGTCTGGGGTCCCGTCTCTGCTCCGAGTACTTTCAGAAGTGCTTCTGCCCCACGGGAGCCCAGGGGGACACTGGCCACGGTGCCAAGATGCCCACGTTCTCCTCCACAGGGCTGTCTTCCACCAACCTCAGCAGACGTCTTTGGAACGCCACAACGTAAATAAAACTTCACTTTAAACAGAGCCAGAGATCAGGAAAGTGACCTAAAATGACTGGAAAACCACACGGCAAACTTGCTGTCTTACGAGGGATGGTGTATGTGAGCCAGAGGGCCGGGAAGGGAAGGAACTTGCCGGTGTCTCTCTGATCCCGTAGTGTGAATGTAGCAAAGAAATTAAAAACTTGTACACAAGTACTGTATTCTAGTTGGTAAATCAGCTGTTTAATGGTATCGGATAAGCATTAAGAAAGACCCCATGTGTGTACCAGGGTCGGAGAAACAGGAAGATGCCCTGAACATAAGAGAGCTGTGCTCATCCCCACCTTAGAGAGAGAAGCGGCAAGCACAGGCCAGGGTCAGGAGTAAACCCAAGTCTCGGATTAGAATTAGGGGCACCCGATGTGTGCATCATGGGTCAGTCAACACACGTGATGACAAGGGGAGCATCAGAGAAACCCAGCAGAGGCTGCCGCCGCCGAGGAGTCAGCGTGGGGGTCCTCGGTGGTAAGATATCGAGGGACGATCTCAACACATCCCCTCTTCTCACGAGCGATGTGGAGAGACCGGGAACCGCGGACGCCACGGGGAGCAGGGGGTTCGGCAACGAGAGGCCGTGTGGGGCCTGCGCGGGGTCCCGGGGCGGTGAGGGTGGCAGTGAAGACTGAGACCTGTCGTTCAGGTCATAGTTCAGATAATTGTACTGAGGTCACATCAGATACTAACTTGAGAGGAAGACGGGTATGTGGGAAACCTATGTATTACTTCTGTGAATTCCTTGCAAGTCTAAAATTATTTCAAAATTTAAAAAATACAGACTTGCATTTGAATTTTTTGCATAGAGTTTTGTTTTTAAGTTTACATATTTTTAAGTGTTGTTTGAATAAACCTTTAAGGCCTGAGTCTGTCTTTGGCATTGTTAGGGGTCATGGCTGGACTTGGCTGGGTCACTGTTGAGTTTGGCTTTTCTGTATGTTTTATTTGCACATTTGCATTATTTCATAGTTGTGTTTTTATTATCATAACAGTGAAAGCAAAGCTGTCTCTCCTCAGACACAGTTCCTGTGGGCCACGTCAGCGAAGGGGGGGTAGAGACAGCGGCGACTTCGCGTGAGGCAAGGGGCCCTTCTCGCTGGGGTTCCCAAGGGCCACCTGAAGTCCGTCTGCAGCCCTTAGGCTGTTGGCTCATCAAATACTAAAATAATATTTCTGGGAAACTTACTCAGACTTGGAGATAAGTTTGAAAAAAAAATGAAGCCAGTTCCGAGTGATTTCTTTCTTTCCTCGGCCGGGTCAGAGCCGTGCGGAGAGCCCCCAGCCCCGTGCGCCGCGGGTCCTGCTGGCCCGTCTCTCGGGACTTCGTCCGGCTCCCAGTATGGGAGGCTGGCGTTCCTTGTGAGCTCAGACCCACACTCACTTAAGCCTTGCGGGGCCAGTGCAGATTCTGAAGGGCTGATCTCTCCACCAGATGCCCCCAAAATTCCCGCTGGCCACAGCGTAAGTCAATACAACACGACTGGAGAAGAAGTGATCAAAGAGTCTGCGTAAAACCTCAACAAAACACAAAGTCAGAACTTCTGTAACTGTACTCGTTAAAAATGGTGAACAGTGTTTTTAACATGTAAAAATGTCTACGCTGTCATCAGATCAAATGAAAGTGTTAACGTGTGTGTCTCAGGCTTCATGGCTTCACAGCTTACCGTTTATTTTTAAAACCTTTCTCTCAGGGCTCCTGAGGGTCTCAGTCATTGAGCATCTGCCTTCAACTCTGGTCGTGATCCCGGGGATCGTGGGATCGAGCCCCATGTCCGGCTCCCTGCTCGGTGGAGAACCCGCTTCTCCTCTCCCTCTGCTGCTCCCCCTGCTTGTGCTCTTTCTCTCTCTCTCTCTGTCTCTAAGTCAAATAACTAAAATCTTTAAAAAAATAAAAAAGAAAACCACTCTCCTTGAGCCCCACGGCTGAACGGGTCAGGACTGTTGTGCGAACACAGGCGGTGAGGACTGTCTGCAGCGCTGTCTCGAGGCCACGCGGGGACTCCGGTCCGCGGGACCCCGTGGGGACCAGCTCTTCTCCGCCGCGCTCACGGCCACAGCCCGCCAGCGCTGTTCCCCGGTGTCCGTCGAGGGGCCTGCTCTGTGAGTGGCTGCCGCTGTGCGCGTCACCGTGAGCCCCTGCGCTGTGCTGTGGGGGGACGAGCGCCAGATCCCGAGCCCAAACGCTGGGTGGGACACCGGCCCCGGCGCCCACCAGCCACAAGGCCCATCTGGGTGACTTGCTGTCTTTGAATCCCGGTTCCTCATCTGCTAAGCAGGTACGAGACGCGATAACGAACGCGAGGGCTGGGCACCCAGGAGACGCTCAGCAGCCCCACGGAAGCCCCACTCCTGTCGCCCCATGAAACCCCCCACTCGAGCGGTGATCACCGTCGACCGTCGACCCACGGGTCGTGCAGTTCCTGGCGCGAGTGGAGACCGTGCTCCTCGGCTTCGCCGCCGTCCCACACGGTCACCGACAGACCCGCCTGCGTCCCTGAGCTGGAGGAGCCCGCGGAGCACCACACGGGGTTGTTAGCTCAGGAGTCCCTGCGCCGAGCGGCCTGACTGGAGTTTCTGTCACACATCTACCGAGGATGGGCCATGAGCTCCGTGCCTGGAGGTCCTCACTCCACCTTAGCGGCTACGAAATGAAGGCGAGACTGGCCTGGCTTCACTTAGGTCTTCCCCACCCCATGCAAGACAGTCTCGTTCCTGCCCTGGACCCATGGAAGCCAAGCGTTTCCCACAACTTTCTCCTGTCTGTGTCCCTCCCAACACTGGGCTCCGATGGCAGGGCTGTCCCCGTCCTCCTCTCGTCAGGGCACGTGTCCAGTCAGCAGCATGCTCAACTGAACTGAAGCGAGTCTTTAGCTTGCTTGCACCCTTGCAAGAAAAAGCAACAGAGAAATTAAGGCTGAATAAGACCTAACGGCCTGTGGGGTCTGTTTGAGCCACTCAGAGACGACCAAACAGGCTGGCAGGGTTCAACTGTACTCAGTGTTTTGGATTTTTATTTTCTTAACATTCTAAAGCGGTGATGATGCTGCTTATCCCCCAGAGTAAGCACAGAGAGGAGGGACCCGTCCTTGCAGCCCGTGGCAGTTGTGCCGTGCACGGCCCTGCTTCCATCTGAATCTATTTTCCTAATTACATGCACGTTATCTAAAAAAGAAAAACCAAAGAATGTGGGAAAGGATAAGGTTTAAAATTAACTTTAAACTGTGGGAATGCAGGGGACCCTGAGAATGACAGAGAGAACGAGTCTAATATCTCTGTTTCCGTGCACTGACCCAGCAAGGCCCAGGCAAGGGGGAGCTCATGTTGCCGACTCGACAAGAAGGATCCAGCAGTGAGATGAACTGATTTCCTTGTGGTCTAGTTACTGAACTGTCAAGTACACGAGCGTAGGCTACTGTGGCCGTGCGTGTCACACATTTAACTCTCTAAATGCCTAAGGTTCGGGTTGTGTTTTCCACTGTGGTACAATGTTGTGTTGCTCACCAGCACACGGACATTTTATTTATCAGCCTGGAGAAACCGACCTGTGACCCCGCCATTAACGCTGTGACCATGACCGTCAAATACCAGCACAGCCGGGTGCGTACTGTCCAGAAGAGACCCAGCTCCCCCAGCCCTGTGTGCACCGTGGCCGCAGCTGTGCAGCTGCCCAGAACCTGGAAAGAAACTGGAGCTGGAGATATTTTGTGTGTTGGGTGCTGAGGTTGTGCACTGAGACTTTTTGGTCCAACATTGTAAAGCATGTCGTATTTTCTTATAATGGTAACAGCTACAATAAGAATTCAAGTAGAATTAATTTTTCTGAAGCACAAACATGGATACAAGCAGGGTAGCACTTGGTCTTGCTTTGTTCCGGCTGAGCTTTGCCAAACTAGCTGGGACGCCTCCCCAGCACCTCTAAGGGGATTACAATTATAACGTAAATCCTGAGAAAGAGACCTACCTGTGAAATTACACTGGTGATTCCTTAGAAACAAGGTCAGTGTATTACACTGTGCGCAGGTTCGTGGTACGAAAGTCCTGAAACGAAGTTAACCAGGAATCCTCATCAGTTCACACACACGTCTTGCATTTCATTGAACTTTCTCACAGCACGTGTCAACAGATAACTTTTTATTTTATTTTAGAAATTTCATTTATTTATTTGAAAGAGAGAGAAAGGAGAGCATGAGCCTGGGAGACAGGCAGAGGGAGAAGCAGGAGGGAGCCTGACGTGCGACTCTTTCCTGGGAGACCCTGGGATCTTGACCTGAGCCAAAGGCAGACGCTTCACTGACGAAGCCCCCCTAGGTACCCTGATCGCCCTTAATTTCAAATGATTAGAAGCAACTGCCTTTTACCCAATAGAAGTCACGGAGAAGCACAGGGGTTGCTTGTGCGTCCTTGTTTTGTGTGGTGGACTGAAGGAGGGACCCTTGCTGGCCCTTCTGAAAGCAGCGGTGCCTGGCCCAGGCCTGACTGGGGGGCTCCGGTGCTTCTGTGGGGCCCACTTGGACCAGGCTCTTCGTCTGCAGCAACTCTGGGAGGGTTTCTTAAACCTCGGACTTCAAAAAGCTGTCCCACGTTTACTAGAAAAAGATCGAGTGTGCGGTATATGCGTAGAGACACACGCCACGTGATTACAGAAACAAAGTAATTAAAACCCTTAACTTCTGTTCCTGGGGTCATCGCGGTCTCACGGAGGTTCTCGTGTTCTGCAGAACGAGGTCCATTTTCAGTTCAGCCCTGGGGCAGCAGTGTTCTTTCCACCAAAGAGGACACTCTGTCCGCCCACCTGTGCCATGCGCACAGCTGACCCGGCAGGGGTCGGGCACCCCCAGCAGAGTTACAGACGTGCTGGGGGCTAATTCTTCTGTGGCCGATGAGAGAGCTGAGATAAGAACCCGCAGAATTGCAGCACAGAGAAGGGCGCGGACGTTAGACCTCGGACACAGGATGAGGTCTACGCTGGACAACAGTTATTTCTGTAGCTGCTGGAGATGTAGCCTTTACGCCCGCCCACGCTCCCGGAAAAGAGCAAAGGTGAGGCAGCCCCCCTTCCTGTTTCGAGACAGAGCTGCCTCCCCCCCAGGTCCTTAGTGCTCCTTGGTCACCAGTAACAAGGCCAGACGCACACCCTCCAAGTTCCCATTCTTGGTCCCATTAATGACGCAGCTGAACTGCTCTGTCTGCACTGATATTTGGAACAAAATCCTTGTTAGCCAAACCTCGGCTAAGATTCCCCCTTAAGAAAGGGCCTTTGCCCTTCCCTTGAGCACTGGACTGAGCAACAGGCCCCCTACTGCTTCCCTGGGGAACGGCTGACCTTGCAACCAACATTCTCTGACCTCCTGCCCATCAGGCTCCTCCACTGCCCATCCCGTTCTTCCTGGCCTGCTGATTCCTCCTCAGGAAGGAAGAGCCCCCCAGTGTGTTGGACCAGGAGATGTTTGAAGATGTCGGGGTCAGAGAGCGCTCCCTATTGCTATGAAGCCCCCCTGCTTCATGAAAGAGGCTTTTCACATGAACCCTCTCCTCACCGACTCAGAGATGCATGTAGGACATTTGTATTCGTCTTGCATTTCATTGAACTAAACTGGTTGGGAATGACACAAAGTCCTTCATCACAACAAGCAACAAACGGTGGAGAGAGGGCTCACTCCGTAAAACATGGCGTATCCGTGGACCAGGGAACCCTCCCCAGCCCGGAACACACAAAGATGCCAGAAAAACCATTAAAGCAAACAAAACATTAAAAAGTTTATGGCTAAACATGTGGAAACATACAGTGAGCCTGGAAGTCTGATCTGTGAGAAGAGGCTGGAGGAGGACAGTAGTCCTCGGTGCCAGAACGTGGATTTCGTCGAACGGATCCAGGTCCTCCAAAGGGGGACAACTCCAGCACTTGTGAGAAGGAAGACAACCTCATAGAACTACACACCTCTCTCTAGCGAAGGGAAAACGGGGTAAAAGAGGGGAAAAAAATCACATCATGCTTCGACTTGGGGTTTGAGTTCACCCGCGTGGCCCCCAAACTCCCATTCTGAAGTGTAAAGCCTGGTACTAGGCACGGAAAACACGCATCCTTTTTGGGACAAAGGGCTGTCAATATGGTCCAGGGTTAGGTTCATACGGGCCAAGACCCCGAGTTTCAGGCCTTCACAAGACCGCTGGTAGGTGAGTGACCCAGTGCTGGGGGTGGGGCTCAAGGAAGGCAAAGTGGGTGAGTAGAGGTGGCAGAGCAGCTGTGGGGACCCCCAACGTCATCACGGATCGAAGGGTGAAGGGGAGAGTGAGGGAGGGCAAGGACCCGCGTGGTGGGAGGAAGGGCAGACGCGTGCTTAAATGGGGGACTTGCACAGGAATTCTCTGCGGGAGCCTGTCGAAGGGGGGCTCTCAAGGGGACAGCTCAGCGAGTTGAGGTCAGGACGCGTGCATTTTTTTTTTTAAAGATTTTATTTATTTATTTGCCAGAGAGAGAGGGAGAGAGAGCAAGCACAGGCAGACAGAGAGGCAGGCAGAGGCAGAGGGAGAAGCAGGCTCCCTGCCGAGCAAGGAGCCCGATGTGGGACTCGATCCCAGGACCCTGGGATCATGACCTGAGCCGAAGGCAGTTGCTTAACCAACTGAGCCACCCAGGCGTCCCAGGACGCGTGCATTTACCAGAAGTAAAGCACAGAGGAAGAGAGTCAGGTCTGGGGAGAGGTCTGTGCCGGACTGAGCAGGACTGTGGATGTGAGTGGTCAGCAAAGCCAGGAAGATTCAAGGAAAGGAAAGCTGAGGAAGAAAAAGTAGTTACAACGAGAGGCAGCCACAGTGAGGCCAGCGGTCACTGGGATGTCGAACAGGACAAAGACGGAGGAGAGGTCCTTGGGTCACTGGCGTGGAGGCCATGGATGGTCCTGCCAACAGCCTTTCCAGGGGTGAGCTGGGCACAGGGTGGGGGTCTCACAGATCTCACAGCTGTGAAGGTGGCGAGGGGAAGGCAGAAGCAGTAGGCAGGGAACCAGGAGGCCCTTCTGTAGGGGTTCGATGCCGGTGGTGGGGGCACACTGGCGGAATGGAGGCCCAGACAAGGGCGATTTGTCCCAGACCAGGCCATTGGCTGTCTTGGGAGGCAAGACGAACTCGGAGTTCAAGTGCTGACAGACTGGCAGGTTTGCAGCTCAGAAGACCAAGGCTGTCCTGTCTGACTTCGAGTCTCACAAAAAAGAGCGAGCTGGATCTCTGTGAGCGAAGAGAGAGGTCTGTGGCTGTGGACACTGGGAGGCAGTTTTAGGGAAATGGAGTGCAGCTGCCCATGACGGTCTGGGGAGAGTCCTCCCTGGGCTGCCAGAGGAGGCCCAGGGGGAGCAGCCTGGCAGACAGCGTGGCTGGGGGTGACCACGGCAAGGGGCGCCAATCCTGAGCCAGCCGGAAGCTTCTAGGTGATTCCTGTGGGGCTGGAAACAAGCCAGCCTTCAGGGCGCAAGGAAGGGGAGGAGAGGGGGCCGGGAAGGGCTCTGTTGAGAGGTGGAAAAATCCTGCGTTTCTCTCCCCCGGGTATGAGGATGGTGCCAATCACAACACTTCAATCCCTTAAATATGCATTAGTTTGGAAAAACTGAAGTCTGTCTCTGATATTAGCTGGTTAAGTATAGGGACATGCACCTCAAGAAAATAAAGGGAGAATGAGATGATGATCAAAAGGACTCAAGTCAAGACGGAATATCATAATACGACCTAAACGTGAGCGTGAGGGATCATGCAAAGTCACTCTTACGGCTCTTGTGCGAGAACCCAGACATCATGCCGCAGTAGCAGGACATTGGGATGCTTAGAGGATGGAGCAGAGGGAACGCCGTCCCGGGATACTCGCTCCAAGCAAGGGCTCGAATGAGGTAAACGTGATTTATCCGTATGAACAAATGATTTGGGGTAGAGAGAATTTGAGGAAAAAGACGGAATCCAAGGGTTTTTTTATGTTACTGTTTCTGCGTTAGTTGCTCTTTAAAGCTCTACACAGGCTCTCTGCAGCTGACTGAAGTGCGAGCAATTATCAGAGTGGAGGGAAGGACAGTGGCAACACCCGTGAAAACCTGCTCGGGCACGGCCGTCAGTGTCTACACCGTCCTGCCCTCCTCCTTCGAAGACTAGTCGTTGGGAGACTGTCGTAACCGACCAGAACAGGCTCCCGGCCCTCGAGGGCCTGTCCCACCCAATTCCCGTCTCCGAAACCTACTGAGCGTCCCAGGCTGTGGCTCCCATCTCCTGACCCTGCTGCGTGCCCAGAGCCCATCAAAACAGGGTCCCCGTTAAGAACTCATTTTTCTTGGGCTCCTGGGTGGCTCAATGGGTTGAGCTGCTGCTTTCGGCTCAGGTCATGATCTCAGGGTCCTGGGATCGAGCCCCGCATCGGGCTCTCTGCTCAGCGGGGAGCTTGCTTCCTCCTCTCTCTCTGCCTGCCTCTCTGCCTACTTGTGATCTCTCTCTGTCAAATAAATAAATAAATAAATAAAATCTTTAAAAAAAAAACCTCATTTTTCTTGATTCTCTTGTTCATTCAGCACAGGTTGTGAGCTCATAGGAGAAAATACATTTTAAGTCTTAGTGGTTTTTCTGTCGAGCTTCTCCTCAGGCTCATGGCATGTTATTAGTTATGGGAAAATGTCCATTTGGGCCACAGAAGGGCCAAGACTGTGTAAAATTGGAAGGTTAAAAATAATTTCTAAAATAACCCTCTCTTTCTGTGCCTCCCCCAGAGCTAGAAAACTGTAGGAGTCAGATGTTTTCTGAAGGGAATAATGTCCCAGGAAGGACTGTTTACGACTCTGACTAGCAGAGCTGGGCCTTTGGCCTATTTATAGTCACCCTGGGCTCTGGGTGAAGGAAGGTGCCCTGAGAGGAGCTTTTGGAGGCCGCCGCGGGGAGGCGAGTCCAGGCGTCCGTGGGCGTGAGCGCGGACCTGACCCCTTCGCAGGGGCAGCCCAGGCTGGTGTGGGTCCCAGGCCCAGCGCGGCGCTTCTCCCGACGCCCGGTGCAAGGCCGTGGGGAGGGGCGGACAGCCCGGCCGTGGGGTCGTCAAGCAAGTCAAGTTCTCCGCTGATCTTCCGGGACCGGGGAGCCGCCAGGCCCAAGCTTTCCCGAGAAACAGGGCGTGAAGGCCACGTGCGGAGGCCGTGGGAGAGCGGGGGCGCGGTGCGAAGCTGGGGTCCCAGCCGTCGGGGAGACGCACCTCTTCCAGGGGCTCTTTCTCCGGGCAGGCGCTGGGTGTGCACTGCGAGCACGAGCACCGGCCACTGTCCGCGCGGCCGCCGGCAACACACAGCGCGGCCACTTGTCTACGTTGTCCCAGTTCTGCCAGGTCAGACACATCAGCACAGTGACCAGCAATCCGCGGAACATGGAGAGCGTCCTCGGAGAGTAGGTCGTATATCCCGGGGCGAAGAAGCAAACGTGCACATGAATGCTTACGTCAGCGCTCCTCACGATCCCCCAGCTGCAAACAGCCCAGAGGTCCCCTGACGAACACCCTGTCCAACAGACTGGCAGAGGTGACGGGACGGCCAGGGCATCCTCTGGTCCCAATAGGAGACAATTTGGCTAAAATGGAGAAACTGCTAAGGATATCCAAGCAGCTGAGGCCCTCGACATGGGGAAAGCACAGAGGTGGGACAGGAAGGCTGGTTGACGGCAGCCCCGTGGCCCCAGGCGAGGCCCTCGGCAGCTCAGGCCACCAGGTTCTTGCACGGGTTCGGAAGAAGCCCCTGCAGCAGGCGGGTGTCCAACCGACAGTAGATGCTTCCGGTTGCCTTCTTCGCTCTCTTGCAGAGAAAACAGTGCCGTCTTTCCTTCGTTCGCTCCCTAAAGCAGTGACCCTGCTTGCAGGAGAGCCTCGTGGAGTGGGCCGCCCTCCTGTGCCGACGGGACAGTTCACTCTGGTCAGTTCTGGCAGGAGTGGCCGGTTGGGGCGTGGCAAGGGTGGAGGCAGCTGGACAGAAGCAGGTGCAAACGTGGGCGCCTGGGGGGCTCCGTCGGTTAAGCAACTGACCTCAGCTCGGGTCATGATCCTGGAGTCCCGGGATCGAGTTCCACACCGGGCTCCCTGCTCGGCGGGGAGCCTGCTTCTCCCTCTGACTCCCCCTTCTCATGCTCTCTCTCCCATTCTCAGTTTCCCTCAAATAAATACATAAAATCCTGGGGCTCCTGGGTGGCTCAGTGGGTTAAATACATAAAATCTTAAAAAATAAAGAAAGCAAGGAATAGGTGCAGACAGAGGAGGGGAAAGCCGGCCGTCATCTGGAAGAACAGGTGGTGGCCACGTCCACAGAGGCAGCTGTGGGGCAGCTGTGGGCGTCCCTCAGCCCCCGCTGGCTCTGCCCCCAGCCCCGAGCGTCTTGGGTCTGGGAGGTCATGTCTATGACTGCATGGGCACTTTTTTAAAACTCTGAATATCCCTTCTAATTGCTATGACGGTCAGAGGACACTCAATTTGCCACCCTAACATTTCTAAGTCTGCGGCTGAGGAGGGTTAAGTATACCTACGTCGTCCGGCAACTGGCCCTCGGGGTGCATTGACCTCCGTGCGTCCCTTCCCTCCGCAGCCCGGGCCGCCGCCTCTCTGCTCCGGGCTCTGCAGACGTTGCGCACCTCGTGGCGGTGGCTCCCCCGCGTCTGTCCTCTTGCTTATTTCACTTGGAGCAAGACCTGAGGCTCATCCGGGTGGCAGCCTGTGTCACAGCCTGTTTTGCTTTGTTTTGTTTTGTTTTGTTTTAAGCTGAACAATATTCCGTTGCACATTGAGACCACATTTTTTTCATCCGTTCGTCCGTCCACGCACCGTGAGGCTGTCTGTCTCTACCTCTTGCTGACCGGGAACAGCACTGCAGTGAGGACGGGGACTGCAGACGTGTCCTGCGGATCCTGCCTTGAGTCCTTTGGGTGCATGCCCAGAGCGGGATGCTGGACCGTACGGCCGTTCTGTCCGTAGTGACCTGAGGCGCCTCCGTCCTGGTCTCCACGGGGGCTGTGGAATTCCCAATCTCACCGGTAGGGCCAGTGGTTCTAATTCTGATTTCAGCCCTTGGTATTTTCTACTCACCCGATCAGTATCTGAGCGAGTGAAGGCTGTTCTCTCCTTGTGGTTTTTACCTGATTTCTCTGACCCGTGGCTGTGCTGCCTGGCCGTTTGCGTATTTCTCTGCAGAAATGTCCGTCCAAGTCCTCCGCTCATTTTTTTTTAAAGATTTTATTTATTTATTTGACAGACAGAGATCACAAGTAGGCAGAGAGGCAGGCAGAGAGAGAGGAGGAAACAGCTCCCTGCTGAGCAGACAGCCTGGTGCGGGGCTCGATCAAGGGACCCTGAGATCATGACCTAAGCCGAAGGCAGAGGCTTTATAACCCACTGAGCCACCCAGGCGCCCCGACCTCTGCTCATTTTTAAACAGATTATTTGTTTTGTTGTTGCTGCTGCTGAAGCAAATGTGCTTTTAAATCACACAGTCACCACATAGTTAGGTTAATAAAGAAAGCTGGTGATTTTCTTCCCTTAAGAGATGCCTAAGACTAGAGTCTGTCGTCTGGTATTACGGAGTATACGCAAGTGAAAAAAAAAAAAACAGAGAGGGACGCCTGGGTGGCTCAGAGGGTTAATCCTCTGCCTTCGGCTCAGGTCATGATCTCAGGGTCCTGGGATCGAGCCCCGTTTCGAGCTCTCTGCTCAGCAGGGAGCCTGCTTCCCCCCCTCTCTCTGCCTGTTTCTCTGTCTACTTGTGATCCTCTCTCTCTGTCAAATAAATAAATAAAATATTTTAAAAAATCAGAGAGAGAAAAATGTATCATTTTGAGGTCTCATTTAATTCAGGGTTTCTCAGCCTCAGCACTGCTGACATTCTGACCTGGATAACTCTTTGCGGTGGAGGCTGTTCTGCGCGGGGTTGGGTACCGGGCAGCAGCACAGCCGGGCAGCCGCCGGGTGCCCCTGTGACAAGCAGGCGCCAGCCTCTCTTCGGGACTGAGGACAGAGCACCGTGGGGGGGAGTCACATGGTCCTGGTGGGGACGCTGGCGTCCTTGGGATCGCTCGTCTGGGTTTCGCCCACTGCGGTGGAGATCGCACCCAAGCCCTGTCGCGCACTGCAGCGGAGGTCTCTACACCTCGCGAGAGAAGCACAGAGCAAGGACAGCCAAAGGTTCTCATTTCAAAGATTCTCCACTGCTTAAAGTATGGGGTGCAAATGGCTTTGAGAGAAAATTCTGGTGTTGTGGAGGAATTTAAAGTTTGTTTTTACCTAAAAAATCTTAATAGCAAGTGGTTTTAAGCCAACAGGGAGATAACGATTTGTGTGGAAAACAACTAACTTAGTATTATTTCAATTATATTTGACATGTGTACCATATTCTAAGAATATAAAAATAAAACATCTCTCCAGACCTTTTATAAATATTCTTAGAAAAATAAACTTTCTATGTAATCGCTCTTGAATTCTGGCACAAATGCATATTCTTTAAAAATAACAACAAAAACTTTCTTTAAATTTTCCCCTGGTGTCCACTTTAGCTAATTAAATCCATATTTTACCCCAAGTTTTTTTTTAAGATTTTATTTATTTACCTGACATAGAGAGATCACAAGTAGGCAGAGAGAGAGAGAGGAGGAAGCAGGCTCCCCACAGAGCAGAGAGCCCGATGCGGGGCTTGATCCCAGGACCCTGGGACCATGACCAGAGCCGAAGGCAGAGACTTTAACCCACTGAGCCACCCAGGTGCCCCCAGGTTGTTTTCCTAGTAGTTATTATCAGTACGGACCAGAGGATGGTGCAGTGTTTTCAAAATCCTGTTCCCTTTGATCCACTGGCCAGAGCTTCCACATGCTCTAACATACTCATATCTAATCATAAAATAAAAGCTCCATAGTGTATATGGACCACATCTTCCTTATCCATTCGTCCGTTGAAGGGCATCTTGGTTCTTTCCACAGTTTGGCGACCGTGGCCATTGCTGCTATGAACATTGGGGTACAGATGGCCCTTCTTTTCACGACATCTGTATCTTTGGGGTAAATACCCGGGAGTGCAATTGCAGGGTCATAGGGAAGCTCTATTTTTAATTTCTTGAGGAATCTCCACACTGTTCTCCAAAGAGGCTGCACCAACTTGCATTCCCACCAACAGTGTAAGAGGGTTCCCCTTTCTCCACATCCTCTCCAACACATGTTGTTTCCTGTCTTGCTAATTTTGGCCATTCTAACTGGTGTAAGGTGATATCTCGATGTAGTTTTAATTTGAATCTCCCTGAGGGCTAATGATGATGAGCATTTTTTCATGTGTTTGATAGTCATTTGTATGTCTTCATTGGAGAAGTGTCTGTCCATATCTTCTGCCCATTTTTTGATATGATTGTCTGTTTTGTGTGTGTTGAGTTTGAGGAGTTCATTATAGATCCTGGATATCAACCTTTTGTCTGTACTGTCATTTGCAAATATCTTCTCCCATTCCGTAGGTTGCCTCTTTGTTTTGTTGACTGTTTCCTTTGCTGTGCAGAAGCTTTTGATTTTGATGAAGTCCCAAAGGTTTATTTTCGCTTTTGTTTCCTTTGCCTTTAGGGACATATCTTGAAAGAAGTCACTGTGGCTGATATCGAAGAGATTACTGCCTATGTTCTCCTCTAGGATTCTGATGGATTGCTGTCTCACGTTGAGGTCTTTTATCCATTTTGAGTTGACCTTTGTGTACGGTGTAAGAGAATGGTCGAGTTTCATTCTTCTACATATAGCTGCCCAGTTTTCCCAGCATCATTTATTGAAGAGACTATCTTTTTTTTTGTCTTTTTTTTATCATATGGTTTCACTTATTTGTGGAGCATAACAAATAGCATGGAGGACATTGGGAGATGGAGAGGAGAAGGGAGTTGGGGTAAATTGGAAGGGGAGGTGAACTATGAGAGACTATGGACTCTGAAAAACAATGTGAGGGGTTTGAAGGGGCGGGGGATGGGAGGTTGGGGGAACCAGGTGGTGGGTACTAGAGAGGGCACAGATTGCATGGAGCACTGGGTGTGGTGAAAAAATAATGAATGCTGTTATGCTGAAAAGAAATTTAAAAAATTTTTTTAAAAAGTAAAATCTTTAAAAAAAAGAAAATTAAAACCAAAAAAATAATATATGATGCTAATTAACGAATGAGATCAAGGAGCCCGGTGGGTTCCTGCGCTCCAGGCCGGGAGCCGGAGCCGCGGGTTGGCCCGGATCCGCGTCGTCCTGCGGTCCGCACGGGGTCCCCGCGGCTCTCACCCTAACCCGGGGCTGTCGCCTCCACGGGGGCTGCCGGGCCGCGGCCGCAGCGCCTCCGGCCCCTCCCAGGGCGGCCACGCGGGCCTCTCCGAGGGCGGCTCCCCGCGCGGCCACAGCCCTGCAGAGGCGCGAGAACGACGGCCAGAGGCGGCCGCAGCCTCTGCGCGGCCGCGGCTGGGAACGAGCTCGCCCTCGCCTGGGCCACGTTCCGTTACCGAAGCAGGTCGCTGGGTTCAGGCCCCGGGGGCGGCGGCGGCAGAGGCAGCGCTGCGCGGGCCGGTCCGAGGCTGTCCGCGCCGAAGACCCCGCGCCGGGGGCCGAGGCCACTCCCCTCCAGGCAGCTGGATCTCCTGTGCTTTACGGTACAGAATCCAGCGCAATGAGAACCCAGGTGCCTGCAGGTACTGACAGCGAGACCCGGTTCTGCAGATGAGCCCTTGGCCTGGGAGCGCCACCTTCCACCTTCCGCGAAGAACATCGTCCCCGGTCCTCCTCGCCAGGAAAGAGCGGCGGCTTTCTGGACACGGTGCGGTCGTGTGCGCGCGTTCGGAAAGCTCCACCGTTGTGTTGTTTTCCTGGTCCCCAGCCCTGGGAGCCACGGAGCTAACCACGGAGGCCCCCGTCGCCCCTTCACCTCGCGCTCGGGTCGACCCGTGGGTCGCTTTCTCCGCCGGCCGCGGAGGGACGAGCTCGTTGGCTGAGCGGGGACCGTGCGCCCGGAACCACGGGGACGCGGCGGGTGGTGTCCCCACGGAGCGTGCGACGCGCCGAGGCCCACTGGGGACTCCCACGGCAGAGCCCTGAAGCCCCTGAGACGGTTCCTAGGTCTGCGTCGCGTCGCGTCTGCTAATTCGCCCCATGTACCCTCCTCCTCTAAAAGCACTTGGGGAATGTGTGAAGGAGGCCTGCGTTTAGGCTGCTCTTGGGTTAACGCAGGAAAGGAGGGTTTGTCTACACGGAGTGGACTCGGGGCTGCTGTTGTGCAGAGGTGACCGTGGAAGACGGGATCCAGGCGAGTGAATTCGGCCATGGGTATGGCACGCCGGGCCCTGCCGGATCCCAGTCCTGCTTGCTCCTACCGTCGCCCCTCTCCTCACGCCCCGGGGACACTGCAGGAGGGAATTAAGGGCAGCTCCCTGAAGTTCTAGTACCTTCTGCCTGGGCCCTTCCTCACCCAGCGCCTGATACAGGATGAATCCGTGTCCTGATTCCTCTTTCTGGGCCAGACCTCATTCCAGGCTCCTCACGGGGCAGCACATTTAATTCACACATTGGCCCTAACAGGTTAATATTGTGGTCTTCTGTTAATTGGAAGGAAACCGAAGTTTGGAAAAGTATGCCCGTGTTCTGGAGCCTAGTGCAGGTGGGACGGCGCTCTGGGTTCTTTCTGCTCAGGTCCAGAGGCTTCTTGATCCACACGCTGTGTCTCACCGGTTCCATGAGCCCAGGTCCTCTGCAAGTTCCTTCCGGGAATCAGGGTCACCTTTTTGTAACTTCTATAGTGAGAGAAATATGTGAAGCCTTTGTCAGATGAAAATGTTGATGTTAAAGGTGTGTCTGTTTTTCTAGAATACACTGCGTTTAGGAATTTATGACTCAGTAATGAAAACTTCATCTGGCACAGCCTGAGGCATTCGAGCTCCCAGACCAAGAAAGATTTGTTTTTCCAATAGCTGACCAAACCTGGCTTGATGATGGTGTATAGCAATGCAGCCCCAAAAAGGACCTTAGCCGTTTGGAGAATTTTGTTTATATTACCTTAAGCCTCAAATGACCTTAAATTCTAAATAAAAGTTCCATGGGCAATTTGTATAAGAAGCTTGTTTAAAAAAATTAAATTACATGACAGGTTTATTATATATATTACAAACTAGACCGGTGAGCATTTTACTCAACATTTTAAAATCTTTAATTAAGACCTTGCAGTGCATAAAGCTTACATAAGAAAATGTAACAACAATCTTTAAACTGCAAACGGATCTCTAAGAGAAAGAACGGCTCCCTGTGAACTTACAGGCTCTCGGGGCGGCTGCTCTGCGCGGAGCCTTCCTCCCCGTGTCACCGACCGGCGTCTCCGACGGCGCCCGCCCACGGGGACCTCCACATCGCTGGTCTTGCGGTGTTTGGCAAGGAAGGTCTGTTTAATAAAAGGTGTCAATAAAGCCAAGCTCATGATGTCTAAAAATAATCAACCCTCTTTCCCAAGACTGCACGTTTCAGTTTGTGCGCTCTACGACCTCTGCTTGGATCCATCTTCGCAGGACCTAGAACACCGCAAATGGCACTGCCTTTTTTTCCAAAAGGAGAAATAAGCAGCCTGAGGACTTGCTGATGTTTGCAAAGTTTAGAACAGGCGCGGCTGAGAGCCCGTCCCGCCGTCCTTCATTCTGCAAGGAGTCAGGTGCCTGAGAGCGTTGCCCTGGGTCATAAGAGCTGTCTGCTAATACTGAATGTTGGTTTCTTGGGATTCACAGAGTTTCAACTTGTTTTGTTTTTACATTTCCAAACAGATCATTTGAAAGATCAAAGCTGTTTCATTCACTTGGGATGAAAAATCTGAACCGAGCAGCGGAAGTTGGGTGTCAGAGCACAGCTTCCGTGACCATCCCGCAGTGTGCCTTCCCAGCGATGCACAGAAGAGAGCTGCCTGCGACCTCGAAGGGCCTGGACTCGACCTACTGTGGGCTGGGAGTCCCTCTCCCCAGAGGAGGGGCGAGTGTCCCCATGGACAATTCTGGTCGCCCCAGGTGCCGGGCGCAAGGAGCACAGAGCCCCGCCACCTGCTCGGGGGGCGGAGACGAGGCAGGTGCTGGTTCCCACAGCCCAGCCAGAGCCCGAGGCACTGCTTTCTGCAGCAGAGCTGGAGGTCTATAGGTGGGGAGGGAATGCGGACTTCCTGCAACCCTTATGGACCGGCATCAACACAGGTGGTCGCGCTTCGTGTCTGGGTCTTGTATTTTACTGTGATCTGTTGGTCACCATGCAGTACGTCATTCGTGTTTGAGGTCGTGTTCCACGATTCATTGTTAGCATGAAGCACCCAGTGCCCTCCTTAGGACCCATCACCGGGCTCTCCCATCCCCCACCCTCCTCTCTGCAACCCTGTTTGTTTCCCGGAGTCCACAGTCTGTCATGGTTCATCTCCCCGTCTGATTCCTGTCCCCCCTTCGCTTCTTCTCTTCATCTGCCCATGTCCTCTGTGTTATTCCTTATGCTCCACAAGTAAGTGAAACCGTATGATAACTGACTCTCTCTGCTTGACTTATTTCACTCAGCATCATCTCCTCCGGTCCCGTCCGTGTTGATGCAGACGGTGGGATGCATCCTTCTGACGGCTGAGGAATGAAGAAGACGTGGTCCATGTATACAGTGGAATGCGGCTCAGCCATGTCTTGGACTTTCTTGCAGACGTCCGCCTTCCACTGCTTTGAGCCGCAGGGGAGTTCACCCCGCTCGGTCTCGGTTTGCCGACTGTGCTCTCTTCTCTGTGTGAATATTTGAAAACAGTTGGTCCTGGGACGCGCTGGAAGTGACTTTCCAGGCACCGTCTCCATCCCTCCACTGCCTACATTTTCTTTCTCTGTCTCTCCTAGAGGCTGCACGCGGCAGAGAACATGGAGTCAGGTCTCGTGAGTCACACAGGTGTCCCTTGTCTCCAAAGGGAGCTGATTCGGATTCAGGAAGCTCAGGTCTCAGTGTGAGAACAGGATTCATTTCTAAACAAGGAGAACAGGAGGGTGGGGAGACAACAATCCTCCTGCCAAAGGCACACCCCCAGCTGCCTAAGTGCCTTGTTTGATCTATTTTTCATGGCTCATGATGGGTGTGTGCACACGTGTGCAGGTATGTGTGCATATGTGTGTATTTACAAGAGCGTGTGCACATCTGTGCTCGCACGTCTGCCCAGCTGTGTGGGTGTGTATGTGCCTGTGTGTGTGTGAGTGTGTGCATGCTGCCCAGGTGTGCGGGTGTGTATGTGCCTGTGTGTGTGAGTGTGTGCACGCTGCCCAGGTGTGCGGGTGTGTATGTGCCTGTGTGTGTGTGAGTGTGTGCACGCTGCCCAGGTGTGTGGGTGTGTATACGCTTGTGTGTGTGTGAGTGTGTGCATGCTGCCCAGGTGTGTGGGTGTGTATACGCTTGTGTGTGTGAGTGTGTGCATGCTGCCCAGGTGTGCGGGTGTGTATGTGCCTGTGTGTGTGTGAGTGTGTGCACACTGCCCAGGTGTGCGGGTGTGTATGTGCCTGTGTGTGTGAGTGTGTGCACGCTGCCCAGGTGTGCGGGTGTGTATGTGCCTGTGTGTGTGCGAGTGTGTGCACGCTGCCCAGGTGTGTGGGTGTGTATATGCTTGTGTGTGTGTGAGTGTGTGCACGCCTGCCCAGGTGTGCGGGTGTGTATATGCTTGTGTGTGTGCATGTATGTTTCCCACATTTGCTAATTTGGTCTCCAGAAAGCTGATGAGTCTTTTCTTTGCTGTATTTGCTGTGGGCATATAGATTTTGATTTCTTAACATGGACATTTTGCAGTTATGTGGGTCATTCTTTCCAAGTGAGGATTTAATTGCTTCGCATCTGGAATATCTCAAGTTTATCCTTCTTGGAATCAGTGTCATGAATGTTTCCCTGAGCATTCGAGAGTCGCTGCCAGCACCAGGCTCTCTGATTACAGGGATTCGTGCAACTTCTGGCTCCGTGACAAGAACTCCTGTGTTTCAGGCTCGTTTCTCCCCGTTTGCATGTTGTCCTCCACCCTTCCGGCCGCCTCTGTCTCCCGGTGCCCCGAGTCACTTCAGGGCCAGGGAGTCAGGCACCTGGAGCTCTGGCCCCGCCCCCACCAGTCACTCGCCGGGGCAGAGCTGCGGGCTAGCGGCAGCGGCGCTGAGTCAGTCAGCATTTCTCGAGACTGACTTACATGCAGATTTGTGCATATATTCATAATAATCATAATTGCAGAGTCGCTGGAAGGTCAAACAAGACACTGTGCGCCAGCCTGTTTTGTAAACTTTAAGCTCAGATCTTGTTACTCTTTGGTGATTTTAAAACCCTCCAGTCCCGTGGCTTCCTTGTTGCTGACCTAGACGCCGAGTTAATTCGATCCTTCCTATTTCTTTTAAGTTGTCAAACATGGGAAATGGGCAATGTTAGACTCCTTTTAGCTGTGAGACTGGCAATTTCATATGCTTTATCCTACCAGTGAAAACACGGCAGCGCGATGTATGTGTGGGGCTGAAGCCCCGAACAGGCCGGACGAGCGGGACAAGGAGCGCTGCCCGCGAGGGGCCGGTTTCCGGAGGACGCGCACCTGCGGGTGTGCGCTCACGTCCTTTTCCCTGTAGGCAGTTTCCCCGAATGTCTGGTGATCCTTTACTTTCTGTTCACATTTTACAGTACCCCATTACTCAGGTGGACGGGGTCCATGCTATCATCAGTGAGAGCAGCTCAGGGGCTTTCTCTGGGGTAATTTGGCAGGGAGTAGGCTGTTATTCTGGATATTTCCTGAACATCAGGAAATGAGGTCTTTGGTCTAGTCAGTGTCCTTTCTTTGGGAGAAAAGTTCTTCTTCATCTCGCTGGAAGGCAGCTGCCTGCTGGCTGGTGTCCTACATGCTACCGGCAGAGAGGGCTGTGGCGGGGTAATGAGGGGCCCCACTGAATCCAGATTTGAATCGATCCCTCCATTTCTGGGTAGTTGTCCGCGTGCCCCTCCAGGCCGGTGGCCCGCAGCCTCGGGCCCAGCGATCAGGGCCTCATCTCCACAGGCCTCTATGCTCCAAGCCCGTGGCTCCCTTTGCCTGTTGTGCTGTGGTTTCTGGGGAAGGAAGGACAACATGTGTGAATGTTTGGTGTAATGCTATTTTATTTTTTAAAAAAGATTTATTGGGCACCTGGTGGCTCAGTGGGTTAAAGCCTCAGCCTTCAGCCCAGGTCATGATCTCAGGGTCCTGGGATCGAGTCCCGCATCGGGCTCTCTGCTCAGCGGGGAACCTGCTTCTCCCTCTCTCTCCGTCTGCCTCTCTGCCTACTTGTGATCTCTCTCTGTCAAATAAATAAATAAACTCTTTTAAAAAAATAAATAAAAAAGATGTATTTCATTTATTTGAGGGAGAGCATAAGAGCATGAGGGGGGGAGACGAGGAAGAGGACCTCAGCAGAGAGGCAGGATCCGTCTCATGACGCTGAGATCATGACCTGAGCTGAAACCAAGAATCGGACACTTAACTGACTGAGCCACCCAGGCTTCCCTTGGTCTGTCATCATCAACTTGGAAGGCCTTTTCTTCTAGGCGTGGGGAAAGCATTTAAAAATACTCTGTAGCTCAACTTTTTGGGACAATATGAACGTCCCCAAAAGTTGCGCTACTGAGTATTTGTCCTGAGTTTCCTGAAAGTAATGATAGGAGAATAATTGCTTATTTAGCCTCTGCTTTGTTTTAAATCTATTACACAGGTTTGTGTGGTGTTATTCACACTCAGAAAGTGCAGATTAAATTTTGATATAATGTTTTCTTTGAAGAAACCACTAAGCTTTAGGGCCATCCTTGTGGTGCCACCAAAGCTTTGAGACAAAATGGACTCTTCTTCTCTATAAGAATGCAGATATTGTATTTTGAAAAAAAAATATTTGGGAATTCTTGTATCTTTCTTGGTTTTCTAGAAGATTTGGGATGCAAGGAAATGACCAGATCACTCACTGTGTCGCTTCTGGTTCCATCCCGCCGGGCGGGGAAGTCACGGGCTTTGTTGCTGAAGACCGCAGGGAGGGTGGGCCCACGGCTGCCGTCCACGGAGCCGGAAACCGAGCTTCAGGAGTGTTCTTCAGCGGCTACATTGAGACCAGACCCTGGTTTTCTGTTCCACAGGTTAATGTTCTTCTCTCCTACCATGTGGCATCCGTCCTTCTGCGTGGATTTCTTTGCTAGGCCGGCTGGGGGCAGAGCCTGCTCTCACCGTGCTAAGCCCGCAGTTCTTTCTCTTCCCCTTTAGTGCAGGGTGGCGGGGCGGCGGGTCTGAGAGGGCCCGTGGCCCACGTCCTGGGGCTTCGCGGAGGACAGGCCAAGCCCGCTTGGGTCCTTCCCCTGCAGCGGCACAGGGCCCCCTGGTGGCCACGTCCCAGCGCCGAAGGGACCTGCCTGAGGTTCCCAGGAGGACAGACCCCCTCTTCTGTTAACTCACCCGCCTCCATTCCATTCAAACACCCCAGGGAAAGATAAACTGCCCGGTTAGGTTAGGGACGCGTGAGAGGGTTACAGGCCTCTGACATCGTCTGAGCCCGTGGCTTCCCCATGTTTCAAGAGAACTTCAAGGAGCTTCACGACCTACACAGTTTCTCTTTAAACTCTGCCGAACAGGGTTTAAGCACTTTATTCTCTCCATGCCAGGACTTCGTTTCTCATATTGTATTTCTGAGGTCACAACACACCGTACATTGGCTGCTCTGCACTTACTCTGACGTCTCTCCCACGGCTCGGAGAAACGCGAGTCCACCGGGCGTGAAGTTCAGGACCTCAGACTCAAGAACATCCCGACGACAACCACTAACCTGAACGTCCAGACGACGACCACTAGCCGTTCTACGATGTTTAAATGCGCAACGATTACGTTTCTTTTCAAAATATAAGCGAAGGTATCCGTAGCAGAAGCTTCCACGTACCAAGATGTGGGAAACTCCAGTTCACAGGTTTCCTCTGTGAAGAGTCTCCAGCCGAACGCTGGCCCTTGGGTGACCCACAGCAGGCTGGCAGGACCCTCTCTGCAGCCTTCCTGGCTGCTGTCTCCTGTCCCTTGCTACGCCTGCCAGGTGGTGGTCCGTCACCGTGCGGGCCCTCCCCCTGGGCTTGTGGGAGGGACCCTCCTTGCAAGACTTCACGGCGGGCAGATGCTGGCCTGCAGCCCCAAGGACCCATCCTGGGAACGGCACTGACAAGGGCTTAGACTGCAGGGGACCTCGGTGTGCACGCCTCTCTTCGGGCCAGCACTACCCCGGGACCTTCACTTTGTTTTCCCATGAGATAGTCCAGGGTAATGCTTGGGCTCGTTCCAGATGTCCTCAGGAAGGACCTTGGTGAGAGTCGTACACGCATTTTTTTTTCTTATTTGAACCTCCAAATCCGTGTGTGTGTGTGTGTGTGTAACAGAAAGCCCTAATTTATACAAACACATCTCGGCCTTTGGGAAATGATTTGGAGAATGGGAAAGGTAACGCAAAGCGCGCACAAAAATATTACGAATCCGTCATTTCTCTGGTGGTTCAGCCCGTAACTCTGGGCATATCTAAAATAACAGATTTAACACATGCTCATCGAGTGTGTTTTAAAATTGAGCACTGACATGAGTGTTGCCAGCGAAGCCCCGTATTTCTGCGGGCCACGGGATGAATGCCCACCGCCTCCGTGACCGCCAGCGCCGCTGCGTGGGAACCAGAGACGATTTTTGTTTCCGCGTCAGTCCCCCGGCAACCACTGACCGTTGTGCTGTCTCCATGGTTTGAGGCTTCCCGGATGGTCATAGAGTCGGCGTCAGACACCGTGCAACCTTCTCAGATAGTCTTGCCTCACTCAGGAATACGCAGTTTTGGATACTCCACGACTTTCTGTGGGTGCTTCGCGTGTCTTCTGCGGAGAGAGTCTCCGTTGTGCGGCTGTGGCGTGGAGCTTCGCCTGGGGACGCGCCTCCCTCGCCTGCGGTTTCCCGAGGTGCGAGTAAAGCTCCTGCACGCGTTTGTCTACAGGTTTGTGCGGACATGACTCTGTAACTCAGTTGGTTGGACAGGAGCGCGGTTGCCAGGTCGGACGACAAATCTACCCGAGCTTCCCGAGCAACGGCCGGGCTCCCTTCCACGCGGCTGCAGCCCTGCATTCCCAGCGGCGACACCGCGGCGTTCCTGCCGCACCCCTCCGTGTGTCCGCATTCTGGGGCTGAGCCGTCCCCTCCGTGGCGCGCTGGCTCCCCGCTCTTTCAGTGTGCGTGTCCTGCGGACGGCTGGTGCTCGGGTTCTCCCCTGCGCTTCTGTCACCCGCACACCTGCTCCGTTTGCTTATTGCTGTTCTCAGAGCTCTTTGTATATTTTAGAAACAGATCCTTTCATACATTAGTTTTGCAAATATTTTTTTTTCATTACATGGCTTGTCTTTTCATTCTCTTAACAGAAGCTTTGAATTTAAATTTTATATTTAGGTTATTCATAAAATGTTAAACTTTGGAAAAGATTCCAGTATTCGAACTCTGAACTATAAAACTTGAATTTTCTTTTTAAAAAAGATTTTATTTATTTATTTGACAGAGAGAGACCGAGAGAGGAAACACAGTCGGGGAGTGGGAGAGGGGGAAGCAGGCTCCCCACCCAACAGGGAGCCCGATGTGGGGCTCGATCTCAGGACCCCGGGATCATGACCCAAGCCGAAGGCAGATGATTAACAACTGAGTCACCCGGGTGACCTAGAACTTGAATTTTTATTCTAAATTGAGTGCAGTTTTATTCAGAATTATGTATTTTCCATTTATTTACCAAGAACTATAGGAAATGTCATTTGGCCATCTTTACAGAGTGGGAGACGTGACATCCACACCTGTGGATTAGGCGCTACCACAAATGTCATGTGGATTTTTCTTTCCCTTCTAAACGGAGGTCACTGAAATGTGGCTGGAGCCTAGCCCCGTTCTCATCTATGGTGGTCCTGGTAGAATTCTCATTTGCTGTGTGCCCCTCGGGTCTCCTGAGGCAGATCAGGAGGGGAGAGACACTGCCGGTCAAGGCAAGTCTAACTGCTGGGTTCGTTTCCGTGGGTGGCGTTGAAGCGGGCATTGGCAGGCATCTGTGCACCCACAAAACGTCCGTGTGACTTTTCTATACAGTCAGGGTTTGCGGGCCCACATGCTCCTGCAAGAAAAAAGTCATCGTCTGTGTTCCTGCGAAGTCAGATATTCAACTGCATTATTAAGCATCCATTCCAGTGTGGAAATGTTTTGAAATCAGACTTACACCTTGGAACTTAGCATTTAATTCATTGATATGTAGCTGTTTCCAAATTTTAATTACAATGTTCAAACCACTAGTTATGTTTTTTGGGAATGCTACATTAAAAATGATACGTCATTGTTTTGAAATTGGTGAAAAAATAGAAAGGAGAATTTCACCTTTCCTGTGGGGGCACGACTCCAATTCGGTGAGGAAACAGTGTCCTCCAAATTTTCTCTGCACTTAAAAAAAAAATGTTTAATGTCCTTGCAAAAGTCAAACTTTGATTTGCTTCTTTCACTCGTCAAAGGCTGTAACTAATCTCTCCCAGAGCAGCCTTGTGCGGATCAGCCGCCCACCTCCACGAAGCCGATCTGGTAAAGATTCTGGAAGGCCAAAGGGGTAAGGAAGAACGTCAGATTTACTGGGCAGAGGGGTTTCTTTTCACTAAAATCCCATGAAGTAGTAAATTACGTACCATTCCCACTTTAATTTTAAAGTAACTTGGTTTTTCTCTGCTTGAACATGGCCCTCACGGCCGCGAGTGCTGGGCACTAAGAACTCTGCGGGACGGAGGAGAAAAGGACAAAACGGCGAGTACCATGAGGCAGAACCGCTCCTGCGGAGCGAGAACCGGACCAGACCCAGCGGAGTCGGGCAGCAGGAGCGCGAGGCTCGGGGCCCCAGAGACGTTCCTCTTCTGCGAAGCTCCTGCCTTCCCGGACCTCGTCCCGGCGCTCGTGGGGCCCCGAAGGGCGTGGCTAGGAAGACGGTGGTGAAGCTGCTGAGGCGAGGAGGCGCCTCGGTTCCGGGAGCGGCCCAGGCTGCTGCGGTCGGGGGACCCTCGGCGCGTCTCAGGGGGGCGTCCCTCCCGTCCAGCCTGAGCGCGGTGTGCTGTGGCGCTTTGTCCGAGGCGTGACTCTGCGAATGACGAGCTCACATCGCATCCTGGGCAAATGCTTACTGTAAATTAAAATGCATTTTCAACGTCTATGCGCATCTGCTAATTTGGCGGGTGTTCGGTTCCCTCAGAATCGGGTCAGCCAATTCGGTTCATCAGACGCGCGTCCGGACTTGAAGCGGGCGCCCCCCCCCGCGCACCCAGCCGTTCTGGTCTGTCGCATTGTCAGAAAGTGACGTTTCCCGGAGATGCCACGTCGCCAAAATAGGTTGTTCGGGTTTGCTTTCTTAGCGCTCCTGCTTTCCCTTCTACCTCGGCTCTCCTAACTGTTGGCATTTCCCGAGGGCCTGATGGCAGAAATGCGCTGGGCCGTCACGGAGCAGCGCGGACGTAGCGACTCAAGACAAAAAGCAGCAGCAGCCGCTCTGGGCGAGCCCGAAACGGTCATCGATTCCCCAGCACCGTCGCCCGAAGCCTGCCTCGTGCCCTTGTTTACTCGTTCCTTTTCGCTACACGGCACACGTTCCCAGCTGCTCAGACGGGGACACTGCGCTGTCGTGGTCCCTCCGGTCTGTATCCTCCGTGTCCAGTCCAGAACGTCGTGTGTCTCTTCATGTGAAGCGTGACTCCACTACGATCCCTCCTCACTGTGTCCACGTGGCAGCCACGGGTCCTGTCACCTGGACCACTGTCGCTATTTCCAAGTGGAACCTTGCCTGGCCTTGCGTGGCCTATTTCCCCTCAAAATGTCCGTGCCACCTGCACACTCCCCCACACCTTTCCAAGGCTGCCTATCGCAGCGTTCATATTTTGCCTCAAAGGAACTTCCTTACCGACTCTAGATAAAATAACATGAGAATCCAATCACCCCACTTCCCCACATTGCTCATTGTCCCATTGCTTTGTTTGATTTTCTACGGAATGATTACAAAATCCTTATCTGATTGGAAATTCTTTCTTCTTTTTTTTGAAAATTTTATTTATTTATTTGACAGACAGAGGTCACAAGTACGCAGAGGATGGCAGAGAGAGGGGAGGAAGCAGGCTCCCCGCCAAGCAGAGAGCCCGATGCGGGGCTTGATCCCAAGACCCTGGGATTGTGACCTGAGCCGAAGGCAGAGGCTTTAACCCACTGAGCCACCCAGGCACCCCTGGAATTTAAATAAAAACTTAAAAAGTTAACAAGAGAAATTTTTCAAAAAGTTTGAACCCAGGCACAGAGAAATGGACAATGTGAACATAAAGATAAGGAAATTAGATATTAACCCAGAATATCCAGTAATGGCAACTAGAATTCAAACAAGAGGGCACAGAAATCTAGAAATACGATTTCCCAGAACCAGCAGTTCCAGAACTGTCGTGTCTTACGAACCATCTGCGTGACGAGTGGAACGCAAGCCCAGCCGCAGGGACAGTGGGCCGCACAGCCCGGGGGCGGCGGGAAGGCCCGCAGCGGCGGAAGCCGAGCAGGGAACGAGTGTTCACCAGGAGAGAACGGAGCCGGCACACGCTTCTGGTGGGATCGGAAAGTCCCGCACCTGCCGTGAGCACAGTCTGGCGGTCCCTCAGGACAAAAAAGAAAAGAAAAGAAAAGAATTACTGGGTTCCAGAAAGCAGGGTCTCTAAGTGATGCGTGTACCCCGCGTGCGTAGCAGCGACACTCACAGGAGCTCCCCGTGGAAGCCGCCCCAGAGTCCGTGGGCAGATGGGCGGGGAGACTGTCACACGAGGTGACGTGATTCAGCCTCAAAAAGGAAGAAACCCTGATGCGGCCGCAGCCGGGGACTGGCGGGTGCTGCACGCGGTGAGGTGAGCGGCGCAGGGCTCCCCGAAGATGCCACCTACACTCACGGCAGGAGACAGCAGAGGGTCGTCGCGGGCCGGAGAGGGGGACCGGCCAGCTGTTGCCTCCCGCGGGCCGAGTCTCCTTCGGCAAGAAGGGAAGAGCTCTGGAGGCAGGTGGGGCTGCACAGCCACCGGGTGGGCCTCATGCCGCTGGCCTGTGTTGGGGCGGCGGCCCTGGCAGTGCAGGAGCAACAGTAAAAAAGGCCACTGGGTCGTCGTCCTCCAGGCCGCCCTCCTCCTTCCCCGTGACTCTCCAGCCCGCCGGACGGATGCCGAGGACTCGTCACCATAAGTAAACCGATAACTTTGCAGGAGAGAGGAACATCAGGACTCCCCTGACCCTCCGACCACCAAGTACCTTACCGTATATGGCCGTGAACCTATGCCCCGTCTTAACCCAAATAAGACCCACTCGACCCCTCCCTGCGCGACTTCCTGACTCCCCTCCCCGGAGTCTGGGAACCTCGCCCGCCGGCGCCTTTAATAACCCTTGCGCTGGCCTCCCCGTTGTCCCGCGTGTCTCGCCTGGAAAACCTCACAACGTGGACACTTAAAAGTGGTCGAGATGGTGACTTTGACGTTCCGTGTGTTTTAAAACTTGGGAAAAAAATAGGGAGTAGATCTCAGAGTGCTCTGTTTGCGATATAAAATGAAGAAACGTGTGTGACTGGCTGTCGGCGGAGTTAGCGCATGGGGACCTCCGGATCTTCCAATTTCAAGAAAACCGGGGCCCGGGAGCCGCAGGGGGTTAAGCCTCCGCTTTCAGCCCAGGTCATGGTCTCAGGGTCCTGGGATGGAGCCCTGTGTTGGGCTCTCTGCTCGGCGGGGAGCCTGCTTCCCCCCTGCCTGCCCCCCCCCCGCTTGCTTCTCTGCCTAAATAAACAAAATATTTTAAAAAATTAAAAAAAAAAACCTTAAAGAAAACTATCTTTAAAATTTATTTTGGCCTAAAGAACACTAAACAGTTGGGAATGAATCCTACTTTTTGCTACATTGAAGTACATCAGACTCCCAACATTTGCAGAAAAGGAGTGAATAAAAGCTGTGTTTATATCGGTTATTACCACATTTCTAATTCCTCGTGAATCGTAAGCCATAGGTTCACGTGGACTTAGGTCTGTTTGGGGACGAGACGCTGAGGTACGGGACCTCTGCCCGAGATAACCACAGTTTTATTCATTCACTTGGAGACGTGGTACCTTCAGAATGAAAGCGGCAAATAGGACAAATGAAGACAAAAAGTCCACAAAATTTGCATATACAAATACTGGCAGAAACAGTGTTTTACATTTGGAGACATGACAGCGTGGAAAGAGTACTCTGGACATCGGTTAACGGAGGGTGGGGGTGGGCGCAGGTCCCACGGAGCACTGGGTGTCACAGGCCGTGAGTGGGGACAGGACGCCGACAACCAGCGATGGCCTGCGTGGGGCCGACGGGGCAGAACGTAGTTAGGAAGGAAAGGAAGTGACCGCAGTAAGGTAAGATAAGAAAGAAATCAACCCTGGTGCTGCTCTTTCACGGTGAGACCCTGGGGGAGAGCCGCCTCCGGCCCCCAGGGTCTTTAACCATCAAATGGGGAGATACTTGCTCATGCGTTTGTTCTCTGGAAGAGCCATGCGTGGGGTTTTAGGAGCCAATATGCACCGTATAATGTCACTCTTGTTGGCTTTCATTTGAAACTCCTGTGGACAGTAAACTCAGAAATAAAATGGACGGCAATATTCCTCTTGTTGAAGTGTCTACCTTTTTTTTCCCCCTGTGGCTGGGCTTACAGAAATACTCATTTTTCTATTCAAGTCACTTTAGAATCTGAAGTTCAGTAGCCGAGAGCCATGGTGTCTTCTCATGCTGCCTGCATTAATGGCCACACGCTGCAGCCGTCCGAGTGGCTCCCGCTGGCTTCTGTAGCTAAGACAGCGTCCGCGGTGTGCGACCCTGTCTTCACTCCGGACAAGCTTGACTGATTTCATCCTCACCATAACCCAGTCACGCTTTCACGGACAGGGAGGGGTTTTTACTGTCCAAAATAAGTTACTTTTGAGCAATAAATCTGGGATTTAAGCCCAGTTTAGCTGGTTTTAAGTAAACGAAGACCTGACCTTGAACTTCTACTCAGCATTCTCCATGTCAATTCTCATTTCTGAACCCAGGCCTAGAGGCACAGCCTTGATGAAGATGTGGTAGCCGCCAAGCTCTCGCCGTGGGCAGGCACGCCACACGCTGAAGGTGCGCTGACTCAGGACCTGGGAACCCAGGAACCGATGAGATGCCAAGTCCCCGTGAGCCGCAGAATCTAGAGCTTTGGAGGACAGAGACGGTGCTAGACCTCTTCTGCGTGGCCAGCACGCGAGCCTTCTCCCCCACCTGCAGCCAGACTGTCCAACGGCGCGGTGAGTCCCGAGGCCTGCGCCCCAACTGTCCAGTGACACGGTGAATGCCAAGGTCTCTATGCGGGTTAGTCTGAGATCTACTTGAATGAGAATTTTCACTTGGATGAGACAGAGGCACAATCTTGCCTCTTTTTTTTTTTTTTAATGTTTAACATGGTGGGACCAAGACCATCTCAAATTAATCAATAACCTTCCGTGTATACATGGTAATGTGCACAGTGAGGGGGGACAAGGGCTGATGGCCATTAGGATTTAGTATACTTCCCATTAGTATTAGTTTATTAAAACCAGCTAAAGAGAATTAATGGAAATAGTTCACCATTGAATATTCACAAGGAAAAATGTTTCCAAGACAGGAAAATCCTCTAAAAGTTGATCTAGAAGGAAAAGGGGGCACTTTTCTTCTTCAGCCACGACCCACATTCTAGTTCGGGTCCTGTATTTGCCTGTGTGGGGTCGTTCGGTCTCTGTCCTTACTCTGGGCACGGTGACTTGTCTCCACCCAGCAGGAGCCTTGCTTGTACGTGTCATTCTGTTGTCCTCAATTAAAGTTTCATTCCTGTGTAAGAACTAATAGAAAAAAGACCAGCTAAATAGTTGCTCCATTTCTAGACCCGCTATGGATTATAGTTTGTGTTTTGTATGGCTGTTCAACGATCATGGCCTATTTCTTCCTCAGTTTACCCAACTTAAATAATCCCATCAATGGAATAAAACACTGAATACTTTTGCAGGTGTTGGGATAACTTTTCCTGATATAACCTGAACTTCCATTGTTTGCTTTCCACACTGACTTTTATGTGGTTTCTGGATGCGGCTTCTTGAACTCATAGATCTGATGGTTAATTTTACGTGTTAGCTTGACAAGACCAGGAGATGTGCAGATTAAACAATATTCCTGTCGTGTCCCTGATGGTATTTCTGGATGAGGTTAGCACTTGAGTTTGTGAACTAAGCACAGCAGAAAGCTCTCTCTGGTGAGCATCATCTCATCTGCGGAGGGCCTGAGTACAAAGGAAGGAGGAATTTGGCCCACTGCTCCTGACCGCCTAGATGTGGCAGGGCAGGGACTCCTCCCCAACAGGGACCCAAAGGACAGAAAGGGCAGCACCATCAGAAAAAGAATTACTGTCAGCAGTGGGAGCATTTCTTCCAGGCCAGGCTTCGCCTTCTGTTCTGTCTCCTGCTGTCTCGCTTCATATTGTGCTAGAAACACATTCTACACATCAGAAATATTAACATCATTTATTGGCTAAGTCAAATCTCATTTAATAAGAACAAATTTAGGGGCGCCTGGGTGGCTCATTCGTTAAGCGTCTGCCTTCGGCTCAGGTCATGATCCCAGAGTCCTGGGATCAAATCCCGCATTGGGCTCAGTGGGGAGCCTGCCTCTCCCTCCCCCGCTCCCCCTGCTTGTGTTCCCTCTCTCATTATCTCCCTCTGTCAAATAAATAAATAAAATCTTAAAAAAGAACAAATTTATTTAAGCCACTTGTTTATTTGGGGGGCCTTCAATAAGTTTATTTCTTTTTCACTTTCTTTTTGCCGTGTATGTATCTTCATATAAATATATGTAAGCAAATCTCTTCATTTACTTTGGGTAGATATTGTGAAGTGGAATTAGTAAGCCAAAGAACATAAATTTTCTAAAAATTTGATTCTATACGGCTGCTTTGTCTTTTAGATGTATTACCCCAGTGCACGGTTCGTCATTAAACTGTGGGCAACACTGCCTCAGAAGTGGTATCGCAGCAACATTAGAAAGCTTCTGTCCTTCCCGATTTGGCTCATGCATGACAGTCCCCAACACACTTGCCATCGGTGTAGGGTTTCAGATGGAGACCAGCGGCGAATTCAACAGCTCGCAGAGAAGCTGTGAGTTCCGGCCTCCGCACTAGTCTTATGTTGAGGAGTACATGGGCCCCTAAAGCCTCAGGGAGACGTAGGACCGCACTATGTTCTTCCCTTTCCCACCCGTTTCACACGACACCCACCGCCGAGCACTGTCAGGTAGCATGGGGACCAGGAACGACACAGGACCCGGACCGAGGGCCCGGGGCTTCCTTGGGGCCATAAGGTGGTCAGGATCTGAAATGTCCATGCTGGGTTCAAAAGGAAGCATCCAGAGCCCCCCAAGGCCCGTTCCCCGCTGGTCTGGCACTGCAGGACGACCCGTGTCTCAGGGACTTACCCCCTGGCAGCAGCCCCGTGTAGGACGTGTCAGCTAAATATCTCGTGGCTGGAGATAGAGCCTTTGTGGTCAGAGGCCCAGCTGCCTGCAAAGTGTCCTCACACAGAGACAAGAGCTGGACGTGTGCACACGCAGCAGCCTGACCGGGCACAACACAGTGACCCTCTCGTCCTTACCACGGGAGAGGCGTTTACCAGTCAGGCGCTCCTGACCCGACGGCTGCTCTGAGAGTTTGGAAGGTTTCTTTTGCTTATTTTGGCCACAATAAAGATTCTCTGATTTATCATGTAACATTTCAGAGAAAGGCTTATCTTTTAAGGAGAACCAACCCCAGACTGACAGGCTTTCGTTGGTTCTTGTTTTCTGGAAGGTTGCTTCGTTGGTGACATAGCTGACCTCAGGACTGGGCTGGTGTCCATCATCCAGGCTGATCACCATCGGGGTCTCCGACCCGACTTCATGCTGACAACGCTGCAGTGCGTCCCAGGAGGCCACGTTGTTCACGGGAGCCGAGGTGTCGCTCTACAAGCGTGTCGTGTTCGCTGCTCACACGGAATCAGAAAGGGCCGCGAGGGCAAGGAAAGCCTTTTGCTTCTCTTGCAGATGCCTAAACATTACAGCAGGCAAAACTGAGGACCCATTGTCTAAACGTGGAAGCTCTCTAGGTGAATGCAGAGAGCGCTGGTTCCTCCGTGGAAGGTGCAGATGCCATTGTGTCACAGAAACGGGTCCCGGACTATTCAGGGTCTCCCTGAATGTCGCTGGGCATCCCTCTCCCAGGGCCCGGACTATGAGGACAGGAGGGGCCTCTTCTCCGTTGGGGGCCCCAGATGAGGGCTTATCCCCTTTGTGAATAATTCCAGCTGGGTCGTCTTTATTTATTCGTTTGTTTGTTCTCTTCTTTATCATTCTCGGTGACTCACCAGAGCCGGTTCTGCCCCGATTCGTGAGAGCCGTCCTTCCCCTTACTTGGGCCTGAGTTCCAGGGGTAGGGGACCCGCAAAAGTGGCAGTCTACGGCCACTTTGCTCACTCTGTATTTCTTTTTAAATCCAATCCCATCTGCTTATCGTCTTTCAGCAATCTCTCTAGATGTTCACTGATCACACGCTCATCTGCCATTACGTCACAAGTCTGTTCCCATTTTACTGTGTCTCTTCTGTAATTGCAAGGACGGGGGAGGGGGAGTCAGCTAGCAGGCGACTAAGTCGGCCCTTCCAAGGCCAGATCCACGCCACTTTGGATTTCAACCAGAATGAGATGCTACCCGGTCATTCATTCTGCTTGGCTCAGGATTTGTACTTCGGGTTAGTTTTCAACCGAGTTTAAATTTGCTTCCCACAGTAAAGTGTCTATTACTCTTTCTTCTAAGCAAATGTCATAATTTTATGTAATTTAATTTAAAAAATAAACCTATTCCCCTTATCCCATTCTCTCTGAAAAGTTGCATAAAAGATTATTATTTATACATGTCGCCAAATTTCAAACACTTAATTACACTTGCTCCCTGTGTCCCAATTTTCCCGACTTTATAGTCGAAAAGAAATAAAGCTTCTTCAGTTACGTCCTTCTTGTCATTCTCCAGCACATTTTAAGAATCTGATTAACAGGGGCGCCTGGGCGGCTCAGTGGGTTAAGCCGCTGCCTTCGGCTCAGGTCATGATCTCAGGGTCCTGGGATCGAGTCCTGCATTGGGCTCTCTGCTCAGCAGGGAGCCTGCTTCCTCCTCTCTCTCTGCCTACTTGTGATCTCTCTCTCTCTCAAATAAATAAATAAAATTGAAAAAAAAAAAAGAATCTGATTAATAAAATTTTAGCACAGTTAACTATTTTTTTTTTTAATAGAAGACTTTATTTACTTATTTCAGACAGAGAGAACGTGAGCGAGAGAGCATGAGCTGGAACGGGCAGAGGGAGAAGCAGACCCCCGCTGAGCTGGGAGCTGGCATGGCCTCAATCCCAGGGCCCGGAGATCATGACCTGAGCTGAAAGCAGACCCTTCATTGACGGAGCCACACAGTGCCCCCAAAACTAATTAGAGTCTGATAAAACCTAACGTGATAGTCTCCATGGGTGTGTGCTGTGCAGCTCTAAGTGGTGCAGAGAGGTCTCGGGTCACCTCTCCTTCTGGCCCCAAGAAATGGGTAACAGCTGTTAATGGGTGTGGCCAGAGTGTTCTCTGGGTCTCCCCTTCTCTGCCCACCCCAGCTTCAGTGCCCATTTCACACCCTGGTAACAGTTTCCCACACCACTTACTTGAGCAGGTTTTGTAAGAACACGCCTTTAGGTGGTGGGTCTTTCTGCAGAAAGGCTTCCTCCTGTGCAGTGCAGGCTCCACGGCTGGCGTTGGAGGGCCACGCTGCCCACCCTCCGCCGCAGCCCGAGCAGCTCCCACTCGCGGTTCCCGAGGGCTGGTTTTCCTCAGAGGCTTACTGCCCTCCTGCTGGGAAGCGGCCCCCCTGTTTCTGATCTGATTGGAACAGGCCCCGGATGCCCATCGCCATGACCCTTGCCCAAACAGATGTAGCTCAGAAGCAGGGCTAGGATTTTCCCCTTCTATTTCAAGTCCACAATTTTGAGGTCTCACAAGCTATGGACATTGCAAGTTTGATTTCGCTCCTGTCCTTTATAGACTAAACACAGTGATTTCTCTGCTTCTACCACGAGGCAGAGGTCGTGGTTCCCTGAAAGCCTCCGCTGTGCTTCGGGGCTGAGGCACAGCTCTGCCTGCTCGCCTCCTCTCAGAGCTCCTGTACCCCTGTTCCTCATCATGACAAACGGAGGGAGACGTTTTTAATCACCCAAATCCAGAAAGTTACTTGAGTAGCTAGTTCGGAGTTACTGTACCTCCTCTCAGAAAATGCAGACTTCTAGAGTTAATAATGCTAGACATTGAGAACCAGAAGTGATGTTGACATGGTGCTGAGGAGGCACTTGTGCTAGTGAGACCAGAGCACAGGCTTCCCGTTCAGGATTCTCTCTGCAATGTGGCACCTGCAACCTGCCGGGCCTGGCAATTGCTTTGTAGTTCTGTGACCCAGTCCAAGGAAAATGGAGCCAACCATGGTACGAGGGAGTTCTGGAGGACAGATCTTCTAATGCACGGCACCATCCAACCAGACCGGTCGTGAGCGTGTCATCACACCGCTCCAAATGCCTCTTTAGGATGCGAGTCAAGAGTGAAGCGTTGGGAACAGGTAACGATCACCAGCAACGCGTGCAGAAGGCTTCCACTCCACGAGGAGCTTGAAGCCACTTGGTTCTTTCTTCACGCGAATGGCCCGCAAGTGCATTTCATTTCTGCTCACAGGTCTCTGTGCTTCGAGATGATCCCAAGTGAGTGGAGACGTGGAATCTCTATAATAGGAAACTACGCTCTAGAAGATTCGAAAAAAAGGAGACGCGGTAAGATTCTGTGGAAGCCACAAGTCGTTCTGCGAAACTACGGTTGCCACGACGCCAGCCACGGCCGGCCTGAAGCCGCTCCCGTCACCTGGGGGTCGAGGGTGCCGAGTTCCTGGCTGAGGTTGCTCTTCTAACCTAAGAATGAGAAGAGATTCAGAAAATGCGACGCGTAGCTCTGTGCTAGAACACGCTATCTTGACTGGTCACTTCTCACAGCCTTTGAGCAGCCCTCCTGGACACATGTAGACGAATCATCCTCAAACTGGCTACAGCCAGGTCATCCTGGAGACTCAAACAGTAGCAATGCCCAGATCCCTTCCTCAGGCACCGTGATGCACTTATTTTAGGGCAGCCCTGAGCATTGGTGTATTTTTTTAAAATTCCCAAGGTAAATCATTACTTAGATGAAACCCAACCCTGAAAATTACAGTAATACAGGTTTCAGAATTAGACTTCCACGTGTTTAGGTCAATCTCTGAACAATGTTAGGCCAAGTTGTGTGCTGAGCATGCTGAAATCCAAGTACTGTGCAGCAGACTATCTGAAGAGATCAGGATCAGTTATTACTCACCTGTGAAAAAATAATGGGGTTGCCTCAATCATGCAAAATTCTTCCGTGTCTCAACCCCAAGTTGCAGTTATGTCTCCTGTGATTTCAGATTGTCCTTTGCCAATCAGAGCCAAGGACTGCCGTGGCTTAAAGAAGGTGAGAATGTGTGTTCCATATTGCGTATGTTCTGGTTCCTCAAGTGAAGATCTTAACAGTATATGAGTAAGTATCACATAAGAATTACAATTAATGGAACACAGGGGGCATCTTTCTTTGGCTTTCTCCCTCTGTCCCCTGTGCCTCTCGCTGAAATATCTCTTCTGTGTTTCCTTTACAACAGCTGCCCGTCTTCTTCCTTTTCTCATTGCCGTCACCTGCGTCTGGGTCCCTGCTGAGCTGAGTCTGTCAGCATCTGCCTCTCAGATGCCTTTTTCTGTCCTGTCATGTCCACATGATGATGTGTCATCGTTGTCTTGCCCAAGGCTAATGCCCCGGTGATGGTGTGTTCCTCCGACCACTGGCCTCGTTCCCAGGTCTTCCCCGATCTGCCCACTTTCTCTGAGCTTCTCGCCACCAGTCTCCTGCTTGTAAACCTGACGTCAACCACGAATCATGTTCACGGGCTTCTTGTTCTTGGTTCTATGCCTTCTTTTATGCTGCATCTCAGCCTGGTATGCCTTTCATCTTCTTCTCCAGGAAAAAGGTCCTTCCTTAAAAGTCTACCTAAAATCCTACCATCTTTGTAACCATTCATTCATTTATTCATTTACCTGATTATTCATTTATTCAATCATTCAAGAAATGTTTATTGAGTATTTAGGACAAGCCTGGAATTTGCACATCTGCTTTGATTGAATATGACGTTTTTTTCATTTTCTGGATCTTAGGGATATAATATAAATATAATACATATAAATGTTGAGAAAACAAAGTGTAGAGAAAAAGTGTACATTAAGTCTAAGTTCCTACTTCTTACATGTATCCAAAAGAAAGGTTTAATTTTTATTCTGTAACTGAAAAAAATGAACGAAAATATTTCATGTAAATAGTAAGAAAAATACAAGGATTATTATTTTTATTACTTTTATGACTCTTGGGTCTCCTGGAAGTTAGGCCAAACGATCTTGCCATACTGTTGTCAGTTGGGGTCCAAGTCTACCAATATGGATGTGCCAGGGCAGTCTGTGCTGGAGGCCACGGAATTAAATGTGTTCCGGACCAGGGCAGGTTAGGGACTGTTGAAGTTGGCTCGGTGGGCAGCAGGTAGATGGGTACGTTGACCAGACGTACAGAAGAAAGGGACCTCTGGCAAAGAAAAAGGTCTGCATCCCGCTTGGAGAGACCCAGAGCTGAAGAGTTGCGTGTACATCATGTTGGTCATGACAACAGCGTCTCAGAGTCCCAGTCAGCACTCAGGCTGCTAATGTGTGACCCCTGACCACTACTCCAATTCCTGGATCCCCGCAAATGTGTTTGCTTACCAGACTGATTTCACCTCCTCCTCCTAACTCCTGCTCTGGTTTCTGGTCTAGATCCTACATGAGGTCAAGGAGTAGCCTGTTCCTCCCCTGTGCTGTAGCTCCCAGCATGCCAGCTTGCTCAGAATTACATTTTTTCCGATTCTCCATTGTACATAACCACCCACTGTTTATTTCACATTTCAAGCATGTTTACTTGTCAGCTCCCAAACTGTTCAAGGTGTTCCATAGGAGATCACCTTGTCACTTACTGTCTGTGTCCCTGACCCTAACAGGTAATCCTAAATCCTAGAACACAGCATGGGGAAGAGCAAAGGTTCAGAGTCATGCAGTCTAGGAAAGCATCCCAGCACCGTCTCCCGACAGCTGTTTGCGGCCTGGAGAACTTGCGGGTCACTGGAAGCCCAGCGTCCCCAGGTGCAAGATGGGAGTCACAGTTCTCACTTGTGGTGTTGCTGGGAGCAAACGGAAGTGCAAGTACCTAGCACACCATTGAATGTGTGATAGATTTTCAACAAGTGGGGCTGTTGTTAGAGCTGAATACATCAATGGAAGCTACGTTTAATGATCCAAAGAATCAAGATTGTAAGGATATTTTCAGGCACACCTGGCATTTATGTACCACTGATAACATAGTATCAAAATTAAAAAAAAATCTGCTGCAAAATATTGTAGTAAATGTGGGAAATTACCTTTTCATCCAAACACAGAGTAAATGAAGCTGTCAAGGGTGTCTTGTGCAGTAAGAATTTAGAGCACTGAATTCATAAGTTGCCCTATTTTATGTGCTTTCCTTCTGCCCTTTAGTCTATCTACCATGGACAAAAATGTTTTAGGAAATCCACTAGGGTTTCTTTTTTTTTTAAGATTTTATTTATTCATTTGACAGAGAGAGAGAGAGCACAAGGAGGGGGAAAGGCTGAGGGAGAAGGAGAAGCAGGCTTCCCACAGAGCAGAGGAAGCCCCATGTGGGACTCGATCCCAGGACTCTGGGACCATGACCCGAGCCAAAGGCAGTGGCCTAACCAGCTGAGCCACCCAGGTGCCCCACTACTAGGGGTTGTTACTGAGTAAGCTTGCTATGTGGTGAATACAAAATGATATTTGTCTTTAAGAAAAACAACCCCTGCTCTTGGACTTATTTTTTAGCAATACAGAGGATCTAAGGAGCGTGATAAACTAGAAATAGAACCCTAACGACTAATGTGACTAATAATACTCAAGTTCTGATTGTTTTTGGCTCAGATCTAGAGAAGGAGTTTTTTAGAACAAGAGAACCATAAGAAGAACAAAAGTGCTTTCATTCAACAATACCTAGAAGATCCGAATTCACGGGGAAACCCTGAAGGTGGTTTTGTAGTTGAGAATTGTGAGCTTAGCTTTCTGATTTCTCAACACCTGGAGTCAAACATCGTTTTCAAAGTCCTCTTGGCCATTTTCATAGGTAATCGTTGAAGCCCATCAGTCAAATAGTTCTAGAAAGTTTAGGTAGGAAGGCGTTGGGAAGAAAACCTGATGCAGCCCTCTCCTTCAACACGTGAGTGCCGAGGGGTTTTCCGAAGTCCTGTCGTTGTTCAGAGACGAAGCTCGCTCTGCAACCCGTGAGTCCGCCTGCGCCAATTTCTCCCTGAGAAACGCCCTTCACGCAGCCCTTTGGCAGAAGTCTCTTATCCTTTTCCAAGTTCTAGGCCATTAACGTTAACAAAAATAAGTTGGAAGGACTTTTGTATTGACGTTAAAGTGAAGAAGAGAAGGGTAAGCAAATACCTTAACCTCTTGCAGAAAGGGACGGTCTCTGAGAATTCCGGCACAATCTTGTTTCGATTAAGACATTTCTTTATATGTGACAAGTCACACAACCTGTGGTCATGTGGTATTTTACTCCCCTCGGGCTCGCTTGGGCTCGGGCCAGGTGAGTCGGCCCACAGCTGGAACTCCTTCCAGAACAACGATTGTCTTCCTCTGTGCATCCCGTGATACCTCCCCCAGCCTGGCACCTACTGAGTCACCACGTGTCACCTCTTGGAAGGTAAGACCTGGTCCCGACCTCCACGGGGTTAGAGTCCAGCACCCTCGGTGAGCAGCTACTGACGTGAAGTCAACACTTCCCCACAGTGCGGCGCGCTGGCTGAGAGTCCTCTAGAGCCCAACTGCCCGGGACACCAATGCCGGCCCTGCCACTTCCTGTCGGTGCTACTTGGGCCACGTCCTCTGTGGTCTGAGCTTCAATTTTCTTGGAACTCATAACAGCCAGTGGGCATTTCCAAGGGCTGTACCTATGTTCACTCCTATTTTTCACGTCAGCTCTGTGAGTTAGGGGCTATGACTATCCCCACCTTGTAGCTGAAGAAACCAAAGCTCCAGAACTTTAAGCAAAGAAAAGGGCAGGATTCAAATGCTCTGTGCTCCTCTTCACCGTTGAACCCCTGGGAAGAGTAGCCACAGGCGGCTCTGGGCTTTATAGTAAATGCAACCACAGTGCCCAGCTCTAGAGTCAGCATTCAGTCCTGTAGGAGATGACGATGCTTCTCAGTCACTGGGAATTTCCTGTGAGATCTTACGTTATTCATCTCGCCGGAGGCTGAGGTCCCAACAATTCATCTTGGTTGGGACCACTTTCGTCAGAGCACCTCCTCTGCCCATTGCCTAATCTCGAGGTGCCCTGATTCAGTCCTGGTGCCGGACAGCATGGAAAGTTCCCGGACATTCTTCAAAGGGAACTGTCAGAGCCGACACTTGCTAAATGATGTATTTATTCTCAAAATAGAATGAGGGAGTTTCAGTACGTGCCAAGCCTCTTACTCAGGATGTACCACGACTGCAGACATTGCCAGCAGAGGCACATTTCCACGGCTCATTCTCACATGATGCTTCATTTCATACTAAAATTGCCTTTTTTTCCAAAGAAGCATCACACAGACTTCCTTTCTTACACCATAAACACATGTCTTCACACTTCGTTGGGCCTTGGTCCAACTTTTTTTTCTATCGTGATCGCTGAGCCTTAGGCCAAGTGCTGGGGTGGTCTTCTGTGAGGCACCGGCTTCACCCAGATTGGCCCTGGGTGCCCCGAAGCCTCGGCAGCCCAGGCAGGCTGCCTCTCTGGTTGTCTGCAGGGAGGTGGGTGTAAGTCCCTCTGGCTTCCAGCCACAGCCAAGCCTATGAAACTAAAGGCAGAACAAGGTATTTCCCCCATAGCAATTGTTTTTAAGCTTGTTTTTCAGAAGTGGTAATAGTAATAAAATACCGTGTGGGGCTAATATGTGGATGCCAACGGACACTGCGAGGCAGGTGCATGAGATAACAACTTGCGCCAGAAAAGTCCTAACAAAAGTGCTTAAAATCTTCCCTTAAATTTAGCTCTTTTCGTTCTGATTAGTGTTTGAATGAACACGTACATTGTCTGCTCGATTCAATTAACAGACTATGCTTTTTATTCATTTCTGTCTTCTTCCAGCACAGTCTGTGACATCAGTAAAATTCTCAAATATTCGTGGAATTAAAAGCACACTGTGGTTGATACTTGAGAGGGGGCAAAAGCTTAATAGATTCATTTACAATTTTTTAATTATATCCTCAAAATATGCCATTGAGACTGATGGCCTCGGGCCTCACAACTTTGAATCTGGTGCTATGTAGTAAATATTTTTGGTTTGACCACATATGACTATTTAATTTGCCATCCGGATGACAAACATGTTTAATTTAAATGTATTTTCTGCAGTTATGTCTATAAAAATTCTAATTTTGATCATTACAGGTTCTGGAGTTGGAGCATTCGATATCTACAATGAACTCTTCTTTTTTCCCATGTTACCACAGCAGTTCTCTACATGATTTGAGGTGGGGAAACAGTCCTATGCAGCTCACAGGCCAAAAGTCACAGGTTGTCCCAGACGCAGGCCACAGTTTCTGAACGACTAACCATAGGTAAGCATTGTTTGATCTTCCACTCGGTCAGTAGGATTGTTGCCAGGACAGCAGCCCTCCCTGAGAAAGGGATGGGGTTATCTGGTCTTCTCAAGTTTCAAGGATGTAATGGGTTTGCTTAAAAGTATCCCTGACCATCCTGAGACAGTATGTGATTTGTATTTTCAACATGTAGATTCATTTAATAGTTAGATTTATTTTTTAATGTATTGGAACGAAGTCTTGGGGTCGCGACTGTGGTCACCCTTCTCCAAAGTGTTCCATCTCCAGCTACCACGAGTCGGCAGAAAGGGGGTCCGCTAAAAGAGCAAGTAAACGAAAAACGTGCAGATATGTCGTCTTCAAAATAACCAATAATAGAGATAAATGCACCAACATGAAGCGAATTCCCAGAAACCGCACGTAGCCGTGGCACACAGCGGGGGAGATGAGTCCGGCCAGATCCCTTGTCATTCGGTTGGAATGCTTTCGCCGAATTCACTCACGGAAAGGGTCTCACTGTGCTAAGGCAGAAGATATGTCCGACCCTAGCTCAGACGAGAACGCACCTGCTCTGTGGAAGCGCTCTGCGAAGCAGGCCTCGGCCGGCCCTTCCAACCAAACCAGTCAGCGCTGAGCGCGGAGAGGAGCGCAGGCCCTCGCCCGGGACGCACGGGCCGGGCACAGACGCGGGTAAAGCCCCATTTAACCGCCAACCCCCTCTTCTCCATTACCCGGTGTTTTGGAGGGTTTTGATAAAACTGGCAGAGTAGGGAGGGGAGTACGAAGAAATGCAGCCTCACTCCACTGGCTGCCGACCCCGCGAATTCTTCAGACCGGCTCTCTCTGACCTTTTTTTATGTCAGAGAAATAAATAGAAATATAACTTGTTCATGTGCTTTTTGCCTTTAGGAGCTTATGTCTCGACGTTGGAACCGGGTCTCGCCGTGTGTTCAGTTATCCACTGGGTCGTTCGTTTCTCACACTTTCCCGTGTTCCACACCCGAAAGTGTCCCGGGCTTGGGCGTCACACACGGGAGCGCGGCAGGCAGACGTCCCCTGGCTGAGCCACCCCCGCCCCGGGCCACCTCCTGGTCCGCTGGGGCTGCGCGTGGGGTGTCCGGTGCGCGTGTCCTGACCGCGGGGTGCGTCTCTCGCGCGCTTCCTCCCGTCTCCTCCGGACGCTCAGTGCTTCGTCCTCCTGCCCCGCTGGCGGTTCCCTGGGAGCCTCTGCCCGTCTCCCCGGGGCGCGCGGGCGTCCTTCTCCGCCCTCGCCTCTGCCACGGCGCTCCCTGCCCTGCGCTCCCTGCCCTGCCCGGCCGGCCTCGCTGCGGGGACGCGGCTTCTTCGCGGACGGAGCCCGAGACCCGCAGCTCGGCCGCGCAGCGAAGCCGGACGCGCCGTTCCCAAACTGACGCTCAGTGTCCGCGATGCGGCCGCCCCGAGCCTGTTGGACTCCGGCCCCGCCGTCTGCACAGTCCCCGCCGGCGTCCCTGCCCGCTGCAGGCCGCCCGTCCGTCCGTCTGTCCGTCTGTCCGTCTCCCCCGCCCCCCCATCCAAATCCTGCCTTTAGCGTCGACGGGACCCGTGACGGGGCGGGCGCGTCTCAGAGCCTCATCTTCTCCGAGGACGCGGGGATCGTGCGTCCCTGACGCGGGGGCCCGGGAGCCCGAGCCCAGCTTTGGTACGTGTCGGCTCCGCCTCGGAGGAATGAGTCTGAGGGACCCCGGGCTCCCGCGGAGGACGTCACTCTGGTGCCCGCGCCCACGTCCCCCCGAAAAGCCGAGCCCCGCGCTCCCGAGAGCGACGCCGGGGGTTGCCCGGAGCAGGGAGCCCGGGAAGCCGCTTCAGTCCGGTCTCCACGGAGTCCCGGCGCCCGCGGGGCGGCTGCGGCCTGGAGAAGCTCACCCGCCGCAGATGGCAGATGCCCGGCCGTGCGCTCCCCAGTCCCACCTCCCGGGCCCGCAGGAATCGCGCAGGGGAACGGGCCGTGCGCTCCGTCTCACCCGCGGACCTAGGGCCGCCCGGGGCCTGGGGACGGCAAGGCAGGGCCAAGGCCTCTTCCCGGCACTAGAGTTGCCTTTCTTCTTGGGACGCGGAGCAGGAGTCATTCCGTGTATTAAAGTCAGCCCGAGACAAAGAAGGAAGACAGGCTCCCGGGTGGGTCGGGTGTGAACCGGAGCTCTGGGGCCGGCGCTCCCCGCAGCCCCGGACGTGGGTGACACGCGGCCTTCTGTGCTCCGGTGCTTGCACTTGAAGTCCCACCGTGTTGACCCAGCAAATACCTAGTTTACTGAGTGTTCGGAACCACATGGTTACAGTTGGCTGACGGAGAGCATACTTCCAAAGAAAATGACCGCCTCGAATTTATTTTATGAGAAATTGCACGTTCTGGCTTATAAATGCAGACATCTTGAACGACAGTCCCCCTGGTTGCAAGTCCTGGGTTCTATGCATTCTCACGGGAAAAGTGTGTGCTCCAGGAGAGAAAACTTGACAACCTGATTTTAAAATAGTTTGGCAACTGACATAAAATTTCAACACAGCTTTAATAAAAAAAAATATGTAGTCATAAACTGGCAGGAAAACTTGAAGTGTGTAAATAGCAGACAAGACCAGCGGACCGCGGGCTCGGCTCCGGTGGCTGCGGCCCTGATCCCCAGCCGTCAGGCTTTCAGAGGAACAAGTCATCGTAGCAGGAATTTGTCCATCTGAGAGAACAAAGGACAGCACAGTTTATGATGCTCTATTGTGTGTGTGTGTGTGTGTTATTACGTTCTGTTAGTCACCATACAGTACATCATTGGTTTTGATGTCGTGTTCCAAGATTCATTGTTTGCATGTAACACCCAGTGCTCCGTGCGAACCTTGCCCTCCTTCCTACCCACCACCGGGCTCTCCCCTCCCCCACCCTCCCCTCTGTAACCCTGTTTGTTTCCCGGAGTCCACAGTCTCTCAGGATTCATTTCCCCCTCCGATTTCCCCCAACTCACTTCTCCTCTCCAAAAGACATTTTAAAAAATCTTATTTACTTATTTCGGAGAGACAGGGGAGAAATAGATGGAGAGGGAGAAGCAGACTTCCCACTGAGTCTGAGGCCAACATGGGACTCGATCCGAGGACCCCGGAATCATGACCTGAGCTGAAGACAGATGCTAACCCACTGAGCCACGCAGGCATCCCTGGGAAGACAGTTAAGTCATCAGAGAGGAACCAAAACAAGAGAGACAAAGGTGGACACTGCTAACAGGTTGGCCAAGAACGCTTCTAACCCTACGTGATTAGTCTCTGCTTCTCCTCTCAGAGTCTGTCCCTCAGAGGCCAGCTGTGGGCTGAGGCTCTACGTACCTCACCTTCCCTTCATATGGGCAATTGATCTGTACTAATAAAAAATGCACAAACTGCATGTGTATATTTATCTTTTTTGAGTTTATGACTAGAAAGTAATTTCTCTTCATTAAGCCAATGTTCATATGATTCGTAGCAATTGCCTTTATCTCAGAGAATACTTCTCAGATACCCAAGCAAATATCTAAGAATCTGACTCTACCTTTAAACTCAGTCAGAAGTAAACAGCCTGTCCCTCTGTGTCCACAATGACATACGTTGATAATGACAATAAAGGTACAAACCATTTCAGATACCTTTCCATTTCCAAATCACCACTGGCCTGCATTAAAATGAACATAGAGGTGGCTCTTTCTGCTGTCAATAAGCTGCTTGTCCTTGGGTGTTAGTGTTAGAGTGAGGGAAATTAGACATGGTAAACAGATTTAAGGATTATGATACAACATGAAATAGAGCATATTTCAAATCCTGGAAGTAGTTCCCCGAACTCAGGGCTGGTAACATCCAGAAACAAAACTCTGAGCTCAAACTGTGTTTGCGGTTGATTAATTCTTCAGCCACATGCTAGAGGCAGGGTGGTTCCTCCTACTGCTTTTTAAGACGTCCCAGTAGTGCGCACCCCTGCATGTCTCTGCTTCAGACCCTCAGTACACTCAGGAACACAGCATGTCCCCTTAGTTTATGGGCTCGCGAGGATACTTTTCTCTAAAACACTGGAGTATAGCTCCCCACTCCGTAGACGTGGGCTGTGTATGATGACCTTTTTCAACAAGTATGCACGGAAAGTGGGGGAAAGACTAACTTCGCAGTAAAGAAACCTGAGAAACATGACCTCAACCAGGCGACGTGGGCTCCCATCCCCACGATGTCACGTTGACCATACCCATTCTTGATACGACATGGTGAGCAAGACTGCAACGTCTTCTTCCCCAAACCATAATCCCAGTCTAATCATGAAAAACAGGCATATAGATTCCAAGCAAGTGACATACGAAATACCTGAGCAGTCCTCCTCCAGACCATCAAGGTCATAAAAACAAGAAAAGTCTGAGAAACACTCCCAGCCAAGAAGAGATTAGGAAGACATGACTACCATGTAAACTGGTGTTCTGGAGGGATCTTGAAACTGAATGAGGACATTAAGGAAAAATTAGGCAAATTTGAATAAAGTATGAGTTTCAGTTAATAATCGGGTATCAACATTGGTTCATTAATTGTGGCAAATATACCACACTAGTGTGAGATTTTCTAATAAGGAGAAACTGGATATTGGGTATATGAAAACTGTATTATTTTCACAATATTCTATAAAACATAGATGATATAATGTATAAACACTCGTTGGCTATAGTACATTTATTCAGAAAACACCACTGGAGGGGACATCAGCCGGACACCTACAGCCTTCGCTACCAAGGGTGTCCTGGTCTTCACTAATGCTGAACCCATTTGAAGGAGGCACCCTGCGTCCCTGGGACCAGAGCTTGTACTGTGCTGACACCTGCCCCAGAGGCCTGAGCTGTTGCTGTCCCCCACTCTGTGGCCGTGGGATCCCCACGTCCTCACCATCTACGGACCTGAAGTGCTGCTGCCTGGGCTGGCTCCCAAGTGAGGCTTCCGACCAGCTGCGCTTGCACCCTGGGCCGAGCTGCTGTTGGGCCCTCATTCCCGGGCCCTCATTCCCGGGCCCTCATTCCCGGGCCCTCATTCCCGGGCCCTCATTCCCGGGCCCTCATTCCCGGGTCCATGCCAATGGTGTGTCTCATCCCAGCCCCAGACCCGAGTCAAGGCAGTGAGCCCCAGAGACCTGCGGCGCCGCGGCGTTGGTGATCTCTACACTCTCGAACCTCACACAGCAGCTCCCCCACCACAGCAACTGTTGGTTCTCGTGCCCTAAGCCCCAGGGGCTACAGAAGTTCCACGCACCCCTGACTCCAGCTCCACGGCCCCTCTCCGCGCTATATGCCGGACCCCATGCCAACAGGGTTCCCTTGGCTTAGCACCTCCCCTCATGGAGGAAAAGGAGAACAAGGGGACTTCAGAAGCCTCTGCCACCACCACTGAATGTCCAGAGATTCCCCCAGGACCCCGGGAGTCGTGGTCCCCGAGGACCCCTGCAGTGTTCGGCAACACTGACCTCGGGTCACAGAGCCTCACGAAGACCGCAGGACCATCCCCCTGCGAGCGGGTGCCCGCCTCGCCGACGGCAAGGGACTGTCTCTCCCTACAGGGTTAGTCCCGAAGGCTGGGAGAGAGGCTCTCCCTTACGGCACAGACATGAGACAGTTTTTGTTTCCAGGGACAATGAGAACCACATAGCAGCGGTAACTCCCACACGACGACTTTGATGTGTTGGGAGGACAGGCCCGTCCCCGCAGTGACGCATTCGGAGCAGGAGCCCCACCTGCACACCTCTGAGCGTCAGCGCACAGGCCGCGAGGGAAAACGCGACCCTCGCCGTTGCTCCAGAGGCGGCAGGGAGGCCGGGTCCGTCGGAAGCTGCAGCGACAGCGAGAGCCACGGACGCCCCAGCCCTAAGTCGTCTTCTCAGGGGATTCAGCCCCTGGCTCCGTCCTCCCGGGGGAGGGAAGGAGACGCAGCGGCGCGCCAGTAAGGACTCTGACGGCCCAGGAGAGCTGTCCTGCCTGGGTCAGGCTCCCTCAGCCGCTGCTCTGCCGCTCCGCGTCGCGGACCAGAGCACTTGTCCCGGGCGTGCGGACGGACAGCCTCCCTTCGGCAGCCGGAGGCCCTGGAAGAGGCTGGGCGTGGAGCAGGGAAGAGGCGGCGTGAACACAGTCGGCGAGAGCCGACTTTCAAACTGCAGGCCAGAGGGGTAGGACGTCTCCTCCACGTGGACGTCTGTTTACAGACGGTGTGTGCAGGGCCACGAAAGCATTATTGACACGTCAGGGCGTGGTGCGGGCCGAGACCCAGCATGACCGTTTTTACGCCCCCAAGCTCTACCCAGGGTGGCTGCCACGCAGTCTCCGAGACCAGAGGCAGAGGCTGTCCCCACTCCTGCCTCTCCCTGGGAATCCATCTGGAACAGGGGCCTGGGGCAAGGGCACCCACAGTGCCTGTGTCTCTGGTCCGGGCCGCAGGGGCTGCGAGGGGCTACGGCTCACCACAGCTGCTGAGTCCGTCCCACAAACAAGCGTTCAGTCCTGCACATTGACTTCTGGGTGTCCCGTGCACACGCGTGAACACACACAGGCTTTATTACTGTGACTAGCATCAGAGTTCCCACCAAGTGTCTGCGTGGACACCCGGAACCCTTCCTTCTCTGTCCGAGCACTGTGAAACCAAAGCTCTAGAATCATCAAGACTTGGTTGGGATCCTGGCTCACCTTTTTTTTTTTTTTTAATTAATTAATTAATTTATTTATTTATTTTCAATTTATTTATTTTCAGAAAAACAGTATTCATTATTTTTTCACCACACCCAGTGTTCCATGCAAGCCGTGCCCTCTCTAATACCCACCACCTGGTACCCCGACCTCCCACCCCCCCGCCACTTCAAACCCCTCAGACTGTTTTTCAGAGTCCATAGTCTCTCATGGTTCACCTCCCCTTCCAATTTACCCAAATTCCCTACTCCTCTCTAACACCCCTTGTCCTCCATGCTATTTGTTATGCTCCACAAATAAGTGAAACCATATGATACCTGGCTCACCTTTTAACGGACTGTGTGACTTCAGTTACCAAAAAACCTCACAAAAATCCCACTGTTACTCTTAGGGAACCCATACTAAAAGTAAATCAACAATGATTGGGGAAAAGCAAAGCAAATTTCACCTAAAGGTATGGGATCAGAAATTCAGTTCCCAGAGTATTAGTTAAATGAATGAGGAGCATTTTGTTTCCTCCGTGTCAGTCACCGTCCTAGCCATGAGATAGCAAGTACGTAGATCACTCATGAGCCTTTCCTCCTGCGTTTTACTGTCTAGTGGGAGAAACACGTACTCATCGAATAATCACGAATCCAAATGAATACATTTTCCATGATGATCAGTGTGGTGCAAAGTTAAGTACAGGGAGCCGTGAAATACATGAGGGGGTTCGAAGTAGTCATGGTCACTGAAGGGTCCCTAGAGGAAACCCTAAGTACAGGAAGAGGGCGGGGAGGAGGGTCTTCTTGGCACACAGAGTAACAGGCTGGAGAAGAGAAAAAGGACCGAGCAAATGGGGGGGAAAAACACAGATTCAGCTACACCTAGGGTTCGGGGGCTTCTGTTGGGGCCCCTCTACCCTGTTGCAGGACCCCAGCGACCTGGAGTTTATCTGCAGGGTGACAACGAGGGTGGGGGCGGCACTAGGACCTGCACCGTTTTAGGAGTGTCTGAGGAAGTCTGAGGCCGTCTGCAGAAAACTAGGACGACGTTAAGTTGTGTAAAACTCTCTGAGAAGAAATAAGATTTATTGCACTGCTCCCATTGGCAGCTAAAGAATAAGCGGGTAGGACATGAATCAGATATGCTTTCTGTTCCGCGCAGGATTACCGTTAGGATAAGTCCGGTTGAAATTTCTCAGTGTTCCCACATGGAGAATTCTACATAATTTTATGAAATGTGTTTTCCTTTTACCGTAGTTTTTAGACTTTTTTTATTGCTTCAAAATTTGATATGAGTATTGTCCTTCACAGAATACATAATTATTTGTCTAAAATCTGTATCTACTTATTTTTTCTATGTTTTTCCTCAAAAAAGGTAGAATCTCAAGGTTTTATTCTTGGGACTAAAATTTAAATGAAGTAATTCATTAAGATCATTTCTTTCTTTATTCATTTGATGTTAAAAAAATAGTTACGGAGTCCCTACTATGTACCAAGTACTATGTCAAATGTTGGGGATACAGTGATAAATGAGGTTGATACTCTTAAAAATAATAATTCTGGGTCAGTTGCCTTTGCTCAGACTTGAGGTTCATACTCAGCCCGGGTTTCCTAATCAACGGGAACTCATCTCTTCCTAGTATTACATTTAATGCGATGTAGCCTCTTAATTTAATTAGCTCTGTGGAGATAAGTCAGTCCATATTCACTACAATCTGACCAGTCTTGCCCACCAGTCAACATCAGGACACCATTATATCCTGGTGAATTCCTCAGCCCCACTACTCGCTTGGAGGATGCCTGTGTGCAGAGAGCCAGACAAACTTAGGAATCGCTTACTACATTTTATAGGGAAAGAGAAACTCAAGTTTTGGTAAATTCTTAATTCTGACCCTTGGGTTCTATCTTGGGCTATATTCGTATCTCAAAAGTGAAACAAATCTTGCTGACCAAATTTTTTCATCTTCCTATGCAATAAAATAGCAAAGAATACTTTTAACACTTCATTTCATTCATTCAATAAATATAATTCTAATCCAGTTCAGGTTTGATGATGATCTTAATTCTAATTTACTGCCTTTCCCTGAAAACATCACAAAAGGATAGTTTGGTGGGTTGGCATACTGTACTACATTTTGGAGTATTAAGAGTTATATTTTTTGTTGGGTTTCTACTAGAAAGTTAAACCCTTGTCCAAAAAAACCAGAAAATTGATTATGCTATAATTTTCTATGACCTGGTGAATATCAGTTGCTTTAATATCAAGATTGAAAATGTGAACAAAATAGTCTTGCAATTGTATGAGTGAGCAAGCAAAATGTCCCGATGCTCACGTCCCACAGCCCCGAGATGTAGCTATCTCATAGAGCAGGCTATTTAAAGCTCTGAGGGCACCATCTGGGCTTTGTAGTGAAGGAAACAAATCCCAAGTGGCTTTTTTTAAAAAAAGATTTTATTTATTTAATTGAGAGAGAGAGAGACATTGAGAGAAAGAGTGAGGTGAGGTGGGGAGGGGCAGGGAAGAAACCAGCTCCCCACTGAGCATGGAGCCCCAATGGGACTTGATGCTAGGACACTGAGATCATGACCTGAGCTGAAGGCAGAAGCTGAACCAACTGAGCCACACTGGTACCCCACAAATAAATTTTAAAAAGATAACAGCACATACCTTTTAAATATAATACTTAGCTGTGAGTTACTGTTAGAAAAAAATAACTTTATCCACACTTGTATTTGTTTTGCATATTCTACCAAGATCCTAGAGTAAATGATGGCACAATGAAATGAGTTCTGGCTCTGCAAGCCATCGGGACGACTCTCCCCCTTCCTACAGTGTGACCACAGACAACTAACACTCTCTTTGTCTGTTTCCTTACTTGCAAATCAGCAATTACACCTGATTAACTACTGTTGCAAGACTGAATGAGAGAAAGTGTGTAAACCATCTGGCAATAGCAAATGCCTGATGACTGCTACACTGATGCCCGAGTGTCACGCTGATGCCCAACGAGTCCCATGCTGATGCCCCAGTGCTACACTGATGCCCAATGAGTCCATGCTGATGCCCAACGAGTCCCACGCTGATGTCCAATAAGTGCCACGCTGATGTGCAAGGAGTCGCACACTGATGCCCAGTGAGTCCCACACTGATGCCATCCATATTAACACAGTCCAACAGCTTTTACTCTTTTGAATGTTTGCTCTATCCCGTTTATGTACCAGAAGTTACACTTCAGGTTGCTATTGCTATTTCTGTCTTTGGAATATATGTAAAATAAAACTTTATCTTATAATTTCCTCTTCTTTGTTTTCTCAGGATGAAAATATGATAATGAAATTAAGAGAAAAAAATAGTTCTTGAATATTATTGGCCCAAATCAATGCAATTTATCAAATAATATCTAATCTTTTATTTAGAGGAATCAAGGTTATGTGTCAATACTTAAACCTGACCCATAAAGGCTAATAAGCGGGGTAAGGGGGTTTATGTCCTTAAACAAGTCACAGTCCTCTAAGGTTAGATAACAAGATGCAAATGAGCAATGGTTTTCAACTCTTGGAGCCTTTGATAGAGACTCTCAGCTGGACGAAGAATGGACTATACAATGTCAGTGCAGGGAAGCACAAGCAGCCGTTTAGTGAAGGTTTCTAGACTGGTAATGCACACACACACGCACACACTTACACACATATTTCAGAAACAAAATGTCCTCAAAAATACAGAATTACACAAAATACAAATACATATCCCTTACAATCCCACACCTGAAACAACCGTTCTAAATCTGTTTTACCAGCCCCAGGATTAATGTACGGATATGAGTCGAGAGATTAGTGTCACAAGGAACATGACCAACTGTTCCTAAAACAGACATACAGTTTTACATCTTGCTTAAGTCATTCACACTATTTTATGGACGTGATTTCTAAGGAAAAATGTAATGTGCCAAAATGCTAGAATCAGTAGAATTCCATTTTTATGCCTGGGGCAATTTTCAGTGCAGCATCTTTTAGTGAGGTTAAGGGATAAGCCGTTCACAGTCCTGGGACTTAAAAGAAAATACTGCTCACCTAACACAAATACAAAGTTGAGAAGTTAAGCCAGATGTCTAGATGTTTTGTCTATATAAATACGAACAGGTAATAATTTGGAAACATATGCATGTCTGTGGGAATTTTTTAATTTTATCTTATTTCTTTTTTTTAGTGTTCAGCCTCCATTGAATTACTTGGAGTAATGAAGAAACTATAAATTATCAATATCAATGAAGAATATTTCAAAATTTGTCCTGCCTTACCAGATGGTGTGGATTTTTCTGGCACATTTGATTTGCTTTCAGGAAATCATAAAAATAATCGGTTTTGCTAATTTCTTAGCTGTTCTGAACTAAGTCTAAAGTCAAGATAAATTAAGGATGAAAACCCTTCCAGTGCCTGGATAAGTTGACAGTTGGCCTGTAAGTCATTATTTCAAAGTGCACAGCAATCACGTGTGTGTATAAGCAGGTTTTCAAGCAAACATAGCCTCTACCATTTACTCCAGCTGTGAGAAGTTCTGTTAGTGTAAGGTCTCGGCACAGCCAGCACTGGTTTTTGTCAGCTCCCAAGTGTCTTTATCTTGGAAAGTTTATACTATTCCTCTGTGGACACTCTCTTACCAAAGAAAAGAAAGCAAAGCTTCTTAAAATGTTACATGCCCAATCAAATCACTAACAAAAAGCTTATAAGTGGTTTTCCTAAGAAAGTATAGCAGGTGGTTCAAGTCCCTAACTTAATAAGATAGTAAAAATGTCAGCATTTTGCAGTTACTTCACAGAAGAAGTTAAACAATATGCATTTTATGGTTAGTTTGCACACTTCCAACTTGTTACATCACTGTGTCAGCACAAGGATCAGAAGACAGTAAAAAAGAAGTCACTTTACAGAAACAAAATTCTAGACTAATATTTAAATATTGTATTTCTTTTTTTTTCTTTTTTAAAAGTCAGTTTCCTTGTCCTTAGTGGCTCACTGACTAATATTTGTTTGTATTATTAATCAGTAATGAAATGCAGCACAAGCTGCCAACAGTTCCTGATCACAATGATACCAGTTTAACAGTTAAGGAGAGTTTTGCTTTAAAATATCCTAAAGAAGTGTCAGTACAATTTACATGGCAAGTATGGATCTTGTTTAGTTTATGAAGACACTTTACTCTCAGCACTCAATGAAACATGATAATAAGATTTGTACAAATAAGTGTTCAAATATCTGTTTTAAAATTTAGTCACAGTCATCTAGGCAAAAGAACAATAGAAATAACCCTAATAAAGCTAGTTGTATGGCTTTATCATACCTTCTATAATACAGTCACGTGGCTAAGGGATATGGAGGCCAGATCTCATTTCGTCCTCCCAACATACCTGTAAGGTAGATTTGTTCCAGATATGGAAACTGAGGTACAGAAAATTCAGTAGCTTGACTTGAGAGGCAGCTCCTGTGGCATCTCTACATCTCTATATGGACCAAGGGAAAGTAAGTCCTGCTTTTTAGTTATTTATCTTTATCCTTAATACTTGCATCCTTAGTGCCACACCATGAGTGGTTTCTCAGGAAAAGAACTAACGTTGCCATCCTGGAACCTGATAAGTTAGAGGTGGCAGGTTTGAAGCTAGAGAAGTAATTCCCTCCTACTTAATTGACACACTGCTAGCATATACTGTTAGTGAGAAGAAAATCAAATCCCAGGGGAGGACACCATGGATTAAACCATAGGACTCAGATTTTAAAAAGTGAATTCCCCATTTTCTTAAAAAAATTAATACAATTTTAGAAAAATAAAGTTTCTAAACAGAAGCAATATTATTGGAGCACCTGGGTGGCTCAGTTGGTTAAGCCTCTGCCTTTGACTCAGGTCAAAGGGTCCTGAGATGGTGTCCTGCATCAGGCTCCTTGCTAAGTGGGGAGCATGCTTCTCCCTCTGCCCCTTCCCACTGCTCATTCTCTCTTTCTCTCTCTCTCTCTCTCAAATAAATAAATAAATCTTAAAATAAGAGAAACAATATTATCAAATACTGTATTTTAAACAAACAATATCTGGTTACAATTTAAATCTTTTAACTAGGGATTTAAGCTCCTTTAACCTTGTCGTGGTCATTGAAACTCACCTTGAATTCTGTTTTGGAGTCATACCTGTTCCTGTGGTTCAACTGTACTCCTGGGGTTCATGTCATCTTGCCATGAGTCATTTCTGAGCAATATGTCATTTAATTCAACAAGTTTAGCCACTTAGAGTTGATGCTTCTGGATATTTTAGCTTAAAGAATCATTTCATGGAACAATGGTCTTTTACAACCGCCTCCCCAACCCCTATAGGAGCAACCATCCACAGGTTTAAGCCTGAACAAAAGAAAAATCAATTTAGTAGGAAAGAAGTGGAAGAGGAGAGGAGAGTAGGAGAGGGAAGAGGAGGGACCAAAGAAAAAGGGAGAGACTGAGAAAAGGCAAACAAGGAAATGATGTCAGTGTGGCCCTCCTTTACCAGGATGGAGTCTAACACAGCACGGTAACCAAAGGAACCAATTGTCAGATCACCCCTCCCAAGTCTCAGCCTGCAAGACTGAGGACACCCAGGGCTGTCACTGACTTCTTACACCCAGCGACCATGTACCTACCTTTACTGAACTCTTTATTTCTCAGTATGGGTTTCAAGTCTCTGTCTAGTGTCCTTTCATTTCAACCTGCAGGATCCCCATGAGAATTTTTCCCTGTAGATCTAGTGGTGACAAACCCTCAGCTTTTGTTGGCTTGAGAACTCAACTTTTCCATCACTTTTGAAGGATAAATTCGCTGTATGTAGAATTTTTTGTGGACTCTTTTTTTCTTTTTAGCATTTTGAATATATCAGCTCACCATCATCTGGTCTCCATGGATTCTGATGAGAAGTCTCCTTATAATCTTATTGAGGATTCCTTGTCTGTAGCAAATCACTTCTTTCTTGCTGATTCCAAGATTCTCTCTTTCTTTTTTTTTTTTTATATTCTCTCTTTCTCTTTGATGGTTTGGCTATATGTCTTAATGCCATTCTCTCTGAGTTCATCCTAACAGAATTATTTGGACTTCTTGCATGTTTATATTCATATCTTTCATCAATTTGGGGAAGTTTTCAGCCCTTATTTCTTAAAATATTATTTCTTCTCCTTCTGGGACTCCCATGATGTACATATTGGTCTGGTTAGTGTTGTCCCAAGGAGCACTGAAGCTCCATTTACTTTTCTTTGGTCTTTTTTCTTTCTCTTCCTCAGACTTGATACTTCCCATTGTCTTATCTACAAGTTTGCAGATTCTTCTGCCCACTCAAATCTGTCTCTGAATCCCTCTAATGAGTTTTTCATTTTAGTTATTGTATTTTTCAGCTCCAGAGTTTATTTTTTGGTTTCTTTTTCAGTTTTGTATATCTTTATTGATATTTTCATTGTGCGTATACATTGTTTTGTTAACATTCTCCATGTCTTTATATAGTCCTTTGTAATCCTTAAAACAGCAGTCTTAAAGTCTTTGTCTGGTATGTCTGCCATCTGGTCTTTCTCAGAGATAGTTTCTGTTGTTGCTGACTTTCCTTCTATACGGTCATACTTTTCAGTTTCTTTGTATGCTTTGTATTTTTATCATTGTTGTTTTTTGTTGAAAACTGGTTGTTTCAATATAATAAAGTCATAAGGGGCGCCTGGGTGACTCAGTCAATTAAGCCTCTGCCTTTGGCTCAGGTCATGATCCCAGGGTCCTGGTATTGAGTCCCAAATTGTGCTCCTTTCTCAACAGGGAGCCTGCCTGTCTTTCTGCCTCTGCCTGCCATTCTGCCTGCTTGCATGTGTGTGCTCTCTCTCTCTGACGAATAAATAATTAAATAAAATCTTTAAAAAATAATCATGTCATAACTCTAGAAATCATATTCTCTCACTTCACTAGTGTTTGCTGTGTTTTTCTTTTTGCTATCACAAAATGGGGGTGCTTCATGGTAGCGAATGGCTTTTGATAGACATTCTGCCCCTCAAATCTGTTGATAGACACCCAGATAGGCTGGGTGATAGACAAAGCTTAGGAGAGTTTTGAGGTACATACCAAAAAAAGGCCTAGATTGCAATCAAAAGACAGTAGAAATATGGATGTTAAAGGGAATTCTTGTGAAGCCTCAGAAGATAAAAAGGAGACCAGGAGATAAAGTTTCCATCTTCCTAGAGACTATGTAAATAATCATGAACAGAATGTTGGCAGAAATATGTACATTAAAGTCCATTCTGGTGAGTCTCAGATGCAAATCAGAAAAGGTTGTTGTTAAATAGAGAAAAGGTAATCCTTGGGATTAAAGAATTTAGAGACTTAGAAAATTCTCTGCTTATCTGTATCGCAAAGAGAGGGAGAAAAATTGTGTTCTAAAAGAACATAAGAGGTGTGGTTGGACAACCATTTGATACGATCAGTATGCCCGTGAATTTCAAATTTAATTAGCCACCTCAGCAGACATCAGGAATGAGAATGGATTCTATGAGCAGAAACAATGCCAGTTCTGATGGAAGGAAATGGAGGAAGTCTATTGGCTTCTGAGACTCTGCAGGACAGACAGAAAGCTGTTCAGCTGTGAATATGTGCTGATCTACAAGGGGCTGTTATCTGAAAGTTGGAATGGGGTTCTAAAGCTGGCGCTGGCTGTTTTGGAGGCTTTAGTCCTCTGCCCATGGACCATCTCTAAGATGGTGACTGGGTTTTCCAGAGAAAGCAATGCAGCAGGCCAAAGTAGGAGTAGTGGTGCCTTTAATAGCCTCCCCTCGGAAGTCACACATTCCCTCCTTATTACATGGGTCAGCGAGGGCCGGCCCTGGGTCAGTGTGGGAGAGAACTAGTCAACGGCTAGTGATGATGGAGGCATACATCACTAGGGGCCACAGGTCATTATATTCATATCTCATAAGCAATAATAATTTTCACCTGTCTAGAACAAAAACTTCTATATAACAAAAATAGTTAATGCCTTAAAAAAGTCCTTATAACCCTTGGGAAGCATGACTACAGACGTCATGATTACTCCTATGAGGAGCCAATCTTAAGAGGGTCCCCACAATTTCATGAGTTTTGCCTCCAGAATTTCTTTTTTTTTTAATTTATTTTATTTTTTTAAAATATTTTATTTATTTATTTGACGTCAGAGAGCACAAGTAGGCAGAGAGGCAGGCAGAGAGAGAGGAGGAAGCGGGCTCCCTGCCAAGCAGAGAGCCTGATGCGGGGCTCGATCCCAGGACCCTGGGACCATGACCTGAGCTGAAAGCAGAGGCTTAACCCACTGAGCCACCCAGGTGCCCTGCCTCCAGAATTTCTACCAGGTACTCACAGTGAAAACTGGAGGACAATTCCTTACATTCCAGTAGACAGACAAGATAGTAAGCACTTTGAAATATGTCTGGGGAAAAAGAACCAGGAGGAGGTACACCCAGAGCATTCTGCTCTCCACCTGCCCTCAAGGAAAACTCCTTTACCACAACAGCCAACACTGGGAAGGGAAATACCAACTCCAGCCTTCCTGTTTTACCTAGGGTTGAGAAAAAGGCTGAGCGCACACGTGAAACTTGCAGCCAAGGGAAACAGGCTCCTAGAAAGGCTACGAGACAAGCACAGTGGGACGGGATGTGTACTCTCCACCCAGGCTGTGCCATAGCAATAGGCTCCCTTGGGAGAGGACAAGGGAAAAACCTGCGAGGCTCAGAACCTATTTGAGAAGTCCAAAGAGGGGCACCTGGGTGACTCAGTAGGTTAAAATCTCTGCTCAGGTCATGATTAGGGTCCTGGGATTGAGCCCCGCATCGGGCTCTCTGTTCAGCAGGAAGCCTGCTCTCCCTGTCTCTGTCTGCCTCTCTGCCTACTGTGATGTCTTTCTGTCAAATAAATAAATAAAATCTTAAAAAAAAAGTCCAAAGAAACCCAAAGACATCAGGGAAGACAAAAACAGAGAAATAGAGAACATTCTAGTTCTTACATCTTCAGCTACAGCAAGTAACACTTGACTCCTAGGCAGACACACATGCGTCCTCATACTCATGGACTATTTACCTCAATTCCTTTTACTATGTACATTACCTCCAGCCTTCACCATCACATTACGAGGCATGCTAGAAGGCAATACCCAGTCTGAAGAAACACATGAGCCTCGGACCCAGACTCAGATTTGGCAGAGATTTTGTAGTAATTAGACTGGAAACTTAAGGCAGGTATGATTATTATACCAGCGGTTCTAATGGGAAAAGTGTACAAAATGCAGGGACAGTTAGGTCATGTAAGCAGAGAGGTAGAAACTACAGGAAAAAAAATTTTTAAAAAGGAGAAAGAAATGGTAGAAATATTAAACATGGTAATAGAAACGAAGAAAGCCTTTGAAGAGGTTATCAGCAAACTGGAAACAACCAAGGAAAAATAAATTGGCTTGAAGATGTGTCAGTAGAAACTTCCCAAGCTGAAAAGCAAAGAGAAAAACAAACAAACACCCAGAAAAAAATGGAACAGAGAATCCAAGAACTGTGGAGCGATTAAAACTGTGTACACAAGAGTAGCAGAAATAACAGAAGAAGAGAGAAAGGAGCAGAATAGATATTTCCAGTGATATTGATCGGCTGAGGATTTCCAAAATTAATGATAGACACCAAACCGTAGATCCAGGATGCTGAGAGAAGGCCAAACAGGGTAGGGTACACCTAGGCCCATCGTGTTCCAACAGCTCAACACAAACACATGTTGAGAGGTGCCAAAGGGGAGTTAGACACGCCGTACCTGGAAGACACAGGGACGAGGGTTGCACTGAGCCTCTTTTTGCAGGAAAAGAGTGGAACGGAGATGTTAAAAGTGGAGAATTCAATATCTAGCAAAATTATTTTTCCAAAAGTGAAGAAGAATTTTTCAGACATGCAAAACTGAAGAAATTCGTAGTGGAGCTGACTTGCAGGACATGGTAAAGCAAGTTCTTCACAGAGAAGGAACAATATATAGATCAGAAACTTGCACCTACATAAAGAAAGAAAAAGCATTAAAGAAGGAATAAATGAAGGTAAAATTAAATCTACTTTACTTACTAAATGTTTATCTTCTTTAATGCTAAAACGTATTGAGCTGACAGCCTTTTTCAAAGTAATAATAGATTAATGCCTGGGTCTTACGGGTTAGAGAGTGAAATAATGACGGCAGTGGCAAAGGGACAGGGAGCAGGAGTGCGGTGCTCATAAGAAGGCCCCTGCGTGGGGCGCCTGGGTGGCTCAGTGGGTTAAGAAGGCCCCTGCGCTGCCTGAGAAGCACGCCGCGTCGAAAACCACTGATGTATTTTATGGTGACTAACACAACACAATAAAAAAAAGGAAACTTACACTCCTTTCAAATGTATATTGAAAACTCTGTTGCACCTACTTAAATGATGTTCTAAAGTACGACTAATACTCTAAGAAAAGAGAGAAGGTGGAGTCATTTAAAAGCCCATAATTAGGATTACTGGCTCATGGAACAGTTCTATTTTTGAGTTATGAGGGACCTTCACACTGTTTTCCACAGTGCCTATACGTGCCTATCCCAACTGAGATGGGATTTCAGTTCTTTTGGATAAATATCCAGAAGGGAGATTGCTTGAATCATATTATATATATCTATATATCATGTCATTCCCATATATTATCATGTCATTCATATATATATATATATATATATACACACACACATATATACACTATTTTTTTAGGAACCTCCATGATATTTTCTACAGTGGCTGCTCCATTCCTATCACTATTACACAAGGATTTCAATTTCCACCAACAATTAGCTTTTTTTTTTGTAATTACAATTCTAACATGTGTGATGTGATGTCTTTTTTTTTTAAGATTTTATTTATTTATTTGACAGAGCGATCACAAGTAGGCAGAGAGAGAGAGAGAGAGAGAGAGAGAGGAGGATGCAGGCTCCTTGCCAAGCAGAGAGCCCAATGCAGGGCTCAATTTCAGGACCCTGAGATCATGACCTGAGCCAAAGGCAGAGGCTTTAACCCACTGAGCCACCCAGGTGCCCCGTGATCTGATGTCTTAATGTGGTTTTGATTTGTATTTCCCTGATGATGAGTGACGTTGAACAATTGTTCATATACCAGTTGGCCATTTGTATGTCTTTTTTGGAGAATGTTCCTCATTTGGGCTTATCATGTTCTTCCTAATTTGAGTCATATCATGCATCTTTGGCAAATATATCAAAGATGAGATACTATGTCCTCCTTGGTTCATCCTATGGAATGGCACATGATTCAACTTTTCCCATCAAAGTTTATGTCAACTTTGATTGCTTGTTGAAAGTCATGTCTTCTGGGTTTCACCACTGTAAATTTGCTATTGTTTTTCCTTTAAGGATAATAAGCACAAAATAATTGGTCTGTAATCTTCAAAAGTGGCATGTGTTAAAAGACATGGTTACAAAAGATAAGCAAAAACTGAGATTCTTGAATTTGAAAGTAAAATAATGTTTACCTTATTTAGCCAACCTCTTTTTTATATATGGAAACCTATTTCCAGTGAATACAATGGTTTTACTAAGCAATGTATTGGGGCTTTTATTTTAGGACAATATATTTCATGTTTTATGGGTTCTTTGAAGTCAGACCTTGCAAAAATTGTTACATTCTTTTCATACAACTGTAGATTTTTGTCTCTAAAGTTGTGATATTTGTTCACAGATATTCACAGAAGGATGTTTTTATCCCATACATGGAAAAGAAGTTAAGCTTCCTGCTCCATAATTAACAAAAATATAAAATAAACCATTTGGCCTCCTGAAGAAACTGTTATTATCACTAACAAGGGGTTAGATAAAAATATGTTAACAAGATGTATGTGTGTGTGCCTTTTCTAAAAAGCAACAAATGTCCATGGCATTGATGACATGAGAAATTTCCAGTTGTTCTGGTATCTGATAAAGAACGCTGATTATTATTTTGCAGTCTATGGTTCCCCAGGTTCTGGGAAGACTGCATTGCTGTTCGGCCTACGGTGCTTCATGGCTCCCTCTTAACCAGTAGTCTTGGATTTCAAGCTCCTGCTGCTTGAGTCTTCCACAGACGAGCAGGGATTTCGAGAGTCTGACTCAAAGTGGTCCTTAACCCTGCCTCTCACATGGCAGCTTGTGAGCAGAAGGCTAACACTAAAGGAGGCATGGTTTCAAATGACCAGTAGGCCATGGCCCAGGCCCCCTATGGGAGCTCCGGGGGCTTGTCCCTGTGGACTTAGGTTTCCCCACAACAATTTCATTCTGTTTGCCTTTGACTCCTGCTTCTGCTCTGACACTTTGTTGAGATACAGTTTGGGCTCGGTACCGTACTCACGAGTGTCCCACTGGCACTTTGTCTGTGATCCAGCCCCTACCTCAGAGTGATCCTATTTAGGAGCTTAACCATCAACCTCAACAACTTCCCCTGTTCCAGCGACGCTGGCTACTTCCTTGGGCATCCAAACCCTTAAGGCTCTGATGGAACCCCTGTCATGTTCTTTCTCCACTGCTTCCTAAGCTCTTCCCTTGAGCCATCGCTGCCTGGCTTGTAGCACTTTTCATGGCTAACGTAACCATGCAAGACAGCACCCACCTGTAGGTGTTATGGGTCAGAATAGGTGCTGTGCATATGTTACTCATTAGTAAAACTCTTTGGACTGTGGTTCCTGTAAGCAGAACGTGATTGTTCCCAGGATTCTGTTCTGTTGACTTTATACTGAATGAATGATAGTGGAAGAATTCAAGACAACTCACTTGTATTCGACTGGACCGTTGGAGAAACAGCAACATAGCAGAGTGTGTTAGCACAGACTTTGGAATAAGGGTGCCTGGGTGGCTCAGTGGGCTAAGCCGCTGCCTTCGGCTCAGGTCATGATCTCAGGGTCCTGGGATCGAGTCCCGCATCGGGCTCTCTGCTCAGCGGGGGGCCTGCTTCCTCCTCTCTCTCTCTGCCTGCCTCTCTGCCTACTTGTAATCTCTTTCTGTCAAATAAATAAATAAAATCTTAAAAAAAAAAAAAAAAGAAGGGCCTGAGTTTGAATCCTGCCTTTGGGACTAACTGGTGGTTTAATTTTGCACTGTTTAATGTCAGGATCCTTATTTGCCAATCTGGAATATTAGCATTTGGTGCATAGCACTTAGTACACATTAGATGCCTAATTCGCATTTGATAAATAATATATGAATACCGGTGAAGTGCTCTTAAATCAACAAGCATGCACCTGTGTTTGTGTGTGTGTGTGTGTGTGTGTCCTGGGGAAAAGGTCTGTAGCTTAATCACAAAAATTAAGTGCAGATGAGAGCAATGCACACAAAGGACCCAGAAAGTTCTCAACAGCGGAAGATGTCAGGGTTTCATTTGATCTTATTATGAGAAGTAGGTGCTCAGAGGGCGGGGAAGGCAAAAAGCCACACATCTTCTCAATTTTAGAGTCAGGAAGATAATCGTGGCAATTTTTAAATTTAATTCTTTTTTTTCACAGATAAAATTTACTAATAATGTCAGTGAGATACAAGTAAAAGGAAAATTATAGAGGTTCCAAACACAAGAATGTTAAATAGTTGATCCTCATAACCATCTTGAGAGTTGGGTAGAGCAAATGTTAGAATCATCGTTTATAGATGAAAGGTAAAGTTTCATCTAGCAAATGCAGAGACAGGCCTCAATCTCAGTTCTCTGATTTAAGACCCGGTGCTCTTGGGGCACATGCAGGGCTCAGTCGGTTAAGTGGCTGCCTCCGGCTTGGGTCATAATCTCAGCATCCTGGGATCAAGCCTCCTGTCGAGCTCTCTGCTCGTGGGGAGCTTTTTTTAAGTCAAGAAACACTAGTTATTTTCACCTTTAGCAATAATTCTATGTCTCTATTCCTAAATTAAAGTTACCATATATCTATTATTATTTTGTCTTGTTCTTCCCTTATATAATTTCCCCAATATCTATCTTTAGGAGGTTGCATCGGGGTCAGGAGATGGCTCAGAGGCCTGGAGGCAATGACCAGATTCTGACAGCAATGATTGCATTACATGCATATTTTCCTCATGTTTTGGTTGGTGTGTAATGGTTTTCCCTTCAGATTTTCTTAGACCGTCCTGAAGTGCTAACTAATAGCAGGACAACAGGCAGCATGGCTGGAATCGCTGGAAAAGCAGAGTGTTTAGTGATCTCTAACTTCAGTACTGACTTGGGAAGCAGGCTCCAGGACAGTCACACTCAGACTGCCAAGATCTTGACCCAAAAGCCACAGTCTTTGTGCTATTAGGGGTGTAAGCTTTGCTCTTCTTATCTTTTTTTTTTTTTAAGATTTTATTCATTTACTTGACAGAGAGAGCGATCACAAGTAGGCAGAGAGGCAGGCAGAGAGAGAGGAGGAAGCAGACTCTCCACTGAGCAGAGAGCCTGATGCGGGGCTCGATCCCAGGACCCTGAGATCATGACCTGAGCCGAAGGCAGCGGCTTAACCCACTGAGCCACCCAGGTGCCCCTCTTCTTATCTTTGCATTGTACTGCTTTCCCTGCATGAAAATGAGAGTGTTCAGGAAAATATAGCATAATTCTCCTTAGGAAAAAAGCCTTGAGATATTGGGGTAAATCAGAGGAAGAGACAAACCCTGACAGACTGTGGACCCAGGAACTAACTGAGGGTTTTGGAGGAGAGGGGGATGGGATGTTGGGTGAGCCGGTGGTGGGTATTGTGGAGGGCACTGGGTGTGGTGCATAAACAATAAATCTTGGAACATGAAAAAATAAAAACAATTCAGTAGAACAGTGGTAAGAATATATATGTTTGGAGTGAAAAAAAAATAAAGTTCGGTTTCTGGCTTTAACACAATAAATGAAATTGGGCTAATTGCTGAGCCAGTCTATGGTTGAACATTCTCACTCTAGTTAAAACAATAATCATTACACAAGACAACAGCACAGTAAGTTTCATAAGTGTAAGGTAGAAAGGTTCTGTAAAATATGCAGCAACTGACCAAGAACTCAGAGCGTGTTCGTGTTCTCTGGTGTCACCTCCTTTATCCCCAGAAGCCTGCTTAGTACCACGTTGCTGGTGGGACGTGAACCCGAGTTCTACAGCCAGTTGCATCCAAGTTAGGAGAAAGGGGCACATCTTCTGACCATGCGGATTATGGGTTAGCTGCCAATATGGTCAATAGAGAAGATATGTTTCATATGGTTTTGAAGCAAATTTCCTTCTGAAAATGGGCTGGTACTGCACCAAGCATGGAGTTGAGGGCACAGAAAGGCTGAAGCCACAAAGCAAGTCATAGGCGGTCCTTTTAAATACCACACAGAGTTTTGTGAAAGTGAGCTGTTGTGTCAATACATCTGACTATTTTCTTCAATCTTTAAATGCTTGATTCTAGAGTTCTTTAAAAATTGAGGAAAATGGTATATAGTTGACCTTTGGAAATATGAGCTTTAGGGCCACTGAGTCCCCTTCTCAATTCAAAAACCTCATGTAACTTTGACTCCCCAAACACTTAACTGCTAATGGCCTACCGTTGTCTGGAAGCCTTACGGATAATATAAACAGTTGATTAATCCATATTTGGTATGTTATGTGCATTATATACCATGTTCTTCACAAAGCAAGGTAGAGAAAAGCAAATGTTATGAAGAAAATCATAAGGAAAAGAAAATACACTTTCAGTACTGCGCTGTATTTACTGATATCACAGGTTTTTGATACTTACTGAAAAAATCCACAAGTAAGTAGACCCATGCAATTCAAACCTGTGTTGCTCTGAGGGCACCTGCAATCGTTTCAGTGTTAACTTGGAGAAGAATAGAAAGGACCCTCAGTTTGAACGGGAGGTCGGGAACACATGCGCTACTGTCCGGCAGACAATTTCAGCACCTGGATTCCCAGGGTCACAAAGGTACTTTTAATGACACAGCAGCTGCCGGTCCCCAGGAAGAGGAGCACAGAGAGGTGTTGTGCCCCCTGAGAGAGAGAAAAACTTCCCCTCCCCTTTTGGAGCTGGGCTGGTGCCCTCCTCCTCAACACCGGGTGTGGACAAAGATAAAGAGCCAAGAGCCCTTGGCAGTCACGCCTCAACAGACCAAACGAGGACATTGTCCGAGCCACGAACCGCCCAGTGCCCATCTCCAGCCAGAGGCCGTGCCCGCTGCATGTCTGCCTCACTCCGTCCTCCCTCCTGCACCAGATGTTTTGGGGCCCAGCGGTGACGTCACCCATCCCCCGGGAGCCTCCAGCCCAGAGCAAAGCCCTCAATTTCCTCAATTTCCCCCAAATTACCAAATGTAAATCAAATCCTAGTACAGGTCCTTTCTAACACCCTCTTGCTGAGGAGCTTTACGGCTCCCCCATGATGTCCTCTTCCCTTCTGAAATGATTATAAGCCCAACACACCTGCTGTGTTCGACGGGAAGACATTACCACCAGGCCAAGTCACAGAGGAGATGCTGACGATGTTTTATTCCTGTCTGAGTGGTGGGCACGTTGGTGTTCATGTAATAACTCGTTACACGGACACTTATGTGTGTGTTCTCTATTTTATTCCAGCAGAGATGACAAATTAACATAATTAATATGTTCTATTAGCTTCCGGTGTACAGTCTAATGACTCAGCAATTCTCTACATGACTCAGTGTCACACAGATCATGCTTACTCTCAACCCCCTTCACCTGCTTCATCCGTCCCCCAGCCCACCTCCCCTCTGGTAACTACCCGTTTATTCTCTGTATTTAAGAGTCCATTATTGTTTGTTTGGTTGTCTCTTTTTTTGTTCACTTGTTTTGTATTTTTATTTTATTTTTTTAAAGATCTGTTTATTTGAGAGAGAGAGAGAGCAAGGGGAAGGGCAGAGGGAGAGGGAGAGAGAGTCTTAAGCAGACTCTGCACTGAGTGCAGAGCCCAATGTGGGGCTCGATCCCACAACCCTGAGATCACAACCTAAGCTGAAACCAAGATTCAGATGCTTAATCGACGGCATCACCCAGGTGCCGCTGTTTGTTTTGTTTTTAAATTCCACATAGGAGTGAAATAATATGATGTTTGTCTTTTTCTGACTTATTTTACTTAGCATTATACCCTCTAGAGCCATCTATGTTCTTGCAAATAGCAAGATATCGTATTTTTGATGGCTGGGTAATATTCCATTGTTTATATTTTCCACATCTTCTTTATCCATTCATCTATGGGTGAATACTAGGATTGCTTCCATATCTTGGCTCTTGTAAATAATGCTGCAGTAAACATAGAGTGCATTTATCTTTTTGAATTAGTGTTTTCATTTTCTTGGCTAAATACCCAATAGTGAAATTGCTGGATCATAGAGTAGTTTTATTTTTAATGTCTTGAGGGACCTCCAAAGTGGTTGCACCAGCTTGCATTCCCACCAACAGTGCACAAGAGTTTCCCTTTCTCCACATCCTGTCAAAACCTGTTGTTTCTTGTGTTGTTGATTTTAGCCACTCTTATAGGTGTGAGGTGACATCTCATTGTGGCTTGATTTGTGTTTCACTGGTGATGAGTGATGTCGAGCATCTTTTCATGTGTCTGTTGATCATCTGTATGTCTTCTGTGGAAAAACAAAGGTCATATGAGTGTAGTATTGTGTGATAAAAGTAATTTTTTGAAAGTCTGCATTGGGTGCAAAGATATATTTCCCAGCCCAAGAATACATATTCTCTCATACAACTTTTCATGCAATATTTTACTCAAATATTAATAATTAAAAGAGTTTTAAAATTTAGAAACACAGGTTTCATGTTTAAACCTTAACAGAATGGGGGGAAAACAAAAACACAATAGACTAATATTCCAAAATATAATGATAGGTTACATGAACACATTCTTGTCTTTGTTTTCTCTCATCAAATACACTTAAATTCAGACCACCATATTCATTGGAATTAATGGGTTAGAAGGATGTGAGCTTCCATGAATTTTAATCAGTGAGGGAGACAGTGATGACTTCTCTTGTTGGCTCTTGGTTCTTGGAAGGAATCTCCAAGAATCTCCAAGGGTGGGTGTTTCTGACCAGCAGCAGGGATGAGGGGTCAGGTCAACTTGCAGGGACCCTCCTAACAGTAACCTGGCTATTTTCCATGAGTGGCTTCTAAGACCCACTGAAGTCAGCTCCAACAGTACCCAGTGGCCAGTGGGGTCAAGGTCAGAGTGGAGGATCCGTGGGAACACTTCTAAGGGCTGACCCTGGAAACATATGTCCATATTCTATTGGCTGGGACTCAGTTGCATGAATTCACCCATGCAAGATGCACTAGCAAATGTTGTTCCTCATAGGAACATTGCAAAATATAAGTGCATTGAGGGGACCACAAATCTTTGGTGGAGAGCCATCCACTTCCCCATCCCTGCCGCCTTGTGAGAAATGTGACTCCTGTTATGTTAAGCCCCTATAATTTTGTGGGGTTATTTTAGTTATCAAAGCTGGTTTTCTTTCTTACTTAGTACCAAGGGAGACAATTCCATACTCCAAAGGGATAACCATTGACTACCAGTTTACTGCTATCAAGATTTGGAAGTAGAGGGAAAGGAGATGGAACAGTAGAGAAACATCTGAGGTGGGTCTTTGAAGAGACACAGCTATGGACGTGAGAACAAGTTCCTTCCTTTATCAGAGGAGTGTGTAGCACCTCCCACAAACTAGGGGGTGTACTAAGTTCCAATATTAGCTTCTCTAACCCTCATACTGGCCTGTAAGACAGTGTCGGTCCCTCTGCAGCTAGAGCAGAAGTCGATGCACCATTGTTCGAATCCCTCTACTAGCAAGTCACCGAGTCAGGGATCAAGCCAGCCCAGTGCGGCGGCAGATCCTCTGCCCTGGCCTTTATGCTCTGCATTATGCATTACACTTGGTGAGATCCCGAGAACAAGCGAGGAATGATCTCCGAGGCCACTGGAGTGCTGGACCTGGCTGAGACGGCGTCTGCCGGGCGGAGAGAGCGCAGAGAAGAGGAAGCCTGCGTTTCTCCAAACAGCACGTATCTTTGGGTACGGGTGCGGCGGGTGTTCGTTTCATGAACTACGGGTTGATGGAGTTGGAGTCACTTTGCCAATGAGGAACCCAAGTCTAAGAAAGGCTGTATGCTTTGCCCAAGATTTCACATTCACTGACTTGATGGAACCAGGCTTTGAGCTCCCATCTCTGACTCAAAACCCTCCATTTTCTCTCTCTCTCTTTCTTTTGTTTGTTTGTTTGTTTTGAGTGGGCAGAGGGAGAATGTTACTACTGATCCATGTGAGAGTTAACAGAGAGAGCTAAAGTAAAGCATAACTCAGTTCTCCAGGGAGGTACTTATTTTCCATTTTTCAGATGCTGTTGTGTGCAACCACCTCAAAGTTCCTTCGTAACACTTTCCCACTACAAAGCACTGCCACGTACGGTGTGACCCGGGAGCTTTTTGTTCCTCATGACTCACATCAAACTATGTCTTTTCTAAAATCTAGAAGGAAAAGAAGGTAATGCTGACAGCTAACTAACCAGGTGTTTCCCTGACAGATCTGTGGTAAACTATCATGTAATTTAGACTCAGAGGAAATGGAAGTACCAACAAGATAACCCTCTGGGGCTTTGACTTGCTTTGGACTGGTCAGAGCCTGTGTACTGTGGGGTCTGCCTGACCAAAGACCCCGAACAGGCCGAAGCTATCACCCGTTTTGCCAACAAGCTCCCTTTCGCTCCTCCTGTCCCATGGTTTCCAGTGGGTGTGCAGACAGCTTTCTGCGGCTGCTCGCTCTCTCTTTAGGGTTCCAGAGATGCAGGTTTCCCACCGCTGGAGCCCAAGGACACCCCTGGAACATGAGAGATGGGGTTTTAAGGACCCAAATCAATATTTGTCTCCTCATCTAGAGTATCACATTGACAATTTGAGCAAATTTAGCAAATTTAACTACAGAGGCGAAGATCTGCCCTAAGAAGCTTATACAAGGTTGTCAGGGAAATGGGGCCCATAGTCTCCCAGCTGCTTTCAGACAGACTTTCTAGCTTAGGGAATCTCAAGATTTCAGAACTGACAGAAAGAGAATATCTGAGTAAATGGGAAAGAATTCATTAGAGGAAGGAAAAAATGCTGATTGTATCCGAGATTTCCACACATAACGCCCTGCACAGTCTGTGTAGAATCCCGTGAGGAAGGCGGAATTACCTCATACAGCTCTAGTGGACAGTCCTTAGTTTTCCTCAGGCCTGATAACTAGTAGGCGGCAGAGCTGGGACTTGGCCCCAGACCACCTGGCTTTAAAATCAGTGTGCTGGGCCCCTGAGTGGTTCCGTAGGTTGGGCGACAGCCTCTGGCTTGTGTCGTGGCCCGGGGTCCTGGGATGGAGTCCCCCATCAGGCTCCTGCCCCGAGGGGAGCCTGCTTCTCCCTCTCCCTCTGCCTGCTGCTCGCCCTGCTTGTGCTCTCTCTTTCTGTCAAATAAATAAATAAAATCTTAAAAAAATAGAACAAATCCATGTACTTTCCCAACCCGGTGTTGACTTACAATCAGATCCGGAAACTGGAGCACACGTGTCCATGTGGCTGCTGCTCCATGGTCTATGAATGTGCAGATCTTTAAGGAAAAAAACTGTCTCAAAATTAATAAACTTCCTCCATAAAGTGCAAAGTAAATTAATAAAGTCTGCCATCATCTCTGGAAGTATATTATTCTATAGGTAATTTATTATTTATTTTACTGTTTGGTTAATATCCAGTTCTTAGCAATCGATTTTGGAAACTTCTTGGTCCCTTGGATTCCGAGGAGGGTGTGAGCTCTTCCAACCCGACATCACTAGCCTCCCACTGGGTCACAGAGGGCTGCTCCTCGCTTGGCCACTCAAGGCAAACTTGTCAAGCCAGGGCCTTTTCCTCCGACCTTCACTTTTTGGCATAGTCACGGACACGATAAGTAGGTTCCTTGATACGGGTTTTTAGTTTCCAGAAACCACATCTGCCGTCTTAGAACAGGTTCAATACTGTTGAACTGCCAATTGATTATGTAAAATCGTATTAACTGAAGATTAACATCCACACAAAGCCATGAAAGTTTTAGAGAGAATTAGAAGCATGTCCCTGCAATTCGACCCCAGTGTCTTCTTTCACGTAGGTCACGGTGTCGCTGTTTGAAGCACCTGTGTGCTCAGGTGCTGGACAAGCACACTGTGTTCTTGTCCGGAAAGAACCACTGTGCCTGGTTTCCCACAGTGTTCCTGAGGAGTCTCTGTGTGTTTGCCTCAGAGCCATCCGGCTGCTACTGGGGTGGATGGGGTCATGCTGTGACCTGGAGCCTCTGGAGGCTTCAAAACCTGGGGAGGTAAGCATCCCTCCCCAAAACTAGCCCCCCACTAACTCCCCTCCAACCCCCTCCAACACTAACCTCCCCACTTCCCTCTGGTAGCTGGAGTTGTCTGCTTCTGTGGCCTCAACCCCTGGCGATGTAAGCATTCCCCCACTTGCCCCCCACTAGCCCCCACTAGTCCCCCACTGTCCCCCACTAACACCCCCACTAAACCCACCCCCTTCCCCCTGGCGGCCTAGAGCTTTCTGCTCCAGGAACTATGACTCAGCTGCCTCTGTGCACTGGGAAGTCTCTGTTCCCTGTGTTTCTTGTTTCCTGATGAACTTCAAAGCTGCCCTAGAGTGACTGTAAGGAAGAAAATGGACCGTGGTGACAGTCACCAAAAGGTGAGCAAAGCCACCTGGCGTGATGCCCAGATAGTGAGAGGCTGTTAAGCAATGTTTTCTCATGACTACTCAGTAGGTTTTCACAAGGGGATACTGACCAGTTTCCCGAAAGTTTAGGACAGTCTGCAGGAGGAACTAGGCTGCAGTGACCTGGCAGGAGTCTGGTGGTGGGAGAGGGCATGCTGGTCTTCCTGTGGCTGGGGCAGGCTACAGCCTGTAGAAAATGGGTCCTGACATATAGTTAAAAAGTTAACAAATGAATTTTAACTTGTGTTCAATATTCAAAAGGCACTTCAGTGAGTTCACCTTGTTCTTTCTGAGCAAGGCCTATGGGCAGAGTTGAGCAGAAAGAACAAGGTAAGCAAGGTAAACAAGGTAAAGAGCACTGAACTGCGTGCTAGGACCCCCCAGCAAGGGTTGCTCTCCAGTACGCCTGAGAAGGTTTGTGCCAAACAAAATTAAACGGGTTTCCCTCACGCAGAGAACTCAGGTTCTTCGTGATGTCGCTGTATAACGTTAGTCCCAAAAAGGACAATTTAAGAGGTAATTTCCCAGACTTTTCTGAGGACAAGGCCCATTTCCCTGGGCGCTCCTATAAATGCCTCCTGCTATCACTTAGGAAGACACTCCTCTTCCTGGAATCAGGGGTAAAGGAAAGCCCCTTTTCGATATGACTGAAGTTAGGACCCAAAAAAACTAGAGTACTCCAATTAATTTAGGACCTCATAATTTTGTCAGTCTCCTAACCAGAAATGTTTGATGAAGCCTACTGCCTAGCATTTCACACCTCCCCAGCAAGGCCCTGCACATTCACCAGGGTTGTTTCCCACAACCCGCTCTGGGCATGCTTCTATTTGCTCAGATTTATCTCACAAGAAACACTAACCTCTGTAACTAGCAAGAAGGCATCCAGCAAATTTCACAGCAAATCAGATGGAAAGCAAAAGAAAAAGAATTTGTATATAGCAACCGTGTCTTGAGAAAATGCCCTAGCAAAATCCAAGAACTGCCTGTCATTCGTGAAAACAAAACAAACACACAAACAAGGGAAGTCTGCCGTGGAGACTGCCCAGGGCAAGACCTCAGGGCACACACAGGCCTTCGGAGTCTGGAAGGAACAGCATCCCAAACCAGAGCAATGGCCCCAGCTACCCTGAAAGGGTACCGAGCAGAGCTTGAAGAAGGAATTGCTGTCTGACCGCAGCGTCTATGTCCTGTAACCGTCCTGCAAATCTTCCTTGAAGCAGAGTCTGTCCTGTTCTCATCGTAGGACACGCTCAGTGATTCTCAACAAGGCATTTTGTCCTCTTCCTAAGCTAAAGAATCTGCTCCAGGCGTGTTGCACGTGACGCCTGGGCTGCACGGGACTCTGACGTCTGTAAGTGAAGAGCGTGAGGTCGGGCTCGTCCATTCCTCTCCTGAATTGTCTCACCGGGCTTCCTTCTGTCTGCTTCTGTTCCCAGCAGCTTCACAAAATGCTGGCTGGAAGCCCAGGAGTCTGACACTCTGGTTAAGCCGATCAGCTGTAAAGGAGAGGAACCATTTCTGTTTGGGTTTTCACAATATTGATGATAGTTTATAGATCCTTTGCATTGCTTGTGAAGATCTCAAACCCCCGGATGTTTGGGCTGGAAACCCCTCTTGCCATGGATGCCTTCCTCCGGCATTGGCTCTGAGGCAGCCCCAGCCCCTCCCGCGGCTCAGAGTGCCCCCCTCCACCCCCGGCAGCTCCCCTTTCCCGGTCTTGCTGCTGGTTCCTGCTGCCGCTTCCAGCCTCCCCTGCCTACAACCTCCTGCAGATCCCATACTTGGAGGACAGGAAGCTTATCTAACTTAGAGGCCTACGCAGGACAAGCCCATCATTGTGAGGGCTTTGTCATTCTTGACGGTTTTTTTTTTTTTTTCTCCCAATTTATTTATTTTCAGAAAAACAGTATTCATTATTTTTTCACCACACCCAGTGCTCCATGCAAGCCGTGCGCTCTATAATACCCACCACCTGGTACCCCGACCTCCCACCCCCCCCGCCACTTCAAACCCCTCAGACTGTTTTTCAGAGTCCATAGTCTCTCATGGTTTACCTCCCCTTCCAATTTACCCAAATTCCCTACTCCTCTCTAACGCCCCTTGTCCTCCATGCTATTTGTTATGCTCCACAAATGAGTGAAACCATATGATACTTGACTCTCTCTGCTTGACTGATTTCACTCAGCATAATCTCTTCCAGTCCCGTCCATGTTGCTACAAAAGTTGGGTATTCGTCCTTTCTGATGGAGGCATAATAAGGGAGTCCCAGGAAGCCTAGCAAGTGAGAGCACCATGGCACTCCAGAGTGTGATCAGAGCAGGGTTTGCACTTCTGTTTTACTTTAAGGATGCTTCCGTTGAATTTCTTCAGTGAAGGAGGCTGATTTCCTGAGAACCAGAAAACCAGAAGAAACATCACTCTTCAGACCTACCGTGCTTTCCTCACAGGTCACAGGGACAGAGCCAAACAGACCGGAGGCGTCACCTAGGCTGACGTTCTCGTTTTCAGAATGGGGAACTGAGCCCAGAAAAACATGTTTTTAATAAAAATTAATAATTAGATAATTAATTAAGTTAAAGTTAATTAACCTTCGTAATTGGAATGAACATATGGTTATCATCCAAATGAGGTATTTGTTAGAGGGACAGTGTGAGTAATTAGGCCAGAATACAGGCGTAGCCTGGGATAGTGCCCCACAAACACAGATCTGCGCTCCCCCAGCTATAACCAGACCTTCTGTGTCTTGCCTCGAACCTGACCCCTAACAGATCCACAAGAATAGTAAGAAGCACTTTTGTGCACTGGTTCTATTGAAAACGACAGTGGTTTTTTTTTAATTGAAGGAAATGATTTGTATTTTATTTCACAAACTCAGCTTGAAAAAAAACTGTTTCAATGTTTGTGCAGTTTGCTGTGATAAACCCCGAATCCAGTCATTACCCGCTGTGCTGTCAGCTGTGCGTCACCTGAACTAGATCAAACCAAAGCAGTTAAGTAAGAATGTCGTTCTTCAAATTCTTCAGTGTGTGTACAAGAAGGCAAGAACCCATTCCCCAAAGAACGGAACTTAACTATTTTGAAAATTAGAAACTGTGATTTTGCTCCCTCCTTAGGCCCAGGGATATGCCCCTATATGCACGCAGAACTGATGTCAGACAGAACAGAGACTGTCTGTTGTAACTAAGCTTCTGGTTGTGGAGTGAAGTGAGCATGGCGGCCTGTTACTAGAAAGATCCGGAGGACTCGTGGTTTAATGGGTACATTTAGAGAAGTAGCTGAAAAGCTATTGATACTGGTCAATGTCAGTAATTGATCCGGAGTAGAAGAGTACAAATTAGTCGACAAACTCCTATTGGTTACCCACTGGATGCAGATACTCTGCTAGTTGTTCGGGACTCAATGCAGAAAGGAAAAGTTCTGGTCTTAAAAAAACTACATAATATGATTAGAAAAATATTGCATAGCATTTTAAAAGCAACAGTGCTCTTCATATAATAAATGCTCAATAAATATTTATTATGCTCTACAATGTACTCCAAGACTGAAGTGCTAGAGTAAATATAACCAATACACCTATTTATTTATTCACTTATTTATATTACTATTTTTACTTTTTAATGATTAAACATACTTTGAGATTAAAAAAGATAGTTAATATGCAGATGTGAAAAATAATAGGGAAAGATCAGTTAACCCTTTGCCCAGTTTCCCCCAAGGGTAATATCTGTGAAGATGTGATAAAACATCATAGCCAGGGAACTGCTGGGGTGCAGTCCGGACACAGACCCCGTCCGTCACAACATGCCCCATGCTGTCCTTTCATAGTTAGACCCTCGTTTCAACTACTTCCTGTGACTCATCTAAATTGGATCTATCAGTAATTCATTCCTCGCTATTGCTGAGTCATACTCCATTGTATAGTTTTACTGCAGATTTGTCTTTATTTTCATTTTTTTATTGTGGCAAAATAACCCAGCAATCACATTAACCATTTCTGAGTGTTGAGTTCACATTCACATTCTGAGTGTTGAGTTCACATTCATACATTCATATTGTGTGCAACCCGCACCACTGTCCACCCCGTAACTTCTCATCTTGTAAAACAGAAACTCTGTCCCCCTTAGAAGACAACTCCCTGGGGCACCTGGGTGGCTCTGGGGGTTAAGCCTCTGCCTTTGGCTCAGGTCATGGACTCAGAGTCCTGGGATCAAGCCCCATATCAGGCTCTCTGCTCAGCAGGGAACCTTCCTCCCCCCTCTCTCTGCCTGCCTCTCTGTTACTTGTGATCTCTGTCTGTCAAATAAATAAATAAAGTCTTGAAAAAAAAAGATAATTCCCCATTCTCCCCTTTTCCTAGCTTCTGGAAGCCACCATCACACTTTCTGTCTTCATAATTCTGAGTCTTCCAAGGACCTCATATAAGTGGAACCATACCACGTTTGTCTTTTTGTGACTGGCTCGTCTCACTGGGCATGATGTGAGGGTGACCCCGCGTCGCAGCGTGTTACAGGGCTGTCTTCCGGCTAAAGGCTGATGGCACTCCGCTGGAGGGACATGCCGCATGCTGCTCACCCCGTCGTCTACTGAGGAACACTTGGGCTGCTTCCTTATTTTAGCTACTGTGAGTAAGGCTGCTGTGAATCTCTGAGACCTTGCTTTCCATTGTTTTGGGTAAAATAACCAGAAGTGGCATTGCTGGATCACACGTGGTTCTATTTTAATTTTTTCATGAAGCACCATGGTGTTTCCGTGGCGTCATGCCGTTTTATGTTCCCACCGCAGGTGCCCAGGGTCTCCCTTTCTCCAGCTGCTCATCGGTACCAGTTGTTTCCTGCCTTCTTGTGTGTGTGTGTGTGTGTCTGTGTTAGCCGCCCTAACAGCTGTGGGGCAACAACTCACTGTGGCTTTTATTTCATTTATATGACCACTGATGTTGAGCATCTTTTCACATGTTTATTGGCCATTTTTATAATCTTTCTTAGAGAAATGTGTATTCAAATCCTTTGCCCACTTCTGAATTGTTTTGTTTTTGTGTTCTTGACTGGTAGGATTTCTCTGTCATTCTGGATGTACTCCCTCATCAGATGTGTGGTTGGCAAGCATTTCCTGTCATTCTGTGGGTTGCTTTTTTTTTTTTAATTGTGTTATGTTAGTCACCATACAGTACATCATTGGTTTTTGATGTCATGCTCCAATATCCATTGTTTACGTGCCACACCAAGTGCCCCATGCCATACATGCCCTCCTTAATACCCACCACCAGGCTCACTCTGTGGGGTGTTTTTGTACTCTAAGGATGGTGCCTTTGATGCAAGAATGCTTTGATTTTCATGAAGTCCAACTTGTGTATTTTCCTTCTGTTGCCTGTGCCTTTGCTGTCACATGCAAGAAATCATTGTTAAATCTAATGTCATGAAGATTTTGTCTTGTTTTCTTCTAAGTTACTGTTTTAGGTCTTACATGTAGGTTCTTGGTCCATTTTGAATTCATTTTTCTAGTCAATTAGGTAAGAGTTCAGATACACTCTTCTGCATGTGGATGCTGTTTTCCCAGCACCTTTCATTGAAAAACCTGTACTTTCCTCCATTGAATGGTCTTGGCACCCTTGCTAAAAATCATTTGATTTTCAACATGATTTGATTTGAAGTCATTTTTCAATGACTTCAATGAAATCAATGATTTCATTGTTTTCAATTCTTTGAAATTGAAATTGATTTCAGTGATTTCAATGAAATCAATGATGACTTGAAAATCATTTACCATATATATCAGGGATTAATTCTGGGTCTTATGGTTTCTTTGTACTGGGTTTATTTATATTGGGTATTATGGCGATACCAAACTCTTTTGCTTACTGTAGCTTTGTAGTTAAGTTTTGAAATGGTGGGGGTGAGTGCTTCAGTTTTATTCTTCTTTATTAAGATTATTTGGACTATTTGAGGTCCCTTGAGATTCCATATAAATTTCAGGTTTGGCTTTTTCCCATTTTCTGCAAAGATGTCATTGGGACTTTGATAGAGATTAAATGGAATCTGTAGATTTCTTTGGGTAGTATTGAGATTTTAACAAGATTAAGTTTTCTACTCCATAAACATTTAAAAAGATGTAAATAAATTTCTATTTATTTACATCTTTTTAAAAATTTATTTCAGCAATGTAGTTTTCATTGTACAAGTTTTCAACTTCCCTGTTTAATTCCTTAGAATTTCCTTTTTTGATGCTATTATAAGTACTATTGTTTTTGTAATTTTCTTCTCAGATTGTTTGTTAGTGTATAAATACGAAAATGATTTTTATATATTATCTTTGTATCCTGCTACTTTGCTGAATTTAATTTTTCATTCTAACAGTTTGTGTGTCTGTATGTGACCACCGTCTTTAGGGTTTCCTATGTATAAGATCATATCATATGCACGCAGAGAAAATTTTATGTCCTTTTTCCCCCCCAAATTGGATGCCTTTTATGCCATTTTCTTGCTTAAATGCTCTGATAGAACTTCCAGCACTATGTTAATAGAAGTAGTAAAGCAAGCATTTCTGCCTTGTTCCTCATCTTAGAGAAAGAATTTCATCATTAAATATAATATTTACTGTGGGTTCAGAAATGGCTCTAATTAATGTTGAGATGGTTTTCCTCTATTCCTAGTTTGTTGAGTGTTTTTTTATCATGAAAGAGTATTTTCTTGTCAAATGTTTTTTCTGCATCAATTGCAATGATCTTTTTTTTCTTTTTCTTCTTCATTCTGTGGATGGGGTACATTTCTTTGATCAAACTGCATATGGTAAACCATTCTTGCATTCCAAGAATAAATCCCACTTGGTTATGGTATATACTGTTATTTTCAATATGCTGCTGAGTTCTGTTCACTGGCATTTTGTTGAGGATTTTTGCATCAATGTTCATAGGGTATTGATCTGTAGTTTTCATGCAGTGTCTTTGTATGGCTTTGGTGTCAGGGTAATCAGGTAACTTATAGAGTGAGTTAGGGAGTGTTCCCTCCTCTCTGATTTTTGGGTAAATGCTAAGAAGGATTGGTATTAGTTCTTTAAATGTATGATTAGTGAAGTCATCAGGCCCAGGGCTTTTGTTTTTGGGAGATTTTTGTTTTTGTTTTTGGGAGATTTTTGATTATTGATTCAATCTCCTTCCTAGTTCTAGGTCAGATTTTCCATTCTTCATGATGTAGTCTTTTTTTTTTTTTTAAAGATTTTATTTATTTATTTGACAGACAGAGATCACAAGCAGACAGAGAGGCAGGCAGAGAGAGGGAGAGGAGGAAGCTGGCTACCTGCAGAGCAGAGAGCCCGATGTGGGACTCGATCCCAGGACCCTGAGATCATGACCCGAGCCGAAGGCAGCGGCTTAACCCACTGAGCCACCCAGGTGCCCTTTCATGATGTAGTCTTGAGAAGTTTTGTGTTAAGAAATTTATCCAGACTGCTACTACATTTGTAATACTTAAATAAATTCATGATTATCATGATAATTTCTTACTGCATAAGGTATTGTATAGAAGTATGATTGTAAATGTTTGGATAATACTATCTCATGGGGTATCACACATCACCTTGCCCTTCCTTCCGTTGTTGAATGACTAGACTTCAACTCTCTGTCTGCAGTGAAAGTCCTCATACTGTGCACACATCTCTTCTTGGTTCCTTGGGGTAAATTCCCAGCAATAGAGTTTGTGGATCACTGGGTCCATAAGCACCTTCTCCTTTTGAGGAGACACAGGAAGGAAATTAGGTCAAAGTCTAAGCTACAAAGTGAGCAACAAGAATACTTGACTTAGGGGCGCCTGGGTGGCTCAGTGGGTTAAGCCGCTGCCTTCGGCTCGGGTCATGATCTCAGGGTCCTGGGATCGAGTCCCACATCGGGCTCTCTGCTCAGCGGGAGCCTGCTTCCCTCTCTCTCTCTGCCTGCCTCTCCATCTGCTTGTGATTTCTCTCTGTCAAATAAATAAATAAAATCTTAAAAAAAAAAAAAAAACTTGACTTAGGCAATTTTCTTGTTATTATTTTACTATTCCAGTTCTAGTTTTCCAGTAAATTATGTTTAATGGGTACAAAATTATGGATATAAATATAATTAGCTTTGTCCAGTAGCAATGTCTTAAATACAACTTTATTTATAGTAGTTTTACTTTTACTCTTAAGTTGTTCAGTTCTCATATGTGAATTTACCAACAGTATTTAAAATTTGATAAGCAGCTAACTTAAAACCATCATCAGCAAAATAATAGATTTAACATTTAGTGAAAATTTGCTCTGTGCCAGAAGTAGTGCTAAGCTCTTCATGTACATAATCTCATTAACTTAACAGAAACCTTAGCAAAGTGGGTACAGTGAGCTCTGATTGACAGATGAGCCACTGAAGGCACTGAGAGGTCCGATCCTGAAGTCGAAGAGGAAGCAGAGCTGAAACCTAAGCCTAGGCTGCTCCGATGAGCATTTATTGAGCATTTATTGAGTGTTTATATGAGCGTTTATTGCTCAGTATCAAGCAATGAAAGGTCTGAGCTATAAAAGTGAGAATTTGTACGAATGGCAAAATGAAGTCCCTGAAAGGTTTGTTATGTGTCCAAAAGGACACATAAGTCAGCTAGCTCGGACATAGCAGGGCCCATGCTCAGGAGTTCTCAGAACTGCTGTAACTGCACAAGAATAAGTACAAATTAGACAAGGGCAGACACTTTGGACTAAGCCATTAAACACATATTTTCCCTGCTCTGACTGAAAAAAGACCATGCTGCCTGAGGAAAAAATACGCTAGACTTTGGGCTCCCATCAGCTGTGGGAAACAGTGTGTCCACCGCAGCATCCTGCCCTCTCTAAATCTCTCTCTTACTCTACAACTCCCCTCCCCCCCCAATGGATCATAGACTTCTTTTTCCGAGATTATAACATCTTCCCAGGATACTATCTGGTTAGTCTGGTTCTCGGAGACCTGGTTTCTTGCCGGGCTCTATCCCTATGAGGTTTAGCTTCACAGGGATGAAAGGTCTAAAGGTGCATTGGGCACAAGCTCGCTGCGGTTCTCTGATCATCAGGGCATGGCGGTCAGTCCCCCGGCGACTGCTGACCCACCAGCAGCCCCTTTTGGTGTTCCCTGGCCCTCAAGCGGTGAAATGAGACCTGCCCCAGACCGCAAGAACCCTCCTGTCCGCCATCCACAGGCTGCTGTGTGGCACTCAACCACAACTCGGGAAAGGTCCATATACCTTGGAGCTGGCTTTAACATAAGAGATAAAATGGACCTCTCACTCCTCCAGAAAGTACTTTGTCTTTTGCCCAACTTTTGGAAATAGTGGAATTTTGGAAATACTTTCTCTTACACTTTTAGCATTCCTAACCTGACCCACTGCCCTGGTGAACGGGTCCCCGTTGCCTTGGTTACAGTAAAATTAGCAGACATTCCGGGTTTTTGGTTGGGTTTTTTTTTTTCCCCAACTCCCTGGGGCCTCGCCTCTGCCACCAGCCTGCTCTTCTCATGAGTCTCCGCCCCTGGTGGTCTGGGCTGGGCTGACCCATGGCTGGTCCCTGCTGTGTTCCCAGATTCTTTTTTACCCGATGCATAGCCTAGCCCTGTGGTGTGATGCGTCTCCGTTCCTTTCATAACCGTTTCCTTTCTGGTAAGAGTGCGTGCTCTGAGCAGACCTTAGAAAGTGAAGCAAAGTGGAAAGTTTCGAAACACGCCGAGGTCCCTTTAAGAATTCAAAGGACGTAGGACACCTGCTCCGGGGGTGGGGACCGCCGGGTCCCGCTGCCCTACCCCACTCCGGAAGTGCCAGCGTCCAGCGGTGACCCAAGGTAGCACTGGCGGGGAGGAGGCGGCTGATACCTGGGGCTGAACCAGCTCGGGAATTCCCGGCTCCTCCGCCCTGGGGCACAGACCGGGCTTTCCCGCGCCGCAGAGCCCCTCCGGGTTGCGCGGCGCCCTAGCGCGGTCCGCCCCGCGGTCCCCCCGGAGCCTGGCTGCTCCGCCGCGAGCGGGGGGCGGGAACCGGGCGCCCCGACCCTGCGGGAGGTGAGAGGCGGGGCGGGGAGGGAGGGAGGTAGGGGTGGAGCCCGGCGAGGAGGCGGTGCCGAACCCGGAGCTGTGCCGGGAAGGAGGTGAGGGCGCGCGGGGAGGAGCCGGGGGCGCGGTGGGTGGGGGGTGCTGGGGCGGGTCGCCGATAGGTGCGGACTCGGGTTAGCCAGACTCTGGACCTGGGCCGGCGGGCGCGGGCACCCTTCCTCACCCCGCGCGGACTTCGGAACTGGCCCAAGACGCGCAGGAGCCGCCGGCTGAGCGCGTTTCCACGGGACGCGGAGCACCGGCGGAGCCCCGAGGATGCGAGCCCTGCCAGCCCTGGACGCGCCCCAGAACGAGCGACTGCTGACCCGGGACCCCGCGGCCCTCAAGGTCCGGGACGCGGCGGGGCCAGCACGCAGGAGCGCCGTGGAGAGGCTGGCGGCCGACCGCGCCAAGTACGTGCGGGGCCCTCCGAGAGCCGGCGCGGGGCCCGCAGCCGCGGGCAGCAACCCCGGGGCGAGCGAAGGGACCGCGGACGATCCTCGGCCTCCGCCTCGCGTCGCCGGTGCCGTGGCGCGCAGGGCCATAGCTCGGAAGCCGCTGAGGCCCGACTCGCTCATCATCTACCGGCAGAAATGCGACTTCGTCCGAGGCCAGGGCGCGGACAGCTCCAGGGCGGGCCTGGTGAAGAAGCTCTTCCAAGGCCCAGGCAAGGACAAGACGTCGCTGCCCCCGGAGACGCCCCAAGTGGGAGAGGAGATCGGGGCCAGGCGAGAGGAGCCTGCCCCGTCCAAGCCCGGCTCTGCGGCGGCCTCCTCGGCCCCCGGCGTTCCCGCGCCCCCGGCGCGCCCAGCACCCTGTGGGACGCCCACCCCAGTGCCGGCTGCGCCCCGGGGCCCGGAGCTGCGAGGGTCGAGGCGCGGGGGGCTGCAGCGGTCGCAGTCAGACCTCAGTTCCCGCTACTCTGCGTCCTTGGCCGAATGGGACACCTTCTTCCAGTTCTGCGGCCTGGAACCGGAGGTCGTGGAAGCTCTCGGGAGGGAGAACTTCTCCGCGGGGTCGGACCGCGTCACACTCAAGGTCCGCAGCGTGAGCGTCGCCACCTCCGACAGCGGCTTCTCCCGGCAGAGCGGCAGCGACGCGGGGCTGCAGGAGGAAGGGCTGGCGGAGCAGGTGCCCAGCACCACCTCGGTGGTCGAGAGGAACGCCCGCATCATCAAGTGGCTGTACACCTGCAGGAAAGCCAGGGAGAAGCCGGGCCAGGCGCGGCAGGGCCCGGCGTGATCGCTCGCGCTCTGCGGAGACCTGGACCCCAGGTGTGCATCCGGAAAGCCTGGGTGGGGGGTGTCTGTGTGTGAGTGTCTGTGAGGGCTTGGTGAGTGTGGCCGAGCTGGATGGATCCAGCCCTCTGACGTTGCAAGGGACCCGAGATATGAAGACCCAGAGGCTCATGTGCCCAAGGGACCGCTGCTAGAAGAGCAGAAGGGCCATCAGTCCAGGTCCCCTGCAGGGATAGAACCCTTTCTTTTGAGTGTTTTGCTTCTAACTGCCTGGAAATGTAGTCTGAGAAGAGGAGAAGTTAGAGTTACAAAATGTTCAGAGAGCAGTTTGTACCCCTGCTGTGATTTCTTGCCTTGAAAATAGCCCGAGAGCCCTAGGGGCTGTGTGGATTGACTTGGGGGCATCCTGAGGTTGGATCAGAGCGTCCTGTCCCACCTGTAGCCCTAGAGTGGGAGGGACAACCCTGGTCCTGCAGGACAGAAGTCTCTGAGCTCCTTGCTGGAGGCCCTCATCAAAGCTGGCAGAGAGGGAGAACTTCTTTACAGAATTTACCAGTTTGGCATTCACACAGCAGCACAGGTTTCCGTGTGGCTGTGTTTTGTTTGAGTTGTCTTGAGAGCTTTCTACGGAGAGTCTTAGTTCACAAGAAGGAGCATCCGTTTGTTGAGCTGGGGCCTGATTCGGTGGTTAGTGGTGTTTTAGAACTCTGCAGGGCTATGATTCAGTGGTTTATGTACCTCATATGATCGTAGGGGGATAAATCTCTTCCCCCTGGACACCAGTAGCACAGGGTTGATCTCGAGTTCTTTTTCACTGAGGAACTGAGGAATGCTTATCCTTAGTGACCTCTACTCTTACTTCCAAGAACATGTGGAGAGGACAGTTTGGGGGTAGAGAAGGGAGAAGAGAAGGTACCTTTTTGGGGTTCTCATTTGGAACCAAGTATTTAAAATTACCCCATAATTTTTCTCTTTCCCTTCAATGACAACTTGCTATAGATTAAAACAAAATTCACAAGATGGAAGTATTTTGTCTGCCTCTGATATAAACTCATCAAGGACCCGGTATCAGTCTTCACAGTGGGGAGGATGCTGCAGGGGTGATTGCTCACAGCCCCCCAGCTGGAAGACTGAGTGGACAAAGGCCTAATTTCCTTTATCCATGGCCTAAGTACAGACTTGAAAATTAATAAGGAGAGATAGATTGGATTCAGAAGAATCATGACGTTTTTTCGTATAGTTTATTGAATATTGTATTTTCCACCAGCCTTAGAATCTATATAGGCAGTCAACATTCAAATTAAGAATAACAACACATTAGCTTGTGCTTTTCACAAACTGTTTTTTTGAAACTGAGGTGAATACACTCCCCCAAGCCACCATGAACGCCTCGGTGTCAAGGAGGAAAGTTGTGGGAACGGCATCGTTCTGGAGAGACGTGGTCCGGTAGACAGAGCACTAAAGTGGAGGGGCTGGGAGTGTCTTCCACTGGTAATCCCTCCTCTACCTTAGCCTCCCATTGTCCGTCCAATGAAGGCAGAGAGGCAGATAGTTTCCAACCTCTATTCTTTTCAATTCTGTATAGTTAATAATCTGTGTATCTGTGTTTTATGATTGGAACCTGGGAAAGGAAAACAGAAGACCATTTTCTTTTTTTTTTTTAAGATTTTGTTTATATATTTGAGAGACAGAGATCACAAGTAGGCAGAGAGGCAGTCAGAGGGGGAAGCAGGCTCCCTGCTGAGCAGAGAGCCTGATGTAGGGATTGATCCCAGGACCCTGGGATCATGACCTGAGGTGAAGGCAGAGGCTTTAACCCACGGAGCCACCCAGGCGCCCCAGAAGACCATTTTCTATCGGATATGTAAACAGCGAACTTAAACTAAGTTCCCTTCAGGTTCCCAGCTTTGTGCTGTACTTTTCTCACAAGGGGGAGGTAGAATTGGTATAAATAGTACCAAGGTAATGAGATGCTGCACAAAGAAAACAAATTAAATCCTGACAGCGTGAAAACCAACACTCTCCCTTCTGACCCCTCCAGACCCAGACACACCACCCTCTTCTCCAGGCTCCAGTGGCAAAGCGGGGACCTGCCAGAGAATTTAAGGTTCCCTCTAGGAATTAGCCCTCTGAAGCCCCTTTTAGGTTTGAGCCCAAGAAGAATCAAGAAGTTGGGTTAGGTTATGAGAACGTACACTTTTATGACAAAGGTAAGTAGTTGAGGCCAGAGGAACAGTGACAGAAGGGTTAGGAAACCGCCAGCATGAATCTTTGCGGGAGAGTAGAGGTTTCCCTCTCCCTTATTCCCACTGGTTCCAGCGGAAGACAGTGTCCTCTGCCTTCTGAGCGGTTTGTTTTTGCTCAGAGAAGGGAGAAGATGTGACCCGGAGCCCGCTGCTGCGTGTGTGTCTTCGTCTGTCACCAGCACTGTTAACATCTGCGTCACAGATTTGCTCCATTAAATCCCTTGTCCGCCTTCTTTGAAATTCATTACAAGAGGCCCAACGGCTGGCTCCTTCCATGGTCCTGGAGGAAGTGAGCGCCCCTGGGCTTCGTGCAGCTCAGTGGGACCGTGTGATGTTGGCAGGGCCACAGACACTCAACTCAGCACAGCCGGTGGCCGTCGCTTCGGGGGAGAAGCCGGCAGAGAGAGCAGCCGAAGCAGAGTGCGGCAGCCGCCACCTCCCCTGGCGAGGGTCAGCTCGAACAGAAAGGCAGCTGACCTGTCCTCACAGGGGGTTTCATAACTTCTGGAAGCTGTGGAAGCAAGAATTCAAGAGAGTAGTTTTCCTTTAGTGTATCACAATATTTGTGCCAGAATCCATATATATTCATTTTAGGATTCTATGAAAATTTCAGAAAATCTGACATGAACAGATGTGTACTTTCTAAGTGGAAAGGAAAACAAATATATTTTATATAGAGGCCTTTGTTCCTTGGGTGAATGGAGATAAATTAAAATAAAAATAGCCCATCCAAAATTAAATAAGTTCAAACTCATGTAAAGTAAAAAAGCATGTTTTTCAAAACTGATGCTCTCCGGGCTAGAGAATAGCTCAGAGGCTGTGTGCAAGCCCACCGGGGGTCCATGAGTGGTAGTTCCTGGGGGATCGTGGCGTTCTGCACCCCCGTGCGTGATGCTGAGGACTCACCTCCACTGCTGGGCGAGTTTTCTCTGTCCTTCGGTTCATTTCAACAGTGGGGCTGCCTGGATTTAGTCTCTCTGGTGCCCTGTCTTTGCCGTAGAATATAGAAGTTACTGATGTTAGTGTTATTGCAAAAGAATAGCAACGTGTTCTTTGGGCTAATTAGGGATGAATGTTGTTCAATTTCACGGCAAAAAGCTCGGATATTCTCACATTTCTCATTTCTCTTAGATACAAGACGGAGCACCCGTAGACACGCCCTATTAGCTGGTGGGGTAGAGCGTGTCTCATTGCTTGCAAAGAGGCCGTGGGGGATAGGACAAGCTGTGATGCTCCTGACTTTCTGCTCCTTTCACTGGGACTAGCTGAGAGGCTCTCCAGTCGCCATGTGGGAGTGCGCTTAGGGGAACCAGCGGCTGGAGCGGCTAGAAGGCCGCTCTGCTCTGTCTTCAGGCGGGCCCCTGGGCCTTTCAGAGAGATTTGTGTGTGGAAAAGGTGGAACCCGTTAGCCTTCTCATATGTATTTGGACTGCCTGCCTCGTTTTCCCGTGTTGTCCCGCTCTGCTCTCATGAGCCGTGGCCTGGCCTACGAGAAAGATCACTTTTCTCACGGTCCCGTGAGTTGGAGGCAAACGGAAACTTCAAAAGTCCAGAAAAAGGCCTCAGGGAGATGGATGTTTCTTCTGCTGCAGAAACCAGATAGCTGTCTTTGCTAAGGCTACTGACTTCTTTTCAGAATTTAAAATGCAGTAGGTACCACAGAAGCAGACTGTGGGGACCAGACTTTGTGGTACAACCTTGGCCTAGACTGACGCGTTGGTTCACTGCTTTTTCCTTACTCCGCAGGAAGCGAGGCTTCCAGACTGTGGGGGCTCCGTGAAGCATGTCCTGGATGACTGGGGACCCGGGGCCATCCTCAGTGCCACAGGACTTGTCCCGTGCACCCAGGGGACCACACGATTGCTGCTTTCCTGGGAATGAAGCACCCACTGAAGAGACGTACAGAGTTCAGAAGGTTTGAGATGCGGTGGAGAAAGAGGACCTTGGAACCTGGGAATCAGCTGAGTTGTAGCTGTTAAGACAGCTGGAGCTCGGGGAGGTTGTTTCTTGTTTGAGGCGGATCTGGTCTTGCTCCCAGAGGGCAGCAGAGGAGGGAAGGCTTCTTGGAAATTTTTCAGGGCTCTCTGTTTGACTGGCTTGGTGACAAAGAGGTACCGCAATGCATTGTAATGATATTTAAATTGATTCAAAAAAGAAAAAGAAGTCCAAGAGTAGGAAAGCCAAGCACGGATACCATAGCATTTACTGCTTTTCATCAGTCTGGGCTGTTGGGCTCCAATTAAACCAAAGTTCTGTAGCCGTGAGAAGGTGTATTGTACTTCAGCAGTGTGGGTAGAGCGGAGAGCAAACACAGTCACATGCTCTCATGGACACCTCCGTTCTGAGCATCACTGCCACCAAAACTGCAGAACGTACTCTTAAAGTAATTTTAGTACTGCCACTCCCATTGGGTTGTGGACGTGTGGATGTGCCGTTGGAAGGGAAGTTGGAGTTGATATTGCTAAAAATGCCTTTTGGGGAGCTGGCAGGAGACCTAGGAGCTCCCTTCCCTGGCAGCATGGCCTCCACAGGGCTCTGGTTCCCCAACTGCCCGAAGCAGGGAGAGCCCAGGGTCCTCACAGCACACCCTGCCCATCTGTCTAACCCCCACCTCTGCAGATCACACAGTCATCTCCGGTTTGGCACCCGCTCACCCTTTTCTGCCCAGGATGCGTCTGAGATGAGGGGCAGCCTCAGGGCACCTGGCTTCTCCAGGATCAGAACCCTGTGGGCAGGGAGTTACTGACCCTCGCCCACTCCTCACACCCAGACCACGTAGATTTCAGATTCAGAGCCTGTGGAGAGAAACTTTGTATCCATGATGACAACCGGGAAGACTTTGTAACCCAGCTGACTCTTCCGAAGCCTGCTGTGTTTTAATGAAGTACATGTCCTCAGGAGCAACATTATTACGGAGAAGAGTGTGGAGGGGAGAAAGATGGTTTCTCAGTGGTAGAACATTTTATAAACCAATGTATTTCGATATGTTCATGTACATGTTTAATATTGTGTTCTATTTTTGTAACTTCTACTGTGAGGGGGTCTTTATTTTATTTTTTTTGCAGTTACTGGTCATTAGTTTGCTTTAACATCATATGGTTTTAGTTTTTATCAGTTTTCCATCATTTTCTCCGCGCTTGTGTTTGTGTGTGTCGTTTCACTGGACGTCCCACTCCTGTCTGTAAGCATTGTGCTCCCTGCTTTCTGTACCACAGTGATTTGTTTTCAAATAAGTCACACGTAGGGATTTTTGGAGCTTCTGTTGGCCCACGGATGTACCTTTCTCATTGTAGACTATTTAAAGACAACAGATCCATGCTTTAAGAATTTCCCCCAGTTGTTCCTCTCAAAAGGCTGCTATTTTAGGGTTCAATCGATTGCAGTTAGTTTAAAAACATAATGTCAAAGATGAGAGTTTTTTTTTAAAGGGTCTCTACATACACCCATTCCCTTACTTAAGGTGTTGCATTAATTGTACATGTCAATGCTTCGGGCAAACCTGTTTTGTGCCTTTCTACTGTCAAAGTAGGGTGAACTAGAACTTCCATCCTATTTGCCTTAGATCGGAATGGTGCAGACTCATAATTCATGTAACAGATAAACGTATATATAGACAAGCTGGTTGTGTTTAAAAACACCAAAAGCTTCTGGAAGCATCTTTGTGTCCGTGGAGGTACGGGGAGGAATTCAGCCACAGGGAGTTCAGAAGCAGATCTCAGAGGTGGCTGTGAAGAGGAGGAACAGGGTGTCCCCGGGCTCCAACAGGACCAGGGATGCTCCCCTTCCTTCACTAAGATTTGTGCCTCAGGGTCAGGTCCCAGGTGAGTGGGTGCAGGTGAGAAGTCCCTTCTTAATCCAGGATGACCCCAGTTTGCTGAGTGACTTTGAGAACATCCAACTTTGAAGCTTGGTCTGAAAACAAATCTTGTAATTGTTTTTCCCAAGAATAGCAATGGTTACTGCTATGAAGTAGTTTCATTTGTTCATGAAAGAATAGCATGTAAAGTAATATGATTAAACACAATGAAAAGAAAGAGTTATTGATAAAGCGAGGAAAACAGCTCGATAGTGTCTATTTCTCTAATATATGGCTACAGATAAGCCGTGCCTCTGAGAGGTATTTGTGTTACTGTAAAGTTTCCTCGTAGTGTGTATACCTATTAAACCACTGGTCACTGGCCCTGAAGGAAGAAGGCTTTATTAAACGTTGCCCTTTGCAGTAGGTTCAGAGTTCAGTGCCGTGGTCACGGTTGGTGACGCCACAGAACATCGCGCCCAGGCGATTGCTGCGGTCGCCTCATAAGCACTACCTTGCTACAGTGCAATGGTATGCGTTCTGTATTAAAGAAGTGAAGTATTTTTTTCGTTTATTCCTGGTTATGGACCCATGACAGAGACACTGAAGCTAGAGTGTGCATATTGTAGCCACTCACGTCTCCTGTGGTCTCCCTTTCTCCCCGATGTCAGATTATCAGCTGAAATGAGGACGCACCGTAGGCCGGTCGGGTGTAGGCAAGTCAGAGGGCGTGGAAGTCTCCGGCTCTCCCCGCAGAGCGAACGCAGTCAAAACAGTCTGGGATATTTAGCACACTGTCTTTCTTTGTTTCATCAGTCTTTTGCTTCATAACACTTTTTACCCATCTTTATTAATATCATATTGGAAAGTGGCACAAAGACAAATAAGAAAGCACAGTTTATAAGCTTTCATGTTAGTTAATTCATCAGAGTTCGAAGAGTTTGAAGGCAAACTCTGTGAACACCAAGTTTGCTCTCAGCATCTGCTCAGACTGGAGACGCAGGAGCGGGGCAGGAAGGGCGGCTGGATCCCTAAACCCAGCCGTGCTGAGGTCAACTGGCTTCCTTTTCAGTCCCTCCGTGGCTTCTGCCCAAACCTAGGCCAGCCTCTAAAGACAGGCATTCTTTGGAGAAGAAATGAACCGCTCTGCATTTCCATGAAGACAATGGACAACCCCCCGCCCCAGGCACCCTAGGAGTGGTCTTGGGTAGCTCTAGAAACTGTCCCATCTCACAGCAGCTGCCAGGTCCTTCCTTCAGGTAAACCTGAGTTCTTACCTTTCAGTTACCCTTTGTGAAAATTCAGCAAAACAGAGGCAACACTTAAAGTGAGGTGTTTAAACTTCGCTTGCATTTTGAGTAATGAGATAGATTTATGTATTTGAACGTTCCATGTCGGAAACACTGAACAAGAAGGAAATTGAGTTCTCAAGCAAGCTTATCCTTCGGGCCACAGAAGTATCAGGGAACAGTGCAGAGAGAAAATGCAGACACACCAGAATATGTGTTCCTACCCAGTGATACTTTCTTCATTACGTCTGCTACAATACCCAAATTCTTCCATTGTTGTCAACATGTTATCTCCTCGAAAACTATCATAAAATTAGAATTCTATCTGAAAGGGAGAATGTATTAAACCATTGATACCTATTCATCTTTAGGTCAAAATGGAATATTAATTTCCTTAGAAAAAGTAATTAGTAATTAATGAGTTAATTGCTAATTGGTTTCCTGAACCATACGAACCGAAATGGAAAGACCTGGATTTTGGTCTCAGTGTAACCTGAGGTATGGTCAGTTTTTAGCTTAAGTAGGACTCTTAGGTACAAGTGCCAGAACAGGACGTCGCACGGCAAGCTGACCCGTGTTCTGCTGTCCACCTGCTGGTGGTATGGGAACATCTGTGCTCCTGAGCTGTGCTGACGGCCATCGAGGACAGCCCTCTCCGACAACAAACACAATTCACCCACCCACATTTCCTGAGGAGCCGAATGCTGCATGAGGCACCAGGGAGTCCCCAAGCTCCTGCCACGATGGGCTGACATTCTTGGAGGGGTCAGATGTCCCATAAGGACGGAGAGATGGATAGATAGGTAGATGCACAGACGAAGTACATGACAGACAGACAGATGACAAAGACACACTGAAGGAAGGGAAGGAGCGACAGAGGGAGGGAGAAAAGGAGAGAAAGGAAATAGACGGACTGAGTGGCACTCTGACCCTAATTTATAAATTTCGGTGTGACCATTCTGGTTATGGTTTCTGTGTGGTGGCCCGACTGTCTGGACCACAAATGGAACTCAAACGTCCAAATCATATTAAAAGAAGCAAGCAAGAGAGAAGGGAAGCCTGCCGATTGTAAATGACACTTTCCCCCGAGAGGTTCATTTTAATCCCCGAAGACCCTTCACCCGGATGGCCACTAGCAGGTCTTGCTCACCGGGTGTCACGGCGGTGGAAGTCTAAACCGACGACCAGTGGTAACTGATGAGCTGACAAACACTGCACGTGGGACTTGGGTTGGTCTGTGTCCGGTCGGAAGCTTGTCGGTGAGGGTCTGCGAGCCTTCCCTTGGCTTTGAGAGGAAGTCTGCTTCACGGAGGGACAGAATTAAAAAAAAAAAAAAAAAAAAAAGCCACACAGCAAATAAGCAGGACCTGCAAGCCAGAGCAGGTGGGTCCCAGAGAAGTGGCCGTGTTTCCTCTGAACAGTGTCTGGAGCATCTCTGGGGCGGTGGAGCTGAACAGAAGGCTGGGCAGAGCCAGGCTAACATTGCCAGCCCTTCAGGGTCCTGTTCCTTCCGAGGCTGCAAGTCGGGACGGCAGCCTCCGCAGCTCAGAAAGGAAGCACGTCCCAGGTGCCTGAGGGCACGCTCACACTGTTTCCCGGGGAGGCACGTAGGGGGTGCTGACAAGAGGAGGTTCACATGGGACAGAGCACTGGGTCAGGAGCACGGAGGGCAAAGCCGGATGGGATGCTGGAGATCACATGCGTCCACCCTCCCAAGTCCCTGGGGTACTCAACACCCCAGCTCACAGAGCTGCCTGGTGTGCGGGGTCCTGACACGTGGACCCCTCCTCCTCTGTCCAGGGTTCGTTCTGAGCTCTGCCCAGTGCATTTTCAGGTGAGAGTTAGTAAGGTGAGCCGCTGGTCCTGTTTCCCCCTCTTCCTGGTGTAAACACTGAGTTCATTTGCTGGGAGGGATTTCAGTCTGCAGTAAGTTGGGGAGGTCGGACACCCTAAGACAGTAAGCCTTTACTAAGCCACGTGTGGCTGCCACATTTCGTTTCACTTCAGCTCCCACCCTGAGGACACTGAGGTCAGATTAGGGCAGCTTAGGGTGTTTCCTGCATAGTGGGGAAGATGATACCTTTGGGACTGGGGAGGTCCAGAAGGCTCTCTGAGGGGAAGGAACCTGGAGCCCTGTTTTAGCCCTGCACCTGGGAGGACCTGGCTCTGCAGGAAGAAGCTTGTCCCCTCAGATCAGGAGCGAAGCCAGCACTTCCCAGGCTTCTTCAGTAGTGGGGATGGGACCAAGAGCTTTAATGTGAGTCTCCCAGTCAACCCTCAGACCATCTGTGATGCTCGTCATCTCACAGAGGAGGGAACTAAAGTGGGGAGGGTTAGTAGAAGCCTGGGTCGAAGAACTCATAGCTTGGAGAAGTGAGAGTCTGAACTCAAATCTACCTGGCTCTCATGTGTATGCACCAAGCTGTTTTTAAGAAGTAAATGCCAACCAGAATGTTTAAAAGATTGCATCATTTCTCAGAGGCATAGACTGATTCAACAGGTCAAAACCTAAGCAGGTTTCTGATCCAAGATGCCACTCCCCGGTTACCCGATTACCATCTGCTGATGACTCAGGCAAGGCTGGGTTGCCTCGTGGATGAACACAGGGTTCCCACGTCCCAGATCTTAAAGCAGTGTGCGGACATTGACATCACAGGAAATGCTCTCATGACTTAGTTTATGCTGGGGATTTCACAGAAGATCACATGTGCTTTAAAAAGAGGACAATGAGGAAAATCAGAGGGATGGGAACAAGGTAGACCAGAAGAGCTCAGACCAGCACTGGACAGGGCCTTGCAGGGGCTGACCTGCTGGGTGGGGTGCGGGTCACTTGCTGCCCCGTGGACCCCACTACAGGGCTGTGAGTCCACAGCACTTGTGTACCAGGGAATTCTGAGGCTGGATCAGAAGTTCAAGACCTTCTAGATCACCACAGACAAGTCTGGAAGAACTGTGATTATTTTGGTAGCTAACCATTGACTTTTAGGTCAATGGAAAATGACCACAGTTTTAAAAATCAGAGAGAGTCCTTTAAATTTACTTTGAAATACTAGAAAGTTTGGCCCATCTTTGGGTGATTTTTTCAGCAGTAGTAAAAGAAAAGGCTAAGATATGCACACTCAAAACATCAACTTGCAGCCTCTTGGGTGCGTTTCTAGGCCCCACAAATATTAGTCTTTTCGAGGTGAGACGTACGGGTGAGGACCCCCCCCCACGCAGGGGCCGGTGAAGGCAGCATGACTCACGTTTGCTGCTGGCTCAGGGCTGGGCTGAGGGAAAAGCTGCGACTTGAAGATCGCAGGAAGCTGTTGCCTGCTCTGCTGACGTCGCTCAGGGTTGCTCACCTAAGGCCACCGTGGCCACAGGGCGCGCTCCTGTAGTCAACACCATAACCGTGCGGCGGCCTGTGATGTCAGGGCCCCTGCCAGAGAGCTACAGCGCTTTCTCCGAGGAGGAATGTGTTCTAACAGAAATGCATCTGCACGCGCAGCAGCGTCGGTGCTCACTGGAGTAACGGCCCGAGGAGGCCAAGTGCCTTAGCAGCACGGAGCTGCCACGTGGCCTTCGGAGCTGACGGACGTGGAGGAGATAGCCTGCGAGCATCAGATGGGGAAGAGCGTATTTAAAGGCACTGAGTGTGGAGGAAGCACCCAGGCTCGGTCGCTGTTGGTTTCCTCATCATCCGTCCCCTAAGAGTTCGATACGTTTGTCATTCACTGATTTGTCTAAAGTGCGTGTAAACCAGTTTACGTGGTCAAGCTGCTGTTGCTTGTGTGACAATTCATACTTTTTCTTTTCTGGAGGCCTCCAGCTCTCACAGCTCTGCACTTCATGGCTCTGGGTGTGCTGGCCAGCTCTGTCGTGCCCTACACAGAGACTGCGTTCAGCACAGGACTCAGTGGTGTCTAGAAAGTCCCCTCACCACCGTGGGTCAGTGAGTCAAGTGAGGGTAGGCTAGAGCTTGAAGACAGAAATCAGAAAGAAACACCTGATTTCTTGTTGCTGGTGTTTCCAGCTGGAGAAGGCACCCCAGCGGCACCCAGGAATTCTGGAGAAGCGTCGCAGAACTTGCCGACTGTGTGCTTAGGAATCGCGAAGTCCCACGTGGGTGCTGATGGCAAATGGCAAAGTAACAAAATCTCGTTCTCGTTTAGAAGTTTAAGGTTGACCAGGCTCTCTTATACTAGTTTCTCATTGGGTCTTTACAAACATCTTTGAGGCAGTCAGGGGAAGTGTCACCACTGCTTCTGTTCCATAGAAGAGATCAAGAGTCAAAGTACCTGCCCAGCCTCACACGGCCAGTTGGTGACACACCTGAGCGGGGTGGTTGGAGGGGCCAGAAAGACGTCATCAGCTTCACTTCCTTGTCAGGCTCTCCCCGAGGCTCATTCAAGAGCTTAATGGGGGCAGCTCTGGTTTGTGTTTCGTGTTTGTGTTTGAGTTTTCCTAAAGCTTTCTGTCTAAAATTCCTGTATCTTTCTCATGAGATTGCCCCCTAAGGCTTTGTCCAGTCCAATGAGAGACCCAAATAAATTTTTAAACTCATCCTATCACGTGAGACCTGGCGTGTGAGGAATGCAGTGTGTGTGCCTATGTCTGTGTGTGCGCTGGTTTGACAGGACCTCTTGACTGCTCTGACCGGCCCCGCGTGCCCGCAGCAGCCCGTGTCTCCTGCCCAGAAGCAGCTCTTCACTCTTCGTGGGAGGGAAACTTACGCTGAGTTCTCTGAAGCCTAGATGACCCCTTGCATTTGCAGAACATGTTTACAAGGTTCCTCCTACACACAGTTGCCTCATTTGGAGTGCCACTACCCTACAGCATAGGGAGTATACAAATGGTCATGCTTGTTTTCAGGCAGACTCAGGGAAAACAAACAAACAAAAAGAGACCAACTGTCTGCTCATTGCCGCATTATCTCTTCCTATCCTCTGATCCACCCAACAGTCTTTGTAACCAAAGTTCTCGGGTACTTATCTGGTGTTTCATTTTATTTTGTTTTTCTAGTTCTTCATAATAGATCATATTTTATATTCAGAAGTTTTAGAATAAATACTATAAAATGCATAATATTGCATGAGAGCTTATAGTATGAAACTCAGCTCTTCATAGGTGAAAAGTTTATTCCTACTCTGACACCCCTTCATTTCTGACCTTTCCTGTTCACAGACAAGTAGAACACTTGAGTATAAAAACTGTTCAAAGACATTGTCACTAATCAGAAGATTTCAAAGTCATCTTCCTACCGCGGCCCCCTGGCTTCGGTGGAAGCCCCCTACCTTGTAAGGTATGCATCCCCAGGATGAAACCGCCAGGCAGAGGCGGAGGGAGTCAAGTAGGCCAGGCGTCCAGCCGGACCTGATGGCTCCGAGGAACGTATTCCGGTTTCAAGGTCGATTCAGACTCTGGGGACGTGAGGGAGTTGTTGCTTCTGCTTAAGACGGGACCTCTTACCTACACAAATGGTCTCTGTTGTACCTCCGGGATAAAAGGTTAAAGCACAGATTTAAGTTCAGCAGCTGCAAAGGACGCCACAGACGAGAGGGTGAGATGGCAGGGCCGTCAAGGTCAGCTGTGCACAGCCTCGGTCTACAGGGGAGGAACCCGAGCCCCAGGCTTATCTTCGGCGACTCTCAGCCCCTCCTCCTGGGTCCGCTCCCAGGGCATGGTCCCGGCCACTCCCTGCATGTCCTCCTCATTAGAAACATCCTGGAATCGATGATTGAGAACTCTTTCAGTAACTGAATGAAAACTTCACGTTTCAGAACAAAAACAACTCACCTTACTGTCTAGAGCAAGAGAACACGCTCACTGGTCATTAAAAACAGAAGTGGGGTGTCTGAAGGAAAGTGCAGGTAACATCTGCAGAGACCTGGTTCCGGGTTAATGTGTAACTCGCTGGGTCGCTGTGTCTCTCCAAAGGTGACCCTGCAGGGTTGACTCAGAATGGTCTTACCTTTGCATCTCTGGAACGATCTCTTCCGCGTCCCTGCCCCAGCTTTCTGCAGGGTTGAAAGCCTCCCGGCTCCTCAGCGAACCCCTCACCCCAGAGTCAGCAGCTTGGCCTCCTTCTGGGTAGCTTGGAGCATGTCTAAGTCTTTTCCTGCATGAAGTGACCTTCTCTGCACCACCATTTCCTGCTTATGGCCCCTCTCTTCATAAGGGAGTGACTGAGAAAGGAAAACAGCTCAGTAGAGGCTGCCAGGAGGAGGAAACAGCATGTAGGAGAATCCTGGGATGGAAAGAATTCGATCCGCGAAACTGTGAAAGAGGCTACGGTGACCAGAACACAGGGGGGGACAGGGAGATCGGTGGGGAAGATGGTTGCAGAAAAGTAGGGGAAGGATGTGAGGGCCATCTGGCTGCAGCAGCTGCCACCCCACCATCAGCCGGGTTGGTTCCACTGATCTGGCTGTAGGCAGGGGTCCCCTTCTTCCCTCAGCGCTCAGCGTGAGCCCCTTGTGAAGCTCTGTGCTGTTCCAAGCCAGTGACCTTCCCCGCTCTCCAGTCCAGTGCAAGTGAGTCACCGTACTCCCCCGTTAGAGCCTTCAGACGCCCTCTCAAGGTCTATCCGCGGGAGGACATGGGGTGGTCAAGCTTCCATAACTCAAGACGTGCCCAGATGAGGCACTGCTGGCGCAGTCTGCCTCCCCGCAGCCCCCCAAAAGGGTGAAAGCCAGAGTGCTATGCACTGTAGTCTTCAGACCCAGTGAGCAGTATAGATTTTTCTTCTTAAATGCAGTGGGAGAAGCTGTTTATAATTCTAAGGAGGGTCCAGCAAAGAAGAGGCAGGAGACTTCAGAAAGGAGGCAGAAAGCCAAGACCACAGACATTTTGTTTTCATTTTTATCCTAGGGAGGAGGGGCGCTCAGTAAAGTTAGGGCTCCAGGTATCAGCCTGGACAAGGGAGTGCCCACTAAGATATTTTTAGAAGGACTTTTTAAAAAAGATATTTTTTAGAAAGACTCTTAATGTGTTATTGGAGTTTGGTGTTATTTGGGAAAGAAGGAAAACAGGGCAGGTGATGCCGGCAAAGAGGGAGGCGGGTGAGGGTAGGTTGGCCATGGCAGGTGGGAGAAACAAGCCTGGTTGCCACTGATGGGTTAGCTGGTAGAGAAGAAGGTGCTTGAGACAAGGGGATGAACAGAAGGAACAGGGACCTCAGAGGGTGTGCGGGACAGAGCCAGACATCCAAGGAGGCCCTGCTATGTCCCTTCCTCCTGTGAGGCAGTGGCTGCTGCGTCCTCATGTCAGCCCCCTTGCTCGAGCCCGCCAGCGGCGGCAGGCCCGCAGTCAGTGGTGATAACCTGACCAGCGATGCGCTGACTCTCCCAGACTTGCTTCCCCGACTCGCTTTCATCCGTTTCCCGCCTCATCCGTACCATAGGACAATGTTTATGTTGGAATGAGAGATGCCACATCACAGAGGAAGTGGAGAGAGTCCTGGTGCATATTCTTGCTGCAGAGCCAGAGAAATATTTACTTTTATTAAAGGCACAACATAACCAAAAAATAATTTTCCCTCAAACACTGTCTCAGTGGATCATGGGACATTAGAACGAGACAGGACCTTAAGGGTTCTCTAGCCTAATACCCACACTGTATAGAAGGGGACACTGAGGGCTAAGAAATCAGAGAAATTCCCTGAGGTTCAATTTCCCAAGGCACGGAATGAGCCAGCGGTGGAGAAATAAGCTACCATAAGCTATCTGTAAGATAAGATTTCCAGGGGCGCCTGGGTGGCTCAGTGAGTTAAACCCTCTGCCTTTTGCTCGGGTCATGATCCCTGGGTTCGAGCCCCGCATCGGGCTCTCTGCTCTGCAGGGAGCCTGCTTCCTCCTCTCTCTCTGCCTGCCTCTCTGCCTGCTTGTGATCTCTGTCTGTCAAATAAACAAATAAAATCTTTAAAAAAAAGATGGTAAGATTTCCAGCTCGTGCACTTTCTCATCACCCCAGTTTGCTTAACTGAGGCAGATCGTATAAGGGACTCCCCACCAGCCCACTCAGCGCAGCCTGAGGAATGCAGGTGCCTTCTCATGCTGAAGTAGCCTTCCTAAATGCACTTCACCCCTCCCACCACCCCATAAAGTTTCACATGAAGATCCCTGCCTTAGCTCCTTGGCTATGTGCAGGGATTTGCTTGGTCTTATCCTTTCTCTGAAGGACCATTGGTAAGAAGGTTTCCCACTGGGCTAGGGAGCCCCTGGAATGCATAGGGTAGGGCTGGGGTGGAAGGTTGGGTCAGAAACAAACCTAGAGATGTGATTTGAGGCCAGTCCCCTGAGGTCAAAAGAAAACAAAACAAATCGGTTATGTCCTCTAAGTACGAGGCCCAGAGCCTTGGTGAGATCAGAAGTTGGTTTGGGAAGGACAATAGCAGCAACAACAAAAAAGCTTCTGAACATAAGTCTGGGCCCAAATGGTAGAGAGCCCCAAAGCTGAGGTCCTTCTGGCAGGGCTGCCAATCAAATAGCCTCTGTGAACCAAGCCCACGTATGTTCATTTGCAACCTGCATGGCTAATGGAGCTAGTGGACTCTGTACAGAGAGTGGTCAGAAGACCACCAGCCTTACCCTGACCCCTCACAGGTGGAAGTGTCTTCAGGTCCTACCAGCCCAGACCCACAGATGATGAAGAGCTGATGTACACACATGGGTCCGTCTCCACTAGAGGAGGGACTACTGATCCAGACGGCAGAGAAGAAGAGAGAGAGAGAGAGATGGCTTATATCTGGCATCAAGTTACTTGGTCCATCAAGTAACAGTCACTGCCACATGGTCCTGCTCAAGGGACAGATGTAAGCAACAATTTTTCTGATAATTTCCAGAATCTTTGCCATATTATGAACTCATGATTCTGTCTCCTTGGGGATAACCTAACATCAATAACAGGAGCACTACATCCTATAAAATCAATAAAAATTCTCCCGACACAGTAGGCGAGCTGTTCCAGAGCCCAGAAATAGTCTCTGTAAGACAGTAGATACCCTGATGCAAGCGAGGCAGCAGATACCCTGATGTCAGCGAGGCAGCTGGTCGTCAGAACCAGCCTCTGAATAGCCCAAACTCTCAGTCTCCCCAAGGAGCCGACATTTCCCCCAAGCGGACTGGGTCAGGATTGCATCCACCTCTCAGAGACCTTCCTCCTTCTTCAGAAACTCCAAGTCAGCACATGATTTCCTGCAGGAAACTATCTGGTCACTTAAAATTACAGTGTAAACAGCCCATTACAGGAAAAAACCCATACATGGACTAACATGCACGTCGAACCTATAGTACTTTAATCTGAACATACAAAAACGGACATTAGTTTGCCAACCCTTCAGCGGAAGTCGCTTGGAATTTTGCATTTTCTGTCTTGCATATGCCACACCCACGATGCCTCCTCTGTGGATTCCAGGTTGAGGTTTGTAATACAGACAAGGAATTACAGACAGCTGGTTGGTGGTGTGAGCGCACAGCCTTGCGTTTCTCCGCAGTGACCGGGGAGCTGCCCCAGCCCCGAGCACAGGGGCGCCGCGGTCACCGTGGGGCACTCAGGGCTTTCATCCTGGGCTCCCGCTCTCTGGGGCGTCCTGGCCGTGACTCTGCTCGAGGCTCAGCACATTCTTAATCTTAGTCTGGGGAGAAGGACATGAGCCGCTGGCCCTGGGATCCGACACACCCACCGACAGGCACGCAGAGGCTCTGTGGCTTCGTGGCCAGAAGCCTCTGTTAACAGGGGAGGCTTCTGTGCAAGGGACAGCCTGAGGCATGGACAGGTCGCTGGTCTGCGACCAGGCGCCAGCGCTAAACTGTGCGGCCGGGCTGGAGGAGAACAGGAGACCGTGCCCAGAGCCCAAGTGCAGTCCCTGAGCTGCAGCAAGGCCGTGGAGCCCGTCAGTCTGCATAGACAGAGGCCAGGCCCAGGGCGGCAGGAGGTCAGGAGACCCAGGCGGCTTTGGCCATGTGCAGGCCTGGATTTCAGGTGTTATCCTTTGGGAGACTATGGCCTTACCCGCTGGGCGTTCAGAGGGGAGCCCTTCGGAGAGCAGCTGGGTCCAGCCTGACATGACAGCAGCTTTCATGGGTTCTGTTTTCCGCCCGTGCACCCCATCTCTGTGGTTGAAATCATAGAAACAGAACGACTGCCTGATGATCGGAGAAAGTAAAGTGCGCCGGCCCTCAAACTAGAGCTGTCATTAACCGTCCAGAGTGTACGGGGTGTGCACACCCTGAGTCTCTTTAACTGAGGGGCAGGGGCTGCCTCAGACCAAGGGTCTGTCTGAGCCGGAGCCACCTTCCTAGCCTGGAGGCCTGGGACTGCCACAACGCCTGCCCTCCAGCCTCCGACAGGTGCGGCCGGGACAGGTGCGCCCCCACCCCCAACTTTTGGTAGGTTCACACTCAGTCCTTCTGCACCCAAAACGTAGGCAGTGGAAATCTGGATTGTGGTGTCAGTGTTCACTTGCACGCTGTGGTTATTGCCCTGGCACAAAAAACACACTTTAGACGGAACCCACCAAGGCAACAAAACCTGTTCCCAGTCTGGCCGTTAGTGAAATGACTATTCAGGGCTCCTAGTCAACTCTCCTCTCCCTGTAAAGCGAGGCTGGTTGTTTCTGCATGTTTGGTTGGTTGGGTTTTTTTGGTTTAACACTCGTGATTGTTAAAAAGAAAGTAAACATATGGTAAAAAGAACACTCTGTTTATTTTTGGATTGACATTTCAAATACATATTTCTATATCCAGATGCCAATTTGAGATTATTCTAAGAAGCATCAAAAATATAGTTTTGAAAGTGCAAAAGAACTAGACTACACCACACAAAAATTAAGTTATTATCATTTTATCATAGATGTAAGATTCTCAAGTAAATATTCCTACAGAAAACAGGTTTATTAAGTTAATTTTAAATTCAACCAACTTAGTTTATGAAGTCCTGGTACAATACTGTGGTCCAAGCACTTTTCTGAAAGGTCCCTAAAAAAAAACCACCAGCCTAAGGAAAGCAGGATGAACGAGAAAGAGGTTGAAATCATCATGGTGTAGCATGTCACCCAAATCCAAAATATGTCATATTTTAGAGGAAAATTCCCTTAGACTTGGGGCACTATGATTTTTAGAATGAATTTCATAACAGGAATTTAAGAGTACCAACACTTTATAACTCTTAAGTGAATTTGACTCCCTTGAATGAGCAAATTAGTGAATTAGTCAGAAGCCATGAAGGATAGACAAAGAATCCTTCCCACCGCAAAAGGTGCCTTTACCAGTCCCTCAGAGCCCTGTTCGTGGGCGCTTCTGTTACTCACCGTTTTACAGTTTGCCCACTTACAAAATGAACGCTCCCTCGATTTGTGGAGCTCATGTATGACTCATTGGGTTCGTTTTGTCATACCTGGAGTGGGATGACGTTCCTTACGTTGTTTTAAGGCGAACGTGAGTGCAGTTGGCTAGTGGCTCTTTCAGAGAGGGCAGGTGTGCATACGGCAGTAGCTGCTGTTGGGTACCCCAGCTGGTCTCTGAATGACACCTGTAAAGCTTTGCTCTGTTGCTTTGGTCCACGGGATTCTGAGTCCCACTCCCCCCTCTCCGCGGCCTTCATGACATCACCTTATCATGATCATAACACGCCCAGCTGAAGCTCTATGGCCGGGTCTTCATTTTCAGGTTAACAGAGCTTCAAGACAAAAGTCTAGAAAATGCAGTAAAAGTCTTAGTGGTGAAGAAACCTAATTATTCCCTTGACAGCTGCTGCTAGTCTGTTAAAAAAAAAAAAAATCCTCACTTAGAAATAGAACTGTTCCACCCACAAATGCCAATTCCTTGTGTTATTTTGTATCTATTAGCAAGAGGTATAGGGTTTCCTATTCCTCTTTCAGGATGAAAAGAAGAAGATGCTCCAAAGGTTGGCCCTCAGTGGCATCTTAATTGAAGTTACTCAGGAAATTCCTAGCATATTCTCCCTTGAGCTTCTGATTTCAAATTCTCCTTCAACTTCATCTTATGTCACTCACTGGGTCTCTGTGGTCTATGCTGGGCCCCTTTGCAGTGTCAGGGTATTCTCTGTGGTGTGGCATGCACACTGCGTACTTCCCGAGGTTCTCCAGTGAGGGCCTCTAGGAGAAATCGTGCTAGCCTGCCTCATTGGACTGGAGATGAACCTCATATACACGGTTGGGCCACTGCAGTTTAAGAGCTCAGAAACAATATTTACCAAAGCTGAGATCCTTATTTAATGCTAGGGTAACTCAAAAGAAGTCCCACATCATAAAGTATTTGGGAAATGATTAATCAGCATTGTGTATACCCCAGATTGCAATCTAGTGTGTGTGTGTGTGTGTGTGTGTGTGTGTGTTTATTAGAAGCAAAAGGGATTAACTGCTCTGTGAGCCTTTTTCCCTTGAGTCACGGGGCAATACCCATCATAAGCATTATTTTGCTGTTATAGTTTATTCTCCTTTTTGTTTTCTATTGTATTCCTATGCAGATAAGGACAGGATCTCTTGTTTTTCTCAGACCTGTGGATGGTGCAGTTCATTTCCCTGAATTGATTGTCGACCAGAAAAGGTAAACCCTCACTGGCCTGCCTTTTACCCCACTTGCTGCTACTCAGATCACAATTATAGTTAAATATATCAAAGTTCAGTATAGGAAAGTCTGAAGAGATTTGTGGTTTACTGAAGTCAAGGAGGATCTCTAAAGCTGCCTCGATACGTGTGTTTGTACAAAGGTGTTCTCAGCCTCCAGGAATAGGCTCAGATTTGCTGCTGAGAAATGTCGTTGGAGAGACAAAGACCATGAGGATGAGTCCAAGTTAAGTCAAGTCCCACTTCATTAATTTCTTGGCTACTTTTATTAAAGATTTCCAAGAAATAGGCCCTTCCTCTGGCCGTATTCAGCCAGTTGCAGACCAGGCTGGTGGGTTCCCTCTCCAGTGTCTTCTAGAGCAGGGAGCTCTGTCACCCCACCCCTGCAGTGGGACCTCTCACGCCCAGACTGCACTTGGATGTCTCCTGTTTTGAGCTGGAACTCACAAGGGCTACTATGAAGACATTTTGTGGAGGAAACTCTGACGCAAAGTTCCATAACATTGACCAGTGTGAATGCAACAAGCGGAGATGCATGCTGATGAGACCACAGGAGGTGGTGCTTCAGGCCCCAAAGATCGAGACACTGTGTGCTGTTTGACCCTGCCCAGCTCTGCTGTCAGCTTCAGTCGTTACCATCACCCAGCAGTAAGTGAATAAAGGTAGGCGGCCACGGTGAAGCCACTGGCCTGTGGCCACACAGCCACCAACCCACAGAACCAGGCTCAGATGGAGACCCTTTCATTCCAAATTGTGGGTGCGCCCACAACCACGAACTGCTGCTAAGTCCAAAAGGATAAAGGGAAATTAGTTTTGAGGGAAGGGGAAAGTTGCATTTGAGGAAGAGAGTGAGGTCCTTCCAAAAGCTGACAGGCATGGGGTCTTTAGCTCATGTAACGAGTGAGAGAAAACACAGTGTGATTGGAAACCGATGTGTAAAGTGACCTAAGATCCAACACTTGTCTGAGCGGACTGGAACACCGACTCTGAGGATACCACTGTAACCTGCTAGGAAGCCGTGTGTGTGCAGAGGTGTGCCCATGTGCTCTGAGGGAAGTGTACACGCAATGGAGAAAGGGAAAGAGAATTCTTGCAGAATAGGACTGGTTGCAAAGAATCTTCCAGAAATGGAATCCCAGCTGCTGAGCCAGTTTCGGGATCACTCAGGCAGTGCCCATTCTGTGGTGGGTCACTTCCAGGAGAAATGCCGGCTGCGGACACCTTCTCAACTTCCCTTCCTTCACATTCCCGCCCCCATCTTGTCCCCACGTTCAGCTGACAGGGGTGAAGGAAGAGGGTTGAAATAAACGCTTGGAATAAGGAGATGGCTCTTCATTGACTTTCTGAGAGAAACCCTGAAAAGCCTGCGTCACCACACCCCTACGTTAAATCACCAAATCCGTGAGCATACGCTGTTTCTGTCTGCACCCAACCTTCTCGATCCAGCCCCATAGGACTCCCGATCCCTGAGAGCCAAGATTCTCCCACAGCTCCAGCTTTTTGCATGCACTGTTAGCATTTAGAAAGAACTTATCTTTAATCAGAGAGCCATTCTCAGGTTCTTGCAAATCACCCACTTTGAACAGGGCTGTGACAAGCCCGCACTAGATCCCAATAACTAATGGGGAGCAGGCAAAATCCTTAAGGAATAAAGCACAGTTGGTTGTGGTGCCTCAGGGGCCGTGTGTGCAGGTCGCCAACCGGGAAATAAAGAGCTTTCAGACCTCAAGGAGTGCAGATGGCCCCCTGCATGGAGGACACGAATTCCACCCATAGACCACCCGTGCGGGAGGGAGGTAGAGCGTTATCCAGATGATAGGTCTTTGAAGGAGTAAGGAGTGAAGGGAGGAGGCATTCGGGCTGGAAGGAAACAAGCAAGGCACAGAGACAGAAACAGCCACAGTGTTACATGAGACAGGATATTGTTGCAGTGAGTATTCCCAGGCCTGCTGCTGGAGATTCTAGTTCTGTAAGTCTGGATTAGAATCTGGATTCTGATATAGGTGATAAAATGACACCAGTGATTATAGACAGAAACATTTGTGTCACACAGACGCAGATTTAAATCCCAGCCCTGTCAGCAATTAAAGATACGATACCATTAAATTGCTTAATCTAACATGCCTCTCCACAGGTCAAAAATGGGAATATGACTATATCGTTGGGTTGTAAAGGGTAGTATTTGCAATGTTTTCATACACATGAAATACTTATCATAGTACTAAAATCTAAAAAGACTCAACATAAAAGTAAGAGCTGGTTCTTTGAAAACATAAACAAAATTGACAAACTTCTAGATAGACTAGAAAAAAAGAGAACAGATCCAAAAAACTAAAATTATACCTGGAAGAGTGTGCATGGCCACTGAGGACATTACGCAAATACAAAGGGTCATAAGACAGTCAATGGGGCAGCTGCATGCCAGCAAAGTGGACAACTTGGAGAAAATCTGATAAATTCCCAGAGACATACAACCTGCTAAGACTAAATCATGAAGATACAGAAAACCTGAAGAGATCAATAACAAGGAGATTGTGTCACTAACCAAAAACTTAAAAAAAAACAAAACCCAGAACCAGATTGTTTCACTGTGGAGTTTCACCCAACGTTTAAAGAAGGATTAATGCCAACCCCTTCTCAAATACTCCCCAAAACACGAGACAGGGTTAGGAGTGAGAGGTGGGGCTGGGTGGCGCCTGAGGTGAACGTGACCCAGGACAGGCGCATCCGCATTTCCTTTGTGTGGCAGTGTTTCTTTCTTTTTTACTTTCACTCTGATCTACAGCTAGAACTTTACATGTTCAAATGTCACTATTAACACAGGTAAAACTGCTCTGGAATCCAGTAAAGAGGGTTCAAAATACTCAGTTGTGTAAAATATGGGGTCTTGTCATGGCAAGGAAAGTGAGAAACACTATGCTGTTGGTCATTGATGGCACAAAAAGCAGAAGAGTGAAGAAACTAACGCATATACTGTTTCAAAGAGGAGTTCCATCCGGAGTTGCATCCCACCCCCTTCCTGACCACCCCCAAGAAGATGAGGACTCCAGCTGCCCCCATGGGAGGCAGTGGGCTGGACAGATGGTGGGATCCCACAGCAGTGGGGCCAGGTCCCACCACCACGGGACCTTCTACCGCTTTCCGCCTTTTATGGTTGAAGGAAGACTTGAATGGATAGACTAGGCATCAGTGACTCAGTCCATCAACTCTCTGGGCTTCCTTGTATTGCATTGGAAAAACAGGGGACTGGACTGAGTTGTTCCTCATTTTTCAAAGAAAATCCTGATTTAGGAAGGAGATGACCCTGACGACATGCTGCCTCAGCCATGGTCCTCACACCTCCCACGGGAATGGCAGCCTCTCCCCAGAAGGTCCTTGTGGCTCTGTGACGTAGGCCGTGGCCAGGCGCTGCTCTACATGGGATGTAGACATGCTTCAACACCTGTTCTATTCTAGTTTAATATTTAACTTAAAGACTTGTGCTTTGTTTTCTTGTTACACAACAGCGGGCTTGAGTTCACTGGGCTCCCCACTGGTAAGAACTGTACCCTAACCCCGGAGCTGTTGGCTGTGGATGCAGTGTCAGTTGTCATGGGGACTGGGAGTTAAAGATTTGCTGCACAAGCTTGGAAGCACAGCTTTTCCCTTTTCCTTTAGGCACATCAAGGGCAGGGGGATGTTTGCAACCCAAAAGGGACACAGACACCTGGGAGGGTCACTCTCCACTAATGCCGACACCCACCCTCCCCATGGAGGTCCCAGGAATGCCAACTGGGCTGTAGGGCAGCTGAGAGTGACCCAGAGGAAAGCCACATTTGCTGAAAACATACTCACACATCGTGCAGACTCTGTGAAAGGATTTCAGGGTGTCTGACAGTCTGTCTTAGAGGCAGGGAAAGGACCCAGCTGTGCCGTCTGCTAAGCACACCCCTGCAGTTTCCCCTGTGGGCTTTACAGCACTGTCAGGAGGCACTGCCCACATCTTCTGTGTCAGAACACTGGGACGGAGCTAGAGCAGGAGCAGGAACGTGGGCAGGGTGGATCTATCTCATCTCAGAGCTCACACACTTTGTCTTGTGTCTTACTCCACTTGGAATAAACATGTAAACATAGAACCACAACAGTCATATTTAACTAACTCATAAATAAATGCTCAGCAAGATTGTGAATGGTTTATATACAAGAGTAATAACACACTGAAGGTGTTATACTGTGATAAAAGAGAAATGTAGATGAGTAACAGCATAAGAAGTGTTAAGTCGAGTATCCGGCCATGGAAATTGCTGATGTACAGATACATTAAATGGTATGTAAATGTTCATGATCTAATAGTGGGAAAAAAGAGATGACTGGAAATTTTATTCACAGGATGATTTTAGATTTCTAAGTATGGTTAAAGAATAGGAATAGTACTGAAAAAAATTTTAGTGGTAATAATTTTTTTAATAACTCTTTTTCTATAGATCAAAGGACCTCCAGAGCCTGAAAATAGCCTGACTGAGGGGAATCCCACAGACCGCAGCCCAAGCAGCCCCAGCTGCCAGGCTCCTGAAACGTCCGGATGATCGCCACCCCACAGCCCAGATTAGCTCATCTGTGTCTCTGGTCCTTCTAGCCATCCCTCCCTCTTGATCCCAGAGTCTACTGTCACCAAGCGACAGTCTCTGCACATTCTTCAGGCTTGTTAGATGTGTGTGTGTGAACTGGATGGAGCCATGTTCCATGTACCCCTCTAAGTGCGGCTGCGGGGGTCCGGCCTGGTGTACTGAGGTCGCCCGTGGAAGTTCATCATAGAAGGATGTCCATTTTAAAGTCTTCATTTGTCATCAGTATCCGTTGACGGACGTCTGTTTACAACAGAAGATGTATTGAGGTTTTTCTTTTCCAAAATGCAGAAATACTCATATTAAAGGACTCTTAGAGACACACACTTCCTGATTTAATTACCTTAAAATCACTAAATGACAGGAAAAAATAATCAAACTAACACTGGGGGGCCTGGGAGGCACAGTTGGTTAAGAATCTGACTTGGTTTCAGCTCAGGCTTGATCTCGGGGTCATGAGATTGACCCCACATTGGGCCCCATGTTCAGTTCAGGGTCTGAGCTTCTCTCTGCCTCTTTCTCTGTCTCTCCTACTTATGAGCATGTCCACCCCCCAAATAAATACATAAGTCTTTATTTTAACACTTTTAAAAAAATATTTTTATTTTTATTAACATACAATGTATCATTAGCCCCAGGGGTACAGGTGTGTGAATCACCAGGTTTACACACTTCGCAGCACTCACCATAGGACATACCCTCCCCAATGTCCATAACCCAACCACTCTCTCCCTACTCCCCACCCCCGCGACCCTCAGTTTGTTTTGTGAGACTAAGAGTCTCTTAAGGTTTGATTCCCTCCCAATCCCATCTTGTTTAATTTTTTCCTTCCCTACCCCCCAAACCCTCCACCCTGCCTCTCAAATTCCTCATATCAGGGAAATCATATGATAATTGTCTTTCTCTGATTGACTTATTTTGCTCAGCATAATACCCTCTAGTTCCATCCACATCATTGCAAATGGCAAGAGTTTGTTTCTTTTGATGGATGCATAGGATTCCATTGTATATGTATAACCACATCTTCTTGATCCATTCATCTGTTGATGGGCATCTAGGTTCTTTCCTTAGTTTGGCTATTGTGGACATTGCTCCTATAAACATTCGGGTGCACGTGCCCCTTGGGATCACTACGTTTATATCTTTAGAGTAAATACCCAGTAGTGTGATTGCTAGGTCGTAGGGTAGCTCTATTTTCAACTTCTTAAGGAACCTCCATACTGTTTTCCAGAGTGGCTGCACCAGCTTGCATTCCCACCAACAGTGTAGGAGAGTTCTCCTTTCTCTGCAACCTCGCTAGCATCTGTCATTTCCTGACTTAATTTTAGCCATTCTGACTGGTGTGAGGTTGTTTTGATTTGTATTTCCCTGATGCTGAGTGATGTTGAGCACTTTTTCATGTGTCTGTTGGCCATCTGGATGTCTTCTTTGCAGAAATGTCTGTTCATGTGCTCTGTCCATTTCTTTCCTTCTTTTCCTTCCTTCCTTTTCTTTTCTTTCTTTCTTTTTTTTTTTTTTTTTAGTGAAGATTTTGTTTATGTATTTGACAGACAAAGATCACAAGCAGGTGGAAAGGCAGGCAGGCAGAGAAAGAGAGAAGCAGGCTCCCCACTGAGCAAAGAGCCTGATATGGGGCTCCATCCCTGGACCCTGAGATCACGACCTGAGCCTAAGACAGAAGCTTAACCTAAGGAACCACCCAGGCGCCCCCTTCTGTCCATTTATTGATTGGATTATTTGTTTGTTGGGTGTTGAGTTTGTTAAATTCTTCATACATTTTGGATACTAGCCCTTTATCTGATATGTCATTTGTGAATATCTCTCCCATTCTGTCAGTCGTCTTTTGGTTTTGTTGACTGTTTCCTTTGCTGTGCAAAAGCTTTTGATCTTGATGAAGTCCCAATAGTTCATTTTTGCCCTTGCTTCCCTTGCCTTTGGCAATGTTTCTAGGAAGAAATTGCTGCGGCTGAGGTGGAAGAGGTTGTTGCCTGTGTTCTCCTCAAGGATTTGGATGGATTCCTGTCTCACATTGAGGTCCTTCATCCATTTTGAGTCTATTTTCGTGTGTGTAAGGAAATGGTCCAGTTTCATTCTTATGTATGTGGCTGTCCAATTTTCCCAACACCATTTGTTGAAGAGACTGTATTTTTTCCATTGGACATTCTTTCCTGCTTTGTCGAAGATTAGTTGACCACAGAGTTGAGGGTCTATTTCTGGTCTCTCTATTCTGTTCCATTGATCTATGTGTCTGTTCTTGTGCCAGTACCATACTGTCTTGATGATGACAGCTTTGTAATAGAGCTTGAAGTCCGGAATTGTGATGCCACCAACTTTGGCTTTCTTTCTCAGCAATCCTCTGGCTATTTGGGGTCTTTTCTGGTTCCATATAAATTTTAAGATTATTTATTCCATTTCTTTGAGGAAAATGGATGGGATTTTGATAGGAATTGCATTAAATGTGTAGATTGCTTTAGGTAGCATAGACATTTTCACAATATTTGTTATTCCAATCCATGAGCATGGAACATTTTTCTATTTCTTTGTTTTTTCCTCAATTTCTTTCATGAGTACTTTACAGTTTTCTGAGTACAGATTCCTTGCTTCTTTGGTTGGGTTTATTTCTAGGTATCTTATGGTTTTGGGTGCAATTGAAAATGAGATTGACTTCTTAATTTCTCTTTCTTCTGTCTTAGTGTTGGTGTATAGAAATGCAATTCATTTATGTGCATTTATTTTATATCCTGACACTTTACTGAATTCCTATATGAGTTCTTGCAGTTTTGGAATGGAGTCTTTTGGGCTTTCCACATAAAGTATCATGTCATCTGCAAAGAGTGAGAGTTTGACTTCTTCTTTGCTGATTCAGATGCCTTTTTTTGTTGTTGTTTTTGTTGTCTGATTGCTGAGGCTAGGACTTCTAGTACTATGTTGTATAGCAGTGGTGATAGTGGACATCCCTGCTGTGTTCCTGACCTTAGGGGAAATGCTTTGAGTTTTTCCCGATTAAGAATATTTCCTGTGGGTTTTTCATAGATGGCTGTGATAATATTGAGGTATGTGCCCTCTACCCCTACACTTTGAAGAATTTTGATCAGGAAGGGATGCTGTACTTTGTCAAATGCTTTTTCAGCATCTATTGAGAGTATCATATGGTTATTTTTTTTCTTTTATTATTGTATTATTGTATTGTATCACATTGATTGATTTGCGAATGTTGAACTAAACTTGCAGCCCAGGAATAAATCCCACTTGGTCATGGCCAATAATCCTTTTAATGTACTGTTGGATTCTAGTATTTTGGTGAGAATTTTCGCATCTGTATTCATCAAGGATATTGGTTTGTAATTCTTTTTGCTGTGGTCTTTGTCTGGTTTTGTGATCAAGGTAATGCTGGACTCATAAAATGAGTTTGGAAGTTTTCCTTCCATTTCTATTTTTTGGAACAGTTTCAGGAGAATAGGTATTAATTCTTCTTTAAATGTTTTGTAGAATTCCCCTGGGAAGCCATCTGGCCCTGGGCTCTTGTTTGTTGGGAGATTTTTAAAAATAATTAAATTTTTTTTTATAAACATATAATGTATTATTAGCCCCAGGGGTGTTAGGAGATTTTTGATGACTGCTTCAATCTCCTTACTGGTTATGAGTCTGCTCAGGTTTTCTATGTCTTCCTGCTTCAGTTTTGGTAGTTTATACATCTCTAGGAATGCATCTAATTCTTCCAGATTGTCAAATTTGCTGGTGTAGAGTTGCTTATAATATGTTCTTATAATTGTTTGTATTTCTTTGCTGTTGGTTGTGATCTCTCCTCTTTCATTCATGACTGTATTTATTTGGGTCCTTTCTCTTTTCTTTTCATAAGTCTGGCCAGGGATTTATCAATCTTATTAATTCTTTCAAAGAACCAGTTCCTAGTTTTGTTGATCTGTTCTACTGTTCTTTTGGTTTCTATTTCATTGATTTCTGCTCTGACCTTTATTATTTCTTGTCTCCTGCTATGTTTAGGCTTTCTTTGCTGTTCTTTGTCCAGCTCCTTTAGGTGTAGGGTTAGGTTGTGTACTTGAGACCTTTCTTGTTTCTTGAGAAAGGCTTGTATCACTGTATAATTTCCTCTCAGGACTGCCTTTGCTGCGTCCCACAGATTTTGAACCGTTGTGTTTTCATTTTCATTTGTTTCCATGAATTTTTAAATTCTTCTTTAATTTTCTGGTTGACCCATTCATTCTTTAGTAGGGCGCTCTTTAGCCTCCATGTATTTGATTTCTTTCCAACTTTCCTCTTGTGATTGAGTTCTAGCTTCAGAGCATTGTGGTTTGAAAATATGCAGGGAATGATCCCAATCTTTTGATACCAGTTGAGACCTGATTTGTGACCCAGGATGTGATCTATTCTGGAGAATGTTCCATGTGCACTAGAGAAGAATGTGTATTCTGTTGCTTTGGGATGGAATGTTCTGAAGATATCTGTGATGTCCATCTGGTCCAGTGTGTCATTTAAGGCCTTTATTTCCTTGTTGATCTTTTGCTTGGATTATCTGCCCATTTCCATGAGGGGGGTGTTAAATTACTCTACTATTATTGTATTATTGTCAATGTGTTTCTTTGATTTTGTTATGAATTGGTTTATATAGTTGGGTGCTCCCATGTTGGGGACATAGATATTTAAATTTATTAGATTTTCTTATTGAACAGACCCTCTAAGTATGATATAGTGTCCTTCATTATCTCTTATTATACTCTTTGGCTTAAAATCTAATGTATCTGATATAAGGATTGCTACCCCAGCTTTCTTTTGGCGTCTATTAGTGTGGTAAATTGTTTTCCACCCCCTCACTTTAAATCTGGAGGTGTCTTTGGGTCTAAAATGAGTTTCTTGTAGGCAGCATATTTGTTGTTGTGGTGGTGGTGGTTGTGGTTATCCATTCTGATACCTGTGTCTTTAGATTGGGGCTTAGTCCATTTACATTCAGGGTAGCTATTGAAAGATATGAATTTAGTGCCATTGTATTGCCTCTAAGGTGACTGTTATTGTATATTGTCTCTGTTCCTTTCTGGCTCTCTCTTTGCTTAGAAACCCCTTTCAGTATTTCCTGCAGGGCTGGTTTGGTGTTTGCAAAATTTTTAAATTTTTGTTTGTCCTTGAATTCTTTTATCTCTCCTTCTATTTTCAGTGATAGCCTAGCTAGATATAGTATTCTTCACTGCATATTTTTCTCATTTAGTGCTCTGAATATATCTTGCCAGTCAGGTCTCTGTGGATAAGTCTGCTGCTAATCTAATATTTCTACCATTGTATGTTACAAGCTTTTTGTCCTAAGCTGCTTTCAGCATCTTCTCTTTGTTACTAAGACTTGTAAGTTTTACTATTAGATGACAGGGTGTGAACCTATTTTTATTGATTTTGAGGGAGTGTTCTCTGTGCCTCCTGGATTTTGATGCTTGTTCCCTTTACCATATTAGGGAAATTCTCTACTATAATTTGCTCCAATATACCGTCTGTCCCTCCCTCTTTTTCTTCTTCTTCTGGAATCCCAAGTATTCTAATATTGTTTCATCTTATGGTATCACTTATCTCTTGAATTCTCCCTTCGTGGTCCAATAGTTGTTTGTCTCTCTTTTGCTCAGCTTCTTTATTCTCCATCATTTGGCCTTCTATATCACTAATTCTCTCCTCTGCCTCATTTATCCTAGCAGTAAGAGCCTCCATTTTTTATTGCACCTCATTAATAGATTTTTTAAAAATCTCAACTTGGGTAGATTTTAGTTCTTTTATTTTTCCAGAATGGGATTTTATTTCTCCAGAATGGGTTTCTCTAATATCTTCCATGGCTTTTTTGATGCCAGCTAGCACCTTGAGAATCATTATTCTGAACTCTAGATCTGACGTATTACCAAAGTTCATTTTGATTAAGTTCCTAGCCTTCGGTACTGCCTCTTGTTCTGTTGTTGTTGTTGTTGTTCTTTGTTTTTGTTTGTTTGTTTTGGTGAGTTTTTTCACCTTGTTATTTTTTTTGTCATACCATCTTTTATTTTTATTTTTTATTTATTTTTTAAATTTCTTTCCAGTGTTCCAGAATTCCTTGTTTATGCACCACACCCAGTGCTCCATGCCAGGTAAGAATATATGAATGAAAGAATAAAATACTAAAAGGGTCGCAAAGACCCCAGAAAATGTACACTGACCAAATCGGGAGAGAAGAAAATAGGGGGAAAGAAATTTTAAAAATATATATACATATACATATATATGTATATATACATATATATGTATATATACATATACATATATACACATATACATATACATATATATGTATATATAGAATGTATTCTATATATATGGATAGAATGTATTCTGTTCACCAGTTGTATATATTTACCAGTATATATAACTGGTGAATAGAACAGCGCCACCCACTTGATTTTGGGTGTATTTTGGTCTCTTAGAATAAACTACCTCTCACAATTTTAAAGAAAGAAACACACACACACACACAAAGTAAGGATAAACAGGATGAAGGAATGGAATATGACTATAAAGATGAAAATTTTTAAAAAATCTAACAAAGGAATTGATTAAGTTGGTTGGAAAAAGAAAAAAAAAGAGAGAAAGGAATGTGCTCAGGCGGGAGACTAGAAAAAAACCATATGCTAGATTAGGGTATATTTTGATCTATTAGAAGAAATTGTATCCAGAATTTTTTAGAAAAAAGAAAAAGAAACTTTTATGTATACAAAAAATGAGGTTAAATACAATGAAGGTATAAAATATGACTATAACAATGAAGGTTTAAAAAGATTTTTTAAAAGTAGGGTATTGTTAAAATAAATTAGTTAAAAAACATTAAAAGAGGAAAGAGGAAAAGTTAAAAAAATAGAATAAGAAAAAAAATAGTAACTTTACAAGACTTAATGATCATGGGAAAAAAAAAACATGAATTCTATGTGTTGTTTTCCCCTAGCTCTGGAGTTCTGCTGTTCTCCTCGATCAGTAAGCTTGGTCTTGGCTGTATGTTCTTGCTGATCTTTTGCAGGAGGGGCCTGTTGTGGTGATTCTCAAATGTCTTTGCCCAAGGCAGAATTGATCGACCTTTACCAGGGGCCAGGCTAAGTAATCTGCTCAGGTTCACTCTCCAGAGCTTTTTTCCCCCTGAATGATTTCCATAGAGCTCTGGAGGACAGGAATGAAAATGGTGGCCTCCCAATCTTTGGCCCAGAGGAGCCAAGAGCTCAGGGCCCCACTCCTCAGTGTGCACTCAGAGAAAAACGGTCAATCACTCCTGTTTCCCTGGTCTCTGGCTGCACTCTGAGCTCACCCAGCCTGTGACTGAGTATTTCTATTTCTGGTGCACGGCCCTGCCTGAAGTCTCCAAACCTAGCAGATTCCTGACGTGATGCTGTTCCCAGCATTGGGTCTCCCTGGATCTGCTACTTGTGGGGTCCCTGCTTGAAGAGCAGTGGTCCAACTGTGCCTTGGATCATGGTTTAAGGTAACCCCGATCTGAAAACTCACTCTTTGGCTCTGTCTCTGCAGTTGGCTTCCCCACTCTGATACCTGGCAACTCTGCCACGCTCAGACACCCCTGATCTTTCTGTGACCCGAAGAGACCTGAGACCACACTGTCCCCGTGAGGACTCCACCCCTGCTTAGCATCTGGAGTGATGTTCCTCAGTTGAGCAGACTTTTAAAAGTTCTAACTTTGTGCCCCACTGCTCTGCCTCTTGCCGGGAGCCAGCCCCTCCCCCCATGGTCTATCTTCCCGTCACTTCGGATTCACTTCTCCACATGTTCTACCTTTCAGAAAGTGGTCAATTTTCTGTTCCTAGAATTGCTGCTCTTCTTTTCTTCTATCTCCTGTTGAGTTTGTAGGTGTTTGGAATGATTTGATACCCGTCTAGCTGAACTCCTGGGCTCTGATGTCATTCCAGTCTGCTACTTCTCCACCTTGCCTATCCCCTGAATACATACGTCTTAAAAAAAATCAAACTAATGCATAAAATGCATTTTTCTCTTGGCACAATATTACATTTTGGTCTGAAATATTTGTGATTTGATCATGCATCTTGCCAAGATGAAAGGGAAGTTTATTCATTTAAATCAGTTAAAAACTAGGTAACAGTAGTATTCAAAAGTAGTTTAGACATACCTTTTGTTTTGTTTTTGGTACTTAATTAGTTGACATCTCTAGGTGCCAGCATAGTGCAGGTGGAGCAGACACAGAGACGGGAGATGTGGTCTCAACCGTGAGCATCCCCTGCAGCCCTGCACTGGAAGCAAGCTGCTCTCTGTCCAATGCCTGGCCCCAGAACAACACATGGAACCCAGAAACTGCTCTGTGGTGTTCCAGAGTGAGCACAAATATCTATGCCCCCAACGGATTCAAAGCCTGGTACAAATATGATGAGAAAAACATCAATCATGAATTCCCATTATCTTCTGAGATTGCATTCTGGTGAGAAACTTATTCTTGGTCACTTGGTCTGATGGTAAAGAATGTACAGCTGGAGATGCTGAACAAGAGTGATTCCATCGGCCTTTGGGGACCCGTGATCACTGAGGCCTTCCTGGGTGTGCATGGCAGCCTGCCGCTGGCCACACCTGCCCTGCTCTGCTGAATCCGGGGAGGCAGGCTCAAACCACCATGTTCAATGCTGAGAGAAGTGTGAGGAGGAACAGCAGCTGCTTATCCCAGGAGGAGGCACAGCAGTTCTGCAGGCTGGCTCCCCCATGGAGCTAGGAGGTGCTCCCGCCACAGCTCTGTGTGTGCAATGGGCTGTGGGTCAGCCAGGGTGGAGACCCAGCCACTGTCAGCCAGAAACCCACATATGTGCTGCTGCTGCTGAGCCACCTGCCTCCGCATGTACACCCTGTCTTCCGAAGCTCACTCACCACAGAAACTGAAGTTGTTCATAATGTTGACTGTGTGGCTGGTGATTTTTCAGAAACGAGAGATAAACATATGGTCATATATTCAAAGTATCAGAAAAATGCTATAGGAGGTTTCTCACTTCAGCAACTCATTTTGTTCTGCAACAAATGTTAATTATTGTAAATAAGCTCAAAGTAGCCAATGTGCTGGTCCAGAACGAGACACCCTCCCATCTGAGGCACCTGTGCTATGCCCAGAGGCTATTGTGAAAATTAGAAAGAGAGAGAGGGAGAGATAGAGACAGAGTCAGAAACTCAGAGGGAGAAAGACAGGGAGAGACAGTCTAGAACCCAGGTCGGCTGCTGTCACCTCACCATCCACTGTGCCCCAGGCTGTTGTCACCTGTGTGGCCTGAGTGATGAGGATGTTTGCCAGCTGCCCACAGCCAGCCAGTGAATGCCAGGCTTAACAAATGGAGGGAAAGGTAGTTTTCAGGTAGGAGATCTTGGTTATTATCTATGATAGTGCTGGCAGGGGAACGTGTAACTTTCCAATTTACCTGTTTGTAACACGAGACATTAAAATTTGTAACATAAGGGTGTTTCCTCTCGTAAAAGAAAAATATTAAAAAAAAAAGCCCTCTCATCTTACATGCCATTGACATTAGCTATGACCCTGATAGTATGAGAAAAATTTGAAAATGAACTATGTGAGGCAGTATTCTCCAAAGTAAGGCTTAGATAAATAGTATCATTCTGAATTATAGCAAAAGCACTTCTTATGTGGGTAGAATTCTTGTCTCTCAGTGAGTGAATAAAAGTGCTGATTATGCTCTCAGGAGAGCAGCTGGTTGGGCTTTGGGGGGTAAGAAACATGTTCCTGATGGATCCCAGCAGTGCACTTAAATTCCACTAACCACAGAAATCACAGCTTCTCTATCCCGGATCAAAACAAAAAACATGAGTCATTTCTCTTGATCTCACTCAGATACTTTTCTTCAGAATTTCCAGGTACAATGGCCTGGAGAAATTATGATGTCAATAACTGAAAGGCTATAAGAGCATGTTCTCTTCAAAGGATGGCCTCAGTTTCTACATGTTCATGAGGACGAGGATTCCTGTGGCAGTCACTGATGGAATGTGCCTTTCAACAGTTAGCACCTGTGCCTCAGTGACACTGTTGGCAAATCCAAAAGCTCTGTGCCGTCTAATGTTATCAACAGAGCTGACATTTAACAAGTTTCCAGAAGGCCCCATGCTTTGTGTTGTTTTTCTTCAGCCAATACAACAGACAGCAACGGGAGGAAGGGTGTTAGTGACAGCACATCTCAAGCTGAGGGACACCGAGGGACCTCCCAGGACCGTAGCAGGTAAGGGCAGCGTCACAGTTTTGATCCCAGGCTGAATAACCGTTGAACACAGAAACACACAGGGGGCTGTTTTGTCTTTGAGCTTACACAACCGTTCATTCTCTTCATGTTAAGGCGACTTTGTGCTCAGGACTGTCTTCATGTAATTTTAAGCTGCAAATACCTTAGACGAGCATCTGGATCCTGCTGCCATGTCATGTCTGTGCTCAGCCTATCACGAGATAGGTCAAGTCTGGAGATGTAGGGAGCAGATGGAAAAAGTGCAGTGAGGGCAAACATGTCTGAACGTGTGGGGATGCATGGGCTGAGTCCTCAAGCACAAAGAAGGAACTTGCCATGGAACAGGAATGTCTTTGGAGGAAGAGATGCAATGTCCAGAGTGGGTGAGATTTTCCAGCACATCCCACCATGTGGCTGGAAGGAAACCAACAGGAAGGAATGTAAACAGATGAGCATGGATATGGAGGTGGGGCTAAAGGATGGAAGCCTTTGTGCATCACGGATTAGATGAGATTGGATTGAGATTAGAGATTAGATTTTTTTCCTGAAGGTATTATGGAGCCTTCTCCTCAAAGGAATGGATGATAATATTTATCTTTGACAATTCTACCCAGAATTTCTGTACAGGGCTAAACAGAAAATATGGAGAATTCTGCGGTCTCTCTGACAACGACTCCACATTTGCACTGTGGCCCAAGAGCAGTTGCAGAGCATGCAGAACTAATGTGTGTGGCTGCGTTCCCACAATGCTTTATGTGCAGACAGCAAGTGCTGGCCAGACTTGGCCTGTGCATGGTGACTTCCAACACCTCAGATTTGCAGCATGGTGAATGATGGCCGAGACAGCTCCTGATTTAAGATGGTAGAGTGGATGAACACTGGGATCTATCTTTCCTGACCCTTGCCCCTAAATGTAGAGGGTAAAAGATGAAAGAGAGAGAGAATGCATAGTTGTGCTAGAAAACAAAGGGCAACTACATGGACCACCAACAAAGTAAGATACTAAAGAAAGGAAATAGGAAGGAAGCAGACATGATTTCTCTCCAGGCACAAATCACATATAAAATCACATATAATGGTACTTTCTCCCCACATCTTTCCTTCTGTTTTCAGTGATAATGCGGGAGGGGAGTTCAAGTCCATCAAATGATTGAGCTGTTTCTTCCTTTTCTCCCTCTTCCCTGCTTTTTGGACAAGGCAGACTTTGTCACTTCGAACACTGAGAATTTTATTATCTTAAGTAAATATGTACAATAAACCTTCAACTAGAAATGTAACAAGTCTGAAACCTTGTGATCTACAGAAGTGGAAGGGATAAAGGAACCGTTGTCCCATCTTTCTCCTGCAGCAGCCTCCACCTTGCATACGACACTAAAACTGCAGGAAGTGCTTTCTTGCAGTCAAAACCCTGAAGCCCCCATGTGCCTGGCATCCCTTCCTTCTGGGTCTCTCCATATGCATGAGAGGATTTCACTGGTGGTTTCCTGTTTCTATCTCAGTATATTTCCAGTACAGCTATGGCCCAGATGTTTCTATTTCCAGTATCGTTTTGCTTTATAGAAAAATTACATCTAGTATTTTATTTCTTTCAAAAATATGTATGTATAGGAGCACCGGTGGCTCAGTCTTAAGCATCTGTCTTAGGCTCAGGTCATGATCCCGGGGTCCTGGGATTGAGTCCTGCATTGGGCTCCCTGCTGGGCGGGTAGCCTGCTCCTCCCTCTCCTACTCTCCCTGCTTGTGTTCCCTCTCTCACTGTCTCTGTCTGTCAAATAAATAAATAAATAAACAAATAAAATCTTAAAAAATATATGTATCTATAGATTTATTTAAAGTGTGGAGTTAAAACACAGTAACATTCTCTTTTATCTTAGTGTTACCTCTCTGGTGTTATTTTGTTTCCAAAAGCATCTAATGTTATCAACAGAGCTGACATTTAACAAGTTTCCAGAAGGCCACATGCTTTGTGTTGTTTTTCTTCAGCCAATACAACAGACAGCAACGGGAGGAAGGGTGTTAGTGACAGCACATCTCAAGCTGAGGGACACCGAGGGACCTCCCAGGACCATAGCAGGTCTTAATCATTCTTAGATTCCTAAGCAACTAAATTAAGTTCTGTTGTTACTGAAGGAAAACTATAGGAGAATATTTATTTTTAAAAACCATGTTCTTGAAATTGAGTCACATCCCTTCTATGACTGGATATTTGTAGATGTGAATTGCTTTTTGAGGGAAAACAAAAACAAAAACAAAAAACAAACAAAAAAACTAGTCTCTTCTCTGTCCACTGAAGTCAGGGAACAGTGAGGGCCCCACTCATGGATAAAGTGGCTTTGACCTTTGGTTAAGCCCACAGCATAGGCTGCATAAAAGAAGACTGGGAAGGAACATTCTGCTTCGCTCCAGGTTGGTCTGCTCCAACTATTTTTCTCGACCAACTTTTCTTTCCAGCAGTGGGTTCACAGGCTGCTTGGAGAATCCAGTGACTTTCTCACAAGCCTATTAGGCTTTCTTTTGTGACACACACAATCCAAACATATGAAGGTGAGGTAGAGCCAAAGACATGCCTTCGTCACTGATACTCATTTGTGAAATCTGTTCAATTCCTACTGTACATCCCTTTGTTTATTATTAATTGTTATTAGTGATCATTTTTTTAAAACTTGGAATCAATTGTATGAATTCCAGCATTTTTTAAAAAGTGGATGAGTGTTCAAATCTCTCAGCACCCTTCTTTCCCCTAACTGTCAGATCAGCTGTAGTCTGTGGCTCCGCTTTTGCTTCTGTCTTCATTACAATAGATCAAAAACATCAGCTTTCATTTCTGGGGTTGGTGGCCTCCACTCCTCTGTCTTCCTAGGTCTCTGAGTGGACATTCTCCAAAATGACCTTTGTGATCCTAACGATCTCACCCCTCTGTGAAGGCACACACCTCTCCCTGCCCCTGTCACCCTCCAGACATGTTCTAACACCTCCCAAACTATCATCTCCAGACAATGGACTTTCAGAAAGATTTATTTATTTATTTGAGAGACAGAGAGAAAGCATGTGAGCAGAGGGATAGCAAAAGGAGAGGAGAGCAGAATTCTCAAGAAGATTCCCCACTGAGTGTGGAGCCTGATGCAAGGCTCAATGTGGGGCTCTATCCCATTTCCCTGGGATCATGACCTGAACTGAAATCGAGTTGGCCACAAAACCAACTGAACCACCCAGGGGCCTTTCCAGGCACTGGAAATTTTGTGAGTCTTTATTTTGCTGAGATTCAGCTGGCCCCCTTGTGACTTACTGCATCACCCCAAGGTAAGGGAACAAGCCAACAGGTCAAACATTATTTGTGACCGATGTTGCAGAAAATCTGCATTGAATAAGACCAGTGAGTATGAGTCATTTTTCTGCTGAGCACCCATGCTCGAACGTGGCTGTTGGCCTCAGATTCCCTAGTCAATAGACTCTTCAAATTTATGAGGACCTGAGGACCACTTAATCATTTTAGATCTAAGAAGAACACAGTATGTTTTCCAAAAACACTCAGAAGAGAATGAGGCAAAGAAGAGCTGCCCTAGGTCATAACTGTGAGATGGTCTGTCTTTGTGTGTTGTTGGTGGAAATGGCTGATTTATCCTTCTGGAAGCCACCCAGATTAGCGGTTCTTTGGTCCAGGTCTCCACCCTTCCATGGATGGAAACCCTGGCTTATGAGACATCCTCACCTCCATGTAGGGCCCTTAGCGGTTTTGCTCAAGCATTACAGCCCCCAGTGCACAGCCAGACATTTGAATCTCTCTCCACAATCCAAACTGGATCAGTCTTTTACAGTCTAGTTTTTCATTATTTTCACTCAATATTCCTTATTTGTTGGACAGGGTCAGGGTCAGGGTCAGGGTTTAGAGTAAGGGTCAGGGCCACGGTCTGGGATATTTTAGAGTGAAGGTCTGGGTCAGGGTTAGGGTCATGTGTTGGGGTCAGGGTCAGACTTGAGATCAGGATCAGGGTCTTGATCAGTATCAGGTTCAAGGTCAGGATCTGGGTCAGCTTCTGCATCAGCATATTAGTATGGCTCTGTGTTGCTCTTACATTCTGAGTTAGGGTCAAGGTCAGTGTTCATGTCAGGGCCTGGATCAGGGTTGGCTTTAGCAGAAGTAGTCCTCTTCCCTATCTTCTGTGTCTTCTCTGTTTCCCTCCATATCTCTGGACCTCTAGGATGTACTTGCTTGTGGTCACACACACATCAGGGGTTGACCTAGAACATTAGTTATTTTTTTCCCTCAGTATTGGGCTCTAACAGAAGTACAGTGAAATACCCATCTAGTCACTGGCTATTTTAAATCCAACTCAACCTTAGTGAAGAGTGTGAGGGCCTCAGAGCTCCAGAAGGGTCCTTCCACTCCCTCACTGGGAAGGGTGCTGTTGGGCCCATTCTGCCTGGGCAACCTTCAGCACAGCCCTGATCCCAAGGACACTCAGTGAACACATGTGGATTTATATAGGCTAGGTGCATCAACCTGACAGCCTCTGGTTGCTCCCTTCTTGTAGACTGATGGGCCCTTCTGGCACCAGCTGAATCTTTTCCCCAACTGAGCAATTAGAACTAGACAGTCAGGTTTCAGACAGTACAGCCCTTGGCCTCCAACCATCCAGGCAGGTATCTGTGGTCATCCAGGTCAGGCCAGCTAAGATCCTGACAACCCCCATTATTGAGCTGACTGTGCTGATGGGCAATGGAACAGGTCCTGGGTCAGTGAAGATAGCCCCTTGGGGTATTTCTATTCCATCTTTGTGGTTGAGACAAGCTCCTCCTCCTTCACAGCCTCTTAGCAAGAAAGGTAGCATCCAGCATGGATCCCATGGAGCACCGGGTGTTATGTGCAAACAGTGAACTATGGAGCTCTACATCAAACATTAAATTGAAAAATCCTGGATACACTAACTCTCTGTCCACCATGAGGAACTGGAAAATCAGCAACAAATTAAGCCAACCCCATGCACAGAAGGGAAATAATTAAGATTAGAGCAGAGATCAATGAGTTAGAAACTAGAGATACAGTAGAACACATCAACAAAATTAGAAGCTGGTTTTTTGAAAGAATTAATAAGAAAAGAGAGAGGACCCAAATTAATAAAGTTATGAATGAAAGGGGAGAGGTCATGAAAACATGAAGGAAATAGAAACAATCATCAGAAATTATCATCAACAGTTTTATGCCAATAAGTTAAGCAACCTAGAAAAAATGAATGAAATCCTGGAAACCTATAAACTTCCAAGACTGAAACTGAAAGAAATTGACAACCTGAATATACCAATATCTAGTAATGAGACTGAAGCAATGATCAAAAACCTCTAGGAAAACAAGAGCCCAGAACCTGACAGATTCCCTGGGAAATACTACCAAACATTCAAAGAAGAAATAATATCTGTTCTTCTGAAGCTGTTTCAAAAATAGAAACAGAAGGAAAATTTCCAGATTCTTTCTGTGAAGCCAGCATTACCCTGATCCCCAAATCAGGCAATGAACCCATCAAAAAGGAGAATTTCAGACCAAAATCCCTGCTGAATATGGATGCCAAGATTCTCAACAAGATCCTAGTTAATAGGATCCAACAGTACATTAAAAAGAGTATCTGCCATGAGCAGGTTGGATTTATCCCTGGGATACAATGGTGGGTCAACATTCACAAATCAATCAATGTGATAGAACAAATCAATAAGAGAAGAGAGAAGAATCACATGGTCCTCTCAATTGATGCAGAAAAAGCTTTTGACAAAATACAGCATCCGTTCCTGATTAAAACTCTTCAAAGTGTAAGGATAGAAGGAAATTCCTCAACTTTACAAAAATCTATCTATGAAAAATCCACAGCGAATATCATCCCCAATGGGGGAAAGCTCACAGCTTTCCCATTGAGATCAGGAACACAACAAGGATGCCCACTCTCACCACTATTGTTCAGCATAGTACTAGAAGTCCCAGCAACAGCAATCGGACAACAAAAAGAGATAAAATGTATTCAAATTGGCAAAGAAGAAATCAAACTCTCTTCACAGATGACATGAAACTTTATATGGAAAACCCAAGAGACTCCACCCCTCAAATTACTTGAGCTCATAAAGCAATTCAGTAATGTGGCAGGATACAAAATCAATGCACAGAAATCAGTTGCTTTCTTATACACTAACAATGAAATACAGAAAGGGAAATTAGAGAATTGATTCCATTTACTATAGCACCAAGAACCATAAGATACCATGAAAAAGAGGTAAAGGATTTGTACTCAAGGAACGACAGAGCACTCATGGAAAAATTGAAGAAGACACAAAAAAGATGGAAAAGCATTGCATGCTCATGGATTGGAAGAATAAACATTGTTAAAAATGTCTATACTACCCAGAGCAATCTATACTTTCAATGCCATCCCAATCAAAATTCCACTGGCATTTTTAAAAGTGCTAGAACAAACAATCCTAAAATTTGTATGGAACTAGAAAAGACCCCAGATCACTAAGGAAATGCAGAAAAATAAAAACAAAACTGGGGGCATCACGTTACCTGATTTCAAGCTTTACTACAAAGCTGTGGTCAACAAGACAGCATGGTACTGGCACAAAAACAAACACATAGACCAATGGAACAGAGTAAAGAGTCCAGATATGGACCCTCAACTCTATGGTCAAATAATCTTTGACAAAGCAGGGAAAAAATATCCAGTGGAAAAAAGACAGTCTCTTCAATAAATGGTCCTGAGAAAATTGGACAGCTATGTATAGAAGAATGAAACTCAACCATTCTCTTACACCATTCACAAAGATCAACTTGAAATGGACGAAAGACTTCAATGTGAGGCAGGAATCTATCAAAATCCTGGAGAAGAACATAGGCAGTAACCTCTTTGACATCAGACACAGCAATTTCTTTCAAAACCTGTCTCCAAAGGCAAAGGAAACAAAAGCGAAAATGAACTTTTGGGACTTCATCAAGATACAAAGCTTCTGCACAGCAAAGGAAACAGTCAGCAAAACAAAGAGAAAACGCATAGAATAGGAGAAGATATTCGCAAATGACACTACAGACAAAGTGCTGATATCTAAGATTTATAAAGAACTCCTCAAACTCAACACCCAAAAAACCAAATAATCCAATCAAAAAATGGGCAGAAGACATGAACAGACACTTCTCCAAAGGGTTTTGGAGGGGAGGGAGGTTGGGGTTTAGGTGAGCCTGGTGGTGGGTACTAAGGATGGCACGTATTGCATGGAGTACTGGGAGTGGTGCATAAACAATGAATCTTGGGATACTGAAAAAATAAAATTAAATTAAAAAAAGAAGACAAATAAATGGCTGACAGACACATTAAAAATGTTCATCATCATTAGCCATCAGGGAGATATAAATTCAAACCTCATTGAGATACCTCAATGAGGTATATATCTAACTGATATTCTGATATTCTACCAGTTAGAATGGCCAAAATTATCAGGACAGGAAACAACATGTTGGAGAGGATGTGGAGAAAGGGGATCCCTCTTACACTGTTGGAGGGAATGTAAGTTGGTGCAGCCACTTTGGAAAACAGCATGGAGATTCCTTAAAAAATTAAAAATAGAGCTGCCCTATGGCCTGACTATTGCACTACTGGGTATGTACCCCAAAGATAAATATATAGTGAAAAGAAAGGCCATGTGTACCCCAATGTTGATAGCAACAATGGCCACAATTGCCAAATTGGAAAGAACCAAGATGCCCTTCAACAGATGAATGGAAAAAGAAGATGTGGTCCATATACACAATGGGATATTATGCCTCCATCAGAACGGATGAATACCTAACTTTTGTATCAACATGGAAGGGAGTGGAGGAGATGATGCTGAGTGAAATAAGTCAAGCAGAGAAAGTCAATTATCATGTGGTTTCGCTTACTTGTGGAACATGAGAATAGCATGGAGGACATTAGGTGAAGGAAAGGAAAAGTGAATTGAGGGAAACTGGAGGGGAGATGAACCATGAGAGACTACAGACTCTGAGAAACAAACTAAGGGTTTTGGAAGGGAGGAGGGTGGGAAGAGGCTGAGCCTGGTGATGGGTATTAAGGAGGGCATGTATTGCATGGAGCACTAGGCATGGTGCATAAATAATGAATCTTGGAACACTGAAAAAATAAAATAAAAAAAAAAAACAGAAAAAACCCCATCAAAATGAATGTACTGTATGGTAAAAAAAATAACACAATTTAAAAAAAAAAAAAGGTAACATTGCTGCAAACATTGAATGCAGTCCTGGCCGCTACATCCATATAGCAGACTGCCCTGCAGTCCATTGGCCTCCCAGTTGTAATTTAACCCTTGGCATTCATACTTGTTAAGAATTAAGGGCATTGGAACAACTTTGTCTACCAGTGGGCAGTTCCTCACTGAGGCTGCATGGTCTCTGAGAGCCATGTACATGGCCCAGGACAGGTGGTCTCTGAAAATCTGCCAAGTATAGATTCCACCCTGTGGAATAATCCTTGAGCCTTCGACAGCTTCACTGAACAATAATTTCTTTCACTATCCTCATGTTGGGTCTCTGGTATTTGTAAAGAAGAGAGAAAATATAGAAAAGGAAGCCAGTTTGTTCCTTGGGGAAGGGTGATTACTGTGGGGGGTGTGGGTGACTTGTGGGCTCCCTCCTCCTCGGGACAAGAATCAGGTCTGTGTGCCTTCCAGTCTCTGAGAAGTGCCCAAATGCCCAGATGCCCAAAGCTAGGGCCGCGAGTTTCCCACCAAGAGCAACATTGCTTTTTAAACAAGTTTAAGAGTGTTTTGCAATTGTAGAATCACAGCAAGAGCACTGGATGGGCAGCTGAAGCCCCTGACCCTAAGTGAACCCCTTTCTCCCTTGGTGATTTAAGTTTGTGTCTTCTCTTTTGCTAAGATTTTCTTCAGATTTAGTCGTTCTTCTGTTCCTGGTACAGAGAGACACCCTTACAAATGGAGATTTCCAGGGTGCCTGGGTGGCTTAGTGGGTTAAAGCCTCTGCCTTCGGCTCAGGTCATGATCCCAGGGTCCTGGGATCGAGCCCCGCATGGAGCTCTCTGCTCAGCAGGGAGCCTGCTTCCTCTCCTTTCTCTCTGCCTGTCTCTCTGCCTACTTGATATCTTTCTCCCTGTGAAATAAATAAATAAAATCTTTAAAAAAAAAGAATGGAGATTTCCTTTATAAATATGCATTTCACTTACCCAAAAACAACCTATGCTCAGTTTTCAGAGATTGTCCTGAGACTGCTGATTCTTAAAATTAATCAGCCCAAACAAACCTTGTGCCAAAGAGGCATACTTTGGGCATCATAATCTGCTTCCTTCACATGGATGTGCTCAGTTTCCTTATGGATGCATTTATGGAAGGGCATCCTGACTTCTTTAAGTTTGTAACCATTATGAATAGAGTTTCTGTGCATAACTGCATGGGAGTTTTGCTTGGAAATAGTTTTTCAAAGCAGTTGTCTTAATACTGGAAGTGTGATTGTTGGTTCTTAACATGAGACTTATTTAGGTTTGGAAAAAAGAGCCAAACTATCTTTGAAGGGACAGTTGCTAACATTCCTTACCTTCCAGCAACTGGTATTCTCTGAAGCCTTTCTCTAGAGTTTAGCATTTATAATAGTTGTGCAGTGCTGTGTCCCTCTTGTTTAAATTTGTGCTTTCCTAATGATGAGGTCAAGCATATTTTTGTATGCTTATTTTGTATCTGTATGTCTTCTTTGTCTAGGCATTTTCAGATCCTTACCATTATGGATTAGGATGTTATTTCCTTATTGTTGAGTTCTGATAGTTTTGTGTGTGTTTTGAATACAAATATTTTACCAGATATGTGTTTTGCAAATATTTCTCCCAGTTTGTGGCTTGTCTTTTAGTTTTCTGATCAAGGTCTTTCACGGAGCAGAAGTTTTAATTTTAGGAAGTTCATGTTATCAGTTTTTTTCTTTTGTGGATTAGCTTGTGGTGTTGTGGGTTAAAACTCATCACCAAGCTTGAGGCCATGTGGGTTTTCTTTTTGCTATTTTGATCGTTTTACATTTTAAATATATCTACAATTTTGAGTGAATTTTAGTGTAATTTGTAAAACCTGTGTCTGCATTTCACTTAATTCAGTAAGGTTTCTAATTGTTCCTATTTCCCGGGAAGTCAGGGGATAATTGGGCTCCATTTCAGTTTGAATTTCCCAAATATAATGGATTCAGCTGGACCCCAGAAGGAACAGGAGCCTGCCTTGAACTGACCGTAGCATCCTGCGCCGCTCCGCCCCCCACCCCCGCAGGGGGCTCCTGAGTGTCTCCTCCTGAAGCCTGGGGGTCAGCACAGAGGGTCCTGAGGCCTTGGAACACCTGTCAGTGCACGGGAGGAGGTGGGGCCTCTCCACAGTCAGGAGCCCGGCCTCCTCAGGACGCGCTGTGGAGGGCGCGGGGCCGTGTCCACGCCGACAGGCGTCCGGCCCCCTCAGGCCCCGTGGTGGGAGAAGGTGAGCTGAAGCCGCCGGAGCGGGGACTGCCGAGGGGATGCGGGGCTCGCAGGACCCCCGGAGGAGGGGCGCGCTGTGTAGACGGTGCGGCTTCCGCGGCTTTGTGTGCGGCGCGGTGGTCCCGCGGGGCTGAGCGCGGGGCTGTGGGGTCCCCCCTGTCCGGGCTCGGACGCGCCCCGGGTCGCGGCTGTGTCTGTGCGCGGCGGACTCGGCTCCTGCCGCCCCCTCGGGGCTCGCGCTCCTCCCGCCCCGCCCGCCTCGGCCCCGCGCGTCCTTCCCGCGTCCACACCGGCTCCGGCCGGGAGCGACAGCGCGGGCTCTGCCGGCGGCGGCGGGGACGGCGGGTGTTTCCCGGCGCGGTTGTCCCCGAGCCCGAGCGTCTCCCGTCCCCGCGCGTCCCGCTCCGTGTCCGTCGTCAGCGGCGCGCGGCGTCGGAGGACCGGCCTGTCCCCGGCTCGGCGGGTCCCGGGCAAGGCGCGGGAAGCCGGGAGGGCTGCCGGGAGGGCGCGTCCGTGGAGAGAGGCGGGGGCCGGGGGGACGTAGGTTCCCGCCGCGGAGCTGCGGGGGCGGCGACCTCCTGCGGGGGATGAACCTCGGCTCCCGGCCCGGGGCGGGAGCGTCTCCTCCGCGGGGTCTGTCGAGCGCCGAGCCGCCCCCGTCCCGCCGCCGCTCCGGCTCCCCGGCCGCCGGCCCGAGGCCCGACCCGCCTCCTCACGGCTCCGACCGAGCTGTGGGGGCGCCGCGGGGACCTGGGACCCCGAGTCCCGCCGTGTCTGACGCGCCCCGACTCCGTCCTCCCGCGAGTCTCGGGCCGGCCGCGGCCTCCTGCGAGGGCGAGTGGCCCGTCCGCGCGGGGGACCTGGACCCGGCGGGCGCGGCCTCCCTCCCGGAGTCCGACGTCGTCTCTGCTCCTGCGACGCGGTGCCGCGGGTGTCGGGAAGCGCCGCGTCCTCTGCGGTGACCTCGGACCTGCGGGACCGGGTCTCACAGAGACGCTCATCCCCGAACGCAGACCCCCCACCGTCGCTTCCGAACCGCGTCTGTCGTGTGACACGGGCTGCTTCGGGCGTTTGACCCCAAACAGCGACACCGTCCCGTGGAACCCCACGGAACCCCAGGTGAGGAAACCCTGACAGCGCCTGCAGTGGCCCCCGGACCGCAGGCCCACGTCGGCGGTCACCGCCCGCCGCCCCGTCCGCGCCGTCTTCTCCGGTCCCGACCGGTTTTCTCCCTCCGGAGCCGCTCCCGAGACTCCGCCCTGTGCACGACCCGGACGGGCTTACGGAGCGCAGAGGGTCCCGTCTGAGGGGCATTTCAACAGGGCTGTGTCCCTGGGGCCGTTCCCGGGGTCCACGCGCGTGGGGACAGGCGTCACCCTTCGCGTTCTCACGGCGACTAAACACGACGACACGGACCGCTTCAGGCGGGTGGCAGTTCGCAGCCCCAGCCGAGGTCACCTGCCGCACGTCGTTCTCCGGACTGTTCTCGCTGTCCCCGAGGGGACTGTGTGCGCGACACACCAGCTCCCGGGTCCCCTCCCTCGGCCCCGCAGCCGCGTCCGACCGTGTGTCCCGGACGCCGCCTCCGAGTGCGGTCCTGGGGTCTGTCCCTCCGTGGGCACCAGCGTCCGCCCTCGTTCCGGACTCCGAGGACAGCCGGCAGCCTTCAGACGTGCGCGCGGTGCTCGCCGGAGATTTACGGGAAAACGACCCCTTCTTCCTGCTTTCGTGAGAGTTTGTCACCGCAGCAGACGTGGATTTGGGTTAGAACCTTTTCTGCGTCACTTACACGACCGCATGGCTTGACTCCCGCATTCATTGCGCTGCGCAACATTGTTTCACTCTTGAACAGCCCCGAGACGTCTGTGAACAGACACTTGCTTATGGCGCAGGCGTGTCCGCGAGCTCTTGGTTTCGCAATTTTCCTGATCAGGATCCTCACTTTTACTTAAAGAAAGGTATAGGAATGCATTTCGCTGATTTTGTGATGATTTCATTGGGGTTGGTATTCGTCGTTAGGATGGGGGTTAGGGTTAGGTTAGGGTTAGGGTTAGGGGTTAAGGTTAGGGTTGCCTTAGGGTTAGGGTCTCCCTGTCCTCACAGGCACAGAGCCCGTTCTCCTCCAGTAACCACAGTGATCTTTTTGGAACATAAGCTTTGGGCCTCTCTGTGGTTTGCTCCCCTCCTGGTCCCCTCCCAGCCTCACCTCTCCCACGGGGACCCTCCCTTCTGTGGGAACCCAGGAGTGTGGCTTCCCACAGGTGCCTCAGGCTGGAATCCAAGCCTTTGCCTATGCTGTGCCTCTGCCAGGAAAACCGTTCTCTCCTCCTGCTTCCCCTCTGGCTTGTTTCCCATTGGTTGAGCCGCGATTTGCCCCCTGATGACCTGCCTCATGCCTGCTGGGTGTGTGTGAGCTTTTCCCCCACTTAAATGTAGGGCTGCATGGGTTTCCAGCCTTCTAAGCCTTAGGGTCCCCTTTGTAAGATGGGGTGCTGATGGCCCCCATCTCTGGGAGCAGGAGGCAGGGAGGCCCCAGGGGCAGACTCACTCAGGACAGGCTGGGAGAGTGGCTGTCGCTTTAAACAGTCCAGAGCCTGACCCCTTGAAGAAGGTGTACATGTTCACAACCCCCAGCTCTGGGGTCCTGCTGCCAGCCTCTGGCAGTGAACCTCCTCACACCCTGTCCCTGTCCCTATAACTTCTTGCACCTGTTCTTGCAGATAGCGGAGAAGCCCTTCATGGTGGGACACAGGGTCACCTACTACATCTTCACTGACCAGCTGGCTGCCGGGTCCATGTGCCCCTCCAGGAGAGCCAGATGTTGGTGGTCCTCATGGTGGCCACAGGGTTACCTACTATGTCTTCATCGACCAGCCGGCTGCCAGGCCCTTGTGTCCTCACCGGGAGGGCTGGAGGGTGGTGGTCCTCGAGGTCTGTGATGTCCTGCACTGGCAGGTTGTGTCCATGCGGCACATGGTGATGGTCAGTTGCTTCTGCAAGCAGCACTTCCTCCCTGAGGTGGACGACTTGGTGTGAAGGCGTAGACCTGAAGTTCTGTGATGACATGGGTGTGGAGATCCTGTCCCCCTTCTTTGGCACCCTGTACCCCAGTTTCTACTGGGCAGCCTATAAGGACTTCAGCTACAAGTGCCAGCCATAGTCCCAGGCCCACATCCCCAGGGATCAGGGCAGCATTTACTACATGGGGGCCTTTTTTAGGGTATTGGTGGTGGAGGTTCATTGACTGATCTTGGCCCATCACCATGCGATGGGGGTTGACCTGGCCAATGAGATGGAGGCCATGTGGCATGACAAGAGCCACCTGGGCAGGTACCTGCTGGATCACAAACTCACCAAGATGCTGTCCCTGGAAGACCCATGGGACCTGCAGTGGCTAGATGTGCCCTGGAGGACCTGTGGTACCCACAGCTGCTGGGCTGTCCCTTGGAGGACCTGTGGGACCTGTGGCTACTCTACTGTCCCCTGGAGGACTTGTGGAATACACAGCTGCTGGGATGTTCCTTGGAGGACCTGTGGGACCTGTGGCTTCCACGCTGTCCTCTGGAGGACCTGTGGGACCTGCAGATGCTGGGCTGTCCCAGGAGGATCTGTGGGATCCGAAGCTGCTGGGCTACCCACTACCCCCTCCCCCATCATGAAGAAGCTGAGAGACATGGCTGTGCCCAAGAGTCACCAGGACACCAGGAACACGTGAGGGGCTGCCCCCGTTTCCATCAGGGGATGCTGCCAGTGGAGCCATCAAAGCAGGTTCCTTCTTCTGTCCCCTCTGAGGGAGACTGTGAGGCCCAGATATCCAGGAGCCCCAGCCACATATGGGAGGCCTGCCTGGGGACACAAGTTCTTCCTGACAGTTTTCAGAAAGTTCGTCCAGCGGTACCCTCACTTTCTGGGAGGTAGATTTTCTGGAATCTGCAGTGTGTCCTGCTGCCCCACCTTATTGAAGGCACATTGTCTGAGGACCCAAGACTGTGGGTCTGTGGCCTGGAGGGATCTAAGCAGAGCTGGTGGGGTGGGAGGGCTGCAGGGCACAGAGGCGTGTTTCAGAAAGCTTGCCATGGTCCCAGGCATCCTACTGTTTTTGTATTAAAGCCCTGAGATCTTTAAAATGCCAGCAGTGTTATAGTGTGGGCCAGAAAATCACGCCCATCACCACCTAAATTATTGGCCCTTTCTTGTCACTTGAGCTGAATACAAAGGATTGGGAGTAGGAGCTTGAGGGGAAGTCCTGAGTCAGACTTTGTTTGGGGCACAAAGGCCATCCCGACAAGCTTGTGCCGAGCCTGAGGAGGGGGTCTGTGTGGAGACCCCGGCTGCAGAAACTGCTGTCTCCTGATGCCCCCTCAGCCCACCCCAGTGCATCTGCTGCTGGGAGAGCCCCTGCCCCCTCCTCTCTGCAGAGGGCTCTCTCCTGCTCCAGTGGTGCCTCCTCCCCTGCCAGTCACTGCCAGCCTGCAGCATGGGAGGGTAGATACCCCGATGACCTCCAGCCCTGGGGACAGAGCCAGTGTGGGTGGGGTGTGGTCTTCCAGCTGGCTTGAGCACCAGGCCCCCACTGTGCTCTCTCTCCCGTGGGCTCAGTGGACTACGTCCTTCCTTAGGCTCCTTAGGCCCAAGCCATCCCCTGCTCAGGGACCATTCTTGGCCCAGGCTCCACACGCTGGGACTGGGAGCAGGTCGTCTGGACCTTCTGGACTTGTGCTTCCATGCCCACGACATGGGCACAGGCTGGCCTCACAGACTCGTCAGAGGAGACCCAGTGCAGGCCACTACATGGGAGGTGCCAAGTGACCCCAGAGGGAGCACCCAGGCCTTGCACAAAGCACCAGGCTCAAGGGACCCAGCATAGGATCTGGGCCCCAGGCCACAGGGCATGGGGAGTCCTGGTCGGGGAGACCCTGGTAGGGGGTGGGAGTCCATGGAAGTGTCCTAGAAGGGGCAGAGGACAAGGAAGGCAACAGGACTGAGCTTTCCCAGGAAGTAGATGGAAGAGTCAGAGGGTCACAGAAACCTTTGGGTAAACTCAGAGGCCCTGCAGATTTTGGCTAAAATGCTGTCATTTGGTCAGAAAAGTTGTGTCACAAACCCCAGTCAACATTGAATGGTTTACTTTTGTTGCTTCTAGGAATCAGTGTGGATGGGCCAGTAGAACTCACAGTGCATGAAGTGTAGGATATATTTACTTTTCATCATTTTTCAGGACTAGATTTTTCTTAAGGAAATGCTAAGCATGTGTCTTTCCAACAATTTTTAGTGAAATGGGCCTCTGTTTTCAGGAGCAGATTCCTGGTGCTCATCACCGCTGCGAGCCCTGAGGACTGTCCCCTGTCACCTCCCACAGTGGATGTGACCACATGGGTGAGGGGACCTCACTGATGAAGCCCCAGTGCTCAGTACAGAGCAGGGACCCCAGGTCCTCCGCCAAATGAGGGAGGGCATGAGGGAGGATGGGAGGGAGGGAAAGAGAGAGGGAGGGATAGAGGGAGGGGAGAGAGGGAGGAGGAAGGGGAGGATGGGGGGGAGGGAGGATGAGGGGAGAGATGGAGTCAGGGAGGGAAGGGAGGGGTAGAGGGGAAGGAAGGGGGAATGAATGATGGAGTGAAGAAATGAGGTAGGGAGGGAGGGAGTGAAATCCCAGAAGCTGGTCCAAACATCAGGAGCCATTATTTTGGGTGAGATCTGAGGGAATCACAGCCTAGGCCTTGGATGGTAGCTTGGGGCACGTCCATCTGTCCGCCCAGTGCTGACCTTCCTTCTCCTTGGCCCGCTGTCATCCTGGATCCTCTCCACCTCCTCCTTCAACTATTACGAATGTCCCCAGGAGCAGGGTGGCAGGAGTGGGGTCTCAGAGGGGCTGCCGCAATCCTGTGCCCCAGACAACACTGAGAAAGTAGCCCCAGGACATTGTGTCATGAGGACTGGGATGAGGATCCCCTCCACCTCCTTGGGCATGAACACTGTTCCATTCCCTGCTGTCTCCACCACTGCTGTGCCCAATACTACTGAAAACACATCTGTGACCCACCGAGCCAGAGTTTCTGGGGGTGAGTCCCAGGCGGAGCCCTGCTAGGTGATAGGTGGACCTGTGGCCTGGGATGGGCGCCGCTCACTGTTGTCCCAGACAGGGGTGCCTGTCCGCCTTCTCTCTAGGGTCCCTGCATCGGACCTCTGCTTCCTCACGTTCTCCCCAGGGCTGCTGGTCCCCAGACCAGACACCTGCCAGTCTGAGGGTGACCAGCACTGCCTCCCCCAGGGTTTCCTTGGCCTGAGTCCTTCCCTGGGAGCTCCCGCATCTCCTGACACATGGTGCCTGTGTGCCTCTCCTCCCCCTTGAACTTGCACGTGTTTGGTCTCTGTCCCTGTCTCTGTCCCTGTGGGACCCAGTGACTTGGAGCATGGATTGGAGCAGACCCATGGGAGACCTTTCTCTGGCCTAGGGTTGTGAGCGATGCTTTTGCCCTCTGTGGTGTGTCTTCCAGCTTTCTGTATTTCCCTGGTTTCTGTGTGGGCCACAGGAGGAAACAGTCTTGTCCTGTCTGGGGACCGACTGTGGTGTCCCAGCAGGAACAGGGGCCTTGGCCCCGAGATTGTGCCCAGAATTCCTAAAGGGGTCCCTAGGAGGACATCTCCTCTGTAACCCATTGGGCATCTCAACAACCAATAAGGGAAATTCTATGTCAAACAGACAGAAGAAACAAAAAGCAAAGCAAACTCAGCCCAACCCAACCCAACCCCAAACAAGGGCCCTTTGAAAATAGGTGCAGACACAAAGGCACCTATTGAGGGATTCCACTTCCGGAAACCTCCAGAACACGTGCAGGAACAGAAAGAGAAAGCAGCTTAGGGTTGCGAGGGGCCAGGCTGGGGGAACAATGGGCAGGAGGGCTTGGGCTCAGGGTCTCGTTTGGGGAAGGAGATAGCCTGCAACGATGTTCCGTGGCGTGGTGGCCCAGCGTTGGGAATGCACTTCATGCTCATGACGTGTTCAAGGGAAAACAAGAACTTTTATTTAAAATAAATAATACACGGCATACAGGAGATGGACGGCGACGAGAACGGTGACTCCATACAGGAGAGGAAGGACACAAGGGGAGGGCATGAGAGATTCTGGGGGGATGTCGGGGTCAGGGGATGGAACTGCCGGCATTTTTATGGGGAGATCTCCCCGCAGAGTTGTGGGCTCTGGATGCGGGTCTGGGAGTCCCGCAGGAGAAGGTGTAGGGGCAGGGGTTGGGCTAGGGGCGGGGACAGGGTCAGCAGTAGAGGCCAGTGCAGGATCCAGAGCAGGAGCTGGGTCAGAGACAGGAACAGGAGCACAGGCAAGGGCAGGGAAAGGAGCAGGAGCAAATGAGAGGGACTGGGTCTGGGGCAGGAACAGGGGCCTAGGCAGGGGTAGGGGAAGGGGCAGTGGTCCTGGCAGGGCCAGGGGAAGGGATGGCGGCAGTTGAAGGGGAAGACGCAGGGGCAGGGGCTGGGTCTGGGGCAGGAACAGGGGCGCAGGCAGGGAAAGTGGGGGCCTTCCTGGCAGGGGCAGGGGCAAGACCAGGGGTAGGACCTGGGTCTGGGGCAGGTGCAGGGGCAGTGGCCCTGGCAGGGAAAGGAGAAAGGACAGGGGCAGGGGCAGGGGCAGACACAGGGGCAGTGGAAGGGGCAGGAGCAGGAACTGGGGCAAGTGCATTGGGGATGACTGGTTCAGGGTCAAGGGCAGGAGCTGGGTCTGGGGCGGGAACAGGGGCCTAGGCAGGGCCAGGGGAAGGGGCAGTGTTCCTGGCAGAGCCAGGGGAAGGGATGGTGGCAGTTGAAGGGGAAGACGCAGGGCAAGGGCCTGGGTCTGGGGCAGGAACAGGGGCACAGGCAGGGAAAGTGGAGGCCTTCCTGGCAGGGGCAGGGGCAGATGCAGGGGCAGGGACAGGGCCAGGGGCAAGAACAGGGGTAGGACCTGGGTCTGGGGCAGGTGCATGGGCAGTGGCCCAGGCAGGGAAAAGAGAAAGTACAGGGGCAGGGGCAGACGCAAGGGCAGGGGAAGGGGCAGGAGCAGGAACTGAGGCAAGTGCATTGGTGATGACTGGTACAGGGTCAAGGGCAGGAGCTGGGTCTGGGGCAGGAACATGGGCACCGGCAGGGATAGTGGAGGCCTCCCTGGCAGGGGCAGAGGCAGGGTCAGGGGCAGGGTCAGGGGTAAGAACAGGGTTAGGACTCGGGTCTGGGTCAGGTGTAGGGGCAAGTGCAGGGGCAGGACCTGGGTCTGGGGCATGAGCCGGGGCAGGTGCAGGGGCCGTGGCCCTGTCAGGGAAAGGAGAAGGGATAGGAGCAGGGGAAGAGGCAGGGGCAGGAGCTGGGGCAAGTGCAGGGGTGATGGTCGGTGCAGGGTCAAGGGCAGGAGCTGGGTCTGGGGCAGGAACAGGGGCACAGGCAGGGGAAAGGGAGGCCGTCCTGGCAGGGGCACAGGAAGGGGCAAGGGAAAGGGCAGGAACAGGGTTAGGACCTGGGTCTGGGGCAGGTGCAGGGGCAGGTGCCGGGGCAGTGGCCCTGGCAGGGAGAGGTGAAGGGATAGGGACAGGGGAAGGGGCACGGACAGGAGCTGGGGCAAGGGCAGAGGTGATGGCCGGTGCAGGGTCAAGGGCAGGATTTCAGCCTGGGGCAGGAACAGGGGCAGAGGCAGGGGAAGGGGAGGCTGTCCTGGCAGGGACGAGGGAAGGGGCAAGGCAAGGGGCAGGAACAGGTGAAGGACCTGTGTCTGGGGCGGGTGCAGGGGCACGACCTGGGTCTGGGGCACATGCCGGGGCAGGTGCAGGGGCCTTGGCCCTGTCAGGGAAAGGAGAAGGGATAGGAGCAGGGGAACGGGCACGGGCAGGAGCTGGGGCAAGTGCAGGGGTGATGGCCGGTGCAGGGTCAAGGGCAGGAGCTGGGTCTGGGGCAGGAACAGGGGCACAGGCAGGGGAAAGGGAGGCCGTCCTGGCAGGGGCACGGGAAGGGGCAAGGGAAAGGGCAGGAACAGGGTTAGGACTTGGGTCTGGGGCAGGTGCAGGGGCAGGGGCAGGAGCAGGTGCCGGGGCAGTGGCCCTGGCAGGGAAAGGAGAAGGGATAGGGGCAGGGGAAGGGGCAGGGGCAGGAGCTTGGGCAAGGGCAGGGGTGATGGCCTGTGCGAGGTCAAGGGCAGGAGCTGGGTCTGGGGCAGGAACAGGGGCTCAGGGAGGGGTCGGGGTAGGGGTGGGACCAAGGGAGGATCTGGGTCAAGGGCCAGAACAGGAGCACAGGCAGGGGCAGGGGAAGTGGGAGTCGCTCTGGCAGGGGCAGGGGAAGGGGGAGCGGCAGGAGCAGGGGTGGGGGCAGGAGCAGGAGCCAGCTCTCCCTGGACAGCATCAGCATCTCCGTGGGCAGGCGCCCGGGCACCTGTGGGCTCCCGGTCTCCCGCCGAAGTGACTCCAGACACCATCTGCCCCTCCGGAGTGGCTGAAGTTGGGAGTGGGTCTCGCTCCTCCGCTGGAGAAGCTGGGAGAGGAGAGAAGGTCACCCGCGGGCCTGCCTCTCCCTGTGGCTTTGCAGAGACCGAGCACAGCCCGGGGTCTCCCGGAGAAGCCGCAGCCACGAAGGAACCCTCCCGGGGACGTCTCCCCGACTGCAGTCCACCCCCTGGGTGCTCTGAGCCAAGTCGGGGCTCCTGGCCCCACACCAGCCTGTGGGGGCTTCTCCCTGTGGGGCCCAGCGGCGACCCCTCCCCACACAGCCACAGGCACCCCATCCCAGCCTTCTCACCCTCGGACTTGGCCTCCGTGGGCTCCGTGTCCAGGACCGCAGTCCAGTGGAGTCCCGCGGGCAGTGGTCTGGGAGGTACCGGAGGCCTTCCCAGGACCGGGGACTCCGGGGTCGGGGAGGAGGGCGTGTCTTCCCGCCTCCTTCCTCGTTCATCCGTGGCCTGCCAAGGCAGAGACGGGGAGTGTGCAAGAGGCGTCAGAGCCCTGCCCGGCCGTACCCACCGTGCTGCTGCCCAGTGCCCCTGCTTCTCCCAGATCCCACGCAGCAGACCTGTGCGTGCACAGCCCCGCACCCGGGTCAGTGACCCGTCCCTGCAGGGTCTCAGGATCAACCCTGGGCAGAAGGGTGCAGCCCCCACACCCAGTCCCACCTCGCCAGCCGTAGCCTGGGGTGTGAACATGACCTGCCCACCAGGCATCTGACCCCTCATCAGCCTGCTCCTGCTCGGGACGTCTCCACCCCAGATGAGCTCTCTTCACACACACACACACACACACACACACACACACACGGGGAGGAGACCTAGGCCTACACGGGTCGGTCAGAAGGTGTGGGGCTGTCTGACTCGGAGCCTCCCGGGGTCACCTTTTGATTCTTTTTGCCAAAGGGCCAGAGTCGTCGGGGAAGCCTGACACGACCGGCCCAGTGAGGGGCCGTGTTGGGCGGGCGAGCTCTCCTCTGCCTGCATCCTCTGGGCTTCGGTAGGCAGCACCAGAACATGTCGCTTCCTTCAGGATCTGCCCAGAGATGAGCTGGGCAGAGGGGGATCTATAGAATTTGGGTGCCTGGATACGTGGGTTCCAAGTCCGTTGGGCTGTGTTGTCAGGGAAGTGAGGTCACCATGCCTGGGGGCTCCTTACCCGACTTCCTGCTCCCCCCAGAGCTCCCTGAGGGCGCCCCTCCCCCAGCTGCTCAAGGCTCCCCCTCCACCCCATGCCCTGTCCATCCAGGGACCCCCACACAGCCTCCCCACAGCCCCTGGGAGGCCTGGGTGCAGCTGTTGTCCCCGCTGGGAGGGCACAGAGCTGGGTTCAGACCGGGCTCCTGCTCCTGCCCAGGACCGTGAGCCCGCGCACACCCTGTGGCTCTCAGGGCCTCCCCAGTCTCCCCGTCTGCACAATGGGGGTGTTCTGGCTTCTCCTTCTAGGGATGCCATCAGGGGTAGGAGCCCTGCATACGTTCCATCCCCGCTCTCCCAGGAGGCTGGTGCACACACTTGGCCAGGCACAGGTGAGCCAGGGGGCTGGGCGGGGGCATGGAACACAGCCCTGAGGGGCCTGGATCTGCTAACCCTCCTGCCTGTGTCCCATCACCTGTGGCAAGGTTGCAGTGCATGGATTCTGACCTTGGTGACACAGACTTCCCGGGGCTCCCATTAGGTGGAGGTCCAAGGGCCTCGTCTCTGCGCATGTGCTGGCCAGGCCCCCACAGTGGTCCCTGGGCATTCCCGAATCCGTCCTCCCAGGGTGGACGGCCCATGTGGCTGAGAAGGGGACAAAGTATTTTGCAGGCATTTCCCAGCTGATTGAGGAAAGTCTGGGACTTTTCCTGGTTCCCTCTCTCCTGTGTTCAGTGTCTGTCTCTGTCTTTGTCTTTGTCCCTGTGCCTGCGTCTGTCTCTGTTCGTGTGTGTCTCCCAGGAGCAGGATCTGTGGGCTCCAGGGCGGATGGGAGAAACCTCCGAAATCTCCCTTGTCCCTGTTTCCCTCTCCTGTGTTGGTGCTTGGTTCATTGCTAAGTAAGGCCTTCTCACCCTGAGCAGGGCACTGACTCTGGAACCTCTTCCCAGTGGGGACCCTGAGGCTGCAACAAGGAGGGTCCTGCCCTTGGTCCCCAGACCAGGGGTCCAGTGCTCTGCCACATTCTGCAAGCCCACAAGGTCAGCCCCCCGATCCCCCAGGCTGTCTTCTGCTCAGAAGGACCTCGAGGGAGTCCAAAGCATTTTCCCAAGACTGGGAGCACAGTGGGTCAGGGATAGAGATTCAAGGACAACAGGCTCTTCTACAAGCCTGTGGGAGACTAGGGACACCCTGTCTCTATGGCCCCACTGATAGAAGAAGGAAGGGGAGGCCTTCGGTGTTGTAGCCCTGTTCACACGGGGAGGGGGTACCTTTTCCTACTTCCAGTAGTCCAGGGTGGTGATGGACACCAGGCCCCAGACCCTGTCCCCACCCAGTGCCCTGGCAAAACCCCTTGGCCCCTTGGGGACCCCTTGACCATCAGCCTGTCCTGTCTCCCCTCCCCATGCTTTGGATCTCGGTCCTTGCCAGGAGTCCTGAAGCCCCTGACCCCATGGCCCAGCTGTTTCCAACCTCTTTCTTCTTTCCCCCTTGTTACCCACCATTTTCCCAGGGTGTCTCCCCCTCTGACCCTTAGCTGGGCAGTGTGTGTGTGTGTGTGTGTGCGCGTGCACTCATGGGCGCGCTCAAACACATATGCCTCTAGCTGTCTGGGATGCCCGAGGTCATGTCCCCACATGCGATGGGGTGGGTAGCTCTCCCCAAGGATCTGAGGAGCTCTCACCCTCCAAGCAAACCTCATGGGAGGGTCAGGGCTTGCCTAGGACTGGAGGGAAGCTCTGCTCCTTGGACTCTGTACCCGTCTTTTGTCCTGTGACAGTCCCTGCCTCTCTTGAGCCCAGGTTCCCGACTGTCTCTGAGGGTTGGACATGGAAATGCTTGAACCTGGCCGTTCCTCCAGGGGTAGGTGGAGGTGGAGGAAAGGTGCACCAGGCACACAGACCTCCATTCCGAGAGGGCCAGGTGTGCCCAGGAGACCTGCACGCAGCACTTGTACCATGACCCAGCCTTGCAGTGGACATGTACGCGACCCATGGCTCTGTACCTGAGTGGTCCCCCATGTTCCCTCATCACTGCCAAGTGCTCTGTGGCCCCGAAGTCTGCTGAGCATCAGAACCGTGCCTACCCTGGGAAGCAAGGCTCAGGGTGCAAGGCCAGGTCGCATGGACATCTGGGGATGCGAAAGTCCCTGAATTCCCCCCACCCAGCTGGTCTGGAATTCAGACTCCATTACAGGGCCCAGCTAAATGCAGGGTTGAGCCAGAGGACTTGGCAACATCAGTGGAGGCCAAGTCAGAGCAGGGTAAGATCAGTCTACCCCTTCCAGTTCTCCTCCCCTCCTTCTGCTTGTCTTCCTGGCTGTGCCCTGGGACAGAGTTCTAGCCTGTCCCTGGATTCAGCCCTGGCTAGAGTCAGAGGGGTGGGAAGGAGGGCAGGAAGGAGGGGTCACCACCAGGATGCCCAAGTGTGAGCGTGTTGTTACCGTAATGAGGGACCCTGTGGACACTCATGGATTTCAGCCCTTTTTAGCCATGAGCAGTGACCCCAGGACTTGGCCCCTGCCCCATCCTTCACCCTCCATGAGGTCCCGCATTTCCCCCAGCCCAGTCCTTGTCTGCAGCCAGTCCTCCCTCCAGCCCCAGGGAATTCTGCTGCTCCAGGAGGCTTTAAACTCATTACAAGTTGGAGCCGCGCCAGCCCTATGGGGCCTGATTTTAGGTCCTGGAGTCCCACAGTGAGGAGAGGTTATGTGGCACAGGAGCAGGGAGAGGGCAGAATGGACTCTCCCTGGGGGCCATGGCTCCCTGGTCTGCACAGACCCTGTTGTGTGCTGGCCCCTAGGGCACCCATACTCCAGCTCCCAGGCAGGCTCCGGAAGGGAAACCAGAGTGTGGCTTGTGCTAGCTCAGACTGTCACTCTGTCCTGCCAGCGGGACTCCCTCTCCCAGTTGGTCAGCAACACCCTCAGAGCCAAGAACAGCCCATCATCCAGCTCAGGGGCCAGTGTGTGGCCGGGCAGGCAGGGGAGAGCTCACCCTGGGCTCAGGGAATCCCTGGCTGGGCTAATGGTGGCTCGGGAGGGCTGGCCTTCCAGCCCCTCTGCTGAGCAGCCCTGTGACTGGAGTCATTTGCCTCCCCTCTCTGGGCCTCACTCTCTGCCTCTGTGCAATGCAGTGATCCTGAGTGATCGATCACTCCTGTGGCAGGAACATATGGGATGCTGGTGATTGACCTATTGTGGGCACAGAGTTTGGATTGCAGAGTGCTGCGGGGGATGGTGCACAGTGTTGCCAGTGAGCACCCCTCCTCCCCAAGCCATTCAGCCCTTCCACGCAGCTGCCAGGCCCCTGGGAGACCACACTCCTGACACCAGGTCCCTATGTGTGGCTCTTCTTCAGCAGTGGGACAGGGTGGGACCCTGGAACACGGGGTCATCTCCTCACTCTGAGGGCAGGAGAGCAAGGAAGACTTCCCCTGGGGTCTCCCAAGGCCATGTAAGAGGGGAGGTGGCTGCCCCCAAGCAGGACATTGAAATTCTGCTTCTGTTAGAACCTGAGAACTGGGGTTTGGTTCTTTCACTTGCTGGGCTGACAAGACACACACGCTCTCCATGCCTCCTCCTTGAATGAAGAGCTCTCGCAGGGTCCTGGGCGTCCTGGACTTGGGAAGGGGGAGGGGCCGGTCCTCTCTCTGGCTCCTGAAGGAGACCCGTCGTCTCAAAGACAGGATTGTTTCTCGTCATGGTCCTGGGCCAGAATGGGAGACAGCCCCTTACGGCTCCTGACTCTGGGGCTGAGGGGGCCTTTCTCAGGTGCAGCAATGCCCCCTGAAAGTGGGGGTTTCAGGAAGAACATATGCCTGGACCAGGTCCTGCCCCAGGGTGGTGGCTGCCTTCTCCAGGTCTGGAGAAAGAGGGACATCCTCTGCTTCTCTGGGCGTGGGGTCCTCTGACCCATGAGCAGGCACTGGAAGTTTTCCAGTCTGACTCTGGAAGTGCACCAGTGGGTCAATCACTAGCCACACATGAACACGGATAGCATGCTAAGGAAGTGCCAGAGGTGATCCTGTGCCAATGGCCTGTGGTCGGCGGGCCTGGCAGCTTCAGTGCCCTCCAGTGGACCCCCTTTCCCTGGATGGGAATCCCCCTGGAGTCTCTGTCTTCAGCGCTCTCTTCCTGCTGGTTTCAGGACCAAGGGAGAGACTGGTGTGGCTTAGAAGCCTCCACCCCTGCCTCCCTCTGTTTGCACACATCACAGAAGGAAGTCCCATCTGTCCTCTGCTAGAGAAGGTGAATTCCTGGGTCAGGTGGAGCTCAGGTGCCTGAGGACAGAGGGTCTCCTGCAGTTCCCCCGGAGAGAAGAGTGATGGACTCCCCTGTCTGGGAGAATGGTGAGCAGCATCCTTCCTAGGCCACAGGGGCACCCGTCACCTGGCAGTGCTTATACTCCGACTCACCCCTGGAAGCTCTGGCACAGTTTTTCATAGATGTATTTTTTTAAAAGATTAATTAATTTATTTGACAGACAGATCACTAGTAGGTAGAGGGGCAGGTTTGGGGGGTGGGGAGAAGTAGGCTTCCTGCTGAGCAGAGAGCCCAATAGGGGGCTTGATCCCAGGACTCTGGGACCATGACCTGAGCTGAAGGCAGAGGCTTTAACCCACTGAACCACCCAGGTGCCCCTCATAGATGTATTTCCAACAGAGTTTAACACAGCGGTGGTGGAGATAGCGGAGTAAACAACGCCAGTGCTTGTGGGGGTGGATGGTGCCTCAATTAAGCCACGGAGTCTTGATTTTGGCTCAGGATGTGGGATCGAGCCCAGTGTAGGGTCTGTGTTCAGTGCAGTTTGGGCTCATGATTCTCCCTTCCCCCTCCTGCCTCTCCCACCACTCTCATGCCACACACTCTCTCTCTGAAATAAATGAGTAAAATATAAAAATGGCATCATACAGAATGTACTTTAAAAAAATTATAAAGAATTGAACATTGATTTTGCCATTTTAAGCATTTTCAGTATAAAGTTGGCAGTGGTAAGTGTGTTTACACTGCTGTGAAACAGATCTTGAGAGCATTTCATCATACAATCTGAACATTATATCTTACAAATCTGAACTTCTTTTCCCATTGTTATTTGTTTTTCACGTAGAAAGCACATTTATTTATTTATTATGCTCAGTTAGCCACATATAGTACATTAGATTTCAATGTAGTGTTCAATGATTCATTAGTTGTGTATAACACCCAGAGTCATCACAACTCGTGCCCTTCTTAATACCCATCACTGTGGTATCCCATTCCCCTCCCTTCTCTAAGCCTCAGTTTGGTTTCCAGAATCCAAGGTCTCTCATGGTTTGTCTCCCTCTCTGATTTCTTCCCACTCATTTTCCCTCCCTTGCCCTATGGTCCTCCATGTTATTCCTTACGTTCCTCATATGAGTAAAACTGTATGATAATTGTCTTTCTCTGGTTGACTTACTTCACTCAGCATAACCCCCTCCAGTTCTACCCATGTTGATGCAAATGGTGGGTATTCATCCTTTCTGATGGCTGGGTGATATTCCATCATAGACATGGACCATATATTCTTTATCCGTTCATCTGTTGAAGGGCATTTTGACTCCTTCCACAGTTTGGCTATTGTGGACATCGCTGCTATGAACATTGGGGTGCACATGTCCCTTCTTTTCATTCCATCTATATGTTTAGGTAAATAGCCAGTAGTGCAATCGGTCGGTTGTAGGGTAGCTCTATTTTTAATGTCTGAGGTACCTCCATACTGTTTTCTAAGGTGGCTGTACCAGCTTTCACTCCCACCAGGAGTGTAAGAGGGTTCCCCTTTCTCCACATTCTTGCCAACATTTGTTGTTTCCTGTCTTGTTAATTTTTGCCATTCTAACTGGTGTTAGAATGTGGTGGCACCTCATTGTGGTTTTGACTTGAATTTCCCTGATGGCTAGTGATGTGGAGCACTTTTTCATCTGTCTTTTGGCCATTTGTATGTCTTCTTTGGAGAAGTGTCTGTTCATGTCTTCTGTCCATTTCTTGACTTCATTATTTGTTTTTTTGGGTGTTGAGTTTGATAAATTCTTTATAGATCTTGGATACGAGCCCTTTATCTGTAATGCCATTTGCAAATATCTTCTCTCATTCCATGGGTTGTCTCTTAGTTTTGTTGACTGTTTCCTTTGTTGTGCAGAAGCTTTTCATATTGATGATGTCCCCAAAATTTATTTCTTTTTTTGTTTCCTTTGACATGTCTTTTTCTTTTAAGATTTTAAATTATTTATTAGACAGAGAAAGACACAGGGAGAGAGGGAACACAAGCAAGGGGAGTGGGAAAGGGAGAAGCAGGCCTCCTGCTGAACAGGGTATCTTATGTGGGGCTTGATCCCAGGAATCTGGGATCATGACCTGAGCTGAAGGCAGACGTTTAATGACCGAGTCACCCAGGTGCCCTTAGAGACGTGTCTTGAAAGAAGTTGCCGTGGCTGAGGTCAAAGAGGTTACTGCCTATGTTCTCCTCTAGGAATTTGATGGATTCCTGTCTCACATTGTGGTCTTTCATCCATTTTGAGTTTATCTTTGTGTATGGTGTAACAGAATGGTCCAGTTTCATTCTTCTGCATGTGGATGTCCAATTTTCCCAGCACCGTTTGTTTAAGAGACTGTTCTTTTTCCACTGGATATTCATTCCTGATTTGCCAAAGATGGGTTTACCATAGAGTTGAGGATCCATTTTTGGGTTCTCTACTCTGTCCCATTGATTTATGTTCTGTTTTTTTTTTTTTTAAAGATTTTATTTATTCATTTGACAGACAGAGATCACAAGTAGGCAGAGAGGCAGGCAGAGAGAGAGAGAGAGGAGGAAGCAGGCTCCCCGCTGAGCAGAGAGCCCGATGCGGGACTCGATCCCGGGACCCCGAGATCATGACCTGAGCCGAAGGCAGCGGCTTAACCCACTGAGCCACCCAGGCGCCCTTATGTTCTGTTTTTGTGCCAATACCATGCTGTCTTGATGCTCACAGCTTTGTAATACAGCTTGAAGTCAGGCATCGTGATGTGATGATCCCAGAGTTGGTTTTCTTTTTCAACCTTTCCCTTGTTATGTGGAGTCTTCTCTGGTTCCTGTTTGTTCCAGCTCTTTGAAAAATGCCAATGGTGTTTTGCTAGGGATGACATTGAACTTGTAGATTGTCCTGGGCAGCATAGATATTTTGACAATGTTTATTCTTCTAACCCATGAACATTCAATATTTTTTCCATCTCTTTGTGTCTTCCTCAGCACTTACTTTCATAAGTGTTCTGTAGTTTCTAGAGTATATAGCCTTTACCTCTTTGGTTAGGTCTATTCCTAGGTATCTTATGGTTTTTGGCGCTGTTGTAAATGGAATTGATTCCCTAATTTCTCTTTCTACAGTTACATTGTTAGTGTATAGAAAAGCAACTGATTTCTGTGCATTGATTTTGTATTCTGCCACATGACTGAAGGCTGTATGAGTTCTAGTAATATGGGGGTGGAGTCTTTTGGATTTTCTACATATAGTGTCATGTCATCTGTGAAGAGAGAGAGTTTGACTTCTTTTGTCAGTTTGAATGCTTTCTATTTCTTGTTGTTTTCTGATTGCTGATGCTAGGACTTCTAGTACTATGTTGAAAAATAGTGGCAAGAATGGGGCATCTTTGTTGTGTTCCTGAGCTTAAGGGAAAAGCTCTCCGCTTTTCCTCATTGAGAATGACATGTGCCATGGACTTTTCATAGGTGTTTTTTATGAAATTGAGGAATGTTCCTCTATCCCTACACTCTGAAGAGTTTTAATTGGGAATATATATTCCATCACAAATGGGCTCATCCTAGAAGGGTGCTTTGAAGGTCTAAGAAGCACTATCCACTCCATGGGTGAGACCAGAAAATGAAGTTCTTCTCACTTGGAGCATTACTATTTGGGTCTTAAAATTGTCTTGGAAATGTGGGAAACCTTGCATTTCCTGAAGCCCAAGCCTCAGAAGGTCTGAGAATAGCTGACCTTGTCAGGAGTCAGGCACAACTCCTCAGGAAGTGTTGGTGCAGGAAGAGAAGGGGCAAGGCTCTGAGGGTGGTCTGCAGCTAGAGGAATCCGGGGAAGGGGCCCTGCTTGTGGGGGACCCGCCCCAAACTCCGCCAATGCCTGTGCGGCCCAGCCAGCTGCAGCCAGCTGTACAGGTGGGAAGGGCCTCCAGGACCACCTGCAGTTACAGGGAGGCACCGGTGTAAGTTCTGGTGCTTGGATGCAGGCAGGTGTAGCAACCAATGGGCTTGGGGCACCACCCTCCCTGACCAGTCACCGTGTGGGGGTGGAGCTACCTCTCTGTGGGTGGGCCCCCAGCTGCCCCTGGATACAGCAGTGAGGCAGGAGAAGGCGAGATTGACCTGTGGGGGCTCCCTGGTGGGTGAGTACACGCTGGGGGCTGGGGTGGGGACCCAGGTGGAGCTCCACGTGGGAAGTGGGGGTACTGGAAGGGGGCATGGAATGAGCTAATCCTGGGAACTCAGGTGAGTTCTCCTTTTTCCCTTGAAAGTCCCTTCTGCCCTATATCCGTTAATTGGCCATACCCCCCAGATCCTTGAACTCTAGGACGCCCACTCACCCCTGGTTTTGCGGGATGAGTTGTGGACATTTCAGGTTTCCCAGTGTTCCCCTGGAAGACTGCATGTAAGGATGGCACACAGTCCCCACGTCAGTGGGCGGCACCCCGGTCCCTGACACAGTGCAGGTAATGGACCTTGAGCAGCACCTCCAGGTCAGCAGGGTCCCCCTGTTCAGGCACAATTGTGGCAGCACCAAGCCTCAGAGCCATCCCCCAACTTCAGCATTGTGCCCTGTGTCCCTTGGAGATGGTGGTAATGGCCTGTAAGGATAATGCAGGTGGGTCCTCCAGGTTCCTGTCTCCCGCCCCAGGCACAGGTGTAGTGGAAACAGCCCCAGAGGCATCTCCTAATTTTAGCATTGTTCCCTGTGTCCCTCACGGATGGTGGCAATAAGCTGTCAGGATTGTGCAGGAGGGTCCTCCAGGTCCCTGTTCCCCCAGGCACAGGTGTGGTGGCAACAAACTTCAGAGTAGTCCTTCAACTTCAGCACCGTGCCTCATGCCCTGGGGTTGGTGGTCATAGCCTGTCAGGATCCTGCAGGAGCTTCCCCAGTTGGGGGCCTGGAAGCTGGATTAAAAATATATATGTATTAGACTGGTGACTAGAACAGGGTCACCCATTTAATTTTGGGTGGCTCATTGGGTTAAAGCCTCTGCCTTTGGCTCAGGTCATGATCCCAGGGTCCTGGGATCGAGCCCTGCATCGGGCTCTCTGCTTGGCAGAGAGCCTGCTTCCTCCTCTTTCTCTCTGCCTACTTGTGATCTTTATCTGTCAAATAAATAAAATCTTAAAAAAAAGATTATGATTATCTTTTTTAATGAAAGTATTGTTAAGATAAACTAGTTAAAAAACGTTAAAAGAGGAAAGGGTAAAAGTTAAAAAAAATAGCAGAAGAAAAAAAAAGAAAATTTTAAAAAATTAATTAACTGCAAGACTAAATCATGGGGAGAAAGCCATGAATTCTGTGCTTTGCTTTTTCCTCTCTGGAATTCCGCTGTTCTCCTTGGTAAGTGAGCTCGGTCTTGGCTGGATTTCTTATTGATCTTCTGGGGAGGGGCCTGTTGCAGTGATTCCCAAGTGCCTTTGCCCGGGGCGGAATCGCACCGCCCTTACCCGGGGCCGGGCTGAGGGACCGCTCGGCTTTGCTTTCAGGAGCTTTTGTTCCCGGAGTCGGTGGAGTTCCGGAGGGCGGGCATGAAGCTGGCGGCCCCGGGCTCCGGCGGAGCAGCGAGAGGGTTAGGGTTAGGGTTAGGGCTCCCCAGTGCGCCCTCGGAGAAAAGCGCTCAATCCCTCCGGTCCGCCTGGGCTCCGCCGCGCTCCGAGCCCTCCGAGCCTGCGGCCGGTCAAGGTGAGCCCGAGCGGCGAGCTCACGGTCGGCTCCGTCTCCGCAGCCGGCTTCCCGCTCCAGTACCCGCGAGCGCTGCGGCACTCAGACACCCCGATCCTTCTGCGACCCCGCGGGACCTGGGGCCACGCCGACCCCGCGGGGGCTCGCCCCGGTTCAGCCTCTGGAGCGACGTCCCTCCGCGGCACCGACTTGTAAAAGTCCCGTTTTGTGCTCCGGCTCCGCCGCTCGCCGGGAGCTGCCCCTCCCCCGCGGTCTAGGTCCTGTGCTTTGGAGTCACGTGTCCGCCGGTCCTACCTGTCGAAAGCGGTCGGTGTTCTGTTTCTAGAATTGTTGCTCTTCTTCTCTCCGATCTCCTGTTGGGTTTCTAGGTGTTCGCAATGGTTGGACAAGCTGTCTAGCTGGTCTCCTGCTACTGATGTTGTCTCAGCCTGTTACTTCACCATCTTGCGTGCGTGTGTGTTTTTTACAAGATTTTATTTGACACAGAGGGAGAGACGTCACAAGTAGGCCGAGCAGGAGGCAGAGAGAGGGGGAAGCAGGTTCCCTGCTGAGCAGAGAGCCCGATGCGGGGCTCGATCCCAGGATGCTGAGAGAGGACCCAAGCTTCAGCTTAGGCAGAGGCTTAACCCACTGGGACACCCAGGTGCCCCACACAGGTAGTGTTTTATTCTGTCCTTTTCCTTACTTCTCTGAAGGGAAAAGGAAGTGGAGACTGGAGCCTGGTTTCTGATTTGAAGAAATGGGAGATAAGAGATTTGGAAGAGCAGTGTTCATGCTGACACGGTCCTCAGTGCACAGTGAGCGAAGGTTTGAAGCTTGGACTTGGAAGTGTTGGTGTACAGGGAGGATGTTGTCCAAGTTTCCAGCACACAGAGTCACTTGGCTGGTCTTTCTACTCGGACCAGTTCCTGCCTTGATGAGGGCAGTGTCGCGAGCAAGCCCCTGCGTCCCGCCGGGAGGTCGCGGCTTATAAGAATGAAGAGAGATTTGGAAGATGTCACTCACTTGATATTTATTGGGACGAGGTCCGCACCGCAATCATCGCGGTTTGGCAGCTCGTCAAGTTGTCACGATGAAGGAGACGTCGCCTCACAATCTAGACAGAGAGGTCACCGCAGAAGTTGCGACTAAGAACCAGCGAGTGGTCGGCAACGAGACTGTCGGGGCGTCGGCAGCACCGGCGACGATGTTCTCCCGACAGGGAACTCGCTTCGCCTCAGTCCAACCCGATGCCTCTCTTATATGCTGTGCTAAGTCTCCTTCATGAACATATTACATCACTTGTTTTTCATATGCTTACACTCCACAAATATACACACACACGTAAACGTGTTTTTGCAACATTTTTGCAACATCATTTCACTGGTCAAAATATTTACAACTTATTGCTCTACGTTAATCTGCACACACATTAGTCTTATCACTACACACACATTGGTCTAGGCGTACTTGCCATGCTTGCTATGAATGTTTTTACCTGTTTACTTTTAGTTGGAGTAGGGGAGGCCTACTCCATTTTAATTTATTTATTTATTGCATTCATCAATTAAAGGTTCACACTCACTACAGGCAGCTTGAAAGTGGCTTGGAACCCTAGGGCACTTGAGGAATGATCGCATGGGACACCTGGGTGGGCCAGTGTAGACAAACTCAGGGAATTCCAGGGCTAATGATGAATACATTTCTGAGGCTGGAGTTTGCTTCTCTGTGAGTAGCATTGAGCCGGGGTGGAAAGTAGTCTCTGGATCTTATGACTCATCATGTGAGCAGGTCTGAGCCTGGAAGCATTGTCAGATCAGATATCTGGGAGATCGTGAGGCCATGGTGGTGGACCACCACTCTTGAGGGCAGGCCATCCTGCTCCAGGGACAGGGCTCTGCTCCCTGGCCAGCCCTACTGCTGCAGATGCACCACTATCGTTACTTTCTCTTTGGTTCTCATGCCCTCGGCTCAGCAGGGTGGTTGGTGGGAAGCAGTCCACAGGCAACTTTATTGATCCTGCCCCGGTGCCCCTTGCTTTCTCAGATGAGGTGCAGCAGGTGTCCTCTGCCTGGTGTCTATGAATTCAACCAGCAGAAGAACTTCTTCCAAAGCCACACACCTGAGAGATCCTCCACTTTCCTGTGCTATGCGGAAGAGGCCAGTTTTCATTTGGAACTGAAATCTCAGCTCCTGCTATTCGGTTCGAAGGGCACACAGCACACCAGCCTCCAGGAAGCTCTGTTCCGCTTGGGGCCTGATGTGCACGACTGAGGCCAAACCTGGGAAGCCTGCTGCTGCTGCTGCTGCAGGTTCCTTCCGGAAAACTGTGCACCAAAGTCTGGTTTGTCATGACATCCCAGGAAAGAGGGATAGGTGCAGCACTCTGCCTGACCACAGGAGGATGCTGGATGTCGGTCACAGGTAGCTGGTGTAGGGAGGAGAGATGTCTGTTTCCCAGGACGTGGACCAGAGGGAGATTGAGGCCCTGGGATGCTTTTCTGCTCAGCTCTCTCAGGTTAGCTCATCAGGCAAGGGGAGGAAGTGTGTGTGCTCACCTGTAATCGAGGAAGGTGTCTGGTTTCAGGTTTCATGTGCAAGTGGATTCCCCTTATGGCTCATCTCCCTGATGGTGTGGAGGGTGCATTAGGTGGACTCCTTGGCCCAGGCATCCTGACTGTGCAAGAGCTTTGGTCACCTTTTCCCCCAGGGCTCTGGAGTAGGAAATTGGAGTGAGTCAGAAGTGAAGCCATCCATGTAGGCCTCTGTTTCTCCCTTTCCAAGATGGACTGGTGGTTGTGATAACTGCTCTGGAAATATAAAGCAGGAGGCAGGGCAGGGGTGATGAAAGGGAGGTGGGGTGGTGGTCGATGTTCACATGGGGGAAGGTGGTATTTCCCTAGGAAGGTGATACTTGAATCAAGATCTAAAGAAGGTGACTGATATCACATCAAGAGCATTCTAAATGGAAGGAAAAGCATGTGCAAAAGCCCTGGGACGGAGCATACCAGGTATGTCCAGGAGCAGCAAGAAGGCCCTGTGGCCACAGGAGGCAGCTTAGGACGTGACCTCCAGGAGGTGACAGTAGGGTGACAGAAAGCCATTACAGGGCTGTGACCCCATGGGACCTTGTTTCACTGGGCCATCCTGGCTACAGTGTTGAGAGTAGATAACACAGTGTTGAGGATAGACAAGGGAGGTCAATAATGAAGCTTTTCTAGGAACTCAGGCAAGAGATAGGCAAGAGATGGGTGGCCTTGGAAGGAGTGGTTAATCCTATTCTGGGTACATTTTGAAGACGGAGTTCACAAGATTTGCTGATGGCCTGGATATTGGGAATGGGAGAAAGGAGGAATTGAGAGAACTCCCAGCTCTTGTTGGTTGCCCCAAGTGAGGGGAAGGAGGAGGTTTCTGGGAGTAGGAGGGAGTCTGTGTTCCACATGCTGAGGAAAGTACCTTTCACAGTGGACCTGCCGATGTTCGTGTCTGGGAGAACTCTGAGCTTCTGCCCCCTCAGCAACTTTCAAGTACAAGTCTCCCCCACTTTCAAAGTTCATGGTAAGACACTTGGCTCTTTTGAAAGATCTACGTTTTCACCCAGCTTCAGTAGCAGGAAGAAACCTGAAGAGGATTTCCCTCTTATGAAAAAAGTCAAAGAGTGGACATTGCGTTCAGCACCTGTTTTGTGGGGAACCCCTACAGAGGCAGCGTGCACCCCAACCAGCTCCTTCCTGGGCAGTGCTCTCCATATCCAGCCACCAGTGCTTTGAATCGTGGCTGTGAGCATCCGTTGTGCTTTATCTCCATTTCTCTTGGGTATCCATTAGGAAGTTGTGTCCTGAGGCTGAAGAAAGGCCAAGGAGAAGAAATTTTTAGAGTCCGATCATACTCACTAATTTTTCTGTACAATTTAATGGTAATTACTTCTTTACACAATTTCTGCTAGGAAAGGTTTCCTAGGAAAAATGTACTTTCAAAGAACAGGGGAACCTGGACCCCTCCCGCAGGGTTAGCTTTAGTCTCTCTGTGACACAGAACATTTCATGACTTGCAGATTTTATCACTCAAACATTGCGCCTTTGACCACCTTCATCTGTTTCCCGCCCCCAACTTCCCTGAATCTGGCAACCACCAATTTGTTTTCAGTATGTATGTGTTCATTATGTTTTTGTTTCCATGTGGACTGGACATGAGAGCATCTGGTTTGTCGTTCTGTGTCTACGTTCCTTAGCATAATGTTCTCAAGGTTTGTTTCCGTGACTGGTTATTGTGAACGATGCTCCAGTGAACTTGGGAGTGCATCTCTCTTTTTGAGGGAGTGTTTTTGTGGTTTCAAAAAAAATTCGATAGAGCAATTACTGGGTCTCATGGTAGTTGTGTTTATTATTTTCAGGAACCTCCCTACTGTTTGCCACTGTGGCTGCACCAATGTACATTCCCACCAACAGCCCATTGGGTCCCTCATCTACACATGCTTGACCACACCTGGTATCTGTCTCTGGGACAAATGCCGTTCCAAAAGTTGTGACAGCTAACTCCTGTTTTGACTTACAGTTCCCTGATGACGATTAGTGATGCTGAACAACTTTTTCTGTGTCTGTTTCCCACATGTATGTTATCATTGGAAAGTATCTATTCACATATTCTTCCCGTTTTTTATTTAGTTTTTGTTTAGATTTGTATGTGTGTTTTGTGTATTTTGGATATTAGCCTCTTCTCACATGTATGATTTACAGATGATTTTGTCACTGGGTGGGTTGCCTTTTAAGTTTTTGTTGGTTTCTTTTGCCGTGAAGAAGATTTCAGTTTGATGTTGTTCCACTTGCTTATTTTTGCCTTTGTTGCCTTTGCTTTTGATGTCTGATCTGAAGACTTTGCCAAAACCAATGTGAAGAAACTTACTACGTGTGTTTTCTTCTTGGAGGCTTATGGATTCAGGTCTTATGTTCAAGTCATTCATCCGTTTAAAATTTCTGTGTGCGGTGTTGTGATCTAGTTACATTCTTCTGCATTCAGTGTCCAGTTTTTTCAGTTTCATTCACTGAAGAGAAAGTCCCCTCCGCATTGTACATTTTCTGCTCCTGTGTTGTAACTTAAGACTATATACATGTGGGTTAGTTTCTGAGATTTCTATTTTGTTCGATTCTATTCTGTGTGTGTGTGTTTATGCCAGTACCATTCGGTTTTGATGATTATAACATTGTATTCTAGTTTGAAATCTGGGAGTGTGGCGACTGCAGCTTTCTTTCCCCAGATTGCTTTGGGTATTTGGGTATATGGATTTTGTGAATCCATATGAATTTTAGAATTGTCTTCTATTTCTTTGAATAATGTCATTGGGATTCGGATAGGGATTTTATCACATCTCTAGATTGCTTTGGCTATGAGGAACATGTTAATGTCCAGTTAATGAGAATGGCATACGCTTCTGTTTATTTGTGTCATCTTCCATTTCTTTGACCCACGCATTTCTCCCCACCCCAATGCACACATGCACTTCCTTTATTTTCCACCATGTGTTCAGTGTACCAGGTCTTTCTTATTCTTGGTTACTCTTATTCCTAGGTATTTTTTCTCCATGCAATTGTAAATGGCATTGCTTTCTTAGTTTCTTTTTGTGAAAGTTTGTCTTCAGTATATAGAAACACAACAAGTTGGGGCACCTGGGTGGTTCTGTTGGTGAAGCATCTGCCTTCAGGTCAGGTCATGATTCTGGGGTCCTGGGATGGAGCTCCTTATCGGGCTCCCTGCTCAGTGGGGAGCCTGCTTTTCTCTCTCCCTCTGTTGCTCCCCCTGACTGTGCTCATGCTTCCTCTGTCAAAGAAATAAATAAAATCTTTTAAAAGAAGAAATGCAATAGGTCTCTGTATGTCAACTTTGTATCCTGCAGCTTTACTGAATTTGTTTTCTCTAACAGTTTTTTTGGTGGAATCATTAGGGATTTCTATTTGTAGTATCCTGTCATCTGCAAATAGTGACTGTTTTCTTTTCCTATTTGGATTTCAGAAATTTTTTTGGTCTAAATGTTTTGTCTTGGAATTTCAGTGCTGTGTTGAATGAAAGTGGCGATCGTTGTCTTGTTCTTGGTCGTAGTGGAAAAGTTTTCAGCTTTTCACTCTTGAGTATGGTATCAGCTATGGGCCTTTCATATAGGGCCTTTAAAAATTATTTATTTATTTTAAAAATTTCTTTTCAGTGTTCCAGAATTCATTGTTTATGTACCACACCCAGTGCTCCATGCAACATATAGAGCCTTTATTGTGTTGAGGAATGTTCCCCCAATACCCAGATTTGTGAGAACTTCTTTCTGCATCTATTGTAACAATCATATGATTTTATTTTTTATTTTGTTGAGGTGGTGTACCCATTGGTAGATGTGCAGATGTGGAATCGTCCTTGCCTCACTGTGAAAAATCCCAGTGGATCATGTTGTGGGATTCTCCTGATGTATTGTTGAATTCGATTTGCTGATTAATTTCTTGAGGATTTTGACATCTATGTTCATGAGGGATATTGGCATTTCCTTTTCTTGTATGTTTCTGGAATCCTTTTCTTGAATTGTTTCGGTAGCAGGATAGTGCTTAGTTCCTAAAACGAGTTTGAATGGATGCCCTCCTCTTCTATTTTTTAAAGAGTTTGTGAAGGATTTGTATTAATTCTTCTACTGTCTGGCTAAACTCCTCAGTGAAACTTTTCGGTCTTGGACCTCTATTTCTTGGGAGGTTTTTGATTATCAAATCAATCTTTTTTTAAAAAATTTATTTATTAGACAGCCAGAGATCACAAGTAGGCAGAGAGGCAGGCAGAGAGAGAAAGGGAAGCAGGCTCCTTGCTGAGCAGAGCCCGATGCGGGGCTCGATCCCAGGATCCTGGGATCATGACCTGAGCCAAAGGCAGAGGCTTTAACCCACTGAGCCACCCAGGTGCCCCTAAATCAATCTTTTTTACTAGTGATCAGTCTGTTCAGATTTTTTCCCTTTCATGGTTCTGTCTTTCTAGGTTGTTGGTAGGGACTTACCCATTTCTTCTAGGTTGTCCAGTGTGTTGGCCTCTACTTGCTCATAGTACTCGGATGATCTTTTGTATTTTTGTGGTATTCATCATCATGGATCATCTTTCATTCCTTTTTTAAAAGTTCCTCATTTTTAAAAATTTAAATTCAATTAGGCAAGGTATAATACATTGATATATATTTTTTAAAGATTTTATTTATTTATTTATTTGACAGACAGAGATCACAAGTAGGCAGAGAGGCAGGCAGAGAGAGAGGAAGGGAAGCAGGCTAAAGAAAGCCCTATGCGGGGCTCGATCCCAGGGTCCTGGGACCATGACCTGAGCCGAAGGCAGAGGCTTTAAACCACTGATCCACCCAGGTTCCCCACATTGTTAGTTTTTGATGTAGTGTTCGATGATTCATTATTCATGATTCAATTACTTCCATGATTCACAGAGTACAACAGCCAGTGCTTATCACCACACATGCCCTCTTTCATGCCCATCACCCAGTTATCCCATCCCCCCACTCACTTCCCTTTCTGCACCCCTCAATTTATTTCCCAGAGTCCAGAGTCTCATATGGTTTTCCTTCTCAGATATCTTCCCATTCACGTTTCCCACCCTGTCCCTATGATCCTCTGTGTTATTCCTTATATTCCACATATGAGTGAAACCGTATGATAACTGTCTTTCTCTGCTTGACTTATTTCACTTAGCATAATCCCCTCCAGTTCCATCCATGTCCATGCAAATGGTAAGTATTCATCGTTTCTGAAGGTGGAGTAATATTCCATTGTATATATGAACCACATCTCCTTTTTTTAATTTTAAAAAGGATTTTATTTATTTATTTGACAGAGAGAGAGAGATCACAAGTAGGCAGAGAGCAGGCAGGGAGGGAGGGGGAAGCAGGCTCCCCACTGAGCAGAGAGCCCAAACCTGAGATCATGACCTGAGCTGAGTCACCCAGGCTCCCAGCTCTTATTTTCATTGATCTTTTGTCTTTTTAGTCTCCATTGAATTATTTCCACATTCCTTTTTTTTATTTTCTTATTCCTACTGATTTGGGGATTTGCTTTTCTCCCGCCTCCTTTTTTCCCATGGAAGTGTATTGGGGAGCCTTTTTCTGGATTGACAGGGATCTGAATTTCTATGAATTTCCCCCTTAGAACTACTTTTATTGCATCTCATAAGTTTTTGTAGGTTCTCCTTTTTGTCTCAGGGTACCTCTAAAATTTCTTGATTTCTTCTTTGACAGTTGGTTGTTTAGTAGCATGTTGTTAAATCTCCCCATATTCTTGACAGTCCCATTTTCTTTTTGTGAATGATGGCCAGTTTCATATCGTTGTGATTGGACAAGATCTGAATTAGAAGGTGAAGGGGGACCATTCATATTAAATGCTTGTTTCCTTTTTTTTTTTTTTTTTTTGGCTGAGGGAAGAGCATGAGTTCTGTGGGGACAGAGGGAGGTTTTGTGAGACTGGAGTCGGAAGTACTGACTACCATGCAGGCTGTATACCACTGTTCACACTTTAGTCCTGATGGACGTGTACTTCATTAGAAGCATTTTATATGAGGTGCAGGGGTGCCTTTCTCTAACAGAAAGGTGCCATGTGAGTTCGTGGCATGGCCCCAGGTCAGCGACCAGGATGTATGGTATTGTGGGGGATTCGAACTAGGCTTTCTGTTGAAAGTGACTGAAACAGGGCATGGTGCGCTTCATGACAATAGCTGAGGTCCTGAGTGACCCACTGGGTGTTGGTGGTGGGTGGCGTAGCAGGGCCTGTGGATCTGTCTCATCATGTCCTGTGGAATTCAGGGACACCCTCCTGTCTATCGAGTTGTGTGGAGTCAGGTAGACAGCAGTCCCTGGCCAGGCACAGGGTCACACTAGAGTGCCACTAGAAGGGCAGTGTGTGGGGAGAGCCACTATTTGACTTCAATGAAAGCTGATCGGGATCTGGCGACTGTGATTCCTATGAGGAACATGGGGAGAGGAGGGATGTGGTGGTGCCTACTTCCCGGGGTGGTGGTCAGGACCAATCTGGATCTCACGAGGTCAGTCATGCCTGGCCAGAGACACCCAGTCACTGAAGCTGTGGACACTGTGCCCATGGTACTTTTGTGCCAGTGGGCTCCCATGCTGTCGCTTCCTACTCTTCATCATCTTCATGGTCATGAGCCTCTATTCTTGCCCTTTTGTCCATGACCTCTGGGGTGTTGCTTTCCCTCCATCTGGTCCTCCTCTTCTGCTCTGTGAAACCCGATGCCAGGGTAGCCTTCTAAAGAGGTAGCCCTGTCAGTACCCTGATGGAACACTTCTATGGATCCCCTGTGAGGTGAGGACAATACCTTGCCCTGGAAGGGGGCTGCAGGTCCCCAATCAAGAGATCCATCTCCCTTTTCAGCCTGGCCTGCCCTCCCCTCAGTCCTCCTCAGGGACTCTCTCCCCACTTCCTGAGCTTACAGCTCTAAACTTAAAAAATGAATATTGTTTTCAATTTCTCATGACCCTGGTTTGTCCATGCCATGTCTTTCGAACCTGTTAGTGGGTTTTCAGCAGTCCTGTAGGGCTGTCTGTTCAAGGAGGGGATGACCTCAGAGGGTAAGCCTTCCTTCTCAATTCCCTCAGCATATCCCTGAGCCCTGGAGCCAGCTGTCCCCCTGATGGTTGCAGGACTTGAGCCAGCCCATCCTGAGACCAGGATGTGCCATCTGTGTAGACTGATGTGGCCGGGAGGGTGGGCAGCTGGCGTGGGCCAGGACAGGGGCAGATACTTTCTCTTTATCACTCTTTACCCCCTCTTCCTCCCAGAGTTAGCTCAGAGCAGCCTCCAAGCCCCGTATCTCAAGATCCCTTGATCTGTACTCCTGCCTTCAGTTGGTGACCTTGGTGTTTTCACATTGCTTCTGCCTCCTATACCCGCACCCATGGCATTTACTCAATCAGGGGAGGGATTGTACCCTGGTCTGTACTTGGTCTTCTTCCTGTCCTGCACCGAGCCCATCCACATTTGTATCTTCCATGTATGTGCTTGGAAGCAAACCCATCCACGGGGAAACTATTAGCCAAATGGATCCAGGTGAAGATCACTGAATTAGATATCCAGGATGTATAACAGACCTTCTCTGAAACCTGTCCCCCACTCTGTGACTATCTCATCCTAAACCAGTAACAGTATTAGCCTTTTGGATTATGAAGTGGCATCTGTCTCTACTTATACTCTTGAATGCATAGGTGCTGAGACTGGACAGAAAGGGACTATGGCTCCCATGGACTAGGGTTAACAGGCAAAGTAGAAGAATTCAACAGACAGTCAAGTCAAAAAATGGGCAGAAGACATGAACAGACACTTCTCTAAAGAAGATATACAAATGGCTAACAGACACATTAACCATCAGGGAGATTCAAATCAAAACCACTTTGAGATACCACTTTATACCAATTAGAATGGCCAAAATTAACAAGACAGTAAACAACAAGTGTTGGAGAGGATGCGGAGAAAGGGGAACCCTCTTACACTGTTGGTGGGAATGCAAGTCTGTGCAGTCACTTTGGAAATAAGTGTTCAGATTCGTTAAGAAATTAAAAATAGAGCTACCCCGTGACCTTGCAATTGTACTAGTGTGTATTTACCTCAAAGATACAGATGTAGTAAACAGAAGGGCCATCTGTACCCCAATGTTCATAGCAACAACGGCCACAGTCGCCAATCTGTGGAAAAAGCCAAGATGCCCTTCAACAGCTTGATGGATAAAGAAGATATGGTCCATACATACAACGGAATGTTATGCCTCCACCAGAAAAGACAAATACTCAACTTTTGTATTAACGTGGATGGGACTGGAGGACATTAAGCTGAGTGAAATAAGCCAAGAAGAGAGAGTCGATTATGTGGTTTCCCTTACTTGTGGAGGATAGGGAATAATATGGAGGCCTTTAGGAGAAGGAAAGGAAAAGTGAGTTGGGGGAAATCGGAGGGGGAGATGAACCACGCGAGACTGTGGACTCTGAGAAACAAACTGAGGGTTTTGGAAGGGAAGTGGTGTGGGGTTAGGTGAGCCTGGTGATGGGTATTAAGGAGGGCACGTATTGCATGGAACACTGGGTGTGGTGCATAAACAATGAATCTTGGAATACTGAAAAAATAAAATAAAAAATCGTATAAGAATTCAGTGAAATTTGAATTCCAGGCATAGCGCAAATAATTACTGTAGAGTAAATACTCCCAAGTAGGGCTTATGAACATTATGTAGCAACAGCTCTTTCAAATAGGTGATTGGAAGAGAAATCTTTTTTAAAAAATTATTTATTTTAATTCCAGTTGAGTTAACCCAGTGTTGTATTAGTTTCAGTTGTACAGTCGTGTGATTCAGCAATTCCATATATGACTCAGTGCTCATCAGGAGAAGTGTACTCTCTGTCCCCTTCCTCTGTTTCACTCATCCCTCCAGTAATCTCCCATCTGGTAACCATCAGTTTTTACTCTATTGTTAAGAATCTGTTTTTGGTTTTTTTCTCTTCTTTCTCCTTTGTTTATGTATGTTTATTTCCTAAATTCTAGACAAGAGGGACATCCTATGGTATTGTCTTTCTCTGACTGACTGATTTCACTTAGGATAATACTTTCTAGCTCCACCCATGTGGCTGCAAATGGCAAGATTTTATTCTTTTTATGGCTGAATAATATTCTACTGTCTGTGTGTGTATGTGTGTAAGCATCTATCATCTCATTTATCGCTTTATCAACAGACACTTGGGTTGCTTTCATATTGTGATCTTGTACATAATGTTGCAAGAAACATAGGGGTGCATGCATCCTTTTGAGTTACTGTTTGCATATTCGTAGTAGTGTGGTTGCTGGATCCTAGGGTAGCTCTGTTTTTAACATCTTGTGGAACCTCCATACTGTTTTCCAGAGTGGCTGCGCTAGGTTCATTCCCACCAACAGAGCATGAGCGTTCCCCTTTCTTCACATCCTCCCAACATCTGCTGTTTCTTGTGCTGTATGTGAGCCATTCTGACAGTAGGAGGTAATATCTTACTGTACTTTTGGTTTGCATCTTCTTGATGATGGGTGGTGGTGAACATCTTTTCTGTCGGCCATCTGTGTTCCTTGGAGACATGTTTGTTTGTATCTTCTGCCCATTTTTCAACTGGACAATTTGGTTTTTTGGGTGTTGAACAGTATCAGTTTTATATATTTTAGACAGTATCTCTTTATTGCATAGGATATCTTCTCCTTTTCCATAGGTCATCTTATTATTACCTTTTCATTGTTTTACCACCATGTGGAAAATTTTTATTTTAATATAGTCCCAATGGTTTATTCTTTCTTTTGTTTCCTTTGCTTCAGGAGACAGTTTATAAAAATATTGCTATGGTCCATGTCAAGAAGTTACTGTCTGTGCTGTCTTGTAGGATTTCTATGGTTTCAGGTCTCCCACTGAGGTCATGAAACTGTTTTGAGTTTATTTGTCTGTATGGTGTCAGAAAGTGGTCTGATTTCATTCTCTTGCTCATAGATGTCCAGTTTCTCCAACACTATTTGTTACAGAGACTGTCCTTTTCCCTTTTGATATTCTTACCTGCTTTGTGGAAGATTAATTGTCCTCATAATTGTGGGTTTATGTCTGAGCTTCTATCCCATTCCCTTGGTTATTGTATTTTTGTGCCAGTACCACACTGTTAGGATGACTATAGCTTTGTAGTATAAATTGAAATCTGGAATCGTGCCTCTTCCAGCTTTCTTCTTATTCTCAACATTGTGTTAGCTATTCAGTACCATTTGTGGTTCCATACAAATTTTTATTTGAGCTCTGTCTGTTTAATTTAAATTCACTTAGCCAACTTACAGTACATCATTCGTTTCTGATGTAGTGGTCAATAATACATCAGTTGTGTGTAACACCCGGTGCACATTGCGTCCTAAGCTCTCCTTCATGCCCATCACCCAGTGATCTCCTCCAGCAACCCTCAGCTTGTCTCTGTAGTTAAGAGTCTCTCATGGTTTTCCTCCCTCTCCGATAACTTCCCATTCAGCTTTTCCTCCCTTCCCCTATGATCCTCTGTGCTGTTTCTTATAGTTCATATAAGAGTGAAACCATATGATAATTGTCTTTCTCTGATAGACTTATTCCCCTCAGCATAATTCCGTCTAGTTCCATTCAGGTCGATGTGATGGTAAGTATTCATCCTCTCTGATGGCTGAATACTATTCTATTGTAGATATGAACCACATCTTCTTTATGCTTTCATCTGCCCGTGAACATCTGGGCTCTTTCTGTAGTTTGGCTATAGTGGATATTTCTGCTAGAAACCTTGGTGAGAAGGTGTAACCACTTTTCACTAAATCTGTATCTTCAGGGTCAATACCTAGTAGTGCAATCGCTAGATCATAGAGTAGCTCTATTTTTAACTTCTTCAGGAAACTCAATACCATTTTACAGAGTGGCTGTATGAGCTTGCATTCCCACCAAAGTGTAAGAGGGTTACTCTTTCACTGCATCCTTGCCAACATTTGTTGCTCCCTGTCTTGATATATTTAACCATGCCGAAAGTTGTAAGGTGGTATCTAATTGTGGTTTTGATTTGCGATTTCCTCATGGTCACTGATGTTGAGTACTTTTCCGTGTGTCTGTCGGTCACTCGAATGTCCTTTTTGTGGAAAGGTGTGTTCATGTATATACCCATGTCTTAAGCTAGGATGGCGGTAAACCCAGTAGCATGGAAGGTGTGATCTGCTTAGGTACGGAGACCTTCACAAGCTCTGAGTTGAGGTGTAGAGATAAGGAGGGTATGAGTCTCCATATTATGGTCAGTACGGTATTAAAGTATAAATAAGTAGGGATTAGTTCAAGATTTCATTCAGATTTCTCCTGCTCTAAATCCTTTCTCTGAAAAGGCATGATTTTGACCTTGCTGTGGGGTGAGTCCTCTGCTTTCCGCAGGTGGCCTATTCCCTGGGATTTAGAGCCAGACCAGTGGGAGTGGTTCTTTAAAAAGCCAACCCAAGGTTAAGGTTAGGGTCTAGTGGCATGGTATGGCCCATCTTCTATCAGTATGGTGAACTTCCCAGGGGGCTGAATTGAGGGCATGGGTCAGGGGGAGTGTCAGGCTTAGGGTTTGTGTCCAGAGGGCCGCTCAATAGGGTGGTGGATTCAAGGGGTCATGCAGATAACTCCTACTCTGAATCCATTGCTGAGTTCGAAGCGGCACGGTATCCTTCTGGGCGGCATGCTGAGTCCTCTGGCACGGCTCAGATGTTCCAGGCTTTGGGGATTTGGAGCCAGGACTCTGGGGGAGGGAAGCCTTAGAATCCAACCTAGAGTTAGGGTTAGGGCCTAGGGGCATGGCAGGCCTGATTTGCCAGTGCTGAGGTGACACTCCCGAGGGCTTGAGTTGAAGGCAAGGATTAGGCTGAGTATCAGTCTCCATGTGTCCAGAGGAGGACGCTGAAGGTGGTGCGGGTTAAGTGGGCATACATATTTCCCCTCTCTGAATCTTTTCTCGAACAACAAATGGCATGGACGCCTTCTGGGTGCCAGGAGGAGGCCACTGGTATCGCTCACGCATATGCAGTCTCTGGGTATTGGGAGTCAGGTCTCTGGGGACAGACCCCGAAGAACACCACAGACTGTTAGGGTCTGCTGGCGCTGAGGCGAGCACCCTAGGGGCTTGAGTTGAGGGCGTGGGTCAGGCTGAATGTCAGTCTCCAGGTTCGTACTCAGGTTCCAGTGAAGGTGGGGGTGGCCTCTGGTGGGCATGTTGACTTCTCCTGCTATGAAGTTTTTGCCAGCGTTCCAAATGGCACGGTTAGCTGCTGGGTGGCGGGCGGATGCCACGGCAATGACGCAAGTGTCCCCAGTCTGGAGGGCTCGAGGGCCAGGACTCTGTGGACAGAAGCCTGAAAACCCAAGCTAGAGAAAGGGTTAGGGTGTAGGGGCACAAAGGTCAGATCTTCCTGCGCTGAGGCAAGGGCCCTGGGGGGCTGAGTTGAGGGCGTGAGTCAGGCTGAGGGTCAGACTCCAGGACTGTGTCCATGAGGCGGCTGAAGGTGGATGGTGGTCTCATGTGGGTATGTGGATTTCTTCTGCTCTGAAGCCTTTATGGAGTTGCAAATGACACAGTTCTTTCTGGGCGGCAAGCAGAATCCTCTGGTATGGTTTGCAGGGATTGGGGGCAGGCCTGTGGGGATGGAAGAATTAAAACTTAACATAGGGTCAGGGTTAGGGCCTAGGGCCGTGGCAGGCCTGATCTGTCATCACTGAGGCAAGATCCCTGGGGGGCCAAGTTGAGGTCAGGGGTCAAGCAGAGTGTCAGGATGAGGCTTTTCTTCCGGGGGGGGCGCTGGATGTGGGGGTGATCTCAGGGGGGCATGTACGAGTCCTACTTGGAGGGATTTGCACAGTTCCAAATAGAACCGTTTCCTCCTGGGGAATGGGCGGAGTCCTGTGGTTTGGCTCAGGGTTCCCCAGTCTGGAGGGCTTGGGGGCCACACCTCTGGTGACGGAACCTAAAAACACAACCTAGGGTTAGGGTTAGGGCCTAAGGGCCTGGAAGGCCTGATCTGCCAGCGCTGAGATGACCTTTTCAGGGGGCTGAGTAGAGGGCAGGGGTCGCCAGTGTTCTGGGGTGATTCAGGCCAGCAAGTGCCTGTTGTTGAGAGTACTTTTTCAGAAGGTTCAGGCTGTGACCCCTGGGACCACCGTCTAGACCCAGTCGGCTCCCGTGAGGGCTCCTAGTGCCAGAAGCGAGTTTGCCGGGGGGTTTCTGGCCAATTCTCACGAGGTTTCTGTCCAAGTCCATATCAATTTGTGCAGAAAGATTAAGAGAATTGGCTGACATTGTGTAGTGATTCGGGGTGTGCGTGTGTGGTGTTTGGAGCACTTTCTTGCCAAGGGCATGTTGCGACCATCTGGAACCAAGGGCTAGACCCACAGGACTTGCCTGAGGGTCCTTGCTGAGACTTGCTCCCCAGGGGCAGAGTTTAGGGAAGGGGTCAGGCTGGGCATCAGGCTTTGGCTTTGTGGTCTGTGGGGGGCACAAAGTGGGTGGTCTCAGGGGTCATGCAGTTTTCTCCCGCTCTGAGATCTCTGTGCAGTTCTGAGCAGCATGGTTTCCTCCTGTAGGGAAGGTGGAGTCCTAGGGTGTGCTCAGGGGTACCCAATGTGGAGGGCTTGGGGGCCAGGCCTCTGGGGCAGGAGCATGAAAACCCAACCTAGGGTTATGGTGAGGGCCTAGGGGCATGGTAGGGCTGATCTGCCCATGCTGAAGTGAGATTTCCGGGGGACTGAGTTGAGGATGGGGGTCAGGCGGCATCTCAGGCTCCGGGTTTGTGGCCAGGGGAGCTGCCGAATGTGCTGGCAGTCTCCGGGATGTATGCAGGTTTCTCATACTCTGAGGGTTCTACGCTGCTCTAAACGCCATGGTTTCCACCTGGGTGGCAGGCGGAATCCTGGGGTGTGGCTCAGGGTTCCCTAACCTGGAGGGATTGGGGGCCAGGTCTCTGGGGACACAATTCTGAAAACCAAAGTAGGGTTTGGTCCTAGGGGTATGATAGACCCAATCTGATGGCTCTAGGTGGGATCCCAGGGGTGCTGAGTAGAGGACGGGGGTCAGGCAGTGTGTCAGTCTCTGGTTTCTGTGGCCAGGGGTGGCCGCCAGAGGTGGGGTTAGCTTTAGGGAGGCATGGGGATTTCTCACGGTCTGAGGGTACGGCACAGGTCCAAATAGCACGATTTGCTCGTGGGTGGCAGGTGGACTCCTGGGGTGTGGCTCTGGGGTCCCCAATATGGAGGGCTCTGGGGACAGACCCCTGGGGATGGAAGCCTGAAACCCCAACCGAGGCTTAGGGCAAGGGCCTAGAGGCATCGCAGACCTGATATGCCAGTGCCAGGGCGCACACCTCAAGGGTTGAGTAGCAGGAGTGGTTGGCATCACATGCACCTGCCTCACAGAGGGCTTTCTAGCAGGGTTTGGACCACAACTACTTGGGACCCCGTGCCAGGCTCAGGCAGTGGCCCTGCCAGCCTGTGCCGCCAAATGCAAGTTCGCTGGGTTTTTCTGGCTAAATCTGACATTTTTTTCTGCCCAAATTGATATCGATTTGGGCAGAAAGCTGTGAGAATTGGTCAGCATTGGGTGGTGATTCAGGCCATGCTGGCGCATTCAGTCTAGAGCTCTTTCTTTCTCGGTGTGTGTTGTGGCCATCCAGGATCATGGGTTGGGCCCATGCAGCTCCCCTGCTCCACAGGCAGAGTTGAGGGAGGGGGTCCAGCTGAGCACCAGCCTGCATGTTTGTGGTCTGGTGGGGAGCCATATGTGGGGGTGGCCTCAGGAGGGGTATGCAGGTTTCTCCCACTCTGAGGGTTTTGCACAGCTCCAAGCAGCATGGTTCCTTCCTGGGTGGCAGGTGGAGTCCTGGGCTGTGGCTCAGAGGTCCACAGTCTGGAGGGATCGGTGGCTAGTTCTATGGGGACAGAAGCCTGAGAACCCACCCTAGGGTTACTGTTAGGGCCTAGGGGTATGACAGGCCTAATATGCCCACACTGAAGCAGGATCCCCGGGTACCTGAGTCGAGGACAGGGGTCCAGCAGTGCATCAGGCTCTTGGTTTTGTGGCCGGGTGGGCTGCCTGAGGTGGGGGTGGTCTCAGGGAAGCATGAGGGTTTGTTCTTTTCTGAGGGTTCTGCGTGGGTGCGGTCTCCTCCCGAGGGGCAGGTGGACTGCTGGGGTGTGGCTCTGGGGTCCCCAATCTAGAGGGTTTGGGGGATAGGCCCTTGGGGATGGAAGCCTGAAAATCCAACCTAGGGTTAGGGCCAGGGCCTAGGGTCACGGCATGCTTGATCTGCCAGTGCCGGGGTGGGTACCCCAAGGGACTTAGTAGCAGGAGGTATTGGCCTTGCATGTGCCTGCTTCATAGAGCACTTTCTCCCAGCCTTAGGGCCGTGAGCACTCGGGACTGGGGGCCAGGCCAGGCAGTGGTCCTGCGGGGCTGCACCCCTAGGAGCAAGTTCACCGGGTGTTTTCCGGCTAATTCTCACGAGCTTTCTGCCCAAATCGACATCAATTTGGGCAGAAAGCTTGTGAGAACTGGCCGTTGTTGGGTGGCGATTCGGGCCGCACTGGTTCCTGAGGTTTAGATCGCTTTCTCATTAGGAGCATGTTGCGGCCATCAGGGAACTTGGGCTGGGCCGACATGGATCCCCCGAGGGCTCCGGTGCAGGGGAGCTTTCTGGAGTCAGATTGGATGGAGGGGGCCTTCTGAACGTCACCCTCCGTTTTTGCGGCTTGGTGGAGTGCTGAAGGTGGGGGAGGCTTCCGTGGGGGCATTCAGGTTGTTCCCTCTCGGAGGGTTTTTCGCAGCCCCGAAGGGCATGGTTTCCTTCTGGGTGGCAGACAGAGTTCTGGGCTGTGGCTCCAGGATCCTCCATCTGGAGGGCTCAGGGGACAGGCCCTGGGGGTGGAAGCCCGAAAACCCAACTGAGGATCAGGGCTAGGGCCTAGGGGCACGGCAGACCTGATTCGCCAGCCATTGGGCAGGCACCCCAGGGGCCTGAGTAATGGGAGGCATTTATCTTGCATGTACCTGCCTTGTAGAGGGCTTTCTTGCAGGGTTTGGGCCGCGGCCCCTCAGGACCTGAGGCTAGGCCCAGGTGGAAGTCCTGCAGACATGCGCCGCAGGAAGTGAGTTCAACGGGGTTTCCTTGTCAACTCTTAGGAGCTCTAGACACAAATTGATATCCATCTGGGAAGAAAGCTCATGAGAATGGGCCGGTGTTGGGTAGTGATTAGGGTCACACTGGAGCCCACGGTCTAGAGCGCTTTCTCAGTAGGTGTGTGTCACGGCCATCAGGGAACATGGGCTGGGCCCAAGTGGCTCCCCCCAGGGCCACCGTGCAGGGGAGCTTTCTGGGAGCAGAGTCGACGGGGGGTGTCCGGCTGAGTGTCAGCCTCCATGTTTGTGGCCCAGTGGGCACCGAAGGTGGGGTTAGCCTCTGTGGGACATGAAGGTTACTTCCACTCGGAAGGTTTTGCATAGCTCCGAATGGTACGGTTTCCTCCTGGGTGGCAGGCAGAGTCCTGGGGTGTGGCTCAGGGGTCCCCAATCTGGAGGGCTTGGGAACCAGGTATCTGGGGACAGAAGCCTGAAAAGCCAACCTGGGGTTAGGGTTAGGGTTTAGGGTCATGGCAGGACCGATCTGCTGGTGCCGTGGCAGGATCCCTGGGTGGCTGAGTTGAGGATGGGGGTCCATTGGCACATCAGGCTCTGGTTTTTTTGGTCAGGCTGGGGGGTGCCGGAGGTAGGGGTGGCTTCAGGGCAGCATGCAGATTTGTTCCGTTCTGAGGATTCTGGGAAGATGCGGATGGCACTGTTTCCTCCTTGGCGGCAGGTGGACTCCCGGGGTGCGGCTCTGGGGTCAACAATCTGGAGGGCTTGGGGGACAGGCCCCTGAGACTGGAAGCCTGAAAACGCAACTAAAAGTTATAGCCAGGGACTATGGGCATGGCGGGTCCAATTTGCCAGTTTCGGTGCAGGCACCCCAGAGGGCTGAGTAGCAGGAGGCATCGGCTTCATGTGCACCTGCCTTGTAGAGCAGGATGGGCCCAGGTGGAGGCCCTGCAGCCGTGCACCCCAGGAAGCGAGTTCGCTGGGGGTTTTCCGGCCGATTCTCATGAGCTATCTGCCCAAATCAATATCAGTTTGGACAGAAAGCTCATGAGAATTGGTGGCATTGGGCAGCAACTCGGGCTGCACAGGCGCCTGGGATCTAGAGCGCTTTTTCGCTAAGTGCACGTCACAGCCATCAGAGAACATGGGTCGGGCCCAGGCAGCTCCCTCAAGGGACCCTGCACAGTGGAGGTTTGCAGGGTTAGAATTGAGGGGCGGGTTCCTGCTGAGCCTCAGCCTCCGAGTTTGCGGCCTGGTGGGGCGCCAAAGGTGCCATTGGCCTCAGCGAGGGTATGCAGGTTTCTACAGCTCTGAGGGTTTTGCGCAGCTATGAAGGCATGGTTTCCTCCTCGGTGTGAGGCGGAGTCATGGGGTGTGTCTCAGGGTTCCCCTATCTGGAGGACTCGAGGTACGTGGCCCTGGGGACAGAAGTCTGAAAACCCAACAGAGGGTTAGGCTCAAGGCCTAGGGTCATGTCAGGCCTGATCTGCCAGCGCCAGGGCGGGCATCCGAGGGGCTTGAGTAGTGGAAGGCATCGATATCCCGCGGGTCTGGCTCATAGAGGGCTTTCTCACAGGGTTAGGTCTGGGACCACTCAGGACCCCAGGCTAGGCACAGGCTCAGGCCCCGCAGACATGCAGCACAGGAAGCGAGTTCGCCCGGGGTTTCCCAGCCAAGATTCAGGAGCTTCCTGCCCAAATCAATATCTTTTTGGGCAGAAAGTTTATGATAATTGGCTGGTGTTGGGTGGCGATTCAGGCAGCGCTGGTGCCCTTGGTCTACATTGTTTTCTCAGTAGGTGCGTATTGTAGCCATCTGGGAACAAGGGCAGGGCTTAATGGGTCCCCCTTGGCCCCCACACAGGGGAGCTTTCCCAGGGTCCGAGTTAAGGAGGAGGGGGTGTAGCTGGGCATCAACCTTCATGTTTGGGGCCTGGTAGTGGACTGAAGGTGGGGAGTGGCCTCATGGGGCCGTGCAAGTTAATCCCACTCTGAGGGTTTTGCGCAGGTCCGAATGGCACAGTTTCTACCTGGATTGCAGGTGGAGTCATGGGTTTTAGATCAGGGGTCCCCAATCTGGAGGACTCGAGGGACAGACCCCAGGGGACAGAAGCCCAAAAACCCAACAGAGGGTTAGGGCTAGGGCCTAGGGGCACAGCAGGCCAGATCTTCCAGTGCTTGGTTGTGCATCCCATAGGGCTGAGTAGCGGGAGGCCTTGGCCTAGCGTGCGCCTAGATCATAGAGGGCTTTCTTGCAGGGCTGGGGACTCGACCACTCGGGACCACAGGATAGGCCCAGGCAGAGGTCCTGTAGACATGCGTTGCAGGAAGCAAGTTCGCTGGGGTTTTCCCGGCCAGTTCTCAAGAGCTTTCTGCCTAAATCGATATTGATTTGTGCAGAAAGCTCATGAGAATTTGCTGGCGTTGGGTGGCCTTTCGGGCCGCACTGGTCCCCGCAGTCTAGAGCGCTTTCTCGCTAGGTGTGTGACGTGGCCATCTGGGAACATGAGCCGGGCCCACGTGGCTCCCCCAAGGGTCCCGGCGCCGGGAGCTTTCCAGGAGCAGAGTTAAGCAGGGGGTACGACTGGGCGTCAATCTCTGTGTTTCTGGCCCAGTGTTGAGTTGAATGTGGATGGACTCACGGGGGACATGTCCTTTTCTCTTGCTCTGAGGGTTGTTCGCAGCTCCAAATTGCACGTTTTCTGTCTGGGTGGCAGGCAGAGTCATGGGGTGTGCGTCAGGGGTCCCCTATCTGGAGGACTCGAGGGACAGGCCCTTGGGAACAGAAGACTGAAAACCCAAATGCATGTTAGGGTGAGGGCCTAGGGGCATGGCAGGTTTGATCCCCTAGTGCCGGTTCAGACACCCCAGGGGTCTGAGTAGTCGGAGGCATTGACCTCACGTGTGCCCGGGGTCCTCGAGGGCTTTCTCGCAGGGTTCTGGCCACAACCACTCGGGATCCTGGGCCACGGCCATGTGGTGGCCTTGTAGACCCACGCAGCTGGCAGCGAGTTCACCGGAGGTTTTTCAGCCAATTCTCACGAGTTTTTTGCCCACATAGATATCGATTTGGGCAGAAAGCTCGTGAGAATTGTCTGGTGTTGGGTGGCAATTTAGGCCGCGCTGGCACCCGCGGTCTCCAATGCGTTCTTGCCAGCTGCCTGTCCTGGCCATCTGGAACATGGGCCAGGCTCCCACGAGGGACCCTGTGCAGGGAAGCTTCCTGGGGGCAGAGTTGAGGGAGGGGTTCCGGCTGGGCGTCAGCCTCCATGCCTGTGGTCTGGTGGGGAGCCAAAGTCGGGGTTGCCTCAGGGATGGCATGCAGGTTTCTCCCACTCTGAGGATTTTGTGCAGCTCCGAACAGCACAGCTTCCTTCTGGGTAGCAGGCAGAGTCATGGGGTGTGGATCAGGGATCCCAAATCTGAGGGCTCAAGGGAAAGGCCCCTGGGGATGGAAGACTGAAAACCCAACCAAGTGTTTGGATTCAGGCCTAGGGACATGGCCGTCCTGATTGGCCAGCTCTGGGGTGGGCACTGCAGGGGGTGAGGAGCAGGATGCGTGGTCTTGAGTATGCCCGACTCATAGGCGGCTTCTCGCAGGGTTCAGGCTGAGACCACTTGGCACCCTGGGCCAGGCCCAGGCAGCAGCCCCGCATGCCTGAGGCTTTGGGAGCGAGTTGGCCGTGGGTCTTCTGGCTAGTTCTCATGAGATTTCTGGCAGAAAATTAATGAGTATTGGCCAGCGTTGGGCGGTGATTGGGGCCACGCTGGCGCCTGCAATCTAGAGCGCTTCTCACTAGGTGCGTGTTGCGGCCGTCCAGCAACACGGGTCAGGCCCCCACGCTGGGGAGCTCCCTGAGTTCAGAGTCAAGGGAGGGGTTCACCAGGGCTTTACCAGCCAAATCTCACAAGCTTTCTGCCCAAATTGATATCGATTTGGGCAGAAAGCTCATGAGAAACGGCTTGGTTGCGCGGCAAATCCGGCCGCGCCGGTGCTTGTGATCTAGAGTGCTTTCTCGCTCCGTGCATATCGCGGCCATCCAGGAATACAAGCTGGGCCCACATGGCTCCCCCGAGGGCCCCCACTTTGGGGAACTTTCTGGGGGCAATGTTGAGGGAGGGATTCCGGCTGGGCTTCAGCCTGGGGGTTTTCAGCCCGGGTTTGCGCCAAATGTGGGGTATGGCCTCAGGTGGGACTTGCGGGTTTCTCCTGCTATGAGGGTTTTCTGCAGCTCCGAAGGGCATGGTTTCCTCCTGGGCGGCAGGCAGACTCATGGGGTGTGTTTCAGGGTTCCCCAATTTTAGGCCTTGAGGGACAGGCCTGGAGAAGGAAGACTGAAAGCCCCACCGAGGGTTAAGGCCACGGCCTAGGGGTTCTGGCTGGGCATCCGCCTCCAATTTTGTCCTGGTGTGGTGCCGAAGGTGGGCGAGAGCCTCGGGGGTATACAGGTTCCTCCCACTTGGAGGGTTTTCCGCAGCTCCCAATGGGATGCTTTCCTCCTGGGTGGCAGGTAGAGTCTTGGGGTGTGTTTCAGGTTTCCCCAGTTTGGGCGGTCGAGGGACATACCCCTGGAGAAGGAAGACTGAAATCCCAACTAAGGGTTAGGGCCATGGCCTTGGGTCATGGTGGCCCTGACCCATGAGTGCAGGGACAGACATCCCTGGGTCTGAGTACTCGTTGCCAGTGTGGGCACTCTGGGGGGCTGTGTAGCAGGAGTGTTTGGCCTCATGTGTGCCTAATTTATAGAGAGCTTTCTCCCAGGGTTTGGGATGTGACCACTCAGGACCCCAAGCTAGGCCCAGGTGGAGGCCCTCCAGACATGCGCTGCCAGAAACGAGGTTGCCAGGGGTTTTCTAGCAAATTTTCATGTGCCTTCTTCCCAAATCCATATCAATCTGGGAAGAACGCTCATGAAAATTGTCCGGCATCGGGCAGCGATTCGGGCCGCACTGTCGCTCGTGGTCTAGAGCACTTCCTTGCTCGGTGCGTGTCATGGGCATCTGGGAACACGGGCCTGTCCCACGCAGCTCCCCCGAGGGCCCCAGGGCAGGGGAGCTTTCCAGGGGCAGAGCTGAGGAAGGGGTTCTAGTTGGGTGCCAGCCTGGGAGTTTTTGGCCTAGTGTGGTGCAGAAGGTGGCCGATGGCCTCGGGTGGGGGGCATACAGGTTTCTCCCAACCTGAGGGTTTCTGCAGTTCTAAAGGGCATGGATTCCTCCTGGGTAGCAGTCGGACTCACTGGGTATGCTTCAGGGTTCCCCAGTTTGAGGGCTCGAGGGACAGGTCATGGAGAAGGAAGACTGAAAATGTAACCAAGTGTTGGGGCCATGGCCTAGGGTCATGGCAGGCCGAATCCACCTGCGCTGGGGCGGGCAACCCAGGGGGATGAGTCCCAGGAGGTGATGGCCTCGTGTGTGCCTGATTTGTAGGATGCTTTCTTATAGGGTTCAGGCTCCTACCTCTCAGGATCCCGGGCCAGGCCCAGGTGAAGGCCCTGTGGACATGTGCCCCAGGAAGCGGGGGTTTTCCGGCCAAATCTCAGGAGCTTTCTGCCCAAATTGATATCCGTTTGGGAAGAAAGTTTGTGAAAATTGGCTGGCGTTGGGTGGCGATTCAGGTCGAACCGGCGCCCGTGGTCTAGAGCAGTTTCTTGCTTGGTGCGTGTCACGGCCATCTGGAACACAGGGCGGTCCCTCATGGCTCCCCCTGGGTCTCCCATGCAGGGGAACTTTCCAGGGGCAGAGTTGAGGGAGGGGTTCTGGATGGGTGTCCGTCTATGTGTTTGAGGCATGGTGGGGCATCCAAGGAGGGGGTTGGTCTCAGGGGGTCGTGCAGGTTCATCCCGCTCTGAGGGTTTTGTGCAGCTCCAGTAGCACCGTTTCCTCCTGGGTGGCAGGCGGGGTCATGTGCTTTGGTTCACGTGTGGACTCGAGGGTCAGGCTCCTGGGATCAGAAGCCTGAACACCCAACCGAGGGTTAGGGACAGGGTCTATGGGCATGGCAGGCCCGATCTGCCAGTGCCACGGTGGGCACTGCTGGGGGCTGAGGAGCAGGTGCCATTGACCTTACATGCATCTCACTCATAGAAGGCTTTCTCACAGGGTTCGGGTCATGAACCCTTGGGACCGTGGGCCAGGCCCAGGCAGCAGCCCTTTAGACATGACCCGCAGGAAGTGAGTTTGCCGTGGGTTCTCCGGCCAATTCTCTCAAGCTTTCTGCCCAAATCGATATGGGCAGAAAGCTCATGAGAATTGGCCGGTGATAGGCTGTGACTCGGACTGCGCTGTCGCCTGCGGTCTAGAGCGTTTTCTCACTAGGTGTGTGTTGTGGCCATCCGGGAACATGGGCCGGACCCACAGGGCTTCCCCACGTGCCCCATGCAGGGAAGCTTTCCAGGGGGCCGAGTTAAGGGAGGGGGTATGGGTGGGCGTCAGCCTTCACGTTTGTCTCCTGGTGGGAGCAGAATGTGTGGGATGGCCGCAGTGGTGATATGCAGGTTTCTCCTGCTTTGAGGGTTTTGCGTAGCTTCGAGCAGCACCATTTTCTCCTTGGTGGCAAGTGGAATCATGCAGTGTGGCTCAGAGGTTTCCAATCTGTAGGTCTCGAGGCCAGACCCCTAGGGACCGAAGCCGTAAAACCCAACTGAGGGTTTGGGCCAGGGCCTAGGGGCATGGCAGGCCAGAAATTCCATCGCCAGGGTGGGCATCCCAGGCGGCTGAGTAGTAGGTGTCCTTGGCTTCGCCTGCGCATCGTTCTTAGAGGGATTTCTCACCGGATTCCATCCTTGACCACTCTGTTCCCGGGGCTAGGCCCAGTTAGCGGCCCCGTGGATCCGTGCCACAGGAAGCGAGTTCACTGTGTGTTTTCTGGCCAATGCTCATGGCTTTCTGTCTAAATCTTTATCAGTTTTGGCAGAAAGTAGAAAGCTTGTGAGAATCGCCCAGCGTTGGGTGACGATTCAGGCCTTGCTGGCGCCCGCGGTGTAGAGCACTTTCTCGCTAGGTGTGTGTCGTGGTCATCCAGGAAAGTGGGCCGGCGGCAAGCCATTCCACCGAGGACCCACGCACAATGTAGCTTTCCAGGGACAGAATCGAAGGAGGGATTCTTATCGGGCGTCAGCTTCCGAGTTTGAAGCACAGCGTGGTGCCAAATGTGGGAGATGATCTCAGGGTGGGCATGCAGCTTTCCCCAGGTCTGAGGGTTTTCTGCAGCTCAGCAGGGCACCCATGGCAGGCAGAGTCATGCGGTATGGTTCAGAGGTCCCCAATCTGGAGGACTCAAGGGACATGCCTCTGGGGACAGAAGCATGAAACCCCACCAAGGGTTAGGGTCAGGGCCTAGGAACATGGCAGGATCGATCCACCAGTGCGGGTGCGGGCATCCCAGGGGGCTGAGTAGCAGGAGACATGGACCACGCGTGCGCCTGATTCATAGAGGGATTTCTCGCCATGTTGGCCTCTTGACATGGAAGCCTGAAAATCCAAACTAGGGTTAGGATTAGGATTCATCCTAATTCATCCCCAATTGAGGGCGGGTGTCAGGTGGAAGGGTTTGGCTTTGGTTCTAGGGCGCATGCAGATCTTGGGGGTGGCCTTGGGGGACATGTCCGTTTTTCCCACTCTGAGGTTTTTGGGCAGCTCCAAATGGCACCATTTCACCCTAGGAGGCCGGCGGGGTGCTGGTGGGAGTCTCAGGCATCCCCAGTCTGGCATGCTTGGGAGCCAGCCCTCGGTACAGAAGCCTGAACACCCTACCTAGGGTTAGGGTCAGGGTGTAGGTCCATGGCAGGTCTCATCTGCCATTGTTGAGACGGGCTCCCCTCAGGGCTGAGTTGAGGGCAGTTGTCCAGCACCGCCGCAGAATCCAGCTTTATGGCCAGAGGGTTGTTGTTGGTTGGGGTGGCTTTAGGGTGGAAGCCAGTTTATCCCCTTCTGAGGGTTTGATGCAGCTCCAAACAGCATGGTTTCCTACCACGTGGCTGGTGGAGTCCTGGAATTTTACTCATGGGTCCTTCATCTGTGGGGCTAGGGAGCCTGAACTCTCAGAATGGAAGCTTGTAAACCCAAATTAGGGTTAGGGCCTGGGGGTATGGCAGGCCCGATCTGCAGGCACTGAGGCAGGCTCCCCTCGGGGCTGAGTAGAGGGCATGTGCCCAGCGGCAGGGCAGAATCCGGCTCCATGGCCAGCAGGGACTCTGATGGCGGAGTGGCTTTAGGGGGGAAGGCAGGTTTCTCCTCGGCTAAGGATTTGGCGCAGCCCCAAACACCATGGGTTCCTAGTGTGTGGCTAGTCTTGGAGTGTTTCTCAGGGGTCCTTGATCTGGGACTCTTGGGAGCCAGGGCCCTCGGAATGGAAGCCTGAAAATCCAAACTAGGGGTAGGGTTAGGGTCTAGGCGAGTTACAGGCTCGATCTACCGGAGCTGAGGTGGGCTCCCCTCAAGCCCGATTTGAGGGCATTTGTCCAGCGGCATGGCAGAATCTGGCTTTATGGCCTGGGGGCCCCTGAAGTTTGGGGTGGCTTTATGGGGGCATGGAGTCTTCTCACCCTCTGAGGGTTCGGTGTAGCTCCAAACACACTGTTTCATCCTGCATTACCAGTGGAGTCTTAAAATGTTGCTCAGGGGTCCTTCATCTGGGGAGCTTTGGAGTCGGGCCCCTCAGAATGGAAGCCCGAAAACCCATACTAGGGTGAGGGTTAGGGCCTAGGGGACTTGCACGACTGATCTGCCGGCGCGGAGGCGGGCTCCCTCAAGGCTGTGTTGAGGATATGCGTCCATCCGCACGGCAGGATCCGGGATTTGGCCAGGTGTGCCAGCAATGGGGGGGGTGGCTTTCGGGGGGTATGCAGATTTCTCTCCCTCTGAGGGCTCAGGGCAGCTCCAAACTGCAAGGTGTCCTCTCGTGTAGCAGGCAGAGTCATGGGTTGTTTCTCAGGGGTCCTTAATCTGGGCGGCTCGGGGGCAAGGCCTTTTGGGATGGAAGCCTGTAAACCCAAACCTTGGTTAGGTTTAGGGCCTAGGGGCATGGCCGGTCTGATCTGATGGTGCTGAGGTGGGCTCACCTCAGGGCTGAGTTGACAGCACGCATCCGGTGGCTTGGCAGAATCCGGGTTCAAGCCAGGGGGGACACGCCTGGTAGGAGTGTCTTTAGGGGGCCATGCAGGTTTCTTCCCTGATAAGGGTTCGGGGCAGTTCCAAACGGCACAGGTTCCTACCACGTGGTGAGTCCTGAGTATAGCTCAGCGGTCCTTAATCCTCAGGATTTGGTGGCACGTCCCCTTGGCATGCAAGCTTGAAAACCTAAACTAGAGTGAGGGTTAGGGTCTAGGAACATGGCCCAACTGATCTGCTTCCACTGAGGCAGGCTACCCTCGGGGATGAGTTGAGGATATGCGTCAAGTGGCGTGGCAATCTGGCTTTATGGCCAGCTGCTGAAGATGGTGGGGGTGGCTTTCAGGGGGCATGCTGGTTTCTCCCCCTCTGAGGGTTAGGAACAGCTCCAAACCACAAGGTTTTCTCCATTGTGATTGATGGAATCATGGGTTGTCACTCATGTGTCCTTCATCCAGGGGCCTTGGGACCAGGCCTCTTGGGATGGAAGCCTGAAAACTCAAACTAGGGTTAAGATTAAGGCCTAGGGGCACGGCAGGCCCAATCTGCCTGTGCTGAGGTATTCTCCCCGGTGGGCCGAGATGAGGGTGAATGTCAGGCGACACATCCGTGTCTGGGTTTGGGTCCAGGGGGCACAGATGCTGAGGGTGGCCTTCCACTCAGAGGATTCTGCACAGCTCCAAATCGCACCCTCACATCCTAGGTGGCCAGCGGAGTGCCTGCATACATTTCAGGTGTCCACAGTCTGGTGGGCTTGGGAGCCATCCCTCTGGGCAGGGAAGCCTGTACCCCCCACCTGTGGTCAGGCTTAGGGCCTGGGGGCATGGTAGGCCCAATCTGATGGCGCTGAGGGGGGGCTCCCCTCAGGGCTGACTTGAGTGAATGCGTCCAGCACCATGGAAGATTATGGCTTTACGGCAGGGGGGCCACTGATGTTTGGGGTGGCTTTAGGGTGGTAGCAGGTTCGTGCCCCTCTGAGGGTTCGGCACAGCTCCAAATGGCACAGTTTCCTATCGTGTGGCTGGTAAAGTCCTGGAGTGTCCCTCAGGGTCCTTTATCTGGGGGCGTGGGAGCCAGGCCCCTCAGAATGGAAACCTGAAAATAGAAAGTACGGTTAGGGTTCGGGCCTAGGGGCAGGACAGGCTCAAGAGGACGTCACTGAGGCAGGCTCCTCTCACGGCTGAATTGAGAGAATTCATCTGACGGCGCAGCAGAAACTGGCTTTATGCCCAGGAAGGCTGACCATGGTGGGGGTTGCTAAGGGGGTATACAGTTTTCTCCCTCACTCAGGGTTCGGTGCGGCTCCAAAAGGCACGGGTTCCTACCTTGTGGTGGGGGAAGTCCTCGTGTATAGCTCAGGGTTCCTTCATCCGTGGGTCCTGGTGGCCAGGCCCCTCAGAATGGAAGCCCGTAAACCCATACTCGGGTTAGGGTTAGAGCCCAGCAAATGGCACTACGGATCTGCTGGTGCTGAGGCGCGCTCCCCTCAGGGCTGAGTGGACGCCGTGCGTCTGGTCGCGTGGCAGAGTCCGGCTTTATGGCCAGGGGGGCTGCCGATGTTGGGGGTGGCTTTAGCGGTGCATGCATCTTTCTCCCCTTCTGAGGGTTTGGTGCAGCTCTAAACCCCAAGGTTTCCTCCCATGTGATGGGCGGAGTCAAGGTTGTCCCTCATGGGTCCTTCATCTGGGGGGCTTAGGGACCACGCTTCTTGGTCCTGAAAACCCAAACTGGGGTTAGGGTTAGGGCCTAGGGGCATGTTAGGCCTGATCTGCCGGCACTGAGATGGGCTCCCCTCAGGTCTGAGTTGAGATATGCATCTGGTGGTGCGGGGAATCTGGCTTTATGGCGTGTATGTTTCTCAGCCTCCGATGGTTTGGCGAAGCTCCAAACGGCACAGATTCCTACCGCCTGGCTGTTGGAGTCCTGGAGTGTTGATCAGGGGTCCTTATTCAGGGGTTTGGAAGCCAGGCATGTCAGAATGGAAGCCTGAAAACCCAAACTATGGTTAGGGTTAGGGCCAAAGGCCATTAGAAGCTTGATCTGCTGGTGCTGTGGCAGGTCCGGTCAGGGCTGAGTCGAGGGCGTTCGTCCAAGGCCATGGTAGAATCCGGCTTTATGCCCAGGTCGGTCGCTGATGGTGGGGGTGGCTTAAGGGGGGGTATGTGATTTCTCCCACTCTGAGGGTTCAGCGAGCTCCAATTGGCAAGGTTTCCTCCTGCTTGGTGGGCGGTGTCCTGGGGTGTCCCTCAGGGGTCCTTCATCCAGGGGCTTTGAGGGACTGGCCTCTTGAAACGAAAGCCTTTGCATTAGGTCCTAGGGGCTTGGCAGGCCCTATCTGATGGTGCTGATGGGGGCTCCTCAGGGCTGAGTGGAGGGCATGCATTTGGCAGCTCAGAAGAATACGGCTCTATGGCCAGGTGGGCCGCAGATGGTGGGGGTGTCTTTAGGGGGGCATGCCGTTATCTCCCACTCTGAGGGATCGGCGAGCTCCAAACCAGAAGGTTTCCTTCCGTGTGGCAGGTGGAGTCACGGGATGTCACTCATGCGTCCTTAATCCATGTGTTTGGGGGCTAGGCCTCTTCAGATGGAAGCCTGAGAACCGAAACTCAGGTTAGGGTTAGGGCCCAGAGGCATTAGAGGTCCGATCTGCTGGTCCTGAGGCAGGGTCCCCTTAGGGCTGAGCTTCGGGAGTTTGTCCTGCGCTACAGCAGACTCCGGCTTTATGGGCAGGTGTGTGGCCGATGGTGTGGGTGGCTTGAGGGCAGCATCCAGTTTTCTCCCATTCTGAGGGTTCCGTGAGCTCCAAACTGCAACGTTTCCTCCCACGTGGTGGCTTGAGTCTGGGGTGTTGCTCAGGGGTCCTTAATCTGGGGGGTCGAGGGACAGGCCTCTTTGGCTGGAAGACTGAAAACCCAAACTACTGTTAGGGTTAGGTCACAGGGGCATGGCAGGCCTGATCTGATGGTGCCGAGGCAGGCTTCCCTTAGGGCTGAGTTGAGGGCGTGAGTCCGGTGGCACGGCAGAATCCGGCTTTATGGCCAGGAGGTACACAGCCGGTGGGAATGGCTTTAGGGGAACACGCAGTTTTCTCCCCCACTAAGGGTTTATTGCAGCTCCATACAGCACGGGTTCCTACCGCATGGCAGGTGGAGTCTTGGGGGGTAGTTCAGTGATCCTTTATCCATGGGGCTTGATGGCCCCTCATAATGAAGGTTGTCCACCCAAAGCAGTGTTCAAGTTAGGGCCTGGGGGCATGGCACGAATGATCTGCTGGCACTCACTCAGTCTCCCCTCAGGGCTTAGTTGAGGACAGGCATCTTGTGGCACAGCGGAGTCTGGCTCATGACCGGGGGACGTGGATGGTAAGGGTGGCTTTATGGGGGCACGCGGGTTTCTCCCACTCTGAGGGTTTCCTCCCTGTGTCCAGCGGAGTCAGGTTGTCACTCAGGGGTCCTTAATCAGGGGGGCTTGGGGGCAAGGCTTCTTGGGATAGAAGCCTGAAAACAAAAATTAGGGTTAGGGTTGGGACCTAGGGGCATGTTAGGCCCGATCTGCCGTCGCTGAGATGGGCTCCCCTCAGGGCTGATTTGAGGACATGCATCTCCTGGTGCAGCGGAATCCGGCTCTATGGCCGGGGTGGGGGGCACCGATGGTGGGGGCGGCTTTAGCAGTGCATGCAGGTTTCTCCCCTCTGAGGGTTTGGCACAGCTCCAGACTCGCAGTTATCCTCCTGTGTGGTGGGCGGAGTCATGGGCTGTCACTCATGGGTCCTTAATCAGGGGGGCTTAGGGGGGCCAGGTCTCTAGGGACGGAAGCCTGAAAACCTAAACTAGGGTTAGCGTTAGGGTCTAGGGGCATGGCAGGCCCAATCTCTCAGTGCTGATGCAGGTTCCACTGTTTGTCGAGTGGAGGGCGGGCCTCAGGGTGGGTCAGAGTCAGGGTTTGGGTCCACTGGGTGATGACGCTGGGGGTGGTCTCAGAGGGTTGCAGGTTTCTCCTGCTTCGAGGTCTCTCTGCACCTCCCAAGGTCACCATTTTGCCCTAGGGGGCCGGTGGATTAGGGGCAGGAGTCTCAGGCGTTCCCAGTGTGGTGGGCTCGGGAGCCAGCCCTCTGGGCACAAAAGCCTGTATACCCCACCTAGGTTTAGGGTTAGGGCCTAGAGGCATGGCAGGCCTTATCTGCTGGCGCTGAGGGGGGCCCCTCTCAGGGCCGAAATGAGGGAACGTGTTCGGCGCTCCAGCAGAATCGGGCTCAGTGGAAGGGGTCCACCGATGATGGGGTTGGCTTTAGGGGGCATGCAGTTTTCTCCCCCTCTGTGGGTTCAGCGCAGGTCCAAACAGCATGGTTTCCTACCCCGTGGCTGGCAGAGTCTTGGAATGTCACTCAGGGGTCCTTTATCTGTGGCCACCTCAGAATGGAAGTCTGAAAAGACAAAGTATGGTTAGAGTCAGGGCCTCGGGGAATTACAGCCCTGATCTTCCTGCGCTGAGGAGGGGTCTACCCAGGGCCGAGTGGAGGGCATCTGTCCAGCACTGCAGAAGAATCCAGCTTTATGGTCGGGGGTCACTGGTATTATAGGGGCATGCAGGTTTCTCTTGCTCTGAAGGTTTTGATCTACGGTTCTGAGCTCAGATCTACGGTTTCCTCCTGGATGGCAGCCAGAGTCCTGGGGTGTGGCTCAGGTGTCCCCAGTCTGCAGGGCTTGGAGGTCCATTTCTCTGTGGATGGAAGCCAGAAAAGCCAACGTAGTGTTAAGGCCTAGGGGCAAGGCAGACCCAACCTGCCGCTGCTGAGGCAGGTTCCCTGTCGGGCCGAGTCAAGAATGGGTTCCAGTGGCACTTCAGACTTTGGGATTTGTTGTCATGTGGGCCGTCAGCGGTGAGGGTGGCCTCAGGAATGCATGTGGGTCTCTCATGGTCCGAGGGTTCTGGACAGTTCCACTTGGAAGGATTTTCTCCCGGATGGCTGGCGGAGTCCTTAGGTGTGGCTCAGGGGTTCCCAATCTGGAGGGCTCATTGGCCAGTTCTCTGGGCACAGAAGCCTGAAAACACAAACTAGGGTTTGGGTTAGGGCTCAGGGATATCCAGGCTCTATCTGTCCATGCTGAGGCGAGAACCCTGGGAGCTGAGTCCAACACAGGATCAGGAAGCACGTCAGGCTGTGAGTTTGTGACTGGGGAGGGTGGCATTGAGGTCGGGGGTGTCCTCAGGGAGGCATGCGGGTTGTTCCATTCCTAGGGTTCTGCATAGCCTCCCATGGCACGGTTTCCTCCTGGGCGGCAGGCAGGGAGGGTCGTTGCTATGATGCGCTCTGGTTGTTCTATGCAGGTGAGAAATCATGAAATCTTACCCCGGAAGCCAAGGAATGATCACTGCTTGGAAAGAAACTGGCATGGAAGACAAGGAAAGAAGACCATGTTGTACTTCATGAAGAGTCAGGTAAACATGGAGTGGTTTTCGCTGTCTTGTTCTGTCGATGATTCTTTTCAAACTCACTGTGGTAGGATACATTTGGTTCTGTTTGCATCAGGAGCCCTCAGATAGCGGCCCGGAAAGATTTAGGTCTCAGAGCATGTCACGTTCCATGGATATGTTCCTTCCAGTTTGCCCAGGTACATTGGTGCGTGGAGAGAACTCGGGCAGAAGAGGCTAGGAGGTGTGCAGCAGTCAGGAGGTCGCCTTCCCCCTTTCTCATGAACGCCTTGGGCCGGTGTTCGTGGAGAAGGAGGAGAGGGGATCCCAGAGGTTTGCGTCAGGCAGGGGAGTTCCAGGTCTGCGTAGAGCTGACAGGGGTCCCTGAGGAGAGGTGAGCTAGCGGCGTGGCTGGCCGGAACTGCTGGTCTGGAGGTGGGTTCCCCGAGGAGCCGCGTTGAGGACGAGGGTCAGGTGGCGCATCAGTCTCCAGGGGTTGTAGAATATGGGGGAGTCCTCACGGGGACACACTGGTTTCTTCGGCTCCGAGGGTTCTGCGCAGCTCCGAACGGACTGGTTTCCTGCTTGTTGGCAGGTGGACTCCTACGCTGTGATTCCAGGGTTCCCTACCCGGAGGGCTTGCGGGACAGGCCTCTGTGTAAGGAAGCCTGGACATGCAACTTAGGGTTAGAGTTATGGCCTTGGGGAACGGCAGGACCGATCCTCCGGCTCTGGTGCAGGCTCCTGCCGCTTCCAGTCGGCGATGGGAGAAGAATTAGGCACACACAAGTCAGCTGCAAGAGACTGGGAGTAGGGGACCACAGTCGGAAAGGACTGCTGCCAGGAACAAGTCCAGTCTCCCTTTTACTGGAGAGAAACAATAGTCAACAGTAGGACTGAGGAAGGTCACACGTTAATCCCGTCTTGCAGACAAGCAAGGAGGAGGATAAAGATAAACTTTATTAAAAGTTAAACAAGCACATTCAAAGGACTCATCCAAGTAACAACAGGCACTTCTGGGAAGAGAAAGGAGCGAGAACGGAAAAGGGAAGCAGGCGGTTTTCGTTCCACTCTGAGCTGACCGGGCGTTCCCGGGTGCTCGGCCTCCCTGAAGCAGGCAGCGTTGGCCCTGGGTGTGCAGGGTGTTCCCGGCTGCCCGGCTTCGGTGAAGGGGCGGCTTTCTGCCCTGAGCGAGCCGGGCATCCCCAGCCGTCCAGCTACACGGTCGTCCATCGTCCTTCTCCCCAGAGACCTGTTGCCACTATACATCTTTCTTAAGGTCGCATCTGAATGTGCTTGGCAACTGGTAAAATCCTCCAGGGACTGCAGTTCAAGTAACAAACTGTTCTGAGGGGCAGCAGCAGGCTCCCCTGGGGGTCGAGTCCAGGAAATGCGTCCTGCAGTGCAGCGGGATCAGGGTTGCTGGCCAGGGGTCCGCTGATGGTGGGGTCTTTCCAGAAGGGCGTGCAGGTTTCTTCCTCTCTGAGGGCACTGTAGAGCTTCAAAGGACACAGTTTCCCCCCACATGGCAGTTAGATTTTTGGGTTTTCCCATAGGCGTCGTTCACCTGGGGAGTTTGGGGGCCAGGCGTCTTGGGATGGAAGCCTGAAAACAGACAGTAGAGTTCTGTCAAGGGCCTCGGGGCAGGGCAGGCTCCATCTGCTGCTGCTGAGGTGGGCTCCCCAGTGGGCTGCCGTGAGGGTGGTCATCAGGGGGCATGTTAGACTGCGAGTTTGTGTCCAGGGAGGCTCCCGAAGCTGGTGGTGTCTCAGAGTGGCACACAGGTGTCTGCCAGTCTGACCGTTCCGCAGATCTCTAAAGAGCACGGTTTACTCATGTGTGGGGGGCACAGTCCTGGGGTGTCCCTGAGGATCCCTTCAGCTTGGCTGGCATGAGTCTCAGAGGTGCCTATCAGCGAGCTTGGGGAACAGGCCTCTGAGCATGGATGCCTGTGCATCCCACCTAGGACTTGTGTCTGGGCCTGGCATGCCCTTATTGCCGGTGCTGATGCAGGCTCCCCTCAAGGCTGAGTCGAGGGCATGAGTCTAGGGTCAGGTAAAATTTGATTTTATGGCTATGGGGTCCTTTACCGGTGGCGGTGGCTTTACAGGGGTTTGCAGGTTTATCCCCATTTGAGGGTTTGGCGCAGCCCCAAAGCACCCGTCTTCCCATGGGGTGGGTCCTGTGGTTATCGCTCCGTATTTCTTAATCTTGGGGATGTGAGGGCCAGATCTTTTTGGACGGAAGCTTGAAAACCCAAACTAGGGTTCTGGTAAGGGCCTAAGGGTATGGCAGGCCCTATGTGGCGGTGAGGAGACGGAATACCTGGTGGGCGGATTGGAGGGCGCCCGCCAGGCGGTGGTTCGGATTCTAAGTTTGAATTCAGAGGATTACAGGTGCTCCGGTGGTCTCAGGCGGCATGCAGGATTCTGCACAGGTTTGAATGGCAGCACTTTGCGCTAGGAGACTGGGATGTGCCTGTGTGAGTCAGAGGTATCAACTATCTGGCGGGTCCAGGGGCAAGGCCTTGGAGTATGGAAGGCTGTATCACAAGTCTAAGGTTAGGATGAGGGTAAGGGGCACAAGGCTGGATTTGACATCGAAGAGGTGGGTTAAGTTTCATGTTAGAGTACGGGGTAGGGGGTATGGGTTAGGGGATATGTGTTAGGGTACGGGTTAGGAGGTACAGGACAGGGGGTACAGGTTAGGGTACGGGCTAGGGTACGGGTTAGGGTTAGGGTACGGGTTAGGGTTAGGAACGGGTTAGGGTAAGGGTTAGGGTACGGGTACGGGTTAGGGTACGGGTACGGGTGAGGGTTAGGGTACGGGTTAGGGTACGGGTACGGGTTAGGGTACGGGTACGGGTTAGGGTACGGGTACGGGTTAGGGTTAGGGTACGGGTTAGGGTTAGGGTACGGGTTAGGGTTAGGGTACGGGTTAGGGTACGGGTTAGGGTTAGGGTACGGGTTAGGGTACGGGTTAGGGTACGGGTTAGGGTTAGGGTTAGGGTTAGGGTTAGGGTACGGGTTAGGGTACGGGTTAGGGTACGGGTTAGGGTACGGGTTAGGGTACGGGTTAGGGTTAGGGTACGGGTTAGGGTACGGGTTAGCGTTAGGGTACGGGTTAGGGTACGGGTTAGGGTACGGGTTAGGGTACGGGTTAGGGTACGGGTTAGGGTTAGGGTACGGGTTAGGGTACGGGTTAGGGTACAGGTTAGGGTACCGGTTAGGGTACGGGTTAGGGTTAGGGTTAGGGGTTAGGGTACGGGTTAGGGTTAGGGTACGGGTTAGGGTTAGGGTACGGGTTAGGGTTAGGGTACGGGATAGGGGTTAGGGTACGGGTTAGGGTTAGGGTACGGGTTAGGGTTAGGGTACGGGTTAGGGTTTAGGGTACGGGTTAGGGTACGGGTTAGGGTACGGGTAAGGGTACGGGTTAGGGTACGGGTTAGGGTTAGGGTTAGGGTACGGGTTAGGGTACGGGTTAGGGTACGGGTTAGGGTACGGGTTAGGGTACGGGTTAGGGTACGGGTTAGGGTACGGGTTAGGGTTAGGGTTAGGGTTAGGTTTAGGGTTAGGGTTAGGTTTATGGTCAGGCTCACAGTCAGAGTCAGGGTCAGCGTTTTCAGTTAGTTTTAGGACCGGGTTAATTTTAGGGTTATAGTTAGGTTCAGGGTTAGGGTTAGACATTGTTAGGGGCAGGGTTATCGTTAGACGTAGTGTAGGGGTCAGGGTTAGGGTTAGGTTCAGGGTTAGGTTTATGGTCAGGCTCACAGTCAGTGTCAGGGTTAGGGTTAGTTTCAGAGTAAGGGTCAGGGTCAGGGATAGGTTTGGTGTCATGTTCAGTGTTATGGTTAGGGTCCAGTTCAGGATTATGGTCATGGTTAGAATAAGGCCTGCTTTATGTTTAGATTCTGGGTTATGATTAGGGTCCTGACTTAGTTTAGCTTTAGGGTTAGAGTTCTGGTCAGGCTCACGGTCTGGGTCAGAGTTAGGTTTATGGTCAGTGTCAGTGAAAGTATTAGGGTCAGGTTTAGGGTCAGGGCCAGGGTTCAGTTTAGGGTCAGGGCCAGGGTTCTGTTTAGGGTCAAAATTCGGATCAGGGTCAAGTTTTGGCAAAGTTCAGGGTAAGGGTCAGGTCAGATTCAGGGATAAATTCAGGGATAGGTTTAAAGTATGGGTTTGGGGTGAGAATTAGAATTAATTTGAGGATTAGGGTTACACTGGTTTAGGGTCAGGGTCTGCATTAGTTTTATGGGTTAGTTGTAGGGTTAGAATCATTGTTATGTTTTGTGTCATGGTCCATATCAGGGTCAGGGTCAGGGTTACCTTTAGGGTTACAGTTAGGGTCAGAATCACAGTCAGCTTCAGGGTTAGTGTTAGGGTCAGTGTAGGGTCACCGTTAGGGTCAGGTTTAGGTTTATGTTCAGGGTCTGGGTCAGGGTCAGGGTGAAGTTCAGAGCCAGTGTCAGGTTTAGGGTCAGGATCTGGTTTTGGTTTAGGGTCCACGTTCAGCTCAAGGACAGGGTTAGTTTTGGGTCAGTGCTATTGTCAGGGTTAGGTTTAGGGTCAGGATCTGGTGAAGGTCTGGGCCGGGGTCCGGTTTATGGTCAGGGTCAGGATTTGGATTGGGGTCAATATACGGTTCAGTTTCAGGATTAGATTTAGGGGAAAGGTTTGGGTTTGGAGTTAGGATTAGGTTTAGAAGTAGGGTTATGGTTCGGTTAGGGTTAGACAGCCTTAAGGTTAGGGTTAGGTTTTGGGTTAGGGTAGGGTTTAGTTTTATGTTTAGCCTCAGCATTAGGTTTAGGATCGTGGTTGGCATTAGATCAGGGATAGGGTTACCTTAAGGATTGCGGTTAGGGTCGGGAACACAGTCACGGTCAGGGTTAGGGTTAGGGTTAGGGTCAGGCTTAGGACTGTGTCAGGCTTAGGGTTAGGGTTAGGGTTAGGGTTAGGCTTAGGGTTAGGGGTTAGGGTACGGGTTAGGGTTAGGGTTAGGGGTTAGGGTTAGGGTTAGGGTTAGGGTTAGGGGTTAGGGTACGGGTTAGGGTTAGGGTTAGGGTTAGGGTACGGGTTAGGGTTAGGGTACGGGTTAGGGTTAGGGTTAGGGTTAGGGTTAGGGTTAGGGTTAGGGTACGGGTTAGGGTTAGGGTACGGGTTAGGGTACGGGTTAGGGTACGGGTTAGGGTTAGGGTACGGGTTAGGGTTAGGGATAGGGTTAGGGTTAGGGTACGGGTTAGGGTTAGGGTACGGGTTAGGGTTAGGGTACGGGTTAGGGTTAGGGTTAGGGTACGGGTTAGGGTACGGGTTAGGGTACGGGTTAGGGTACGGGTTAGGGTTAGGGTTAGGGTTAGGGTTAGGGTACGGGTTAGGGTTAGGGTACGGGTTAGGGTTAGGGTTAGGGTACGGGTTAGGGTTAGGGTACGGGTTAGGGTTAGGGTACGGGTTAGGGTACGGGTTAGGGTACGGGTTAGGGTTAGGGTTAGGGTTAGGGTTAGGGTACGGGTTAGGGTTAGGGTTAGGGTACGGGTTAGGGTACGGGTTAGGGTACGGGTTAGGGTTAGGGTACGGGTTAGGGTTAGGGTACGGGTTAGGGTTAGGGTTAGGGTACGGGTTAGGGTTAGGGTACGGGTTAGGGTTAGGGTACGGGTTAGGGTTAGGGTACGGGTTAGGGTTAGGGTTAGGGTACGGGTTAGGGTTAGGGTTAGGGTACGGGTTAGGGTTAGGGTACGGGTTAGGGTTAGGGTTAGGGTACGGGTTAGGGTTAGGGTACGGGTTAGGGTTAGGGTACGGGTTAGGGTTAGGGTTAGGGTTAGGGTTAGGGTACGGGTTAGGGTTAGGGTACGGGTTAGGGTTAGGGTACGGGTTAGGGTTAGGGTTAGGGTTAGGGTACGGGTTAGGGTACGGGTTAGGGTACGGGTTAGGGTACGGGTTAGGGTACGGGTTAGGGTACGGGTTAGGGTACGGGTTAGGGTACGGGTTAGGGTTAGGGTTAGGGTACGGGTTAGGGTTAGGGTTAGGGTAGGGGTTAGGGTTAGGTTTAGGGTTAGGGTTAGGTTTATCGTCAGGCTCACAGTCAGAGTCAGGGTCAGCGTTTTCAGTTAGTTTTAGGACCGGGTTAATTTTAGGGTTATAGTTAGGTTCAGGGTTAGGGTTAGACATTGTTAGGGGCAGGGTTATCGTTAGGCGTAGTGTAGGGGTCAGGGTTAGGGTTAGGTTCAGGGTTAGGTTTATGGTCAGGCTCACAGTCAGTGTCAGGGTTAGGGTTAGTTTCAGAGTAAGGGTCAGGGTCAGGGATAGGTTTGGTGTCATGTTCAGTGTTATGGTTAGGGTCCAGTTCAGGATTATGGTCATGGTTAGAATAAGGCCTGCTTTATGTTTAGATTCTGGGTTATGATTAGGGTCCTGACTTAGTTTAGCTTTAGGGTTAGAGTTCTGGTCAGGCTCACGGTCTGGGTCAGAGTTAGGTTTATGGTCAGTGTCAGTGAAAGTATTAGGGTCAGGTTTAGGGTCAGGGCCAGGGTTCAGTTTAGGGTCAGGGCCAGGGTTCTGTTTAGGGTCAAAATTCGGATCAGGGTCAAGTTTTGGCAAAGTTCAGGGTAAGGGTCAGGTCAGATTCAGGGATAAATTCAGGGATAGGTTTAAAGTATGGGTTTGGGGTGAGAATTAGAATTAATTTGAGGATTAGGGTTACACTGGTTTAGGGTCAGGGTCTGCATTAGTTTTATGGGTTAGTTGTAGGGTTAGAATCATTGTTATGTTTTGTGTCATGGTCCATATCAGGGTCAGGGTCAGGGTTACCTTTAGGGTTACAGTTAGGGTCAGAATCACAGTCAGCTTCAGGGTTAGTGTTAGGGTCAGTGTAGGGTCACCGTTAGGGTCAGGTTTAGGTTTATGTTCAGGGTCTGGGTCAGGGTCAGGGTGAAGTTCAGAGCCAGTGTCAGGTTTAGGGTCAGGATCTGGTTTTGGTTTAGGGTCCACGTTCAGCTCAAGGACAGGGTTAGTTTTGGGTCAGTGCTATTGTCAGGGTTAGGTTTAGGGTCAGGATCTGGTGAAGGTCTGGGCCGGGGTCCGGTTTATGGTCAGGGTCAGGATTTGGATTGGGGTCAATATACGGTTCAGTTTCAGGATTAGATTTAGGGGAAAGGTTTGGGTTTGGAGTTAGGATTAGGTTTAGAAGTAGGGTTATGGTTCGGTTAGGGTTAGACAGCCTTAAGGTTAGGGTTAGGTTTTGGGTTAGGGTAGGGTTTAGTTTTATGTTTAGCCTCAGCATTAGGTTTAGGATCGTGGTTGGCATTAGATCAGGGATAGGGTTACCTTAAGGATTGCGGTTAGGGTCGGGAACACAGTCACGGTCAGGGTTAGGGTTAGGGTTAGGGTCAGGCTTAGGACTGTGTCAGGCTTAGGGTTAGGGTTAGGGTTAGGGTTAGGCTTAGGGTTAGGGGTTAGGGTACGGGTTAGGGTTAGGGTTAGGGGTTAGGGTTAGGGTTAGGGTTAGGGTTAGGGGTTAGGGTACGGGTTAGGGTTAGGGTTAGGGTTAGGGTACGGGTTAGGGTTAGGGTACGGGTTAGGGTTAGGGTTAGGGTTAGGGTTAGGGTTAGGGTTAGGGTACGGGTTAGGGTTAGGGTACGGGTTAGGGTACGGGTTAGGGTACGGGTTAGGGTTAGGGTACGGGTTAGGGTTAGGGATAGGGTTAGGGTTAGGGTACGGGTTAGGGTTAGGGTACGGGTTAGGGTTAGGGTACGGGTTAGGGTTAGGGTTAGGGTACGGGTTAGGGTACGGGTTAGGGTACGGGTTAGGGTACGGGTTAGGGTTAGGGTTAGGGTTAGGGTTAGGGTACGGGTTAGGGTTAGGGTACGGGTTAGGGTTAGGGTTAGGGTACGGGTTAGGGTTAGGGTACGGGTTAGGGTTAGGGTACGGGTTAGGGTACGGGTTAGGGTACGGGTTAGGGTTAGGGTTAGGGTTAGGGTTAGGGTTAGGGTACGGGTTAGGGTTAGGGTTAGGGTTAGGGTTAGGGTTAGGGTTAGGGTACGGGTTAGGGTTAGGGTACGGGTTAGGGTTAGGGTTAGGGTACGGGTTAGGGTTAGGGTACGGGTTAGGGTTAGGGTACGGGTTAGGGTTAGGGTACGGGTTAGGGTTAGGGTTAGGGTACGGGTTAGGGTTAGGGTTAGGGTACGGGTTAGGGTTAGGGTACGGGTTAGGGTTAGGGTTAGGGTACGGGTTAGGGTTAGGGTACGGGTTAGGGTTAGGTATACGGGTTAGGGTTAGGGTTAGGGTTAGGGTTAGGGTACGGGTTAGGGTTAGGGTACGGGTTAGGGTTAGGGTTAGGGTTAGGGTACGGGTTAGGGTACGGGTTAGGGTACGGGTTAGGGTACGGGTTAGGGTACGGGTTAGGGTACGGGTTAGGGTACGGGTTAGGGTTAGGGTTAGGGTACGGGTTAGGGTTAGGGTTAGGGTAGGGGTTAGGGTTAGGTTTAGGGTTAGGGTTAGGTTTATCGTCAGGCTCACAGTCAGAGTCAGGGTCAGCGTTTTCAGTTAGTTTTAGGACCGGGTTAATTTTAGGGTTATAGTTAGGTTCAGGGTTAGGGTTAGACATTGTTAGGGGCAGGGTTATCGTTAGGCGTAGTGTAGGGGTCAGGGTTAGGGTTAGGTTCAGGGTTAGGTTTATGGTCAGGCTCACAGTCAGTGTCAGGGTTAGGGTTAGTTTCAGAGTAAGGGTCAGGGTCAGGGATAGGTTTGGTGTCATGTTCAGTGTTATGGTTAGGGTCCAGTTCAGGATTATGGTCATGGTTAGAATAAGGCCTGCTTTATGTTTAGATTCTGGGTTATGATTAGGGTCCTGACTTAGTTTAGCTTTAGGGTTAGAGTTCTGGTCAGGCTCACGGTCTGGGTCAGAGTTAGGTTTATGGTCAGTGTCAGTGAAAGTATTAGGGTCAGGTTTAGGGTCAGGGCCAGGGTTCAGTTTAGGGTCAGGGCCAGGGTTCTGTTTAGGGTCAAAATTCGGATCAGGGTCAAGTTTTGGCAAAGTTCAGGGTAAGGGTCAGGTCAGATTCAGGGATAAATTCAGGGATAGGTTTAAAGTATGGGTTTGGGGTGAGAATTAGAATTAATTTGAGGATTAGGGTTACACTGGTTTAGGGTTAGGGTTAGGGTTAGGGTTAGGGTTAGGGTTAGGGTTAGGGTTAGGGTACGGGTTAGGGTTAGGGTACGGGTTAGGGTTAGGGTACGGGTTAGGGTTAGGGTACGGGTTAGGGTTAGGGTTAGGGTACGGGTTAGGGTTAGGGTACGGGTTAGGGTTAGGGTTTAGGGTTAGGGTACGGGTTAGGGTTAGGGTTAGGGTACGGGTTAGGGTTAGGGTACGGGTTAGGGTTAGGGTTAGGGTACGGGTTAGGGTTAGGGTACGGGTTAGGGTT